>NC_088103.1:2400000-3600000 GCF_036370855.1 Dromaius novaehollandiae | reverse complement strand
TGCTGTGACCTCACAGGCACAGCCAGCAGCCAGGAACCTGCCACTGGCCTAGGAGGCACTGAGGCTGCTGTGACCTCACAAGCACAGCCAGCAGCCAGGAGCCTGCCACTGGCCTTGGATTCACTGAGGCTGCTGTGACCTCACAGGCACAGCCAGCAGCCAGGAGCCTGTCGGTGGCCTAGGAGGCACTGAGGCTGCTGTGGCCTCACAAGCACAGCCAGCAGCCAGGAGCCTGCCACTGGCCTTGCAGGCACTCAGGCTGCTGTGACCTCACAAGCACAGCCAGCAGCCAGGAGCCTCCCACTGGCCTAGGAGGCACTGAGGCTGCTGTGACCTCACAAGCACAGCCAGCAGCCAGTAACCTGTCACTGGCCTAGGAGGCACTGAGGCTGCTGTGACCTCACAAGCACAGCCAGCAGCCAGGAGCGTGTCGCTGGCCTCGGTGGCAGTGAGGCTGCTGTGCCCTCACAAGCACAACCAGCAGGTAGGGCTGCACACTAACGTTTGAGGCAGTGATGCTGCTGTGATGTCACAAGCACGGTCAGCATCCATGAGCCTGCCACTGGCCTAGGAGGCACTGAGGCTGCTGTGACCTCACAAGCACAGCCAGGAGCCTGGCACTGGCCTCAGCGGAACTGAGGCTGCTGTGACCTCACAAGTACAGCCAGCAGGTGGGGCTGCACAATAATGTATGAGGCACGGAGGCTGGTGTGACCTCACAAGCACAGCCAGCAGGCAGGAGCCTGCCTCTGGCCTAAGAGGCACTCAGCCTGCTGTGACCTCCCAAACACAGCCAATAGCCATAAGCCTGGCACTGGCCTAGCAGGCACTGAACCTGCTGTGACCTAACAAGCACAGCCAGCAGCCAGGAGCCTGCCACTGGCCTAGCAGGCACTGAGGCTGCTGTGACCTCACAAGCGCAGCCAAGAGGAGGCGCTGCACACGAACGTATGAGGCACCGAGGCTGCTGTGGCCTCTCAAGCAGAGCCAGCAGCCAGGAGCCTGCCACTGGCCTAGGAGGCACTGAGGTTGCTGTGAGCACTCAAACTCAGCCAGCAGCCAGGAGCCTGCCACTGGCCTAGGAGGCATGGAGAATTCTGTGACGTCACAAGCACAGCCAGCTGCCATGGTCCTGCCACTGGCCTAGGAGGCACTGAGGCTGCTGTGACGTCACAAGCACATCCAGCAGCCAGGAGCCTGCCACTGGCCTAGGAGGCACTCAGGCAGCTGCGACCTCACAAGCACAGCCAGCAGCCATGAGCCTGCCACTGGCCTAGGAGGCACTGAGGCTGCTGTGACCTCACAAGCACAGCCAGCAGCCAGGAGCCCGCCCCTGGCCTAGGAGGCAATCAGGCTGTTGTGACCTCCCAAGCACAGCCAGCAGCGGGCGCTGCTCATTACCCAGGGGGCGCTGATGCTGCTATGACCTGCCAAGCACAGCCAGCAGCCATGAGCCTGCGACTGGCCTAGGAGGCACTGAGGCTGCTGTGACCTCACAAGCACAGCCACCAGCAGGAGCCTCCCACTGTCCCCGCAGGCACTGATGCTGCTGTGACCTCACAAGCACAGCCAGCAGCCATGAGCCTGCCACTGGCCTAGGAGGCACTCAGGCTGCCGTATCCTGACAAGCACAGCCAGCAGCCAGGAGCCTGCCGCTGGCCTGGGAGGCTGTCCGGCAGCTGAGACCTCACAACCACAGCCAGCAGGGGGCGCTGTACACTAACGTATGAGGCACTGACGCTGCTGTGACCTCACAAGCACAGTCAGCAGCCATGAGCCTGCCACTGGCCTAGGAGGCAATCATGCTGCTGTGACCTCCCAAGCACAGCCAGCAGCCAGGAACCTGCCACTGGACTCAGAGGCACTCAGGCTGCTGTGACCTCCCAAGCACAGCCAGCAGGCAGGAGCTGCCATTGGCATAGGAGGCACTGAGGCTGCTGTGACCTCACAAACACAGGCAGCAGCCATGAGCCTGCCACTGGCCTAGGAGGCACTCAGGCTTCTGTGACCTCCCAAGCACAGCCAACAGCCATGAGCCTACCACTGTCCTAGGAGGCACTCATGCTGCTGTGAACTCACAAGCACAGCCACCAGGTGGAGCTGCACACTAACGTTTGAGGCACTGATGCTGCTGTGACCTCCCAAGCACAGCCAGCAGCTAGGAGCCTGCCACTGGGCTAGGAGGAACTGAGGCTGCTGTGACCTCACAAGCACAGCCAGCAGCCAGGAGCCTCCCAATGGCCTAGGAGGCACTGAGGCACCTGTGACCTCCCAAGCACAGGCAGCAGACAGGAGCCTCCCACTGGCCTAGGAGGCACTGAGGCTGCTGTGATGTCACAAGCACAGCCAGCAGGGGGAGCTGCGCACTCACGTATGAGGCTCGGAGCGTGAGGTGACCACAGAAAATCACCGGGCAGCCACGAGCCTGCCACTGGCCTAGGAGGCACTGAGGCTGCTGTGACCTCAGAAGCAGAGCCAGCAGCCATGAGCCTGCTACTGGCCTAGGAGGCACTCAGTCTGCTGTCACCTGCCAAGCACAGCCAACAGCCATGAACCTGCCACTGGCCTAGGAGGCACAGAGGCTGCTGTGACCTCAAAAGCACAGCCAGCAGCCAGGAGCCTGCCACTGGCCTAGGAGGCATTGAGGCTGCTCTGACTTCACAAGCACAGCCAGCAGGGGGCGCTGCACACTAACGTATGAGGCACTGATGCTGCTATGACCTCACAAGCACAGCCACCAGCCAGGAGCCTGCCACTGGCCTATGAAGCACTGAGGCTGCTATGACCTCACAAGCACAGCCACCAGCCATGAGCCTGCCACTGGCCTAGGAGACACTGAGGCTGCTGTGACCTCACAAGCACAGCCAGCAGCCAGGAGCCTCCCACTGGCCTAGGAGGCACTCAGGCTTCTCTGACATCGCAAGCATAGCCAGCTGCCAGGAGCCTGGCACTGGCCTAGGAGGCACTGAGGCTGGTGTGACTTCACAAGCACAGCCAGCAGCCAGGAGCCTGCCACTGGACTGGGAGGCACTCAGGCTGCTTTGACCTCACAAGCACAGGCAGCAGCCATGAGCCTGCCACTGGCCTAGGAGGCATTGAGGCTGCTGTGACCTCACAAGCACAGCCAGCAGCCATGAGCCTGCCACTGGCCAGAGAGGCACGGAGGCTGCTGTGACTTCACAAGCACAGCCAGCAGGGGGCGCTGCATACTAACGTTTGAGGCACGGAGGCTGCTGTGACCTCACAAGCACAGCCAGCAGCCAGGAGCCTGCCACTTGCCGAGAAGGCACTGAGGCTGCTGTGAGCTCACAAGCACAGCCAGCAGGAGAGGCTGCTCACTAACGGTTGAGGTACTGATGCTGCTGTGACCACACAAGCACAGCCAGCAGCCAGGAGCCTGCCACAGGCCTAGGAGGCAGTCAGGCTGCTCTGACCTCACAAGCACAGCCAGCAGCCAGGAGCCTGCCACTTGCCGAGAAGGCACTGAGGCTGCTGTGAGCTCACAAGCACAGCCAGCAGGAGAGGCTGCTCACTAACGGTTGAGGTACTGATGCTGCTGTGACCACACAAGCACAGCCAGCAGCCAGGAGCCTGCCAATGGCCCAGGAGGCACTGAGGCTGCTGTGACCTCACAAGCACAGCCAGTAGCCAGGAGCCTCCCACTGGCCTAGGAGGCACTGAGGCTGCTGTGACCTCACAGGCACAGCCAGCAGCCATGAACCTGCCACTGGCCTTGGATGCACTGAGGCTGCTGTGACCTCACAGGCACAGCCAGCAGCCAGGAACCTGCCACTGGCCTAGGAGGCACTGAGGCTGCTGTGACCTCACAGGCACAGCCAGCAGCCAGGAACCTGCCGCTGGCCTAGGAGGCACTGAGGCTGCTGTGACCTCCCAAGCACAGCCAGCAGCCAGGAGCCTGTCACTGGCCTAGGAGGCACTCAGGCTGCTGTGACCTCACAAGCACAGCCAGCAGGTGGCGCTGCTCACTAACGGTTGAAGTACTGATGCTGCTGTGACCACACAAGCACAGCCAGCAGCCAGGAGCCTGCCACTGGCCTAGGAGGCACTGAGGCTGCTGTGACCTCACAAGCACAGCCAGCAGCCAGGAGCCTCCCACTGGCCTAGGAGGCACTGAGGCTGCTGTGACCTCACAGGCACAGCCAGCAGCCATGAACCTGCCACTGGCCTTGGATGCACTGAGGCTGCTGTGACCTCACAGGCACAGCCAGCAGCCAGGAACCTGCCACTGGCCTAGGAGGCACTGAGGCTGCTGTGACCTCACAAGCACAGCCAGCAGCCAGGAGCCTGCCACTGGCCTTGGATTCACTGAGGCTGCTGTGACCTCACAGGCACAGCCAGCAGCCAGGAGCCTGTCGGTGGCCTAGGAGGCACTGAGGCTGCTGTGGCCTCACAAGCACAGCCAGCAGCCTGGAGCCTGCCACTGGCCTTGCAGGCACTCAGGCTGCTGTGACCTCACAAGCACAGCCAGCAGGCAGGAGCCTGTCGCTGGCCTAGGAGGCACTGAGGCTGCTGTGACCTCCCAAGCACAGCCAGCAGCCAGTAACCTGTCACTGGCCTAGGAGGCACTGAGGCTGCTGTGACCTCACAAGCACAGCCAGCAGCCAGGAGCGTGTCGCTGGCCTCGGTGGCAGTGAGGCTGCTGTGCCCTCACAAGCACAACCAGCAGGTAGGGCTGCACACTAACGTTTGAGGCAGTGATGCTGCTGTGATGTCACAAGCACGGTCAGCATCCATGAGCCTGCCACTGGCCTAGGAGGCACTGAGGCTGCTGTGACCTCACAAGCACAGCCAGGAGCCTGGCACTGGCCTCAGCGGAACTGAGGCTGCTGTGACCTCACAAGTACAGCCAGCAGGTCGGGCTGCACAATAACGTATGAGGCACGGAGGCTGGTGTGACCTCACAAGCACAGCCAGCAGGCAGGAGCCTGCCTCTGGCCTAAGAGGCACTCAGCCTGCTGTGACCTCCCAAACACAGCCAATAGCCATAAGCCTGGCACTGGCCTAGGAGGCACTGAGGCTGCTGTGACCTCACAAGCACAGCCAGCAGCCATTAGCTTGGCACTGGCCTAGCAGGCACTGAACCTGCTGTGACCTAACAAGCACAGCCAGCAGCCAGGAGCCTGCCACTGGCCTAGCAGGCACTGAGGCTGCTGTGACCTCACAAGCGCAGCCAAGAGGAGGCGCTGCACACGAACGTATGAGGCACCGAGGCTGCTGTGGCCTCTCAAGCAGAGCCAGCAGCCAGGAGCCTGCCACTGGCCTAGGAGGCACTGAGGTTGCTGTGAGCACTCAAACTCAGCCAGCAGCCAGGAGCCTGCCACTGGCCTAGGAGGCATGGAGAATTCTGTGACGTCACAAGCACAGCCAGCTGCCATGGTCCTGCCACTGGCCTAGGAGGCACTGAGGCTGCTGTGACGTCACAAGCAGATCCAGCAGCCAGGAGCCTGCCACTGGCCTAGGAGGCACTCAGGCAGCTGCGACCTCACAAGCACAGCCAGCAGCCAGGAGCCTGCCACTGGCCTAGGAGGCACTGAGGCTGCTGTGACCTCACAAGCACAGCCAGCAGCCAGGAGCCCGCCCCTGGCCTAGGAGGCAATCAGGCTGTTGTGACCTCCCAAGCACAGCCAGCAGCGGGCGCTGCTCATTACCCAGGGGGCGCTGATGCTGCTATGACCTGCCAAGCACAGCCAGCAGCCATGAGCCTGCGACTGGCCTAGGAGGCACTGAGGCTGCTGTGACCTCACAAGCACAGCCACCAGCAGGAGCCTCCCACTGTCCCCGCAGGCACTGATGCTGCTGTGACCTCACAAGCACAGCCAGCAGCCATGAGCCTGCCACTGGCCTAGGAGGCACTCAGGCTGCCGTATCCTGACAAGCACAGCCAGCAGCCAGGAGCCTGCCGCTGGCCTGGGAGGCTGTCCGGCAGCTGAGACCTCACAACCACAGCCAGCAGGGGGCGCTGTACACTAACGTATGAGGCACTGACGCTGCTGTGACCTCACAAGCACAGTCAGCAGCCATGAGCCTGCCACTGGCCTAGGAGGCAATCATGCTGCTGTGACCTCCCAAGTACAGCCAGCAGCCAGGAGCCTGCCACTGGCCTAGGAGACAGTTAGGCTGCTGTGACCTCACAAGCACAGCCAGCTTGCAGGAGCCTGCAACTGGCCTAGGAGGCACTGAGGCTGCTGTGACCACTCAAGCTCAGCCAGCAGCCAGGAGCCTGCCACTGGCCTAGGAGGCACGGAGGATTCTGTGACGTCACAAGCACAGCCAGCAGCCATGAGCCTGATATTGGCCTGGCAAGCACTGAGGCTGCTGTGACCTCACAAGCAGAGCCAGCAGGTGGGGCGGCACACTAAAGTATGAGGCACTGAGGCTGCTGTGACCACACAAGCACAGCCAGCAGCCAGGAGCCTGCCTCTGGCCAAGTAGGCACACACCCTGCTGTGACCTCACAAGCACAGCCAGCAGGTGGGCCTGCACACTAACATATGAGGCACTGAGCCTGCTGTGACCTCACAAGCACAGCCAGCAGCCAGAAGCCTGCCTCTGGCCTAGGAGGCACAGCCTGCTGTGACCTCACAAGCACAGCCAGCAGCCAGGAGCCTGCCACTGGCCTGGGAGGCACTGAGGCTGCTGTGACCTCACAAGCACAGCCAGAAGCCATGAGCCTGCCACTGGCCTAGGAGGCATGGAGGCTGCTGTGATCTCACAAGCACAGCCAGCAGCCCGGAGCCTGCCACTGGCCTAGGAGGCACTGAGGTTTCTGTGACCTCACAAGCACAGCCAACAGGGGGCGCTGCACACTATCGTATGAGGCACTGAGCCTTTTGATACCTCCCAAGCACAGCCAGCAGCCATGAGCCTGCCACTGGCCTAGGAGGCACTGAGGCTGCTGTGACCACTCAAGCTCAGACAGCAGCCATGAGCCTGCCACTGGCCTGGGAGGCGCGGAGGATTCTGTGACGTCACAAGCAGAGCCAGCAGCCATGAGCCTCCCACTGGCCTAAGAGGCACTCAGGCTGCTGTGGCCTCACAAGCACAGCCAGCAGCCATGAGCCTGCCACTGGCCTAGGAGGAGCTGAGGCTGCTGTGACCTCACAAGCAGAGCCAGCAGGTGGGGCTGCACAGTAAAGTATGAGGCACTGAGGCTGCTGTGACCACACAAGAATAGCCAGCAGCCATGAGCCTCCCACTGGCCTAGGAGGCACTGAGGCTGCTGTGACCTCAGAAGCACAGCCAGCAGGTGGGGCTGCACACTAACGTATGAGGCTCCGAGGCTGCTGTGGCCTCACAAACACAGCCAGCAGCCAGGAACCTGGCACTGGCCTAGGAGGCACTGAGGCTGCTGTGACCTCACAAGCACAGTCAGCAGCCATGAGCCTGCCACTGACCTCGGACGCACTCAGGCTGCTGTGACGTCACAAGCTCAGCCAGCAGCCAGGAGCCGGCCACTGGCCTAGGAGGCATGGAGGCTTCTGTGATGTCCCAAGCACAGCCAGCTGCCAGGAGCCTGCCACTGGACTCGGAAGCACTCAGCCTGCTGTGACGTCACAAGCACAGCCAGCAGACAGGAGCCTGTCATTGGCCTAGGAGGCACTGAGGCTGCTGTGACCTCACAAGCACAGCCAGCAGCCAGGAGCCTGCCACTGGCCTAGGAGGCACTGAGGCTGCTGTGACCTCACAAGCACAGCCAGCAGCCAGGAGCCTGCCACTGGCCTAGCAGGCACTCAGCCTCCTCTGACCTCCCAAGCACAGCCAGCAGCCATGAGCCTGCCACTGGCCTAGCAGGCACTGAGGCTGCTGTGACCTCCCAAGCACAGCCAGCAGCCAGGAGCCTGCCACTGGCCTAGGAGGCAATGAGGCTGCTGTGACCTCACAAGCACAGCCAGCAGACAGGAGCCTGTCATTGGCCTAGGAAGCACTGAGGCTGCTGTGACCTCACAAGCACAGCCAGCAGCCAGGAGCCTCCCACTGGCCAAAGAGGCACTGAGGCTGCTGTGACCTCACAAGCACAGCCAGCAGCCATGAGCCTGCCACTGGCCTAGGAGGCACTCAGCCTCCTCTGACCTCACAAGCCCAGCCAGCAGCCAGGAGCCTGTCGCTGGCCTAGGAGGCACTGAGGCTGCTGTGACCTCACAAGCACAGCCAGCAGCCAGGAGCCTGCCACTGGCCTAGGAGGCACTGAGGCTGCTGTGACCTCCCAAGCACAGCCAGCAGGGGGCACTGCTCATTACCCAGGGGGCATTGATGCCGCTGTAACCTGCCAAGCACAGCCAGCAGCCATGAGTCCTCCACTGTCCTAGGAGGCACTGAGGCTGCTGTGACGTCACAAGCTCAGCCAACAGCGAGGAGCCTCCCACTGGCCTAGGAGGCACGGGGGATTCTGTGACGTCACAAGCACAGCCAGCTGCCAGGAGCCTGCGACTGGCCTCGGAGGCACTCAGCCTGCTATGACCTCACAAGCACAGCCAGCAGCCATGAGCCTGCCACTGGCCTAGGAGACACTGAGACTGCTGTCACCTCACAAGCACAGCCAGCAGCCAGGAGCCTGCCACTGGACTGGGAGGCAATCAGGCTGCTGTGACCACACAAGCACAGCCAGCAGCCAGGAGCCTGCCTCTGGCCTAGTAGGCACACAGCCTGCTGTGACCTCACAAGCACAGCCAGCAGGTGGGGCTGCACACTAACGTATGAGGCACTGAGCCTGCTGTGACCTCACAAGCTCATCCAGCAGCCAGAAGCCTGCCTCTGGTCTAGGAGGCACAGCCTGCTGTGACCTCACAAGCACAGCCAGCAGCCAGGAGCCTGCCACTGGCCTGGGAGGCACTGAGGCTGCTGTGACCTCACAAGCACAGCCAGCAGCCATGAGCCTGCCACTGGCCTAGGAGGCATGGAGGCTGCTGTGATCTCACAAGCACAGCCAGCAGCCCGGAGCCTGCCACTGGCCTAGTAGGCACTGAGGCTTCTGTGACCTCACAAGCACAGCCAGCAGGGGGCGATGCACACTATCGTATGAGGCACTGAGCCTTTTGATACCTCCCAAGCACAGCCAGCAGCCTTGAGCCTGCCACTGTCCTAGGAGGCACTCAGGCTGCTGTGACCACTCAAGCTCAGCCAGCAGCCATGAGCCTGCCACTGGCCTGGGAGGCACGGAGGATTCTGTGACGTCACAAGCACAGCCAGCAGCCAGGAGCCTGCCACTGGCCTAAGAGGCACTCAGGCTGCTGTGGCCTCACAAGCACAGCCAGCAGCCATGAGCCTGCCACTGGCCTAGGAGGCACTCAGCCTGCTGTGACCTCACAAGCACAGCCAGCAGGTGGGGCTGCACACTAATCTATGAGGCACTGAGGCTGCTGTGACCACACAAGAACAGCCAGCAGCCATGAGCCTCCCACTGGCCTAGGAGGCACTGAGGCTGCTGTGACCTCACAAGCACAGCCAGCAGGTGGGGCTGCACACTAACGTATGAGGCACCGAGGCTGCTGTGGCCTCACAAGCACAGCCAGCAGCCAGGAGCCTGCCACTGGCCTAGGAGGCACTGAGGCTGCTGTGACCTCACAAGCTCAGCCAGCAGCCAGGAGCCGGCCACTGGCCTAGGAGGCATGGAGGCTTCTGTGATGTCCCAAGCACAGCCACCTGCCAGGAGCCTGCCACTGGACTCGGAAGCACTCAGCCTGCTATGACCTCACAAGCACAGTCAGCAGCCAGGAGCTTGCCACTGGCCTCAGAGACAGTTAGGCTGCTGTGGCCTCACAAGAACAACCAGCAGCCATGAGCCTGCCACTAGCCTAGGAGGCACTCAGGCTGCTGTGACGTCACAAGCACAGCCAGCAGACAGGAGCCTGTCATTGGCCTAGGAGGCACTGAGGCTGCTGTGACCTCACAAGCACAGCCAGCAGCCAGGAGCCTGCCACTGGCCTAGGAGGCACTGAGGCTGCTGTGACCTCACAAGCACAGCCAGCAGCCAGGAGCCTGCCACTGGCCTAGGAGGCACTGAGGCTGCTGTGACCTCCCAAGCACAGCCAGCAGCCAGGAGCCTGTCACTGGCCTAGGAGGCACTGAGGCTGCTGTGACCTCCCAAGCACAGTCAGCAGCCATGAGCCTCCCACTGGCCTAGGAGGCACTGAGGCTGCTGTGACCTCCCAAGCACAGCCAGCAGGGGGCACTGCTCATTACCCAGGGGGCATTGATGCCGCTGTAACCTGCCAAGCACAGCCAGCAGCCAGGAGCCTGCCACTGGCCTAGGAGGCACGGAGGCTGCTGTGACGTCACAAGCTCAGCCAACAGCCAGGAGCCTCCCACTGGCCTAGGAGGCACGGGGGATTCTGTGACGTCACAAGCACAGCCAGCTGCCAGGAGCCTGCGACTGGCCTCGGAGGCACTCAGCCTGCTGTGACCTCACAAGCACAGCCAGCAGCCAGGAGCCTGCCACTGGCCTCAGAGACAGTTAGGCTGCTGTGGCCTCACAAGAACAATCAGCAGCCATGAGCCTGCCACTGGCCTAGGAGGCACTGAGGCTGCTGTGACCTCACAAGCACAGCCAGCAGCCAGGAGCCTGCCACTGGCCTAGCAGGCACTCAGCCTCCTCTGACCTCCCAAGCACAGCCAGCAGCCAGGAGCCTGTCACTGGCCTAGGAGGCACTGAGGCTGCTGTGACCTCACAAGCACAGCCAGCAGGCAGGAGCCTGCCACTGGCCTAGCAGGCACTCAGGCTTCTGTGACGTCGCAAGCATAGCCAGCTGCCAGGAGCCTGCCACTGGACTGGGAGACACTGAGGCTGCTGTGACCTCACAAGCACAGCCAGCAGCCAGGAGCCTGCCACTGGCCGAGGAGGCAATCAGGCTGCTGTGACCTCACAAGCACAGCCAGCAGCCAGGAGCCTGCCTCTGGCCTCGGAGGCACTGAGGCTGCTGTGACCTCACAAGCACAGCCAGCAGCCAGGAGTCTGCCACTGGCCTAGGAGGCACTCAGCCTGCTGTGACCTTCCAAGCACAGCCAGCAGCCATGAGCCTGGCACTGGCCTAGGAGGCACTGAGGCAGCTGTGACCTCACAAGCACAGCCAGCAGGTGGGGCTGCACACTAACCTATGAGGCACTGAGGCTGCTGTGACCACACAAGAACAGCCAGCAGCCATGAGCCTCCCACTGGCCTAGGAGGCACTGAGGCTGCTGTGACCTCACAAGCACAGCCAGCAGGTGGGGCTGCACACTAACGTATGAGGCACCGAGGTTGCTGTGGCCTCACAAGCACAGCCAGCAGCCAGGAACCTGGCACTGGCCTAGGAGGCACCGAGGCTGCTGTGACCTCACAAGCACAGTCAGCAGCCATGAGCCTGCCACTGACCTCGGACGCACTCAGGCTGCTGTGACGTCACAAGCTCAGCCAGCAGCCAGGAGCCAGCCACTGGCCTAGGAGGCATGCAGGCTTCTGTGATGTCCCAAGCACAGCCAGCTGCCAGGAGCCTGCCACTGGACTCGGAAGCACTCAGCCTGCTATGACCTCACAAGCACAGTCAGCAGCCATGAGCCTGCCACTGGCCTCAGAGACAGTTAGGCTGCTGTGGCCTCACAAGAACAACCAGCAGCCATGAGCCTGCCACTGGCCTAGGAGGCACTCAGGCTGCTGTGACCTCACAAGCACAGCCAGCAGACAGGAGCCTGTCATTGGCCTAGGAGGCACTGAGGCTGCTGTGACCTCACAAGCACAGCCAGCAGCCAGGAGCCTGCCACTGGCCTAGGAGGCACTGAGGCTGCTGTGACCTCACAAGCACAGCCAGCAGCCAGGAGCCTGCCACTGGCCTAGCAGGCACCCAACCTCCTCTGACCTCCCAAGCACAGCCAGCAGCCAGGAGCCTGTCACTGGCCTAGGAGGCACTGAGGCTGCTGTGACCTCCCAAGCACAGCCAGCAGCCATGGGCCTGCCACTGGCCTTGGAGGCACTGAGGCTGCTGTGACCTCACAAGCACAGCCAGGAGCCAGGAGCCTGCCACTGGCCGAGGAGGCAATCAGGCTGCTGTGACCTCACAAGCACAGCCAGCAGCCAGGAGCCTTCCTCTGGCCTAGCAGGCACTGAGGCTGCTGTGACCTCCCAAGCACAGCCAGCAGGGTGCACTGCTCATTACCCAGGGGGCATTGATGCCGCTGTAACCTGCCAAGCACAGCCAGCAGCCATGAGCCTTCCACTGGCCTAGGAGGCACTGAGGCTGCTGTGACGTCACAAGCTCAGCCAACAGCCACGAGCCTCCCACTGGCCTAGGAGGCACGGGGGATTCTGTGACGTCACAAGCACAGCCAGCTGCCAGTAGCCTGCGACTGGCCTCGGAGGCACTCAGCCTGCTGTGACCTCCCAAGCACAGCCAGCAGCCAGGAGCCTGCCACTGGCCTAGGAGACACTGAGGCTGCTGTGACCTCACAAGCACAGCCAGCAGGCAGGAGCCTGCCACTGGCCTAGCAGGCACTAAGGCTTCTGTGACGTCGCAAGCATAGCCAGCTGCCAGGAGCCTGCCACTGGACTGGGAGACACTGAGGCTGCTGTGACCTCACAAGCACAGCCAGCAGCCAGGAGCCTGCCACTGGCCGAGGAGGCAATCAGGCTGTTGTGACCTCACAAGCACAGCCAGCAGCCAGGAGCCTGCCTCTGGCCTAGTAGGCACTGAGGCTGCTGTGACCTCACAAGCACAGCCAGCAGGCAGGAGTCTGGCACTGGCCTAGGAGGCACTCAGCCTGCTGTGACCTCCCAAGCACAGCCAACAGCCATGAGCCTGGCACTGGCCTAGGAGGCACTGAGGCAGCTGTGACCTCACAAGCACAGCCAGCAGGTGGGGCTGCACACTAACCTATGAGGCACTGAGGCTGCTGTGACCACACAACAACAGCCAGCAGCCATGAGCCTCCCACTGGCCTAGGAGGCACTGAGGCTGCTGTGACCTCACAAGCACAGCCAGCAGGTGGGGCTGCACACTAACGTATGAGGCACCGAGGCTGCTGTGGCCTCACAAGCACAGCCAGCAGCCAGGAACCTGGCACTGGCCTAGGAGGCACTGAGGCTGCTGTGACCTCACAAGCACAGTCAGCAGCCATGAGCCTGCCACTGACCTCGGACGCACTGAGGCTGCTGTGACGTCACAAGCTCAGCCAGCAGCCAGGAGCCGGCCACTGGCCTAGGAGGCATGCAGGCTTCTGTGATGTCCCAAGCACAGCCAGCTGCCAGGAGCCTGCCACTGGACTCGGAAGCACTCAGCCTGCTATGACCTCACAAGCACAGTCAGCAGCCATGAGCCTGCCACTGGCCTCAGAGACAGTTAGGCTGCTGTGGCCTCACAAGAACAACCAGCAGCCATGAGCCTGCCAGTGGCCTAGGAGGCATGGAGGCTGCTGTGACCTCACAAGCACAGCCAGCAGACAGGAGCCTGTCATTGGCCTAGGAGGCACTGAGGCTGCTGTGACCTCACAAGTAGACCCAGCAGCCAGGAGCCTGCCACTGGCCTACGAGGCACTGAGGCTGCTGTGACCTCACAAGCACAGCCAGCAGCCAGGAGCCGGCCACTGGCCTAGCAGGCACTCAGCCTCCTCTGACCTCCCAAGCACAGCCAGCAGCCAGGAGCCTGTCACTGGCCTAGGAGGCACTGAGGCTGCTGTGACCTCCCAAGTACAGCCAGCAGCCATGAGCCTGCCACTCGCCTAGGAGGCACTGAGGCTGCTGATACCTCCCAAGCACAGCCAGCAGACAGGAGCCTGCCACTGGCCTAGGAGACACTGAGGCTGCTGTGACCTCACAAGCATAGCCAGCTGCCAGGAGCCTGCCACTGGCCTAGCAGGCACTGAGGCTTCTGTGACGTCGCAAGCATAGCCAGCTGCCAGGAGCCTGCCACTGGACTGGGAGACACTGAGGCTGCTGTGACCTCACAAGCACAGCCAGCAGCCCGGAGCCTGCCACTGGCCTAGGAGGCACTGAGGCTTCTGTGACCTCACAAGCACAGCCAGCAGGGGGCGCTGCACACTATCGTATGAGGCACTGAGCCTTTTGATACCTCCCAAGCACAGCCAGCAGCCTTGAGCCTGCCACTGCCCTAGGAGGCACTCAGGCTGCTGTGACCACTCAAGCTCAGCCAGCAGCCATGAGCCTGCCACTGGCCTGGGAGGCACGGAGGATTCTGTGACGTCACAAGCACAGCCAGCAGCCAGGAGCCTGCCACTGGCCTAAGAGGCACTCAGGCTGCTGTGGCCTCACAAGCACAGCCAGCAGCCATGAGCCTGCCACTGGCCTAGGAGGCACTGAGGCAGCTGTGACCTCACAAGCACAGCCAGCAGGTGGGGCTGCACACTAACCTATGAGGCACTGAGGCTGCTGTGACCACACAAGAACAGCCAGCAGCCATGAGCCTCCCACTGGCCTAGGAGGCACTGAGGCTGCTGTGACCTCACAAGCACAGCCAGCAGGTGGGGCTGCACACTAACGTATGAGGCACCGAGGCTGCTGTGGCCTCACAAGCACAGCCAGCAGCCAGGAACCTGGCACTGGCCTAGGAGGCACTGAGGCTGCTGTGACCTCACAAGCACAGTCAGCAGCCATGAGCCTGCCACTGACCTCGGACGCACTCAGGCTGCTGTGACGTCACAAGCTCAGCCAGCAGCCAGGAGCCGGCCACTGGCCTAGGAGGCATGGAGGCTTCTGTGATGTCCCAAGCACAGCCACCTGCCAGGAGCCTGCCACTGGACTCGGAAGCACTCAGCCTGCTATGACCTCACAAGCACAGTCAGCAGCCAGGAGCTTGCCACTGGCCTCAGAGACAGTTAGGCTGCTGTGGCCTCACAAGAACAACCAGCAGCCATGAGCCTGCCCCTGGCCTAGGAGGCACGGAGGCTGCTGTGACGTCACAAGCACAGCCAGCAGACAGGAGCCTGTCATTGGCCTAGGAGGCACTGAGGCTGCTGTGACCTCACAAGCACAGCCAGCAGCCAGGAGCCTGCCACTGGCCTAGGAGGCACTGAGGCTGCTGTGACCTCACAAGCACAGCCAGCAGCCAGGAGCCTGCCACTGGCCTAGGAGGCACTGAGGCTGCTGTGACCTCCCAAGCACAGCCAGCAGCCAGGAGCCTGTCACTGGCCTAGGAGGCACTGAGGCTGCTGTGACCTCCCAAGCACAGTCAGCAGCCATGAGCCTGCCACTGGCCTAGGAGGCACTGAGGCTGCTGTGACCTCCCAAGCACAGCCAGCAGGGGGCACTGCTCATTACCCAGGGGGCATTGATGCCGCTGTAACCTGCCAAGCACAGCCAGCAGCCAGGAGCCTGCCACTGGCCTAGGAGGCACTGAGGCTGCTGTGACGTCACAAGCTCAGCCAACAGCCAGGAGCCTCTCACTGGCCTAGGAGGCACGGGGGATTCTGTGACGTCACAAGCACAGCCAGCTGCCAGGAGCCTGCGACTGGCCTCGGAGACACTGAGGCTGCTGTGACCTCACAGGCACAGCCAGCAGCCAGGAGCCTGCCACTGGCCGAGGAGGCAATCAGGCTGCTGTGACCTCACAAGCACAGGCAGCAGCCAGGAGCCTACCTCTGGCCTAGTAGGCACTGAGGTTGCTGTGACCTCACAAGCACAGCCAGCAGCCAGGAGTCTGCCACTGGCCTAGGAGGCACTCAGCCTGCTGTGACCTCCCAAGCACAGCCAACAGCCATGAGCCTGGCACTGGCCTAGGAGGCACTGAGGCAGCTGTGACCTCACAAGCACAGCCAGCAGGTGGGGCTGCACACTAACCTATGAGGCACTGAGGCTGCTGTGACCACACAAGAACAGCCAGCAGCCATGAGCCTCCCACTGGCCTAGGAGGCACTGAGGCTGCTGTGACCTCACAAGCACAGCCAGCAGGTGGGGCTGCACACTCACGTAGGAGGCACCGAGGCTGCTGTGGCCTCACAAGCACAGCCAGCAGCCAGGAACCTGGCACTGGCCTAGGAGGCACTGAGGCTGCTGTGACCTCACAAGCACAGTCAGCAGCCATGAGCCTGCCACTGACCTCGGACGCACTCAGGCTGCTGTGACGTCACAAGCACAGCCAGCAGCCAGGAGCCGGCCACTGGCCTAGGAGGCATGGAGGCTTCTGTGATGTCCCAAGCACAGCCACCTGCCAGGAGCCTGCCACTGGACTCGGAAGCACTCAGCCTGCTATGACCTCACAAGCACAGTCAGCAGCCATGAGCCTGCCACTGGCCTCAGAGACAGTTAGGCTGCTGTGGCCTCACAAGAACAATCAGCAGCCATGAGCCTGCCACTGGCCTAGGAGGCACTCAGGCTGCTGTGACCTCACAAGCACAGCCAGCAGACAGGAGCCTGTCATTGGCCTAGGAGGCACTGAGGCTGCTGTGACCTCACAAGCACAGCCAGCAGCCATGAGCCTGCCACTGGCCTAGGAGGCACTGAGGCTGCTGTGACCTCACAAGCACAGCCAGCAGCCAGGAGCCTGCCACTGGCCTAGCAGGCACTCAGCCTCCTCTGACCTCCCAAGCACAGCCAGCAGCCAGGAGCCTGTCACTGGCCTAGGAGGCACTGAGGCTGCTGTGACCTCACAAGCACAGCCAGCAGGCAGGAGCCTGCCACTGGCCTAGCAGGCACTCAGGCTTCTGTGACGTCGCAAGCATAGCCAGCTGCCAGGAGCCTGCCACTGGACTGGGAGACACTGAGGCTGCTGTGACCTCACAAGCACAGCCAGCAGCCAGGAGCCTGCCACTGGCCGAGGAGGCAATCAGGCTGCTGTGACCTCACAAGCACAGCCAGCAGCCAGGAGCCTGCCTCTGGCCTCGGAGGCACTGAGGCTGCTGTGACCTCACAAGCACAGCCAGCAGCCAGGAGTCTGCCACTGGCCTAGGAGGCACTCAGCCTGCTGTGACCTTCCAAGCACAGCCAGCAGCCATGAGCCTGGCACTGGCCTAGGAGGCACTGAGGCAGCTGTGACCTCACAAGCACAGCCAGCAGGTGGGGCTGCACACTAACCTATGAGGCACTGAGGCTGCTGTGACCACACAAGAACAGCCAGCAGCCATGAGCCTCCCACTGGCCTAGGAGGCACTGAGGCTGCTGTGACCTCACAAGCACAGCCAGCAGGTGGGGCTGCACACTAACGTATGAGGCACCGAGGCTGCTGTGGCCTCACAAGCACAGCCAGCAGCCAGGAACCTGGCACTGGCCTAGGAGGCACCGAGGCTGCTGTGACCTCACAAGCACAGTCAGCAGCCATGAGCCTGCCACTGACCTCGGACGCACTCAGGCTGCTGTGACGTCACAAGCTCAGCCAGCAGCCAGGAGCCGGCCACTGGCCTAGGAGGCATGCAGGCTTCTGTGATGTCCCAAGCACAGCCAGCTGCCAGGAGCCTGCCACTGGACTCGGAAGCACTCAGCCTGCTATGACCTCACAAGCACAGTCAGCAGCCATGAGCCTGCCACTGGCCTCAGAGACAGTTAGGCTGCTGTGGCCTCACAAGAACAACCAGCAGCCATGAGCCTGCCACTGGCCTAGGAGGCACTCAGGCTGCTGTGACCTCACAAGCACAGCCAGCAGACAGGAGCCTGTCATTGGCCTAGGAGGCACTGAGGCTGCTGTGACCTCACAAGCACAGCCAGCAGCCAGGAGCCTGCCACTGGCCTAGGAGGCACTGAGGCTGCTGTGACCTCACAAGCACAGCCAGCAGCCAGGAGCCTGCCACTGGCCTAGCAGGCACCCAACCTCCTCTGACCTCCCAAGCACAGCCAGCAGCCAGGAGCCTGTCACTGGCCTAGGAGGCACTGAGGCTGCTGTGACCTCCCAAGCACAGCCAGCAGCCATGGGCCTGCCACTGGCCTTGGAGGCACTGAGGCTGCTGTGACCTCACAAGCACAGCCAGCAGACAGGAGCCTGCCACTGGCCTAGGAGACACTGAGGCTGCTGTGACCTCACAAGCACAGCCAGCAGCCAGGAGCCTGCCACTGGCCTAGGAGGCACTCAGGCTTCTGTGACGTCGCAAGCATAGCCAGCTGCCAGGAGCCTGCCACTGGACTGGGAGACACTGAGGCTGCTGTGACCTCACAAGCACAGCCAGCAGCCAGGAGCCTGCCACTGGCCGAGGAGTCATTCAGGCTGCTGTGACCTCACAAGCACAGCCAGCAGCCATGAGCCTGCCACTGGCCTAGTAGGCACTGAGGCTGCTGTGACCTCACAGGCACAGCCAGCAGCCAGGAGTCTGCCACTGGCCTAGGAGGCACTCAGGCTGCTGTGACCTCCCAAGCACAGCCAGCAGCCATGAGCCTGGCACTGGCCTAGGAGGCACTGAGGCAGCTGTGACCTCACAAGCACAGCCAGCAGGTGGGGCTGCACACTAACCTATGAGGCACTGAGGCTGCTGTGACCACACAGGAACAGCCAGCAGCCATGAGCCTCCCACTGGCCTAGGAGGCACTGAGGCTGCTGTGACCTCACAAGCACAGCCAGCAGGTGGGGCTGCACACTAACGTATGAGGCACCGAGGCTGCTGTGGCCTCACAAGCACAGCCAGCAGCCAGGAACCTGGCACTGGCCTAGGAGGCACTGAGGCTGCTGTGACCTCACAAGCACAGTCAGCAGCCATGAGCCTGCCACTGACCTCGGACGCACTCAGGCTGCTGTGACGTCACAAGCTCAGCCAGCAGCCATGAGCCTGGCACTGGCCTAGGAGGCATGGAGGCTTCTGTGATGTCCCAAGCACAGCCACCTGCCAGGAGCCTGCCACTGGACTCGGAAGCACTCAGCCTGCTATGACCTCACAAGCACAGTCACCAGCCATGAGCCTGCCACTGGCCTCAGAGACAGTTAGGCTGCTGTGGCCTCACAAGAACAATCAGCAGCCATGAGCCTGCCACTGGCCTAGGAGGCACTCAGGCTGCTGTGACCTCACAAGCACAGCCAGCAGACAGGAGCCTGTCATTGGCCTAGGAGGCACTGAGGCTGCTGTGACCTCACAAGCACAGCCAGCAGCCAGGAGCCTGCCACTGGCCTAGGAGGCACTGAGGCTGCTGTGACCTCACAAGCACAGCCAGCAGCCAGGAGCCTGCTACTGGCCTAGCAGGCACTCAGCCTCCTCTGACCTCCCAAGCACAGCCAGCAGCCAGGAGCCTGTCACTGGCCTAGGAGGCACTCAGGCTGCTGTGACCTCACAAGCACAGCCAGCAGCCAGGAGCCTGCCTCTGGCCTAGTAGGCGCTGAGGCTGCTGTGACCTCACAAGCACAGCCAGCAGCCAGGAGTCTGCCACTGGCCTAGGAGGCACTGAGGCTGCTGTGACCTCCCAAGCACAGCCAGCAGCCATGAGCCTGGCACTGGCCTAGGAGGCACTGAGGCAGCTGTGACCTCACAAGCACAGCCAGCAGGTGGGGCTGCACACTAACCTATGAGGCACTGAGGCTGCTGTGACCACACAAGAACAGCCAGCAGCCATGAGCCTCCCACTGGCCTAGGAGGCACTGAGGCTGCTGTGACCTCACAAGCACAGCCAGCAGGTGGGGCTGCACACTAACGTATGAGGCACCGAGGCTGCTGTGGCCTCACAAGCTCAGCCAGCAGCCAGGAACCTGGCACTGGCCTAGGAGACACCGAGGCTGCTGTGACCTCACAAGCACAGTCAGCAGCCATGAGCCTGCCACTGACCTCGGACGCACTCAGGCTGCTGTGACGTCACAAGCTCAGGCAGCAGCCATGGTCCTGCTACTAGCCTAGGAGGCACTGAGGCTGCTGTGACCTCACAAGCACAGCCAGCAGCCAGGAGCCGGCCACTGGCCTAGGAGGCATGGAGGCTTCTGTGATGTCCCAAGCACAGCCACCTGCCAGGAGCCTGCCACTGGACTCGGAAGCACTCAGCCTGCTATGACCTCACAAGCACAGTCAGCAGCCAGGAGCCTGCCACTGGCCTCAGAGACAATTAGGCTGCTGTGGCCTCACAAGAACAACCAGCAGCCATGAGCCTGCCACTGGCCTAGGAGGCACTCAGGCTGCTGTGACCTCACAAGCACAGCCAGCAGACAGGAGCCTGTCATTGGCCTAGGAGGCACTGAGGCTGCTGTGACCTCACAAGCACAGCCAGCAGGTGGGGCTGCACACTAAACTATGAGGCACTGAGGCTGCTGTGACCTCACAAGCACAGCCAGCAGCCATGAGCCTCCCACTGGCCTAGGAGGCACTGAGGCTGCTGTGACCACACAAGAACAGCCAGCAGGTGGGGCTGCACACTAACGTATGAGGCACTAAGGCTGCTGTGGCCTCACAAGCACAGCCAGCAGGCAGGAGCCTGCCACTGCCCTCGGAGGCACTGAGGCTGCTGTGACCTCACAAGCACAGCCAGCAGCCATGAGCCTGGCACTGGCCTAGGAGGCACTGAGGCAGCTGTGACCTCACAAGCACAGCCAGCAGGTGGGGCTGCACACTAACCTATGAGGCACTGAGGCTGCTGTGACCACACAGGAACAGCCAGCAGCCATGAGCCTCCCACTGGCCTAGGAGGCACTGAGGCTGCTGTGACCTCACAAGCACAGCCAGCAGGTGGGGCTGCACACTAACGTATGAGGCACCGAGGCTGCTGTGGCCTCACAAGCACAGCCAGCAGCCAGGAACCTGGCACTGGCCTAGGAGGCACTGAGGCTGCTGTGACCTCACAAGCACAGTCAGCAGCCATGAGCCTGCCACTGACCTCGGACGCACTCAGGCTGCTGTGACGTCACAAGCTCAGCCAGCAGCCATGAGCCTGGCACTGGCCTAGGAGGCATGGAGGCTTCTGTGATGTCCCAAGCACAGCCACCTGCCAGGAGCCTGCCACTGGACTCGGAAGCACTCAGCCTGCTATGACCTCACAAGCACAGTCACCAGCCATGAGCCTGCCACTGGCCTCAGAGACAGTTAGGCTGCTGTGGCCTCACAAGAACAATCAGCAGCCATGAGCCTGCCACTGGCCTAGGAGGCACTCAGGCTGCTGTGACCTCACAAGCACAGCCAGCAGACAGGAGCCTGTCATTGGCCTAGGAGGCACTGAGGCTGCTGTGACCTCACAAGCACAGCCAGCAGCCAGGAGCCTGCCACTGGCCTAGGAGGCACTGAGGCTGCTGTGACCTCACAAGCACAGCCAGCAGCCAGGAGCCTGCTACTGGCCTAGCAGGCACTCAGCCTCCTCTGACCTCCCAAGCACAGCCAGCAGCCAGGAGCCTGTCACTGGCCTAGGAGGCACTCAGGCTGCTGTGACCTCACAAGCACAGCCAGCAGCCAGGAGCCTGCCTCTGGCCTAGTAGGCGCTGAGGCTGCTGTGACCTCACAAGCACAGCCAGCAGCCAGGAGTCTGCCACTGGCCTAGGAGGCACTGAGGCTGCTGTGACCTCCCAAGCACAGCCAGCAGCCATGAGCCTGGCACTGGCCTAGGAGGCACTGAGGCAGCTGTGACCTCACAAGCACAGCCAGCAGGTGGGGCTGCCCACTAACCTATGAGGCACTGAGGCTGCTGTGACCACACAAGATCAGCCAGCAGCCATGAGCCTCCCACTGGCCTAGGAGGCACTGAGGCTGCTGTGACCTCACAAGCACAGCCAGCAGGTGGGGCTGCACACTAACGTATGAGGCACCGAGGCTGCTGTGGCCTCACAAGCTCAGCCAGCAGCCAGGAACCTGGCACTGGCCTAGGAGGCACTGAGGCTGCTGTGACCTCACAAGCACAGTCAGCAGCCATGAGCCTGCCACTGACCTCGGACGCACTCAGGCTGCTGTGACGTCACAAGCTCAGGCAGCAGCCATGGTCCTGCTACTAGCCTAGGAGGCACTGAGGCTGCTGTGACCTCACAAGCACAGCCAGCAGCCAGGAGCCGGCCACTGGCCTAGGAGGCATGGAGGCTTCTGTGATGTCCCAAGCACAGCCACCTGCCAGGAGCCTGCCACTGGACTCGGAAGCACTCAGCCTGCTATGACCTCACAAGCACAGTCAGCAGCCAGGAGCCTGCCACTGGCCTCAGAGACAATTAGGCTGCTGTGGCCTCACAAGAACAACCAGCAGCCATGAGCCTGCCACTGGCCTAGGAGGCACTCAGGCTGCTGTGACCTCACAAGCACAGCCAGCAGACAGGAGCCTGTCATTGGCCTAGGAGGCACTGAGGCTGCTGTGACCTCACAAGCACAGCCAGCAGGTGGGGCTGCACACTAAACTATGAGGCACTGAGGCTGCTGTGACCACACAAGAACAGCCAGCAGCCATGAGCCTCCCACTGGCCTAGGAGGCACTGAGGCTGCTGAGACCACACAAGAACAGCCAGCAGGTGGGGCTGCACACTAACGTATGAGGCACTAAGGCTGCTGTGGCCTCACAAGCACAGCCAGCAGCCAGGAACCTGGCACTGGCCTAGGAGGCACTGAGGCTGCTGTGACCTCACAAGCACAGTCAGCAGCCATGAGCCTGCCACTGACCTCGGACGCACTCAGGCTGCTGTGACGTCACAAGCTCAGCCAGCAGCCAGGAGCCGGCCACTGGCCTAGGAGGCATGGAGGCTGCTGTGATGTCCCAAGCACAGCCACCTGCCAGGAGCCTGCCACTGGACTCGGAAGCACTCAGCCTGCTATGACCTCACAAGCACAGTCAGCAGCCATGAGCCTGCCACTGGCCTCAGAGACAGTTAGGCTGCTGTGGCCTCACAAGAACAACCAGCAGCCATGAGCCTGCCACTGGCCTAGGAGGCACTCAGGCTGCTGTGACCTCACAAGCACAGCCAGCAGACAGGAGCCTGTCATTGGCCTAGGAGGCACTGAGGCTGCTGTGACCTCACAAGTAGACCCAGCAGCCAGGAGCCTGCCACTGGCCTAGGAGGCACTGAGGCTGCTGTGACCTCACAAGCACAGCCAGCAGCCAGGAGCCTGCCACTGGCCTAGCAGGCACTCAGCCTCCTCTGACCTCCCAAGCACAGCCAGCAGCCAGGAGCCTGTCACTGGCCTAGGAGGCACTGAGGCTGCTGTGACCTCACAGGCACAGCCAGCAGCCATGAGCCTGCCACTCGCCTAGGAGGCACTGAGGCTGCTGTGACCTCACAAGCACAGCCAGCAGCCAGGAGCCTGCCACTGGCCTAGGAGACACTGAGGCTGCTGTGACCTCACAAGCACAGCCAGCAGCCAGGAGCCTGCCACTGGCCTAGCAGGCACTCAGGCTTCTGTGACGTCGCAAGCATAGCCAGCTGCCAGGAGCCTGCCACTGGACTGGGAGACACTGAGGCTGCTGTGACCTCACAAGCACAGCCAGCAGCCAGGAGCCTGCCACTGGCCGAGGAGTCATTCAGGCTGCTGTGACCTCACAAGCACAGCCAGCAGCCATGAGCCTGCCACTGGCCTAGTAGGCACTGAGGCTGCTGTGACCTCACAGGCACAGCCAGCAGCCAGGAGTCTGCCACTGGCCTAGGAGGCACTCAGCCTGCTGTGACCTCCCAAGCACAGCCAGCAGCCATGAGCCTGGCACTGGCCTAGGAGGCACTGAGGCAGCTGTGACCTCACAAGCACAGCCAGCAGGTGGGGCTGCACACTAACCTATGAGGCACTGAGGCTGCTGTGACCACACAGGAACAGCCAGCAGCCATGAGCCTCCCACTGGCCTAGGAGGCACTGAGGCTGCTGTGACCTCACAAGCACAGCCAGCAGGTGGGGCTGCACACTAACGTATGAGGCACCGAGGCTGCTGTGGCCTCACAAGCACAGCCAGCAGCCAGGAACCTGGCACTGGCCTAGGAGGCACTGAGGCTGCTGTGACCTCACAAGCACAGTCAGCAGCCATGAGCCTGCCACTGACCTCGGACGCACTCAGGCTGCTGTGACGTCACAAGCTCAGCCAGCAGCCATGAGCCTGGCACTGGCCTAGGAGGCATGGAGGCTTCTGTGATGTCCCAAGCACAGCCACCTGCCAGGAGCCTGCCACTGGACTCGGAAGCACTCAGCCTGCTATGACCTCACAAGCACAGTCACCAGCCATGAGCCTGCCACTGGCCTCAGAGACAGTTAGGCTGCTGTGGCCTCACAAGAACAATCAGCAGCCATGAGCCTGCCACTGGCCTAGGAGGCACTCAGGCTGCTGTGACCTCACAAGCACAGCCAGCAGACAGGAGCCTGTCATTGGCCTAGGAGGCACTGAGGCTGCTGTGACCTCACAAGCACAGCCAGCAGCCAGGAGCCTGCCACTGGCCTAGGAGGCACTGAGGCTGCTGTGACCTCACAAGCACAGCCAGCAGCCAGGAGCCTGCTACTGGCCTAGCAGGCACTCAGCCTCCTCTGACCTCCCAAGCACAGCCAGCAGCCAGGAGCCTGTCACTGGCCTAGGAGGCACTCAGGCTGCTGTGACCTCACAAGCACAGCCAGCAGCCAGGAGCCTGCCTCTGGCCTAGTAGGCGCTGAGGCTGCTGTGACCTCACAAGCACAGCCAGCAGCCAGGAGTCTGCCACTGGCCTAGGAGGCACTGAGGCTGCTGTGACCTCCCAAGCACAGCCAGCAGCCATGAGCCTGGCACTGGCCTAGGAGGCACTGAGGCAGCTGTGACCTCACAAGCACAGCCAGCAGGTGGGGCTGCACACTAACCTATGAGGCACTGAGGCTGCTGTGACCACACAAGAACAGCCAGCAGCCATGAGCCTCCCACTGGCCTAGGAGGCACTGAGGCTGCTGTGACCTCACAAGCACAGCCAGCAGGTGGGGCTGAACACTAACGTATGAGGCACCGAGGCTGCTGTGGCCTCACAAGCTCAGCCAGCAGCCAGGAACCTGGCACTGGCCTAGGAGACACCGAGGCTGCTGTGACCTCACAAGCACAGTCAGCAGCCATGAGCCTGCCACTGACCTCGGACGCACTCAGGCTGCTGTGACGTCACAAGCTCAGGCAGCTGCCATGGTCCTGCTACTAGCCTAGGAGGCACTGAGGCTGCTGTGACCTCACAAGCACAGCCAGCAGCCAGAAGCCGGCCACTGGCCTAGGAGGCATGGAGGCTTCTGTGATGTCCCAAGCACAGCCACCTGCCAGGAGCCTGCCACTGGACTCGGAAGCACTCAGCCTGCTATGACCTCACAAGCACAGTCAGCAGCCAGGAGCCTGCCACTGGCCTCAGAGACAATTAGGCTGCTGTGGCCTCACAAGAACAACCAGCAGCCATGAGCCTGCCACTGGCCTAGGAGGCACTCAGGCTGCTGTGACCTCACAAGCACAGCCAGCAGACAGGAGCCTGTCATTGGCCTAGGAGGCACTGAGGCTGCTGTGACCTCACAAGCACAGCCAGCAGCCAGGAGCCTGCCACTGGCCTAGGAGGCACTGAGGCTGCTGTGACCTCACAAGCACAGCCAGCAGCCAGGAGCCTGCCACTGGCCTAGCA
The DNA here is from genome assembly GCF_036370855.1 of Dromaius novaehollandiae. NCBI lineage: Eukaryota > Metazoa > Chordata > Aves > Casuariiformes > Dromaiidae > Dromaius > Dromaius novaehollandiae. The sequence goes on along the minus strand of NC_088103.1, from coordinate 3,574,615 downwards.
GGCACTCAGCCTCCTCTGACCTCCCAAGCACAGCCAGCAGCCAGGAGCCTGTCACTGGCCTAGGAGGCACTGAGGCTGCTGTGACCTCACAAGCACAGCCAGCAGGCAGGAGCCTGCCACTGGCCTAGGAGGCACTGAGGCTGCTGTGACCTCACAAGCACAGCCAGCAGACAGGAGCCTGCCACTGGCCTAGGAGACACTGAGGCTGCTGTGACCTCACAAGCACAGCCAGCAGCCAGGAGCCTGCCACTGGCCTAGCAGGCACTCAGGCTTCTGTGACGTCGCAAGCATAGCCAGCTGCCAGGATCCTGCCACTGGACTGGGAGACACTGAGGCTGCTGTGACCTCACAAGCACAGCCAGCAGCCAGGAGCCTGCCACTGGCCGAGGAGGCAATCAGGCTGCTGTGACCTCACAAGCACAGCCAGCAGCCAGGAGCCTGCCTCTGGCCTAGTAGGCACTGAGGCTGCTGTGACCTCACAAGCACAGCCAAGAGGAGGCGCTGCACACGAACGTATGAGGCACGGAGGCTGCTGTGACCTCTCAAGCACAGCCAGCAGCCATGAGCCTGCCACTGGCCTAGGAGGCATGCAGAATTCTGTGAAGTCACAAGCACAGGCAGCTGCCATGGTCCTGCTACTAGCCTAGGAGGCACTGAGGCTGCTGTGACCTCACAAGCACAGCCAGCAGCCATGAGCTTGCCACTGGCCTCGGAGGAACTCAAGCTGCTGTGACCTCACAAGCACAGCCAGCATGTGCGGCTGCACACTAACGTATGAGGCACTGAGGCAGATGTGACTTCACAAGCACAGCCATGAGCCAGGAGCCTGCCTCTGGTCTCGGAGGCCCTCAGCCTCCTGTGACCTCACAAGCACAGCCAGCAGCCAGGAGCCTGCCACTGGCGTAGAAGGTACTAAGGCTGCTGTGACCTCCAAAGCAGAGCCAGCACCCATGAGCCTGCCACAGGGTTAGGAGGCACTGAGGCTTCTCTGACGTCACAAGCACAGCCAGCAGCCAGGAGCCTGCCATTGACCTAAGGAGCAGTGAGGCTGCTGTGACCTCACAGGCACAGCCAGCAGCCAGGAGCCTGCCACTGTCCTCGGAGGCACTCAGCCTGCAGTGACCCCAGAAGCACAGCCAGCAGCCATGAGCCTGCCACTGGCCTTGGAGGCACTGAGGGTGCTGTGACCTCACAAGTAGACCCAGCAGCCATGAGCCTGCCCCTGGCCTAGGAGGCACTCAGGCTGCTGTGACCTACCAAGCACAGCCAGCAGGGGGCGCTGCTCATTACCCAGGGGGCACTGATGCTGCTGTGACCTGCCAAGCACAGCCAGCATCCATGAGCCTGACACTGGCCTAGGAGGCACTCAGGCTGCTGTGAGCTCATAAGCACAGCCAAGAGGAGGCGCTGCACACGAACGTATGAGGCACGGAGGCTGCTGTGACCTCTCAAGCACAGCCAGCAGCCATGAGGCTGCCACTGGCCTAGGAGGCATGGAGAGTTCTGTGAAGTCACAAGCACAGGGAGCTGCCATGGTCCTGCTACTAGCCTAGGAGGCACTGAGGCTGCTGTGACCTCACAAGCACAGCCAGCATGTGGGGCTGCACACTAACGTATGAGGCACTGAGGCAGATGTGACTTCACAAGCACAGCCATGAGCCAGGAGCCTGCCTCTGGTCTCGGAGGCACTCAGCCTCCTGTGACCTCCCAAGCACAGCCAGCAGCCAGAAGCCTGCCACTGGCGTAGAAGGTACTAAGGCTGCTGTGACCTCACAAGCACAGCCAGCACCCATGAGCCTGCCACAGGGTTAGGAGGCACTCAGGCTTCTGTGACGTCACAAGCACAGCCAGCAGCCAGGAGCCTGCCATTGACCTAAGGGGCAGTGAGGCTGCTGTGACCTCACAGGCACAGCCAGCAGACAGGAGCCTGCCACTGGACTCGGAGGCACTCAGGCTGCTGTGACCACACAAGCTCAGCCAGCAGCCATGAGCTTGCCACTGGCCTCGGAGGCACTGAGGCTGCTGTGACCTCACAAGCACAGCCAGCAGCCAGGAGCCCGCCACTGGCCTGGGCGGCACTCAGCCTGCTGTGACCTCCCAAGCACAGCCAACAGCCATGAGCCTACCACTGTCCTAGGAGGCACTCATGCTGCTGTGAACTCACAAGCACAGCCACCAGGTGGGGCTGCACACTAACGTTTGAGGCACTGATGCTGCTGTGACCTCCCAAGCACAGCCAGCAGCTAGGAGCCTGCCACTGGCCTAGGAAGCACGGAGCCTGCGGTGACCACAGAAGAACAGCCAGCAGCCAGGAACCTGCCACTGGCCTAGGAGGCACGGAGCCTGCTGTGACCTCCCAAGCACAGGCAGCAGCCATGAGCCTGCCACTGGCCTAGGAAGCACTGAGGTTGCTGTGATATCACAAGCACAGCCAGTAGCCATGAGCCTGCCACTGGCCTAGGAGTTACTGAGGCTGCTGTGACCTCCCAAGCACAGGCAGCAGCCATGAGCCTGCCACTGGCCTAGGAGGCACTCAGCCTGCTGTGACCTCACAAGCACAGCCAACAGCAGTGAGCCTCCCACTGGCCTAGGAGGCACTGAGGCAGCTGTGACCTCACAAGCACAGCCAGCAGCCATGAGCCTGCCACTGGCCTAGGAGGCACTGAGGTTGCTGTGATCTCACAAGCACAGGCAGCAGCCATGAGCCTGCCACTGGCCTAGGAGTTACTGAGGCTGCTGTGACCTCCCAAGCACAGCCAGCAGCCAGGAGCCTGCCACTGGCCTAGGAGGCACTCAGGCTGCTGTGACCTCCCAAGCTCAGCCAGGAGCCAGGAGCCTCCCACAGGCCTAGGAGGCACTCAGGCTTCTGTGACGTCACAAGCACAGCCAGCAGCCAGGAGCCTGCCACTGACCTAAGGGGCACTGAGGCTGCTGTGATCTCACAAGCACAGCCAGCAGGGGGAGCTGCGCACTCACGTATGAGGCTCGGAGCCTGAGGTGACCACAGAAAATCACCGGGCAGCCATGAGCCTGCCACTGGCCTAGGAGGCACGGAGGCTGCTGTGACCTCAGAAGCAGAGCGAGCAGCCATGAGCCTGTTTCTGGCCTAGGAGGCACTCAGTCTGCTGTCACCTGCCAAGCACAGCCAACAGCCATGAACCTGCCACTGGCCTAGGAGGCACAGAGGCTGCTGTGACCTCAAAAGCACAGCCAGCAGGGGGCCAGCAGGAGCCTGCCACTGGCCTAGGAGGCATTGAGGCTGCTCTGACTTCACAAGCACAGCCAGCAGGGGGCTCTGCACACTAACGTATGAGGCACTGATGCTGCTATGACCTCACAAGCACAGCCACCAGCCAGGAGCCTGCCACTGGACTGGGAGGCACTCAGGCTGCTGTGACCTCACAAGCACAGGCAGCAGCCATGAGCCTGCCACTGGCCTAGGAGGCACTGAGGCTGCTGTGATATCACAAGCACAGCCAGCAGCCATGAGCCTGCCACTGGCCTAGCAGGCACTGAGGCAGCTGTGACCTCCCAAGGACAGCCAACAGCCATGAGCCAGGCACTGGCCTAGGAGGCACACAGCCTGCTGTAACCTCCCAAGCACAGCCAGCAGCCAGGAGCCTGCCACTGGCCTAGGAGGCACGGAGGCTGCTGTGACGTCACAAGCACAGCCAGGAGCCAGGCGCCTGCCACTGCTCTCGGAGGCACTGATGCTGCTGTGACCTGCCAAGCACAGGCAGCAGCCATGAGCCTGCCACTGGCCTAGGAGGCACGGAGGCTGCTGTGATCTCACAAGCACAGCCAGCAGGGGGCGCTGCACACTCACGTATGAGGCACGGAGCCTGCGGTGACCACAGAAGAACAGCCAGCAGCCAGGAACCTGCCACTGGCCTAGGAGGCACGGAGGCTGCTATGACTTCACAAGCACAGCCAGCAGCCATGAGCCTGTCGCTGGCCTAGGAGGCACTCAGGCTGCTGTGACCTACCAAGCATAGCCAGCAGGGGGCGCTGCTCATTACCCAGGGGGCACTGATGCTGCTGTGACCTGCCAAGCACAGCCAGCATCCATGAGCCTGACACTGGCCTAGGAGGCACTCAGGCTGCTGTGAGCTCATAAGCACAGCTGTCAGCCATGAGCCTGCCACTGGCCTAGGAGGCACTCAGCCAGCTGTGACCTCCCAAGCACAGCCAACAGCTATGAGCCTGCCACTGGCCAAGGAGGCACGGAGGCTGCTGTGACCTCTCAAGCACAGCCAGCATGTGGGGCTGCACACAAACGTATGAGGCACTGAGGCTGCTGTGACCACACAAGCACAGCCAGCAGCCAGGAGCCTGCCACTGGCCTAGCAGGCACTCAGGCTGCTCGGACCTCACAACCACAGCCAGCAGCCAGGAGCGTGCCACTGGCCTAGAAGGCATGAGGCTGCTGTGACCTCACAAGCACAGCCACCAGCAGGAGCCTCCCACTGGCCTAGGAGGCACTGAGGCTGCTGTGACCTCAGAAGCACAGCCAGCAGCCAGGAGCCTGCCACTGGCCTAGAAGGCACTGAGGCTGCTGTGACCTCACAAGCACAGCCAGCAGCCAGGAGCCTTCCACTGGCCTAGGAGGCAATCAGGTTGTTGTGACCTCTCAAGCACAGCCAGCAGCCATGAGCCTGCCACTGGCCTAGGAGGCACTGAGGCTGCTGTGACCTCACAAGCACAGCCAGCAGCCAGGAGCCTGCCAGTGGCCAAGGAAGCACTCAGGCAGCTGCGACCTCACAGGCACAGCCAGCAGCCATGAGCCTGCCACTGGCCTAGGAGGCACTCAGGCTGCTGTGACCTCACAAGCACAGCCAGCAGCCATGAGCCTGCCACTGGCCTTGGAGGCACTGAGGCTGCTGTGACCTCACAGGCACAGCCAGCAGCCAGAAGCCTGTTGGTGGCCTAGGAGGCACTGAGGCTGCTGTGACCTCACAAGCACAGCCAGCAGCCAGGAGCCTGCCACTGGCCTAGGAGGCATTCAGGCAGCTGCGACCTCACAAGCACAGGCCAGCAACCATGAGCCTGCCGCTGGCCTGGGAGGCTCTCCGGCAGCTGAGACCTCACAACCACAGCCAGCAGGGGGCGCTGTATACTAACGTATGAGGCACTGACGCTGCTGTGACCTCACAAGCACAGTCAGCAGCCATGAGCCTGCCACTGGCCTAGGAGACAGTTAGGCTACTGTGACCTCACAAGCACAGGCAGCTGCCATGAGCCTGCCACTGGCCTAGGAGGCACGGAGGCTGCTGTGACCTCACAAGCACAGCCAGCAGCCAGGAGCCTGCCACTGTCCTCGGAGGCACTCAGCCTGCAGTGACCCCAGAAGCACAGCCAGCAGCCAGGAGCCTGCCACTGGCCTAGGAGGCAATGAGGCTGCTGTGACCTACCAAGTACAGATAGCAGGGGGCGCTGCATACTAACGTATGAGACACTGAGGCTGCTGTTAACACAGAAGAACAGCCAGCAGCCATGAGCCTGCCACTGGCCTAGGAGGCACTGAGGCTGCTGTGACCTCCCAAGCACAACCAGCAGCCATGAGCCTGCCACTGGCCTAGGAGGTACTGAGGCTGCTCTGACCTCACAAGCACAGCCAGCAGGCGCGGCTGCACACTAACGTATGAGGCACGGAGGCTGCTGTGACCTCACAAGCACAGCCAGCAGCCTGCCTCTGGCCTAGGAGGCACTGAGGCTGCTGTGACCTCACAAGCACATCCAGCAGCCATGAGCCTGCCACTGGCCTAGGAGGCACTGAGGCTGCTGTGACCTCACAAGCACAGCCAGCAGCCATGAGCCTGCCACTGGCCTAGGAGGCACGGAGGCTGCTGTGACTTCACAAGCACAGCCAGCAGGGGGCGTTGCATACTAACGTTTGAGGCACGGAGGCTGCTGTGACCTCACAAGCACAGCCAGCAGCCAGCAGCCTGCCACAGGCCTAGCAGGCACTGAGCGTGCTGTGACCTAACAAGCACAGCCAGCAGCCATGAGCCTGCCACTGGCCTAGCAGGCACTGAGGCTGCTGTGACCTCACAAGCGCAGCCAAGAGGAGGCGCTGCACACGAACGTATGAGGCACGGAGGCTGCTGTGGCCTCTCAAGCAGAGCCAGCAGCCAGGAGCCTGCCACTGGCCTAGGAGGCACTGAGGTTGCTGTGAGCACTCAAACTCAGCCAGCAGCCAGGAGCCTGCCACTGGCCTAGGAGGCATGGAGAATTCTGTGACGTATCAAGCACAGCCAACAGCCAGGAGCCTGCCACTGGCCTAGGAGGCACTCAGGCAGCTGCGACCTCACAAGCACAGGCCAGCAGCCATGAGCCTGCCACTGGCCTAGGAGGCACTGAGGCTGCTGTGACCTCACAAGCACAGCCAGCACCCAGGAGCCCGCCCCTGGCCTAGGAGGCAATCAGGCTGTTGTGACCTCCCAAGCACAGCCAGCAGGGGGCGCTGCTCATTACCCAGGGGGCGCTGATGCTGCTATGACCTGCCAAGCACAGCCAGCAGCCATGAGCCTGCCACTGGCCTAGGAGGCACTGAGGCTGCTGTGACCTCACAAGCACAGCCACCAGCAGGAGCCTCCCACTGTCCCCACAGGCACTGATGCTGCTGTGACCTCACAAGCACAGCCAGCAGCCATGAGCCTGCCACTGGCCTAGGAGGCACTCAGGCTGCCGTATCCTGACAAGCACAGCCAGCAGCCAGGAGCCTGCCGCTGGCCTGGGAGGCTCTCCGGCAGCTGAGACCTCACAACCACAGCCAGCAGGGGGCGCTGTATACTAACGTATGAGGCACTGACGCTGCTGTGACCTCACAAGCACAGTCAGCAGCCATGAGCCTGCCACTGGCCTAGGAGACAGTTAGGCTGCTGTGACCTCACAAGCACAGGCAGCAGCCATGAGCCTGCCACTGGCCTAGGAGGCACTGAGGCTGCTGTGACCTCACAAGCACAGCCAGCTTGCAGGAGCCTGCCACTGTCCTCGGAGGCACTGAGGGTGCTGTGACCTCACAAGTAGACCCAGCAGCCATGAGCCTGCCCCTGGCCTAGGAGGCACTCAGGCTGCTGTGACCTACCAAGCATAGCCAGCAGGGGGCGCTGCTCATTACCCAGGGGGCACTGATGCTGCTGTGACCTGCCAAGCACAGCCAGCATCCATGAGCCTGACACTGGCCTAGGAGGCACTCAGGCTGCTGTGAGCTCATAAGCACAGCTGTCAGCCATGAGCCTGCCACTGGCCTAGGAGGCACTCAGCCAGCTGTGACCTCCCAAGCACAGCCAACAGCTATTAGCCTGCCACTGGCCAAGGAGGCACTGAGGCTGCTGTGACCACACAAGCACAGCCAGCAGCCAGGAGCCTGCCACTGGCCTAGCAGGCACTCAGGCTGCTCGGACCTCACAAGCACAGCCAGCAGCCAGGAGCGTGCCACTGGCCTAGAAGGCACTGAGGCTGCTGTGACCTCACAAGCACAGCCAGCAGCCAGGAGCCTCCCACTGTCCCCGCAGGCACTGAGGCTGCTGTGACCTCAGAAGCACAGCCAGCAGCCAGGAGCCTGCCACTGGCCTAGGAGACACTGAGGCTGCTGTGACCTCAGAAGCACAGCCAGCAGCCAGGAGCCTGCCACTGGCCTAGGAGGCACGGAGGCTGCTGTGACCTCACAAGCACAGCCAGGAGCCAGGAGCCTGCCACTGGCCTAGGAGGCACTGAGGCTGCTGTGACCTCCCAAGCACAGCCAACAGCCATGAGCTTGGCACTGGCCTAGCAGGCACTGAGACTGCTGTGACCTAACAAGCACAGTCAGCAGCCAGGAGCCTGCCACTGGCCTAGCAGGCACTGAGGCTGCTGTGACCTCACAAGCACAGCCAAGAGGAGGCGCTGCACATGAACGTATGAGGCACGGAGGCTGCTGTGACCTCTCAAGCACAGCCAGCAGCCAGGAGCCTGCCACTGGCCTAGGAGGCACTGAGGTTGCTGTGAGCACTCAAACTCAGCCAGCAGCCAGGAGCCTGCCACTGGCCTAGGAGGCACTGAGGCTGTTGTGACCTCACAAGCACAGCCAGCAGCCATGAGCTTGCCACTGGCCTCGGAGGAACTCAGGCTGCTGTGACCTCACAAGCACAGCCAGCATGTGGGGCTGCACACTAACGTATGAGGCACTGAGGCAGATGTGACTTCACAAGCACAGCCATGAGCCAGGAGCCTGCCTCTGGTCTCGGAGGCACTCAGCCTCCTGTGACCTCACAAGCACAGCCAGCAGCCATGAGCCTGCCAGTGGCCAAGGAAGCACTCAGGCAGCTGCGACCTCACAGGCACAGCCAGCAGCCATGAGCCTGCCACTGGCCTAGGAGGCACTCAGGCTGCTGTGACCTCACAAGCACAGCCAGCAGCCATGAGCCTGCCACTGGCCTTGGAGGCACTGAGGCTGCTGTGACCTCACAGGCACAGCCAGCAGCCAGAAGCCTGTTGGTGGCCTAGGAGGCACTGAGGCTGCTGTGACCTCACAAGCACAGCCAGCAGCCAGGAGCCTGCCACTGGCCTAGGAGGCATTCAGGCAGCTGCGACCTCACAAGCACAGGCCAGCAGCCATGAGCCTGCCACTGGCCTAGGAGGCACTGAGGCTGCTGTGACCTCACAAGCACAGCCAGCACCCAGGAGCCCGCCCCTGGCCTAGGAGGCAATCAGGCTGTTGTGACCTCCCAAGCACAGCCAGCAGGGGGTGCTGCTCATCACCCAGGGGGCGTTCATGCTGCTATGACCTGCCAAGCACAGCCAGCAGCCATGAGCCTGCGACTGGCCTAGGAGGCACTGAGGCTGCTGTGACCTCACAAGCACAGCCACCAGCAGGAGCCTCCCACTGTCCCCGCAGGCACTGATGCTGCTGTGACCTCACAAGCACAGCCAGCAGCCATGAGCCTGCCACTGGCCTAGGAGGCACTCAGGCTGCCGTATCCTGACAAGCACAGCCAGCAGCCAGGAGCCTGCCGCTGGCCTGGGAGGCTCTCCGGCAGCTGAGACCTCACAACCACAGCCAGCAGGGGGCGCTGTATACTAACGTATGAGGCACTGACGCTGCTGTGACCTCACAAGCACAGTCAGCAGCCATGAGCCTGCCACTGGCCTAGGAGACAGTTAGGCTGCTGTGACCTCACAAGCACAGGCAGCTGCCATGAGCCTGCCACTGGCCTAGGAGGCACTGAGGCTGCTGTGACCTCACAAGCACAGCCAGCTTGCAGGAGCCTGCCACTGTCCTCGGAGGCACTCAGCCTGCAGTGACCTCACAAGCACAGCCAGCAGCCAGGAGCCTGCCACTGGCCTAGGAGGCAATGAGGCTGCTGTGACCTACCAAGTACAGATAGCAGGGGGCGCTGCATACTAACGTATGAGACACTGAGGCTGCTGTTAACACAGAAGAACAGCCAGCAGCCATGAGCCTGCCACTGGCCTAGGAGGCACTGAGGCTGCTGTGACCTCCCAAGCACAACCAGCAGCCATGAGCCTGCCACTGGCCTAGGAGGTACTGAGGCTGCTCTGACCTCACAAGCACAGCCAGCAGGCGCGGCTGCACACTAACGTATGAGGCACGGAGGCTGCTGTGACCTCACAAGCACAGCCAGCAGCCTGCCTCTGGCCTAGGAGGCACTGAGGCTGCTGTGACCTCACAAGCACATCCAGCAGCCATGAGCCTGCCACTGGCCTAGGAGGCACTGAGGCTGCTGTGACCTCACAAGCACAGCCAGCAGCCATGAGCCTGCCACTGGCCTAGGAGGCACGGAGGCTGCTGTGACTTCACAAGCACAGCCAGCAGGGGGCGTTGCATACTAACGTTTGAGGCACGGAGGCTGCTGTGACCTCACAAGCACAGCCAGCAGCCAGCAGCCTGCCGCAGACCTAGCAGGCACTGAGCGTGCTGTGACCTAACAAGCACAGCCAGCAGCCATGAGCCTGCCACTGGCCTAGCAGGCACTGAGGCTGCTGTGACCTCACAAGCGCAGCCAAGAGGAGGCGCTGCACACGAACGTATGAGGCACGGAGGCTGCTGTGGCCTCTCAAGCAGAGCCAGCAGCCAGGAGCCTGCCACTGGCCTAGGAGGCATGGAGAATTCTGTGACGTCACAAGCACAGCCAGCAGCCAGGAGCCTGCCACTGGCCTAGGAGGCACTCAGGCAGCTGCGACCTCACAAGCACAGGCCAGCAGCCATGAGCCTGCCACTGGCCTAGGAGGCACTGAGGCTGCTGTGACCTCACAAGCACAGCCAGCACCCAGGAGCCCGCCCCTGGCCTAGGAGGCAATCAGGCTGTTGTGACCTCCCAAGCACAGCCAGCAGGGGGCGCTGCTCATTACCCAGGGGGCGCTGATGCTGCTATGACCTGCCAAGCACAGCCAGCAGCCATGAGCCTGCCACTGGCCTAGGAGGCACTGAGGCTGCTGTGACCTCACAAGCACAGCCACCAGCAGGAGCCTCCCACTGTCCCCGCAGGCACTGATGCTGCTGTGACCTCACAAGCACAGCCAGCAGCCATGAGCCTGCCACTGGCCTAGGAGGCACTCAGGCTGCCGTATCCTGACAAGCACAGCCAGCAGCCAGGAGCCTGCCGCTGGCCTGGGAGGCTCTCCGGCAGCTGAGACCTCACAACCACAGCCAGCAGGGGGCGCTATATACTAACGTATGAGGCACTGACGCTGCTGTGACCTCACAAGCACAGTCAGCAGCCATGAGCCTGCCACTGGCCTAGGAGACAGTTAGGCTGCTGTGACCTCACAAGCACAGGCAGCTGCCATGAGCCTGCCACTGGCCTAGGAGGCACTGAGGCTGCTGTGACCTCACAAGCACAGCCAGCTTGCAGGAGCCTGCCACTGTCCTCGGAGGCACTGAGGGTGCTGTGACCTCACAAGTAGACCCAACAGCCATGAGCCTGCCCCTGCCCTAGGAGGCACTCAGGCTGCTGTGACCTACCAAGCATAGCCAACAGTGGGCGCTGCTCATTACCCAGGGGGCACTGATGCTGCTGTGACCTGCCAAGCACAACCAGCATCCATGAGCCTGACACTGGCCTAGGAGGCACTCAGGCTGCTGTGAGCTCATAAGCACAGCTGTCAGCCATGAGCCTGCCACTGGCCTAGGAGGCACTCAGCCAGCTGTGACCTCCCAAGCACAGCCAACAGCTATGAGCCTGCCACTGGCCAAGGAGGCACGGAGGCTGCTGTGACCTCTCAAGCACAGCCAGCATGTGGGGCTGCACACAAACGTATGAGGCACTGAGGCTGCTGTGACCACACAAGCACAGCCAGCAGCCAGGAGCCTGCCACTGGCCTAGCAGGCACTCAGGCTGCTCGGACCTCACAAGCACAGCCAGCAGCCAGGAGCGTGCCACTGGCCTAGAAGGCACTGAGGCTGCTGTGACCTCACAAGCACAGCCACCAGCAGGAGCCTCCCACTGTCCCCGCAGGCACTGAGGCTGCTGTGACCTCAGAAGCACAGCCAGCAGCCAGGAGCCTGCCACTGGCCTAGGAGGCACTGAGGCTGCTGTGACCTCAGAAGCACAGCCAGCAGCCAGGAGCCTGCCACTGGCCTAGGAGGCACGGAGGCTGCTGTGACCTCACAAGCACAGCCAGTAGCCAGGAGCCTGCCACTGGCCTAGGAGGCACTGAGGCTGCTGTGACCTCCCAAGCACAGCCAACAGCCATGAGCTTGGCACTGGCCTAGCAGGCACTGAGACTGCTGTGACCTAACAAGCACAGCCAGCAGCCAGGAGCCTGCCACTGGCCTAGCAGGCACTGAGGCTGCTGTGACCTCACAAGCACAGCCAAGAGGAGGCGCTGCACACGAACGTATGAGGCACTGAGGCTGCTGTGACCTCTCAAGCACAGCCAGCAGCCAGGAGCCTGCCACTGGCCTAGGAGGCACTGAGGTTGCTGTGAGCACTCAAACTCAGCCAGCAGCCAGGAGCCTGCCACTGGCCTAGGAGGCACTGAGGCTGTTGTGACCTCACAAGCACAGCCAGCAGCCATGAGCTTGCCACTGGCCTCGGAGGAACTCAGGCTGCTGTGACCTCACAAGCACAGCCAGCATGTGGGGCTGCACACTAACGTATGAGGCACTGAGGCAGATGTGACTTCACAAGCACAGCCATGAGCCAGGAGCCTGCCTCTGGTCTCGGAGGCACTCAGCCTCCTGTGACCTCACAAGCACAGCCAGCAGCCAGGAGCCTGCCACTGGCGTAGAAGGTACTAAGGCTGCTGTGACCTCCGAAGCACAGCCAGCAGTCATGAGCCTGCCACTGGCCTAGCAGGCACTGAGGCTGCTGTGACCTCACAAGCACAGCCAACAGGAGGCGCTGCACACAAACGTAAGAGGCACTGAGCCTGCTGTGACCTCACAAGCACAGCCAGCAGGCAGAAGCCTGCCACTGGCCTAGGAGGCACTCAGGCTGCTCTGGCCTCACAAGCACAGCCAGCAGCCATGAGCCTCCCACTGGCCTCAGAGGAACTCAGCCTGCTGTAACCTCACAAGCACAGCCAGCAGGTGCGCTGCACACTAACATATAAGGCACTAAGGCTGCTGTGACCTCACAAGCACAGCCAGCAGCCAGGAGCCTGCCACTGGCCTAGGAGGCACTGAGGCTGCTGTGACCTCACAAGCACTGCCACCAGGCATGAGCCTGCCACTGGCCGAGGAGGCACTGAGGCTGCTGTGACCTCACAAGCACAGCCAGGAGCCAGGAGCCTGCCACTGGCCTAGGAGGCACTGAGGCTGCTGTGACCTGCCAAGCACAGCCAACAGCCATGAGCTTGGCACTGGCCTAGCAGGCACTGAGCCTGCTGTGACCTAACAAGCACAGCCAGCAGCCAGGAGCCTGCCACTGGCCTAGCAGGCACTGAGGCTGCTGTGACCTCACAAGCACAGCCAAGAGGAGGCGCTGCACACGAATGTATGAGGCACGGAGGCTGCTGTGACCTCTCAACCACAGCCAGCAGCCATGAGCCGGCCACTGGCCTAGGAGGCACTGAGGTTGCTGTGAGCACTCAAACTCAGCCAGCAGCCAGGAGCCTGCCACTGGCCTAGGAGGCATGGAGAATTCTGTGACGTCACAAACACAGCCAGCTGCCATGGTCCTGCCACTGGTCTAGGAGGCACTGAGGCTGCTGTGACCTCACAAGCACAGCCAGCAGCCATGAGCTTGCCACTGGCCTCGGAGGAACTCAGGCTGCTGTGACCTCACAAGCACAGCCAGCAGCCAGGAGCCTGCCACTGGCCTACAAGGTACTAAGGCTGCTGTGACCTCCCAAGCATAGCCAGCAGTCATGAGCCTGCCACTGGCCTAGCAGGCACTGAGGCTGCTGTGATATCACAAGCACAGCCAACAGGAGGCGCTGCACACTAACGTAAGAGGCACTGAGGCTGCTGTGACCTCACAAGCACAGCCAGCTGCCATGAGCCTGCCATTGGTCAAAGAGGCACTCAGGCTGCTGTGGCCTCACAAGCACAGCCAGCAGCCATGAGCCTCCCACTGGCCTCGGAGGAACTCACCCTGCTGTGACCTCACAAGCACAGCCAGCAGCCATGAACCTGCCAGTGGCCTAGGAAGCACTCAGGCACCTGCGACCTCACAAGCACAGCCACCAGGCATGAGCCTGCCACTGCCCTAGGAGGCACTGAGGCTGCTGTGACCTTACAAGCACAGCCAGCAGGGGGCGCTGCACCCTAACATATAAGGCACTAAGGCTGCTGTGACCAACAACCACAGCCAGCAGCCAGGAACCTGCCACTGGCCTAGGAGGCACTGAGGCTGCTGTGACCTCACAAGCACAGCCAGCAACCAGGAGCCTGCCACTGGCCTAGGAGGCACTGAGGCTGCTGTGACCTCACAAGCACAGGCAGCAGCCATGAGCCTGCCACTGGCCTAGGAGGAAATCAGGCTGCTGTGACCTCCCAAGTACAGCCAGCAGCCATGAGCCTTCCACTGGCCTAGGAGGCACTGAGGCTGCTGTGACCTCACAAGCACAGCCAGCAGGCAGGAGCCTGCCACTGGCCTAGGAGGCACTCAGGCTGCTGTGACCTCACAAGCACAGGCAGCAGCCATGAGCCTGTCGCTGGCCGAGGAGGCAATCAGGCTGCTCTGACCTCCCAAGCACAGCCAGCAGGCATGAGCCTGTCAGTGGCCTTGGAGACACTGAGGCTGCTGTGACCTCAGAAGCACAGCCAGCAGGCAGGAGCCTGCCACTGGACTAGGAGGCACTGAGGCTGCTCTGACTTCACAAGCACAGCCAACAGCCATGAGCCTGCCACTGGCCTAGGAGGCACTGAGGTTGCTGTGACCTCACACGCGGAGGCAGCAGCCATGAGCCTGCCACTGGCCTAGGAGGCACTGAGGCTGCTGTGACCTCACAGGCACAGCCAGCCGCCAGGAGCCTGTCGATGGCCTAGGAGGCACTGAGGCTGCTGTGACCTCATAAGCACAGCCAGCAGGCAGGAGCCTGCCACTGGACTAGGAGGCACTGAGGCTGCTGTGACCTGACAAGCACAGCCAGGAGCCAGGAGCCTGCCACTGGCCTAGGAGGCACTGAGGCTGCTGTGACCTCACAAGCACAGCCAACAGCCATGAGCTTGGCACTGGCCTAGCAGGCACTGAGCCTGCTGTGACCTAACAAGCACAGCCAGCAGCCAGGAGCCTGCCCCTGGCCTAGGAGGCACTGAGGTTGCTGTGAGCACTCAAACTCAGGGAGCAGCCAGGAGCCTGCCACTGGCCTAGGAGGCATGGAGAATTCTGTGACGTCACAAGCACAGCCAGCTGCCATGGTCCTGCCACTGGCCTAGGAGGCACTGAGGCTGCTGTGACCTCACAAGCACAGCCAGCAGCCATGAGCTTGCCACTGGCCTCGGAGGAACTCAGCCTGCTGTGACCTCACAAGCACAGCCAGCAGCCAGGAGCCTGCCACTGGCCTACAAGGTACTAAGGCTGCTGTGACCTCCCAAGCATAGCCAGCAGTCATGAGCCTGCCACTGGCCTAGCAGGCACTGAGACTGCTGTGACCTCACAAGCACAGCCAGCAGGAGGCGCTGCACACTAACGTAAGAGGCACTGAGCCTGCTGTGACCTCCCAAGCACAGCCAGCAGGCAGGAGCCTGCCACTGGCCTAGGAGGCACGGAGGCTGCTGTGACCTAACAAGCACAGCCAGCAGGCAGGAGCCTGCCACTGGACTAGGAGGCACTGAGGCTGCTGTGACCTCACAAGCACAGCCAGCAGCCAGGAGCCTGCCACTGGCCTAGGAGGCACTGAGGCTGCTGTGACCTCCCAAGCACAGCCAGTAGCCATGAGCCTGCCACTGGCCTAGGAGGCACAGAGGCTGCTGTGAGCTCACAAGCACAGCTGTCAGCCATGAGCCTGCCCCTGGCTGAGGAGGCACTGAGGCTGCTGTGACCTCACAAGCACAGCCAAGAGGAGGCGCTGCACACGAAGGTATGAGGCACGGAGGCTGCTGTGACCTCTCAAGCACAGCCAGCAGCCATGAGCCTGCCACTGGCCTAGGAGGCACTGAGGTTGCTGTGAGCACTCAAACTCAGCCAGCAGCCAGGAGCCTGCCACTGGCCTAGGAGGCATGGAGAATTCTGTGACGTCACAAGCACATCCAGCAGCCAGGAGCCTCCCACTGGCCTAGGAGGCACTCAAGCAGCTGCGACTTCACAAGCACAGCCAGCATCCATGAGCCTCCCACTGGCCTAGGAGGCACTGAGGCTTTTGTGACCTCAGAAGCACAGCCAGCACCCAGGAGCCCGCCCCTGGCCTAGGAGGCACACAGCCTGCTGTGACCTCCCAAGCACAGCCAGCAGGGGGCGCTGATGATTACCCAGGGGGCACTGATGCTGCTGTGACCTGCCAAGCACAGCCAGCAGCCCTGAGCCTGCCACTGGCCTATGAGGCACTGAGGCTGCTCTGACCTCACAAGCACAGCCAGCAGGGGCCACTGCTCACTACCTACGAGGCATTGAGGCTGCTGTGACCTCACAAGCACAGCCACCAGCAGGAGCCTCCCACTGTCCCCACAGGCACTGATGCTGCTGTGACCTCACAAGCACAGCCAGCAGCCATGAGCCTGCCACTGGCCTAGGAGGCACTGAGGCTGCGGTATCCTGACAAGCACAGCCAACAGCTATGAGCCTGCCACTGGCCAAGGAGGCACGGAGGCTGCTGTGACCTCACAAGCACAGCCAGCTGCCAGGAGCCTGCCATTGGTCAAAGAGGCACTCAGGCTGCTGTGGCCTCACAAGCACAGCCAGCAGCCAGGAGCCTCCCACTGGCCTGGGAGGAACTCAGCCTGCTGTGACCTCACAAGCACAGCCAGCAGCCATGAACCTGCCAGTGGCCTAGGAAGCACTCAGGCACCTGCGACCTCACAAGCACAGCCACCAGGCATGAGCCTGCCACTGCCCTAGGAGGCACTGAGGCTGCTGTGACCTCACAAGCACAGCCAGCAGCCATGAGCCTGCCACTGGCCTAGGAGGAAATCAGGCTGCTGTGACCTCCCAAGTACAGCCAGCAGCCATGAGCCTTCCACTGGCCTAGGAGGCACTGAGGCTGCTGTGACCTCACAAGCACAGCCAGCAGGCAGGAGCCTGCCACTGGCCTAGGAGGCACTCAGGCTGCTGTGACCTCACAAGCACAGGCAGCAGCCATGAGCCTGTCGCTGGCCGAGGAGGCAATCAGGCTGCTCTGACCTCCCAAGCACAGCCAGCAGGCATGAGCCTGTCGGTGGCCTTGGAGACACTGAGGCTGCTGTGACCTCAGAAGCACAGCCAGCAGGCAGGAGCCTGCCACTGGACTAGGAGGCACTGAGGCTGCTGTGACCTCCCAAGCACAGCCAACAGCCATGAGCCTGCCACTGGCCTAGGAGGCACTGAGGCTGCTGTGACCTCACAAGCGCAGGCAGCAGCCATGAGCCTGCCACTGGCCTAGGAGGCACTGAGGCTGCTGTGACCTCACAGGCACAGCCAGCCGCCAGGAGCCTGTCGGTGGCCTAGGAGGCACTGAGGCTGCTGTGACCTCATAAGCACAGCCAGCAGGCAGGAGCCTGCCACTGGACTAGGAGGCACTGAGGCTGCTGTGACCTGACAAGCACAGCCAGGAGCCAGGAGCCTGCCACTGGCCTAGGAGGCACTGAGGCTGCTGTGACCTCACAAGCACAGCCAACAGCCATGAGCTTGGCACTGGCCTAGCAGGCACTGAGCCTGCTGTGACCTAACAAGCACATCCAGCAGCCAGGAGCCTGCCCCTGGCCTAGGAGGCACTGAGGTTGCTGTGAGCACTCAAACTCAGGGAGCAGCCAGGAGCCTGCCACTGGCCTAGGAGGCATGGAGAATTCTGTGACGTCACAAGCACAGCCAGCTGCCAGGAGCCTGCCACTGGCCTAGGAGGCACTGAGGCTGCTGTGACCTCACAAGCACAGCCAGCAGCCATGAGCTTGCCACTGGCCTCGGAGGAACTCAGCCTGCTGTGACCTCACAAGCACAGCCAGCAGCCAGGAGCCTGCCACTGGCCTACAAGGTACTAAGGCTGCTGTGACCTCCCAAGCATAGCCAGCAGTCATGAGCCTGCCACTGGCCTAGCAGGCACTGAGACTGCTGTGACCTCACAAGCACAGCCAGCAGGAGGCGCTGCACACTAACGTAAGAGGCACTGAGTCTGCTGTGACCTCCCAAGCACAGCCAGCAGGCAGGAGCCTGCCACTGGCCTAGGAGGCACGGAGGCTGCTGTGACCTAACAAGCACAGCCAGCAGGCAGGAGCCTGCCACTGGACTAGGAGGCACTGAGGCTGCTGTGACCTCCCAAGCACAGCCAGCAGCCAGGAGCCTGCCACTGGCCTAGGAGGCACAGAGGCTGCTGTGAGCTCACAAGCACAGCTGTCAGCCATGAGCCTGCCCCTGGCCGAGGAGGCACTGAGGCTGCTGTGACCTCACAAGCACAGCCAAGAGGAGGCGCTGCACACGAACGTATGAGGCACGGAGGCTGCTGTGACCTCTCAAGCACAGCCAGCAGCCATGAGCCTGCCACTGGCCTAGGAGGCACTGAGGTTGCTGTGAGCACTCAAACTCAGCCAGCAGCCAGGAGCCTGCCACTGGCCTAGGAGGCATGGAGAATTCTGTGACGTCACAAGCACATCCAGCAGCCAGGAGCCTCCCACTGGCCTAGGAGGCACTCAAGCAGCTGCGACTTCACAAGCACAGCCAGCAGCCATGAGCCTCCCACTGGCCTAGGAGGCACTGAGGCTTTTGTGACCTCAGAAGCACAGCCAGCACCCAGGAGCCCGCCCCTGGCCTAGGAGGCACACAGCCTGCTGTGACCTCCCAAGCACAGCCAGCAGGGGGCGCTGATGATTACCCAGGGGGCACTGATGCTGCTGTGACCTGCCAAGCACAGCCAGCAGCCAGGAGCCGGCGACTGGCCTATGAGGCACTGAGGCTGCTCTGACCTCACAAGCACAGCCAGCAGGGGCCACTGCTCACTACCTACGAGGCATTGAGGCTGCTGTGACCTCACAAGCACAGCCACCAGCAGGAGCCTCCCACTGTCCCCACAGGCACTGATGCTGCTGTGACCTCACAAGCACAGCCAGCAGCCATGAGCCTGCCACTGGCCTAGGAGGCACTCAGCCTGCGGTATCCTGACAAGCACAGCCAACAGCTATGAGCCTGCCACTGGCCAAGGAGGCACGGAGGCTGCTGTGACCTCTCAAGCACAGCCAGCATGTGGGGCTGCACACAAACGTATGAGGCACTGAGGCTGCTGTGACCACACAAGCACAGCCAGCAGCCAGGAGCCTGCCACTGGCCTAGGAGGCACTCAGCCAGCTGTGACCTCCCAAGCACAGCCAACAGCCATGAGCCTGCCACTGACCAAGGAGGCACGGAGGCTGCTGTGACCTCACAAGCACAGCCAGCAGGTGGCGCTGTACGCTAACGTATGAGGCACTGACGCTGCTGTGACCTCAGAAGCACAGCCAGCAGCCAGGAGCCTCCCACTGGACTAGGACGCAATCATGCTCCTGTGACCTCCCAAGTACAGCCAGCAGCCAGGAGCCTGCCACTGGCCTAGGAGACAGTTAGGCTGCTGTGACCTCCCAAGCACAGACAGCAGCCAGGAGCCTGCCTCTGGCGTAGGAGGCGCTGAGGCTGCTGTGACCTCACAAGCACAGCCAGCAGCCATGAGCCTGGCACTGGCCTAGGAGGCACTCAGGCTGCTGTGACCTCACAAGCACAGCTAGCAACCATGAGCCTGCCACTGTCCTAGGAGGCACTGAGGCTGCTGTGACCTCACAAGCACAGCCAGCTTGCAGGAGCCTGCCACTGGACTCGGAGGCACTCAGCCTGCAGTGACCCCACAAGCACAGCCAGCAGCCATGAGCCTGCCCCTGGCCTAGGAGGCACTCAGGGTGCTGTGACCTACCAAGCACAGCCAGCAGGGGGCGCTGCTCATTACCCAGGGGGCACTGATGCTGCTGTGACCTCACAAGCACAGCCAGCAGCCATGAGCCTGCCACTGGCCTAGGAGGTACTGAGGCTGCTGTGAGCTCACAAGCACAGCCAGCAGCCAGGAGCCTGGCACTGGCCTAGGAAGCACTCAGGCTCCTGTGACCTCACAAGCACAGCCAGCAGGGGGCGCTGTACACTAACGTATGAGGTACACAGCCTGCTGTGACCTCCCAAGCACAGCCAGCAGGGAGCGCTGCTCATTACCCTGGGGGCACTGATGCTGCTGTGACCTGCCAAGCACAGCCAGCATCCATGAGCCTGATACTGGCCTAGGAGGCACTCAGGCTGCTGTGAGCTCATAAGCACAGCTGTCAGCCATGAGCCTGCCACTGGCCTAGGAGGCACTCAGCCAGCTGTGACCTCACAAGCACAGCCAACAGCTATGAGCCTGCCACTGGCCAAGGAGGCACGGAGGCTGCTGTGACCTCTCAAGCACAGCCAGCATTTGGGGCTGCACACAAACGTATGAGACACTGAGGCTGCTGTGACCTCAGAAGCACAGCCAGCAGCCAGGAGCCTGCCACTGGCCTAGGAGGCACTGAGGCTGCTGTGACCTCACAAGCACAGCCAGCAACCAGGAGCCTGCCTCTGGCCTAGGAGGCACTGAGGCTGCTGTGACCTCACAAGCACAGCCAGCAGCCATGAGCCTGCCACTGCCCTAGGAGGCACAGAGGCTGCTGTGGCCTCATAAGCACAGCCAGCAGGCAGGAGCCTGCCAGTGGCCTAGGAGGCACTGAGGTTGCTGTGACCTCTCAAGCTCAGCAAGCTGCCAGGAGCCTGCCACTGGCCTAGGAGGCACTCAGCCTCCTGTGACCTGTCAAGCACAGCCAGCAGGCGGCACTGCACACTAACGAATGATGCACGGAGGCTGCTGTGTCCTCACAAGCACAGCCAGCAGGCAGGAGCCTGCCACTGGCCTCGGAGGCACTCAGGCTGCTGTGACCTCACAAGCACAGCCAGCAGCCAGGAGCCTCCCACTGGCCTAGGAGTCACTCAACCTGCTGTGACCTCAGCAGCACAGACAGCAGCCATGAGCCTGCCACTGGCCTAGCAGGCACTGAGTCTGGTGTGACCTCACAGGCACAGCCAGCCGCCAGGAGCCTGTCGGTGGCCTAGGAGGCACTGAGGCTGCTGTGACCTCCCAAGCACAGCCAGCAGCCATGAGCCTGCCACTGGCCTAGGTGGCACTGAGGCTGCTGTGACCTGACAAGCACAGCCAGGAGCCAGGAGCCTGCCACTGGCCTAGGAGGCACTCAGCCTGCTGTGACCTCACAAGCACAGCCAGCAGGCGGCACTGCACACTAACGAATGATGCACGGAGGCTGCTGTGTCCTCACAAGCACAGCCAGCAGCCAGGAGCCTGCCACTGGCCTCGGAGGCACTGAGGCTGCTGTGACCTCACAAGCAATGCCAGCAGCCATGAGCCTGCCACTGGCCTAGGAGTCACTCAACCTGCTGTGACCTCACCAGCACAGCCAGCAGCCATGAGCCTGCCACTGGCCTAGCAGGCACTGAGGCTGCTGTGACCTCACAGGCACAGCCAGCAGCCAGGAGCCTGTCGGTGGCCTAGGAGGCACTGAGGCTGCTGTGACCTCCCAAGCACAGCCAGCAGGCAGGAGCCTGCCACTGGCCTAGGAGGTACGGAGGCTGCTGTGACCTGACAAGCACAGCCAGGAGCCAGGAGCCTGCCACTGGCCTAGGAGGCACTCAGCCTGCTGTGACCTCACAAGCACAGCCAACAGCCATGAGCTTGGCACTGGCCTAGCAGGCAGTGAGCCTGCTGTGACCTAACAAGCACAGCCAGCAGCCAGGAGCCTGCCACTGGCCTAGCAGGCACTGTGGTTGCTGTGAGCACTCAAACTCAGGGAGCAGCCAGGAGCCTGCCACTGGCCTAGGAGGCTTGGAGAATTCTGTGACGTCACAAGCACAGCCAGCTGCCATGGTCCTGCCACTGGCCTAGGAGGCACTGAGGCTGCTGTGACCTCACAAGCACAGCCATCAGCCATGAGCTTGCCACTGGCCTCGGAGGAACTCAGGCTGCTGTGACCTCACAAGCACAGCCAGCAGGTGGGGCTGCACACTAACGTATGAGGCACTGAAGCAGATGTGACCTCACAAGCACAGCCAGCAGCCATGAGCCTGCCTCTGGTCTCGGAGGCACTCAGCCTGCTGTGACCTCACAAGCACAGGAGTAGGCATGAGCCTGCCACTGGCCTAGGAGGCACAGAGGCTGCTGTGAGCTCACAAGCACAGCTGTCAGCCATGAGCCTGCCCCTGGCCGAGGAGGCACTGAGGCTGCTGTGACCTCACAAGCACAGCCAAGAGGAGGCGCTGCACACGAACGTATGAGGCACGGAGGCTGCTGTGACCTCTCAAGCACAGCCAGCAGCCATGAGCCTGTCACTGGCATAGGAGGCACTGAGGTTGCTGTGAGCACTCAAACTCAGCCAGCAGCCAGGAGCCTGCCACTGGCCTAGGAGGCATGGAGAATTCTGTGACGTCACAAGCACATCCAGCAGCCAGGAGCCTCCCACTGGCCTAGGAGGCACTCAAGCAGCTGCGACCTCACAAGCACAGCCAGCAGCCATGAGCCTCCCACTGGCCTAGGAGGCACTGAGGCTTTTGTGACCTCAGAAGCACAGCCAGCACCCAGGAGCCCGCCCCTGGCCTAGGAGGCACACAGCCTGCTGTGACCTCCCAAGCACAGCCAGCAGGGGGCGCTGCTCATTACCCAGGGGGCACTGATGCTGCTGTGACCTGCCAAGCACAGCCAGCAGCCATGAGCCTGCGACTGGCCTATGAGGCACTGAGGCTGCTCTGACCTCACAAGCACAGCCAGCAGGGGCCACTGCTCACTACCTACGAGGCATTGAGGCTGCTGTGACCTCACAAGCACAGCCACCAGCAGGAGCCTCCCACTGTCCCCACAGGCACTGATGCTGCTGTGACCTCACAAGCACAGCTGTCAGCCATGAGCCTGCCACTGGGCTAGGAGGCACTCAACCTGCTGTGACCTCACCAGCACAGCCAGCAGCCATGAGCCTGCCACTGGCCTAGCAGGCACTGAGGCTGCTGTGACCTCACAGGCACAGCCAGCAGCCAGGAGCCTGTCGGTGGCCTAGGAGGCACTGAGGCTGCTGTGACCTCCCAAGCACAGCCAGCAGGCAGGAGCCTGCCACTGGCCTAGGAGGTACGGAGGCTGCTGTGACCTGACAAGCACAGCCAGGAGCCAGGAGCCTGCCACTGGCCTAGGAGGCACTCAGCCTGCTGTGACCTCACAAGCACAGCCAACAGCCATGAGCTTGGCACTGGCCTAGCAGGCAGTGAGCCTGCTGTGACCTAACAAGCACAGCCAGCAGCCAGGAGCCTGCCACTGGCCTAGCAGGCACTGTGGTTGCTGTGAGCACTCAAACTCAGGGAGCAGCCAGGAGCCTGCCACTGGCCTAGGAGGCTTGGAGAATTCTGTGACGTCACAAGCACAGCCAGCTGCCATGGTCCTGCCACTGGCCTAGGAGGCACTGAGGCTGCTGTGACCTCACAAGCACAGCCATCAGCCATGAGCTTGCCACTGGCCTCGGAGGAACTCAGGCTGCTGTGACCTCACAAGCACAGCCAGCAGGTGGGGCTGCACACGAACGTATGAGGCACTGAAGCAGATGTGACCTCACAAGCACAGCCAGCAGCCATGAGCCTGCCTCTGGTCTCGGAGGCACTCAGCCTGCTGTGACCTCACAAGCACAGCCAGTAGGCATGAGCCTGCCACTGGCCTAGGAGGCACAGAGGCTGCTGTGAGCTCACAAGCACAGCTGTCAGCCATGAGCCTGCCCCTGGCCGAGGAGGCACTGAGGCTGCTGTGACCTCACAAGCACAGCCAAGAGGAGGCGCTGCACACGAACGTATGAGGCACGGAGGCTGCTGTGACCTCTCAAGCACAGCCAGCAGCCATGAGCCTGTCACTGGCATAGGAGGCACTGAGGTTGCTGTGAGCACTCAAACTCAGCCAGCAGCCAGGAGCCTGCCACTGGCCTAGGAGGCATGGAGAATTCTGTGACGTCACAAGCACATCCAGCAGCCAGGAGCCTCCCACTGGCCTAGGAGGCACTCAAGCAGCTGCGACCTCACAAGCACAGCCAGCAGCCATGAGCCTCCCACTGGCCTAGGAGGCACTGAGGCTTTTGTGACCTCAGAAGCACAGCCAGCACCCAGGAGCCCGCCCCTGGCCTAGGAGGCACACAGCCTGCTGTGACCTCCCAAGCACAGCCAGCAGGGGGCGCTGCTCATTACCCAGGGGGCACTGATGCTGCTGTGACCTGCCAAGCACAGCCAGCAGCCATGAGCCTGCGACTGGCCTATGAGGCACTGAGGCTGCTCTGACCTCACAAGCACAGCCAGCAGGGGCCACTGCTCACTACCTACGAGGCATTGAGGCTGCTGTGACCTCACAAGCACAGCCACCAGCAGGAGCCTCCCACTGTCCCCACAGGCACTGATGCTGCTGTGACCTCACAAGCACAGCCAGCAGCCATGAGCCTGCCACTGGCCTAGGAGGCACTCAGGCTGCGGTATCCTGACAAGCACAGCCAGCAGCCAGGAGCATGCCGCTGGCCTGGGAGGCACTGAGGCTGCTGTGAGCTCACAAGCACAGCTGTCAGCCATGAGCCTGCCACTGGGCTAGGAGGCACTCAGCCAGCTGTGACCTCCCAAGCACAGCCAACAGCCATGAGCCTGCCACTGACCAAGGAGGCACGGAGGCTGCTGTGACCTCCCAAGCACAGCCAGCAGCCATGAACCTGCCACTGGCCTAGGAGGCACTCAGCCTCCTGTGACCTGCCAAGCACAGCCAGCAGGCGGCACTGCACACTAACGAATGATGCACGGAGGCTGCTGTGTCCTCACAAGCACAGCCAGCAGGCAGGAGCCTGCCACTGGCCTAGGAGGCACTCAGGCTGCTGTGACCTCACAAGCACAGCCAGCAGCCAGGAGCCTCCCACTGGCCTAGGAGGCACTGAGGCTGCTGTGGCCTCACAAGCACAGCCAGCAGCCAGGTGCCTGCCACTGGCCTAGGAGACACAGAGGCTGCTGTGACCTCATAAGCACAGCCAGCAGGCAGGAGCCTGCCAGTGGTCTAGGAGGCACTGAGTCTGCTGTGACCTCACAACCAGAGCCAAAAGGGGGCGCTGCTCACTAACGTATGAGGCACGGAGGCTGCTGTGACCTCACAAGCACAGCCAGCAGGCAGGAGCCTGCCACTGCCCTCGGAGGCACTGAGGCTGCTGTGACCTCACAAGCACAGCCAGTAGCCAGGAGCCTGCCACTGGCCTAGGAGGCACTGAGGCTGCTGTGACCTCACAAGCACAGCCAGCAGCCAGGAGCCTCCCACTGGCCTAGGAGGTACTGAGGCTGCTGTGACCTCACAAGCACAGCCTGCAGCCAGGAGCCTGTCGCTGGCCTAGGAGACATTGAGGCTGCTGTGACCTCCCAAGCACAGCCAGCAGCCATGAGCCTGCCTCTGGCCTTGGAGGCACTCAGGCTGCTGTGATCTCACAAGCACAGCCAACAGAGGGTGCTGCACACTAACGTATGAAGCACAGAGGCTGCTGTGATGTCACAGGTACGGCCAGCAGCCATGAGCCTGCCACTGGCCTAGGAGGCACTCAGGCTGCTCTGACCTCCCAAGCACAGCCAGCAGGCAGGAACCTGCCACTGGCCTAGGAGGCACTGAGGCTGCGGTGACCTCCCAAGCACAGCCAGCAGCCATGAGCCTGCCACTGGCCTAGGAGGCACTGAGGCTGCTGTGGCCTCCCAAGCACAACCAGCAGTCATGAGCCTGCGACTGGCCTAGGAGGCACTGAGGCTGCTGTGACCTCCCAACCACAGCCAGCAGCCATGAGCCTGTCGGTGGCCTAGGAGGCACTGAGGCTGCTGTGACCTCACAAGCACAGCCAGCAGCCATGAGCCTGCCACTGGCCTAGGAGTCACCCAACCTGCTGTGACCTCAACAGCACAGCCAGCAGCCATGAGCCTGCCACTGGCCTAGCAGGCACTGAGGCTGCTGTGACCTCACAGGCACAGCCAGCAGCCAGGAGCCTGTCGGTGGCCTAGGAGGCACTGAGGCTGCTGTGACCTCCCAAGCACAGCCAGCAGGCAGGAGCCTGCCACTGGCCTAGCAGGCACTGAGCCTGCTGATACCTCCCAAGCACAGCCAGGAGCCAGGAGCCTGCCACTGGCCTAGTAGGCACTCAGGCTGCTGTGACCACTCAAGCTCAGCCAGCAGCCAGGAGCCTGTCGCTGGCCTAGGAGGCAAGGAGGATTCTGTGACGTCACAAGCACAGCCAGCAGCCAGGAGCCTGCCACTGGCCTAGGAGGCACTCAGCCTGCTGTGACCTCACAAGCACAGCGAACAGCCATGAGCTTGGCACTGGCCTAGCAGGCAGTGAGCCTGCTGTGACCTAACAAGCACAGCCAGCAGCCAGGAGCCTGCCACTGGCCTAGCAGGCACTGTGGTTGCTGTGAGCACTCAAACTCAGGGAGCAGCCAGGAGCCTGCCACTGGCCTAGGAGGCTTGGAGAATTCTGTGACGTCACAAGCACAGCCAGCTGCCATGGTCCTGCCACTGGCCTAGGAGGCACTGAGGCTGCTGTGACCTCACAAGCACAGCCATCAGCCATGAGCTTGCCACTGGCCTCGGAGGAACTCAGGCTGCTGTGACCTCACAAGCACAGCCAGCAGGTGGGGCTGCACACTAACGTATGAGGCACTGAAGCAGATGTGACCTCACAAGCACAGCCAGCAGCCATGAGCCTGCCTCTGGTCTCGGAGGCACTCAGCCTGCTGTGACCTCACAAGCACAGCCAGTAGGCATGAGCCTGCCACTGGCCTAGGAGGCACAGAGGCTGCTGTGAGCTCACAAGCACAGCTGTCAGCCATGAGCCTGCCCCTGGCCGAGGAGGCACTGAGGCTGCTGTGACCTCACAAGCACAGCCAAGAGGAGGCGCTGCACACGAACGTATGAGGCACGGAGGCTGCTGTGACCTCTCAAGCACAGCCAGCAGCCATGAGCCTGTCACTGGCATAGGAGGCACTGAGGTTGCTGTGAGCACTCAAACTCAGCCAGCAGCCAGGAGCCTGCCACTGGCCTAGGAGGCATGGAGAATTCTGTGACGTCACAAGCACATCCAGCAGCCAGGAGCCTCCCACTGGCCTAGGAGGCACTCAAGCAGCTGCGACCTCACAAGCACAGCCAGCAGCCAGGAGCCTCCCACTGGCCTAGGAGGCACTGAGGCTTTTGTGACCTCAGAAGCACAGCCAGCACCCAGGAGCCCGCCCCTGGCCTAGGAGGCACACAGCCTGCTGTGACCTCCCAAGCACAGCCAGCAGGGGGCGCTGCTCATTACCCAGGGGGCACTGATGCTGCTGTGACCTGCCAAGCACAGCCAGCAGCCATGAGCCTGCGACTGGCCTATGAGGCACTGAGGCTGCTCTGACCTCACAAGCACAGCCAGCAGGGGCCACTGCTCACTACCTACGAGGCATTGAGGCTGCTGTGACCTCACAAGCACAGCCACCAGCAGGAGCCTCCCACTGTCCCCACAGGCACTGATGCTGCTGTGACCTCACAAGCACAGCCAGCAGCCATGAGCCTGCCACTGGCCTAGGAGGCACTCAGGCTGCGGTATCCTGACAAGCACAGCCAGCAGCCAGGAGCCTGCCGCTGGCCTGGGAGGCACTGAGGCTGCTGTGAGCTCACAAGCACAGCTGTCAGCCATGAGCCTGCCACTGGGCTAGGAGGCACTCAGCCAGCTGTGACCTCCCAAGCACAGCCAACAGCCATGAGCCTGCCACTGACCAAGGAGGCACGGAGGCTGCTGTGACCTCCCAAGCACAGCCAGCAGCCATGAACCTGCCACTGGCCTAGGAGGCACTCAGCCTCCTGTGACCTGCCAAGCACAGCCAGCAGGCGGCACTGCACACTAACGAATGATGCACGGAGGCTGCTGTGTCCTCACAAGCACAGCCAGCAGGCAGGAGCCTGCCACTGGCCTAGGAGGCACTCAGGCTGCTGTGACCTCACAAGCACAGCCAGCAGCCAGGAGCCTCCCACTGGCCTAGGAGGCACTGAGGCTGCTGTGGCC
The DNA here is from genome assembly GCF_036370855.1 of Dromaius novaehollandiae. NCBI lineage: Eukaryota > Metazoa > Chordata > Aves > Casuariiformes > Dromaiidae > Dromaius > Dromaius novaehollandiae. Next base: position 3,546,945 of record NC_088103.1, on the reverse strand, counting down.
TCACAAGCACAGCCAGCAGCCATGAGCCTGCCACCGGCCTAGGAGACACAGAGGCTGCTGTGACCTCATAAGCACAGCCAGCAGGCAGGAGCCTGCCAGTGGTCTAGGAGGCACTGAGTCTGCTGTGACCTCACAACCAGAGCCAAAAGGGTGCGCTGCTCACTAACGTATGAGGCACGGAGGCTGCTGTGACCTCACAAGCACAGCCAGCAGGCAGGAGCCTGCCACTGCCCTCGGAGGCACTGAGGCTGCTGTGACCTCACAAGCACAGCCAGTAGCCAGGAGCCTGCCACTGGCCTAGGAGGCACTGAGGCTGCTGTGACCTCACAAGCACAGCCAGCAGCCAGGAGCCTCCCACTGGCCTAGGAGGTACTGAGGCTGCTGTGACCTCACAAGCACAGCCTGCAGCCAGGAGCCTGTCGCTGGCCTAGGAGACATTGAGGCTGCTGTGACCTCCCAAGCACAGCCAGCAGCCATGAGCCTGCCTCTGGCCTTGGAGGCACTCAGGCTGCTGTGATCTCACAAGCACAGCCAACAGAGGGTGCTGCACACTAACGTATGAAGCACAGAGGCTGCTGTGATGTCACAGGTACGGCCAGCAGCCATGAGCCTGCCACTGGCCTAGGAGGCACTCAGGCTGCTCTGACCTCCCAAGCACAGCCAGCAGGCAGGAACCTGCCACTGGCCTAGGAGGCACTGAGGCTGCTGTGACCTCCCAAGCACAGCCAGCAGCCATGAGCCTGCCACTGGCCTAGGAGGCACTGAGGCTGCTGTGGCCTCCCAAGCACAGCCAGCAGTCATGAGCCTGCGACTGGCCTAGCAGGCACTGAGGCTGCTGTGACCTCCCAACCACAGCCAGCAGCCATGAGCCTGTCGGTGGCCTAGGAGGCACTGAGGCTGCTGTGACCTCACAAGCACAGCCAGCAGCCATGAGCCTGCCACTGGCCTAGGAGTCACCCAACCTGCTGTGACCTCAACAGCACAGCCAGCAGCCATGAGCCTGCCACTGGCCTAGCAGGCACTGAGGCTGCTGTGACCTCACAGGCACAGCCAGCAGCCAGGAGCCTGTCGGTGGCCTAGGAGGCACTGAGGCTGCTGTGACCTCCCAAGCACAGCCAGCAGGCAGGAGCCTGCCACTGGCCTAGCAGGCACTGAGCCTGCTGATACCTCGCAAGCACAGCCAGGAGCCAGGAGCCTGCCACTGGCCTAGTAGGCACTCAGGCTGCTGTGACCACTCAAGCTCAGCCAGAAGCCAGGAGCCTGTCGCTGGCCTAGGAGGCACGGAGGATTCTGTGACGTCACAAGCACAGCCAGCAGCCAGGAGCCTGCCACTGGCCTAGGAGGCACTCAGCCTGCTGTGACCTCACAAGCACAGCGAACAGCCATGAGCTTGGCACTGGCCTAGCAGGCAGTGAGCCTGCTGTGACCTAACAAGCACAGCCAGCAGCCAGGAGCCTGCCACTGGCCTAGCAGGCACTGTGGTTGCTGTGAGCACTCAAACTCAGGGAGCAGCCAGGAGCCTGCCACTGGCCTAGGAGGCTTGGAGAATTCTGTGACGTCACAAGCACAGCCAGCTGCCATGGTCCTGCCACTGGCCTAGGAGGCACTGAGGCTGCTGTGACCTCACAAGCACAGCCATCAGCCATGAGCTTGCCACTGGCCTCGGAGGAACTCAGGCTGCTGTGACCTCACAAGCACAGCCAGCAGGTGGGGCTGCACACTAACGTATGAGGCACTGAAGCAGATGTGACCTCACAAGCACAGCCAGCAGCCATGAGCCTGCCTCTGGTCTCGGAGGCACTCAGCCTGCTGTGACCTCACAAGCACAGCCAGTAGGCATGAGCCTGCCACTGGCCTAGGAGGCACAGAGGCTGCTGTGAGCTCACAAGCACAGCTGTCAGCCATGAGCCTGCCCCTGGCCGAGGAGGCACTGAGGCTGCTGTGACCTCACAAGCACAGCCAAGAGGAGGCGCTGCACACGAACGTATGAGGCACGGAGGCTGCTGTGACCTCTCAAGCACAGCCAGCAGCCATGAGCCTGTCACTGGCCTAGGAGGCACTGAGGTTGCTGTGAGCACTCAAACTCAGCCAGCAGCCAGGAGCCTGCCACTGGCCTAGGAGGCATGGAGAATTCTGTGACGTCACAAGCACATCCAGCAGCCAGGAGCCTCCCACTGGCCTAGGAGGCACTCAAGCAGCTGCGACCTCACAAGCACAGCCAGCAGCCATGAGCCTCCCACTGGCCTAGGAGGCACTGAGGCTTTTGTGACCTCAGAAGCACAGCCAGCACCCAGGAGCCCGCCCCTGGCCTAGGAGGCACACAGCCTGCTGTGACCTGCCAAGCACAGCCAGCAGCCATGAACCTGCGACTGGCCTATGAGGCACTGAGGCTGCTCTGACCTCACAAGCACAGCCAGCAGGGGCCACTGCTCACTACCTACGAGGCATTGAGGCTGCTGTGACCTCACAAGCACAGCCACCAGCAGGAGCCTCCCACTGTCCCCACAGGCACTGATGCTGCTGTGACCTCACAAGCACAGCCAGCAGCCATGAGCCTGCCACTGGCCTAGGAGGCACTCAGGCTGCGGTATCCTGACAAGCACAGCCAGCAGCCAGGAGCCTGCCGCTGGCCTGGGAGGCACTGAGGCTGCTGTGAGCTCACAAGCACAGCTGTCAGCCATGAGCCTGCCACTGGGCTAGGAGGCACTCAGCCAGCTGTGACCTCCCAAGCACAGCCAACAGCCATGAGCCTGCCACTGACCAAGGAGGCACGGAGGCTGCTGTGACCTCACAAGCACAGCCAGCAGGTGGCGCTGTATGCTAACGTATGAGGCACTGACGCTGCTGTGACCTCCCAAGCACAGCCAGCAGCCAGGAGCCTCCCACTGGCCTAGGAGGCACTGAGGCTGCTGTGGCCTCACAAGCACAGCCAGCAGCCATGAGCCTGCCACCGGCCTAGGAGTCACTCAACCTGCTGTGACCTCACCAGCACAGCCAGCAGCCATGAGCCTGCCACTGTCCTAGGAGGCACTGAGGCTGCTGTGACCTCCCAAGCACAGCCAGCAGCCATGAGCCTGCCACTGGCCTAGGAGGCACAGAGGCTGCTGTGAGCTCACAAGCACAGCTGTCAGCCATGAGCCTGCCCCTGGCCGAGGAGGCACTCAGGCAGCTGTGACCTCACAAGCACAGCCAGCAGCCAGGCGCCTGCCTCTGGCCTCGGAGGCACTGAGACTGCTGTGACCTCACAAGCACAGCCAGCAGCCAGGAGCCTGCCACTGGCCTAGCAGGCACTGAGGCTGCTGTGCCCTCCCAAGCACAGCCAGCAGCCATGAGCCTGCCACTGGCCTAGGAGTCACTCAGCCTCCTGTGACCTCACCAGCACAGCCAGCAGCCAGGAGCCTGCGACTGTCCTAGGAGGCACTGAGGCTGCTGTGACCTCCCAAGCACAGCCAGCAGCCATGAGCCTGCCACTGGCCTAGGAGGCACTCAGGCTGCTCTGACCTCCCAAGCACAGCCAGCAGCCATGAGCCTGCCACTGGCCGAGGAGGCATTCAGGCAGCTGTGACCTCACAAGTACAGCCAGCAGCCATGAGCCTGCCACTGGCCTAGGAGGCACTGAGGCTGCTGTGACCACACAAGCACAGCCAGCAGCCAGGAGCCTGCCTCTGGCCTAGGAGGCACTGAGGCTGCTGTGACCTCACAAGCACAGCCAGCAGCCAGGAGCCTGCCACTGGCCTAGGAGGCACTGAGGCTTCTATGACCACCCAAGCAGAGCCAGCAGTCATGAACCTGCCACTGGCCTAGCAGGCACTGAGGCTGCTGTGACCTCACAAGCACAGCCAACAGGAGGCGCTGCACACTAACGTAAGAGGCACTGAGCCTGCTGATACCTCCCAAGCACAGCCAGCAGCCAGGAGCCTGCCACTGGCCTAGGAGGCACTCAGGTTGCTGTGACCACTCAAACTCAGCCAGCAGCCAAGAGCCTCCCACAGGCCTAGGAGGCACGGAGGACTCTGTGACGTCACAAGCACAGCCAGCTGCCTGGAGCCTGCCACTGGCCAAAGAGGCACTCAGGCTGCTGTGGCCTCACAAGCACAGCCAGCAGCCATGAGCCTGCCACTGGCCTCGGAGGAACTCAGGCTGCTGTGACCTCACAAGCACAGCCAGCAGCCATGAACCTGCCAGTGGCCAAGGAAGCACTGAGGCTGCTGTGACGTCCCAAGCACATCCAGCAGCCAGGAGCCTCCCACTGGCCTAGGAGGCACTCAGGCAGCTGCGACCTCACAAGCACAGCCAGCAGCCATGAGCCTGCCACTGGCCTAGCAGGCACTGAGGCTGCTGTGATCTCACAAGCACAGCCAGCAGCCAGGAGCCTGCCACTGGCCTAGGAGGCACTGAGGCTGCTGTGACCTCACAAGCACAGCCAGCAGCCAGGAGCCTGCCACTGGCCTAGGAGGCAATCAGGATTCTGTGACCTCACAAGCACAGCCAGCTGCCAGAGCCTTCCACTGGCCTAGGAGGCACTGAGGCTGCTGTGGCCTCACAAGCTCAGCCAGAAGCCAGGAGCCTGCGACCGGCCTAGGAGGCACGGAGGCTTCTGTGACGACACAAGCACAGCCAGCTGCCATGGTCCTGCCACTGGCCTAGATGTCACGGAGGCTACTGTGACCTCACAAGCACAGCCAGCAGCCATGAGCCTGCCACTGGACTCGGAGGCACTCAGCCTGCTGTGACCTCACAAGCACAGCCAGCACCCAGGAGCCTGCCTCTGGCCTAGGAGACAGTTAGGCTGCTGTGACCTACCAAGCACAGCCAGCAGGGGTGCTGCTCATTACCCAGGGGGCACTGATACTGCTGTGACCTCACAAGCACAGCCAGCATCCATGAGCCTGCCACTGGACTCGGAGGCACTCAGCCTGCAGTGACCTCACAAGCACAGCCAGCAGCCAGGAGCCTGCCTCTGTCCTAGGAGGCACAGAGGATTCTGTGACATCTCAAGCACAGCCAGCTGCCATGAGCCTGCCACTGGCCTAGGAGGCATTCAGGCTGCTGTGACCTCACAAGCCCAGCCAGCAGCCATGAGCCTGCCCCTGGCCTAGGAGGCACACAGCCTCCTGTGACCTCACAAGCACAGCCAGCAGGTGGCGCTGCACACTAACGTATGAGGCACTGATGCTGCTGTGACCTCCCAAGCACAGCCAGCAGCCATGAACCTGCCACTGGCCTAGGAGGCATTGCGGCTGCTGTGACCTCCCAAGCAGAGCCAGCAGCCATGAGCCTGCCTCTGGCCTAGGAGGCACTCAGCCTGCTGTGATCTCACAACCACAGACAGCAGCCATGAGCCTGTCGGTGGCCTAGGAGGTATTGAGGCTGCTGTGACCTCACAAGCACAGCCAGCAGCCAGGAGCCTGCCACTGGCCTAGGAGGCATTGAGGCTGCTGTGACCTCACAAGCACAGCCAGCAGGGGGGGCTGCACACTAACGTATGAGGCACTGAGGCTGGTGTGACCACAGAAGAACAGCCAGCAGCCAGGAGCCTGCCACTGGCCTAGGAGGCACTGAGGCTGCTGTGACCTCACAAGCACAACCAGCAGGTCGGGCTGCACACTAACGTATGAGGCACTGAGGCTGCTGTGACGTCACAAGCACAGCCAGCAGCCAGCAGCCTGCCTCTGGCCTAGGAGGCACTGAGGCTGCTGTGACCTCAAAAGCACAGCCAGCAGCCATGAGCCTGCCACTGGCCTAGGAGACACTCAGGCTGCTGTGACCTCCCAAGCACAGCCAGCAGCCATGAGCCTGGCACTGGCCTAGGAGGCACTCAGGCTGCTGTGACCTCACAAGCACAGCCAGCAGCCATGAGCGTGCCGCTTGCCTAGGAGACACAGAGGCTGCTGTGACCTCATAAGCACAGCCAGCAGCCAGGAGCCTGCCACTGGCCTAGGAGGCACTGAGGCTGCTGTGACCTCACAACCAGAGCCAAAAGGGGGCGCTGCTCACTAACGTATGAGGCACGGAGGCTGCTGTGACCTCACAAGCACAGCCAGCAGGCAGGAGCCTGCCACTGCCCTCGGAGGCACTGAGGCTGCTGTGACCTCACAAGCACAGCCAGTAGCCAGGAGCCTGCCACTGGCCTAGGAGGCACTGAGGCTGCCGTGACCTCACAAGCACAGCCAGCAGCCAGGAGCCTCCCACTGGCCTAGGAGGTACTGAGGCTGCTGTGACCTCACAAGCACAGCCTGCAGCCAGGAGCCTGTCGCTGGCCTAGGAGACATTGAGGCTGCTGTGACCTCCCAAGCACAGCCAGCAGCCAGGAGCCTGCCTCTGGCCTTGGAGGCACTCAGGCTGCTGTGATCTCACAAGCACAGCCAACAGAGGGTGCTGCACACTAACGTATGAAGCACAGAGGCTGCTGTGATGTCACAGGTACGGCCAGCAGCCATGAGCCTGCCACTGGCCTAGGAGGCACTCAGGCTGCTCTGACCTCCCAAGCACAGCCAGCAGCCATGAGCCTGCCACTGGCCTAGGTGGCACGGACGATTCTGTGACGTCACAAGCACAGCCAGCTGCCAGGAGCCTGCCACTGGCCTAGGAGGCACTGAGGCTGCTGTGGCCTCCCAAGCACAGCCAGCAGTCATGAGCCTGCGACTGGCCTAGGAGGCACTGAGGCTGCTGTGACGTCCCAAGCACAGCCAACAGCCCTCAGCCTGCCACTGGCCTAGGAGGCACTGAGGCTGCTGTGACCACACAAGCACAGCCAGCAGGCAGGAGCCTGCCACTGGACTAGGAGGTACTGAGGCTGCTGTGACCTCACAAGCTCTGCCAGCAGTGAGGGCTGCACACTAACGAATGAGGCACTGAGTCTGCTGTGACCACACAAGCAGAGCCAACAGCCATGAGCCTGCCACTGGACTCGGAGGCACTGAGGTTGCTGTGACCTCCCAAGCACAGCCAGCAGGTGGCGCTGCACACTAACGTTTGAGGCACGAAGGCTGCTGTGACCACACAAGCACAGTCAGCAGCCAGGAGCCTGCCACTGGCCTAGGAGGCACTGAGGCTGCTGTGACCTCACAAGCACAGCCAGCAGTCAGGAGCCTGCCTCTGTCCTAGGAGGCACAGAGGATTCTGTGACATCTCAAGCTCAGCCAGCTGCCATGAGCCTGCCCCTGGCCTATGAGGCATTGCGGCTGCTGTGACCTCCCAAGCACAGCCAGCAGCCATGAACCTGCCACTGGCCTAGGAGGCATTGCGGCTGCTGTGACCTCCCAAGCAGAGCCAGCAGCCATGAGCCTGCCTCTGGCCTAGGAGGCACTGAGGCTGCTGTGATCTCACAACCACAGACAGCAGCCATGAGCCTGCCCCTGGCCTAGGAGGCTCTGAGGCTGCTGTGACCTCACAAGCACAGCCAGCAGCCAGGAGCCTGTCGCTGGCCCAGGAGACACTGAGGCTGCTGTGACCTCACAAGCACAGCCAGCAGCCATGAGCCTGCCACTGGCCTAGGAGGCACTCAGGCTGCTGTGACCTCACAAGCACAGCCAGCAGGGGGGGCTGCACACTAACGTATGAGGCACTGAGGCTGGTGTGACCACAGAAGAACAGCCAGCAGCCAGGAGCCTGCCACTGGCCTAGGAGGCACTGAGGCTGCTGTGACCTCACAAGCACAGCCAACAACCATGAGCCTGTCGCTGGTCTCGGAGGCACTGAGGCTGCTGTGACCTCACAAGCACAACCAGCAGGTCGGGCTGCACACTAACGTATGAGGCACTGAGGCTGCTGTGACGTCACAAGCACAGCCAGCAGCCAGCAGCCTGCCTCTGGCCTAGGAGGCACTGAGGCTGCTGTGACCTCACAAGCACAGCCAGCAGCCAGGAGCCTGCCACTGGCCTAGGAGACACTCAGGCTGCTGTGACCTCCCAAGCACAGCCAGCAGCCATGAGCCTGCCACTGGCCTAGGAGGCACTCAGGCTGCTGTGACGTCACAAGCTCAGCCAGCAGCCAGGAGCCGGCCACTGGCCTAGGAGGCATGGAGGCTTCTGTGATGTCCCAAGCACAGCCAGCTGCCAGGAGCCTGTCACTGGCCTAGGAGGCACTCAGGCTGCCGTATGCTGACAAGCACAGCCAGCAGCCAGGAGCCTGCCGCTGGCCTGGGAGGCTCTCCGGCAGCTGAGACCTCACAACCGCAGCCAGCAGGGGGCGCTGTACACTAACGTATGAGGCACTGATGCTGCTGTGACCTCACAAGCACAGCCAGCAGCCAGGAGCCTGCCACTGGCCTAGGACGCACTCAGGCTGCTGTGACCTCCCAAGTACAGCCAGCAGCCAGGAGACTGCCACTGGCCTAGGAGACAGTTAGGCTGCTGTGACGTCACAAGCACAGCCAGCTGCCATGAGCCTGCGACTGGCCTAGGAGGCACTGAGGCTGCTGTGACCTCACAAGCACAGCCAGCTTGCAGGAGCCTGCCACTGTCCTCGGAGGCACTCAGCCTGCAGTGACCCCAGAAGCACAGCCAGCAGCCATGAGCCTGCCACTGGCCTTGGAGGCACTGAGGGTGCTGTGACCTCACAAGCACAGCCAGCAGCCATGAGCCTGCCCCTGGCCTAGGAGGCACTCAGGCTGCTGTGACCACTCAAGCTCAGCCAGCAGGGAGCGCTGCTCATTACCCAGGGGGCACTGATGCTGCTGTGACCTCCCAAGCACAGCCAGCAGCTAGGAGCCTGCCACTGGCCTAGGAGGCACAGAGGCTGCTGTGAGCTCACAAGCACAGCTGTCAGCCATGAGCCTGCCACTGGCCTAGGAGGCACTCAGGCAGCTGTGACCTCACAAGTACAGCCAACAGCCATGAGCCTGCCACTGGCCTAGGAGACACTCAGGCTGCTGTGACCTCCCAAGCACAGCCAGCAGCCATGAGCCTGGCACTGGCCTAGGAGGCACTCAGGCTGCTGTGACCTCTCAAGCACAGCCAGCAGCCATGAGCGTGCCACTGGCCTAGGAGACACAGAGGCTGCTGTGACCTCATAAGCACAGCCAGCAGGCAGGAGCCTGCCAGTGGTCTAGGAGGCACTGAGTCTGCTGTGACCTCACAACCAGAGCCAAAAGGGGGCGCTGCTCACTAACGTATGAGGCACGGAGGCTGCTGTGACCTCACAAGCACAGCCAGCAGGCAGGAGCCTGCCACTGCCCTCGGAGGCACTGAGGCTGCTGTGACCTCACAAGCACAGCCAGTAGCCAGGAGCCTGCCACTGGCCTAGCAGGCACTGAGGCTGCTGTGACCTCACAAGCACAGCCAGCAGCCAGGAGCCTCCCACTGGCCTAGGAGGTACTGAGGCTGCTGTGACCTCACAAGCACAGCCTGCAGCCAGGAGCCTGCCTCTGGCCTTGGAGGCACTCAGGCTGCTGTGATCTCACAAGCACAGCCAACAGAGGGTGCTGCACACTAACGTATGAAGCACAGAGGCTGCTGTGATGTCACAGGTACGGCCAGCAGCCATGAGCCTGCCACTGGCCTAGGAGGCACTCAGGCTGCTCTGACCTCCCAAGCACAGCCAGCAGGCAGGAACCTGCCACTGGCCTAGGAGGCACTGAGGCTGCGGTGACCTCCCAAGCACAGCCAGCAGCCATGAGCCTGCCACTGGCCTAGGTGGCACGGAGGATTCTGTGACGTCACAAGCACAGCCAGCTGCCAGGAGCCTGCCACTGGCCTAGGAGGCACTGAGGCTGCTGTGGCCTCCCAAGCACAGCCAGCAGTCATGAGCCTGCGACTGGCCTAGGAGGCACTGAGGCTGCTGTGACCTCCCAAGCACAGCCAGCAGCCATGAGCCTGTCGGTGGCCTAGGAGGCACTGAGGCTGCTGTGACCTCACAAGCACAGCCAGCAGCCATGAGCCTGCCACTGGCCTAGGAGTCACTCAACCTGCTGTGACCTCACCAGCACAGCCAGCAGCCATGAGCCTGCCACTGGCCTAGCAGGCACTGAGGCTGCTGTGACCTCACAGGCACAGCCAGCAGCCAGGAGCCTGTCGGTGGCCTAGGAGGCACTGAGGCTGCTGTGACCTCCCAAGCACAGCCAGCAGGCAGGAGCCTGCCACTGGCCTAGCAGGCACTGAGCCTGCTGATACCTCCCAAGCACAGCCAGCAGCCAGGAGCCTGCCACTGGCCTAGTAGGCACTGAGGCTGCTGTGACCACTCAAGCTCAGCCAGCAGCCAGGAGCCTGTCGCTGGCCTAGGAGGCACGGAGGATTCTGTGACGTCACAAGCACAGCCAGCAGCCAGGAGCCTGCCACTGGCCTAGGAGGCACTCAGCCTGCTGTGACCTCACAAGCACAGCGAACAGCCATGAGCTTGGCACTGGCCTAGCAGGCAGTGAGCCTGCTGTGACCTAACAAGCACAGCCAGCAGCCAGGAGCCTGCCACTGGCCTAGCAGGCACTGTGGTTGCTGTGAGCACTCAAACTCAGGGAGCAGCCAGGAGCCTGCCACTGGCCTAGGAGGCTTGGAGAATTCTGTGACGTCACAAGCACAGCCAGCTGCCATGGTCCTGCCACTGGCCTAGGAGGCACTGAGGTTGCTGTGACCTCACAAGCACAGCCATCAGCCATGAGCTTGCCACTGGCCTCGGAGGAACTCAGGCTGCTGTGACCTCACAAGCACAGCCAGCAGGTGGGGCTGCACACTAACGTATGAGGCACTGAAGCAGATGTGACCTCACAAGCACAGCCAGCAGCCATGAGCCTGCCTCTGGTCTCGGAGGCACTGAGGCTGCTGTGACCTCACAAGCACAGCCAGTAGCCATGAGCCTGCCACTGGCCTAGGAGGCACAGAGGCTGCTGTGAGCTCACAAGCACAGCTGTCAGCCATGAGCCTGCCCCTGGCCGAGGAGGCACTGAGGTTGCTGTGACCTCAAAAGCACAGCCAAGAGGAGGCGCTGCACACGAACGTATGAGGCACGGAGGCTGCTGTGACCTCTCAAGCACAGCCAGCAGCCATGAGCCTGTCACTGGCCTAGGAGGCACTGAGGTTGCTGTGAGCACTCAAACTCAGGGAGCAGCCAGGAGCCTGCCACTGGCCTAGGAGGCTTGGAGAATTCTGTGACGTCACAAGCACAGCCAGCTGCCATGGTCCTGCCACTGGCCTAGGAGGCACTGAGGTTGCTGTGACCTCACAAGCACAGCCATCAGCCATGAGCTTGCCACTGGCCTCGGAGGAACTCAGGCTGCTGTGACCTCACAAGCACAGCCAGCAGGTGGGGCTGCACACTAACGTATGAGGCACTGAAGCAGATGTGACCTCACAAGCACAGCCAGCAGCCATGAGCCTGCCTCTGGTCTCGGAGGCACTGAGGCTGCTGTGACCTCACAAGCACAGCCAGTAGCCATGAGCCTGCCACTGGCCTAGGAGGCACAGAGGCTGCTGTGAGCTCACAAGCACAGCTGTCAGCCATGAGCCTGCCCCTGGCCTGAGGAGGCACTGAGGCTGCTGTGACCTCAAAAGCACAGCCAAGAGGAGGCGCTGCACACGAACGTATGAGGCACGGAGGCTGCTGTGACCTCTCAAGCACAGCCAGCAGCCATGAGCCTGTCACTGGCCTAGGAGGCACTGAGGTTGCTGTGAGCACTCAAACTCAGCCAGCAGCCAGGAGCCTGCCACTGGCCTAGGAGGCATGGAGAATTCTGTGACGTCACAAGCACATCCAGCAGCCAGAAGCCTCCCACTGGCCTAGGAGGCACTCAAGCAGCTGCGACCTCACAAGCACAGCCAGCAGCCATGAGCCTCCCACTGGCCTAGGAGGCACTGAGGCTTTTGTGACCTCAGAAGCACAGCCAGCACCCAGGAGCCCGCCCCTGGCCTAGGAGGCACACAGCCTGCTGTGACCTCCCAAGCACAGCCAGCAGGGGGCGCTGCTCATTACCCAGGGGGCACTGATGCTGCTGTGACCTGCCAAGCACAGCCAGCAGCCAGGAGCCTGCGACTGGCCTATGAGGCACTGAGGCTGCTCTGACCTCACAAGCACAGCCAGCAGGGGCCACTGCTCACTACCTACGAGGCATTGAGGCTGCTGTGACCTCACAAGCACAGCCACCAGCAGGAGCCTCCCACTGTCCCCACAGGCACTGATGCTGCTGTGACCTCACAAGCACAGCCAGCAGCCATGAGCCTGCCACTGGCCTAGGAGGCACTCAGGCTGCGGTATCCTGACAAGCACAGCCAGCAGCCTGGAGCCTGCCGCTGGCCTGGGAGGCACTGAGGCTGCTGTGAGCTCACAAGCACAGCTGTCAGCCATGAGCCTGCCACTGGGCTAGGAGGCACTCAGCCAGCTGTGACCTCCCAAGCACAGCCAACAGCCATGAGCCTGCCACTGACCAAGGAGGCACGGAGGCTGCTGTGACCTCACAAGCACAGCCAGCAGGTGGCGCTGTATGCTAACGTATGAGGCCCTGACGCTGCTGTGACCTCCCAAGCACAGCCAGCAGCCATGAACCTGCCACTGGCCTAGGAGGCACTCAGCCTCCTGTGACCTGCCAAGCACAGCCAGCAGGCGGCACTGCACACTAACGAATGATGCACGGAGGCTGCTGTGTCCTCACAAGCACAGCCAGCAGGCAGGAGCCTGCCACTGGCCTAGGAGGCACTCAGGCTGCTGTGACCTCACAAGCACAGCCAGCAGCCAGGAGTCTCCCACTGGCCTAGGAGGCACTGAGGCTGCTGTGGCCTCACAAGCACAGCCAGCAGCCAGGAGCCTGCCACTGGCCTAGGAGTCACTCAACCTGCTGTGACCTCACCACCACAGCCAGCAGCCATGAGCCTGCCACTGTCCTAGGAGGCACTGAGGCTGCTGTGACCTCCCAAGCACAGCCAGCAGCCATGAGCCTGCCACTGGCCTAGGAGGTACAGAGGCTGCTGTGAGCTCACAAGCACAGCTGTCAGCCATGAGCCTGCCCCTGGCCGAGGAGGCACTCAGGCAGCTGTGACCTCACAAGCACAGCCAGCAGCCAGGCACCTGCCTCTGGCCTCGGAGGCACTGAGACTGCTGTGACCTCACAAGCACAGCCAGCAGCCAGGAGCCTGCCACTGGCCGAGGAGGCACTGAGGCTGCTGTGCCCTCCCAAGCACAGCCAGCAGCCATGAGCCTGCCACTGGCCTAGGAGTCACACAGCCTCCTGTGACCTCACAAGCACAGCCAGCAGCCAGGAGCCTGCGACTGTCCTAGGAGGCACTGAGGCTGCTGTGACCTCCCAAGCACAGCCAGCAGCCATGAGCCTGCCACTGGCCTAGGAGGCGCTCAGGCTGCTGTGAGCTCACAAGCACAGCTGTCAGCCATGAGCCTGCCACTGCCCGAGGAGGCATTCAGGCAGCTGTGACCTCACAAGTACAGCCAACAGCCATGAGCCTGCCACTGGCCTAGGAGGCACTGAGGCTGCTGTGACCTCACAAGCACAGCCAGCAGCCAGGAGCCTGCCTCTGGCCTAGGAGGTACTGAGGCTGCTGTGACCTCACAAGCACAGCCAGCAGCCAGGAGCCTGCCACTGGCCTAGGAGGCACTGAGGCTTCTATGACCACCCAAGCAGAGTCAGCAGTCATGAACCTGCCACTGGCCTAGCAGGCACTGAGGCTGCTGTGACCTCACAAGCACAGCCAACAGGAGGCGCTGCACACTAACGTAAGAGGCACTGAGCCTGCTGATACCTCCCAAGCACAGCCAGCAGCCAGGAGCCTGCCACTGGCCTAGGAGGCACTCAGGTTGCTGGGACCACTCAAACTCAGCCAGCAGCCAAGAGCCTCCCACAGGCCTAGGAGGCACGGAGGACTCTGTGACGTCACAAGCACAGCCAGCTGCATGGAGCCTGCCACTGGCCAAAGAGGCACTAAGGCTGCTGTGGCCTCACAAGCACAGCCAGCAGCCATGAGCCTGCCACTGGCCTCGGAGGAACTCAGGCTGCTGTGACCTCACAAGCACAGCCAGCAGCCATGAACCTGCCAGTGGCCTAGGAAGCACTGAGGCTGCTGTGACGTCCCAAGCACAGCCAGCAGCCAGGAGCCTCCCACTGGCCTAGGAGGCACTCAGGCAGCTGCGACCTCACAAGCACAGCCAGCAGCCATGAGCCTGCCACTGGCCTAGCAGGCACTGAGGCTGCTGTGATCTCACAAGCACAGCCAGCAGGGGGCGCTGCACACTAACGTATAAGGCACTAAGGCTGCTGTGACCAACAACCACAGCCAGCAGGTAGGAGCCTGCCACTGGCCTAGGAGGCACTGAGGCTGCTGTGACCTCACAAGCACAGCCAGCAGCCAGGAGCCTGCCACTGGCCTCGGAGGCACTCAGGCTGCTGTGACCTCACAAGCACAGCCAGCAGCCAGGAGCCTGCCACTGGCCTAGGAGGCAATCAGGATTCTGTGACCTCACAAGCACAGCCAGCTGCCAGAGCCTTCCACTGGCCTAGGAGGCACTGAGGCTGCTGTGGCCTCACAAGCTCAGCCAGAAGCCAGGAGCCTTTCACCGGCCTAGGAGGCACGGAGGCTTCTGTGACGACACAAGCACAGCCAGCTGCCATGGTCCTGCCACTGGCCTAGATGTCACGGAGGCTACTGTGACCTCACAAGCACAGCCAGCACCCAGGAGCCTGCCTCTGGCCTAGGAGACAGTTAGGCTGCTGTGACCTACCAAGCACAGCCAGCAGGGGTGCTGCTCATTACCCAGGGGGCACTGATACTGCTGTGACCTCACAAGCACAGCCAGCGTCCATGAGCCTGCCACTGGACTCGGAGGCACTCAGCCTGCAGTGACCTCACAAGCACAGCCAGCACCCAGGAGCCTGCCTCTGTCCTAGGAGGCACAGAGGATTCTGTGACATCTCAAGCACAGCCAGCTGCCATGAGCCTGCCACTGGCCTAAGAGGCATTCAGGCTGCTGTGACCTCACAAGCCCAGCCAGCAGCCATGAGCCTGCCCCTGGCCTAGGAGGCACACAACCTCCTGTGACCTCACAAGCACAGCCAGCAGGTGGCGCTGCACACTAACGTATGAGGCACTGATGCTGCTGTGACCTCCCAAGCACAGCCAGCAGCCATGAACCTGCCACTGGCCTAGGAGGCATTGCGGCTGCTGTGACCTCCCAAGCAGAGCCAGCAGCCATGAGCCTTCCTCTGGCCTAGGAGGCACTCAGCCTGCTGTGATCTCACAACCACAGACAGTAGCCATGAGCCTGCCCCTGGCCTAGGAGGTATTGAGGTTGCTGTTACCTCACAAGCACAGCCAGCAGCCAGGAGCCTGTCGCTGGCCTAGGAGGCACTGAGGCTGCTGTGACCTCACAAGCACAGCCAGCAGCCAGGAGCCTGCCACGGGCCTAGGAGGCATTGAGGCTGCTGTGACCTCACAAGCACAGCCAGCAGGGGGGGCTGCACACTAACGTATGAGGCACTGAGGCTGGTGTGACCACAGAAGAACAGCCAGCAGCCAGGAGCCTGCCACTGGCCTAGGAGGCACTGAGGCTGCTGTGACCTCACAAGCACAACCAGCAGGTCGGGCTGCACACTAACGTATGAGGCACTGAGGCTGCTGTGACGTCACAAGCACAGCCAGCAGCCAGCAGCCTGCCTCTGGCCTAGGAGACACTGAGGCTGCTGTGACCTCAAAAGCATAGCCAGCAGCCATGAGCCTGCCACTGGCCTAGGAGACACTCAGGCTGCTGTGACCTCCCAAGCACAGCCAGCAGCCATGAGCCTGGCACTGGCCTAGGAGGCACTCAGGCTGCTGTGACCTCACAAGCACAGCCAGCAGCCATGAGCGTGCCGCTTGCCTAGGAGACACAGAGGCTGCTGTGACCTCATAAGCACAGCCAGCAGCCAGGAGCCTGCCCCTGGCCGAGGAGGCACTGAGGCTGCTGTGACCTCACAAGCACAGCCAAGAGGAGGCGCTGCACACGAACGTATGAGGCACGGAGGCTGCTGTGACCTCTCAAGCACAGCCAGCAGCCATGAGCCTGTCACTGGCATAGGAGGCACTGAGGTTGCTGTGAGCACTCAAACTCAGCCAGCAGCCAGGAGCCTGCCACTGGCCTAGGAGGCATGGAGAATTCTGTGACGTCACAAGCACATCCAGCAGCCAGGAGCCTCCCACTGGCCTAGGAGGCACTCAAGCAGCTGCGACCTCACAAGCACAGCCAGCAGCCATGAGCCTCCCACTGGCCTAGGAGGCACTGAGGCTTTTGTGACCTCAGAAGCACAGCCAGCACCCAGGAGCCCGCCCCTGGCCTAGGAGGCACACAGCCTGCTGTGACCTCCCAAGCACAGCCAGCAGGGGGCGCTGCTCATTACCCAGGGGGCACTGATGCTGCTGTGACCTGCCAAGCACAGCCAGCAGCCATGAGCCTGCGACTGGCCTATGAGGCACTGAGGCTGCTCTGACCTCACAAGCACAGCCAGCAGGGGCCACTGCTCACTACCTACGAGGCATTGAGGCTGCTGTGACCTCACAAGCACAGCCACCAGCAGGAGCCTCCCACTGTCCCCACAGGCACTGATGCTGCTGTGACCTCACAAGCACAGCCAGCAGCCATGAGCCTGCCACTGGCCTAGGAGGCACTCAGGCTGCGGTATCCTGACAAGCACAGCCAGCAGCCAGGAGCCTGCCGCTGGCCTGGGAGGCACTGAGGCTGCTGTGAGCTCACAAGCACAGCTGTCAGCCATGAGCTTGCCACTGGGCTAGGAGGCACTCAGCCAGCTGTGACCTCCCAAGCACAGCCAACAGCCATGAGCCTGCCACTGACCAAGGAGGCACGGAGGCTGCTGTGACCTCCCAAGCACAGCCAGCAGCCATGAACCTGCCACTGGCCTAGGAGGCACTCAGCCTCCTGTGACCTGCCAAGCACAGCCAGCAGGCGGCACTGCACACTAACGAATGATGCACGGAGGCTGCTGTGTCCTCACAAGCACAGCCAGCAGGCAGGAGCCTGCCACTGGCCTAGGAGGCACTCAGGCTGCTGTGACCTCACAAGCACAGCCAGCAGCCAGGAGCCTCCCACTGGCCTAGGAGGCACTGAGGCTGCTGTGGCCTCACAAGCACAGCCAGCAGCCATGAGCCTGCCACCGGCCTAGGAGACACAGAGGCTGCTGTGACCTCATAAGCACAGCCAGCAGGCAGGAGCCTGCCAGTGGTCTAGGAGGCACTGAGTCTGCTGTGACCTCACAACCAGAGCCAAAAGGGGGCGCTGCTCACTAACGTATGAGGCACGGAGGCTGCTGTGACCTCACAAGCACAGCCAGCAGGCAGGAGCCTGCCACTGCCCTCGGAGGCACTGAGGCTGCTGTGACCTCACAAGCACAGCCAGTAGCCAGGAGCCTGCCACTGGCCTAGGAGGCACTGAGGCTGCTGTGACCTCACAAGCACAGCCAGCAGCCAGGAGCCTCCCACTGGCCTAGGAGGTACTGAGGCTGCTGTGACCTCACAAGCACAGCCTGCAGCCAGGAGCCTGTCGCTGGCCTAGGAGACATTGAGGCTGCTGTGACCTCCCAAGCACAGCCAGCAGCCATGAGCCTGCCTCTGGCCTTGGAGGCACTCAGGCTGCTGTGATCTCACAAGCACAGCCAACAGAGGGTGCTGCACACTAACGTATGAAGCACAGAGGCTGCTGTGATGTCACAGGTACGGCCAGCAGCCATGAGCCTGCCACTGGCCTAGGAGGCACTCAGGCTGCTCTGACCTCCCAAGCACAGCCAGCAGGCAGGAACCTGCCACTGGCCTAGGAGGCACTGAGGCTGCGGTGACCTCCCAAGCACAGCCAGCAGCCATGAGCCTGCCACTGGCCTAGGAGGCACTGAGGCTGCTGTGGCCTCCCAAGCACAGCCAGCAGTCATGAGCCTGCGACTGGCCTAGGAGGCACTGAGGCTGCTGTGACCTCCCAACCACAGCCAGCAGCCATGAGCCTGTCGGTGGCCTAGGAGGCACTGAGGCTGCTGTGACCTCACAAGCACAGCCAGCAGCCATGAGCCTGCCACTGGCCTAGGAGTCACCCAACCTGCTGTGACCTCAACAGCACAGCCAGCAGCCATGAGCCTGCCACTGGCCTAGCAGGCACTGAGGCTGCTGTGACCTCACAGGCACAGCCAGCAGCCAGGAGCCTGTCGGTGGCCTAGGAGGCACTGAGGCTGCTGTGACCTCACAAGCACAGCCAGCAGGCAGGAGCCTGCCACTGGCCTAGCAGGCACTGAGCCTGCTGATACCTCCCAAGCACAGCCAGGAGCCAGGAGCCTGCCACTGGCCTAGGAGGCACTCAGGCAGCTGTGACCACTCAAGCTCAGCCAGAAGCCAGGAGCCTGTCGCTGGCCTAGGAGGCACTGAGGCTGCTGTGACCTCAAAAGCACAGCCAGCAGCCATGAGCCTGCCACTGGCCTAGGAGGCACTCAGGCTGCTGTGACCTCACAAGCACAGCCAGCAGCCAGGAGCCTGGCACTGGCCTAGGAGGCACTCAGGCTGCTGTGACCTCACAAGCACAGCCAGCAGCCATGAGCGTGCCACTGGCCTAGGAGACACAGAGGCTGCTGTGACCTCATAAGCACAGCCAGCAGGCAGGAGCCTGCCAGTGGTCTAGGAGGCACTGAGTCTGCTGTGACCTCACAACCAGAGCCAAAAGGGGGCGCTGCTCACTAACGTATGAGGCACGGAGGCTGCTGTGACCTCACAAGCACAGCCAGCAGGCAGGAGCCTGCCACTGCCCTCGGAGGCACTGAGGCTGCTGTGACCTCACAAGCACAGCCAGTAGCCAGGAGCCTGCCACTGGCCTAGGAGGCACTGAGGCTGCTGTGACCTCACAAGCACAGCCAGCAGCCAGGAGCCTCCCACTGGCCTAGGAGGTACTGAGGCTGCTGTGACCTCACAAGCACAGCCTGCAGCCAGGAGCCTGTCGCTGGCCTAGGAGACATTGAGGCTGCTGTGACCTCCCAAGCACAGCCAGCAGCCATGAGCCTGCCTCTGGCCTTGGAGGCACTCAGGCTGCTGTGATCTCACAAGCACAGCCAACAGAGGGTGCTGCACACTAACGTATGAAGCACAGAGGCTGCTGTGATGTCACAGGTACGGCCAGCAGCCATAAGCCTGCCACTGGCCTAGGAGGCACTCAGGCTGCTCTGACCTCCCAAGCACAGCCAGCAGGCAGGAACCTGCCACTGGCCTAGGAGGCACTGAGGCTGCGGTAACCTCCCAAGCACAGCCAGCAGCCATGAGCCTGCCACTGGCCTAGGAGGCACTGAGGCTGCTGTGGCCTCCCAAGCACAACCAGCAGTCATGAGCCTGCGACTGGCCTAGGAGGCACTGAGGCTGCTGTGACCTCCCAACCACAGCCAGCAGCCATGAGCCTGTCGGTGGCCTAGGAGGCACTGAGGCTGCTGTGACCTCACAAGCACAGCCAGCAGCCATGAGCCTGCCACTGGCCTAGGAGTCACCCAACCTGCTCTGACCTCAACAGCACAGCCAGCAGCCATGAGCCTGCCACTGGCCTAGCAGGCACTGAGGCTGCTGTGACCTCACAGGCACAGCCAGCAGCCAGGAGCCTGTCGGTGGCCTAGGAGGCACTGAGGCTGCTGTGACCTCCCAAGCACAGCCAGCAGGCAGGAGCCTGCCACTGGCCTAGCAGGCACTGAGCCTGCTGATACCTCCCAAGCACAGCCAGGAGCCAGGAGCCTGCCACTGGCCTAGTAGGCACTCAGGCTGCTGTGACCACTCAAGCTCAGCCAGCAGCCAGGAGCCTGTCGCTGGCCTAGGAGGCAAGGAGGATTCTGTGACGTCACAAGCACAGCCAGCAGCCAGGAGCCTGCCACTGGCCTAGGAGGCACTCAGCCTGCTGTGACCTCACAAGCACAGCGAACAGCCATGAGCTTGGCACTGGCCTAGCAGGCAGTGAGCCTGCTGTGACCTAACAAGCACAGCCAGCAGCCAGGAGCCTGCCACTGGCCTAGCAGGCACTGTGGTTGCTGTGAGCACTCAAACTCAGGGAGCAGCCAGGAGCCTGCCACTGGCCTAGGAGGCTTGGAGAATTCTGTGACGTCACAAGCACAGCCAGCTGCCATGGTCCTGCCACTGGCCTAGGAGGCACTGAGGCTGCTGTGACCTCACAAGCACAGCCATCAGCCATGAGCTTGCCACTGGCCTCGGAGGAACTCAGGCTGCTGTGACCTCACAAGCACAGCCAGCAGGTGGGGCTGCACACTAACGTATGAGGCACTGAAGCAGATGTGACCTCACAAGCACAGCCAGCAGCCATGAGCCTGCCTCTGGTCTCGGAGGCACTCAGCCTGCTGTGACCTCACAAGCACAGCCAGTAGGCATGAGCCTGCCACTGGCCTAGGAGGCACAGAGGCTGCTGTGAGCTCACAAGCACAGCTGTCAGCCATGAGCCTGCCCCTGGCCGAGGAGGCACTGAGGCTGCTGTGACCTCACAAGCACAGCCAAGAGGAGGCGCTGCACACGAACGTATGAGGCACGGAGGCTGCTGTGACCTCTCAAGCACAGCCAGCAGCCATGAGCCTGTCACTGGCCTAGGAGGCACTGAGGTTGCTGTGAGCACTCAAACTCAGCCAGCAGCCAGGAGCCTGCCACTGGCCTAGGAGGCATGGAGAATTCTGTGACGTCACAAGCACATCCAGCAGCCAGGAGCCTCCCACTGGCCTAGGAGGCACTCAAGCAGCTGCGACCTCACAAGCACAGCCAGCAGCCATGAGCCTCCCACTGGCCTAGGAGGCACTGAGGCTTTTGTGACCTCAGAAGCACAGCCAGCACCCAGGAGCCCGCCCCTGGCCTAGGAGGCACACAGCCTGCTGTGACCTCCCAAGCACAGCCAGCAGGGGGCGCTGCTCATTACCCAGGGGGCACTGATGCTGCTGTGACCTGCCAAGCACAGCCAGCAGCCATGAGCCTGCGACTGGCCTATGAGGCACTGAGGCTGCTCTGACCTCACAAGCACAGCCAGCAGGGGCCACTGCTCACTACCTACGAGGCATTGAGGCTGCTGTGACCTCACAAGCACAGCCACCAGCAGGAGCCTCCCACTGTCCCCACAGGCACTGATGCTGCTGTGACCTCACAAGCACAGCCAGCAGCCATGAGCCTGCCACTGGCCTAGGAGGCACTCAGGCTGCGGTATCCTGACAAGCACAGCCAGCAGCCAGGAGCCTGCCGCTGGCCTGGGAGGCACTGAGGCTGCTGTGAGCTCACAAGCACAGCTGTCAGCCATGAGCCTGCCACTGGGCTAGGAGGCACTCAGCCAGCTGTGACCTCACAAGCACAGCCAACAGCCATGAGCCTGCCACTGACCAAGGAGGCACGGAGGCTGCTGTGACCTCCCAAGCACAGCCAGCAGCCATGAACCTGCCACTGGCCTAGGAGGCACTCAGCCTCCTGTGACCTGCCAAGCACAGCCAGCAGGCGGCACTGCACACTAACGAATGATGCACGGAGGCTGCTGTGTCCTCACAAGCACAGCCAGCAGGCAGGAGCCTGCCACTGGCCTAGGAGGCACTCAGGCTGCTGTGACCTCACAAGCACAGCCAGCAGCCAGGAGCCTCCCACTGGCCTAGGAGGCACTGAGGCTGCTGTGGCCTCACAAGCACAGCCAGCAGCCATGAGCCTGCCACCGGCCTAGGAGACACAGAGGCTGCTGTGACCTCATAAGCACAGCCAGCAGGCAGGAGCCTGCCAGTGGTCTAGGAGGCACTGAGTCTGCTGTGACCTCACAACCAGAGCCAAAAGGGTGCGCTGCTCACTAACGTATGAGGCACGGAGGCTGCTGTGACCTCACAAGCACAGCCAGCAGGCAGGAGCCTGCCACTGCCCTCGGAGGCACTGAGGCTGCTGTGACCTCACAAGCACAGCCAGTAGCCAGGAGCCTGCCACTGGCCTAGGAGGCACTGAGGCTGCTGTGACCTCACAAGCACAGCCAGCAGCCAGGAGCCTCCCACTGGCCTAGGAGGTACTGAGGCTGCTGTGACCTCACAAGCACAGCCTGCAGCCAGGAGCCTGTCGCTGGCCTAGGAGACATTGAGGCTGCTGTGACCTCCCAAGCACAGCCAGCAGCCATGAGCCTGCCTCTGGCCTTGGAGGCACTCAGGCTGCTGTGATCTCACAAGCACAGCCAACAGAGGGTGCTGCACACTAACGTATGAAGCACAGAGGCTGCTGTGATGTCACAGGTACGGCCAGCAGCCATGAGCCTGCCACTGGCCTAGGAGGCACTCAGGCTGCTCTGACCTCCCAAGCACAGCCAGCAGGCAGGAACCTGCCACTGGCCTAGGAGGCACTGAGGCTGCTGTGACCTCCCAAGCACAGCCAGCAGCCATGAGCCTGCCACTGGCCTAGGAGGCACTGAGGCTGCTGTGGCCTCCCAAGCACAGCCAGCAGTCATGAGCCTGCGACTGGCCTAGCAGGCACTGAGGCTGCTGTGACCTCCCAACCACAGCCAGCAGCCATGAGCCTGTCGGTGGCCTAGGAGGCACTGAGGCTGCTGTGACCTCACAAGCACAGCCAGCAGCCATGAGCCTGCCACTGGCCTAGGAGTCACCCAACCTGCTGTGACCTCAACAGCACAGCCAGCAGCCATGAGCCTGCCACTGGCCTAGCAGGCACTGAGGCTGCTGTGACCTCACAGGCACAGCCAGCAGCCAGGAGCCTGTCGGTGGCCTAGGAGGCACTGAGGCTGCTGTGACCTCCCAAGCACAGCCAGCAGGCAGGAGCCTGCCACTGGCCTAGCAGGCACTGAGCCTGCTGATACCTCGCAAGCTCAGCCAGGAGCCAGGAGCCTGCCACTGGCCTAGTAGGCACTCAGGCTGCTGTGACCACTCAAGCTCAGCCAGAAGCCAGGAGCCTGTCGCTGGCCTAGGAGGCACGGAGGATTCTGTGACGTCACAAGCACAGCCAGCAGCCAGGAGCCTGCCACTGGCCTAGGAGGCACTCAGCCTGCTGTGACCTCACAAGCACAGCGAACAGCCATGAGCTTGGCACTGGCCTAGCAGGCAGTGAGCCTGCTGTGACCTAACAAGCACAGCCAGCAGCCAGGAGCCTGCCACTGGCCTAGCAGGCACTGTGGTTGCTGTGAGCACTCAAACTCAGGGAGCAGCCAGGAGCCTGCCACTGGCCTAGGAGGCTTGGAGAATTCTGTGACGTCACAAGCACAGCCAGCTGCCATGGTCCTGCCACTGGCCTAGGAGGCACTGAGGCTGCTGTGACCTCACAAGCACAGCCATCAGCCATGAGCTTGCCACTGGCCTCGGAGGAACTCAGGCTGCTGTGACCTCACAAGCACAGCCAGCAGGTGGGGCTGCACACTAACGTATGAGGCACTGAAGCAGATGTGACCTCACAAGCACAGCCAGCAGCCATGAGCCTGCCTCTGGTCTCGGAGGCACTCAGCCTGCTGTGACCTCACAAGCACAGCCAGTAGGCATGAGCCTGCCACTGGCCTAGGAGGCACAGAGGCTGCTGTGAGCTCACAAGCACAGCTGTCAGCCATGAGCCTGCCCCTGGCCGAGGAGGCACTGAGGCTGCTGTGACCTCACAAGCACAGCCAAGAGGAGGCGCTGCACACGAACGTATGAGGCACGGAGGCTGCTGTGACCTCTCAAGCACAGCCAGCAGCCATGAGCCTGTCACTGGCCTAGGAGGCACTGAGGTTGCTGTGAGCACTCAAACTCAGCCAGCAGCCAGGAGCCTGCCACTGGCCTAGGAGGCATGGAGAATTCTGTGACGTCACAAGCACATCCAGCAGCCAGGAGCCTCCCACTGGCCTAGGAGGCACTCAAGCAGCTGCGACCTCACAAGCACAGCCAGCAGCCATGAGCCTCCCACTGGCCTAGGAGGCACTGAGGCTTTTGTGACCTCAGAAGCACAGCCAGCACCCAGGAGCCCGCCCCTGGCCTAGGAGGCACACAGCCTGCTGTGACCTCCCAAGCACAGCCAGCAGCCATGAGCCTGCGACTGGCCTATGAGGCACTGAGGCTGCTCTGACGTCACAAGCACAGCCAGCAGGGGCCACTGCTCACTACCTACGAGGCATTGAGGCTGCTGTGACCTCACAAGCACAGCCACCAGCAGGAGCCTCCCACTGTCCCCACAGGCACTGATGCTGCTGTGACCTCACAAGCACAGCCAGCAGCCATGAGCCTGCCACTGGCCTAGGAGGCACTCAGGCTGCGGTATCCTGACAAGCACAGCCAGCAGCCAGGAGCCTGCCGCTGGCCTGGGAGGCACTGAGGCTGCTGTGAGCTCACAAGCACAGCTGTCAGCCATGAGCCTGCCACTGGGCTAGGAGGCACTCAGCCAGCTGTGACCTCCCAAGCACAGCCAACAGCCATGAGCCTGCCACTGACCAAGGAGGCACGGAGGCTGCTGTGACCTCACAAGCACAGCCAGCAGGTGGCGCTGTATGCTAACGTATGAGGCACTGACGCTGCTGTGACCTCCCAAGCACAGCCAGCAGCCAGGAGCCTCCCACTGGCCTAGGAGGCACTGAGGCTGCTGTGGCCTCACAAGCACAGCCAGCAGCCATGAGCCTGCCACCGGCCTAGGAGTCACTCAACCTGCTGTGACCTCACCAGCACAGCCAGCAGCCATGAGCCTGCCACTGTCCTAGGAGGCACTGAGGCTGCTGTGACCTCCCAAGCACAGCCAGCAGCCATGAGCCTGCCACTGGCCTAGGAGGCACAGAGGCTGCTGTGAGCTCACAAGCACAGCTGTCAGCCATGAGCCTGCCCCTGGCCGAGGAGGCACTCAGGCAGCTGTGACCTCACAAGCACAGCCAGCAGCCAGGCGCCTGCCTCTGGCCTCGGAGGCACTGAGACTGCTGTGACCTCACAAGCACAGCCAGCAGCCAGGAGCCTGCCACTGGCCTAGCAGGCACTGAGGCTGCTGTGCCCTCCCAAGCACAGCCAGCAGCCATGAGCCTGCCACTGGCCTAGGAGTCACTCAGCCTCCTGTGACCTCACCAGCACAGCCAGCAGCCAGGAGCCTGCGACTGTCCTAGGAGGCACTGAGGCTGCTGTGACCTCCCAAGCACAGCCAGCAGCCATGAGCCTGCCACTGGCCTAGGAGGCACTCAGGCTGCTGTGACCTCCCAAGCACAGCCAGCAGCCATGAGCCTGCCACTGGCCGAGGAGGCATTCAGGCAGCTGTGACCTCACAAGTACAGCCAGCAGCCATGAGCCTGCCACTGGCCTAGGAGGCACTGAGGCTGCTGTGACCACACAAGCACAGCCAGCAGCCAGGAGCCTGCCTCTGGCCTAGGAGGCACTGAGGCTGCTGTGACCTCACAAGCACAGCCAGCAGCCAGGAGCCTGCCACTGGCCTAGGAGGCACTGAGGCTTCTATGACCACCCAAGCAGAGCCAGCAGTCATGAACCTGCCACTGGCCTAGCAGGCACTGAGGCTGCTGTGACCTCACAAGCACAGCCAACAGGAGGCGCTGCACACTAACGTAAGAGGCACTGAGCCTGCTGATACCTCCCAAGCACAGCCAGCAGCCAGGAGCCTGCGACTGGCCTAGGAGGCACTCAGGTTGCTGTGACCACTCAAACTCAGCCAGCAGCCAAGAGCCTCCCACAGGCCTAGGAGGCACGGAGGACTCTGTGACGTCACAAGCACAGCCAGCTGCCTGGAGCCTGCCACTGGCCAAAGAGGCACTCAGGCTGCTGTGGCCTCACAAGCACAGCCAGCAGCCATGAGCCTGCCACTGGCCTCGGAGGAACTCAGGCTGCTGTGACCTCACAAGCACAGCCAGCAGCCATGAACCTGCCAGTGGCCTAGGAAGCACTGAGGCTGCTGTGACGTCCCAAGCACATCCAGCAGCCAGGAGCCTCCCACTGGCCTAGGAGGCACTCAGGCAGCTGCGACCTCACAAGCACAGCCAGCAGCCATGAGCCTGCCACTGGCCTAGCAGGCACTGAGGCTGCTGTGATCTCACAAGCACAGCCAGCAGGGGGCGCTGCACACTAACGTATAAGGCACTAAGGCTGCTGTGACCAACAACCACAGCCAGCAGGTAGGAGCCTGCCACTGGCCTAGGAGGCACTGAGGCTGCTGTGACCTCACAAGCACAGCCAGCAGCCAGGAGCCTGCCACTGGCCTAGGAGGCACTGAGGCTGCTGTGACCTCACAAGCACAGCCAGCAGCCATGAGCCTGCCACTGGCCTAGCAGGCACTGAGGCTGCTGTGATCTCACAAGCACAGCCAGCAGGGGGCGCTGCACACTAACGTATAAGGCATTAAGGCTGCTGTGACCAACAACCACAGCCAGCAGGTAGGAGCCTGCCACTGGCCTAGGAGGCACTGAGGCTGCTGTGACCTCACAAGCACAGCCAGCAGCCAGGAGCCTGCCACTGGCCTAGGAGGCACTCAGGCTGCTGTGACCTCACAAGCACAGCCAGCAGCCAGGAGCCTGCCACTGGCCTAGGAGGCACTGAGGCTGCTGTGACCTCACAAGCACAGCCAGCAGCCATGAGCCTGCCACTGGCCTAGCAGGCACTGAGGCTGCTGTGATCTCACAAGCACAGCCAGCAGGGGGCGCTGCACACTAACGTATAAGGCATTAAGGCTGCTGTGACCAACAACCACAGCCAGCAGGTAGGAGCCTGCCACTGGCCTAGGAGGCACTGAGGCTGCTGTGACCTCACAAGCACAGCCAGCAGCCAGGAGCCTGCCACTGGCCTAGGAGGCACTCAGGCTGCTGTGACCTCACAAGCACAGCCAGCAGCCAGGAGCCTGCCACTGGCCTAGGAGGCAATCAGGATTCTGTGACCTCACAAGCACAGCCAGCAGCCAGGAGCCTTCCACTGGCCTAGGAGGCACTGAGGCTGCTGTGGCCTCACAAGCTCAGCCAGAAGCCAGGAGCCTTTCACCGGCCTAGGAGGCACGGAGGCTTCTGTGACGACACAAGCACAGCCAGCTGCCATGGTCCTGCCACTGGCCTAGATGTCACGGAGGCTACTGTGACCTCACAAGCACAGCCAGCAGCCATGAGCCTGCCACAGGACTCGGAGGCACTCAGCCTGCTGTGACCTCACAAGCACAGCCAGCACCCAGGAGCCTGCCTCTGGCCTAGGAGACAGTTAGGCTGCTGTGACCTACCAAGCACAGCCAGCAGGGGTGCTGCTCATTACCCAGCGGGCACTGATACTGCTGTGACCTCACAAGCACAGCCAGCATCCATGAGCCTGCCACTGGACTCGGAGGCACTCAGCCTGCAGTGACCGCACAAGCACAGCCAGCAGCCAGGAGCCTGCCTCTGTCCTAGGAGGCACAGAGGATTCTGTGACATCTCAAGCACAGCCAGCTGCCATGAGCCTGCCACTGGCCTTAGAGGCATTCAGGCTGCTGTGACCTCACAAGCCCAGCCAGCAGCCAGGAGCCTGCCCCTGGCCTAGGAGGCACACAGCCTCCTGTGACCTCACAAGCACAGCCAGCAGGTGGCGGTGCACACTAACGTATGAGGCACTGACGCTGCTGTGACCTCACAAGCACAGCCAGCAGCCAGGAGCCTCCCACTGGCCTAGGAGGCATTGCGGCTGCTGTGACCTCCCAAGCAGAGCCAGCAGCCATGAGCCTGCCTCTGGCCTAGGAGGCACTCAGCCTGCTGTGACCTCACAACCACAGACAGCAGCCATGAGCCTGCCCCTGGCCTAGGAGGTATTGAGGTTGCTGTGACGTCACAAGCTCAGCCAGCAGCCAGTAGCCGGCCACTTGCCTAGGAGGCACTGAGGCTGCTCTGACCTTACAAGCACAGCCAGTTGCCAGGAGCCTGCCACTGGACTCGGAGGCACTCAGCCTGCTGTGAGGTCACAAGTACAGGCAACAGCCATGAGCCTGCCACTGGCCTAGGAGGCATTGAGGCTGCTGTGACCTCACAAGCACAGCCAGCAGGGGGGGCTGCACACTAACGTATGAGGCACTGAGGCTGGTGTGACCACAGAAGAACAGCCAGCAGCCAGGAGCCTGCCACTGGCCTAGGAGGCACTGAGGCTGCTGTGACCTCACAAGCACAGCCAGCAGCCATGAGCCTGTCGCTGGCCTAGGAGGCACTGAGGCTGCTGTGACCTCAAAAGCACAGCCAGCAGCCATGAGCCTGCCACTGGCCTAGGAGACACTCAGGCTGCTGTGACCTCCCAAGCACAGCCAGCAGCCATGAGCCTGGCACTGGCCTAGGAGGCACTCAGGCTGCTGTGACCTCACAAGCACAGCCAGCAGCCATGAGCGTGCCACTGGCCTAGGAGACACAGAGGCTGCTGTGACCTCATAAGCACAGCCAGCAGGCAGGAGCCTGCCAGTGGTCTAGGAGGCACAGAGTCTGCTGTGACCTCACAACCAGAGCCAAAAGGGTGCGCTGCTCACTAACGTATGAGGCACGGAGGCTGCTGTGACCTCACAAGCACAGCCAGCAGGCAGGAGCCTGCCACTGCCCTCGGAGGCACTGAGGCTGCTGTGACCTCACAAGCACAGCCAGTAGCCAGGAGCCTGCCACTGGCCTAGGAGGCACTGAGGCTGCCGTGACCTCACAAGCACAGCCAGCAGCCAGGAGCCTCCCACTGGCCTAGGAGGTACTGAGGCTGCTGTGACCTCACAAGCACAGCCTCCAGCCAGGAGCCTGTCGCTGGCCTAGGAGACATTGAGGCTGCTGTGACCTCCCAAGCACAGCCAGCAGCCATGAGCCTGCCTCTGGCCTTGGAGGCACTCAGGCTGCTGTGATCTCACAAGCACAGCCAACAGAGGGTGCTGCACACTAACGTATGAAGCACAGAGGCTGCTGTGATGTCACAGGTACGGCCAGCAGCCATGAGCCTGCCACTGGCCTAGGAGGCACTCAGGCTGCTCTGACCTCCCAAGCACAGCCAGCAGCCATGAGCCTGCCACTGGCCTAGGTGGCACGGACGATTCTGTGACGTCACAAGCACAGCCAGCTGCCAGGAGCCTGCCACTGGCCTAGGAGGCACTGAGGCTGCTGTGGCCTCCCAAGCACAGCCAGCAGTCATGAGCCTGCGACTGGCCTAGGAGGCACTGAGGCTGCTGTGACGTCCCAAGCACAGCCAACAGCCCTCAGCCTGCCACTGGCCTAGGAGGCACTGAGGCTGCTGTGACCACACAAGCACAGCCAGCAGGCAGGAGCCTGCCACTGGACTAGGAGGTACTGAGGCTGCTGTGACCTCACAAGCTCTGCCAGCAGTGAGGGCTGCACACTAACGAATGAGGCACTGAGTCTGCTGTGACCACACAAGCAGAGCCAACAGCCATGAGCCTGCCACTGGACTCGGAGGCACTGAGGTTGCTGTGACCTCCCAAGCACAGCCAGCAGGTGGCGCTGCACACTAACGTTTGAGGCACGAAGGCTGCTGTGACCACACAAGCACAGTCAGCAGCCAGGAGCCTGCCACTGGCCTAGGAGGCACTGAGGCTGCTGTGACCTCACAACCACAGCCAGCAGTCAGGAGCCTGCCTCTGTCCTAGGAGGCACAGAGGATTCTGTGACATCTCAAGCTCAGCCAGCTGCCAAGAGCCTGCCCCTGGCCTATGAGGCATTGCGGCTGCTGTGACCTCACAAGCACAGCCAGCAGCCATGAGGCTGCCCCTGGCCTAGGAGGCACACAGCCTCCTGTGACGTCACAAGCACAGCCAGCAGGTGGCGCTGCACACTAACGTATGAGGCACTGATGCTGCTGTGACCTCCCAAGCACAGCCAGCAGCCATGAACCTGCCACTGGCCTAGGAGGCATTACGACTGCTGTGACCTCCCAAGCAGAGCCAGCAGCCATGAGCCTGCCTCTGGCCTAGGAGGCTCTGAGGCTGCTGTGACCTCACAAGCACAGCCAGCAGCCAGGAGCCTGTCGCTGGCCCAGGAGACACTGAGGCTGCTGTGACCTCACAAGCACAGCCAGCAGCCATGAGCCTGCCACTGGCCTAGGAGGCACTCAGGCTGCTGTGACCTCACAAGCACAGCCAGCAGGCGGGGCTGCACACTAACGTATGAGGCACTGAGGCTGGTGTGACCACAGAAGAACAGCCAGCAGCCAGGAGCCTGCCACTGGCCTAGGAGGCACTGAGGCTGCTGTGACCTCACAAGCACAGAAAACAACCATGAGCCTGTCGCTGGTCTCGGAGGCACTGAGGCTGCTGTGACCTCACAAGCACAACCAGCAGGTCGGGCTGCACACTAACGTATGAGGCACTGAGGCTGCTGTGACGTCACAAGCACAGCCAGCAGCCAGCAGCCTGCCTCTGGCCTAGGAGGCACTGAGGCTGCTGTGACCTCACAAGCACAGCCAGCAGCCAGGAGCCTGCCACTGGCCTAGGAGACACTCAGGCTGCTGTGACCTCCCAAGCACAGCCAGCAGCCATGAGCCTGCCACTGGCCTAGGAGGCACTCAGGCTGCTGTGACGTCACAAGCTCAGCCAGCAGCCAGGAGCCGGCTACTTGCCTAGGAGGCACTGAGGCTGCTCTGACCTTACAAGCACAGCCAGCTGCCAGGAGCCTGTCACTGGCCTAGGAGGCACTCAGGCTGCCGTATGCTGACAAGCACAGCCAGCAGCCAGGAGCCTGCCGCTGGCCTGGGAGGCTCTCCGGCAGCTGAGACCTCACAACCGCAGCCAGCAGGGGGCGCTGTACACTAACGTATGAGGCACTGATGCTGCTGTGACCTCACAAGCACAGCCAGCAGCCAGGAGCCTGCCACTGGCCTAGGACGCACTCAGGCTGCTGTGACCTCCCAAGTACAGCCAGCAGCCAGGAGACTGCCACTGGCCTAGGAGACAGTTAGGCTGCTGTGACGTCACAAGCACAGCCAGCTGCCATGAGCCTGCCACTGGCCTAGGAGGCACTGAGGCTGCTGTGACCTCACAAGCACAGCCAGCTTGCAGGAGCCTGCCACTGTCCTCGGAGGCACTCAGCCTGCAGTGACCCCAGAAGCACAGCCAGCAGCCATGAGCCTGCCCCTGGCCTTGGAGGCACTGAGGGTGCTGTGACCTCACAAGCACAGCCAGCAGCCATGAGCCTGCCCCTGGCCTAGGAGGCACTCAGGCTGCTGTGAGCACTCAAGCTCAGCCAGCAGGGAGCGCTGCTCATTACCCAGGGGGCACTGATGCTGCTGTGACCTCCCAAGCACAGCCAGCAGCTAGGAGCCTGCCACTGGCCTAGGAGGCACAGAGGCTGCTGTGAGCTCACAAGCACAGCTGTCAGCCATGAGCCTGCCACTGGCCTAGGAGGCACTCAGGCAGCTGTGACCTCACAAGTACAGCCAACAGCCATGAGCCTGCCACTGGCCTAGGAGACACTCAGGCTGCTGTGACCTCCCAAGCACAGCCAGCAGCCATGAGCCTGGCACTGGCCTAGGAGGCACTCAGGCTGCTGTGACCTCACAAGCACAGCCAGCAGCCATGAGCGTGCCACTGGCCTAGGAGACACAGAGGCTGCTGTGACCTCATAAGCACAGCCAGCAGGCAGGAGCCTGCCAGTGGTCTAGGAGGCACTGAGTCTGCTGTGACCTCACAACCAGAGCCAAAAGGGGGCGCTGCTCACTAACGTATGAGGCACGGAGGCTGCTGTGACCTCACAAGCACAGCCAGCTGCCTGGAGCCTGCCACTGCCCTCGGAGGCACTGAGGCTGCTGTGACCTCACAAGCACAGCCAGTAGCCAGGAGCCTGCCACTGGCCTAGGAGGCACTGAGGCTGCTGTGACCTCACAAGCACAGCCAGCAGCCAGGAGCCTCCCACTGGCCTAGGAGGTACTGAGGCTGCTGTGACCTCACAAGCACAGCCTGCAGCCAGGAGCCTGCCTCTGGCCTTGGAGGCACTCAGGCTGCTGTGATCTCACAAGCACAGCCAACAGAGGGTGCTGCACACTAACGTATGAAGCACAGAGGCTGCTGTGATGTCACAGGTACGGCCAGCAGCCATGAGCCTGCCACTGGCCTAGGAGGCACTCAGGCTGCTCTGACCTCCCAAGCACAGCCAGCAGGCAGGAACCTGCCACTGGCCTAGGAGGCACTGAGGCTGCGGTGACCTCCCAAGCACAGCCAGCAGCCATGAGCCTGCCACTGGCCTAGGTGGCACGGAGGATTCTGTGACGTCACAAGCACAGCCAGCTGCCAGGAGCCTGCCACTGGCCTAGGAGGCACTGAGGCTGCTGTGGCCTCCCAAGCACAGCCAGCAGTCATGAGCCTGCGACTGGCCTAGGAGGCACTGAGGCTGCTGTGACCTCCCAAGCACAGCCAGCAGCCATGAGCCTGTCGGTGGCCTAGGAGGCACTGAGGCTGCTGTGACCTCACAAGCACAGCCAGCAGCCATGAGCCTGCCACTGGCCTAGGAGTCACTCAACCTGCTGTGACCTCACCAGCACAGCCAGCAGCCATGAGCCTGCCACTGGCCTAGCAGGCACTGAGGCTGCTGTGACCTCACAGGCACAGCCAGCAGCCAGGAGCCTGTCGGTGGCCTAGGAGGCACTGAGGCTGCTGTGACCTCCCAAGCACAGCCAGCAGGCAGGAGCCTGCCACTGGCCTAGCAGGCACTGAGCCTGCTGATACCTCCCAAGCACAGCCAGCAGCCAGGAGCCTGCCACTGGCCTAGTAGGCACTGAGGCTGCTGTGACCACTCAAGCTCAGCCAGCAGCCAGGAGCCTGTCGCTGGCCTAGGAGGCACGGAGGATTCTGTGACGTCACAAGCACAGCCAGCAGCCAGGAGCCTGCCACTGGCCTAGGAGGCACTCAGCCTGCTGTGACCTCACAAGCACAGCGAACAGCCATGAGCTTGGCACTGGCCTAGCAGGCAGTGAGCCTGCTGTGACCTAACAAGCACAGCCAGCAGCCAGGAGCCTGCCACTGGCCTAGCAGGCACTGTGGTTGCTGTGAGCACTCAAACTCAGGGAGCAGCCAGGAGCCTGCCACTGGCCTAGGAGGCTTGGAGAATTCTGTGACGTCACAAGCACAGCCAGCTGCCATGGTCCTGCCACTGGCCTAGGAGGCACTGAGGTTGCTGTGACCTCACAAGCACAGCCATCAGCCATGAGCTTGCCACTGGCCTCGGAGGAACTCAGGCTGCTGTGACCTCACAAGCACAGCCAGCAGGTGGGGCTGCACACTAACGTATGAGGCACTGAAGCAGATGTGACCTCACAAGCACAGCCAGCAGCCATGAGCCTGCCTCTGGTCTCGGAGGCACTGAGGCTGCTGTGACCTCACAAGCACAGCCAGTAGCCATGAGCCTGCCACTGGCCTAGGAGGCACAGAGGCTGCTGTGAGCTCACAAGCACAGCTGTCAGCCATGAGCCTGCCCCTGGCCGAGGAGGCACTGAGGCTGCTGTGACCTCAAAAGCACAGCCAAGAGGAGGCGCTGCACACGAACGTATGAGGCACGGAGGCTGCTGTGACCTCTCAAGCACAGCCAGCAGCCATGAGCCTGCCACTGGCCTAGCAGGCACTGAGCCTGCTGATACCTCCCAAGCACAGCCAGCAGCCAGGAGCCTGCCACTGGCCTAGTAGGCACTGAGGCTGCTGTGACCACTCAAGCTCAGCCAGCAGCCAGGAGCCTGTCGCTGGCCTAGGAGGCACGGAGGATTCTGTGACGTCACAAGCACATCCAGCAGCCAGGAGCCTCCCACTGGCCTAGGAGGCACTCAAGCAGCTGCGACCTCACAAGCACAGCCAGCAGCCATGAGCCTCCCACTGGCCTAGGAGGCACTGAGGCTTTTGTGACCTCAGAAGCACAGCCAGCACCCAGGAGCCCGCCCCTGGCCTAGGAGGCACACAGCCTGCTGTGACCTCCCAAGCACAGCCAGCAGGGGGCGCTGCTCATTACCCAGGGGGCACTGATGCTGCTGTGACCTGCCAAGCACAGCCAGCAGCCAGGAGCCTGCGACTGGCCTATGAGGCACTGAGGCTGCTCTGACCTCACAAGCACAGCCAGCAGGGGCCACTGCTCACTACCTACGAGGCATTGAGGCTGCTGTGACCTCACAAGCACAGCCACCAGCAGGAGCCTCCCACTGTCCCCACAGGCACTGATGCTGCTGTGACCTCACAAGCACAGCCAGCAGCCATGAGCCTGCCACTGGCCTAGGAGGCACTCAGGCTGCGGTATCCTGACAAGCACAGCCAGCAGCCTGGAGCCTGCCGCTGGCCTGGGAGGCACTGAGGCTGCTGTGAGCTCACAAGCACAGCTGTCAGCCATGAGCCTGCCACTGGGCTAGGAGGCACTCAGCCAGCTGTGACCTCCCAAGCACAGCCAACAGCCATGAGCCTGCCACTGACCAAGGAGGCACGGAGGCTGCTGTGACCTCACAAGCACAGCCAGCAGGTGGCGCTGTATGCTAACGTATGAGGCACTGACGCTGCTGTGACCTCCCAAGCACAGCCAGCAGCCATGAACCTGCCACTGGCCTAGGAGGCACTCAGCCTCCTGTGACCTGCCAAGCACAGCCAGCAGGCGGCACTGCACACTAACGAATGATGCACGGAGGCTGCTGTGTCCTCACAAGCACAGCCAGCAGGCAGGAGCCTGCCACTGGCCTAGGAGGCACTCAGGCTGCTGTGACCTCACAAGCACAGCCAGCAGCCAGGAGCCTCCCACTGGCCTAGGAGGCACTGAGGCTGCTGTGGCCTCACAAGCACAGCCAGCAGCCAGGAGCCTGCCACTGGCCTAGGAGTCACTCAACCTGCTGTGACCTCACCACCACAGCCAGCAGCCATGAGCCTGCCACTGTCCTAGGAGGCACTGAGGCTGCTGTGACCTCCCAAGCACAGCCAGCAGCCATGAGCCTGCCACTGGCCTAGGAGGTACAGAGGCTGCTGTGAGCTCACAAGCACAGCTGTCAGCCATGAGCCTGCCCCTGGCCGAGGAGGCACTCAGGCAGCTGTGACCTCACAAGCACAGCCAGCAGCCAGGCGCCTGCCTCTGGCCTCGGAGGCACTGAGACTGCTGTGACCTCACAAGCACAGCCAGCAGCCAGGAGCCTGCCACTGGCCGAGGAGGCACTGAGGCTGCTGTGCCCTCCCAAGCACAGCCAGCAGCCATGAGCCTGCCACTGGCCTAGGAGTCACACAGCCTCCTGTGACCTCACAAGCACAGCCAGCAGCCAGGAGCCTGCGACTGTCCTAGGAGGCACTGAGGCTGCTGTGACCTCCCAAGCACAGCCAGCAGCCATGAGCCTGCCACTGGCCTAGGAGGCGCTCAGGCTGCTGTGAGCTCACAAGCACAGCTGTCAGCCATGAGCCTGCCACTGCCCGAGGAGGCATTCAGGCAGCTGTGACCTCACAAGTACAGCCAACAGCCATGAGCCTGCCACTGGCCTAGGAGGCACTGATGCTGCTGTGACCTCACAAGCACAGCCAGCAGCCAGGAGCCTGCCTCTGGCCTAGGAGGCACTGAGGCTGCTGTGACCTCACAAGCACAGCCAGCAGCCAGGAGCCTGCCACTGGCCTAGGAGGCACTGAGGCTTCTATGACCACCCAAGCAGAGCCAGCAGTCATGAACCTGCCACTGGCCTAGGAGGCACTGAGGCTGCTGTGACCTCACAAGCACAGCCAACAGGAGGCGCTGCACACTAACGTAAGAGGCACTGAGCCTGCTGATACCTCCCAAGCACAGCCAGCAGCCAGGAGCCTGCCACTGGCCTAGGAGGCACTCAGGTTGCTGGGACCACTCAAACTCAGCCAGCAGCCAAGAGCCTCCCACAGGCCTAGGAGGCACGGAGGACTCTGTGACGTCACAAGCACAGCCAGCTGCCTGGAGCCTGCCACTGGCCAAAGAGGCACTAAGGCTGCTGTGGCCTCACAAGCACAGCCAGCAGCCATGAGCCTGCCACTGGCCTCGGAGGAACTCAGGCTGCTGTGACCTCACAAGCACAGCCAGCAGCCATGAACCTGCCAGTGGCCTAGGAAGCACTGAGGCTGCTGTGACGTCCCAAGCACAGCCAGCAGCCAGGAGCCTCCCACTGGCCTAGGAGGCACTCAGGCAGCTGCGACCTCACAAGCACAGCCAGCAGCCATGAGCCTGCCACTGGCCTAGCAGGCACTGAGGCTGCTGTGATCTCACAAGCACAGCCAGCAGGGGGCGCTGCACACTAACGTATAAGGCACTAAGGCTGCTGTGACCAACAACCACAGCCAGCAGGTAGGAGCCTGCCACTGGCCTAGGAGGCACTGAGGCTGCTGTGACCTCACAAGCACAGCCAGCAGCCAGGAGCCTGCCACTGGCCTCGGAGGCACTCAGGCTGCTGTGACCTCACAAGCACAGCCAGCAGCCAGGAGCCTGCCACTGGCCTAGGAGGCAATCAGGATTCTGTGACCTCACAAGCACAGCCAGCTGCCAGAGCCTTCCACTGGCCTAGGAGGCACTGAGGCTGCTGTGGCCTCACAAGCTCAGCCAGAAGCCAGGAGCCTTTCACCGGCCTAGGAGGCACGGAGGCTTCTGTGACGACACAAGCACAGCCAGCTGCCATGGTCCTGCCACTGGCCTAGATGTCACGGAGGCTACTGTGACCTCACAAGCACAGCCAGCACCCAGGAGCCTGCCTCTGGCCTAGGAGACAGTTAGGCTGCTGTGACCTACCAAGCACAGCCAGCAGGGGTGCTGCTCATTACCCAGGGGGCACTGATACTGCTGTGACCTCACAAGCACAGCCAGCGTCCATGAGCCTGCCACTGGACTCGGAGGCACTCAGCCTGCAGTGACCTCACAAGCACAGCCAGCAGCCAGGAGCCTGCCTCTGTCCTAGGAGGCACAGAGGATTCTGTGACATCTCAAGCACAGCCAGCTGCCATGAGCCTGCCACTGGCCTAAGAGGCATTCAGGCTGCTGTGACCTCACAAGCCCAGCCAGCAGCCAGGAGCCTGCCCCTGGCCTAGGAGGCACACAGCCTCCTGTGACCTCACAAGCACAGGCAGCAGGTGGCGCTGCACACTAACGTATGAGGCACTGATGCTGCTGTGACCTCCCAAGCACAGCCAGCAGCCATGAACCTGCCACTGGCCTAGGAGGCATTGCGGCTGCTGTGACCTCCCAAGCAGAGCCAGCAGCCATGAGCCTTCCTCTGGCCTAGGAGGCACTCAGCCTGCTGTGATCTCACAACCACAGACAGTAGCCATGAGCCTGCCCCTGGCCTCGGAGGCACTGAGGTTGCTGTTACCTCACAAGCACAGCCAGCAGCCAGGAGCCTGTCGCTGGCCTAGGAGGCACTGAGGCTGCTGTGACCTCACAAGCACAGCCAGCAGCCAGGAGCCTGCCACGGGCCTAGGAGGCATTGAGGCTGCTGTGACCTCACAAGCACAGCCAGCAGGGGGGGCTGCACACTAACGTATGAGGCACTGAGGCTGGTGTGACCACAGAAGAACAGCCAGCAGCCAGGAGCCTGCCACTGGCCTAGGAGGCACTGAGGCTGCTGTGACCTCACAAGCACAACCAGCAGGTCGGGCTGCACACTAACGTATGAGGCACTGAGGCTGCTGTGACGTCACAAGCACAGCCAGCAGCCAGCAGCCTGCCTCTGGCCTAGGAGGCACTGAGGCTGCTGTGACCTCAAAAGCACAGCCAGCAGCCATGAGCCTGCCACTGGCCTAGGAGACACTCAGGCTGCTGTGACCTCCCAAGCACAGCCAGCAGCCATGAGCCTGCCACTGGCCTAGGAGGCACTCAGGCTGCTGTGACCTCACAAGCACAGCCAGCAGCCATGAGCGTGCCGCTTGCCTAGGAGACACAGAGGCTGCTGTGACCTCATAAGCACAGCCAGCAGCCAGGAGCCTGCCCCTGGCCTAGGAGGCACTGAGGCTGCTGTGACCTCACAACCAGAGCCAAAAGGGGACGCTGCTCACTAACGTATGAGGCACGGAGGCTGCTGTGACCTCACAAGCACAGCCAGCAGGCAGGAGCCTGCCACTGCCCTCGGAGGCACTGAGGCTGCTGTGACCTCACAAGCACAGCCAGTAGCCAGGAGCCTGCCACTGGCCTAGGAGGCACTGAGGCTGCTGTGACCTCACAAGCACAGCCAGCAGCCAGGAGCCTCCCACTGGCCTAGGAGGTACTGAGGCTGCTGTGACCTCACAAGTACAGCCTGCAGCCAGGAGCCTGTCGCTGGCCTAGGAGACATTGAGGCTGCTGTGACCTCACAAGCACAGCCAGCAGCCATGAGCCTGCCTCTGGCCTTGGAGGCACTCAGGCTGCTGTGACCTCACAAGCACAGCCAGCAGCCAGGAGCCTGCCACTGGCCTAGCAGGCACTGAGGCTTCTATGACCACCCAAGCAGAGCCAGCAGTCATGAACCTGCCACTGGCCTAGCAGGCACTGAGGCTGCTGTGACCTCACAAGCACAGCCAACAGGAGGCGCTGCACACTAACGTAAGAGGCACTGAGCCTGCTGATACCTCCCAAGCACAGCCAGCAGCCAGGAGCCTGCCACTGGCCTAGGAGGCACTCAGGTTGCTGTGACGACTCAAACTCAGCCAGAAGCCAAGAGCCTCCCACAGGCCTAGGAGGCACGGATGATTCTGTGACGTCACAAGCACAGCCAGCTGCCTGGAGCCTGCCACTGGCCAAAGAGGCACTCAGGCTGCTGTGGCCTCACAAGCACAGCCAGCAGCCATGAGCCTGCCACTGGCCTCGGAGGAACTCAGGCTGCTGTGACCTCACAAGCACAGCCAGCAGCCATGAACCTGCCAGTGGCCTAGGAAGCACTGAGACTGCTGTGACGTCCCAAGCACATCCAGCAGCCAGGAGCCTCCCACTGGCCTAGGAGGCACTCAGGCAGCTGCGACCTCACAAGCACAGCCAGCAGACATGAGCCTGCCACTGGCCTAGCAGGCACTGAGGCTGCTGTGATCTCACAAGCACAGCCAGCAGGGGGCGCTGCACACTAACGTATAAGGCACTAAGGCTGCTGTGACCAACAACCACAGCCAGCAGGTAGGAGCCTGCCACTGGCCTAGGAGGCACTGAGGCTGCTGTGACCTCACAAGCACAGCCAGCAGCCAGGAGCCTGCCACTGGCCTAGGAGGCACTCAGGCTGCTGTGACCTCACAAGCACAGCCAGCAGCCAGGAGCCTGCCACTGGCCTAGGAGGCAATCAGGATTCTGTGACCTCACAAGCACAGCCAGCTGCCAGAGCCTTCCACTGGCCTAGGAGGCACTGAGGCTGCTGTGGCCTCACAAGCTCAGCCAGAAGCCAGGAGCCTTTCACCGGCCTAGGAGGCACGGAGGCTTCTGTGACGACACAAGCACAGCCAGCTGCCATGGTCCTGCCACTGGCCTAGATGTCACGGAGGCTACTGTGACCTCACAAGCACAGCCAGCACCCAGGAGCCTGCCTCTGGCCTAGGAGACAGTTAGGCTGCTGTGACCTACCAAGCACAGCCAGCAGGGGTGCTGCTCATTACCCAGGGGGCACTGATACTGCTGTGACCTCACAAGCACAGCCAGCGTCCATGAGCCTGCCACTGGACTCGGAGGCACTCAGCCTGCAGTGACCTCACAAGCACAGCCAGCAGCCAGGAGCCTGCCTCTGTCCTAGGAGGCACAGAGGATTCTGTGACATCTCAAGCACAGCCAGCTGCCATGAGCCTGCCACTGGCCTAAGAGGCATTCAGGCTGCTGTGACCTCACAAGCCCAGCCAGCAGCCAGGAGCCTGCCCCTGGCCTAGGAGGCACACAGCCTCCTGTGACCTCACAAGCACAGCCAGCAGGGGGCGCTGCACACTAACGTATAAGGCACTAAGGCTGCTGTGACCAACAACCACAGCCAGCAGGTAGGAGCCTGCCACTGGCCTAGGAGGCACTGAGGCTGCTGTGACCTCACAAGCACAGCCAGCAGCCAGGAGCCTGCCACTGGCCTAGGAGGCACTCAGGCTGCTGTGACCTCACAAGCACAGCCAGCAGCCAGGAGCCTGCCACTGGCCTAGGAGGCAATCAGGATTCTGTGACCTCACAAGCACAGCCAGCTGCCAGAGCCTTTCACTGGCCTAGGAGGCACTGAGGCTGCTGTGGCCTCACAAGCTCAGCCAGAAGCCAGGAGCCTTTCACCGGCCTAGGAGGCACTGAGGCTTCTGTGACGACACAAGCACAGCCAGCTGCCATGGTCCTGCCACTGGCCTAGATGTCACGGAGGCTACTGTGACCTCACAAGCACAGCCAGCAGCCATGAGCCTGCCACTGGACTCGGAGGCACTCAGCCTGCTGTGACCTCACAAGCACAGCCAGCACCCAGGAGCCTGCCTCTGGCCTAGGAGACAGTTAGGCTGCTGTGACCTACCAAGCACAGCCAGCAGGGGTGCTGCTCATTACCCAGCGGGCACTGATACTGCTGTGACCTCACAAGCACAGCCAGCATCCATGAGCCTGCCACTGGACTCGGAGGCACTCAGCCTGCAGTGACCTCACAAGCACAGCCAGCAGCCAGGACCCTGCCTCTGTCCTAGGAGGCACAGAGGATTCTGTGACATCTCAAGCACAGCCAGCTGCCATGAGCCTGCCACTGGCCTTAGAGGCATTCAGGCTGCTGTGACCTCACAAGCCCAGCCAGCAGCCAGGAGCCTGCCCCTGGCCTAGGAGGCACACAGCCTCCTGTGACCTCACAAGCACAGCCAGCAGGTGGCGCTGCACACTAACGTATGAGGCACTGACGCTGCTGTGACCTCACAAGCACAGCCAGCAGCCAGGAGCCTCCCACTGGCCTAGGAGGCATTGCGGCTGCTGTGACCTCCCAAGCAGAGCCAGCAGCCATGAGCCTGCCTCTGGCCTAGGAGGCACTCAGCCTGCTGTGATCTCACAACCACAGACAGCAGCCATGAGCCTGCCCCTGGCCTAGGAGGTATTGAGGTTGCTGTGACCTCACAAGCACAGCCAGCAGCCAGGAGCCTCCCACTGGCCTAGGAGACACTGAGGCTGCTGTGACGTCACAAGAACAGCCAGCAGCCAGGAGCCTGCCACTGGCCTAGGAGGCATTGAGGCTGCTGTGACCTCACAAGCACAGCCAGCAGGGGGGGCTGCACACTAACGTATGAGGCACTGAGGCTGGTGTGACCACAGAAGAACAGCCAGCAGCCAGGAGCCTGCCACTGGCCTAGGAGGCACTGAGGCTGCTGTGACCTCACAAGCACAACCAGCAGGTCGGGCTGCACACTAACGTATGAGGCACTGAGGCTGCTGTGACCTCCCAAGCACAGCCAGCAGCCAGCAGCCTGCCTCTGGCCTAGGAGGCACTGAGGCTGCTGTGACCTCACAAGCACAGCCAGCAGCCATGAGCCTGCCACTGGCCTAGGAGACACTCAGGCTGCTGTGACCTCACAAGCACAGCCAGCAGCCAGGAGCCTGCCACTGGCCTAGGAGGCACTCAGGCTGCTGTGACGTCACAAGCTCAGCCAGCAGCCAGTAGCCGGCCACTTGCCTAGGAGGCACTGAGGCTGCTCTGACCTTACAAGCACAGCCAGCTGCCAGGAGCCTGCCACTGGACTCGGAGGAACTCAGCCTGCTGTGAGGTCACAAGTACAGGCAACAGCCACGAGCCTGCCACTGGCCTAGGAGGCATTGAGGCTGCTGTGACCTCACAAGCACAGCCAGCAGGGGGGGCTGCACACTAACGTATGAGGCACTGAGGCTGGTGTGACCACAGAAGAACAGCCAGCAGCCAGGAGCCTGCCACTGGCCTAGGAGGCACTGAGGCTGCTGTGACCTCACAAGCACAACCAGCAGGTCAGGCTGCACACTAACGTATGAGGCACTGAGGCTGCTGTGACGTCACAAGCACAGCCAGCAGCCATGAGCCTGTCGCTGGCCTAGGAGGCACTGAGGCTGCTGTGACCTCAAAAGCACAGCCAGCAGCCATGAGCCTGCCACTGGCCTAGGAGACACTCAGGCTGCTGTGACCTCCCAAGCACAGCCAGCAGCCATGAGCCTGGCACTGGCCTAGGAGGCACTCAGGCTGCTGTGACCTCACAAGCACAGCCAGCAGCCATGAGCGTGCCGCTTGCCTAGGAGACACAGAGGCTGCTGTGACCTCATAAGCACAGCCAGCAGCCAGGAGCCTGCCACTGGCCTAGGAGGCACTGAGGCTGCTGTGACCTCACAACCAGAGCCAAAAGGGGGCGCTGCTCACTAACGTATGAGGCACGGAGGCTGCTGTGACCTCACAAGCACAGCCAGCAGGCAGGAGCCTGCCACTGCCCTCGGAGGCACTGAGGCTGCTGTGACCTCACAAGCACAGCCAGTAGCCAGGAGCCTCCCACTGGCCTAGGAGGTACTGAGGCTGCTGTGACCTCACAAGCACAGCCTGCAGCCAGGAGCCTGTCGCTGGCCTAGGAGACATTGAGGCTGCTGTGACCTCCCAAGCACAGCCAGCAGCCATGAGCCTGCCTCTGGCCTTGGAGGCACTCAGGCTGCTGTGATCTCACAAGCACAGCCAACAGAGGGTGCTGCACACTAACGTATGAAGCACAGAGGCTGCTGTGATGTCACAGGTACGGCCAGCAGCCATGAGCCTGCCACTGGCCTAGGAGGCACTCAGGCTGCTCTGACCTCCCAAGCACAGCCAGCAGGCAGGAACCTGCCACTGGCCTAGGAGGCACTGAGGCTGCGGTGACCTCCCAAGCACAGCCAGCAGCCATGAGCCTTCCACTGGCCTAGGTGGCACGGAGGATTCTGTGACGTCACAAGCACAGCCAGCTGCCAGGAGCCTGCCACTGGCCTAGGAGGCACTGAGGCTGCTGTGGCCTCCCAAGCACAGCCAGCAGTCATGAGCCTGCGACTGGCCTAGGAGGCACTGAGGCTGCTGTGACGTCCCAAGCACAGCCAACAGCCCTCAGCCTGCCACTGGCCTCGGAGGCACTGAGGCTGCTGTGACCACACAAGCACAGCCAGCAGCCATGAACCTGTCGGTGGCCTAGGAGACACTGAGGCTTCTGTGACCTCACAAGCACAGCCAGCAGGCAGGAGCCTGCCACTGGACTAGGAGGTACTGAGGCTGCTGTGACCTCACAAGCTCTGCCAGCAGTGAGGGCTGCACACTAACGAATGAGGCACTGAGTCTGCTGTGACCACACAAGCAGAGCCAACAGCCATGAGCCTGCCACTGGACTCGGAGGCACTGAGGTTGCTGTGACCTCCCAAGCACAGCCAGCAGGTGGCGCTGCACACTAACGTTTGAGGCACGAAGGCTGCTGTGACCACACAAGCACAGCCAGCAGCCAGGAGCCTGTCACTGGCCTAGGAGGCACTGAGGCTGCTGTGACCTCACAAGCACAGCCAGCAGTCAGGAGCCTGCCTCTGTCCTAGGAGGCACAGAGGATTCTGTGACATCTCAAGCTCAGCCAGCTGCCATGAGCCTGCCCCTGGCCTATGAGGCATTGCGGCTGCTGTGACCTCACAAGCACAGCCAGCAGCCATGAGGCTGCCCCTGGCCTAGGAGGCACACAGCCTCCTGTGACCTCACAAGCACAGCCAGCAGGTGGCGCTGCACACTAACGTATGAGGCACTGATGCTGCTGTGACCTCCCAAGCACAGCCAGCAGCCATGAACCTGCCACTGGCCTAGGAGGCATTGCGGGTGCTGTGACCTCCCAAGCAGAGCCAGCAGCCATGAGCCTGCCTCTGGCCTAGGAGGCACTGAGGCTGCTGTGATCTCACAACCACAGACAGCAGCCATGAGCCTGCCCCTGGCCTAGGAGGCTCTGAGGCTGCTGTGACCTCACAAGCACAGCCAGCAGCCAGGAGCCTGTCGCTGGCCCAGGAGACACTGAGGCTGCTGTGACCTCACAAGCACAGCCAGCAGCCATGAGCCTGCCACTGGCCTAGGAGGCACTCAGGCTGCTGTGACCTCACAAGCACAGCCAGCAGGGGGGGCTGCACACTAACGTATGAGGCACTGAGGCTGGTGTGACCACAGAAGAACAGCCAGCAGCCAGGAGCCTGCCACTGGCCTAGGAGGCACTGAGGCTGCTGTGACCTCACAAGCACAGCCAACAACCATGAGCCTGTCGGTGGTCTCGGAGGCACTGAGGCTGCTGTGACCTCACAAGCACAACCAGCAGGTCGGGCTGCACACTAAGGTATGAGGCACTGAGGCTGCTGTGAAGTCACAAGCACAGCCAGCAGCCAGCAGCCTGCCTCTGGCCTAGGAGGCACTGAGGCTGCTGTGACCTCACAAGCACAGCCAGCAGCCAGGAGCCTGCCACTGGCCTAGGAGACACTCAGGCTGCTGTGACCTCCCAAGCACAGCCAGCAGCCATGAGCCTGCCACTGGCCTAGGAGGCACTGAGGCTGCTGTGACCTCACAAGCACAGCCAGCAGCCAGGAGCCTGCCACTGGCCTAGGAGACACTCAGGCTGCTGTGACCTGCCAAGCACAGCCAGCATCCATGAGCCTGCCACTGGCCTATGAGGCACTCAGGCTGCTGTGACCTCACAAGCACAGCCAGCAGCCAGGAGCCTGCCACTGGCCTAGGAGGCACTCAGCCTGCTGTGACCTCACAA
The DNA here is from genome assembly GCF_036370855.1 of Dromaius novaehollandiae. Classification (NCBI taxonomy): domain Eukaryota; kingdom Metazoa; phylum Chordata; class Aves; order Casuariiformes; family Dromaiidae; genus Dromaius; species Dromaius novaehollandiae. Next base: position 3,502,492 of record NC_088103.1, on the reverse strand, counting down.
GCACAGCCAACAGCCATGAGCCTGCCACTGGCCTAGGAGGCACGGAGGCTGCTGTGACCTCACAAGCACAGCCAGCAGCCATGAGCCTGTCGCTGGCCTCGGAGACACTGAGGCTGCTGTGACCTCACAAGCACAGCCAGCAGCCAGGAACCTGCCACTGGCCTAGGAGGCACTGAGGCTGCTGTGACCTCACAAGCACAGCCAGCAACCAGGAGCCCGCCACTGGCCTAGGAGGCACTCAGCCTCCTGTGACCTCACAAGCACAGCCAGCAGCCATGAGCCTGCGACTGGCCTAGGAGGCACTGAGGCAGCTGTGACCTCACAAGCACAGCCAGCAGCCATGAGCCTGCCACTGGCCTAGGTGGCACAGAGGATTCTGTGACGTCACAAGCACAGCCAGCTGCCAGGAGCCTGCCACTGGCCTAGGAGGCACTGAGGCTGCTGTGGCCTCCCAAGCACAGCCAGCAGCCATGAGCCTGCGACTGGCCTAGGAGGCACTGAGGCTGCTGTGACCTCTCAAGCACAGCCAACAGCCCTGAGCCTGCCACTGGCCTAGGAGGCACTGAGGCTGCTGTGACCACACAAGCACAGCCAGCAGCCATGAGCCTGTCGGTGGCCTAGGAGACACTGAGGCTGTTGTGACCTCACAAGCACAGCCAGCAGCCAGGAGCCTGCCACTGGCCTAGGAGGCACTGAGGCTGCTGTGACCTCACAAGCTCAGCCAGCAGTGAGGGCTGCACACTAACGAATGAGGCACTGAGTCTGCTGTGACCACACAAGCAGAGCCAACAGCCATGAGCCTGCCACTGGCCTAGGAGGCACTCAGCCTGCTGTGACCTCACAAGCACAGCCAGCAGGTGGCGCTGCACACTAACGTTTGAGGCACTCAGGCTGCTGTGACCACACAAGCACAGCCAGCAGCCATGAGCCTGCCACTGGCCTAGGAGGCACTGAGGCTGCTGTTACCTCCCAAGCACAGCCAGCAGGCAGGAGCCTGCCTCTGTCCTAGGAGGCACAGAGGGTTCTGTGACATCTCAAGCTCAGCCAGCTGCCATGAGCCTGCCCCTGGCCTATGAGGCATTTAGGCTGCTGTGACCTCACAAGCATAGCCAGCAGCCATGAGCCTGCCCCTGGCCTAGGAGGCACACAGCCTCCTGTGACCTCACAAGCACAGCCAGCAGGTGGGGCTGCACACTAACGTATGAGGCACTGATGCTGCTGTGACCTCCCAAGCACAGCTAGCAGCCATGAACCTGCCACTGGCCTAGGAGGCATTGCGGCTGCTGTGACCTCCCAAGCAGAGCCAGCAGCCATGAGCCTGCCTCTGGCCTAGGAGGCACTCAGCCTGCTGTGATCTCACAACCACAGACAGCAGCCATGAGCCTGCCCCTGGCCTAGGAGGTATTGAGGTTGCTGTGACCTCACAAGCACAGCCAGCAGCCAGGAGCCTGTCGCTGGCCTAGGAGACACTGAGGCTGCTGTGACATCACAAGCACAACCAGCAAGTCGGGCTGCACACTAACGTATGAGGCACTGAGGCTGCTGTGACGTCACAAGCACAGCCAGCAGCCAGCAGCCTGCCTCTGGCCTAGCAGGCACTGAGGCTGCTGTGACCTCACAAGCACAGCCAGCAGCCATGAGCCTGCCACTGGCCTAGGAGACACTGAGGCTGCTGTGACCTCCCAAGCACAGCCAGCAGCCATGAGCCTGCCACTGGCCTAGGAGGCACGGAGGCTGCTGTGACGTCACAAGCTCAGCCAGCAGCCAGGAGCCGGCCACTTGCCTAGGAGGCACTGAGGCTGCTCTGACCTTACAAGCACAGCCACCTGCCAGGAGCCTGCCACTGGACTCGGAGGCACTCAGCCTGCTGTGAGGTCACAAGTACAGGCAACAGCCATGAGCCTCCCACTGGCCGATGAGGCAATCAGGCTGCTGTGACCTCACAAGCACAGCCAGCAGCCATGAGCCTGCCACTGGCCTAGCAGGCACTCGGCCTGCTGTGATCTCACAACCACAGCCAGCAGCCATGAGCCTGCCACTGGCCTAGGAGGTATCAAGGTTGCTGTGATCTCACAAGCACAGCCAGCAGCCAGGAGCCTGCCCCTGGCCTAGGAGACACTGAGGCTGCTGTGACCTCAGAAGCACAGCCAGCAGCCATGAGCCTCGCACTGGCCTAGGAGGCATTGAGGCTGCTGTGGCCTCATAAGCACAGCCAGCAGGCAGGAGCCTGCCAGTGGTCTAGGAGGCACTGAGTCTGCTGTGACCTCACAAGCACAGCCAGCTGCCAGGAGCCACCCACTGGCCTAGGAGGTACTGAGGCTGCTGTGACCTCACAAGCACAGCCTGCAGCCATGAGCCTGTCCCTGGCCTAGGAGACATTGAGGCTGCTGTGACCTCCCAAGCACAGCCAGCAGCCATGAGCCTGCCTCTGGCCTAGGAGGCACTCAGGATGCTGTGATCTCACAAGCACAGCCAACAGAGGGTGCTGCACACTAAGGTATGAAGCACAGAGGCTGCTGTGATGTCACAAGTACGGCCAGCAGCCATGGGCCTGCCACTGGACTAGGAGGCACTCAGGCTGCTCTGACCTCACAAGCACAGCCAGCAGGCAGGAACCTGCCACTGGCCTAGGAGGCACTGAGGCTGCTGTGACCACACAAGCACAGCCAGCAGCCATGAGCCTGCCACTGGCCTAGGAGGCATGGAGGCTGCTGTGGCCTCCCAAGCACAGCCAGCAGCCATGAGCCTGCGACTGGCCTAGGAGGCACTGAGGCTGCTGTGACCTCCCAAGCACAGCCAGCAGCCATGAGCCTGCCACTGGCCTAGGAGGCACTGAGGCTGCTGTGGCCTCCCAAGCACAGCCAACAGCCCTGAGCCTGCCACTGGCCTAGGAGTCACTGAGGCTGCTGTGACCACACAAGCACAGCCAACAGCCATGAGCCTGTCGCAGGCCTAGGAGACACTGAGGCTGCTGTGACCTCCCAAGCACAGCTAGCAGGCAGGAGCCTGCCACTGGCCTAGGAGGCACTGAGGCTGCTGTGACCTCACAAGCTCAGCCAGCGGTGAGGGCTGCACACTAACGAATGAGGCACTGAGTCTGCTGTGACCACACAAGCAGAGCCAGCAGCCAGGAGCCTGCCACTGGCCTAGGAGGCACTCAGCCTGCTGTGACCTCACAAGCACAGCCAGCAGGTGGCGCTGCACACTAACGTTTGAGGCACGAAGGCTGCTGTGACCACACAAGCACAGCCAGCAGCCATGAGCCGGCCACTGGCCTAGGAGGCACTGAGACTGCTGTGACGTCACAAGCACAGCCAACAGCCAGGAGCCTGCCACTGGCCTAGGAGGCACACAGGCTGCGGTGACCTCACAAGCACAGGCAGCAGCCAGGAGCCTGCCTCTGGCCTAGGAGGCACACAGGCTGCTGTGACCTCACAAGCACAGCCAGCTGCCAGGAGACTGCCACTGGACTCGGAGGCACTGAGGCTGCTGTGACCTCACAAGCACACCCAGCAGCCATGAGCCTGCCACTGGCCTAGCAGGCACTCAGGCTGCTGTGGCCTTACAAGATCAGCCAGAAGCCAGGAGCCTCCCACTGGCCTAGGAGGCACTCAGCCTGCTGTCACCTCACAAGCACAGGCAGCAGCCATGAGCCTGCCGCTGGCCTCGGAGACACTGAGGCTGCTGTGACCTCAGAAGCACAGCCAGCAGGCAGGAGCCTGCCACCGGCCTAGGTGGCACGGAGGATTCTGTGACGTCACAAGCACAGCCAGCTGCCAGGAGCCTCCCACTGTCCTATGAGTCACTGAGGCTGCTGTGGCCTCCCAAGCACAGCCAGCAGCCATGAGCCTGCGACTGGCCTAGGAGGCACTCAGCCTGCTGTGACCTCAAAAGCACAGCCAGCAGCCATGAGCCTGCCACTGGCCTAGGTGGCACGGAGGACTCTGTGACGTCACAAGCACAGCCAGCTGCCAGGATCGTGCCACTGGCCTAGGAGGCACTGAGGCTGCTGTGGCCTCACAAGCACAGCCAGCAGCCATGAGCCTGCCACTGGCCTAGGAGGCACTCAGGCTGCTGTGACCACACAAACACAGCCAGCAGCCAGGAGTCTGTCGGTGGCCTAGGAGACACTGAGGCTGCTGTGACCTCACAAGCACAGCCAGCAGCCATGAGCCTGCCACTGGCCTAGGAGGCACTGAGGCTGCTGTGACCTCCCAAGCACAGCCAGCAGATATGAACCTGCCACTGGCCTAGGAGGCACTGAGACTTCTGTGACCCCACAAGCACAGCCAGCAGCCCTGAGCCTGCCACTGGCCTAGGAGGCACTGAGGCTGCTGTGACCACACAAGCACAGCCAGCAGCCATGAGCCTGTCGCAGGCCTAGGAGACACTGAGGCTGCTGTGACCTCCCAAGCACAGCCAGCAGGCAGGAGCCTGCCACTGGCCTAGGAGGCACTGAGGCTGCTGTGACCTCACAAGCACAGCCAGCAGTGAGGGCTGCACACTAACGAATGAGGCACTGAGTCTGCTGTGACCACACAAGCAGAGCCAACAGACATGAGCCTGCCACAGGCCTAGGAGGCACTCAGCCTGCTGTGACCTCACAAGCTCAGCTAGCAGGGCGGGTTGCACACTAACGTAAGAGACACTGAGGCTGCTGTGACCACACAAGCACAGCCAGCAGCCATGAGCCTGCCACTGGCCTAGGAGGTACTCAGCCTGCTTTGACCTCACAAGCACAGCCAGCAGCGATGAGCCTGCCACTGGCCTAGGATGCACGGAAGCTGCTGTGACCGCACAAGCACAGCCAGCAGGGCTGGCTGCACACTAACATATGAGGCACTGAGGCTGCTGTGATGTCACAAGCACGGCCAGCAGCCATGAGCCTGCCACTGTCCTAGGAGGCACTGAGGCTGCTGTGACCTCACAAGCGCAGCCAGGAGCCTGCCACTGGCCTAGGAGGCACTGAGGCTGCTGTGACCTCACAAGCACAGCCAGCAGCCATGAGCCTGCCTCTGGCCTAGGAGGCACTCAGCCTGCTGTGACCTCACAAGCACAGGCAGCAGCCAGGAGCCTGCCACATGCCGAGGAGGCACTGAGTCTGCTGTGATGTCACAAGCAGAGCCAGCAGCCATGAGCCTGCGACTGGCCTTGGAGGCAATCAGGCTGCTGTGACCTCACAAGCACAGCCAGCAGCCAGGAGCCTGCCACTGGCCTAGGAGTCACTCAGCCTGCTGTGACCTCACAAGCACAGCCAGCAGGTGGCGCTGCAGACAAACATATGAGGCACTCAGGCTGCTGTCACCACACAAGCACAGCCAGCAGCCATGAGCCTGCCACTGGCCTAGGAGGCAAGGAGGATTCTGTGACACCACAAGCACAGCCAGGAGCCAGGAGCCTGCCACTGGCCTAGGAGGCACTGAGGCTGCTGTGGCCTCCCAAGCACAACCAACAGCCCAGAGCCTGCCACTGGCCTAGGAGGCACTGAGGCTGCTGTGAGTTCACAAGCACAGCCAGCAGCCAGGAGCCTGCCTCTGGCCTAGGAGGCACTGAGGCTGCTGTGACCTCACAAGCACAGCCAGCAGCCAGGAACCTGCCACTGGCCTAGCAGGCACTGAGGCTGCTGTGACCTCACAAGCACAGGCAGCAGCCATGAGCCTGCCCCTGGCCTAGGAGGCACTCAGCCTGCTGTTACCTCCCAAGCACAGCCAGCAGGTGGCGCTGCACACAAACATTTGAGGCACTGAGGCTGCTGTGACCTCACAAGCACAGCCAGCAGCTGTGAACCTGCCAGTGGCCTAGGAAGCACTGAGGCTGCTGTGGCCTCACAAGCACAGCCAGCAGCCATGAGCCTGCCACTGGCCTAGGAGGCACGGAGGCTGCTGTGGCCTCGCAAACTCAGCCAGCAGCCAGGAGCCTGCCACTGGCCTAGGAGGCACTGACGCTGCTGTGACCTCACAAGCACAGCCAGCAGCCAGGAGCCTCCCACTGGCCTAGGAGGCACTCAGGCTGCTGTGACCTCACAAGCACAGCCAGCAGCCATGAGCCTGCCACTGGCCTAGGAGGCACTCAGGCTGCTGTGACCTCACAAGCACAGCCAGCAGGGAGCACTGCACACTAACGTATGTGACACTGAGGCTGCTGTGACCACAGCAGAACAGCCAGCAGCCTGGGACCTGCCACTGGCCTAGGAGGCACTGAGGCTGCTGTGACCTCCCAAGCACAGCCAGCAGCCAGGAGCCTGCCACTGGCCTAGGAGGCACTGAGGCTGCTGTGACCTCACAAGCACAGCCAGCAGCCAGGAGCCTGTCGCTGGCCTAGGAGACACTGAGGCTGCTGTGACCTCCCAAGCACAGCCAGCAGGCAGGCGCATGCCACTGGCCTAGGAGGCAGTGAGGCTGCTGTGACCTCCCAAGCACAGCCAGCAGCCAAGAGCCTCCCACTGGCCTAGGAGGCAATCAGGATTCTGTGACGTCACAAGCACAGCCAGCAGCCATGAGCCTGCCACTGGCCTCGGAGGAGCTCAGGCTGCTGTGACCTCACAAGCACAGCCAGCAGGTGGGGCTGCACACTAAAGTATGAGGCACTGAGGCTGCTGTGACCTCACAAGCACAGCCAGCAGCCAGGAGCCTGCCACTGGCCTCGGAGGCACTCAGCCTGCTGTGACCTCACAAGCACAGCCAGCAGCCATGAGCTTGCCACTGGCCTCGGAGGCACTGAGGCTGCTGTCCCCTCACAAGCACAACCAGCAGGTGGGGCTGCACACTAACGTATGAGGCACGGAGGCTGCTGTGACCTCCCAAGCACAGCCAGCAGCCATGAGCCTGCCTCTGGCCTAGGAGGCACTGAGGCTGCTGTGACCTCACAAGCGCAGGCATGAGTCTGCCACTGGCCGAGGAGGCACTGAGGCTGCTGTGAGCTCAAAAGCACAGCCAGCAGGGGGGGCTGTACATTATAGTATGAGGCACTGAGTCTGCTGTGATGTCACAAGCACGGCCAGCAGCCATGAGCCTGCCACTGGCCTAGGAGGCAATCAGGCTGCTGTGGCCTCACAAGCACAGCCAGCAGGGGGCGCTGCACACTAACGTATGAGACACTGAGGCTGCTGTGACCTCACAAGCACAGCCAGCAGCCAGGAACCTGCCACTGGCCTAGGAGGCACTGAGGCTGCTGTAATCTCACAAGGATAGCCAGCAGCCATGAGCCTTTCACTGGCCTATGAGGCACTGAGGATGCTGTGACCTCCCAAGCACAGCCAGCAGGCAGGAGCCTGCCACTGGCCGAGGAGGCACTGAGGCTGCTGTGGCCTCACAAGCACAGCCAGGAGCCAGGAGCCTGCCTCTGGCCTCGGAGGCACTCAGCCTGCTGTGACCTCACAAGCACAGCCAGCAGCCAGGAGCCTGCCACTGGCCTAGGAGGTACTGAAGCTGCTGTGACCTCACAAGCACAGCCAGCAGCCATGAGCCCGTCGCTGGCCTCGGAGGCACTGAGGCTGCTGTGACGTCACAAGCACAGCCAGCTGCCAGAGCCTGCCACTGGCCAAAGAGGCACTCAGGCTGCTGTGGCCTCACAAGCACAGCCAGCAGCCATGAGCCTGCCACTGGCCTGGGAGGAACTCAGGCTGCTGTGACCTCACAAGCAAAGCCAGCAGGTGGGGCTGCACACTAACGTATGCGGCTGCTGTGACCTCACAAGCACAGCCAGCAGCCAGGAGCCTACCCCTGGCCTAGGCAGCACTGAGGCTGCTGTAACCTCACAAGCACAGCCAGCAGCCAGGAACCTGCCACTTGGCCTGGGAGGCACTGAGGCTGCTGTGACCTCCCAAGCACAGCCAGCAGCCAGGAGCCTACCACTGCCCTCGGAGGCACTCAGCCTGCTGTGACCTCACAAGCACAGCCAGCAGCCAGGAGCCTGCCACTGGACTGGGAGGCACTCAGGCTGCTGTGGACTCACAAGCACAGCCAGCAGCCATGAGCCTGCCACTGGCCTAGGAGGCACTGAGGCTGCTGTGACCTCCCAAGCCCAGCCAGCAGGCAGGAGCCTCCCACTGGCCTAGGAGGCACTGAGGCTGCTGTGACCTCACAAGCACAGCCAGCAGCCATGAGCCTGGCACTGGCCTCGGAGGCACTGAGGTTGCTGTGACCACTCAATCACAGCCAGCAGCCAAGAGCCTCCCACTGGCCTAGGAGGCAATCAGGATTCTGTGACGTCACAAGCACAGCCAGCTGCCAGAGCCTGCCACTGGCCAAAGAGGCACGGAAGCTGCTGTGGCCTCTCAACCACATCCAGCAGCCAGGAGCCTGCCACTGGCCTCGGAGGCACTCAGCCTGCTGTGACATCACAAGCACAGCCAGCAGCCATGAGCCTGTCGCTGGCCTCGGAGGCACTGAGGCTGCTGTGGCCTCACAAGCACAGCCAGCAGCCATGAGCCTGCCACTGGCCTAGGAGGCACTGAGGCTGCTGTGACCTCCCAAGCACAGCCAGCAGCCATGAACCTGCCACTGGCCTAGGAGGCACTGAGACTTCTGTGACCTCACAAGCACAGCCAACAGCCCTGAGCCTGCCACTGGCCTAGGAGGCACTGAGGCTGCTGTGACCACACAAGCACAGCCAGCAGCCATGAGCCTGTCGCAGGCCTAGGAGACACTGAGGCTGCTGTGACCTCCCAAGCACAGCCAGCAGGCAGGAGCCTGCCACTGGCCTAGGAGGCACTGAGGCTGCTGTGACCTCACAAGCACAGCCAGCAGTGAGGGCTGCACACTAACGAATGAGGCACTGAGTCTGCTGTGACCACACAAGCAGAGCCAACAGACATGAGCCTGCCACTGGCCTAGGAGGCACTCAGCCTGCTGTGACCTCACAAGCACAGCTAGCAGGTGGCGCTGCACACTAACGTTTGAGGCACGAAGGCTGCTGTGACCACACAAGCACAGCCAGCAGCCATGAGCCTGCCACTGGCCTAGGAGGCACTGAGGCTGCTGTGACCTCACAAGCACAGCCAACAGCCAGGAGCCTGCCACTGGCCTAGGAGGCACACAGGCTGCGGTGACCTCACAAGCTCAGCTAGCAGGGCGGGTTGCACACTAACGTAAGAGTCACTGAGGCTGCTGTGGCCTCCCAAGCACAGCCAGCAGCCATGAGCCTGCCACTGGCCTAGGAGGCACTCAAGCTGCTGTGACCTCACAAGCAGAGCCAGCCGCCAGGTGCCTGCCTCTGGCCTAGGAGGCACTGATGTTACTGTGAACTCACAAGAACAGCCAGCACCCATGAGCCTGCCACTGGCCTAGGAGGCACTGAGGCTGCTGTGACCTCACAAGCACAGCTAACAGGAGGCGCTGCACACTAATGTAAGAGGCACTGAGGCTGCTGTGACCTCCCAAACACAGCCAGCAGCCATGAGCCTGCCACTGGCCTAGGAGGCACTGAGGCTGCTGTGACCTCACAAGCTCAGCCAGCAGCCAGGAGCCAGCCACTGGCCTAGAAGGCCTTCAACCTGCTGTGACCTCACAAGCACAGCCACCAGCCATGAGCCTGCCACTGGCCTTGGAAGCACTGAGGCTGCTGTGACCTCACAAGCACATCCAGCAGCCATGAGCCTGTCACTGGCCTCGTAGGCTCTGAGGCTGCTCTGCCCTCACAAGCTCAGCCAGCAGGTGGCGCAGCACACTAACGTTTGAGGCACTGATGCTACTGTGACGTCACAAGCACAGCCAGCAGCCATGAGCCTGCGACTGGCCTAGGAGGCACTCAGGCTGCTCTGACCTCACAAGTACAGCCAGCAGCCAGGAGCCTGCCACTTGCCCAGGAGGCACTGAGGCTGCTGCGAGCTCACAAGCACAGCCAGCAGCGGGGGCTACACATTAAATTCTGAGGCACTGAGTCTGCTGTGATGTCACAAGCACGGCCAGCAGCCATGAGCCTGCCACTGGCCTAGGAGGCACTCAGGCTGCTGTGATCTCACAAGCACAGCCAGCAGGTGGCGCTGCACACTAACGTTTGAGGCACTGAGGCTGCTGTGACCTCACAAGCACAACCAGTAGCCAGGAGCCTGCCAGTGGCCTAGGAAGCACTGAGGCTGCTGTGACCTCCCAAGCACAGCCAACAGCCATGAGCTTGGCACTGGCCTAAGAGGCACTGAGGCTGCCGTGACCACTCAAACTCAGCCAGCAGCCATGAGCCTGTCGCTGGCCTAGGAGGCACTCAGGCTTCAGTGACCTCCCAAGCACAGCCCGCAGCCAGGAGCCTGCCCCTGGCCTAGGAGGCACTCAGGCTGCTGTGACCTCCCAAGCACAGGCAACAGCCATGAGCCTGCCACTGGCCTAGGAAGCACTAAGGCTGTTGTGACCTCCCAAGCATAGCCAGCAGCCAGGAGCCTGCCACTGGCCTAGGAGGCAGTCATGCTGCTATGAACTCACAAGCACAGCCAGCAGCCAGGAGCCTGCATCTGGCCTAGGAGGCACTGAGTCTGCTGTGACCTCCCAAGCACAGCCAACAGCCATGAGCCTGGTACTGGACTAGGAGGCACTCAGGCTGCTGTGACCTCACAAGCACAGCCAGCAGGTGGCGCTGCATGCTCATGTTTGAGGCACTGATGCTGCTGTGAACTCACAAGCACAGCCAGCAGCCATGAGCCTGCCACTGGCCTAAGAGGCACTCAGGCAGCTGTGACATCACAAGCACAGCCATCAACCATGAGCCTGCCACTGGCCTAGGAGGCACTGAGGCTGCTGTGGCCTGGCAAGCACAGCCAGCAGCCATGAGCCTGCGACTGACCTAGGAGGCACTGAGGCTGCTGTGACCTCACAAGCACAGCCAGCAGCCAGGAGCCTGCCACTGGCCTAGGTGGCACGGAGGATTCTGTGACGTCACAAGCACAGCCAGCTGCCAGGAGCCTGCCACTGTCCTATGAGTCACTGAGGCTGCTGTGGCCTCACAAGCACAGCCAGCAGCCATGAGCCTGCCACTGGCCTAGGAGGCACTGATGCTGCTGTGACCTCACAAGCTCAGCCAGCAGCCAGGAGCCTGCCACTGGCCTAGGAGGCAATCAAGCTGCTGTGACCTCACAAACACAGCCAGCAGCCATGAACCTGTCGCTGGCCTAGGAGACACTGAGGCTGCTGTGACCTCCCAAGCACAGCCAGCAGGCAGGAGCCTGCCACTGGCCTAGGAGGCACTGAGGCTGCTGTGACCTCCCAAGCACAGCCAGCAGGCAGGAGCCTGCCACTGGCCTAGGAGGCACTCAGGCTGCTGTGCCTTCAGAAGATCAACCAGCACGTGGGGCTGCACACTAACGTATGAGGCATGGAGGCTGCTGTGATGTCACAAGCACGGCCAGCAGCCATGAGCCTGCCACTGGCCTAGGAGGCACTCAGGCTGCTCTGACCTCACAAGCACAGCCAGGATCCTGCCACTGGCCTCGGAGGAACTCAGGCTGCTGTGACCTCTCAAGCAGAGCCAGCCGCCAGGTGCCTGCCCCTGGCCTAGGAGGCACTGATGCTGCTGTGAACTCACAAGCACAGCCAGCAGCCATGAGCCTGCGACTGGCCTAGGAGGCAATCAAGCTGCTGTGACCTCACAAACACAGGCAGCAGCCATGAACCTGTCGCTGGCCGAGGAGGCAATCAGGCTGCTGTGACTTCCCAAGCACAGCCAGCAGGCAGGAGCCTGTCGGTGGCCTAGGAGACACTGAGGCTGCTGTGACCTCCCAGGCACAGCCAGCAGCCATGAGCCTGCCACTGGCCTAGGAGGCACTGAGGCTGCTGTGACCTCACAAGCACAGCCAGAAGCCAGGACCCTGCCCCTGGCCTAGGAGGCACAGAGGATTCTGTGACGTCACAAGCACAGACAGCAGGGGGCGCTGCTCATTACCCCGGGGGCACTGAGGCTGCTGTGACCTCACAAGCACAGCCAGCAGCCAGGAGCCTGCCACTGGCCTAGGAGGCACTGAGGCTGCTGTGACCACACAAGCACAGCCAGGAGCCAGGAGCCTGTCGCTGGCCTAGGAGACACTGAGGCTGCTGTGACCTCCCAAGCACAGCCAGCAGGCAGGAGCCTGCCACTGGCCTAGGTGGCACGGAGCATTCTGTGACGTCACAAGCACAGCCTGCAGCCATGAGCCTGCCACTGGCCTAGGAGGCACTGAGGCTGCTGTGACCTCACAAGCACAGCCAGCAGCCAGGAGCCTGCCTCTGGCCTAGGAGGCACTGAGGCTGCTGTGACCACACAAGCACAGCCAGCAGCCAGGAGCCTGTCGCTGGCCTAGGAGATATTGAGGCTGCTGTGACCTCAAAAGCACAGCCAGTAGCCAGGAACCTGCCACTGGCCTAGGAGGCACTCAGGCTGTTGTGGCCTCACAAGCAGAGCCAGCAGCCAGGAGCCTGCCACTGGACTCGGAGGCACACAGCCTGCGGTCACCCCACAAGCACAGCCAGCAGCCAGGAGCCTGCCACTGGCCTCGGAGGCACTGAGGCTGCTGTGACCTCACAAGTAGACCCAGCAGCCATGTGCCTGCCCCTCGCCTAGGAGGCACTCAGGCTGCTGTGACCTACCAAGCACAGCCAGCAGGGGGCGCTGCTCATTACCCAGGGGGCACTGATGCTGCTGTGACCTCACAAGCACAGCCAGCACCCATGAGCCTGCCACTGGCCTAGGAGGAACTCAGGCTGCTGTGACCTCACAAGCACAGCTGTTAGCCAGGAGCCTGCCACTGGCCTAGGAGGCACTCAGCCTGCTGTCACCTCACAAGCACAGCCAACAGCCAGGAGCCTGCCACTGTCCTATGAGTCACTGAGGCTGCTGTGACCTCACAAGCACAGCCAGCAGCCAAGAGCCTGTCACTGGCCTCGGAGACACTGAGGCTGCTGTGACCTCAGAAGCACAACCATGAGCCTGTTGCCTGCCACTGGCCTAGGAGGCACTGAGGCTGCTGTGACCACACAAGCACAGCCAGCAACCAGGAGCCTGCCACTGGCCTGGGAGGCACGGAGGCTGCTGTGAGCTCACAAGCACAGCCAGCAGCCATGAGCCTGCCACTGGCCTCGGAGGCACTGAGGCTGCTGTGACCTCACAAGCACAGCCAGCAGCCAGGAGCCTGCCACTGGCCTAGGTGGCACGGAGGATTCTGTGACGTCAAAAGCACAGCCAGCAGCCAGGAGCCTGCGACTGGCCTATGAGTCACTGAGGCTGCTGTGGCCTCCCAAGCACAGCCAGCAGCCATGAGCCTGCGACTGGCCTAGAAGGCACTGAGGCTGCTGTGACCTCACAAGCACAGCCAGCAGCCATGAGCCTGCCACTGGCCTAGGTGGCACGGAGCATTCTGTGACGTCACAAGCACAGCCAGCAGCCATGAGCCTGCCACTGGCCTAGGACGCACTGAGGCTGCTGTGACCTCACAAGCACAGCCAGCAGCCAGGAGCCTGCCTCTGGCCTAGGAGGCACTGAGGCTGCTGTGACCACACAAGCACAGCCAGCAGCCAGGAGCCTGTCGCTGGCCTAGGAGATATTGAGGCTGCTGTGACCTCCCAAGCACAGCCAGTAGCCAGGAGCCTGCCACTGGCCTAAGAGGCACTCAGGGTGCTGTGGCCTCACAAACACAGCCAGCAGCCATGAGCCTGCCACTGGCCTCGCAGGCACTCAGGCTGCTGTGCCCTCACAAGCACAGACAGCAGCCATGAACCTGCATGTGGCCTAGGAAGCACTGAGGCTGCTGTGACGTCACAAGCACATCCAGCAGCCAGGAGCCTGCCTCTGGCCTAGGAGGCACTCAGGCAGCTGCGACCTCACAACCACAGCCAGCAGCCAGGAGCCTGCCCCTGGCCTAGGAGGCACTGAGGCTGCTGTGACCTCACAAGCACAGCCAGCAGCCAGGAGGCTGCCACTGGCCTAGGAGGCAATCAGGATTCTGTGACGTCACAAGCACAGCCAGCTGCCAGGAGCCTGCCACTGACCTAGGAGGCACTGAGGCTGCTGTGACCTCACAAGCACAGCCAGCACCCATGAGCCTGCCACTGGCCTAGGAGGCAATCAGGATTCTGTGACCTCAGAAGCACAGCCAGCTGTCAGAGCCTGCCACTGGCATAGGAGGCACTGAGGCTGCTGTGGCCTCACAAGCTCAGCTAGAAGCCAGGAGCCTTTCACCAGCCTAGGAGGCACGGAGGCTTCTGTGACGTCACAAGCACAGCCAGCTGCCATGGTCCTGCCACTGGCCTAGGAGTCACGGAGGCTACTGTGACCTCACAAGCACAGCCAGCAGCCAGCAGCCTGCCACTGGACTCGGAGGCACTCAGCCTGCTCTGACCTCCCAAGCACAGCCAGCAGCCAGGAGCCTGCCCCTGGCCTAGGAGACAGTTAGGCTGCTGTGACCTACCAAGCACAGCAAGCAGGGGTGCTGCTCATTACCCAGGGGGCACTGATGCTGCTTTGACCTGCCAAGCACAGCCAGCATCCATGCGCCTGCCACTGGCCTAGGAGGCACTGAGGCTGCTGTGACCTCACAAGCACAGCCAGCAGTCAGGAGCCTGCCAGTGGCCTAGGAGGCACGGAGGATTCTGTGACGTCACAAGTACAGCCTGCTGCCATGAGCCTGCCACTGGCCTCGGAGGCATTCAGGCTGCTGTGGCCTCACAACCACAGCCAGCAGCCAGGAGCCTGCCACTGGCCTAGGAGGCACTGAGGCTGCTGTGACCTCACAAGCACAGCCAGCAGGTGGCGCTGCACACTAACGTATGAGGCACTGAGGCTGCTGTGACCTCCCAAGCACAGCCAGCAGCCATGAACCTGCCACTGGCCTCAGAGGCATTGCGGCTGCTGTGACCTCACAAGCAGAGCCAGCAGCCATGAGACTGCCTCTGGCCTAGGAGGCACTCAGCCTGCTGTGATCTCACAACCACAGCCAGCAGCCATGAGCCTGCCACTGGCCTAGGAGGCATTCAGGTTGCTGTGACCTCACAAGCACAGGCAGCAGCCATGAACCTGCCACTGGCCTAGGAGGCACTCAGGCTGCTGTGCCCTCACAAGCACAACCAGCAGCCAGGAGCGTGCCACTGGCCTAGGAGGCACGCATGCATCTGTGACGTCACAAGCACAGCCAGCTGCCAGGAGCCTGCCACTGGACTCGGAGGCACTCAGCCTGCTGTCGCCCCACAAGCACAGCTAGCGGCCAGGAGCCTGCCACTGGCCGAGGAAGCACTGAGGCTGCTGTGACCTCACAAGTAGACCCAGCAGCCATGTGCCTGCCCCTCGCCTAGGAGGCACTCAGCCTGCTGTGACTTACCAAGCACAGCCAGCAGGGGGCGCTGCTCATTACCCAGGGGGCACTGATGCTGCTGTGACCTGCCAAGCACAGCCAGCAGCCATGAGCCTGCCACTGGCCTAGGAGGCACTGAGGCTGCTGGAGCTCACAAGCACAGCTGTTAGCCAGGAGCCTGCCACTGGCCTAGGAGCCACGGAAGCTGCTGTGACCTCACAAGCACCGCCAGCAGCCACGAGCCTGCCACTGGCCTAGGAGGCACTGAGGCTGCTGTGACCTCACAAGCACAGCCAACAGCCATGAGCCTGCCACTGGCCTAGGAGGCACTGAGGCTGCTGTGACCACACAAGCACAGCCAGCAACCAGGAGCCTGCCACTGGCCTAGGAGGCACTCAGCCTCCTGTAACCTCACAAGCAAAGCGAGCAGCCATGAGCCTGCCACTGGCCTAGGAGGCACTGAGGCTGCTGTGACCTCACAAGCACAGCCAGCAGCCAGGAGCCTGCCACTGGCCTAGGTGGCACGGAGCATTCTGTGACCTCACAAGCACAGCCAACAGGGGGCGCTGCACACTATCGTATGAGGCACTGAGCCTGCTGATACCTCCCAAGCACAGCCAGCAGCCATGAGCCTGCCCCTGGCCTAGGAGACACTGAAGCTGCTGTGAGCTCACAAGCACAGCTGTCAGCCAGGAGCCTGCCACTGGCCTAGGAGGCACTCAGCCTGCTGTGATCTCACAAGCACAGCCAACAGAGGGTGCTGCACACTAACGTAGGAAGCACGGAGGCTCATGTGATGTCAAAAGCACAACCAGCAGCCATGAGCCTGCCACTGGCCTAGGAGGCACTGGGGCTGCTGTGACCTCACAAGCATAGCCAGCACCCAGGAGCCTGCCACTGGCCTAGGAGGCACTGAGGCTGCCGTGACCTCACAAGCACAGCCAGCAGGCGGCGCTGCACACTAACGTATGAGGCACGGAGGCTGCTGTGACCTCACAAGAACAGCCAGCAGCCAGGAGCCTGCCACTGGCCTAGCAGGCAGTCAGCCTCCTGTGGCCTCACAAGCACAACCAGCATCCATGAGCCTGCCACTGGCCTAGGAGGCACTCAGGCTGCTGTGACCTCCCAAACACAGCTAGCAGCCATGAGCCTGAAACTAGCCTAGGAGGCACTCAGCCTGCTGTCACCTCACAAGGACAGCCAACAGGAGGCTCTGCACTCTAACGTAAGAGGTACTGAGGTTGCTGTGACCTCACAAGCACAGCCAGCAGCCATGAGCCTGCGACTGGCCTAGGAGGCACACAGGCTGCTCTGACCACACAAGTACAGCCAGCAGCCAGGAGCCTGCCACTTGCCGAGGAGACACTGAGGCTGCTGTGACCTCACAAGCACAGCCAGCAGCGGGGGCTACACATTAAATTATGAGGCACTGAGGCTGCTGTGACCACACAAGCACGGCCAGCAGCCATGAGCCTGCCACTGGCCTAGGAGGCACTGAGGCTGCTGTGACCTCACAAGCACAGCCAGCAGGTGGCGCTGCAAACTAACGTTTGAGGTACTGATGTTGCTGTGACCTCACAAGCACAGCCAGCAGTCAGGAACCTGCCACTGGCCTAGGAGGCACTCAGGCTGCTGTGACCTCACAAGCACAGCCAGCAGCCATGAGCCTGCCACTGGCCTCGCAGGCACTGAGGCTGCTGTGACCTCACAAGCACAGCCAGCAGGTGGGGCTGCACACTAAAGTATGAAGCACTGAGGCTGCTGTGTCCTCACAAGCACAGCCAGTCGCCAGGTGCCTGCCTCTGGCCTAGAAGGCACTGAAGCTGCTGTGATCTCAAAAGCACAGCCAGCAGCCATGTGCCCGTCGCTGGCCTCGGAGGCACTGAGCCTGCTGTGACCTCACAAGCACAGCCAGCAGCCATGAGCCTGCCCCTGGCCTAGGAGGCACGGAGGATTCTGTGACGTCACAAGCACAGCCAGCAGGGGGCGCTGCTCATTACCCAGGGGGCACTGATGCTGCTGTGACCTGCCAAGCACAGCCAGCAGCCATGAGCCTGTCGCTGGCCTAGGAGGCACTGAGGCTGCTGTGACCACACAAGCACAGCCAGCAACCAGGAGCCTGCCACTGGCCTAGGAGGCAGTCAGCGTCCTGTAACCTCCCAAGCACTGCCAGCAACCATGAGCCTGCCACTGGCCTAGGTGGCACGGAGCATTCTGTGACGTCACAAGGACAGCCAGCTGCCAGGATTGTGCCACTGGCTTAGGAGGCACTGAGGCTGCTGTGGCCTCCCAAGCACAGCCAGCAGCCATGAGCCTGCCACTGGCCTAGGAGGCACTGAGGCTGCTGTGACCACACAAGCACAGCCAGGAGCCAGGAGGCTGTTGCTGGCCTAGGAGACACTGAGGCTGCTGTGACCTCACAAGCACAGCCAGCAGCCATGAGCCTGCCACTAGCCTAAGAGGCACTCAGGCCGCTGTGACTTCACAAGCACAGCCAACAGCCATGAGCCTGCCACTGGCCTAGGAGGCACTGAGGCTGCTGTGACCTCACAAGCACAGCCAGCAGCCAGGAGCCTGCCACTCTCCTATGAGTCACTGAGGCTCCTGTGACCTCCCAAGCACAGCCAGTAGCCAGGAGCCTGCCACTGGCCTAGGAGGCACTGTGGCTGTTGTGACCTCACAAGCACAGCCAGCAGGTGGCGCTGCAAACTAACGTTTGAGGTACTGATGTTGCTGTGACCTCACAAGCACAGCCAGCAGTCAGGAACCTGCCACTGGCCTAGGAGGCACTCAGGCTGCTGTGACCTCACAAGCACAGCCAGCAGCCATGAGCCTGCCACTGGCCTCGCAGGCACTGAGGCTGCTGTGACCTCACAAGCACAGCCAGCAGGTGGGGCTGCACACTAAAGTATGAAGCACTGAGGCTGCTGTGTCCTCACAAGCACAGCCAGTCGCCAGGTGCCTGCCTCTGGCCTAGAAGGCACTGAAGCTGCTGTGATCTCAAAAGCACAGCCAGCAGCCATGTGCCCGTCGCTGGCCTCGGAGGCACTGAGCCTGCTGTGACCTCACAAGCACAGCCAGCAGCCATGAGCCTGCCCCTGGCCTAGGAGGCACGGAGGATTCTGTGACGTCACAAGCACAGCCAGCAGGGGGCGCTGCTCATTACCCAGGGGGCACTGATGCTGCTGTGACCTGCCAAGCACAGCCAGCAGCCATGAGCCTGTCGCTGGCCTAGGAGGCACTGAGGCTGCTGTGACCACACAAGCACAGCCAGCAACCAGGAGCCTGCCACTGGCCTAGGAGGCAGTCAGCGTCCTGTAACCTCCCAAGCACTGCCAGCAACCATGAGCCTGCCACTGGCCTAGGTGGCACGGAGCATTCTGTGACGTCACAAGGACAGCCAGCTGCCAGGATTGTGCCACTGGCTTAGGAGGCACTGAGGCTGCTGTGGCCTCCCAAGCACAGCCAGCAGCCATGAGCCTGCCACTGGCCTAGGAGGCACTGAGGCTGCTGTGACCACACAAGCACAGCCAGGAGCCAGGAGGCTGTTGCTGGCCTAGGAGACACTGAGGCTGCTGTGACCTCACAAGCACAGCCAGCAGCCATGAGCCTGCCACTAGCCTAAGAGGCACTCAGGCCGCTGTGACTTCACAAGCACAGCCAACAGCCATGAGCCTGCCACTGGCCTAGGAGGCACTGAGGCTGCTGTGACCTCACAAGCACAGCCAGCAGCCAGGAGCCTGCCACTCTCCTATGAGTCACTGAGGCTCCTGTGACCTCCCAAGCACAGCCAGTAGCCAGGAGCCTGCCACTGGCCTAGGAGGCACTGTGGCTGTTGTGACCTCACAAGCACAGCCAGCTGCCAGGAGCCTGCCACTGGCCTAGGAGGCACTGAGGCTGCTGTGACCACACAAGCACAGCCAGCAGCCAGGAGCCTGTCGCTGGCCTAGGAGATGTTGAGGCTGCTGTGACCTCCCAAGCACAGCCAGTAGCCAGGAGCCTGCCACTGGCCTAGGAGGTACTGAGGCTGCTGTGACCTCACAAGCACAGCCAGCAGCCATGAGCTTGCCGCTGGCCTAGGAGGCACGGAGGATTCTGTGACGTCAAAAGCACAGCCAGCAGCCAGGAGCCTGCCACTGGCCTAAGACGCACTCAGGCTGCTGTGACTTCACAAGCACAGCCAGCAGCCATGAGCCTGCCACTGGCCTATGAGGCACTCAGCCTGCTGCGACCTCACAAGCACAGCCAGCAGGACTGGCTGCACACTAACATATGAGGCACTGAGTCTGCTGTGATGTCACAAACACAGTCAGCAGCCATGAGCCTGCCACTGGCCTAGAAGGCACTGCGGCTGCTCTGACCACTCAAGCACAGCCAGTAGTTGGCGCTGCACACTAACGTATGAGGCAGTGATTCTGCTGTGACCTCACAAGAACAGCCAGCAGCCATGAGCCTGCCACTGGCCTAGGTGGCACTCAGCCTGCTGTGACCTCCCAAGCACAGCCAACAGCCATGAGCCTGCCACTGGCCTAGGAGGCACTCAGGCTGCTGTGATTTCACAAGCACAGCCAGCAGCCAGGAGCCTGCCACTGGCCAAAGAGGCACTGAGGCTGCTGTGACTTCACAAGCATAGCCAGCAGCCATGAGCCTGCCACTGGCCTAGGAGGCACTCAGGCTGCTGTGATTTCACAAGCACAGCCAGCAGCCAGGAGCCTGCCACTGGCCAAAGAGGCACTGAGGCTGCTGTGACCTCACAAGCACAGCCAGCAGCCAGGAGCCTGCCACTGGCCTAGGAGGCACTCAGGCTGCTGTGACCTCACAAGCACAGCCAGCACCCATGAGCCTGCCACTGGCCTAGGAGGCACTGAGGCTGCTGTGATCTCAAAAGCACAGCCAGCAGCCATGAGCCCGTCGCTGGCCTCGGAGGCACTGAGGCTGCTGTGACCTCCCAAGCACAGCCAGCAGCCAGGAGCCTGCCACTGGCCTAGGAGACACTGAGGCTGCTGTGACCTCCCAAGCACAGCCAGCAACCATGAGCCTGCCACTGGCCTAGGTGGCACGGAGGATTCTGTGACGTCACAAGCACAGCCTGCTGCCAGGAGCCTGCCACTGTCCTATGAGTCACTGAGGCTGCTGTGGCCTCCCAAGCACAGCCAGCAGCCATGAGCCTGCCACTGGCCTAGGAGGCACTGAGGCTGCTGTGACCTCCCAAGCACAGCCAGCAGCAAGGTGCCTGCCACTGTCCTAGGAGGCACTGCGGCTGCTGTGACCTCCCAAACACAGCCAGCAGCCAGGAGCCTGCCACTGGCCTCGGAGGAACTGAGGCTGCTGTGACCTCACAAGCACAGCCATGAGCCTGCCACTGGCCTAGGAGGCACTGAGGCTGCTGTGACATCACAAACACAGCCAACAGGGGGCGCTGCACACTAACATAAGAGGCACTCAGGCTGCTGTGACCTCACAGGCACTGCCAGCAGCCAGCAGCCTACCACTGGCCTAGGAGGCACTCAGCCTGCTGTGATCTCACAAGCACAGACAGCAGGGCGTGCTGCTCATTACCTAGGAGACACTGATGCTGCTGTGACCTCCCAAGCACAGCCAGCAGCCAGGAACCTGCCACTGGCCTAGGAGACACTGATGCTGCTGTCACCTCACAAGCACAGCCAGCAGCCAGGAGCCTTCCACTGGCCTAGGAGGCACTGAGGCTGCTGTGACCTCACAAGTAGACCCAGCAGCCAGGAGCCTGCCACTGGCCTAGGAGGCACTCAGGCTGCTCTGAGCTCACAAGCACAGCTGTCAGCCAGGAGCCTGCCACTGGCCTAGGAGGCACTCAGCCTGTTGTGACCTCACAAGCACAGCCAACAGCCAGGAGCCTGCCACTGGCCTAGGAGGCACTCAGGCTGCTGTGACCTCACAAGCACAGCCAGCAGGGGGCGCTGCACACTAACGTATGAGGCACTGAGGCCACTGTGACCACACAAGCACAGCGAGCATCCATGAGCCTGCCACTGGCCTAGGAGGCACTGAGGCTGCTGTGACCTCCCAAACACAGCCAACAACAGTGAGGCTGGCACTGGCCTATGAGGCAATCAGGCTGCTGTGACCTCCCAAGCACAGCCAGCAGCCAGGAGCCTGCCACTGTCCTAGGAGGCACTGATGTTGCTGTGACCT
This sequence comes from Dromaius novaehollandiae, assembly GCF_036370855.1. Taxonomy (NCBI): domain Eukaryota; kingdom Metazoa; phylum Chordata; class Aves; order Casuariiformes; family Dromaiidae; genus Dromaius; species Dromaius novaehollandiae. The sequence goes on along the minus strand of NC_088103.1, from coordinate 3,481,077 downwards.
CTCAAGCTCAGCCAGCAGCCAGGAGCCTGCCACTGGCCTAGGAGGCACGCAGGATTCTCTGACGTTACAAGCACAGCCAGCAGGGGGCGCTGCACACAAACGTATGAGGCAGTGAGGCTGCTGTGACCACACAAGCACAGCCAGGAGGCAGGAGCCTGCCACTGGCCTAGGAGGCACTGAGGCTGCTCTGACCTCACAAGCACAGGCAGCAGCCAGGAGCCTGCCACTTGCCGAGGAGGCACTGAGGCTGCTGTGACCTCACAAGCACAACCAGCAGGGGGTCTGCACAGTAAGGTATGAAGCACGGAGGCTGCTGTGATGCCACAAGCACGGCCAGCAGCCATGAACCGGCCACTGGCCTAGCAGGCACTCAGGCTGCTGTGACATCCCAAGCACAGCCAGCAGCCAGGAACCTGCCACTGGCCGAGGAGGCACTGAGGCTGCTGTGACCTCACAAGCACAGCCAGCAGCCAGGAGCCTGCCAGTTGCCTAGGAGGCACTCAGGCAGTTGCGACCTCACAAGCACAGCCAGCAGGCATGAGCCTGGCACTGGCCTAGGAGGCACTGAGGCTGCTGTGACCTCACTAGCACAGCCAGCAGCCAGGAGCCTGTCGTTGGCCTAGGACGCACTGAGGCTGCTGTGACCTCACAAGCACAGCCAGCAGCCAGGAGCCTGCCACTGGCCAAAGAGACACTCAGGCTGCTGTGACCTCACAAGCACAGCTGTCAGCCAGGAGCCTGCCACTGGCCTCGGAGGCACTCAGCCTGTTGTGACCTGCCAAGCACAGCCAACAGCCAGGAGCCTGCCACTGGCCTAGGAGGCACGGAGGCTGCTGTGACCTCACAAGCACAGCCAGCAGGGGGCGCTGCACACTAACGTATGAGGCACTGATGCTACTGTGACCTCAGAAGCACAGCCAGCAGCCATGAGCCTGTCGGTGGCCTAGGAGACACTGAGGCTGCTGTCACCTCCCAAGCACAGCCAGCAGCCAGGAGCCTGCCACTGGCCTAGGAGGCACGGAGGCTGCTGTGACCTCACAAGCACAGCCAGCAGGGGGCGCTGCACACTAACGTATGAGGCACTCAGGCTACTGTGACCACACAAGCACAGCCAGCATCCATGAGCCTGCCACTGGCCTAGGAGGCACTCAGGCTGCTGTGACCACAGAAGCACAGCCAGCAGCCAGGAGCCTGCGACTGGCCTAGGAGGCACTGAGGCTGCTTTGACCTCCCAAGCACAACCAGCAGCCATGAACCTGGCACTGGCCTAGGAGGCACTCAGCCTCCTGTGACCTCCCAAGCACAGCCAACAGCCAGCAGCATGTTGCTGGCCTAGGAGGCACTCAGGCTGCTGTGACCTCTCAAGCTCAGCCAGCAGCCATGAGCCTCCCACTGGCCAAGGAGGCACTCAGGCTGCTGTGACCTCACAAGCACAGCCAGCTGCCATGAGCCTGCCACTGGCCTAGGAGGCACTGAGGCTGCTGTGACCTCACAAGCACAGCCAGCAGCCAGGAGCCTGCCACTGGCCTAGGAGGCACTGAGGCTGCTGTGACCTCACAAGCACAGCCAGCAGCCATGAGCCTGCCACTGGCCTAGGAGGCACTGAGGCTGCTGTGACCTCACAAGCACAGCCAGCAGCCAGGAGCCTCCCACTGGCCTAGGAGGCACTCAGGCTGCATTGGCCTCGAAGCACAGCCAGCAGCCATGAGCCTCCCACTGGCCTAGGAGGCACTGAGGCTGCTGTGACCACACAAGCACAGCCAGCAGCCAGGAGCCTGCCACTGGCCTCGGAGGCACTGAGGCTGCTGTGACCTCACAAGCACAGCCAGCAGGCATGAGCCTGCCACTGGCCTAGGAGGCACGGAGGCTGCTGTGACCTCCCAAGCACAGCCAGCAGTCATGAGCCTGCCACTGGCCTAGCAGGCACTGAGGCTGCTGTGACCTCACAAGCACAGCCAACAGGAGGCGCTGCACACTAACGTAAGAGGCACTGAGGCTGCTGTGACCTCACAAGCACAGCCAGCTGCCAGGAGCCTGCTAGTGGCTGAGAGGCACTCAGGCTGCGGTGACCTCACAAGCACAGCCAGCAGGTGGCGATGCACACTAACGTTTGAGGCAGTGATGCTGCTGTGACCTCACAAGCACAGCCAGCAGGCAGGAGCCTGCCACTGGCCTCGGAGGCACTGAGGCTGCTGTGACCTCACAAGCACAACCGGCAGCCATGAGCCTGTCGCTGGCCTAGGGGACACTGAGCCTGCTGTGACCTCCCAAGCACAGCCAGCAGTCAGGAGCCTGTCGCTGGCCTAGGAGGCACTCAGGCTTCAGTGACCTCCCAAGCACAGCCAGCAGCCAGGAGCCTGCCACTGGCCTAGGAGGCACTGAGGCTGCTGTGACATCACAAGCACAGCCAACAGAGGGGGCTGCACACTGTAATATGAGGCACTGAGCCTGCTATGACCTCCCAAGCACAGCCAGCAGCCATGAGCCTGCCACTGGCCTAGGAGGCACTGAGGCTGCTGGGACGACTCAGGCTCAGCCAGCAGCCAGGAGCCTGCCACTGGCCTAGGAGGCACGGAGGATTCTGTGACGTCACAAGCACAGCCCGCTGCCAGGAGCCTGCCACTGGCGTAGGAGGCACTCAGCCTGCTGTGACCTCACAAGCACAGCCAGCTGCTAGGAGCCTGCCACTGGCCTAGGAGGCACTCAGGCTGCTGTGACCTCACAAGCACAGGCAACAGCCATGAGCCTGCCACTGGCCTAGGAAGCACTGAGGCTGCTGTGACCTCCCAAGCTTAGCCAGCAGCCATGAGCCTGCCACTGGCCTAGGAGGCAGTCATGCTGCTATGAACTCAAAAGCACAGCCAGCAGCCAGGAGCCTGCCTTTGGCCTAGGAGGCACTCAGGCTACTGTGACCTCCCAAGCACAGCCAACAGCCATGAGCCTGGTACTGGACTAGGAGGCACTCAGGCTGCTGTGACCTCACAAGCACAGCCAGCATGTGGGGCTGCATGCTCATGTTTGAGGCACTGATGCTGCTGTGACCTCACAAGCACAGCCAGCAGCCATGAGCCTGCCACTGGCCTAAGAGGCACTCAGGCTGCTGTGAGCTCACAAGCACAGCCAGCAGCCAGGATCCTGCCACTGGCCTAGGTGGCACGGAGGATTCTGTGACGTCACAAGCACAGCCAGCAGCCAGGAGCTTGCCACTTGCCTCGGAGGTACTGAGGCTGCTGTGACCTCACAAGCAAAGCCAGCAGGTGGGGCTGCACACTAACGTATCAGGCACTGAGGCTGCTGTAACCTCACAAGCACAGCCAGTAGCCAGGAGCCTGCCACTGGCCTAGGAGGCACTCAGGCTGCTGTGACCTCACAAGCATAGCCAGCAGGCATGAGCCTGCCAGTGGCCTAGGAGGCACTGAGGCTGCTGTGACCTCACAAGCACAGCCAGCAACCATGAGCCTGTCGCTGCTCTCGGAGGCACTGAGGCTGCTGTGACCTCACAAGCACAACCAGCGTGTCAGGCTGCATACTAAAGTATGAGGGACTGAGGTTGCTGTGACCTCACAAGCACAGCCAGCAGCCAGGAGCCTGCCTCTGGCCTAGGAGGCACTGAGGCTGCTGTGACCTCACAAGCACAGCCAGCAGCCATGAGCCTGCCACTGGCCTAGGAGGCACTGAGGCTGTTGTGACCTCCCAAGCACAGCCAATAGCCATGAGCCTGCCACTGGCCTAGGAGGCACGGAGGCTGCTGTGACCTCACAAGCACAGACAGCAGCCAGGAGCCTGCCACTGGCCTCGGAGGCACTGAGGCTGCTGTGACCTCACAAGCACAGCCAGCAGCCAGGAGCCTGCCACTGGTTAGGATGCCTTCAACCTGCTGTGACCTCACAAGCACAGCCAGCAGCCAGGAGCCTGCCACTGGCCTAGGAGGCACGGAGGATTCTCTGACGTCACAAGCACAGCCAGCTGCCAGGAGCCTGCCACTGGCCTAGGACGCACTGAGGCTGCTGTGACCTCCCAAGCACAGCCAGCAACCAGGAGCCTGTCACTGGCCTAGGAGACAGTTAGGCTGCTGTGACCTCCCAAGCACAGCCAGCAGCCAGGAGCCTGCCTCTGGCCTAGGAGACAGTTAGGCTGCTGTGACCTCCCAAGCACAGCCAGCAGCCAGGAGCCTGCCTCTGGCCTAGGAGGCACTGAGGATGCTGTGACCTCACAAGCACAGCCAGCAGGCATGAGCCTGCCACTGGCCTCGGAGGCAGTGAGCCTGCTGTGACCTCACAAGCACAGCCAGCAGCCAGGAGCCTGCCGCTGGCCTAGGAGGCACTGAGGCTGCTGTGACCTCACAAGCACAGACAGCAGCCAGGAGCCTGCCACTGGCCTAGGAGGCACTGAGGCTGCTGTGACCTCACAAGTAGACCCAGCAGCCAGGAGCCTGCCACTGGCCTAGGAGGCACGGAGGCTGCTGTGAGCTCACAAGCAGAGCTGTCAGCCAGGAGCCTGCCACTGGCCTAGGAGGCACTCAGCCTGTTGTGACCTCACAAGCACAGCCAGCAGCCATGAGCCTGCCACTGGCCACAGAGGTACTGAGGCTGCTGTTATCTCACAAGCACAGCCAGCAGCCAGGAGCCTGCCACTGGCCTCGGAGGCACTCAGGCTGCTGTGACCTCACAAGCACAGCCAGCAGCCAGGAGCCTGCCACTGGCCTAGGAGGCGCTGAGGCTGCTGTGACCCCACAAGCACAGCCAGCAGCCATGAGCATGCAACTGCCCTAGGAGGCACTGAGGCTGCTGCAACCTCACAAGCACAGCCAGCAGCCATGAGTCTGCCACTGGCCTCGGAGGCACTGAGGTTGCTGACACCTCACAAGCACAGCCAGCAGGCATGAGCATGCAACTGCCCTAGGAGGCACTGAGGCTCCTGTACCTCCCAAGCACAGCCAGCAGTCATGAGCGTGCCACTGGCCCTAGGAGGCACTGAGGCTCCTGTGACCTCACAAGGACAGCCAGGTGGGGCGATTGCCACTAACCTATGAGGCACTGAGGCTGCGGTGACCTCACAAGCACAGCCAGCAGCCAGGAGCCTGCCACTGGCCTAGGAGGCACTGAGGCTGCTGTGACCTCCCAAGCACAGCCAATAGCCATGAGCCTGCCACTGGCCTAGGAGGCACGGAGGCTGCTGTGACCTCACAAGCACAGACAGCAGCCAGGAGCCTGCCACTGGCCTCGGAGGCACTGAGGCTGCTGTGACCTCACAAGCACAGCCAGCAGCCAGGAGCCTGCCACTGGTTAGGATGCCTTCAACCTGCTGTGACCTCACAAGCACAGCCAGCAGCCAGGAGCCTGCCACTGGCCTAGGAGGCACGGAGGATTCTCTGACGTCACAAGCACAGCCAGCTGCCAGGAGCCTGCCACTGGCCTAGGACGCACTGAGGCTGCTGTGACCTCCCAAGCACAGCCAGCAGCCAGGAGCCTGTCACTGGCCTAGGAGACAGTTAGGCTGCTGTGACCTCCCAAGCACAGCCAGCAGCCAGGAGCCTGCCTCTGGCCTAGGAGACAGTTAGGCTGCTGTGACCTCACAAGCACAGCCAGCAGCCAGGAGCCTGCCTCTGGCCTAGGAGGCACTGAGGATGCTGTGACCTCACAAGCACAGCCAGCAGCCATGAGCCTGCCACTGGCCTAGGAGGCAGTGAGCCTGCTGTGACCTCACAAGCACAGCCAGCAGCCAGGAGCCTGCCGCTGGCCTAGGAGGCACTGAGGCTGCTGTGACCTCCCAAGCACAGCCAGCAGCCATGAGCCTGCCACTGGCCTAGGAGGCACTGAGGCTGCTGTGACCTCACAAGTAGACCCAGCAGCCAGGAGCCTGCCACTGGCCTAGGAGGCACGGAGGCTGCTGTGAGCTCACAAGCAGAGCTGTCAGCCAGGAGCCTGCCACTGGCCTAGGAGGCACTCAGCCTGTTGTGACCTCCCAAGCACAGACAACAGCCAGGAGCCTGGCACTGGCCTAGGAGGCACTCAGGCTGCTGTGACCTCACAAGCACAGCCAGCAGGGGGCGCTGCACACTAACGTATGAGGCACTGAGGCCACTGTGACCACACAAGCACAGCGAGCATCCATGAGCCTGCCACTGGCCTAGGAGGCACTGAGGCTGCTGTGACCTCCCAAACACAGCCAACAACAGTGAGGCTGGCACTGGCCTATGAGGCAATCAGGCTGCTGTGACCTCCCAAGCACAGCCAGCAGCCAGGAGCCTGCCACTGTCCTAGGAGGCACTGATGTTGCTGTGACCTCTCAAGCTCAGCCAGCAGCCAGGAGCCTGCCACTGGCCTAGGAGGCACGCAGGATTCTCTGACGTTACAAGCACAGCCAGCAGGGGGCGCTGCACACAAACGTATGAGGCAGTGAGGCTGCTGTGACCACACAAGCACAGCCAGGAGGCAGGAGCCTGCCACTGGCCTAGGAGGCACTGAGGCTGCTCTGACCTCACAAGCACAGGCAGCAGCCAGGAGCCTGCCACTTGCCGAGGAGGCACTGAGGCTGCTGTGACCTCACAAGCACAACCAGCAGGGGGTCTGCACAGTAAGGTATGAAGCACGGAGGCTGCTGTGATGCCACAAGCACGGCCAGCAGCCATGAACCGGCCACTGGCCTAGCAGGCACTCAGGCTGCTGTGACATCCCAAGCACAGCCAGCAGCCAGGAACCTGCCACTGGCCGAGGAGGCACTGAGGCTGCTGTGACCTCACAAGCACAGCCAGCAGCCAGGAGCCTGCCAGTTGCCTAGGAGGCACTCAGGCAGTTGCGACCTCACAAGCACAGCCAGCAGGCATGAGCCTGGCACTGGCCTAGGAGGCACTGAGGCTGCTGTGACCTCACTAGCACAGCCAGCAGCCAGGAGCCTGTCGTTGGCCTAGGACGCACTGAGGCTGCTGTGACCTCACAAGCACAGCCAGCAGCCAGGAGCCTGCCACTGGCCAAAGAGACACTCAGGCTGCTGTGACCTCACAAGCACAGCTGTCAGCCAGGAGCCTGCAACTGGCCTCGGAGGCACTCAGCCTGTTGTGACCTGCCAAGCACAGCCAACAGCCAGGAGCCTGCCACTGGCCTAGGAGGCACGGAGGCTGCTGTGACCTCACAAGCACAGCCAGCAGGGGGCGCTGCACACTAACGTATGAGGCACTGATGCTACTGTGACCTCAGAAGCACAGCCAGCAGCCATGAGCCTGTCGGTGGCCTAGGAGACACTGAGGCTGCTGTCACCTCCCAAGCACAGCCAGCAGCCAGGAGCCTGCCACTGGCCTAGGAGGCACTGAGGCTGCTGTGACCTCACAAGTAGACCCAGCAGCCAGGAGCCTGCCACTGGCCTAGGAGGCACTCAGGCTGCTCTGAGCTCACAAGCAGAGCTGTCAGCCAGGAGCCTGCCACTGGCCTAGGAGGCACTCAGCCTGTTGTGACCTCACAAGCACAGCCAACAGCCAGGAGCCTGCCACTGGCCTAGGTGGCACGGAGGCTGCTGTGACCTCACAAGCACAGCCAGCAGGGGGCGCTGCACACTAACGTATGAGGCACTCAGGCTGCTGTGACCACAGAAGCACAGCCAGCAGCCAGGAGCCTGCGACTGGCCTAGGAGGCACTGAGGCTGCTTTGACCTCCCAAACACAACCAGCAGCCATGAAGCTGGCCCTTGCCTCGGAGGCACTCAGCCTCCTGTGACCTCCCAAGCACAGCCAGCAGCCAGGAGCATGTTGCTGGCCTAGGAGGCACTCAGGCTGCTGTGACCTCTCAAGCTCAGCCAGCAGCCATGAGCCTGCCACTGGCCTAGGAGGCACTCAGGCTGCTGTGACCTCACAAGCACAGCCAGCAGCCATGAGCCTGCCACTGGCCTAGCAGGCACTGAGGCTGCTGTGACCTCACAAGCACAGCCAGCAGCCAGGAGCCTGCCACTGGCCTAGGAGGCACTGATGCTGCTGTGACCTCACAAGCACAGCCAGCAGCCAGGAGCCTGCCACTGGCCTAGGACGCACTCAGGCTGCTGTGACCTCACAAGCACAGCCAGCAGCCAGGAGCCTGCCACTGTCTTAGGAGGCACTGAGGCTGCTGTGACCTCACAAGCACAGCCAGCAGCCAGGAGCCTGCCACTGGCCTCGGAGGCACTCAGGCTGCTGTGACCTCACAAGCACAGCCAGCAGCCAGGAGCCTGCCACTGGCCTAGGAGGCACTGAGGCTGCTCTGACCTCACAAGCACAGCCAGCAGCCATGAGCCTGCCACTGGCCTAGGAGGCACTGAGGCTGCTGTGACATCACAAGCAGAGCCAGCAGCCAGGAGCCTGCCACTGGCCTCGGAGGCACTCAGGCTGCTGTGACCTCACAAGCACAGCCAGCAGCCATGAACCTGCCAGTGGCCTAGGAAGCACTGAGGCTGCTGTGACGTCACAAGCACAGCCAGCAGGGGGTGCTGCACACTAACGTATAAGGCACTAAAGCTGCTGTGACCTCCCAAGCACAGCCAGCAGCCAGGAACCTGCCACTGGCCTAGGAGGCACTGAGGCTGCTGTGACCTCACAAGCACAGCCAGCAGCCAGGAGCCTGCCACTGGCCTAGGAGGCACTGAGGCTGCTGTTTCCTCACAAGCACAGCCAGCAGCCAGGAGCCTGACACTGGCCTGGGAGGCACTCAGGCTGCTGTGACCTCCCAAGCACAGCCAGCAGCCATGAGCCTGCCACTGGCCTAGGAGGCACTGAGGCTGCTGTGACCTCACAAGCTCAGGCAGCAGCCAGGAGCCTGCCACTTTCCTAGGAGGCACTCAAGCTGCTGTGACCTCAAAAGCACAGCCAGCACCCATGAGCCTGCCACTGGCCTAGGAGGCACTGAGGCTGCTGTGCCCTCAAAAGCACAACCAGCAGGTTGGGCTGCACACTAACGTATGAGGCACGGAGGCTGCTGTGATGTCACAAGCTCGGTCAGCAGCCAGGATCCTGCCACTGGCCTAGGAGGCACTGAGGCTGCTGTGACCTCACAAGCGCAGCCATGAGCCTGCCACTGGCCTCGGCGGAACTGAGGCTGCTGTGACCTCACAAGCACAGCCAGCAGGTGCTGCTGCACACTAACGATTGAGGCACGGAGGCTGCTGTGACCTCACAAGCACAGCCAGCAGCCAGGAGCCTGCCACTGGCCTAGGAGGCACTGAGGCTGCTGTGACCTCACTAGCACAGCCAGCAGCCAGGAGCCTGTCGTTGGCCTAGGACGCACTGAGGCTGCTGTGACCTCACAAGAACAGCCAGCAGCCAGGAGCCTGCCACTGGCCAAAGAGACACTCAGGCTGCTGTGACCTCACAAGCACAGCTGTCAGCCAGGAGCCTGCAACTGGCCTCGGAGGCACTCAGCCTGTTGTGACCTGCCAAGCACAGCCAACAGCCGGGAGCCTGCCACTGGCCTAGGAGGCACGGAGGCTGCTGTGACCTCGCAAGCACAGCCAGCAGGGGGCGCTGCACACTAACGTATGAGGCACTGATGCTACTGTGACCTCAGAAGCACAGCCAGCAGCCATGAGCCTGTCGGTGGCCTAGGAGACACTGAGGCTGCTGTCACCTCCCAAGCACAGCCAGCAGCCAGGAGCCTGCCACTGGCCTAGGAGGCACTGAGGCTGCTGTGACCTCACAAGTAGACCCAGCAGCCAGGAGCCTGCCACTGGCCTAGGAGGCACTCAGGCTGCTCTGAGCTCACAAGCACAGCTGTCAGCCAGGAGCCTGCCACTGGCCTAGGAGGCACTCAGCCTGTTGTGACCTCACAAGCACAGCCAGCAGGGGGCGCTGCACACTAACGTATGAGGCACTCAGGCTGCTGTGACCACACAAGCACAGCCAGCAGCCATGAGCCTGCCACTGGCCTAGGAGGCACTGAGGCTGCTGTGACCACAGAAGCACAGCCAGCAGCCAGGAGCCTGCGACTGGCCTAGGAGGCACTGAGGCTGCTTTGACCTCCCAAACACAACCAGCAGCCATGAACCTGGCACTGGCCTCGGGGGCACTCAGCCTCCTGTGACCTCCCAAGCACAGCCAGCAGCCAGGAGCATGTTGCTGGCCTAGGAGGCACTCAGGCTGCTGTGACCTCACAAGCACAGCCAGCAGCCAGGAGCCTGCCACTGGCCTAGGTGGCACGGAGGATTCTGTGACGTCACAAGCACAGCCAGCTGCCAGGAGCCTGCCACTGTCCTATGAGTCACTGAGGCTGCTGTGACCTCACAAGCACAGCCAGCAGCCATGAGCCTGCCACTGGCCTCGGAGGCACTGATGCTGCTGTGACCTCACAAGCTCAGCCAGCAGCCAGGAGCCTGCCACTGTCCTAGGAGGCAATCAAGCTGCTGTGACCTCACAAACACAGGCAGCAGCCATGAACCTGTCGCTGGCCGAGGAGGCAATCAGGCTGCTGTGACTTCCCAAGCACAGCCAGCAGGCAGGAGCCTGTCGGTGGCCTAGGAGACACTGAGGCTGCTGTGACCTCCCAGGCACAGCCAGCAGCCATGAGCCTGCCACTGGCCTAGGAGGCACTGAGGCTGCTGTGACCTCACAAGCACAGCCAGAAGCCAGGACCCTGCCCCTGGCCTAGGAGGCACAGAGGATTCTGTGACGTCACAAGCACAGACAGCAGGGGGCGCTGCTCATTACCCCGGGGGCACTGAGGCTGCTGTGACCTCACAAGCACAGCCAGCAGCCAGGAGCCTGCCACTGGCCTAGGAGGCACTGAGGCTGCTGTGACCACACAAGCACAGCCAGGAGCCAGGAGCCTGTCGCTGGCCTAGGAGACACTGAGGCTGCTGTGACCTCCCAAGCACAGCCAGCAGGCAGGAGCCTGCCACTGGCCTAGGAGGCACTGAGGCTGCTGTGACCTCCCAAGCACAGCCAGCAGGCAGGAGCCTGCCACTGGCCTAGGAGGCACTCAGGCTGCTGTGCCTTCACAAGATCAACCAGCACGTGGGGCTGCACACTAACGTATGAGGCATGGAGGCTGCTGTGATGTCACAAGCACGGCCAGCAGCCATGAGCCTGCCACTGGCCTAGGAGGCACTCAGGCTGCTCTGACCTCACAAGCGCAGCCAGGAGCCTGCCACTGGCCTCGGAGGAACTCAGGCTGCTGTGACCTCTCAAGCAGAGCCAGCCGCCAGGTGCCTGCCCCTGGCCTAGGAGGCACTGATGCTGCTGTGAACTCACAAGCACAGCCAGCAGCCATGAGCCTGCCACTGGCCTAGGTGGCACGGAGCATTCTGTGACGTCACAAGCACAGCCTGCAGCCATGAGCCTGCCACTGGCCTAGGAGGCACTGAGGCTGCTGTGACCTCACAAGCACAGCCAGCAGCCAGGAGCCTGCCTCTGGCCTAGGAGGCACTGAGGCTGCTGTGACCACACAAGCACAGCCAGCAGCCAGGAGCCTGTCGCTGGCCTAGGAGATATTGAGGCTGCTGTGACCTCAAAAGCACAGCCAGTAGCCAGGAACCTGCCACTGGCCTAGGAGGCACTCAGGCTGTTGTGGCCTCACAAGCAGAGCCAGCAGCCAGGAGCCTGCCACTGGCCGAGGAGGCACTGAGGCTGCTGTGACCTCACAAGTAGACCCAGCAGCCATGTGCCTGCCCCTCGCCTAGGAGGCACTCAGGCTGCTGTGACCTACCAAGCACAGCCAGCAGGGGGCGCTGCTCATTACCCAGGGGGCACTGATGCTGCTGTGACCTCACAAGCACAGCCAGCTGCCATGAGCCTGCCACTGGCCTAGGAGGAACTCAGGCTGCTGTGACCTCACAAGCACAGCTGTTAGCCAGGAGCCTGCCACTGGCCTAGGAGGCACTCAGCCTGCTGTCACCTCACAAGCACAGCCAACAGCCAGGAGCCTGCCACTGTCCTATGAGTCACTGAGGCTGCTGTGACCTCACAAGCACAGCCAGCAGCCAAGAGCCTGTCACTGGCCTCGGAGACACTGAGGCTGCTGTGACCTCAGAAGCACAACCATGAGCCTGTTGCCTGCCACTGGCCTAGGAGGCACTGAGGCTGCTGTGACCACACAAGCACAGCCAGCAACCAGGAGCCTGCCACTGGCCTGGGAGGCACGGAGGCTGCTGTGAGCTCACAAGCACAGCCAGCAGCCATGAGCCTGCCACTGGCCTCGGAGGCACTGAGGCTGCTGTGACCTCACAAGCACAGCCAGCAACCAGGAGCCTGCCACTGGCCTGGGAGGCACGGAGGCTGCTGTGAGCTCACAAGCACAGCCAGCAGCCATGAGCCTGCCACTGGCCTCGGAGGCACTGAGGCTGCTGTGACCTCACAAGCACAGCCAGCAGCCAGGAGCCTGCCACTGGCCTAGGTGGCACGGAGGATTCTGTGACGTCAAAAGCACAGCCAGCAGCCAGGAGCCTGCGACTGGCCTATGAGTCACTGAGGCTGCTGTGGCCTCCCAAGCACAGCCAGCAGCCATGAGCCTGCGACTGGCCTAGAAGGCACTGAGGCTGCTGTGACCTCACAAGCACAGCCAGCAGCCATGAGCCTGCCACTGGCCTAGGTGGCACGGAGCATTCTGTGACGTCACAAGCACAGCCAGCAGCCATGAGCCTGCCACTGGCCTAGGACGCACTGAGGCTGCTGTGACCTCACAAGCACAGCCAGCAGCCAGGAGCCTGCCTCTGGCCTAGGAGGCACTGAGGCTGCTGTGACCACACAAGCACAGCCAGCAGCCAGGAGCCTGTCGCTGGCCTAGGAGATATTGAGGCTGCTGTGACCTCCCAAGCACAGCCAGTAGCCAGGAGCCTGCCACTGGCCTAGGAGGCACTCAGGCTGTTGTGGCCTCACAAGCACAGCCAGCAGCCAGGAGCCTGCCACTGGCCTAGGAGGCACTGATGCTCCTGTGACCTCACAAGCACAGCCAGCAGCCATGAGCCTGCCGCTGGCCTAGGAGACACTGAGGCTGCTGTGACCTCCCAAGCACAGCCAGCAGGCAGGAGCCTGCCACTGGCCTAGGAGGCACTCAGGCTTCTGTGACGTCACAAGTACAGCCCGCTGCCAGGAGCCTGCCACTGGCCTAAGAGGCACTCAGGGTGCTGTGGCCTCACAAACACAGCCAGCAGCCAGCAGCCTACCACTGGCCTAGGAGGCACTCAGCCTGCTGTGACCTCACAAGCACAGACAGCAGGGCGTGCTGCTCATTACCTAGGAGACACTGATGCTGCTGTGACCTCCCAAGCACAGCCAGCAGCCAGGAACCTGCCACTGGCCTAGGAGACACTGATGCTGCTGTCACCTCACAAGCACAGCCAGCAGCCAGGAGCCTTCCACTGGCCTAGGAGGCACTGAGGCTGCTGTGACCTCACAAGTAGACCCAGCAGCCAGGAGCCTGCCACTGGCCTAGGAGGCACTCAGGCTGCTCTGAGCTCACAAGCACAGCTGTCAGCCAGGAGCCTGCCACTGGCCTAGGAGGCACTCAGCCTGTTGTGACCTCACAAGCACAGCCAACAGCCAGGAGCCTGCCACTGGCCTAGGAGGCACGGAGGCTGCTGTGACCTCACAAGCACAGCCAGCAGGGGGCGCTGCACACTAACGTATGAGGCACTCAGGCTACTGTGACCACACAAGCACAGCCAGCATCCATGAGCCTGCCACTGGCCTAGGAGGCACTCAGGCTGCTGTGACCACAGAAGCACAGCCAGCAGCCATGAGCCTGCCACTGGCCTAGGAGGCACTGAGGCTGCTGTGACCACAGAAGCACAGCCAGCAGCCAGGAGCCTGCGACTGGCCTAGGAGGCACTGAGGCTGCTTTGACCTCCCAAACACAACCAGCAGCCATGAACCTGGCACTGGCCTCGGGAGCACTCAGCCTCCTGTGACCTCCCAAGCACAGCCAGCAGCCAGGAGCATGTTGCTGGCCTAGGAGGCACTCAGGCTGCTGTGACCTCACAAGCACAGCCAGCAGCCAGGAGCCTGCCACTGGCCTAGGTGGCACGGAGGATTCTGTGACGTCACAAGCACAGCCAGCTGCCAGGAGCCTGCCACTGTCCTATGAGTCACTGAGGCTGCTGTGGCCTCACAAGCACAGCCAGCAGCCATGAGCCTGCCACTGGCCTCGGAGGCACTGATGCTGCTGTGACCTCACAAGCTCAGCCAGCAGCCAGGAGCCTGCCACTGTCCTAGGAGGCAATCAAGCTGCTGTGACCTCACAAACACAGGCAGCAGCCATGAACCTGTCGCTGGCCGAGGAGGCAATCAGGCTGCTGTGACTTCCCAAGCACAGCCAGCAGGCAGGAGCCTGTCGGTGGCCTAGGAGACACTGAGGCTGCTGTGACCTCCCAGGCACAGCCAGCAGCCATGAGCCTGCCACTGGCCTAGGAGGCACTGAGGCTGCTGTGACCTCACAAGCACAGCCAGAAGCCAGGACCCTGCCCCTGGCCTAGGAGGCACAGAGGATTCTGTGACGTCACAAGCACAGACAGCAGGGGGCGCTGCTCATTACCCCGGGGGCACTGAGGCTGCTGTGACCTCACAAGCACAGCCAGCAGCCAGGAGCCTGCCACTGGCCTAGGAGGCACTGAGGCTGCTGTGACCACACAAGCACAGCCAGGAGCCAGGAGCCTGTCGCTGGCCTAGGAGACACTGAGGCTGCTGTGACCTCCCAAGCACAGCCAGCAGGCAGGAGCCTGCCACTGGCCTAGGAGGCACTGAGGCTGCTGTGACCTCCCAAGCACAGCCAGCAGGCAGGAGCCTGCCACTGGCCTAGGAGGCACTCAGGCTGCTGTGCCTTCACAAGATCAACCAGCACGTGGGGCTGCACACTAACGTATGAGGCATGGAGGCTGCTGTGATGTCACAAGCACGGCCAGCAGCCATGAGCCTGCCACTGGCCTAGGAGGCACTCAGGCTGCTCTGACCTCACAAGCGCAGCCAGGAGCCTGCCACTGGCCTCGGAGGAACTGAGGCTGCTGTGACCTCTCAAGCAGAGCCAGCCGCCAGGTGCCTGCCCCTGGCCTAGGAGGCACTGATGCTGCTGTGAACTCACAAGCACAGCCAGCAGCCATGAGCCTGCCACTGGCCTAGGTGGCACGGAGCATTCTGTGACGTCACAAGCACAGCCTGCAGCCATGAGCCTGCCACTGGCCTAGGAGGCACTGAGGCTGCTGTGACCTCACAAGCACAGCCAGCAGCCAGGAGCCTGCCTCTGGCCTAGGAGGCACTGAGGCTGCTGTGACCACACAAGCACAGCCAGCAGCCAGGAGCCTGTCGCTGGCCTAGGAGATATTGAGGCTGCTGTGACCTCAAAAGCACAGCCAGTAGCCAGGAACCTGCCACTGGCCTAGGAGGCACTCAGGCTGTTGTGGCCTCACAAGCAGAGCCAGCAGCCAGGAGCCTGCCACTGGCCGAGGAGGCACTGAGGCTGCTGTGACCTCACAAGTAGACCCAGCAGCCATGTGCCTGCCCCTCGCCTAGGAGGCACTCAGGCTGCTGTGACCTACCAAGCACAGCCAGCAGGGGGCGCTGCTCATTACCCAGGGGGCACTGATGCTGCTGTGACCTCACAAGCACAGCCAGCTGCCATGAGCCTGCCACTGGCCTAGGAGGAACTCAGGCTGCTGTGACCTCACAAGCACAGCTGTTAGCCAGGAGCCTGCCACTGGCCTAGGAGGCACTCAGCCTGCTGTCACCTCACAAGCACAGCCAACAGCCAGGAGCCTGCCACTGTCCTATGAGTCACTGAGGCTGCTGTGACCTCACAAGCACAGCCAGCAGCCAAGAGCCTGTCACTGGCCTCGGAGACACTGAGGCTGCTGTGACCTCAGAAGCACAACCATGAGCCTGTTGCCTGCCACTGGCCTAGGAGGCACTGAGGCTGCTGTGACCACACAAGCACAGCCAGCAACCAGGAGCCTGCCACTGGCCTGGGAGGCACGGAGGCTGCTGTGAGCTCACAAGCACAGCCAGCAGCCATGAGCCTGCCACTGGCCTCGGAGGCACTGAGGCTGCTGTGACCTCACAAGCACAGCCAGCAGCCAGGAGCCTGCCACTGGCCTAGGTGGCACGGAGGATTCTGTGATGTCAAAAGCACAGCCAGCAGCCAGGAGCCTGCGACTGGCCTATGAGTCACTGAGGCTGCTGTGGCCTCCCAAGCACAGCCAGCAGCCATGAGCCTGCGACTGGCCTAGAAGGCACTGAGGCTGCTGTGACCTCACAAGCACAGCCAGCAGCCATGAGCCTGCCACTGGCCTAGGTGGCACGGAGCATTCTGTGACGTCACAAGCACAGCCAGCAGCCATGAGCCTGCCACTGGCCTAGGACGCACTGAGGCTGCTGTGACCTCACAAGCACAGCCAGCAGCCAGGAGCCTGCCTCTGGCCTAGGAGGCACTGAGGCTGCTGTGACCACACAAGCACAGCCAGCAGCCAGGAGCCTGTCGCTGGCCTAGGAGATATTGAGGCTGCTGTGACCTCCCAAGCACAGCCAGTAGCCAGGAGCCTGCCACTGGCCTAGGAGGCACTCAGGCTGTTGTGGCCTCACAAGCAGAGCCAGCAGCCAGGAGCCTGCCACTGGCCTAGGAGGCACTGATGCTCCTGTGACCTCACAAGCACAGCCAGCAGCCAGGAGCCTGCCGCTGGCCTAGGAGACACTGAGGCTGCTGTGACCTCCCAAGCACAGCCAGCAGGCAGGAGCCTGCCACTGGCCTAGGAGGCACTCAGGCTTCTGTGACGTCACAAGTACAGCCCGCTGCCAGGAGCCTGCCACTGGCCTAAGAGGCACTCAGGGTGCTGTGGCCTCACAAACACAGCCAGCAGCCAGCAGCCTACCACTGGCCTAGGAGGCACTCAGCCTGCTGTGACCTCACAAGCACAGACAGCAGGGCGTGCTGCTCATTACCTAGGAGACACTGATGCTGCTGTGACCTCCCAAGCACAGCCAGCAGCCAGGAACCTGCCACTGGCCTAGGAGACACTGAGGCTGCTGTGACCTCACAAGCACAGCCAGCAGCCAGGAGCCTTCCACTGGCCTAGGAGGCACTGAGGCTGCTGTGACCTCACAAGTAGACCCAGCAGCCAGGAGCCTGCCACTGGCCTAGGAGGCACTCAGGCTGCTCTGAGCTCACAAGCACAGCTGTCAGCCAGGAGCCTGCCACTGGCCTAGGAGGCACTCAGCCTGTTGTGACCTCACAAGCACAGCCAACAGCCAGGAGCCTGCCACTGGCCTAGGAGGCACGGAGGCTGCTGTGACCTCACAAGCACAGCCAGCAGGGGGCGCTGCACACTAACGTATGAGGCACTCAGGCTACTGTGACCACACAAGCACAGCCAGCATCCATGAGCCTGCCACTGGCCTAGGAGGCACTCAGGCTGCTGTGACCACAGAAGCACAGCCAGCAGCCAGGAGCCTGCGACTGGCCTAGGAGGCACTGAGGCTGCTTTGACCTCCCAAGCACAACCAGCAGCCATGAACCTGGCACTGGCCTAGGAGGCACTCAGCCTCCTGTGACCTCCCAAGCACAGCCAACAGCCAGGAGCATGTTGCTGGCCTAGGAGGCACTCAGGCTGCTGTGACCTCTCAAGCTCAGCCAGCAGCCATGAGCCTCCCACTGGCCAAGGAGGCACTCAGGCTGCTGTGACCTCACAAGCACAGCCAGCTGCCATGAGCCTGCCACTGGCCTAGGAGGCACTGAGGCTGCTGTGACCTCACAAGCAGAGCCAGCAGCCAGGAGCCTGCCACTGGCCTCGGAGGCACTGAGGCTGCTGTGACCTCACAAGCACAGCCAGCAGCCATGAGCCTGCCACTGGCCTAGGTGGCACGGAGCATTCTGTGACGTCACAAGCACAGCCAGCAGCCATGAGCCTGCCACTGGCCTAGGACGCACTGAGGCTGCTGTGACCTCACAAGCACAGCCAGCAGCCAGGAGCCTGCCTCTGGCCTAGGAGGCACTGAGGCTGCTGTGACCACACAAGCACAGCCAGCAGCCAGGAGCCTGTCGCTGGCCTAGGAGATATTGAGGCTGCTGTGACCTCCCAAGCACAGCCAGTAGCCAGGAGCCTGCCACTGGCCTAGGAGGCACTCAGGCTGTTGTGGCCTCACAAGCACAGCCAGCAGCCAGGAGCCTGCCACTGGCCTAGGAGGCACTGATGCTCCTGTGACCTCACAAGCACAGCCAGCAGCCATGAGCCTGCCGCTGGCCTAGGAGACACTGAGGCTGCTGTGACCTCCCAAGCACAGCCAGCAGGCAGGAGCCTGCCACTGGCCTAGGAGGCACTCAGGCTTCTGTGACGTCACAAGTACAGCCCGCTGCCAGGAGCCTGCCACTGGCCTAAGAGGCACTCAGGGTGCTGTGGCCTCACAAACACAGCCAGCAGCCAGCAGCCTACCACTGGCCTAGGAGGCACTCAGCCTGCTGTGACCTCACAAGCACAGACAGCAGGGCGTGCTGCTCATTACCTAGGAGACACTGATGCTGCTGTGACCTCCCAAGCACAGCCAGCAGCCAGGAACCTGCCACTGGCCTAGGAGACACTGATGCTGCTGTCACCTCACAAGCACAGCCAGCAGCCAGGAGCCTTCCACTGGCCTAGGAGGCACTGAGGCTGCTGTGACCTCACAAGTAGACCCAGCAGCCAGGAGCCTGCCACTGGCCTAGGAGGCACTCAGGCTGCTCTGAGCTCACAAGCACAGCTGTCAGCCAGGAGCCTGCCACTGGCCTAGGAGGCACTCAGCCTGTTGTGACCTCACAAGCACAGCCAACAGCCAGGAGCCTGCCACTGGCCTAGGAGGCACGGAGGCTGCTGTGACCTCACAAGCACAGCCAGCAGGGGGCGCTGCACACTAACGTATGAGGCACTCAGGCTACTGTGACCACACAAGCACAGCCAGCATCCATGAGCCTGCCACTGGCCTAGGAGGCACTCAGGCTGCTGTGACCACAGAAGCACAGCCAGCAGCCATGAGCCTGCCACTGGCCTAGGAGGCACTGAGGCTGCTGTGACCACAGAAGCACAGCCAGCAGCCAGGAGCCTGCGACTGGCCTAGGAGGCACTGAGGCTGCTTTGACCTCCCAAACACAACCAGCAGCCATGAACCTGGCACTGGCCTCGGGAGCACTCAGCCTCCTGTGACCTCCCAAGCACAGCCAGCAGCCAGGAGCATGTTGCTGGCCTAGGAGGCACTCAGGCTGCTGTGACCTCACAAGCACAGCCAGCAGCCAGGAGCCTGCCACTGGCCTAGGTGGCACGGAGGATTCTGTGACGTCACAAGCACAGCCAGCTGCCAGGAGCCTGCCACTGTCCTATGAGTCACTGAGGCTGCTGTGGCCTCACAAGCACAGCCAGCAGCCATGAGCCTGCCACTGGCCTCGGAGGCACTGATGCTGCTGTGACCTCACAAGCTCAGCCAGCAGCCAGGAGCCTGCCACTGTCCTAGGAGGCAATCAAGCTGCTGTGACCTCACAAACACAGGCAGCAGCCATGAACCTGTCGCTGGCCGAGGAGGCAATCAGGCTGCTGTGACTTCCCAAGCACAGCCAGCAGGCAGGAGCCTGTCGGTGGCCTAGGAGACACTGAGGCTGCTGTGACCTCCCAGGCACAGCCAGCAGCCATGAGCCTGCCACTGGCCTAGGAGGCACTGAGGCTGCTGTGACCTCACAAGCACAGCCAGAAGCCAGGACCCTGCCCCTGGCCTAGGAGGCACAGAGGATTCTGTGACGTCACAAGCACAGACAGCAGGGGGCGCTGCTCATTACCCCGGGGGCACTGAGGCTGCTGTGACCTCACAAGCACAGCCAGCAGCCAGGAGCCTGCCACTGGCCTAGGAGGCACTGAGGCTGCTGTGACCACACAAGCACAGCCAGGAGCCAGGAGCCTGTCGCTGGCCTAGGAGACACTGAGGCTGCTGTGACCTCCCAAGCACAGCCAGCAGGCAGGAGCCTGCCACTGGCCTAGGAGGCACTGAGGCTGCTGTGACCTCCCAAGCACAGCCAGCAGGCAGGAGCCTGCCACTGGCCTAGGAGGCACTCAGGCTGCTGTGCCTTCACAAGATCAACCAGCACGTGGGGCTGCACACTAACGTATGAGGCATGGAGGCTGCTGTGATGTCACAAGCACGGCCAGCAGCCATGAGCCTGCCACTGGCCTAGGAGGCACTCAGGCTGCTCTGACCTCACAAGCGCAGCCAGGAGCCTGCCACTGGCCTCGGAGGAACTGAGGCTGCTGTGACCTCTCAAGCAGAGCCAGCCGCCAGGTGCCTGCCCCTGGCCTAGGAGGCACTGATGCTGCTGTGACCTCACAAGCACAGCCAGCAGCCATGAGCCTGCCACTGGCCTAGGTGGCACGGAGCATTCTGTGACGTCACAAGCACAGCCTGCAGCCATGAGCCTGCCACTGGCCTAGGAGGCACTGAGGCTGCTGTGACCTCACAAGCACAGCCAGCAGCCAGGAGCCTGCCTCTGGCCTAGGAGGCACTGAGGCTGCTGTGACCACACAAGCACAGCCAGCAGCCAGGAGCCTGTCGCTGGCCTAGGAGATATTGAGGCTGCTGTGACCTCAAAAGCACAGCCAGTAGCCAGGAACCTGCCACTGGCCTAGGAGGCACTCAGGCTGTTGTGGCCTCACAAGCAGAGCCAGCAGCCAGGAGCCTGCCACTGGCCGAGGAGGCACTGAGGCTGCTGTGACCTCACAAGTAGACCCAGCAGCCATGTGCCTGCCCCTCGCCTAGGAGGCACTCAGGCTGCTGTGACCTACCAAGCACAGCCAGCAGGGGGCGCTGCTCATTACCCAGGGGGCACTGATGCTGCTGTGACCTCACAAGCACAGCCAGCTGCCATGAGCCTGCCACTGGCCTAGGAGGAACTCAGGCTGCTGTGACCTCACAAGCACAGCTGTTAGCCAGGAGCCTGCCACTGGCCTAGGAGGCACTCAGCCTGCTGTCACCTCACAAGCACAGCCAACAGCCAGGAGCCTGCCACTGTCCTATGAGTCACTGAGGCTGCTGTGACCTCACAAGCACAGCCAGCAGCCAAGAGCCTGTCACTGGCCTCGGAGACACTGAGGCTGCTGTGACCTCAGAAGCACAACCATGAGCCTGTTGCCTGCCACTGGCCTAGGAGGCACTGAGGCTGCTGTGACCACACAAGCACAGCCAGCAACCAGGAGCCTGCCACTGGCCTGGGAGGCACGGAGGCTGCTGTGAGCTCACAAGCACAGCCAGCAGCCATGAGCCTGCCACTGGCCTCGGAGGCACTGAGGCTGCTGTGACCTCACAAGCACAGCCAGCAGCCAGGAGCCTGCCACTGGCCTAGGTGGCACGGAGGATTCTGTGACGTCAAAAGCACAGCCAGCAGCCAGGAGCCTGCGACTGGCCTATGAGTCACTGAGGCTGCTGTGGCCTCCCAAGCACAGCCAGCAGCCATGAGCCTGCGACTGGCCTAGAAGGCACTGAGGCTGCTGTGACCTCACAAGCACAGCCAGCAGCCAGGAGCCTGCCACTGGCCTAGGTGGCACGGAGCATTCTGTGACGTCACAAGCACAGCCAGCAGCCATGAGCCTGCCACTGGCCTAGGACGCACTGAGGCTGCTGTGACCTCACAAGCACAGCCAGCAGCCAGGAGCCTGCCTCTGGCCTAGGAGGCACTGAGGCTGCTGTGACCACACAAGCACAGCCAGCAGCCAGGAGCCTGTCGCTGGCCTAGGAGATATTGAGGCTGCTGTGACCTCCCAAGCACAGCCAGTAGCCAGGAGCCTGCCACTGGCCTAGGAGGCACTCAGGCTGTTGTGGCCTCACAAGCAGAGCCAGCAGCCAGGAGCCTGCCACTGGCCTAGGAGGCACTGATGCTCCTGTGACCTCACAAGCACAGCCAGCAGCCAGGAGCCTGCCGCTGGCCTAGGAGACACTGAGGCTGCTGTGACCTCCCAAGCACAGCCAGCAGGCAGGAGCCTGCCACTGGCCTAGGAGGCACTCAGGCTTCTGTGACGTCACAAGTACAGCCCGCTGCCAGGAGCCTGCCACTGGCCTAAGAGGCACTCAGGGTGCTGTGGCCTCACAAACACAGCCAGCAGCCAGCAGCCTACCACTGGCCTAGGAGGCACTCAGCCTGCTGTGACCTCACAAGCACAGACAGCAGGGCGTGCTGCTCATTACCTAGGAGACACTGATGCTGCTGTGACCTCCCAAGCACAGCCAGCAGCCAGGAACCTGCCACTGGCCTAGGAGACACTGAGGCTGCTGTGACCTCACAAGCACAGCCAGCAGCCAGGAGCCTTCCACTGGCCTAGGAGGCACTGAGGCTGCTGTGACCTCACAAGTAGACCCAGCAGCCAGGAGCCTGCCACTGGCCTAGGAGGCACTCAGGCTGCTCTGAGCTCACAAGCACAGCTGTCAGCCAGGAGCCTGCCACTGGCCTAGGAGGCACTCAGCCTGTTGTGACCTCACAAGCACAGCCAACAGCCAGGAGCCTGCCACTGGCCTAGGAGGCACGGAGGCTGCTGTGACCTCACAAGCACAGCCAGCAGGGGGCGCTGCACACTAACGTATGAGGCACTCAGGCTACTGTGACCACACAAGCACAGCCAGCATCCATGAGCCTGCCACTGGCCTAGGAGGCACTCAGGCTGCTGTGACCACAGAAGCACAGCCAGCAGCCAGGAGCCTGCGACTGGCCTAGGAGGCACTGAGGCTGCTTTGACCTCCCAAGCACAACCAGCAGCCATGAACCTGGCACTGGCCTAGGAGGCACTCAGCCTCCTGTGACCTCCCAAGCACAGCCAACAGCCAGGAGCATGTTGCTGGCCTAGGAGGCACTCAGGCTGCTGTGACCTCTCAAGCTCAGCCAGCAGCCATGAGCCTCCCACTGGCCAAGGAGGCACTCAGGCTGCTGTGACCTCACAAGCACAGCCAGCTGCCATGAGCCTGCCACTGGCCTAGGAGGCACTGAGGCTGCTGTGACCTCACAAGCAGAGCCAGCAGCCAGGAGCCTGCCACTGGCCTAGGAGGCACTGAGGCTGCTGTGACCTCACAAGCACAGCCAGCAGCCATGAGCCTGCCACTGGCCTAGGAGGCACTGAGGCTGCTGTGACCTCACAAGCACAGCCAGCAGCCAGGAGCCTCCCACTGGCCTAGGAGGCACTCAGGCTGCATTGGCCTCCAAGCACAGCCAGCAGCCATGAGCCTCCCACTGGCCTAGGAGGCACTGAGGCTGCTGTGACCACACAAGCACAGCCAGCAGCCAGGAGCCTGCCACTGGCCTCGGAGGCACTGAGGCTGCTGTGACCTCACAAGCACAGCCAGCAGGCATGAGCCTGCCACTGGCCTAGGAGGCACGGAGGCTGCTGTGACCTCCCAAGCACAGCCAGCAGTCATGAGCCTGCCACTGGCCTAGCAGGCACTGAGGCTGCTGTGACCTCACAAGCACAGCCAACAGGAGGCGCTGCACACTAACGTAAGAGGCACTGAGCCTGCTGTGACCTCACAAGCACAGCCAGCTGCCAGGAGCCTGCTAGTGGCTGAGAGGCACTCAGGCTGCGGTGACCTCACAAGCACAGCCAGCAGGTGGCGATGCACACTAACGTTTGAGGCAGTGATGCTGCTGTGACCTCACAAGCACAGCCAGCAGGCAGGAGCCTGCCACTGGCCTCGGAGGCACTGAGGCTGCTGTGACCTCACAAACACAACCGGCAGCCATGAGCCTGTCGCTGGCCTAGGGGACACTGAGCCTGCTGTGACCTCCCAAGCACAGCCAGCAGTCAGGAGCCTGTCGCTGGCCTAGGAGGCACTCAGGCTTCAGTGACCTCCCAAGCACAGCCAGCAGCCAGGAGCCTGCCACTGGCCTAGGAGGCACTGAGGCTGCTGTGACATCACAAGCACAGCCAACAGAGGGGGCTGCACACTGTAATATGAGGCACTGAGCCTGCTATGACCTCCCAAGCACAGCCAGCAGCCATGAGCCTGCCACTGGCCTAGGAGGCACTGAGGCTGCTGGGACGACTCAGGCTCAGCCAGCAGCCAGGAGCCTGCCACTGGCCTAGGAGGCACGGAGGATTCTGTGACGTCACAAGCACAGCCCGCTGCCAGGAGCCTGCCACTGGCGTAGGAGGCACTCAGCCTGCTGTGACCTCACAAGCACAGCCAGCTGCTAGGAGCCTGCCACTGGCCTAGGAGGCACTCAGGCTGCTGTGACCTCACAAGCACAGGCAACAGCCATGAGCCTGCCACTGGCCTAGGAAGCACTGAGGCTGCTGTGACCTCCCAAGCTTAGCCAGCAGCCATGAGCCTGCCACTGGCCTAGGAGGCAGTCATGCTGCTATGAACTCAAAAGCACAGCCAGCAGCCAGGAGCCTGCCTTTGGCCTAGGAGGCACTCAGGCTACTGTGACCTCCCAAGCACAGCCAACAGCCATGAGCCTGGTACTGGACTAGGAGGCACTCAGGCTGCTGTGACCTCACAAGGACAACCAGCATGTGGGGCTGCATGCTCATGTTTGAGGCACTGATGCTGCTGTGACCTCACAAGCACAGCCAGCAGCCATGAGCCTGCCACTGGCCTAAGAGGCACTCAGGCTGCTGTGAGCTCACAAGCACAGCCAGCAGCCAGGATCCTGCCACTGGCCTAGGTGGCACGGAGGATTCTGTGACGTCACAAGCACAGCCAGCAGCCAGGAGCTTGCCACTTGCCTCGGAGGTACTGAGGCTGCTGTGACCTCACAAGCAAAGCCAGCAGGTGGGGCTGCACACTAACGTATCAGGCACTGAGGCTGCTGTAACCTCACAAGCACAGCCAGCAGCCAGGAGCCTGCCACTGGCCTAGGAGGCACTCAGGCTGCTGTGACCTCACAAGCATAGCCAGCAGGCATGAGCCTGCCAGTGGCCTAGGAGGCACTGAGGCTGCTGTGACCTCACAAGCACAGCCAGCAACCATGAGCCTGTCGCTGCTCTCGGAGGCACTGAGGCTGCTGTGACCTCACAAGCACAACCAGCGTGTCAGGCTGCATACTAAAGTATGAGGGACTGAGGTTGCTGTGACCTCACAAGCACAGCCAGCAGCCAGGAGCCTGCCTCTGGCCTAGGAGGCACTGAGGCTGCTGTGACCTCACAAGCACAGCCAGCAGCCAGGAGCCTGCCACTGGCCTAGGAGGCACTGAGGCTGCTGTGACCTCCCAAGCACAGCCAATAGCCATGAGCCTGCCACTGGCCTAGGAGGCACGGAGGCTGCTGTGACCTCACAAGCACAGACAGCAGCCAGGAGCCTGCCACTGGCCTCGGAGGCACTGAGGCTGCTGTGACCTCACAAGCACAGCCAGCAGCCAGGAGCCTGCCACTGGTTAGGATGCCTTCAACCTGCTGTGACCTCACAAGCACAGCCAGCAGCCAGGAGCCTGCCACTGGCCTAGGAGGCACGGAGGATTCTCTGACGTCACAAGCACAGCCAGCTGCCAGGAGCCTGCCACTGGCCTAGGACGCACTGAGGCTGCTGTGACCTCCCAAGCACAGCCAGCAGCCAGGAGCCTGTCACTGGCCTAGGAGACAGTTAGGCTGCTGTGACCTCCCAAGCACAGCCAGCAGCCAGGAGCCTGCCTCTGGCCTAGGAGACAGTTAGGCTGCTGTGACCTCACAAGCACAGCCAGCAGCCAGGAGCCTGCCTCTGGCCTAGGAGGCACTGAGGATGCTGTGACCTCACAAGCACAGCCAGCAGGCATGAGCCTGCCACTGGCCTCGGAGGCAGTGAGCCTGCTGTGACCTCACAAGCACAGCCAGCAGCCAGGAGCCTGCCGCTGGCCTAGGAGGCACTGAGGCTGCTGTGACCTCCCAAGCACAGCCAGCAGCCATGAGCCTGCCACTGGCCTAGGAGGCACTGAGGCTGCTGTGACCTCACAAGTAGACCCAGCAGCCAGGAGCCTGCCACTGGCCTAGGAGGCACGGAGGCTGCTGTGAGCTCACAAGCAGAGCTGTCAGCCAGGAGCCTGCCACTGGCCTAGGAGGCACTCAGCCTGTTGTGACCTCCCAAGCACAGACAACAGCCAGGAGCCTGGCACTGGCCTAGGAGGCACTCAGGCTGCTGTGACCTCACAAGCACAGGCAGCAGGGGGCGCTGCACACTAACGTATGAGGCACTGAGGCCACTGTGACCACACAAGCACAGCGAGCATCCATGAGCCTGCCACTGGCCTAGGAGGTACTGAGGCTGCTGTGACCTCCCAAACACAGCCAACAACAGTGAGGCTGGCACTGGCCTATGAGGCAATCAGGCTGCTGTGACCTCCCAAGCACAGCCAGCAGCCAGGAGCCTGCCACTGTCCTAGGAGGCACTGATGTTGCTGTGACCTCTCAAGCTCAGCCAGCAGCCAGGAGCCTGCCACTGGCCTAGGAGGCACGCAGGATTCTCTGACGTTACAAGCACAGCCAGCAGGGGGCGCTGCACACAAACGTATGAGGCAGTGAGGCTGCTGTGACCACACAAGCACAGCCAGGAGGCAGGAGCCTGCCACTGGCCTAGGAGGCACTGAGGCTGCTCTGACCTCACAAGCACAGGCAGCAGCCAGGAGCCTGCCACTTGCCGAGGAGGCACTGAGGCTGCTGTGACCTCACAAGCACAGCCAGCAGGGGGTCTGCACAGTAAGGTATGAAGCACGGAGGCTGCTGTGATGCCACAAGCACGGCCAGCAGCCATGAACCGGCCACTGGCCTAGCAGGCACTCAGGCTGCTGTGACATCCCAAGCACAGCCAGCAGCCAGTAACCTGCCACTGGCCGAGGAGGCACTGAGGCTGCTGTGACCTCCCAAGCACAGCCAGCAGCCAGGAACCTGCCACTGGCCTAGGAGACACTGATGCTGCTGTCACCTCTCAAGCACAGCCAGCAGCCAGGAGCCTCCCACTGGCCTAGGAGGCACTGAGGCTGCTGTGACCTCACAAGCACAACCGGCAGCCATGAGCCTGTCGCTGGCCTAGGGGACACTGAGCCTGCTGTGACCTCCCAAGCACAGCCAGCAGTCAGGAGCCTGTCGCTGGCCTAGGAGGCACTCAGGCTTCAGTGACCTCCCAAGCACAGCCAGCAGCCAGGAGCCTGCCACTGGCCTAGGAGGCACTGAGGCTGCTGTGACATCACAAGCACAGCCAACAGAGGGGGCTGCACACTGTAATATGAGGCACTGAGCCTGCTATGACCTCCCAAGCACATCCAGCAGCCATGAGCCTGCCACTGGCCTAGGAGGCACTGAGGCTGCTGGGACGACTCAGGCTCAGCCAGCAGCCAGGAGCCTGCCACTGGCCTAGGAGGCACGGAGGATTCTGTGACGTCACAAGCACAGCCCGCTGCCAGGAGCCTGCCACTGGCGTAGGAGGCACTCAGCCTGCTGTGACCTCACAAGCACAGCCAGCTGCTAGGAGCCTGCCACTGGCCTAGGAGGCACTCAGGCTGCTGTGACCTCACAAGCACAGGCAACAGCCATGAGCCTGCCACTGGCCTAGGAAGCACTGAGGCTGCTGTGACCTCCCAAGCTTAGCCAGCAGCCATGAGCCTGCCACTGGCCTAGGAGGCAGTCATGCTGCTATGAACTCAAAAGCACAGCCAGCAGCCAGGAGCCTGCCTTTGGCCTAGGAGGCACTCAGGCTACTGTGACCTCCCAAGCACAGCCAACAGCCATGAGCCTGGTACTGGACTAGGAGGCACTCAGGCTGCTGTGACCTCACAAGCACAGCCAGCATGTGGGGCTGCATGCTCATGTTTGAGGCACTGATGCTGCTGTGACCTCACAAGCACAGCCAGCAGCCATGAGCCTGCCACTGGCCTAAGAGGCACTCAGGCTGCTGTGAGCTCACAAGCACAGCCAGCAGCCAGGATCCTGCCACTGGCCTAGGTGGCACGGAGGATTCTGTGACGTCACAAGCACAGCCAGCAGCCAGGAGCTTGCCACTTGCCTCGGAGGTACTGAGGCTGCTGTGACCTCACAAGCAAAGCCAGCAGGTGGGGCTGCACACTAACGTATCAGGCACTGAGGCTGCTGTAACCTCACAAGCACAGCCAGCAGCCAGGAGCCTGCCACTGGCCTAGGAGGCACTCAGGCTGCTGTGACCTCACAAGCATAGCCAGCAGGCATGAGCCTGCCAGTGGCCTAGGAGGCACTGAGGCTGCTGTGACCTCACAAGCACAGCCAGCAACCATGAGCCTGTCGCTGCTCTCGGAGGCACTGAGGCTGCTGTGACCTCACAAGCACAACCAGCGTGTCAGGCTGCATACTAAAGTATGAGGGACTGAGGTTGCTGTGACCTCACAAGCACAGCCAGCAGCCAGGAGCCTGCCTCTGGCCTAGGAGGCACTGAGGCTGCTGTGACCTCACAAGCACAGCCAGCAGCCAGGAGCCTGCCACTGGCCTAGGAGGCACTGAGGCTGCTGTGACCTCCCAAGCACAGCCAATAGCCATGAGCCTGCCACTGGCCTAGGAGGCACGGAGGCTGCTGTGACCTCACAAGCACAGACAGCAGCCAGGAGCCTGCCACTGGCCTCGGAGGCACTGAGGCTGCTGTGACCTCACAAGCACAGCCAGCAGCCAGGAGCCTGCCACTGGTTAGGATGCCTTCAACCTGCTGTGACCTCACAAGCACAGCCAGCAGCCAGGAGCCTGCCACTGGCCTAGGAGGCACGGAGGATTCTCTGACGTCACAAGCACAGCCAGCTGCCAGGAGCCTGCCACTGGCCTAGGACGCACTGAGGCTGCTGTGACCTCCCAAGCACAGCCAGCAGCCAGGAGCCTGTCACTGGCCTAGGAGACAGTTAGGCTGCTGTGACCTCCCAAGCACAGCCAGCAGCCAGGAGCCTGCCTCTGGCCTAGGAGACAGTTAGGCTGCTGTGACCTCACAAGCACAGCCAGCAGCCAGGAGCCTGCCTCTGGCCTAGGAGGCACTGAGGATGCTGTGACCTCACAAGCACAGCCAGCAGGCATGAGCCTGCCACTGGCCTCGGAGGCAGTGAGCCTGCTGTGACCTCACAAGCACAGCCAGCAGCCAGGAGCCTTCCGCTGGCCTAGGAGGCACTGAGGCTGCTGTGACCTCCCAAGCACAGCCAGCAGCCATGAGCCTGCCACTGGCCTAGGAGGCACTGAGGCTGCTGTGACCTCACAAGTAGACCCAGCAGCCAGGAGCCTGCCACTGGCCTAGGAGGCACGGAGGCTGCTGTGAGCTCACAAGCAGAGCTGTCAGCCAGGAGCCTGCCACTGGCCTAGGAGGCACTCAGCCTGTTGTGACCTCCCAAGCACAGACAACAGCCAGGAGCCTGGCACTGGCCTAGGAGGCACTCAGGCTGCTGTGACCTCACAAGCACAGCCAGCAGGGGGCGCTGCACACTAACGTATGAGGCACTGAGGCCACTGTGACCACACAAGCACAGCGAGCATCCATGAGCCTGCCACTGGCCTAGGAGGCACTGAGGCTGCTGTGACCTCCCAAACACAGCCAACAACAGTGAGGCTGGCACTGGCCTATGAGGCAATCAGGCTGCTGTGACCTCCCAAGCACAGCCAGCAGCCAGGAGCCTGCCACTGTCCTAGGAGGCACTGATGTTGCTGTGACCTCTCAAGCTCAGCCAGCAGCCAGGAGCCTGCCACTGGCCTAGGAGGCACGCAGGATTCTCTGACGTTACAAGCACAGCCAGCAGGGGGCGCTGCACACAAACGTATGAGGCAGTGAGGCTGCTGTGACCACACAAGCACAGCCAGGAGGCAGGAGCCTGCCACTGGCCTAGGAGGCACTGAGGCTGCTCTGACCTCACAAGCACAGGCAGCAGCCAGGAGCCTGCCACTTGCCGAGGAGGCACTGAGGCTGCTGTGACCTCACAAGCACAGCCAGCAGGGGGTCTGCACAGTAAGGTATGAAGCACGGAGGCTGCTGTGATGCCACAAGCACGGCCAGCAGCCATGAACCGGCCACTGGCCTAGCAGGCACTCAGGCTGCTGTGACATCCCAAGCACAGCCAGCAGCCAGGAACCTGCCACTGGCCGAGGAGGCACTGAGGCTGCTGTGACCTCACAAGCACAGCCAGCAGCCAGGAGCCTGCCAGTTGCCTAGGAGGCACTCAGGCAGTTGCGACCTCACAAGCACAGCCAGCAGGCATGAGCCTGGCACTGGCCTAGGAGGCACTGAGGCTGCTGTGACCTCACTAGCACAGCCAGCAGCCAGGAGCCTGTCGTTGGCCTAGGACGCACTGAGGCTGCTGTGACCTCACAAGCACAGCCAGCAGCCAGGAGCCTGCCACTGGCCAAAGAGACACTCAGGCTGCTGTGACCTCACAAGCACAGCTGTCAGCCAGGAGCCTGCAACTGGCCTCGGAGGCACTCAGCCTGTTGTGACCTGCCAAGCACAGCCAACAGCCAGGAGCCTGCCACTGGCCTAGGAGGCACGGAGGCTGCTGTGACCTCACAAGCACAGCCAGCAGGGGGCGCTGCACACTAACGTATGAGGCACTGATGCTACTGTGACCTCAGAAGCACAGCCAGCAGCCATGAGCCTGTCGGTGGCCTAGGAGACACTGAGGCTGCTGTCACCTCCCAAGCACAGCCAGCAGCCAGGAGCCTGCCACTGGCCTAGGAGGCACTGAGGCTGCTGTGACCTCACAAGTAGACCCAGCAGCCAGGAGCCTGCCACTGGCCTAGGAGGCACTCAGGCTGCTCTGAGCTCACAAGCACAGCTGTCAGCCAGGAGCCTGCCACTGGCCTAGGAGGCACTCAGCCTGTTGTGACCTCACAAGCACAGCCAACAGCCAGGAGCCTGCCACTGGCCTAGGAGGCACGGAGGCTGCTGTGACCTCACAAGCACAGCCAGCAGGGGGCGCTGCACACTAACGTATGAGGCACTCAGGCTGCTGTGACCACAGAAGCACAGCCAGCAGCCAGGAGCCTGCGACTGGCCTAGGAGGCACTGAGGCTGCTTTGACCTCCCAAACACAACCAGCAGCCATGAAGCTGGCCCTTGCCTCGGAGGCACTCAGCCTCCTGTGACCTCCCAAGCACAGCCAGCAGCCAGGAGCATGTTGCTGGCCTAGGAGGCACTCAGGCTGCTGTGACCTCTCAAGCTCAGCCAGCAGCCATGAGCCTGCCACTGGCCTAGGAGGCACTCAGGCTGCTGTGACCTCACAAGCACAGCCAGCAGCCATGAGCCTGCCACTGGCCTAGCAGGCACTGAGGCTGCTGTGACCTCACAAGCACAGCCAGCAGCCAGGAGCCTGCCACTGGCCTAGGAGGCACTGATGCTGCTGTGACCTCACAAGCACAGCCAGCAGCCAGGAGCCTGCCACTGGCCTAGGACGCACTCAGGCTGCTGTGACCTCACAAGCACAGCCAGCAGCCAGGAGCCTGCCACTGTCTTAGGAGGCACTGAGGCTGCTGTGACCTCACAAGCACAGCCAGCAGCCAGGAGCCTGCCACTGGCCTCGGAGGCACTCAGGCTGCTGTGACCTCACAAGCACAGCCAGCAGCCAGGAGCCTGCCACTGGCCTAGGAGGCACTGAGGCTGCTCTGACCTCACAAGCACAGCCAGCAGCCATGAGCCTTCCACTGGCCTATGAGGCACTGAGGCTGCTGTGACATCACAAGCAGAGCCAGCAGCCAGGAGCTTGCCACTGGCCTCGGAGGCACTCAGGCTGCTGTGACCTCACAAGCACAGCCAGCAGCCATGAACCTGCCAGTGGCCTAGGAAGCACTGAGGCTGCTGTGACGTCACAAGCACAGCCAGCAGGGGGTGCTGCACACTAACGTATAAGGCACTAAAGCTGCTGTGACCTCCCAAGCACAGCCAGCAGCCAGGAACCTGCCACTGGCCTAGGAGGCACTGAGGCTGCTGTGACCTCACAAGCACAGCCAGCAGCCAGGAGCCTGCCACTGGCCTAGGAGGCACTGAGGCTGCTGTTTCCTCACAAGCACAGCCAGCAGCCAGGAGCCTGACACTGGCCTGGGAGGCACTCAGGCTGCTGTGACCTCCCAAGCACAGCCAGCAGCCATGAGCCTGCCACTGGCCTAGGAGGCACTGAGGCTGCTGTGACCTCACAAGCTCAGGCAGCAGCCAGGAGCCTGCCACTTTCCTAGGAGGCACTCAAGCTGCTGTGACCTCACAAGC
The DNA here is from genome assembly GCF_036370855.1 of Dromaius novaehollandiae. Lineage (NCBI taxonomy): Eukaryota > Metazoa > Chordata > Aves > Casuariiformes > Dromaiidae > Dromaius > Dromaius novaehollandiae. The sequence goes on along the minus strand of NC_088103.1, from coordinate 3,449,003 downwards.
ACAGCCAGCACCCATGAGCCTGCCACTGGCCTAGGAGGCACTGAGGCTGCTGTGCCCTCAAAAGCACAACCAGCAGGTTGGGCTGCACACTAACGTATGAGGCACGGAGGCTGCTGTGATGTCACAAGCTCGGTCAGCAGCCAGGATCCTGCCACTGGCCTCGGCGGAACTGAGGCTGCTGTGACCTCACAAGCACAGCCAGCAGGTGCTGCTGCACACTAACGATTGAGGCACAGAGGCTGCTGTGACCTCACAAGCACAGCCAGCAGCCAGGAGCCTGCCACTGGCCTAGGAGGCACTGAGGCTGCTGTGACCTCACTAGCACAGCCAGCAGCCAGGAGCCTGTCGTTGGCCTAGGACGCACTGAGGCTGCTGTGACCTCACAAGAACAGCCAGCAGCCAGGAGCCTGCCACTGGCCAAAGAGACACTCAGGCTGCTGTGACCTCACAAGCACAGCTGTCAGCCAGGAGCCTGCAACTGGCCTCGGAGGCACTCAGCCTGTTGTGACCTGCCAAGCACAGCCAACAGCCAGGAGCCTGCCACTGGCCTAGGAGGCACGGAGGCTGCTGTGACCTCGCAAGCACAGCCAGCAGGGGGCGCTGCACACTAACGTATGAGGCACTGATGCTACTGTGACCTCAGAAGCACAGCCAGCAGCCATGAGCCTGTCGGTGGCCTAGGAGACACTGAGGCTGCTGTCACCTCCCAAGCACAGCCAGCAGCCAGGAGCCTGCCACTGGCCTAGGAGGCACTGAGGCTGCTGTGACCTCACAAGCAAAGCCAGCAGCCAGGAGCCTGCCACTGGCCTAGGAGGCACTGAGGCTACTGTGACCTCACAAACACAGCCAACAACCATGAGCCTCCCACTGGCCTAGGAGGCACTGAGGCTGCTGTGACCTCACAAACACAGCCAGCAACCATGAGCCTCCCACTGGCCTAGGAGGCACTGAGGCTGCTGTGACCTCCCAAGCACAGCCAGCAGCCAGGAGCCTGCCACTGGCCTAGGAGGCACTGAGGCTGCTGTGACCTCACAAGCACAGCCAGCAGGGGGCGCTGCACAGCAACGTATGAGGCACTGATGCTGCTGTGACCTGACAAGCACAGCCAGCAGCCATGTGCCTGCCACTGGCCTAGGAGGCACTGAGGCTGCTGTGACCTCACAAGCACAGCCAGCAACCATGAGCCTCCCACTGGCCTAGGAGGCACTGAGGCTGCTGTGACCTCCCAAGCACAGCCAGCAGCCAGGAGCCTGCCACTGGCCTAGGAGGCACTCATGCTGCTGTGACCTCACAAGCACAGCCAGCAGGGGGCGGTGCACAGTAACGTATGAGGCACTGATGCTGCTGTGACCTGACAAGCACAGCCAGCAGCCAGGAGCCTGCCACTGGCCTAGTAGGCACTGAGGCTGCTGTGACGTCAAAAGCACAGCCAGCAACCATGAGCCTCCCACTGGCCTAGGAGGCACTGAGGCTGCTGTGACCTCCCAAGCACAGCCAGCAGCCAGGAGCCTGCCACTGGCCTAGGAGGCACTGAGGCTGCTGTGACCTCACAAGCACAGCCAGCAGCCAGGAGCCTGCCACTGGCCAAAGAGGCACTCAGGCTACTGTGACCTCATAAGCACAGCCAGCAAACAGGAGCCTGGAAGTGGCCTAGGAGGCACGGAGGCTGCTGTGACCTCACAAGCTCAGCCAGCAGCCATGACCCTGTCACTGGCCTAGGAGGCACTGAGGCTGCTCTGACCTCACAAGCACAGCCAGCAGCCAGGTGCCTGCCACTGGCCTCGGAGGCACTCAGGCTGCTGTGAGTTCACAAGCACAGCCAACAGCCATTACTGGGCTGCTGGTCAAGAAGGCACTGTGGCTGCTGTGACCTCACTAGCACAGCCTGCAGCCAGGAGCCTGCCACTGGCCTAGGAGGCACGGAGGGTGCTGTGACCTTCCAAACACAGCCAGCAGCCAGGAGCCTGCCACTGGCCTCGGAGGCACTGAGGATAATGTGACCTCACAAGCACAGCCAGCAGCCAGGAGCCTGCCACTGGCCTAGGTGGCACTCAGGATTCTGTGACCTCACAAGCACAGCCAGCAGCCATGAGCCTGCCAGAGGCGTAGGAGGCACTCAGCCTGCTGTGACCTCAGAAGCACAGCCAGCAGCCATGAGCCTGCCACTGGCCTAGGAGGCACTCAGGCTGTTGTGATGTCACAAACACAGCCAGCAGCCATGAGCCTGCCACTGGCCTAGGAGGCACTCACCTGCTGTGGTCTCACAAGCACAGGCAACAGCCATGAGCCTGCCACTGGCCTAGGAGGCACTGGAGCTGCTGTGACCTCACAAGCACAGCCAGCAGGGGGCGGTGCACAGTAACGTATGAGGCACTGATGCTGCTGTGACCTGACAAGCACAGCCAGCAACCATGAGCCTCCCACGGGCCAAGAGGCACTGAGGCTGCTGTGACCTCCCAAGCACAGCCAGCAGCCAGGAGCCTGCCACTGGCCTAGGAGGCACTGAGGCTGCTGTGACCTCACAAGCACAGCCAGCAGCCAGGAGCCTGCCACTGGCCTCGGAGGCACTCAGGCTAGTGTGACCTCATAAGCACAGCCAGCAAACAAGAGCCTGCAAGAGGCCTAGGAGGCACGGAGGCTGCTGTGACCTCACAAGCTCAGCCACCAGCCATGAGCCTGTCACTGGCCTAGGAGGCACTGAGGCTGCTGTGAGCTCACAAGCACAGCCAGCAGCCAGGAGCCTTCCACTGGCCCAGAAGGAAAGGAAGCGTCTGTGAGCTCACAAGCACAGCCAACAGCCATTACTGGGCTGCTGGTCAAGAAGGCCCTGAGGCTGCTGTGACCTCACTAGCACAGCCTGCAGCCAGGAGCCTGCCACTGGCCTAGGAGGCACGGAGGGTGCTGTGACCTTCCAAACACAGCCAGCAGCCAGGAGCCTGCCACTGGCCTCGGAGGAACTGAGGCTACTGTGACCTCACAAGCACAGCCAGCAACCATGAGCCTCCCACTGGCCTAGGAGGCACTGAGGCTGCTCTGACCTCCCAAGCACAGCCAGCAGCCAGGAGCCTGCCACTGGCCTAGGAGGCACTCATGCTGCTGTGACCTCACAAGCACAGCCAGCAGGGGGCGGTGCACAGTAACGTATGAGGCACTGATGCTGCTGTGACCTGACAAGCACAGCCAGCAGCCAGGAGCCTGCCACTGGCCTAGGAGGCACTGAGACTGCTGTGACCTCACAAGCACAGCCAGCAACCATGAGCCTCCCACTGGCCTAGGAGGCACTGAGGCTGCTGTGACCTCCCAAGCACAGCCAGCAGCCAGGAGCCTGCCACTGGCCTAGGAGGCACTGAGGCTGCTGTGACCTCACAAGCACAGCCAGCAGCCAGGAGCCTGCCACTGGCCAAAGAGGCACTCAGGCTACTGTGACCTCATAAGCACAGCCAGCAAACAGGAGCCTGGAAGTGGTCTAGGAGGCACGGAGCCTGCTGTGACCTCACAAGCTCAGCCAGCAGCCATGACCCTGTCACTGGCCTAGGAGGCACTGAGGCTGCTCTGACCTCACAAGCACAGCCAGCAGCCAGGTGCCTGCCACTGGCCTCGGAGGCACTCAGGCTGCTGTGAGCTCACAAGCACAGCCAACAGCCATTACTGGGCTGCTGGTCAAGAAGGCACTGAGGCTGCTGTGACCTCACTAGCACAGCCTGCAGCCAGGAGCCTGCCACTGGCCTAGGAGGCACGGAGGCTGCTGTGACCTTCCAAACACAGCCAGCAGCCAGGAGCCTGCCACTGGCCTCGGAGGCACTGAGGATAATGTGACCTCACAAGCACAGCCAGCAGCCAGGAGCCTGCCACTGGCCTAGGTGGCACTCAGGATTCTGTGACCTCACAAACACAGCCAGCAGCCATGAGCCTGCCAGTGGCGTAGGAGGCACTCAGCCTGCTGTGACCTCACAAGCACAGCCAGCAGCCATGAGCCTGCCACTGGCCTAGGAGGCACTCAGGCTGTTGTGATCTCACAAGCACAGCCAGCAGCCATGAGCCTGCCACTGGCCTAGGAGGCACTCACCTTCTGTGGTCTCACAAGCACAGGCAGCAGCCATGAGCCTGCCACTGGCCTAGGAGGCACTGGGGCTTCTGTGACCTCACAAGCACAGCCAGCAGGGAGCGGTGCACAGTAACGTATGAGGCACTGATGCTGCTGTGACCTGACAAGCACAGCCAGCAGCCAGGAGCCTGCCACTGGCCTAGGAGGCACTGAGGCTGCTCTGACCTCACAAGCACAGCCAGCAACCATGAGCCTCCCACTGGCCTAGGAGGCACTGAGGCTGCTGTGACCTCACAAGCACAGCCAGCAGCCAGGAGCCTGCCACTGGCCTAGGAGGCACTGAGGCTGCTGTGACCTCACAAGCACAGGCAGCAGCCAGGAGCCTGCCACTGGCCTCGGAGGCACTCAGGCTAGTGTGACCTCATAAGCACAGCCAGCAAACAAGAGCCTGCCACTGGCCTAGGGGGCACGGAGGCTGCTGTGACCTCACAAGCTCAGCCACCAGCCATGAGCCTGTCACTGGCCTAGGAGGCACTGAGGCTGCTGTGAGCTCACAAGCACAGCCAGCAGCCAGGAGCCTTCCACTGGCCCAGAAGGAAAGGAAGCGTCTGTGAGCTCACAAGCACAGCCAACAGCCATTACTGGGTTGCTGGTCAAGAAGGCACTGAGGCTGCTGTGACCTCACTAGCACAGCCTGCAGCCAGGAGCCTGCCACTGGCCTAGGAGGCACGGAGGGTGCTGTGACCTTCCAAACACAGCCAGCAGCCAGGAGCCTGTCACTGGCCTCGGAGGCACTGAGGCTACTGTGACCTCACAAGCACAGCCAGCAGCCTGGAGCCTGCCACTGGCCTAGGAGGAACGGAGGCTGCTGTGACCTCACTAGCACAGCCAGCAGCCAGCAGCCTGTCACTGGCGTCGGATGCACTGAGGCTGCTGTGACCTCAGAAGCACAGCCAGCAGCCAGGAGCCTGCCACTGGCCTAGGAGGCACGGAGGCTGCTGTGACCTGACAAGCACAGCCAGCAGCCATGAGCCTGCCACTGGCCTAGGAGGCACTGAGGCTGCTGTGACCTCACAAGCACAGCCAGCAGCCATGAGCCCGGCACAGGCCTCGAAGGCACTGAGGCTGCTGTGATCTCACAAGCACGGCCAGCAGCCAGGAGCTTGCCACTGGCCTAGGAGGCACTGAGACTGCTGTGACCTCACAAGCACAGCCAGCAGGGGGCGGGGCACAGTAACGTATGAGGCACTGATGCTGCTGTGATGTCACAAGCACAGCCAGCAGCCATGAGCCTGCCACTGGCCTAGGAGGGCCGGAGGCTGCTGTGACCTCACAAGCACAGCCAGCAGCCAGGAGCCTGCCGCTGGCCTAGGAGGCACTGAGGCTGCTGTGACCTCACAAGCACAGCCAGCAGCCAGGAGCCTGCCACTGCCTAGGTGGCACTCAGGATTCTGTGACCTCACAAGCACAGCCAGCAGCCATGAGCCTGCCAGTGGCGTAGGAGGCACTGAGGCTGCTGTGACCTCACAAGCACAGCCAGCAGCCAGGAGCCTGCCACTGGCTTAGGAGGCACTGAGACTGCTGTGACCTCACAAGCACAGCCAGCAGGGGGCGGGGCACAGTAACGTATGAGGCACTGATGCTGCTGTGATGTCACAAGCACAGCCAGCAGCCAGGAGCCTGCCACTGGCCTAGGAGGGCCGGAGGCTGCTGTGACCTCACAAGCACAGCCAGCAGCCAGGAGCCTGCCAGTGGCGTAGGAGGCACTGAGGCTGCTCTGACCTCCCAAGCACAGCCAGCAGCCATGAGCCTGCCACTGGCCTAGGAGACACTCAGGCTGCTGTGACCTTGTTGTCCGTAAAGCGGATTCGTTGCCCGGTGTGCAATGAGCCAGTAATTACACACTCAGGAGAGACATTTATTTATTTATTTCAGAGTTGCGCAAGCCTGGGTGCTCAATGGTCTCCCACAAATCAAACACCCCCCCACCCCCAACTTTTCAGGTAGCATTTATACAATCAAATTTGCCATATTTGTGACTTCCTTCCTCTTATTTGCCATATTTGTGACTTCCTTCCTCTTTTACACTGATTGGTTAATGATTTCTTCACATTTCCCGGGTCCCACCCCTGCTTCTCAAGGTCCTCGTCAATTAATTAACAGTGCCCCAGCTGGGTCAGTAGGTGTTATCTTCTAAGGCCCTGAGGAAGAAGACATAATCCAGACCCCTTAATCATCACTGTTTTAACAGTGAGAGGAAGCTTTTTGCTTCCCAAGGTCTTGGCGCCCAAACAGGCCTTATTTCTCAGCCTTGGCATCCTCCCTTCTGGAGAGTGGGGCACAGGAATGCAGACTGCTTGTAACTCCCTTATCTCTCCAGCCTGCACCAGCTCTGAGGCCTTTTCTTAACGAACTAGGAGCGCGGCCTAAGGCTTCAGCAAATTTAGCTACTTATGCTAAGCAAGTGTGCGGCTACTCATGCTAAGCAAATTCTATCTAAGATAGAAGTTATCCAAATCTACCTACTTCAAACATTCTTTCTGAGCTTCTCAGGGTTGTCTTGTAACAATTCCCCCCTTTGAGACTTATATGATCATTTTCATATTAGTCTCACTCTTTTAAAATCTTTCCCATATTAGTTTCATATAACACTTAGCAATACATTGAATCACTACATAAACACATACAAAAACTACTAACACCAACCCTAAAATTGTGAAACATTTTTTAACCCATGAGCTCACATCAGGGAACCAGGAAGTCAACCATTTCCATGTTTCTTCAAATCCGAAAGAAGTATCATCTTTCTGAACCTCATGTAAGATTTCAGTCTGCTTCCAGGTTTCATTTAGATCGGGAGAAATTCTCCCGCTTTGATCCACATATACACAGCAACTAGTGTTTATTACTGTACATACTCCTCCCTGAGATGCCAATAACATATCTAGAGCCATCCTGTTTTGGGTACTTATTTTAGCAATTTCTGAAACCTCCTCTTGTAAAGCTGCAATGGCATCAGAGGTTTTATTCCCTATTTTTTCAATAACTGCTGAAATATTTACTATTGCTTTTTCAAGTTCACTCACTCCCAATTGTGGAAACAGCCACCTTACGAATGACTGAAACCTAGTAGGTCGATCTATTAAAGGATTATTGACCCTCTTTTGTCTCCTCATGAATGTTCTTAGCCAGGATTTTTGGTATTTATTACTCAGTTCTTTTCTTATAGTAACATTAGGGATTATTGCCCCTAAAGTACACGTCCCTGACCAATTAGGAGGTAGCACTTTTCATGCCTTGTTCCCACACAACCAATACCATCCACTACCTTTCGGAACACGCCACCCATTTAGTTCCTTACTTGGCCACTTATAACCTATTTCAGGTATATGAGAGCAATTTTTATAACCTCCCACCTTAATGGCTCCAGTACAGTTGATCAGCTGCTTTCCATAGGGTACAGTTTTTTCCCCACCATCTATTACTATTATTACATCTTCGGATGCATTGATAATAATCTCCTGTCACCCTCTGGACTTCCCATTCCTGTTCGGTTGTTTCATTATATTTCGTTTGATCACTATCATTTCTTATCTGCCTCATAAATTCCATAAAGGAAAAATTAAGAGGCACTCCAATTAGGGGGAAGCCCTTGTTGGAATGTTCAGGGAAGTGGGTACACACCCAGCAATCCTTCTGGTTAACTATCTTCATAGATTTCGTAATTACTTCCAAATGGAGATTATGGCTCCAAAATCCTTCCTGATTCCCTTTAATTGTTTGGCTCAGGTAACTTAGAAAAACTAACCACCACATTTCTCCCCTGGTTATTTGGGAGAACATCATTTTTACACAGATACCATAGATACCATAACAACAATATTCACCCTATTCCTAACAAACAGATTAAAGCAATTCTTTCCTGAATACAATCTAAATTTAAAACCGATTCGCTTCCAATACAACTCATATATCTTTATATATTTTTAACTTTAAAGGTTGAACTTGTTCAGCTTTCCACGTCTCTCGAGGTACTGCTTTCACTCGGGTGTAGTGGATCCAGGAATCAATTCCCTGCAGTTTCACAGCAGTATTTGTTGTTAGCAGTACAAGATACGGTCCCCTCCACTTTTCTACCAATGGCTCATCCTTCCAGGTCCGAAGGTACACTTGATCTCCCAGCTGGAATGAATGTACAGGTGAATCTAAAAGTACAGGAGATCTTAACTGGATGTACCTATGGAGAGAAGTAAGAACCTTTGCCATAGACAAGAGATAATCACTTAAAATTTGATCGCCCTTAACGTGCATTTGAATTTCATTTCCAGTTAGATTTACAGTGTAAGGTTTACCATACAGAATCTCAAAGGGACTAACTTTCTCCCTAACAAAACATCAGTCCATTTCATCTGAGTCTCCTGACACAATTTTCCTACCTGTCTCTTAATTGTTTGATTCATTCTTTCCACTTTTCCACTGGATTGTGGCCTCCAGGGGGTATGTAAGTCCCATTTAATTTGTAGTATTTTTGAGATTTGCTGTACTATTTCTGCTATAAAATGAGGTCCTCTATCTGAAGAAAACCCTTCTGGTACCCCAAATCTTGGTATAATTTCTTTTAATAACATTTTTACTACCTCCCTGGCTTTATTGGTACGACACGGGAAAGCTTCAGGCCATCCTGAAAAGGTGTCAACAATTACCAACAAATATTTATATCCATTACATCTTGGTAATTCAGAAAAATCAATTTGCCAGTAATCCCCAGGCATGAAGCCCCTTTTTACTTCCCCTGGGGGGGGCTTCTTCTGAAACACATTAGTCCATTTTCCCTCTGATAATTCCAGAGCCCGGGCTAAAGCAATCAGTTCTGCTTTCTGGGCTGATGTATTTGCTGGTAGTGATCTTGCTGGTAGTGATCTTGCTTCGATTTCTCCTTCCAAAGTGACGACAGCGTATCCAGCCCTTCTTTCTCCCTTTATTATAAAACTGCTTCCATTGGTAAATAATTCGCAGTCTGGATTCTGCAATGGAACATCTCTCAAATCTGGACGGCTGGAATATACTCGCTCAATAGTTTGCAGACAGTCATGAGCCAACTTCCCCCTTCATGAAATGGTAATAAAGATGCCGGATTAAGGGTATTACACACCTTCATGGTTACATCTTCTTGCTCAAGTATCACTGTCTGGTACTGCACCATCCTACTCGGGGATAACCAGTGATGCCCTTTTTGTTCTAAAACTGCTGCAACAGCATGTGGTACATAAACAGTCACTCTTTGTCCCAACGTCAATTTTCGTGCCTCTTGTATTAACATCACAGCAGCTGCAACTGCTCTGAGGCATCCTGGCCACCCCGCACTCACTTTATCCAGCTGTCTTGAAAAGTAAGCCACAGGTCTTTTCCAATTTCCTAAAGTCTGTACAAGCACTCCCAAAGCCTGGTGCCCTCTCTCATGTACATAAAGGGGTTTTTTTGGTTTTTTTTTTTTTTTTTTTTTTTAAACAGGCAGGATTGGAGTATTGTACTCGGATTGACATTCTCGCAACAGTCCATACTTTAAGAAATTATTAATCATAGGCTCCAGTCCAACACGGGCCTCTAGCTTCATGGGATACTGTTTTCGACTTACCGGTTTAGCTCCTTGTTTTAATTCCACCTTTACCGGTTCTGCACATCTGGCTCTTCCGGGTTTCTCCGTTGCCCACACAAAAGGGATTACTGCGTCCATTACTTCGGAGGGAATTTCGCTTGGTCCATCCTCCACCTGTTCGGAATCCAGTGCTTTCTGCAACATATATGCTTGTGCCTTCCAGGCGTTACTTTGTGGAATGTGCACCTTAACTTTGTTTTGATCAAAGGTTATCTGTGCCCCCAGTTTATTCAGTAAATCCCTCCCCATTAGGGGTAATGGGCTTTCTGGCATGTATAAGAATTCATGTGTTAACACCTTATTTCCTATTTCACATTTAATTGGTTGACAGAAAGGTTTGACCTCTCGCTTTCCCGTGGCCCCAATTACTGGCATAGAGAATTTACTCATTGGTCCCTTACAGCTATTTAGCACTGAATATGTTGCTCCAGTGTCTACTAAAAATTTAACTGTTTTGTTCCCCAGCTTTACTGAAACCAGGGGTTTGGCTGGGGAATCCAATTCCTCAACCCCCGGTCCCCATCAGTCTGAATCCTCTGTACCAATCATGAGCAAATCTGCCTCTGGAACAGATGCAGACAGAGGCTTCCAATGATCTGTTTGTCTCTTTGGGCACTCATTTTTCCAGTGCCCCTTCCCCCTGCAAATTGCACACTGATCTCTCCTTAGCGGAATTCTATCTCCTAAATTCCCTCTTTCTCTATACCCTCTTCCACGTCCTTGTCCTTTTGGAAAACTCCTTCCCTGAGAGGGAGTTTGTGCTTGGGCAAATGCAGCTGCCAAGATTGCAGCATTTTGCCTCTTATCTTTCAGTTTCTCCTTTTGTTTTTCCTTTCTCTCCACTTCTTCCCTATTATTGTACACCTTATATGCAATTTCTATTAATTGCGATATCGACATCCCCGACATACCATCTACTTTCTGAAGCTTTCTCCTTATATCTGGTGCTGACTGTCCTACAAATAATGTAGTAAAAGTCATTTTATTTGCTTCGTCCTCGGGATCCAAGTCTGTCCATTTTCGGGCAGTTTCACATAACCGCTCGTAAAATGCAGAGGGATCCTCAGTCTTACCCTGTGCGACTTGATATAGTTTTGCAATATTTTTGGGCTTAGGTACTCCATGCTTTACCCCGTATAATATTAACTGTTGGTACTGTTTAGTCATTAACCTGCCTGCCCCTGTGTTTTGATCCCAACCCGGTATAAAACGATCTGGTTCGTCTCCGGCATTTTGTCTTTCATTCCCCTCTTGAGCTTTGTCTAATACCATTCTTTTCTCCTCAGGTGAAAGCAAAGTATTTAAAAGCACCTGTAAATCCTGCCAATCTGGATTATGATTTTCAATTATCATTTTAAAGGATTGATACATCTTTTCTAGATTTTCTCGGTACGACCCGGCAGACTCCTTCCAATTCATTAAATCTGTAGTTGAAAAAGGGACCTTCACATACACAGGCATCCCGTCTGGTCTGACTGCTTGACGCAGCGGGGCCTGAATCGCGGGATGTTTAGCCCGAGTAGCCCGAGTTCTGCCTGCAATCGGGCTACATGCTTCACTTCCCTTATTTCTGCTATCGACACTATCTTGATCTCTTTCCGGAGAGACCAATAATTGTACATCCTCTTCCTCATCACCCACTTTTAAACACCTTTTCCCAATGCTACAAGCAGAGCAACACCGAGACATTTTCTCTTTGTTTCCCATCATCATTAACACATTTGAATCAGAGATCAACAGCTTACATTTTTTTCTAGTTTCATGATCATTTCTCAGAGAGAAGAACAAATCTACATATGGGACCTCATCCCATTTGTTCTGTCTTCTGCAAAACAACATAAATTGCAAGATTATATTATAGTTTAGCGTTCCCATTTCTGGCCATTTTTCCTCATCCTCCAGTTTATACATTAGCCACCACTGAGTACAGTATTCCTTTAATTTTCTCCTTGTTAAAGGATTCCCACCAAACTTACTCCAATGTTTCAGGATGCATCCTAAAGGAGAACAGGAGCATACCCCCACAGATTGTCCTGTTCCCATATTACCACCCTTAAAAGAACGTTCTTACCAATTACACTTTCGTACACTCCAGTCGTCACTGTCCAAACGTGTACAAAGCTTACCTTTGGTTACCACAACCAATTACCCTTGTATCATACCCTTTATGCAATGTCTCTTAATAATTACTGCGTTGCACCTTTGAGTCGCTTACCTGTTCCGACCAGGGAGGGTGCTCACGGAGTCCCCGAACAAAACGGTCGGTGCGCGCTGGAGTCCGATGAGCAGTGTTTCCCCGCCGGAACTGGCAAGAAGATCCGGGCAAGGCTTTACAGCGAGAGTCCCACCTGGGTCGCCAGAAAACTGTTGTCCGAAAAGTGGATTCGTTGCCCGGTGTGCAATGAGCCAATAATTACACACTCAGGAGAGACATTTATTTATTTATTTATTTCAGAGTTGCGCAAGCCTGGGTGCTCAGTGGTCTCCCACAAATCAAACACCCCCCCACCCCCAACTTTTCAGGTAGCATTTATACAATCAAATTTGCCATATTTGTGACTTCCTTCCTCTTATTTGCCATATTTGTGACTTCCTTCCTCTTTTACACTGATTGGTTAATGATTTCTTCACATTTCCCGGGTCCCACCCCTGCTTCTCAAGGTCCTCGTCAATTAATTAACACTGCCCCAGCTGGGTCAGTAGGTGTTATCTTCTAAGGCCCTGAGGAAGAAGACATAATCCAGACCCCTTAATCATCACTGTTTTAACAGTAAGAGGAAGCTTTTTGCTTCCCAAGGTCTTGGCGCCCAAACAGGCCTTATTTCTCAGCCTTGGCATCCTCCCTTTCGGAGAGTGGGGCACAGGAATGCAGACTGCTTGTAACTCCCTTATCTCTCCAGCCTGCACCAGCTCTGAGGCCTTTTCTTAACGAACTAGGAGCGCGGCCTAAGGCATCAGCAAATTTAGCTTCTTACGCTAAGCAAGTGTGCGGCTACTCATGCTAAGCAAATTCTATCTAAGATAGAAGTTATCCAGATCTACCTAATTCAAACATTCTTTCTGTGCTTCTCAGGGTTGTCTTGTAACAACCTCACCAGCACAGCCAGCAGCCAGGAGCCTGCGACTGGCCTAGGAGGCACTCAGGCTCCTGTGAACTCACAAGCACAACCAGCAGGGGGGGCTGCACACTAACATTAGGGGCACTGAGGCTGCTGTGACCTCACAAGCACAGCCAGCAGCCATGAGTCTGTTCCTGGCCTAGGAGGCACTGAGGCTGCTGAGACCTCACAAGCACAGCCAGCAGCCAGGAGCCGGCCACTGGCATCGGAGGGACTCAGCCTGCTGTGACCTCACAAGCACAGCCAGCAGCCATGAGCCTGCCACTGGCCTAGGAGGCACTGAGGCTGCTGTGACCTCACAAGCACAGCCAGCAGCCAGGAGCCTGCCAGTGGCCTCGAAGGCACTGATGCTACTGTGACCTCCCAAGCACAGCCAGCAGCCATTAGCAGGCTACTGGCCTGGGAGGCTCTCAGGCTGCTGTGACCTCACAAGTAGAGCCAGCAGCCATGAGCCTGCCGCTGGCCTAGGAGGCACGGAGGCTGCTGTGACCTCACAAGCACAGCCAGCAGGAGGCGCTACTCATTACCTAGCAGGCACTCAGGCTGCTGTGACCTCCCAAGCACAGCCAGCAACCAGGAGCCTGCCACTGGCGTAGGAGGCACTGAGCCTGCTGTGACCTCACAAGTACAGTCACCAGCCAGGAGCCTGCCACTGGCCTCGGAGGCACTGAGGCTGCTGTGACCTCACAAGCACAGCCAGCAGCCAGGAGCCTGCCACTGGCCTAGGAGGCACTCTGGCTGCTGTGACCTCACAAGCACAGCCAGCAGGGGGCGCTGCAGACTAACATATGAGGCTCTGATTCTGCTGTGACCTCACAAGCACAGCCAGCAGCCATAAGCCTGCCACTGGCCTAGGAGACACTCAGGCTGCTGTGACCTTGTTGTCCGTAAAGCGGATTCGTTGCCCGGTGTGCAATGAGCCAGTAATTACACACTCAGGAGAGACATTTATTTATTTATTTCAGAGTTGCGCAAGCCTGGGTGCTCGATGGTCTCCCACAAATCAAACACCCCCCCACCCCCAACTTTTCAGGTAGCATTTATACAATCAAATTTGCCATATTTGTGACTTCCTTCCTCTTATTTGCCATATTTGTGACTTCCTTCCTCTTTTACACTGATTGGTTAATGATTTCTTCACATTTCCCGGGTCCCACCCCTGCTTCTCAAGGTCCTCGTCAATTAATTAACAGTGCCCCAGCTGGGTCAGTAGGTGTTATCTTCTAAGGCCCTGAGGAAGAAGACATAATCCAGACCCCTTAATCATCACTGTTTTAACAGTGAGAGGAAGCTTTTTGCTTCCCAAGGTCTTGGCGCCCAAACAGGCCTTATTTCTCAGCCTTGGCATCCTCCCTTCTGGAGAGTGGGGCACAGGAATGCAGACTGCTTGTAACTCCCTTATCTCTCCAGCCTGCACCAGCTCTGAGGCCTTTTCTTAACGAACTAGGAGCGCGGCCTAAGGCTTCAGCAAATTTAGCTACTTATGCTAAGCAAGTGTGCGGCTACTCATGCTAAGCAAATTCTATCTAAGATAGAAGTTATCCAAATCTACCTACTTCAAACATTCTTTCTGAGCTTCTCAGGGTTGTCTTGTAACAATTCCCCCCTTTGAGACTTATATGATCATTTTCATATTAGTCTCACTCTTTTAAAATCTTTCCCATATTAGTTTCATATAACACTTAGCAATACATTGAATCACTACATAAACACATACAAAAACTACTAACACCAACCCTAAAATTGTGAAACATTTTTTAACCCATGAGCTCACATCAGGGAACCAGGAAGTCAACCATTTCCATGTTTCTTCAAATCCGAAAGAAGTATCATCTTTCTGAACCTCATGTAAGATTTCAGTCTGCTTCCAGGTTTCATTTAGATCGGGAGAAATTCTCCCGCTTTGATCCACATATACACAGCAACTAGTGTTTATTACTGTACATACTCCTCCCTGAGATGCCAATAACATATCTAGAGCCATCCTGTTTTGGGTACTTATTTTAGCAATTTCTGAAACCTCCTCTTGTAAAGCTGCAATGGCATCAGAGGTTTTATTCCCTATTTTTTCAATAACTGCTGAAATATTTACTATTGCTTTTTCAAGTTCACTCACTCCCAATTGTGGAAACAGCCACCTTACGAATGACTGAAACCTAGTAGGTCGATCTATTAAAGGATTATTGACCCTCTTTTGTCTCCTCATGAATGTTCTTAGCCAGGATTTTTGGTATTTATTACTCAGTTCTTTTCTTATAGTAACATTAGGGATTATTGCCCCTAAAGTACACGTCCCTGACCAATTAGGAGGTAGCACTTTTCATGCCTTGTTCCCACACAACCAATACCATCCACTACCTTTCGGAACACGCCACCCATTTAGTTCCTTACTTGGCCACTTATAACCTATTTCAGGTATATGAGAGCAATTTTTATAACCTCCCACCTTAATGGCTCCAGTACAGTTGATCAGCTGCTTTCCATAGGGTACAGTTTTTTCCCCACCATCTATTACTATTATTACATCTTCGGATGCATTGATAATAATCTCCTGTCACCCTCTGGACTTCCCATTCCTGTTCGGTTGTTTCATTATATTTCGTTTGATCACTATCATTTCTTATCTGCCTCATAAATTCCATAAAGGAAAAATTAAGAGGCACTCCAATTAGGGGGAAGCCCTTGTTGGAATGTTCAGGGAAGTGGGTACACACCCAGCAATCCTTCTGGTTAACTATCTTCATAGATTTCGTAATTACTTCCAAATGGAGATTATGGCTCCAAAATCCTTCCTGATTCCCTTTAATTGTTTGGCTCAGGTAACTTAGAAAAACTAACCACCACATTTCTCCCCTGGTTATTTGGGAGAACATCATTTTTACACAGATACCATAGATACCATAACAACAATATTCACCCTATTCCTAACAAACAGATTAAAGCAATTCTTTCCTGAATACAATCTAAATTTAAAACCGATTCGCTTCCAATACAACTCATATATCTTTATATATTTTTAACTTTAAAGGTTGAACTTGTTCAGCTTTCCACGTCTCTCGAGGTACTGCTTTCACTCGGGTGTAGTGGATCCAGGAATCAATTCCCTGCAGTTTCACAGCAGTATTTGTTGTTAGCAGTACAAGATACGGTCCCCTCCACTTTTCTACCAATGGCTCATCCTTCCAGGTCCGAAGGTACACTTGATCTCCCAGCTGGAATGAATGTACAGGTGAATCTAAAAGTACAGGAGATCTTAACTGGATGTACCTATGGAGAGAAGTAAGAACCTTTGCCATAGACAAGAGATAATCACTTAAAATTTGATCGCCCTTAACGTGCATTTGAATTTCATTTCCAGTTAGATTTACAGTGTAAGGTTTACCATACAGAATCTCAAAGGGACTAACTTTCTCCCTAACAAAACATCAGTCCATTTCATCTGAGTCTCCTGACACAATTTTCCTACCTGTCTCTTAATTGTTTGATTCATTCTTTCCACTTTTCCACTGGATTGTGGCCTCCAGGGGGTATGTAAGTCCCATTTAATTTGTAGTATTTTTGAGATTTGCTGTACTATTTCTGCTATAAAATGAGGTCCTCTATCTGAAGAAAACCCTTCTGGTACCCCAAATCTTGGTATAATTTCTTTTAATAACATTTTTACTACCTCCCTGGCTTTATTGGTACGACACGGGAAAGCTTCAGGCCATCCTGAAAAGGTGTCAACAATTACCAACAAATATTTATATCCATTACATCTTGGTAATTCAGAAAAATCAATTTGCCAGTAATCCCCAGGCATGAAGCCCCTTTTTACTTCCCCTGGGGGGGGCTTCTTCTGAAACACATTAGTCCATTTTCCCTCTGATAATTCCAGAGCCCGGGCTAAAGCAATCAGTTCTGCTTTCTGGGCTGATGTATTTGCTGGTAGTGATCTTGCTGGTAGTGATCTTGCTTCGATTTCTCCTTCCAAAGTGACGACAGCGTATCCAGCCCTTCTTTCTCCCTTTATTATAAAACTGCTTCCATTGGTAAATAATTCGCAGTCTGGATTCTGCAATGGAACATCTCTCAAATCTGGACGGCTGGAATATACTCGCTCAATAGTTTGCAGACAGTCATGAGCCAACTTCCCCCTTCATGAAATGGTAATAAAGATGCCGGATTAAGGGTATTACACACCTTCATGGTTACATCTTCTTGCTCAAGTATCACTGTCTGGTACTGCACCATCCTACTCGGGGATAACCAGTGATGCCCTTTTTGTTCTAAAACTGCTGCAACAGCATGTGGTACATAAACAGTCACTCTTTGTCCCAACGTCAATTTTCGTGCCTCTTGTATTAACATCACAGCAGCTGCAACTGCTCTGAGGCATCCTGGCCACCCCGCACTCACTTTATCCAGCTGTCTTGAAAAGTAAGCCACAGGTCTTTTCCAATTTCCTAAAGTCTGTACAAGCACTCCCAAAGCCTGGTGCCCTCTCTCATGTACATAAAGGGGTTTTTTTGGTTTTTTTTTTTTTTTTTTTTTTTTTAAACAGGCAGGATTGGAGTATTGTACTCGGATTGACATTCTCGCAACAGTCCATACTTTAAGAAATTATTAATCATAGGCTCCAGTCCAACACGGGCCTCTAGCTTCATGGGATACTGTTTTCGACTTACCGGTTTAGCTCCTTGTTTTAATTCCACCTTTACCGGTTCTGCACATCTGGCTCTTCCGGGTTTCTCCGTTGCCCACACAAAAGGGATTACTGCGTCCATTACTTCGGAGGGAATTTCGCTTGGTCCATCCTCCACCTGTTCGGAATCCAGTGCTTTCTGCAACATATATGCTTGTGCCTTCCAGGCGTTACTTTGTGGAATGTGCACCTTAACTTTGTTTTGATCAAAGGTTATCTGTGCCCCCAGTTTATTCAGTAAATCCCTCCCCATTAGGGGTAATGGGCTTTCTGGCATGTATAAGAATTCATGTGTTAACACCTTATTTCCTATTTCACATTTAATTGGTTGACAGAAAGGTTTGACCTCTCGCTTTCCCGTGGCCCCAATTACTGGCATAGAGAATTTACTCATTGGTCCCTTACAGCTATTTAGCACTGAATATGTTGCTCCAGTGTCTACTAAAAATTTAACTGTTTTGTTCCCCAGCTTTACTGAAACCAGGGGTTTGGCTGGGGAATCCAATTCCTCAACCCCCGGTCCCCATCAGTCTGAATCCTCTGTACCAATCATGAGCAAATCTGCCTCTGGAACAGATGCAGACAGAGGCTTCCAATGATCTGTTTGTCTCTTTGGGCACTCATTTTTCCAGTGCCCCTTCCCCCTGCAAATTGCACACTGATCTCTCCTTAGCGGAATTCTATCTCCTAAATTCCCTCTTTCTCTATACCCTCTTCCACGTCCTTGTCCTTTTGGAAAACTCCTTCCCTGAGAGGGAGTTTGTGCTTGGGCAAATGCAGCTGCCAAGATTGCAGCATTTTGCCTCTTATCTTTCAGTTTCTCCTTTTGTTTTTCCTTTCTCTCCACTTCTTCCCTATTATTGTACACCTTATATGCAATTTCTATTAATTGCGATATCGACATCCCCGACATACCATCTACTTTCTGAAGCTTTCTCCTTATATCTGGTGCTGACTGTCCTACAAATAATGTAGTAAAAGTCATTTTATTTGCTTCGTCCTCGGGATCCAAGTCTGTCCATTTTCGGGCAGTTTCACATAACCGCTCGTAAAATGCAGAGGGATCCTCAGTCTTACCCTGTGCGACTTGATATAGTTTTGCAATATTTTTGGGCTTAGGTACTCCATGCTTTACCCCGTATAATATTAACTGTTGGTACTGTTTAGTCATTAACCTGCCTGCCCCTGTGTTTTGATCCCAACCCGGTATAAAACGATCTGGTTCGTCTCCGGCATTTTGTCTTTCATTCCCCTCTTGAGCTTTGTCTAATACCATTCTTTTCTCCTCAGGTGAAAGCAAAGTATTTAAAAGCACCTGTAAATCCTGCCAATCTGGATTATGATTTTCAATTATCATTTTAAAGGATTGATACATCTTTTCTAGATTTTCTCGGTACGACCCGGCAGACTCCTTCCAATTCATTAAATCTGTAGTTGAAAAAGGGACCTTCACATACACAGGCATCCCGTCTGGTCTGACTGCTTGACGCAGCGGGGCCTGAATCGCGGGATGTTTAGCCCGAGTAGCCCGAGTTCTGCCTGCAATCGGGCTACATGCTTCACTTCCCTTATTTCTGCTATCGACACTATCTTGATCTCTTTCCGGAGAGACCAATAATTGTACATCCTCTTCCTCATCACCCACTTTTAAACACCTTTTCCCAATGCTACAAGCAGAGCAACACCGAGACATTTTCTCTTTGTTTCCCATCATCATTAACACATTTGAATCAGAGATCAACAGCTTACATTTTTTTCTAGTTTCATGATCATTTCTCAGAGAGAAGAACAAATCTACATATGGGACCTCATCCCATTTGTTCTGTCTTCTGCAAAACAACATAAATTGCAAGATTATATTATAGTTTAGCGTTCCCATTTCTGGCCATTTTTCCTCATCCTCCAGTTTATACATTAGCCACCACTGAGTACAGTATTCCTTTAATTTTCTCCTTGTTAAAGGATTCCCACCAAACTTACTCCAATGTTTCAGGATGCATCCTAAAGGAGAACAGGAGCATACCCCCACAGATTGTCCTGTTCCCATATTACCACCCTTAAAAGAACGTTCTTACCAATTACACTTTCGTACACTCCAGTCGTCACTGTCCAAACGTGTACAAAGCTTACCTTTGGTTACCACAACCAATTACCCTTGTATCATACCCTTTATGCAATGTCTCTTAATAATTACTGCGTTGCACCTTTGAGTCGCTTACCTGTTCCGACCAGGGAGGGTGCTCACGGAGTCCCCGAACAAAACGGTCGGTGCGCGCTGGAGTCCGATGAGCAGTGTTTCCCCGCCGGAACTGGCAAGAAGATCCGGGCAAGGCTTTACAGCGAGAGTCCCACCTGGGTCGCCAGAAATATGTTGTCCGAAAAGCGGATTCGTTGCCCGGTGTGCAATGAGCCAATAATTACACACTCAGGAGAGACATTTATTTATTTATTTATTTCAGAGTTGCGCAAGCCTGGGTGCTCAGTGGTCTCCCACAAATCAAACACCCCCCCACCCCCAACTTTTCAGGTAGCATTTATACAATCAAATTTGCCATATTTGTGACTTCCTTCCTCTTAT
Source organism: Dromaius novaehollandiae (assembly GCF_036370855.1). Classification (NCBI taxonomy): domain Eukaryota; kingdom Metazoa; phylum Chordata; class Aves; order Casuariiformes; family Dromaiidae; genus Dromaius; species Dromaius novaehollandiae. Next base: position 3,428,921 of record NC_088103.1, on the reverse strand, counting down.
TTGCCATATTTGTGACTTCCTTCCTCTTTTACACTGATTGGTTAATGATTTCTTCACATTTCCCGGGTCCCACCCCTGCTTCTCAAGGTCCTCGTCAATTAATTAACACTGCCCCAGCTGGGTCAGTAGGTGTTATCTTCTAAGGCCCTGAGGAAGAAGACATAATCCAGACCCCTTAATCATCACTGTTTTAACAGTAAGAGGAAGCTTTTTGCTTCCCAAGGTCTTGGCGCCCAAACAGGCCTTATTTCTCAGCCTTGACATCCTCCCTTTCGGAGAGTGGGGCACAGGAATGCAGACTGCTTGTAACTCCCTTATCTCTCCAGCCTGCACCAGCTCTGAGGCCTTTTCTTAACGAACTAGGAGCGCGGCCTAAGGCATCAGCAAATTTAGCTTCTTACGCTAAGCAAGTGTGCGGCTACTCATGCTAAGCAAATTCTATCTAAGATAGAAGTTACCCAGATCTACCTAATTCAAACATTCTTTCTGTGCTTCTCAGGGTTGTCTTGTAACAACCTCACCAGCACAGCCAGCAGCCAGGAGCCTGCGACTGGCCTAGGAGGCACTCAGGCTGCTGTGACCTCACATGCACAACCAACAGGGGGGGCTGCACACTAACATTAGGGGCACTGAGGCTGCTGAGACCTCACAAGCACAGCCAGCAGCCAGGAGCCGGCCACTGGCATCGGAGGCACTCAGCCAGCTGTGACCTCACAAGCACAGCCAGCAGCCATGAGCCTGCCACTGGCTTAGGAGGCACTCAGGCTGCTGTGACCTCACAAGCACAGCCAGCAGCCAGGAGCCTGCCAGTGGCCTCGGAGGCACTGATGCTACTGTGACCTCCCAAGCACAGCCAGCAGCCAGGAGCCTACCACTGGCCTAGGAGGCACTGAGCCTGCTGTGACCTCACAAGCACAGCCAGCAGCCAGGAGCCTGCCACTGGCCTAGGAAGCACTCAGCCTGCTGTGACCTCACAAACACAGCCAGCAGCCAGGAGCCTGCCACTGGCCTAGGACGTACTCAGCCTGCTGTGACGTCACAAGCACAGCCAGCAGCCATGAGCCTGCCACTGGCCTAGAAGGCACTCAGGCTCCTGTGACCTCACAAGCACAGCCAGCAGCCATGAGCCTGCCACTGGCATCAAGGCATTCAGGTTGGTGTGACCTCACAAGCAGAGCCAGCAGCCAGGAGCCTGCCACTGGCCTCGGAGGCACTCAGGCTGCTGTGACCTCACAAGCACAGCCAGCAGCCATGAGCCTGTCGCTGGCCGAGGAGGCACTGAGGCTGCTGTGACCTCACAAGCACAGCCAGCAGCCATGAGCCTGCCACTGGCCTAGGAGACACAGCCTGCTGTGACCTCCCAAGCACAACCAGCAGGGGGCACTGCTCATTACCCAGGAGGCACTGAGGCTGCTGTGACCTGCCAAGCACAGCAAGCAGCCATGAGCCTGCCACTGGCCTAGGAGACACAGCCTGCTGTGACCTCCCAAGCACAACCAGCAGGGGGCACTGCTCATTACCCAGGAGGCACTGAGGCTGCTGTGACCTGCCAAGCACAGCAAGCAGCCATGAGCCTGCCACTGGCCTGGGAGGCACTGAGGCTGCTGTGAGCTCACAAGCACAGCTGACAGCCATGAGCCTGCCACAGGCCGAGGAGGCACTGAGGCTGCTGTGACCTCACAAGCACAGCCAGGAGCCTGCCACTGGCCTAGGAGGCACTCAGCCTGCTGTGACCTCACAAGCACAGCCATCAGGGGGCGCTGCACACTAACGTAAGACGCACTGAGGCTGCTGTGACCTCACAAGCACAGCCAGCAGCCAGGAGCCTGCCACTGGCCTAGGAGGCACTGAGGCTGCTGTGACCTCACAAGCACAGCCAGCTGCCATGAGCCTGCCACTGGCCTAGAAGGCACTCAGGCTCCTGTGACCTCACAAGCACAGCCAGCAACCATGAGCCTGCCACTGGCATCAAGGCATTCAGGTTGCTGTGACCTCACAAGCAGAGCCAGCAGCCAGGAGCCTGCCACTGGCCTCGGAGGCACTCAGGCTGCTGTGACCTCACAAGCGCAGCCAACAGGGGGCGCTGCACACTAACGTAAGAGGCACTGAGGCTGCTGTGACCTCACAAGCACAGCCAGCAGCCAGGAGCCTGCCACTGGCCTAGGAGGCACTGAGGCTGCTATGACCTCACAAGCACAGCCAGCTGCCATGAGCCTGCCACTGGCCTAGAAGGCACTCAGGCTGCTGTGACCTCACAAGCACAGCCAGCAACCATGAGCCTGCCACTGGCATCAAGGCATTCAGGTTGGTGTGACCTCACAAGCAGAGCCAGCAGCCAGGAGCCTGCCACTGGCCTCGGAGGCACTCAGGCTGCTGTGACCTCACAAGCACAGACAGCAGGCATGAGCCTGCCAGCGACCTAGGGGCACGGAGGCTGCTGTGATCTCACAAGCACAGCCAGCAGCCAGGAGCCTGCCACTGGCCTAGGAGGCACTCAGCCTGCTGTGACCGCACAAGCACAGCCAGCAGCCAGGCGCCTGCTACTGGCCTAGGAGGTACTGAGGCTGCTGTGACCTCACAAACACAGCCAGAAGGCAGGAGCCTGCCACAGGCCTAGGAGGTACTGAGGCTGCTGTGACCTCATAAGCAGAGCCAGCAGCCATGAGCCTGCCACTGGCCTAGGAGGTACTGAGGCTGCTGTGACCTCATAAGCAGAGCCAGCAGCCATGAGCCTGCCACTGGCCTATGAGGAACTGAGGGTGCAGTGACCTCACAAGCACAGCCAGCACCCATGAGCCTGCCACTGGACTAGGAGGCACTCAGGCTGCTGTGACCTCACAAGCACAGCCAGCAGCCAGGAGCCTGCCACAGTCCTAAGAGGCACTGAGGCTGCTGTGACCTCACAAGCACAACCAGCAGCAATGAGCCTGACACTGGCCTTGGAGGCACTCAGGCTGCTGTGACCTCACATGCACAACCAGCAGGGGGGGCTGCACACTAACACATAGGGCACTGAGGCTGCTGAGACCTCTGAAGCACAGCCAGCAGCCAGGAGCCTGCCACTGGACTAGGACGTACTCAGCCTGCTGTGACGTCACAAGCACAGCCAGCAGCCATGAGCCTGCCACTGGCCTAGAAGGCACTCAGCCTGTTGTGACCTCACAAGCACAGCCAGCAACCATGAGCCTGCCACTGGCATCAAGGCATTCAGGTTGGTGTGACCTCACAAGCAGAGCCAGCAGCCAGGAGCCTGCCACTGGCCTCGGAGGCACTCAGGCTGCTGTGACCTCACAAGCACAGACAGCAGGCATGCGCCTGCCAGCGACCTAGGGGCACGGAGGCTGCTGTGATCTCACAAGCACAGCCAGCAGCCAGGAGCCTGCCACTGGCCTAGGAGGCACTGAGGCTGCTGTGACCGCACAAGCACAGCCAGCAGCCAGGCGCCTGCTACTGGCCTAGGAGGTAATGAGGCTGCTGTGACCTCACAAGCACAGCCAGAAGGCAGGAGCCTGCCACTGGCCTAGGAGGTACTGAGGCTGCTGTGACCTCATAAGCAGAGCCAGCAGCCATGAGCCTGCCACTGGCCTATGAGGAACTGAGGGTGCTGTGACCTCACAAGCACAACCAGCAGCCAGGAGCCTGCCACTGGCCTAGGAGCCACTCAGGCTGCTGTGACCTCACAAGCACAGCCAGCAGCCAGGAGCCTGCCACTGGCCTAGGAGGCGCGGAGGCTGCTGTGACCTCAAAATCACAGGCAGCAACCAGTAGCCTGCCACTGGCCTAGGAGACACTCAGGCTGCTGTGACCTCACAAGCACTGCCAGCAGCCAGGAGCCTGCCACTGGCCTAGGAGGCAACAAGGATGCTGTGACCTCAGAAGCACAGCCAGCAGCCAGGAGCGTGCCACTGGCCTAGTAGGCACTGATGTTGCTGCTGTGACCTCACAAGCACAGCCAGCAGCCAGGAACCTGCCACTGTCCTAGGAGGAACTCAGGCTGCTGTGACCTCACAAGCACAGCCAGCAGCCAGGATCGTGCCGCTGCCCTAGGTGGCACTGAGGCTGCTGTGGCCTGACAAGCACAACCAGCAGCCATGAGCCTGCCACTGGCCTAGGAGGCACTGAGGCTGCTGTGACTGCACAAGCACAGCCAGCTGCCAGGAGCCTGCTACTGGTCTAGGAGGCACTCAGGCTGCTGTGACCTCACAAGCACAGCCAGCAGCCAGGAGCCTGCCACTGGCCTAGGAGGCACTGAGGCTGCTGTGACCTCTCAAGCACAGCCAGCAGCCAGGAGCCTGCCACAGTCCTAAGAGGCACTGAGGCTGCTGTGACCTCACAAGCACAACCAGCAGCAAGGAGCCTGCCACTGGCCTTGGAGGCACTCAGGCTGCTGTGACCTCACAAGCACAGCCAGCAGCCAGGAGCCTGCCACTAGCCTAGCAGGCACTCAGGCTGCTGTGAACTCACCAGCACAGCCAGCAGGGGGCGCTGCTGACTAACACATGAGGCACCCAGGCTGCTGTGACCTCCCAAGCACAGCCAGTAGCCATGAGCTTGCCACTGGCCTAGGAGGCACTGAGGCTGCTGTGACCTCACAACCACAGTCAGCAGCCAGGAGCCTGCTACTGGCCTAGGAGGCACTGAGGCTGCTGTGACCTCACAAGCTCAGCCAGCAGCCAGGAGCCTGCCACTGGCAGAGAAGGCATTGATGCTGCTGTGACCTCACAAGCACAGCCAGCAGCCATGAGCCTGCCACTGGCCTAGGAGGCACTCAGGCTGCTCTGACCTCACAAGCACAGCCAGCAGCCAGGAGCCTGCCACTGGCCTAGGAGGCAGTGAGGCTGCTGTGACCTCACAAGCACAGCCAGCAGCCAGGAGCCTGCCACTGGACTTGGAGGCACTCAGCCTGCTGTGACCTCACAAGCACAGCCAGCAGGTGGCGCTGCACACTAACGTATGAGGCACTCAGGCTGCTGTGACCTCACAAGCAGAGCCAGCAGCCAGGAGCATGCCTCTGGTCTTGGAGGCACTCAGCCTGCTGTGACCTCACAAGCACAGCCAGCAGCCAGCAGCCTGCCACTGTCCTAGAAGGTACTGAGGCTGCTGTGACCTCCAAAGCACAGCCAGCAGCCAGGAGCCTGCCACTGGCCGAGGAGGCAATCAGGCTTCTGTGACATCACATGCTCAGCCAGCAGCCAGGAGCCTGCCACTGGCCTAGGAGGCACTGAGGCTGCTATGACCTCACAAGCACAGCCAGCAGCCATGAGCCTGCGACTGGACTAGGAGGCACTGAGGCTGCTGTGACCTCACAAGCACAGCCAGCAGGTGGTGCTGCACACTAACGTTTGAGACACTGATGCTGCTGTGACCTCACAAGCTCAGCCAGAAGCCAGGAGCCTTTCATCGGCCTAGGAGGCACGGAGGCTTCTGTGGCCTCACAAGCACAGCCAGCAGCCAGGAGCCTGCCCCTGGCCTAGGAGGCACACAGCCTGCTGTGACCTACCAAGCACAGCCAGCAGGGGCGCTGCTCATTACCCAGGGGGCACTGATGCTGCTGTGACCTCCCAAGCACAGCCAGCAGCCATGAGCCTGCCACTGGCCTAGGAGGCACTGAGGCTGCTGTGACCACACAAGCACAGCCAGCAGCCATGAGCCTACCACTGGCCTAGGAGGCACTGAGGCTGCTGTGACCTCACAAGCACAGCCAGCAGCCATGAGCCTCTCGCTGGCCGAGGAGGCACTGAGGCTGCTGTGACCTCACAAGCACAGCCAGCAGCCATGAGCCTTCCACTGGCCTAGGAGGCACTGAGGCTTTTGTGACCTCAGAAGCACAGCCAGCAGCCATGAGCCTGCCACTGGCCTAGGAGGCACACAGCCTGCTGTGACCTCCCAAGCACAACCAGCAGGGGGCACTGCTCATTACCCAGGAGGCACTGAGGCTGCTGTGACCTGCCAAGCACAGCAAGCAGCCATGAGCCTGCCACTGGCCTCGGAGGCACTGAGGCTGCTGTGAGCTCACAAGCACAGCTGTCAGCCATGAGCCTGCCACAGGCCGAGGAGGCACTCAGGCAGCTGTGACCTCACAAGCACAGCCAGGAGCCTGCCACTGGCCTGGGAGGCACTCAGGCTGCTGTGACCTCACAAGCACAGCCAGCTGCCAGGAGCATGTCGCTGGCCTAGGAGGCACTCAGGCTGCTGTGACCTCACAAGCGCAGCCAACAGGGGGCGCTGCACACTAACCTATGAGGCACTGAGGCTGCTGTGACCTCCCAAGCACAGCCAGCAGCCAGGAACCTGCCACTGGCCTAGGAGACACTGATGCTGCTGTCACCTCTCAAGCACAGCCAGCAGCCAGGAGCCTCCCACTGGCCTAGGAGGCACTGAGGCTGCTGTGACCTCACAAGCACAGCCAGCTGCCATGAGCCTACCACTGGCCTAGGAGGCACTGAGGCTGCTGTGACCTCCCAAGCAGAGCCAGCAGCCATGAGCCTGCCACTGGCCTCGGAGGCACTGAGGCTGCTGTGACCTCAAAAGCACAGCCAGAAGGCAGGAGCCTGCCACTGGCCTAGGAGGCACGGGGTCTTCTGCGACGTCACAAGCACAGCCAGCTTCCAGCAGACTGCCAGTGGACTCGGAGGCACTCAGCCTGCGGTGATCCCAAAAGCACAGCCAGCAGCCATGAGCCTGCCACTGGACTAGAAGGCACTGAGGCTGCTGTGACCTCACAAGCACAGCCAGCAGCCATGAGCCTGCCACTGGCCTAGGAGGCACTCAGGTTGCTGTGACCTCACAAGCACAGCCAGCAGCCATGAGCCTCCAACTGGCCTAGGAGGCACTGAGGCTGCTGTGACCTCCCAAGCCCAGCCAGCAGCCAGGAGCCTGCCACTGGCCTAGGAGGCACTCAGGCTGCTTTGGCCTCCAAGCACAGCCAACAGCTATGAGACGCCCACTGGCCTAGGAGGCAGTGAGGCTGCTGTGACCTCACAAGCACAGCCAGCAGCCAGGAGCCTGCCACTGGCCTAGGAGGTACTGAGGCTGCTGTGACCTCACAAGCTCAGCCAGCAGCCATGAGCCTGACACTGGCCTAGGAGGCACTGAGGCTGCTGTGACCTGCCAAACACAGCCAGCATCCATGAGCCTGCCACTGGCCTAGGAGGCACTGAGGCTGCTGTGACCTCACAAGCACAGCCAACAGGGGGCGCTGCACACTAACGTATGACGCACTGAGCCTGCTGTGACCACAGAAGAACAGCCAGCAGCCAGTAACCTGTCACTGTCCTAGGAGGCACTGAGGCTGCTGTGACCTCACAAGCACAGCCAGCAGCCAGGAGCCCATCGCTGGCCTCGGAGGCACTGAGGCTGCTGTGACCTCACAAGCACAGCCAGCAGCCATGAGCCTGCCACTGGCCTATGAGACACTGAGGCTGCTGTGATGTCACAAGCACGGCCAGCAGCCAGGAGCCTGCCACTGGCCTAGGAGGCACTGAGGCTGCTGTGACCTCACAAGCACAGCCAGGAGCCTGCCACTGGCCTCAGCGGAACTGAGGCTGATGTGACCTGACAAGTAGAGCAAGTAGGTGGGGCTGCACAATAACGTATGAGGCACGGAGGCTGCTGTGACCTCACAAGCACAGCCAGCAGGCAGGAGCCTGCCACTGGCCTAGGAGGCACTGAGGCTGCTGTGACCTCCCAAGCACAGCCAATAGCCATGAGCCTGCCACTGGACTCGGAGGCACTCAGCCTGCTGTGACCTCACAAGCACAGCCAGCAGCCAGGAGCCTGCCACTGGCCTAGGAGACACTGAGGCTGCTGTGACCTCCCAAGCACAGCCAGCAGCCAGGAGCCTGCCACTGGCCTAGGAGACACTGAGGCTGCTGTGACCTCCCAAGCACAGCCAGCAGCCAGGCGACTGCCACTGGCCTAGGAGGCACTCAGGCTTCTGTGACGTCGCAAGCATAGCCAGCTGCCAGGAGCCTGCCACTGGACTCGGAGGCACTCAGGCTGCTGTGACCTCACAAGCATAGCCAGCAGCCAGGAGCCTGCCACTGGCCTAGTAGGCACTGAGGCTGCTGTGACCTCACAAGCACAGCCAGCAGCCATGAGCCTGGCACTGGCCTCGGAGGCACTCAGGCTGCTGATACCTCCCAAGCACAGCCAACAGCCATGAGCCTGGCACTGGCCTAGGAGGCACTGAGGCAGCTGTGACCTCACAAGCTCAGCCAGCAGGTGGGGCTGCACACTAACCTATGAGGCACTGAGGCTGCTGTGACCTCACAAGCACAGCCAGCAGCCAGGAGCCGGCCACTGGCCTAGGAGGCACGGAGGCTTCTGTGATGTCCCAAGCACAGCCACCTGCCAGGAGCCTGCCACTGGACTCGGAAGCACTCAGCCTGTTGGGACCTCACAAGCACAGCCAGCAGCCATGAGCCTGCCACTGGCCTAGGAGACAGTTAGGCTGCTGTGGCCTAACAAGAACAACGAGCAGCCATGAGCCTGCCACTGGCCTAGGAGGCACTGAGGCTGCTGTGACCTCACAAGCACAGCCAGCAGACAGGAGCCTATCATTGGCCTAGGAGGCACTGAGGCTGCTGTGACCTCACAAGCACAGCCAGCAGCCAGGAGCCTGCCCTGGCCTAGCAGGCACTCAGCCTCCTCTGACCTCACAAGCACAACCAGCAGGTGGGGCTGTACACTAAAGTATGAGGCACTGAGCCTGCTGATACCTCCCAAGCACAGCCAGCAGCCAGGAGCCTGCCACTGGCCTAGCAGGCACTCAGCCTCCTCTGACCTCACAAGCACAGCCAGCAGCCAGCAGCCTGTCGCTGGCCTAGGAGGCACTGAGGCTGCTGTGACCTCAGAAGCACAGCCAGCAGCCATGAGCCTGCCACTGGCCTAGGAGGCACTCAGGCTGCTGTGACCTCAGAAGCACAGCCAGCAGGCAGGAGCCCGTCGCTGGCCTAGGAGGCACTCAAGCTGCTGTGACCTCACAAGCACAGCCAGAAGGGGGCGCTGCATACTAACGTATGAGACACTGAGGCTGCTGTGACCACAGAAGAACAGCCAGCAGCCATGAACCTGCCACTGGCCTAGCAGGCACTGAGGCTGCTGTGACCTCACAAGCACAGCCAGCAGCCAGGAGCCCGTCGCTAGCCTCGAAGTCACTGAGGCTGCTGTGACCTCACAAGCACAGCCAGCAGCCATGAGCCTGTCGCTGGCCTAGGAGACACTGAGGCTGCTGTGACCTCCCAAGCACAGCCAGCAGCCATGAGCCTGCCACTGGCCTAGGAGGCACTCAGGCTGTTGTGACCTCAGAAGTACAGCCAGCAGCCAGGATCCCGCCGTTGTCCCAGCAGGCACTCAGCCTCCTGTGACCTCACAAGCACAGCCAGCAGCCATGAGCCTGCCACTGGCCTAGGAGGCACTGAGGCTGCTGTGACCTCCCAAGCACAGCCAGCAGCCATGAGCCTGACACTGGCCTAGGAGGCACTGAGGCTGCTGTGACCTCACTAGCACAGGCAGCAGCCAGGAGCCTGCCACTGGCCTAGGAGGCACGGAGGCTTCTGTGATGTCCCAAGCACAGCCAGCAGCCAGGAGCCTGCCACTGGCCTAGCAGGCACTCAGCCTCCTCTGACCTCACAAGCACAGGCAGCAGCCAGGAGCCTGCCACTGGCCTAGCAGGCACTCAGCCTCCTCTGACCTCACAAGCACAACCAGCAGGTGGCGCTGTACACTAAAGTATGAGGCACTGAGCCTGCTGATTCCTCCCAAGCACAGCCAGCAACCAGGAGCCTGCCACTGACCTAGCAGGCACTCAGCCTCCTCTGACCTCACAAGCACAGCCAGCAGCCAGGAGCCTGTCGCTGGCCTAGGAGGCACTGAGGCTGCTGTGACCTCAGAAGCACAGCCAGCAGCCATGAGCCTGCCACTGGCCTAGGAGGCACTGAGGCTGCTGTGACCACTAAAGCTCAGCCAGCAGCCAGGAGCCTCCCACTGGCCTAGGAGGCACGGAGGATTCTGTGACGTCACAAGCACAGCCAGCAGCCAGGAGCCTGCCACTGGCCTAGAATGTACTTAGGCTGCTGTGACCTCCCAAGCACAGCCAACAGCCATGAGCCTGCCACTGGCCTAAGAGGCACTCAGGCTGCTGTGAGCTCACAAGCACAGCCAGCAGCCAGGAGCCTGCCACTGGCCTAGAAGGTACTGAGGCTGCTGTGACCTCCCAAGCACAGCCAACAGCCGTGAGCCTGCCACTGGCCTAGGAGGCACTGAGGCTGCTGTGACCTCACAAGCACAGCCAGCAGCCAGCAGCCTGCCACTGGCCTAGGAGGCACGGAGGCTGCTGTGACCTCAGAAGCACAGCCAGCAGCCAGGAGCCTGCCACTGGCCTAGGAGGCACTGAGGCTGCTGTGACCACTCCAGCTCAGCCAGCAGCCATGAGCCTGCCACTGGCCTAGGAGGCACTCAGGCTGCTGTGACCTCACAAGAACAACCAGCAGCCAGGAGCCTCCCACTGGCCTGGGAGGCACTCAGGCTTCTGTGACGTCACAAGCACAGCAAGCTGCCAGGAGCCTGCCACTGGACTCGGAGGCACTCACCCTGCTGTGACTTCACAAGCACAGCCAGCAGCCAGGAGCCTGCCACTGGACTGGGAGGCACTCAGCCAGCTGTGACCTCACAAGCACAGCCAGCTGCCATGAGCCTGGCACTGGCCTAGGAGGCACTGAGGCAGCTGTGACCTCACAAGCACAGTCAGCAGCCATGAGCCTGCCACTGACCTCGGACGCACTCAGGCTGCTGTGACCTCACAAGCACAGCCAACAGCCATGAGCCTGCCACTGGCCTAGGAGGCACTCAGGCTGCTGTGACGTCACAAGCTCAGCCAGCAGCCAGGAGACGGCCACTGGCCTAGGAGGCACGGAGGTTTCTGTGATGTCCCAGGCACAGCCACCTGCCAGGAGCCTGCCACTGGCCTAGGAGGCACTGAGGCTGCTGTGACCTCACAAGCACAGCCAGCAGCCAGGAGCCTGCCACTGGCCAAGGAGACAGTTAGGCTGCTGTGGCCTCACAAGAACAACCAGCAGCCATGAGCCTGCCACTGGCCTAGGAGGCACTGAGGCTGCTGTGACCTCACAAGCACAGCCAGCAGCCAGGAGCCTGCCACTGGCCTCGGAGGCACTGAGGCTGCTGTGACCTCACAAGCACAGCCAGCAGCCAGGAGCCTGCCACTGTCCTAGGAGGCACTCAGGCTACTGTGACCTCACAAGCACAGCCAGCAGCCAGGAGCCTGCCACTGGCCTAGCAGGCACTCAGCCTCCTCTGACTTCACAAGCACAGCCACCTGCCAGGAGCCTGTCGCTGGCCTAGGAGGCACGGAGGGTTCTGTGACCTCACAAGCACAGCCAGCAGCCAGGAGCCTGCCACTGGCCTAGGAGGCACTGAGGCTGCTGTGACCTCACAAGCACAGCCAGCAGCCAGGAGCCTGCCACTGGCCTAGGAGGCACTGAGGCTGCTGTGACCACTCAAGCTCAGCCAGCAGCCAGGAGCCTGCCACTGGCCTAGGAGGCACGGAGGCTGCTGTGACCTCCCAAGCACAGCCAGCAGCCAGGAGCCTGCCACTGGCCTAGAATGTACTGAGGCTGCTGTGACCTCCCAAGCACAGCCAACAGCCAGGAGCCTGTCGCTGGCCTAGAAGGTACTGGGGCTGCTGTGACCACTCAAGCTCAGCCAGCAGCCAGGAGCCTGTCACTGGCCTAGGAGGCATTGAGGCTGCTGTGACCTCACAAGAACAACCAGCAGCCAGGAGCCTCCCACTGGCCTGGGAGGCTCTCAGGCTTCTGTGACGTCACAAGCACAGCAAGCTGCCAGGAGCCTGCCACTGGACTCGGAGGCACTCAGCCTGCTGTGACTTCACAAGCACAGCCAGCAGCCAGGAGCCTGCCACTGGCCTAGGAGGCACTGAGGTTGCTGTGACCTCACAAGCACAGCCAGCAGCCAGGAGCCTGCCACTGGCCTAGGAGGCACGGAGGTTTCTGTGATGTCCCAAGCACAGGCAGCAGCCATGAGCCTGCCACTGGCCTAGGAGGTACTCAGGCTGCTGTGGCCTCACAAGAACAACCAGCAGCCATGAGCCTGCCACTGGCCTAGGAGGCACGGAGGCTGCTGTGACCTCACAAGCACAGCCAGCAGCCAGGAGCCTGCCACTGGCCTAGGAGGCACTGAGGCTGCTGTGACCTCACAAGCACAGCCAGCAGCCATGAGCCTGCCACTGGCCTAGGAGGCACTCAGGCTGCTGTGACCTCACAAGCACAGCCAGCAGCCAGGAGCCTGCCACTGGCCTAGCAGGCACTCAGCCTCCTCTGACCTCCCAAGCACAGCCAGCTGCCAGGAGCCTGTCGCTGGCCTAGGAGGCACGGAGGCTGCTGTGACCTCCCAAGCACAGCCAGCAGCCAGGAGCCTGCCACTGGCCTAGGAGGCACTGAGGCTGCTGTGACCTCACAAGCACAGCCAACAGGGGGCGCTGCACACTATCGTATGAGGCACTGAGCCTGCTGATACCTCCCAAGCACAGCCAGCAGCCAGGAGCCTGCCACTGGCCTAGTAGGCACTGAGGCTGCTGTGACCACTCAAGCTCAGCCAGCAGCCAGGAGCCTGTCGCTGGCCTAGGAGGCACGGAGGATTCTGTGACGTCACAAGCAGAGCCAGCAGCCAGGAGCCTGCCACTGGCCTAGAACGTACTGAGGCTGCTGTGACGTCACAAGCACAGCCAGCAGCCAGGAGCCTGCCACTGGCCTAGAAGGTACTGAGGCTGCTGTGACCTCCCAAGCACAGCCAACAGCCATGAGCCTGCCAATGGCCTAGGAGGCACTCAGGCTGCTGTGACCTCACAAGCACAGCCAGCAGCCATGAGCCTGTCGCTGGCCTAGAAGGTACTGAGGCTGCTGTGACCACTCAAGCTCAGCCAGCAGCCATGAACCTGCCACTGGCCTAGGAGGCACTGAGGCTGCTGTGACGTCACAAGAACAACCAGCAGCCAGGAGCCTCCCACTGGCCTGGGAGGCACTCAGGCTTCTGTGACTTCACAAGCACAGCCAGCAGCCAGGAGCCTGCCACTGGACTGGGAGGCACTCAGCCTGCTGTGACCTCACAAGCACAGCCAGCTGCCATGAGCCTGCCACTGGCCGAGGAGGCAATGAGGCTGCTGTGACCTCACAAGCACAGCCAGCAGCCAGGAGCTTGCCACTGGCCTAGGAGACAGTTAGGCTGCTGTGACCTCACAAGTAGACCCAGCAGCCATGAGCCTGCCACTGGCCTAGGAGGCACTCAGCCTGCTCTGACCTACAAAGCACAGCCAGCAGGGGGCGCTGCTCATTACCCAGGGGGCATTGATGCCGCTGTGACCTGCCAAGCACAGCCAGCAGCCATGAGCCTGCCACTGGCCTAGGAGGCACTGAGGCTGCTGTGACCTCCCAAGCACAGCCAAAAGCCAGGAGCCTCCCACTGGCCTAGGAGGCACGGAGGATTCTGTGACGTCACAAGCACAGCCAGCTGCCAGGAGCCTGCCACTGGACTCGGAGGCACGGAGGCTGCTGTGACCTCACAAGCACAGCCAGCAGCCAGGAGCCTGCCACTGGCCTAGGAGGCACTCAGGCTTCTGTGACGTCGCAAGCATAGCAAGCAGCCAGGAGCCTGCCACTGGACTGGGAGGCACTGAGGCTGCTGTGACCTCACAAGCACAGACAGCAGCCAGGAGCCTGCCACTGGCCGAGGAGGCAATCAGGCTGCTGTGACCTCACAAGCACAGCCAGCAGCCAGGAGCCTGCCTCTGGCCTAGTAGGCACTGAGGCTGCTGTGACCTCACAAGCACAGCCAGCAGCCAGGAGCCTGCCACTGGCCTAGGAGGCACTCAGCCTGCTGTGACCTCCCAAGCACAGCCAACAGCCATGATCCTGGCACTGGCCTAGGAGGCACTGAGGCAGCTGTGACCTCACAAGCACAGCCAGCAGGTGGGGCTGCACACTAACCTATGAGGCACTGAGGCTGCTGTGACCTCACAAGCACAGCCAACAGCCAGGAGCCTGCCACTGCCCTCAGAGGAACTGAGGATGCTGTGACCTCACAAGCACAGTCAGCAGCCATGAGCCTGCCACTGACCTCGGACGCACTGTGGCTGCTGTGACCTCACAAGCACAGTCAGCAGCCAGGAGCCGGCCATTGGCCTAGGAGGCACTCAGGCTGCTGTGACGTCACAAGCTCAGCCAGCAGCCAGGAGCCGGCCGCTGGCCTAGGAGGCACGGAGGTTTCTGTGATGTCCCAAGCACAGCCACCTGCCAGGGGCCTTCCACTGGCCTAGGAAGCACTCAGCCTGTTGTGACCTCCCAAGCACAGCCAGCAGCCAGGAGCCTGCCACTGGCCTAGGAGACAGTTAGGCTGCTGTGGCCTCACAAGAACAACCAGCAGCCATGAGCCTGCCACTGGCCTAGGAGGCACTGAGGCTGCTGTGACCTCACAAGCAGAGCCAGCAGGTGGGGCTGCACACTAAAGTATGAGGCACTGAGGCTGCTGTGACCACAAAAGAACAGCCAGCAGCCAGGAGCCTGCCTCTGGCCAAGTAGGCACTCAGGCTGCTGTGGCCTCACAAGCACAGCCAGCAGCCATGAGCCTGTAACTGGCCTCGGAGGCACTGAGGCTGCTCTGACTTCACAAGCACAACCAGCAGGTTGGGCTGTACACTAAAGTATGAGGCACTGAGCCTGCTGTGACCTCACAAGCTCATCCAGCAGCCAGGAGCCTGCCTCTGGCCTAGGAGGCACACAGCCTGCTGTGACCTCAAAAGCACAGCCAGCAGCCAGGAGCCTGCTACTGGCCTAGGAGGCACTGAGGCTGCTGTGACCTCACAAGCACAGCCAGCAGCCAGGAGCCTGCCACTGGCCTAGGAGGCAATCAGGCTGCTGTGATCCCACAAGCACAGCCAGCAGCCAGGAGCCTGCCAATGGCCTAGGAGGCACTCAGGCTGCTGTGACCTCACAAGCACAGCCAACAGGGGGCGCTGCACACTATCGTATGAGGCACTGAGCCTGCTGATACATCCCAAGCACAGCCAGCAGCCATGAGCCTGCCACTGGCCTAGGAGGCACTGAGGCTGCTGTGACCACTCAAGCTCAGCCAGCAGCCAGGAGCCTCCCACTGGCCTAGGAGGCACGGAGGATTCTGTGACGTCACAAGCACAGCCAGCAGCCAGGAGCCTGCCACTGGCCTAAGAGGCACTCAGGCTGTTGTGGCCTCACAAGCACAGCCAGCAGCCAGGAGCCTGCCACTGGCCTTGGAGGAGCTGAGGCTGCTGTGACCTCACAAGCAGAGCCAGCAGGTGGGGCTGCACACTAAAGTATGAGGCACTGAGGCTGCTGTGACCACACAAGAACAGCCAGCAGCCAGGAGCCTGCCACTGGCCTAGGAGGCACTGAGGCTGCTGTGACCTCACAAGCACAGCCAGCAGGTGGGGCTGCACACTAACGTATGAGGCACCGAGGCTGCTGTGGCCTCACAAGCACAGCCAGCAGCCAGGAGCCTGCCACTGGACTGGGAGGCACTCAGCCTGCTGTGACCTCACAAGCACAGCCAGCTGCCATGAGCCTGCCACTGGCCAAGGAGGCAATCAGGCTGCATTGACTTCACAAGCACAGCCAGCAGCCAGGAGCTTGCCACTGGCCTAGGAGACAGTTAGGCTGCTGTGACCTCACAAGCACAGCCAGGAGCCAGGAGCTTGCCACTGGCCTAGGAGGCACTGAGGCTGCTGTTACCACTCAAGCACAGCCAACAGCCAGGAGCCTGCCACTGGCCTAGGAGGCAATCAGGCTGCTGTGATCCCACAAGGACAGCCAGCAGCCAGGAGCCTGCCAATGGCCTAGGAGGCACTCAGGCTGCTGTGACCTCACAAGCACAGCCAACAGGGGGCGCTGCACACTATCGTATGAGGCACTGAGCCTGCTGATACATCCCAAGCACAGCCAGCAGCCATGAGCCTGCCACTGGCCTAGGAGGCACTGAGGCTGCTGTGACGTCACAAGCACAGCCAGCAGCCAGGAGCCTGCCACTGGCCTAAGAGGCACTCACGCTGCTGTGGCCTCACAAGCACAGCCAGCAGCCAGGAGCCTGCCACTGGCCTTGGAGGAGCTGAGGCTGCTGTGACCTCACAAGAAGAGCCAGCAGGTGGGGCTGCGCACTAAAGTATGAGGCACTGAGGCTGCTGTGACCTAACAAACACAGCCAGCAGCCAGGAGCCTGCCACTGGACTGGGAGGCACTCAGGCTGCTGTGACCTCCCAAGCACAGCCAGCAGCCAGGAGCCTGCCACTGGCCTAGCAGGCACTCAGGCTGCTGTGACCTCCCAAGCACAGCCAGCAGCCAGGAGCTTGCCACTGGCCTAGGAGACAGTGAGGCTGCTGTGACCTCACAAGCACAGCCAGCAGCCAGGAGCTTGCCACTGGCCTAGGAGGCCTTCAGGCTGCTGTGACCTCACAAGCACAGCCAGCAGCCAGGAGCCTGCCACTGGCCTAGGAGGCACTGAGGCTGCTGTGACCTCCCAAGCTCAGCCAGCAGCCATGAGCCTCCCACTGGCCTAGGAGGCACGGAGGATTCTGTGACGTCACAAGCACAGCCAGCTGCCAGGAGCCTGCCACTGGCCTAAGAGGCACTCAGGCTGCTGTGACCTCACAAGCAGAGCCAGCAGGTGGGCTGGCACACTAAAGTATGAGGCACTGAGGCTGCTGTGACCACAAAAGAACAGCCAGCAGCCAGGAGCCTGCCTCTGGCCAAGTAGGCACACAGCCTGCTGTGACCTCACAAGCAGAGCCAGCAGGTGGGGCTGCACACTAACGTATGAGGCACTGAGGCTGCTGTGGCCTCACAAGCACAGCCAGCAGCCAGGAGCCTGTCACTGGCCTCGGAGGCACTGAGGCTGCTGTGACCTCACAAGCACAGCCAGCAGGTGGGGCTGTACACTAAAGTATGAGGCACTGAGCCTGCTGTGACCTCACAAGCTCATCCAGCAGCCAGGAGCCTGCCTCTGGCCTAGGAGGCACACAGCCTGCTGTGACCTCACAAGCACAGCCAGCAGCCATGAGCCTGCGACTGGCCTAGGAGGCACTGAGGCTGCTGTGACCTCACAAGAACAGCCAGCAGCCAGGAGCCTGCCACTGGCCTAGGAGGCACGGAGGCTGCTGTGATCTCACAAGCACAGCCAGCAGCCATGAGCCTGCCACTGGCCTAGGAGGCACTGAGGCTGCTGTGACCTCACAAGCACAGCCAACAGGGGGCGCTGCACACTAAAGTATGAGGCACTGAGCCTGCTGATACCTCCCAAGCACAGCCAGCAGCCATGAGCCTGCCACTGGCCTAGGAGGCACTCAGGCTGCTGTGACGTCACAAGCACAGCCAGCAGCCATGAGCCTGCCACTGGCCTTGGAGGAGCTGAGGCTGCTGTGACCTCACAAGCAGAGCCAGCAGGTGGGGCTGCACACTAACGTATGAGGCACTGAGGCTGCTGTGACCACACAAGAACAGCCAGCAGCCAGGAGCCTGCCACTGGCCTCGGAGGCACTGAGGCTGCTGTGACCTCACAAGCACAGCCAGCAGGTGGGTCTGCACACTAACGTATGAGGCACCGAGGCTGCTGTGGCCTCACAAGCACAGCCAGCAGCCAGGAGCCTGCCACTGGACTGGGAGGCACTCAGGCTGCTGTGACCTCCCAAACACAGCCAGCAGCCAGGAGCCTGCCACTGGCCAAGGAGGCAATCAGGCTGCTGTGACCTCCCAAGCACAGCCAGCAGCCAGGAACTTGCCACTGGTCTAGGAGACAGTTAGGCTGCTGTGACCTCACAAGCATAGCCAGCAGCCAGGCGCTTGCCACTGGCCTAGGAGACAGTTAGGCTGCTGTGACCTGCCAAGCACAGCCAGCAGCCATGAGCCTGCCACTGGCCTAGGAGGCACTGAGGCTGCTGTGACCTCCCAAGCACAGCCAACAGCCATGAGCCTGCCACTGGCCTCGGAGGCACTGAGGCAGCTGTGACCTCAGAAGCACAGCCAGCAGGTGGGGCTGCACACTAACGTATGAGGCACTGAGGGTGTTCAGACCTCACAAGCACAGCCAACAGCCATGAGCCTGCCACTGGCCTAGGAGGCAATGAGGCTGCTGTGACCTCACAGGCACAGCCAACAGGGGGCGCTGCACACTAACGTATGAGGCACTGAGCCTGCTGTGACCTCCCATGCACAGCCAGCAGCCATGAGCCTGCCACTGGCCTAGGAGGCTCAGAGTTTGCTGTGAGCACTCAAACTCAGCCAGCAGCCAGGAGCCTGCCACTGGCCTAGGAGGCACTCAGGCTGCTGTGACCTCACAAGCACAGCCAGCAGACAGGAGCCTGTCGCTGGCCTCGGAGGCACTCTGGTTGCTGTGACCTCACAAGCACAGCCAGCAGCCAGGAGCCTGCCACTGGACTAGGACGTACTCACCCTGCTGTGACCTCACAAGCACAGCCAGCAGCCAGGAGCCTGCCACTGGCCTAGGAGGCACTGAGGCTGCTGTAACCTCACAAGCACAGCCAGCAGCCATGAGCCTGCCA
Organism: Dromaius novaehollandiae; assembly: GCF_036370855.1. NCBI lineage: Eukaryota > Metazoa > Chordata > Aves > Casuariiformes > Dromaiidae > Dromaius > Dromaius novaehollandiae. Next base: position 3,410,308 of record NC_088103.1, on the reverse strand, counting down.
CTGGCCTAGGAGGCACGGAGGGTTCTGTGAGGTCACAAGCACAGCCAGCAGCCAGGAGCCTGCCACTGGCCTAGGAGGCACTGAGGCTGCTGTGACCTCACAACCACAGCCAGCAGCCAGGAGCCTGCCCCTGGCCTAGGAGGCACAGAGCCTGCTGTGGCCTCCCAAACATAGCCAGCAGGAGGCGCTGCTCATTACGCAGGGGCCACTGATGCTGCTGCGACCTGCCAAGCACAGCCAGCAGCCAGGAGCCTGCCACTGGCCTAGGAGGCACTGAGGCTGCTGTGACCTCAAAAGCACAGGCAGCAACCAGGAGCCTGCCACTGGCCTCGGAGGGACTCAGGCTGCTGTGAACTCAAAAGCACAGCCAGCAGGTGGCCCTGCACACTGACGTATGAGGCACTGAGGGTGTTCAGACCTCACAAGCACAGCCAGCACCCAGGAGCCTGCCACTGGCCTAGGAGGCACTCAGGCAGCTGCGACCTCACAGGCACAGCCAACAGGGGGCGCTGCACACTAACGTGTGAGGCACTGAGCCTGCTGTGACCTCCCATGCACAGCCAGCAGCCATGAGCCTGCCACTGGCCTAGGAGGCTCAGAGTTTGCTGTGAGCACTCAAACTCAGCCAGCAGCCAGGAGCCTGCCACTGGCCTAGGAGGCACTCTGGTTGCTGTGACCTCACAAGCACAGCCAGCAGCCAGGAGCCTGCCACTGGCCTAGCAGGCACTCTGGTTGCTGTGACCTCCCAAGCACAGCCAGCAGCCAGGAGCCTGCCACTGGCCTAGCAGGCACTCAGGCTGCTGTGACCTCACAAGCACAGCTGTCAGCCAGGAGCCTGCCACTGGCCTAGGAGACACTCAGGCTGCTGTGATGTCACAAGCACAGCCAGCAGCCATGAGCCTGCCACTGGCCTAGGAGGCACTGAGGCTGCTGTGACCTCACAAGCACAACCAGCAGGTGGCCCTGCACACTAACATATCAGGCACTGAGGCTGCTGTGACGTCACAAGGACAGCCAGCAGCCATGGTCCTGCCACTGGCCTAGGAGTCACGGAGGCTACTGTGACCTAACAAACACAGCCAGCAGCCAGGAGCCTGCCACTGGCCTAGGAGGCACTGAGGCTGCTGTGACCTCACAAGCAGAGCCAGCATTTGGGGCTGCACACTAAAGTATGAGGCACCGAGGCTGCTGTGACCTCACAAGCACAGCCAGCAGCCAGGAGCCTGCCACTGGACTGGGAGGCACTCAGGCTGCTGTGACCTCCCAAGCACAGCCAGCAGCCAGGAGCCTGCCACTGGCCTAGCAGGCACTCAGGCTGCTGTGACCTCCCAAGCACAGCCAGCAGCCAGGAGCTTGCCACTGGCCTAGGAGACAGTTAGGCTGCTGTGACCTCACAAGCACAGCCAGCAGCCAGGAGCTTGCCACTGGCCTAGGAGGCCTTCAGGCTGCTGTGACCTCACAAGCACAGCCAGCTGCCAGGAGCCTGCCACTGGCCTAAGAGGCACTCAGGCTGCTGTGACCTCACAAGCAGAGCCAGCAGGTGGGCTGGCACACTAAAGTATGAGGCACTGAGGCTGCTGTGACCACAAAAGAACAGCCAGCAGCCAGGAGCCTGCCTCTGGCCAAGTAGGCACACAGCCTGCTGTGACCTCACAAGCAGAGCCAGCAGGTGGGGCTGCACACTAACGTATGAGGCACTGAGGCTGCTGTGGCCTCACAAGCACAGCCAGCAGCCAGGAGCCTGTCACTGGCCTCGGAGGCACTGAGGCTGCTGTGACCTCACAAGCACAGCCAGCAGGTGGGGCTGTACACTAAAGTATGAGGCACTGAGCCTGCTGTGACCTCACAAGCTCATCCAGCAGCCAGGAGCCTGCCTCTGGCCTAGGAGGCACACAGCCTGCTGTGACCTCACAAGCACAGCCAGCAGCCATGAGCCTGCGACTGGCCTAGGAGGCACTGAGGCTGCTGTGACCTCACAAGAACAGCCAGCAGCCAGGAGCCTGCCACTGGCCTAGGAGGCACGGAGGCTGCTGTGATCTCACAAGCACAGCCAGCAGCCATGAGCCTGCCACTGGCCTAGGAGGCACTGAGGCTGCTGTGACCTCACAAGCACAGCCAACAGGGGGCGCTGCACACTAAAGTATGAGGCACTGAGCCTGCTGATACCTCCCAAGCACAGCCAGCAGCCATGAGCCTGCCACTGGCCTAGGAGGCACTCAGGCTGCTGTGACGTCACAAGCACAGCCAGCAGCCATGAGCCTGCCACTGGCCTTGGAGGAGCTGAGGCTGCTGTGACCTCACAAGCAGAGCCAGCAGGTGGGGCTGCACACTAACGTATGAGGCACTGAGGCTGCTGTGACCACACAAGAACAGCCAGCAGCCAGGAGCCTGCCACTGGCCTCGGAGGCACTGAGGCTGCTGTGACCTCACAAGCACAGCCAGCAGGTGGGTCTGCACACTAACGTATGAGGCACCGAGGCTGCTGTGGCCTCACAAGCACAGCCAGCAGCCAGGAGCCTGCCACTGGACTGGGAGGCACTCAGGCTGCTGTGACCTCCCAAGCACAGCCAGCAGCCAGGAGCCTGCCACTGGCCAAGGAGGCAATCAGGCTGCTGTGACCTCCCAAGCACAGCCAGCAGCCAGGAACTTGCCACTGGTCTAGGAGACAGTTAGGCTGCTGTGACCTCACAAGCATAGCCAGCAGCCAGGCGCTTGCCACTGGCCTAGGAGACAGTTAGGCTGCTGTGACCTGCCAAGCACAGCCAGCAGCCATGAGCCTGTCACTGGCCTAGGAGGCACTGAGGCTGCTGTGACCTCCCAAGCACAGCCAACAGCCATGAGCCTGCCACTGGCCTCTGAGGCACTGAGGCAGCTGTGACCTCAGAAGCACAGCCAGCAGGTGGGGCTGCACACTAACGTATGAGGCACTGAGGGTGTTCAGACCTCACAAGCACAGCCAACAGCCATGAGCCTGCCACTGGCCTAGGAGGCAATGAGGCTGCTGTGACCTCACAGGCACAGCCAACAGGGGGCGCTGCACACTAACGTATGAGGCACTGAGCCTGCTGTGACCTCCCATGCACAGCCAGCAGCCATGAGCCTGCCACTGGCCTAGGAGGCACGGAAGCTGCTGTGATGTCACAAGCACAGCCAGCAGCCAGGAGCCTGCCACTGGCCTAGGAGGCACTCAGCCTGCTGTGACCTCACAAGCACAGCCAGCAGCCAGGAGCCTGCCACTGGCCTAGGATGCACGGAAGCTGCTGTGACCTCACAAGCACAGCCAGCAGCCAGGAGCCTGCCACTGGCCTAGGAGGCACTCAGGCTGCTGTGATGTCACAAGCACGGCCAGCAGCCATGAGCCTGCCACTGGCCCAGGAGGCACTGAGGCTGCTGTGACCTCAGAAGCACAGCCAGCAGCCAGGAGCCTGCCACTGGCCTAGGAGGCACTGAGGTGGCTGTGACCACTCAGACTCAGCCAGCAGCCAGGAGCCTGCCACTTGCCAAAGAGGCACTGAGGCTGCTCTGGCCTCACAAGCACAGCCAGCAGCCATGAGCCTGCCACTGGCCTCGGAGGGACTCAGGCTGCTGTGAACTCAAACGCACAGCCAGCAGGTGGCTCTGCACACTAAAGTGTGAGGCACTGAGGGTGTTCAGACCTCACAAGCACAGCCAGCAGCCAGGAGCCTTCCACTGGCCTAGTAGGCACTCAGGCAGCTGCGACCTCACAAGCACAGGCAGCAGGCATGACACTGCCACTGGCCTAGGAGGCAATGAGGCTACTGTGACCTCACAAGCACAGCCAGCAGGTGGCCCTGAACGCTAATGTATGAGGCACTGAGGGTGCTGTGACCTCACAAGCACAGCCAGCAGCCAGGAGCCTGCCTCTGGCCTAGGAGGCATCAGCCTGCTGTGACCTCACGAGCACAGCCAGCAGCCATGAGCCTGCCACTGGCCTAGGAGGTACTGAGGCTGCTCTGACCTCCCAAGCACAGCCAGCATCCATGAGCCTGCCACTGGCCTAGGAGACAATCAGGCTGCTGTGACCTCACAAGCACAGCCAGCAGCCATGAGACTGCCACTGGCCTAGGAGGCACTGAGGCTGCCTTGAGCTCACAAGCACAGCTGTCAGCCAGGAGCCTGCCACTGGCCTAGGAGGCACTCAGGCTGCTGTGATGTCACAAGCACGGCCAGCAGTCATGAGCCTGCCACTGGCCTAGCAGGCACTGAGGCTGCTGTGACCTCCCAAGCACAGCCAGCCGCCATGAGCCTGCCACTGGCCTAGGAGGCATGGATGGTTCTGTGACGTCCCAAGCACAGCCAGCAGCAATGATTCTGCCCTTGGCCTCGCAGAAAATCATGCTGCTGTGACCTCACAAGCACAGCCAGCAGCCATGAGCCTGCCACTGGCCTAGGAGGCACTGAGGATGCTGTGAGTTCAAAAGCACAGCCAGCAGCCAGGAGCCTGCCACTGGCCTAGGAGGCACTCAGCCTGCTGTGACCTCACAAGCAGAGTGAGCAGGCGGCGCTGCACACTAACGTATGAGGCACTGAGGCTGCTCTGACCTCCCAAGCACAGCCAGCAGCCATGAGCCTGCCACTGGCCTAGGAGGCACGGAAGCTGCTGTGATGTCACAAGCACAGCCAGCAGCCAGGAGCCTGTCACTGGCCTAGGAGACACTCAGCCTGCTGTGACCTCACAAGCACAGCCAGCAGCCAGGAGCCTGCCACTGGCCTAGGATGCACGGAAGCTGCTGTGACCTCACAAGCACAGCCAGCAGCCAGGAGCCTGCCACTGGCCTAGGAGGCACTCAGGCTGCTGTGATGTCACAAGCACGGCCAGCAGCCATGAGCCTGCCACTGGCCTAGGAGGCACTGAGGCTGCTGTGACCTCACAAGCACAGCCAACAGGGGGCGCTGCACACTAACGTATGAGACACTGAGGCTGCTGTGACCTCAGAAGCCCAGCCAGCAGCCAGGAGCCTGCCACTGGCCTAGGAGGCACTGAGGTGGCTGTGACCACTCAGACTCAGCCAGCAGCCAGGAGCCTGCCACTTGCCAAAGAGGTACTGAGGCTGCTGTGGCCTCACAAGCACAGCCAGCAGCCAAGAGCCTGCCACTGGCCTCGGAGGGACTCAGGCTGCTGTGAACTCAAAAGCACAGCCAGCAGGTGGCCCTGCACACTAATGTATGAGGCACTGAGGGTGTTCAGACCTCACAAGCACAGCCAGCAGCCAGGAGCCTGCCACTGGCCTAGTAGGCACTCAGGCAGCTGCGACCTCACAGGCACAGCCAACAGGGGGCGCTGCACACTAACGTGTGAGGCACTGAGCCTGCTGTGACCTCCCATGCACAGCCAGCAGCCATGAGCCTGCCACTGGCCTAGGAGGCTCAGAGTTTGCTGTGAGCACTCAAACTCACCCAGCAGCCAGGAGCCTGCCACTGGCCTAGGAGGCACTCTGGTTGCTGTGACCTCACAAGCACAGGCAGCAGCCAGGAGCCTGCCACTGGCCTAGGAGGCACTCTGGTTGCTGTGACCTCACAAGCACAGCTGACAGCCAGGAGCCTGCCACTGGCCTAGGAGACACTGAGGCTGCTGTGATGTCACAAGCACAGCCAGCAGCCATGAGCCTGCCACTGGCCTAGGAGGCACTGAGGCTGCTGTGACCTCACAAGCACAACCAGCAGGTGGCCCTGCACACTAACATATCAGGCACTGAGGCTGCTGTGACGTCACAAGGACAGCCAGCAGCCATGGTCCTGCCACTGGCCTAGGAGTCACGGAGGCTACTGTGACCTAACAAACACAGCCAGCAGCCAGGAGCCTGCCACTGGCCTAGGAGGCACTGAGGCTGCTGTAACCTCACAAGCACAGCCAGCAGCCATGAGCCTGCCACTGGCCTAGGAGGCACGGAGGGTTCTGTGACGTCACAAGCACAGCCAGCAGCCAGGAACCTGCCACTGGCCTCGGAGGAACTCAGGCTGCTGTGACCTCACAAGCACAGCCAGCAGGTGGCCCTGCACGCTAATGTATGAGGCACTGAGGGTGCTGTGACCTCACAAGCACAGCCAGCAGCCAGCAGCCTGCCACTGGCCTAGGAGGCAGCAGCCTGCTGTGACCTCACGAGCACAGCCAGCAGCCATGAGCCTGCCACTGGCCTAGGAGGTACTGAGGCTGCTCTGACCTCCCAAGCACAGCCAGCATCCATGAGCCTGCCACTGGCCAAGCAGACACTTAGGCTGCTGTGACCTCACAAGCACAGCCAGCAGCCAGGAGCCTGCCAATGGCCTAGGAGGCACTGAGGCTGCTGTGACCTCCCAAGCACAGCCAGCAGGTGGCCCTGCACACTAATGTATGAGGTACTAATGCTGCTGTGACCTCACAAGCACAGTGAGCAGCCATGAACCTGCCACTGGCCTAGGAGGCACTCAGCCTGCTGTGACCTCACCAGCACAGTCAACAGGTGGCCCTGCACATTAACGTATGAGGTACTGAGGGTGTTGTGACCTCACAAGCACCGCCAGCAGCCAGGAGCCTGCCTCTGGCCTAGGAGGCACTGAGGCTGCTGTGACCTCCCAAGCACAGCCAGCAGCCATGAGCCGGCCACTGGCCTAGTAGGCACTGAGGCTGCTGTGACCTCCCAAGCACAGCCAGCAGCCAGGAGCCTGCCACTGGCCTAGGAGGCACTGAGGCTGCTGTGACCTCACGAGCACAGCCAGCAGCCATGAGCCTGCCACTGGACTCGGAGGCACTGAGGCTGCTGTGGCCTCACAAGCACGGCCAGCAGCCAGGAGCCTGCCACTGGCCGAGGAGGCAATCAGGCTGCTGTGACCTCCCAAGCACAGCCAGCAGCCATGAGATTGCCACTGGCCTAGGAGACACTCAGCCTGCTGTGACCTCACAAGCACAGCCAGCAGCCAGGAGCCTGCCACTGGACTGGGAGGCACTGAGGTTGCTGTGACCTGTAAAGCTCAGCCAGCAGCCAGGAGCCTCTCACTGGCCTAGGAGTCACGGAGGATTCTGTGACCTCACAAGCACAGCCAGCAGCCAGGAACCTGCCACTGGCCTAGGAGGCACTCAGCCTGCTGTGACCTCACAAGTAAAGGCAACAGCCATGAGCATGCCACTGGCCTAGGAGGCACTGAGACTGCAGTGACCTCACAAGCACAACCAGCAGGTGGCGCTGCACACTAACGTTTGAGGCACACATGCTGCTGTGACCTCACAAGCACAGCCAGCAGCCATGAGCCTGCCACTGGCCTAGGAGGCACTGAGGCTGCTGTGACTTCACAAGCACAGCCAGCAGCCATGAGCCTGCCACTGGCCTCGGAGGCACTGAGGCTGCTGTGATCTCACAAGCATAGCCAGCAGCCATGAGCCTGCCACTGGCCTAGGAGGAACTCAGGCTACTGTAACCTCACAAGCACAGGCAGCAGCCAGGAGCCTGCCACTGGCCTAGGAGGCACTCAGCCTGCTGTGACCTCACAAGCACAGCCAGCAGGTGGCGCTGCACACAAACATTTGAGGTACTGATGCTGCTGTGACCTCCCAAGCACAGCCAGCATCCATGAACCTGCCACTGGCCTTGGAGACACTGAGGCTGCCGTGACCTCACAAGCACAGCCAGCAGGCAGCAGCCTGCCACTGGCCTAGCAGGCACTAATGCTGCTGCGACCTCACAAGCACAGCCAGCAGTCATGAATCTGCCAATGGCCTAGGAGGCACTGAGGCTGCTGTGATCTCACAAGCACAGCCAGCAGGGGGAGCGGCACACTAACGTATGAGGCACTGAGGCTGCTCTGACCACACAGGCACAGCCAGTAGCCAGGAACCTGCCACTGGCCCAGGAGGCACTGAGTCTGCTGTGATCTCACAAGAACAGCCAGCACCCATGAGCCTGCGACTGGCCTAGGAGGCACTGAGGCTGCTGTGACCTCACAAGCACAGACAGCGGCCATGAGCCTGCCACTGGCCTCGGAGGCACTGAGGCTGCTGAGACCTCACAAGCACAGCTGTCTGCCAGGAGCCTGCCACTGGCCTAGGAGGCACTGATGCTGCTGTGAGCTCACAAGCACAGCCAGGAGCCAGGAGCCTGCCTCTGGCCTAGGAGGCACTGAGGCTGCTGTGACCTCCCAAGCACAGCCAGCAGCCATGAGCCTGCCACTGGCCTAGGAGGAACTCAGGCTGCTGTGACCTCACAAGCACAGCCAGCAGGTGGGCTGCACACTAACGTATGAGGCACTGAGGCAGCTGTGACCTCACAAGCACCGCCAGCAGCCAGGAGCCTGCCCCTGGTCTCGGAGGCACTCAGCCTGCTGTGACCTCACAAGCACAGCCAGGAGCCAGGAGCCTGCCACTGGCCTAGAAGGTACTAAGGCTGCTGTGACCTCCAAAGCACAGCCAGTAGCCATGAGCCTGCCACTGGCCGAGGAGGCAATCAGGCTGCTGTGACCTCACAAGCACAGCCAGCAGCCAGGAGCCTCCCACTGGCCTAGGAGGCACTGAGGCTGCTGTGACCTCACAAGCACAGCCAGCAGCCAGGAGCCTGCCACTGGCCTAGGAGGCACTGAGGCTGCTGTGACCTCACAAGCACATTCAGCAGCCAGAAGCCTGTCGCTGGCCGAGGGGGCAATCAGGCTGCTGTGACCTCCCAAGCACAGCCAGCAGGCATGAGCCTGCCCCTGGCCTAGGAGGCACGGAGGATTCTGTGACGTCACAAGCACAGCCAGCAGGGGGCGCTGCTCATTACCCAGGGGGCACTGATGCTGCTGTGACCTGCCAAGCACAGCCAGCAGCCATGAGCCTGCCACTGTCCTAGGAGGCACTGAGGCTGCTGTGAGCTCACAAGCACAGCCAGCAACCAGGAGCCTGCCACTGGCCTAGGAGGCAGTCAGCCTCCTGTAACCTCCCAAGCACAGCCAGCAGCCATGAGCCTGCCACTGGCCTAGGTGGCACGGAGCATTCTGTGACGTCACAAGCAAAGCCAGCTGCCAGGATCGTGCCACTGGCCTAGGAGGCACTGAGGCTGCTGTGGCCTCCCAAGCACAGCCAGCAGCCAAGAGCCTGTCACTGACCTCGGAGACACTGAGGCTGCTGTGACCTCACAAGCACAGCCAGCAGCCAAGGGCCTGCCACTGGCCTAGGAGGCACTCAGCCTGCTGTGACCTCACAAGCACAGCCAGCAGGTGGCGATGCACACTAACGTATGAGGCACTGAGGCTGCTGTGACCTCACAAGCACAGCCAGCAGCCATGAATCTGCCACAGGCCTCAGAGGCATTGCGGCTGCTGTGACCTCCCAAGCAGAGCCAGCAGCCATGAGACTGCCTCTGGCCTAGGAGGCACTCAGCCTTCTGTGATCTCACAACCACAGACAGCAGCCATGAGCCTGCCACTGGCCTAGGAGGTAATGAGGTTGCTGTGACCTCACAAGCACAGCCAGCAGCCAGGAGCCTGTCGCTGGCCTAGGAGACACTGAGGCTGCTGTGACCTCAGAAGCACAGCCAGCAGCCATGAGCCTGCGACTGGCCTAGGAGGCACTCAGGCTGCTCTGACCACACAAGTACAGCCAGCAGCCAGGAGCCTGCCACTTGCCGAGGAGACACTGAGGCTGCTGTGACCTCACAAGCACAGCCAGCAGCGGGGGCTACACATTAAATTATGAGGCACTGAGTCTGCTGTGATGTCACAAGCACGGCCAGCAGCCATGAGCCTGCCACTGGCCTAGGAGGCACTCAGGCTGCTGTGACCTCACAAGCACAGCCAGCAGGTGGCGCTGCACACTAACGTTTGAGGTACTGATGTTGCTGTGACCTCACAAGCACAGCCAGCAGTCAGGAACCTGCCACTGGCCTAGGAGGCACTCAGGCTGCTGTGACCTCACAAGCTCAGCCAGCAGCCAGGAGCCTGCCACTGGCCTAGGAGACACTGAGGCTGCTGTGACCTCACAAGCACAGCCAGCAGCCAGGAGCCTGTCGCTGGCCTAGGAGACACTGAGCCTGCTGTGAGCACTAAAACTCATCCAGCAGCCAAGAGCCTGCCACTGGCCTAGGAGGCAATCAGGATTCTGTGACGTCACAAGCACAGCCAGCTGCCAGGAGCCTGCCACTGGCCAAAGAGGCGCTGAGGCTGCTGTGGCCTCACAAGCAAATCCAGCAGTCATGAGCCTGCCACTGGCCTCGCAGGCACTGAGGCTGCTGTGACCTCACAAGCACAGCCAGCAGGTGGGGATGCACACTAAAGTATGAGGCACTGAGGCTGCTGCCTCCTCACAAGCACAGCCAGCCGCCAGGTGCCTGCCTCTGGCCTAGGAGGCACTGAGGCTGCTGTGACCTCACACGCACAGCCAGCAGCCATGAGCCTGTCGCTGGCCTAGGAGACACTGAGGCTGCTGTGACCACTCAAACTCATCCAGCAGCCAAGAGCCTGCCACTGGCCTAGGAGGCAATCAGGATTCTGTGACGTCACAAGCACAGGCAGCAGCCAGGAGCCTGCCACTGGCCAAAGAGGCGCTGAGGCTGCTGTGGCCTCACAAGCAAATCCAGCAGCCATGAGCCTGCCACTGGCCTCGCAGGCACTGAGGCTGCTGTGACCTCACAAGCACAGCCAGCAGGTGGGGATGCACACTAAAGTATGAGGCACTGAGGCTGCTGTGTCCTCACAAGCACAGCCAGCCGCCAGGTGCCTGCCTCTGGCCTAGCAGGCACTGAAGCTGCTGTGATCTCAAAAGCACAGCCAGCAGCCATGAGCCCGTCGCTGGCCTCGGAGGCAGTGAGGCTGCTGTGACCTCACAAGCACAGCCAGCAGCCAGGAGCCTGTCGCTGGCCTAGGAGACACTGAGGCTGCTGTGACCTCACAAGCATAGCCAGCAGGGGGCGCTGCTCATTACCCAGGGGGCACTGATGCTGCTGTGACCTGCCAAGCACAGCCAGCAGCCATGAGCCTGCCACTGGCCTAGGAGGCACTGAAGCTGCTGTGATCTCAAAAGCACAGCCAGCAGCCATGAGCCCATCGCTGGCCTAGGAGGCACTCAGGCTGCTGTGACCTCACAAGCTCAGCCAGCAGCCAGGAGCCTGCCACTGGCCTAGGAGACACTGATGCTGCTGTGACCTCACAAGCACAGCCAGCAGCCAGGAGCCTGTCGCTGGCCTAGGAGACACTGAGCCTGCTGTGAGCACTCAAACTCATCCAGCAGCCAAGAGCCTGCCACTGGCCTAGGAGGCAATCAGGATTCTGTGACGTCACAAGCACAGCCAGCTGCCAGGAGCCTGCCACTGGCCAAAGAGGCGCTGAGGCTGCTGTGGCCTCACAAGCAAATCCAGCAGTCATGAGCCTGCCACTGGCCTCGCAGGCACTGAGGCTGCTGTGACCTCACAAGCACAGCCAGCAGGTGGGGATGCACACTAAAGTATGAGGCACTGAGGCTGCTGTCTCCTCACAAGCACAGCCAGCCGCCAGGTGCCTGCCTCTGGCCTAGGAGGCACTGAGGCTGCTGTGACCTCACACGCACAGCCAGCAGCCATGAGCCTGTCGCTGGCCTAGGAGACACTGAGGCTGCTGTGACCACTCAAACTCATCCAGCAGCCAAGAGCCTGCCACTGGCCTAGGAGGCAATCAGGATTTTGTGACGTCACAAGCACAGGCAGCAGCCAGGAGCCTGCCACTGGCCAAAGAGGCGCTGAGGCTGCTGTGGCCTCACAAGCAAATCCAGCAGCCATGAGCCTGCCACTGGCCTCGCAGGCACTGAGGCTGCTGTGACCTCACAAGCACAGCCAGCAGGTGGGGATGCACACTAAAGTATGAGGCACTGAGGCTGCTGTGTCCTCACAAGCACAGCCAGCCGCCAGGTGCCTGCCTCTGGCCTAGCAGGCACTGAAGCTGCTGTGATCTCAAAAGCACAGCCAGCAGCCAGGAGCCCGTCGCTGGCCTCGGAGGCACTGAGGCTGCTGTGACCTCACAAGCACAGCCAGCAGCCAGGAGCCTGTCGCTGGCCTAGGAGACACTGAGGCTGCTGTGACCTCACAAGCACAGCCAGCAGGGGGCGCTGCTCATTACCCAGGGGGCACTGATGCTGCTGTGACCTGCCAAGCACAGCCAGCAGCCATGAGCCTGCCACTGGCCTAGGAGGCACTGAAGCTGCTGTGATCTCAAAAGCACAGCCAGCAGCCATGAGCCCATCGCTGGCCTCGGAGGCACTGAGGCTGCTGTGACCTCACAAGCACAGCCAGCAGCCATGAGCCTGCCCCTGGCCTAGGAGGCACGGAGGATTCTGTGACGTCACAAGCACAGCCAGCAGGGGGCGCTGCTCATTACCCAGGGGGCACTGATGCTGCTGTGACCTGCCAAGCACAGCCAGCAGCCATGAGCCTGCCACTGTCCTAGGAGGCACTGAGGCTGCTGTGAGCTCACAAGCACAGCCAGCAGCCAGCAGCCTGCCACTGGCCTAGGAGGCAGTCAGCCTCCTGTAACCTCCCAAGCACAGCCAGCAGCCATGAGCCTGCCACTGGCCTAGGTGGCACGGAGCATTCTGTGACGTCACAAGCACAGCCAGCTGCCAGGATCGTGCCACTGGCCTAGGAGGCAGTGAGGCTGCTGTGGCCTCCCAAGCACAGCCAGCAGCAATGAGCCTGCCACTGGCCTAGGAGGCACTGAGGCTGCTGTGACCACACAAGCACAGCCAGGAGCCAGGAGCCTGTCGCTGGCCTAGGAGACACTGAGGCTGCTGTGACCTCCCAAGCACAGCCAGCAGCCATGAGCCTGCCACTAGCCTAAGAGGCACTCAGGCCGCTGTGACTTCACAAGCACAGCCAACAGCCATGAGCCTGCCACTGGCCTAGGAGGCAATCAGGTTGCTGTGACCTCACAAGCACAGCCAGCAGGTGGCGCTGCACACTAACGTTTGAGGCACTGAGGCTGCTGTGACCTCAGAAGCACAGTCAGTAGGCAGGAGCCTGCCAGTGGCCTAGGAAGCACTGAGGCTGCTGTGACGTCACAAGCACAGCCAGCAGCCATGAGCCTGCCACTGGCCTAGGAGGCACTGAGGCTGCTGTGACCACACAAGCACAGCCAGCAGCCAGGAGCCTGCCACTGGCTTAAGAGGCACGGAAGCTGCTGTGACCTCACAAGCACAGCCAGCAGCCATGAGCCTGCCACTGGCCTTGGAAGCACTGAGGCTGCTGTGACCTCACAAGCACAGGCAGCAGCCATGAGCCTGCCACTGGCCTACGAGGCACTCAGACTGCTGTGACTACACAAGCACAGCCAGCAGCCAGGAGCCTGCCAGTGGCCTAGGAGACACTCAGGCTGCTGTGACGTCACAAGCACAGCCAGCAGCCATGAGCCTGCCACTGGCCTAGGAGGCACTGAGGCTGCTGGGACCACACAAGCACAGACAGCAGTCAGGAGCCTGCCTCTGTCCTAGGAGGCACGGAGGATTCTGTGACGTCACAAGTACAGCCAGCTGCCATGAGCCTGCCACTGGCCTAGGAGACAGTTAGGCTGCTGTGACCTCACAAGCACAGCCAGCAGCCAGGAGCCTGCCACTGGCCTAGGAGGCACTCAGCCTGCTGTGACCTCACAAGCACAGCCAGCAGGTGGCGCTGCACACTAACGTATGAGGCACTGAGGCTGCTGTGACCTCACAAGCACAGCCAGCAGCCATGAATCTGCCACAGGCCTCAGAGGCATTGCGGCTGCTGTGACCTCACAAGCAGAGCCAGCAGGCATGAGACTGCCTCTGGCCTAGGAGGCACTCAGCCTGCTGTGATCTCACAAGCTCAGCCAGCAGGCATGAGCCTGCCACTGGCCTAGGAGGTAATGAGGTTGCTGTGACCTCACAAGCACAGCCAGCAGCCAGGAGCCTGTCGCTGGCCTAGGAGACACTGAGGCTGCTGTGACCTCAGAAGCACAGCCAGCAGCCATGAGCCTGCGACTGGCCTAGGAGGCACTCAGGCTGCTCTGACCACACAAGTACAGCCAGCAGCCAGGAGCCTGCCACTTGCCGAGGAGACACTGAGGCTGCTGTGACCTCAGAAGCACAGCCAGCAGCGGGGGCTACACATTAAATTATGAGGCACTGAGTCTGCTGTGATGTCACAAGCACGGCCAGCAGCCATGAGCCTGCCACTGGCCTAGGAGGCACTCAGGCTGCTGTGACCTCACAAGCACAGCCAGCAGGTGGCGCTGCACACTAACGTTTGAGGTACTGGTGTTGCTGTGACCTCACAAGCACAGCCAGCAGTCAGGAACCTGCCACTGGCCTAGGAGACACTGAGGCTGCTGTGACCACTAAAACTCATCCAGCAGCCAAGAGCCTGCCACTGGCCTAGGAGGCAATCAGGATTCTGTGACGTCACAAGCACAGCCAGCTGCCAGGAGCCTGCCACTGGCCAAAGAGGCGCTGAGGCTGCTGTGGCCTCACAAGCAAATCCAGCAGCCATGAGCCTGCCACTGGCCTCACAGGCACTGAGGCTGCTGTGACCTCACAAGCACAGCCAGCAGGTGGGGATTCACACTAAAGTATGAGGCACTGAGGCTGCTCTCTCCTCACAAGCACAGCCAGCCGCCAGGTGCCTGCCTCTGGCCTAGGAGGCACTGAGGCTGCTGTGACCTCACAAGCACAGCCAGCAGCCAGGAGCCTGTCGCTGGCATAGGAGACACTGAGGCTGCTGTGAGCACTAAAACTCATCCAGCAGCCAAGAGCCTGCCACTGGCCTAGGAGGCAATCAGGATTCTGTGACGTCACAAGCACAGCCCGCTGCCAGGAGCCTGCCACTGGCCAAAGAGGCGCTGAGGCTGCTGTGGCCTCACAAGCAAATCCAGCAGCCATGAGCCTGCCACTGGCCTCGCAGGCACTGAGGCTGCTGTGACCTCACAAGCACAGCCAGCAGGTGGGGATGCACACTAAAGTATGAGGCACTGAGGCTGCTGTCTCCTCACAAGCACAGCCAGCCGCCAGGTGCCTGCCTCTGGCCTAGGAGGCACTGAAGCTGCTGTGACCTCACACGCACAGCCAGCAGCCATGAGCCTGTCGCTGGCCTAGGAGACACTGAGGCTGCTGTGACCACTCAAACTCATCCAGCAGCCAAGAGCCTGCCACTGGCCTAGGAGGCAATCAGGATTTTGTGACGTCACAAGCACAGGCAGCAGCCAGGAGCCTGCCACTGGCCAAAGAGGCGCTGAGGCTGCTGTGGCCTCACAAGCAAATCCAGCAGCCATGAGCCTGCCACTGGCCTCGCAGGCACTGAGGCTGCTGTGACCTCACAAGCACAGCCAGCAGGTGGGGATGCACACTAAAGTATGAGGCACTGAGGCTGCTGTGTCCTCACAAGCACAGCCAGCCGCCAGGTGCCTGCCTCTGGCCTAGCAGGCACTGAAGCTGCTGTGATCTCAAAAGCACAGCCAGCAGCCATGAGCCCGTCGCTGGCCTCGGAGGCACTGAGGCTGCTGTGACCTCACAAGCACAGCCAGCAGCCAGTAGCCTGTCGCTGGCCTAGGAGACACTGAGGCTGCTGTGACCTCACAAGCACAGCCAGCAGGGGGCGCTGCTCATTACCCAGGGGGCACTGATGCTGCTGTGACCTGCCAAGCACAGCCAGCAGCCATGAGCCTGCCACTGGCCTAGGAGGCACTGAAGCTGCTGTGATCTCAAAAGCACAGCCAGCAGCCATGAGCCCATCGCTGGCCTCGGAGGCACTGAGGCTGCTGTGACCTCACAAGCACAGCCAGCAGCCATGAGCCTGCCCCTGGCCTAGGAGGCACGGAGGATTCTGTGACGTCACAAGCACAGGCAGCAGGGGGCGCTGCTCATTACCCAGGGGGCACTGATGCTGCTGTGACCTGCCAAGCACAGCCAGCAGCCATGAGCCTGCCACTGTCCTAGGAGGCACTGAGGCTGCTGTGAGCTCACAAGCACAGCCAGCAGCCAGGAGCCTGCCACTGGCCTAGGAGGCAGTCAGCCTCCTGTAACCTCCCAAGCACAGCCAGCAGCCATGAGCCTGCCACTGGCCTAGGTGGCACGGAGCATTCTGTGACGTCACAAGCACAGCCAGCTGCCAGGATCGTGCCACTGGCCTAGGAGGCAGTGAGGCTGCTGTGGCCTCCCAAGCACAGCCAGCAGCAATGAGCCTGCCACTGGCCTAGGAGGCACTGAGGCTGCTGTGACTTCACAAGCACAGCCAACAGCCATGAGCCTGCCACTGGCCTAGGAGGCAATCAGGTTGCTGTGACCTCACAAGCACAGCCAGCAGGTGGCGCTGCACACTAACGTTTGAGGCACTGAGGCTGCTGTGACCTCAGAAGCACAGTCAGTAGGCAGGAGCCTGCCAGTGGCCTAGGAAGCACTGAGGCTGCTGTGACGTCACAAGCACAGCCAGCAGCCATGAGCCTGCCACTGGCCTAGGAGGCACTGAGGCTGCTGTGACCACACAAGCACAGCCAGCAGCCAGGAGCCTGCCACTGGCTTAAGAGGCACGGAAGCTGCTGTGACCTCACAAGCACAGCCAGCAGCCATGAGCCTGCCACTGGCCTTGGAAGCACTGAGGCTGCTGTGACCTCACAAGCACAGGCAGCAGCCATGAGCCTGCCACTGGCCTACGAGGCACTCAGACTGCTGTGACTACACAAGCACAGCCAGCAGCCAGGAGCCTGCCAGTGGCCTAGGAAGCACTGAGGCTGCTGTGACGTCACAAGCACAGCCAGCAGCCATGAGCCTGCCACTGGCCTAGGAGGCACTGAGGCTGCTGGGACCACACAAGCACAGACAGCAGTCAGGAGCCTGCCTCTGTCCTAGGAGGCACGGAGGATTCTGTGACGTCACAAGTACAGCCAGCTGCCATGAGCCTGCCACTGGCCTAGGAGACAGTTAGGCTGCTGTGACCTCACAAGCACAGCCAGCAGCCAGGAGCCTGCCACTGGCCTAGGAGGCACTCAGCCTGCTGTGACCTCACAAGCACAGCCAGCAGGTGGCGATGCACACTAACGTATGAGGCACTGAGGCTGCTGTGACCTCACAAGCACAGCCAGCAGCCATGAATCTGCCACAGGCCTCAGAGGCATTGCGGCTGCTGTGACCTCACAAGCAGAGCCAGCAGCCATGAGACTGCCTCTGGCCTAGGAGGCACTCAGCCTGCTGTGATCTCACAAGCTCAGCCAGCAGCCATGAGCCTGCCACTGGCCTAGGAGGTAATGAGGTTGCTGTGACCTCACAAGCACAGCCAGCAGCCAGGAGCCTGTCGCTGGCCTAGGAGACACTGAGGCTGCTGTGACCTCAGAAGCACAGCCAGCAGCCATGAGCCTGCGACTGGCCTAGGAGGCACTCAGGCTGCTCTGACCACACAAGTACAGCCAGCAGCCAGGAGCCTGCCACTGGCCAAAGAGGCACTTATTCTGCTGTGAACTCACAAGCACAGCCAGCAGCCAGGAGCCTCCCAGTGGCCTAGGAGGCACTCAGGCTGCTGTGACCTCACAAGCACGGCCAGCAGCCATGAGCCTGCCACGGGCCTAGGAGGCACTGAGGCTGCTGTGACCTCACAAGCACAGCCAGCAGCCAGGAGCCCGTCACTGGCCTCGGAGGCACTGAGGCTGCGGTGACCTCACAAGCACAGCCAGCAGCCAGGAGCCTGTCGCTGGCCTAGGAGACACTGAGGCTGCTGTGAACTCACAAGCACAGCCAGCAGGTGGCGCTGCACACTAACGATTGAGGCACTGAGGCTGCTGTGACCACACAAGCACAGCCAGCAGCCATGAACCTGCCACTGGCCTAGGAAGCACTGAGGCTGCTGTGACGTCACAAGCACAGCCAGCAGCCAGGAGCCTGCCACTGGCCTAGGAGGCACTGAGGCTGCTGTGACCTCACAAGCTCAGCCAGCAGCCAGGAGCCTGCCACTGGCCTAGGAAGCCTTCAACCTGCTGGGACCTCAAAAGCACAGGCAGCAGCCATGAGCCTGCCACTGGCCTTGGAAGCACTGAGGCTGCTGTGACCTCACAAGCACAGGCAACAGCCATGAGCCTGTCGCTGGCCTAGGAGGCTCTGAGGCTGCTCTGCCCTTACAAGCTCAGCCAGCAGGTGGCGCAGCACACTAATGTTTGAGGCACTGATGCTGCTGTGACGTCACAAGCACAGCCAGCAGGCAGGAGCCTGCCACTGGCCTAGGAGGCACTCAGGCTGCTGTGACCTCACAAGTACAGCCAGCAGCCAGGAGCCTGCCATTTGCCGAGGAGGCACTGAGGCTGCTGTGACCTCACAAGCACAGCCAGCAGCTGGGGCTACACATTAAATTATGAGGCACTGAGTCTGCTGTGATGTCACAAGCACGGCCAGCAGCCATGAGCCTGCCACTGGCCTAGGAGGCACTGAGGCTGCTGTGACCTCACAAGCAGAGCCAGCAGGTGGCGCTGCACACTAACGTTTGAGGTACTGATGTTGCTGTGACCTCCCAAGCACAGCCAGCAGGCATGAGCCTGCCACTGGCCTAGGAGGCACTCAGGCTGCTGTGACCTCACAAGCACAGACAGCAGCCAGGAACCTGCCACTGGCCTCGGAGGCACACAGGCTGCTGTGACCTCACAAGCAGAGCCAGCCACCAGGTGCCTGCCTCTGGCCTAGGAGGCACTGATGCTGCTGGGAACTCACAAGCACAGCCAGCAGCCAGGAGCCAGCCACTTGCCAAAGAGGCACTGAGGCTGCTGTGACCTCCCAAGCACAGCCAGCAGCCATGAGCCTGCCACTGGCCTATGAGGCACTGAGGCTGCTGTGATCTCACAACACAGCCAACAGCCATGAGCCTGCCACTGGCCTAGGAGGCACTGAGGCTGCTGTGACCTCACAAGCACAGCCAGCAGGTGGCGCTGCACACTAACGTTTGAGGCACTGAGGCTGCTGTGACCTCACAAGCACAGCCAGCAGCCAGGAGCCTGCCACTGCCCTCGGAGGCACTCAGGCTGCTGTGACCTCACAAGCACAGCCAGCAGCCAGGAGCCTGCCAGTGGCCTAGGAGGCACTGAGGCTGCTGTGACCTCACAAGCACGGCCAGCAGCCATGAGCCTGCTACTGGCCTAGGAGGCACTGAGGCTGCTGTGAACTCACAAGCACAGCCAACAGGCAGGAGCCTGTCGCTGGCGTAGGAGACACTGAGGCTGCTGTGACCTCACAAGCACAGCCAGCAGGCATGAGAATGCCACTGGCCTAGGAGACACTGAGCCTGTTGTGATCTAACAAGCACACCTAGCAGGGGGCGCTGCACACTAACGGTTGAGGCGCTGAGGCTGCTGTGACCTCACAAGCACAGCCAGCTGCCAGGAGCCTGCCAGTGGCTGAGAGGCACTCAGGCTGCTGTGACCTCACAAGCACAGCCAGCAGCCATGAGCCTGCGACTGGCCTAGGAGGCACTCAGCCTGCTCTGACCTCACAAGTACAGCCAGCAGCCAGGAGCCTGCCACTTGCCACGGAGGCACTGAGGCTGCTGTGAGCTCACAAGCACAGCCAGCAGTGGGGGCTACATATTAAATTATGAGGCACTGAGTCTGCTGTGATGTCACAATCACGGCCAGCAACCATGAGCCTGCCACTGGCTTAGGAGGCACTCAGGCTGCTGTGACCTCACAAGCACAGCCAGCAGGTGGCGCAGCACACTAACGTTTGAGGTACTGATGTTGCTGTGACCTCACAAGCACAGCCAGCAGCCATGAGCCTGCCACTGGCCTAGGAGGCACTGAGGTTGCCGTGACCACTCAAAGTCAGCCAGCAGCCAAGAGCCTGCCACTGGCCTAGGAGGCACGGAGGATTCTGTGACGTCACAAGCACAAGCAGCAGCCAGGAGCCTACCACTGGCCAAAGAGGCACTGAGGCTGCTGTGGCCTCACAAGCACAGCCAGCATCCATGAGCTTGCCACTGGCCTAGGAGGCACTCACGGAGCTGCAAACTCACAAGCACAGCCAGCAGCCAGGAGCCTGCCACTGGCCTAGGAGGCACTGAGCCTGCTGTGATCTCACAAGCACAGCCAGCAGGTAGGGCTGCACACTAAAGTATGAGGCACTGAGGCTGCTGTGACCTCACAAGCACAGCCAGCAGCCATGAGCCGGCCACTGGTCTTGGAGGCACTCAGCCTGCTGTGATCTCACAAACACAGCCAACAGCCATGAGCCTGGTACTGGACTAGGAGGCACTCAGGCTGCTGTGACCTCACAAGCACAGCCAGCAGGTGGCGCTGCACACTAACGCTTGAGGCACTGAGGCTGCTGTGACCTCACAAGTACAGCCAGCAGCCATGAGCCTGCCACTGCCCTCGGAGGCACTGAGGCTGCTGTGACCTCACAAGCACAGTCAGCAGCCAGCCACTGGCCTAGGAGGCACGGAGGCTGCTGTGACCTCACAAGCACAGCCAGCAGCCAGGAGCCTGCCACTGGCCTAGGAGGCACTGAGGCTTCTGTGACCTCACAAGCACAGCCAACAGGAGGCGCTGCACACTAAAGTATGAGGCACTGAGGCTGCTGTGACCTCACAAGCACAGCCAGCAGCCAGGAGCCTGCCACTGGCCTAGGAGGCACTGAGGCTGCTGTGACCACACAAGCACAGCCAGCAGCCAGGAGCATGCGACTGGCCTAGGAGGCACTGAGACTGCTGTGACCTGCCAAGCACAGCCAGCAGCCATGAGCCTGCCACTGGCCTAGGAGGCACTGAGGCTTCTGTGACCTCACAAGCACAGCCAACAGGAGGCGCTGCACTCTAACGTATGAGACACTGAGGCTGCTGTGACCTCCCAAGCACAGCCAGCAGCCATGAACCTGCCAGTGGCCTAGGAAGTACTGAGGCTGCTGTGACGTCACAAGCACAGCCAGCAGCCATGAGCGTGCCACTGGCCAAAGAGGCACTCAGGCAGCTGCGACCTCACAAGCACATCCACCAGGCATGAGCCTGCCACTGGCCTAGGAGGCACTGAGGCTGCTGTGATCTCACAAGCACAGCCAGCAGGGGGCACTGCACACTAACGTATGAGGCACTGATGCTGCTGTGACCAACAACCACAGCCAGCAGCCAGGAACATGCCACTGGCCTAGGAGGCACTGAGGCTGCTGTGATCTCACAAGCACAGCCAGCAGGGGGCGCTGCACACTAACGTATGAGGCACTGATGCTGCTGTGACCAACAACCACAGCCAGCAGCCAGGAACCTGCCACTGGCCTAGGAGGCACTCAGGCTGCTGTGACCTCACAAGCACAGCCAGCAGCCACGAGCCTGCCACTGGCCTAGGAGGCACTGAGGCTGCTGTGACCTCCCAAGCACAGCCAACAGGAGGCGCTGCACACTAACGTAAGAGGCACTGAGGCTGCTGTGACCTCACAAGTACAGCCAGCAGCCATGAGCCTGCCACTGGCCTAGGAGGCACTCAGGCTGCTGTGACCTCCCATGTACAGCCAGCAGCCATGAGCCTGCCACTGGCCTAGGAGGCACTCAGGCTGCTGTGACCTCACAAGCTCAGCCAGCAGCCAGGAGCCTGCCACTGGCCTAGGAGGCACTGAGGCTGCTGTGACCTCACAAGCACAGCCAACAGGAGGCGCTGCACACTAACGTATGAGACACTGAGGCTGCTATGAGCACAGAAGAAAAGCCAGCAGCCATGAACCTGCCACTGGCCTAGAAGGCACTGAGGCTGCTGTGACCTCACAAGCACAGCCAGCAGCCAGGAGCCTGCCACTGGCGTAGGAGGCACTCAGGCTGCTGTGACCTCACAAGCACAGCCAGCATGTGGCGCTGCACACTAAGGTTTGAGGCACTGATGCTGCTGTGACCTCACAAGCACAGCCAGCAGCCAGGAGCCTGCCACTGGCCTAGGAGGCACTCAGGCTGCTGTGACCTCAGAAGCACAGCCAGCAGCCAGGAGCCTGCCACTGTACTGGGAGGCACTCAGCCTGCTGTGACCTCACAAGCACAGGCAGCTGCCATGAGCCTGCCACTGGCCTAGGAGGCAATCAGGCTGCTGTGACCTCCCAAACACAGCCAGCAGCCAGGAGCCTGCCACTGGCCTAGGAGACAGTTAGGCTGCTGTGACCTCACAAGTAGACCCAGCAGCCAGGAGCCTGCCCCTGGCCTAGGAGGCACGGAGGATTCTCTGACGTCACAAGCACAGCTGTCAGCCAGGAGCCTGCCACTGGCCTAGGAGGCACTCAGCCTGTTGTGACCTCCCAAGCACAGCCAACAGCCAGGAGCCTGCCACTGGCCTAGGAGGCATGGAGGCTGCTGTGACCTCACAAGCACAACCAGCAGGGGGCGCTGCACACTAACGTATGAGGCACTGAGGCCACTGTGACCACACAAGCACAGCCAGCATCCATGAGCCTGCAACTGGCCTAGGAAGCACTGAGGCTGCTGTGACCACAGAAGCACAGCCAGCAGCCAGGAGCCTGCGACTGGCCTAGCAGGCACGGAGGCTGCTGTGACCTCCCAAGCACAGCCAACAACAGTGAGGCTGGCACTGGCCTATGAGGCACTGAGGCTGCTGTGACCTCACAAGCACAGCCAGCTTGCAGGAGCCTGCCTCTGTCCTAGGAGGCACTGAGGCTGCTGTGACCTCTCAAGCTCAGCCAGCAGGCGTGAGCCTGCCACTGGCCTAGGAGGAACGGAGGATTCTCTGACGTCAAAAGCACAGCCAGCTGCCAGGAGCCTGCCACCGGCCTAGGACGCAATTATGCTGCTGTGACCTCCCAAGCACAGCCAGCAGCCATGAGCCTGTCACTGGCCTAGGAGACAGTTAGGCTGCTGTGACTTCCCAAGCACAGCCAGCAGCCAGGAGCCTGCCTCTGGCCTAGGAGGAACTGAGGCTGCTGTGACCTCAAAAGCACAGCCAGAAGGCATGAGCCTGCCACTGGCCTAGGAGGCACTGAGCCTGCTGTGACCTCAAAAGCACAGCCAGCAGCCATGAGCCTGTCGCTGGCCTAGGAGGCACTCAGGCTGCTGTGACCTCCCAAGCACAGCCAGCAGCCAGGAAACTGCCACTGGCCTAGGAGGCACTCAGGCTGCTGTGACCCCACAAGCACAGGCAGCAGCGAAGAGCCTGTCACTGGCCTCGGAGGCACTGAGTCTGCTGTGACCTCAAGAGCACAACCAGCAGGTGGGGCTGCACACTAACGTATGAGGCACTCAGGCTGCTGTGACCTCACAAGCTCAGCCAGCAGCCAGGACCCTGCCACTGTTTTAGGAGGCACTGAGGCTGCTGTGACCTCACAAGCACAGCCAGCAGCCATGAGCCTGCCACTGGCCTAGGAGGCACTCAGCCTCCTGTGACCTCACAAGCACAGCCAGCAGCCAGGAGCCTGTCGCTGGCCTAGGAGGCACTGAGGCTGCTGTGACCTCACAAGCACAGCCAAGAGGCAGGAGCCTGCTACTGTCCTAGGAGGAACTGAGGTTGCTGTGATCCCACAAGCACAGCCAGCAGCCAGGAGCCTGCCACTGGCCGAGGAGGCATTGAGGCTGCTGTGACATCAGAAGCACAGCCAGCAGCCATGAGCCTGCCACTGGCCTAGGAGGCACTGAGGCTGCTGTGACCTCCCAAGCACAGCCAGCAGGGGGCGCTGCTCATTACCCAGGGGGCACTGATGCTGCTGTGACCTGCCAAGCACAGCCAGCATCCATGAGCCTGCCACTGGCCTAGGAGGCACTCAGGCTGCTGTGAGCTCACAAGCACAGCTGTCAGCCTTGAGCCTGCCACTGGCCGAGGAGGCACTCAGCCAGCTGTGTCCTCACAAGCACAGCCAGCTGCCAGGAGCCTGCGACTGTCCTAGGAGGCACTCAGGCTGTTGTGACCTCACAAGCACAGCCAGCAGCCATGAGCCTGCCGCTGGCCTAGGAGGCACTCAGCCTCCTGTGACCTGACAAGCACAGCCAGCAGCCAGGAGCCTGCCACTGTCCCAGGAGGCACTCAGGCTGCTGTGACCTCACAAGCACAGCCAGCTGCCAGGAGCCTGACACTGGCCAAAGAGGCACTCAGCCTGCTGTGACCTCAAAAGCACAGCCAGCAGCCAGGAGCCTGCCACTGGCCTAGGAGGTATTGAGGCTGCTATGACCACACAAGCACAGCCAGCAGCCATGAGCCTGCCACTGGCCTCGGAGGCACTCAGCCTGCTGTGACCTCCCAAGCACAGCCAGCAGCCAGGATTCTGCGACTGGCCTAGGAAGCACAGAAGCTCCTGTGACCTCACAGGCACAGCCAGCAGGGCTGGCTGCACACTAACATATGAGGCACTGAGTCTGCTGTGATGTCACAAACACAGCCAGCAGCCATGAGCATGCCACTGGCCTAGAAGGCACCCAGCCTGCTGTGACCTCACAAGCACAGCCATCAGGTGGCGCTGCACACTAACATTTGAGGTACTGATGCTGCTGTGACCTCCCAAGCACAGCCAGCAGCCATGAACCTGCCACTGGCCTAGGAGGCACTCAGGCTGCTGTGACCTCACAAGCACAGCCAACAGCCAGGAGCCTGCCACTGGCCTAGGAGGCACTGAGGCTACTGCGACCTCACAAGCGCAGCCAGGAGCCAGGAGCCTGTGACTGGCCCAGGAGACACTTAGGCTGCTGTGACCTCACAAGCACAGCCAGCAGCCATGAGCCTCCCACTGGCCTAGCAGGCACTCAGCCTGCTGTGACCTCACAAGCTCAGCCAGCAGCCATGAGCCTGCCACTGGCCTAGGAGGCACTGATGTTGCTGTGAGCACTCAAAGTCAGCCAGCAGCTAGGAGCCTCCCACTGGCCTAGGAGCACGGAGGATTCTGTGACGTCACAAGCACAATCAGCTGCCATGGTCCTGCCACTGGCCTAGGACGCACTGAGGCTGCTGTGACCTCACAAGCACAGCCAGCAGGTGGCCCTGCACACTAACGTATGAGGTACTAATACTGCTGTGACCTCACAAGCACAGTCAGCAGCCATGAACCTGCCACTGTCCTAGGAGGCACTCAGGCAGCTGCGACCTCACAAGCACAGCCAGCAGGCATCAGACTGCCACTGGCCTAGGAGGCACTGAGGCTGCTGTGACCTCACAAGCACAACCAACAGGGGGCGCTGCACACTAACGTATGAGGCACTGAGACTGCTGTGACCTCAGAAGCACAGCCAGCAGCCAGGAGCCTGCCACTGGCCTAGGAGGCGCTCAGGCAGCTGCGACCTCACAAGCACAGCCAGCAGGGGGCGCTGCACACTAATGTATGAGGCAGTGAGGTGGCTGTGACCACTCAGACTCAGCCAGCAGCCAGGAGCCTCCCACTGGCCTAGGAGGCACGGAGGATTCTCTGACGTCACAAGCACAGCCAGCTGCCAGGAGCCTGCCACTTGCCAAAGAGGCACTCAGGCTGCTGTGACGTCACAAGCACAGCCAGCAGCCATGAGCCTGCCACTGGCATTGGAGAAACTCAGATTGCTGTGACCTCACAAGCACCGCCAGCAGGTGGCCCTGCACACTAATGTATGAGGCACTCATGCACCTGTGATCTCCCAAGCACAACCAGCAGCCAGGAGCCTGCATCTGGCCTAGGAGGCACTTAGGCTGCTGTGGCTGCACAAGCACAGACAGCAACCATGAGCCTGCCACTGGCCTAGGTGGCACGGAGGCTGCAGTGATCTCACAAGCACAGCCAGCAGCCAGGAGCCTGCCACTGGCCTCGGAGGCACTGAGGCTGCTGTGACCTCACAAGCACAGCCAGCAGCCATGAGCCTGCCACTGGCCTAGGAGGCACGGAGGATTCTGTGACGTCACAAGCACAGCCAGCAGCCAGGACCCTGCGACTGTCCTAGGAGGCACTCAGGCTGTTGTGGCCTCACAAGCACAGCCAGCAGCCATGAGCCTGCGACTGGCCTCGGAGGCACGGAGGCTGCTGTGACCTCACAAGCACAGCCAGCAGCCATGAGCCTGCCACTGGCCTAGGAGGCACTGAGGCTGCTGTGAGCTCACAAGCACTGCTGTCTGCCATGAGCCTGTCATTGGCCTAGGAGGCACTGAGGCTGCTGTGACCTCACAAGCACAGCCAGCAGCCAGGAGCCTGCCACTGGCCTAGGAGGCACTGAGGCTGCTCTGACCTCACAAGCACAGCCAGCTGCCAGGAGCCTGCCACTTGCCTCAGCGGCAGTCAGGCTGCTGTGGCCTCACAAGGACAGCCAGCAGCCATGAGCCTGCCACTGGCGTCAGAGGAACTCAGACTGCAGTGACCTCACAAGCACAGCCAGCAGGTGGCCCTGCACACTAATGTATGAGGCACTCATGCACCTGTGATCTCCCAAGCACAACCAGCAGCCAGGAGCCTGCCACTGGCCTATGAGGCACTGAGGCTGCTGTGACATCACAAGCACAGCCAGCAGCCATGAGCCTGCCACTGGCCTAGGAGGCACTCAGGCTGCTGTGACCTCACAAGCACAGCCAGTAGCCATGAGCCTGCCACTGGCCTAGGAGGCACTTAGGCTGCTGTGACCTCACAAGCACAGCCAGCAGCCAGGAGCCTTCCACTGGCCTAGGAGGCACTGATGCTGCTGTGACTTCACAAGCACAGCCAGCAGCCAGGAGCCTGCCACTGGCCTAGGAGGCACTGAGGTGGCTGTGACCACTCAGACTCAGTCCGCAGCCAGGAGCCTCCCACTGGCCTAGGAGGCACGGAGGATTCTGTGACGTCACAAGCACAGCCAGCTGCCAGGAGCCTGCCACTTGCCTCAGAGGCAGTCAGGCTGCTGTGGCCTCACAAGCACAGCCAGCAGCAAGGAGCCTGTCACTGGCGTCGGGGGAACTCAGACTGCAGTGACCTCACAAGCACAGCCAGCAGGTGGCCCTGCACACTAATGTATGAGGCACTCATGCACCTGTGATCTCCCAAGCACATCCAGCAGCCAGGAGCCTGCATCTGGCCTAGGAGGAATTCAGCCTGCTCTGACATCACAAGCACAGCCAGCAGCCATGAGCCTGCCACTGGCCTAGGAGGCACGCAGGCTGCTGTGACCTCACAAGCACAGCCAGCAGCCAGGAGCCTGCCACTGGCCTAGGAGGCACTTAGGCTGCTGTGATCTCACAAGCACAGCCAGCAGCCAGGAGCCTGCCACTGGCCTAGGAGGCACTGAGGCTGCTGTGACCACTCAAACACAGCCAGCAGCCAGGAGCCTCCCACTGGCCTAGAAGGCATGGAGGATTCTGTGACGTCACAAGCACAGCCAGCTGCCAGGAGCCTGCGACTGTCCTAGGAGGCACTCAGGCTGTTGTGACCTCACAAGCACAGCCAGCAGCCATGAGCCTGCCGCTGGCCTAGGAGGCACTCAGCCTCCTGTGACCTGACAAGCACAGCCAGCAGCCAGGAGCCTGCCACTGGCCTAGGAGGCACTGAGGCTGCTGTGACCTCACAAGCACAACCAGCAGGTGGCGCTGCACACTAACGTTTGAGGCACCCATGCTGCTGTGACCTCACAAGCACAGCCAGCAGCCAGGAGCCTGCCACTGGCCTAGAGGCACTGATGCTGCTGTGACCTCACAAGCACAGCCAGCAGCCATGAGCCTGCCACTGGCCTCGGAGGCACTGAGGCTGCTGTGACCTCCCAAGCATAGCCAGCAGCCAGGAGCCTGCCACTGTCCTAGGAGGCACTGAGGCTGCTGTGACCTCACAAGCACAGCCAGCAGCCAGGAGCCTGCCACCGGCCTAGGAGGCACTGAGGCTGCTGTGACCTCACAAGCACAGCCAGCAGCCAGGATTCGGCCACTTGCTGAGGAGGGACTGAAGCTGCTGTGACATCACAAGTACAGCCAGCAGGTGGCGCTGCACACAAACATTTGAGGTACTGATGCTGCTGTGACCTCCCAAGCACAGCCAGCAGCCATGAGTCTGCCAATGGCCTAGGAGGCACTGAGGCTGCTGTGACCTCACAAGCACAGCTGTCTGCCATGAGCCTGCCACTGGCCTAGGAGGCACTCAGCCTGCTGTGACCTCACAAGTAAAGGCAACAGCCATGAGCCTGCCACTGGCCTAGGAGGCACTGAGGCTGCTGTGACCTCACAAGCACAACCAGGAGGTGGCGCTGCACACAAACATTTGAGGTACTGATGCTGCTGTGACCTCACAAGCACAGCCAGCAGTCATGAGTCTGCCAATGGCCTAGGAGGCACTGAGGCTGCTGTGACCTCACAAGCACAGCCAGCAGGAGGAGCTGCACACTAACGTTTGCGGCACTGAGGCTGCTCTGACCACACAAGCACAGCCAGCAGCCAGGAACCTGACACTGGCCTAGGAGGCACTGAGTCTGCTGTGACCTCACAAACACAGCCAGCAGCCATGAGCCTGTCACTGGCCTAGGAGGCACGGAGGCTGCTGTAACCTCACAAGCACAGACAGCGGCCATGAGCCTGCCACTGGCCTAGGAGGCACTGAGGCTGCTGTGACCTCACAAGCACAGCCAGCAGCCAGGAGCCTCTCACTGGCCTAGCAGGCACTCAGCCTCCTGTTACCTCACAAGCACAGCCAGCAGCCATGAGCCTGCCACTGGCCTAGGAGGCACTGAGGTTGCTGTGACCTCCCAAACACAGCCAGCAGCCATGAGCCTGCCACTGGCCTAGGAGGCACTGAGGCTGCTGTGACCTCACAAGCACAGCCAACAGGGGGCGCTGCACACTAACGTATGAGGCACTGAGGCTGCTGTGACATCACAAGCACAGCCAGCAGCCATGAGCCTGTCGCTGGCCTCGGGACACTGAGGCTGCTGTGACCTCACAAGCACAGCCAGCAACCAGGAGCCTGTGACTGGCCTAGGAGGCACTGAGGCTGCTGTGACCTCCCAAGCACAGCCAGCAGCCATGAGCCTGCCACTGGCCTAGGAGGCACTCAGGCTGCTGTGACCACAAAAGCACCGCCAGCAGGTGGCCCTGCACACTAATGTATGAGGCACTCATGCACCTGTGACCTCCCAAGCACAACCAGCAGCCAGGAGCCTGCATCTGGCCTAGGAGGCACTCAGGCTGCTGTGGCTACACAAGCACAGACAGCAACCATGAGCCTGCCACTGGCCTATGAGGCACTGAGGCTGCTGTGATCTCACAAGCACAGCCAGCAGCCATGAGCCTGCCACTGGCCTCGGAGGCACTGAGGATGCTGTGACCTCACAAGCACAGCCAGCAGCCAGGAGCCTGCCACTGGCCTAGGAGGCACTGAGGCTGCTGTGACCACTCAAACTCAGTCAGCAGCCAGGAGCCTCCCACTCGCCTAGGAGGCACGGAGGATTCTGTGACCTCACCAGCACAGCCAGCTGCCAGGACCCTGCGACTGTCCTAGGAGGCACTCAGGCTGTTGTGACCTCACAAGCTCAGCCAGCAGCCAGGAGCCTGCCACTGGCCTCGGAGGCACTGAGGCTGCTGTGACCTCACAAGCACAGCCAGCAGCCATGAGCCTGCCACTGGCCTAGGAGGCACTGAGGCTGCTGTGAGCTCACAAGCACTGCTGTCTGCCATGAGCCTGCCACTGGCCTAGGAGGCACTCAGCCTGCTGTGACCTCACAAGCACAGCCAGCAGGCAGGAGCCTGCCACTGGCCTAGGAGGCACTGAGGCTGCTGTGACCACTCAAACTCAGTCAGCAGCCAGGAGCCTCCCACTCGCCTAGGAGGCACGGAGGATTCTGTGACCTCACAAGCACAGCCAGCTGCCAGGACCCTGCGACTGTCCTAGGAGGCACTCAGGCTGTTGTGACCTCACAAGCTCAGCCAGCAGCCAGGAGCCTGCCACTGGCCTCGGAGGCACTGAGGTTGCTGTGACCTCCCAAACACAGCCAGCAGCCATGAACCTGCCACTGGCCTAGGAGGCACTGAGGCTGCTGTGACCTCACAAGCACAGCCAACAGGGGGCGCTGCACACTAACGTATGAGGCACTGAGGCTGCTGTGACCTCCCAAGCACAGCCAGCAGCCATGAGCCTGTCGCTGGCCTCGGGACACTGAGGCTGCTGTGACCTCACAACCACAGCCAGCAACCAGGAGCCTGTGACTGGCCTAGGAGGCACTGAGGCTGCTGTGACCTCACAAGCACAGCCAACAGGGGGCGCTGCACACTAACGTATGAGGCACTGAGGCTGCTGTGACCTCACAAGCACAGCCAGCAGCCATGAGCCTGTCGCTGGCCTCGGGACACTGAGGCTGCTGTGACCTCACAAGCACAGCCAGCAACCAGGAGCCTGTGACTGGCCTAGGAGGCACTGAGGCTGCTGTGACCTCCCAAGCACAGCCAGCAGCCATGAGCCTTCCACTGGCCTAGGAGGCACTCAGCCTGCTGTGACCTCACAAGCACAGGCAGCAGACGGGAGCCTGCCACTTGCCGAGGAGGCACTGAGGCTGCTGTGACCTCACAACCACAGCCAGCAGCCAGCAGCCTGCCACTGGCCTAGAAGGCAGTCAGCCTCCTGTGACCTCCCAAGCACAACCAGCAGCCAGGAGACTGCCACTGGCCGAGGAGACACTGAGGCTGCTGTGACCTCACAAGCACAGCCAACAGGGGGCGCTGCACACTAACGTATGAGGCTCTCAGGCTGCTGAGACCTCACAAGCACAGCCAGCAGCCAGGAGCCTGCCACTGGCCTAGGAGGCACTGAGGCTGCTATGACCACACAAGCACAGCCAGCAGCCAGGAGCCTGCCACTGGCCTCGGAGGCACTCAGCCTGCTGTGACCTCCCAAGCACAGCCAGCAGCCAGGATTCTGCGACTGGCCTAGGAGGCACTCATGCTGCTGTGACCTCACAGGCACAGCCAGCAGGGCTGGCTGCACACTAACATATGAGGCACTGAGTCTGCTGTGATGTCACAAACACAGCCAGCAGCCATGAGCATGCCACTGGCCTAGAAGGCACCCAGCCTGCTGTGACCTCACAAGCACAGCCATCAGGTGGCGCTGCACACTAACATTTGAGGTACTGATGCTGCTGTGACCTCCCAAGCACAGCCAGCAGCCATGAACCTGCCACTGGCCTAGGAGGCACTGAGACTTCTGTGACCTCACAAGCACAGCCAACAGCCAGGAGCCTGCCACTGGCGTAGGAGGCACTGAGGCTACTGCGACCTCACAAGCGCAGCCAGGAGCCTGCGACTGCCCAGGAGACACTTAGGCTGCTGTGACCTCACAAGAACAGCCAGCAGCCAGGAGCCTCCCACTGGCCTAGCAGGCACTCAGCCTGCTGTGACCTCACAAGCTCAGCCAGCAGCCATGAGCCTGCCACTGGCCTAGGAGGCACTGATGTTGCTGTGAGCACTCAAAGTCAGCCAGCAGCTAGGAGCCTCCCACTGGCCTAGGAGCACGGAGGATTCTGTGACGTCACAAGCACAATCAGCTGCCATGATCCTGCCACTGGCCTAGGACGCACTGAGGCTGCTGTGACCTCACAAGCACAGCCAGCAGGTGGCCCTGCACACTAACGTATGAGGTACTAATACTGCTGTGACCTCACAAGCACAGTCAGCAGCCATGAACCTGCCACTGGCCTAGGAGGCACTCAGGCAGCTGCGACCTCACAAGCACAGCCAGCAGGCATCAGACTGCCACTGGCCTAGGAGGCACTGAGGCTGCTGTGACCTCACAAGCACAACCAACAGGGGGCGCTGCACACTAACGTATGAGGCACGGAGTCTGCTGTGACCTCACAAGTACAGTCACCAGCCAGGAGCCTGCCACTGGCCTCGGAGGCACGGAGGCTGCTGTGACCTCACAAGCACAGCCAGCAGCCATGAGCCTGCCACTGGCCTCGGAGGCACTGAGGCTGCTGTGACCTCACAAGCACAGCCAGTAGGGGGCGCTGCACACTAACGTATGAGCCACTTATTCTGCTGTGACCTCACAAGCACAGCCAGCAGCCAGGAGCCTGCCACTGGCCTAGGAGGCACTGAGGCTGCTGTGACCTCACAAGCACAGCCAGCAGCCAGGAGCTTGCCACTGGCCTAGGAGGCACTCTGGCTGCTGTGACCTCCCAAGCACAGCCAGCAGGGGGCGCTGCACACTAACATATGAGGCTCTGATTCTGCTGTGACCTCACAAGCACAGCCAGCAGCCAAGAGCCTGCCACTGGCCTAGGAGGCAGTCAGGCTGCTGTGACCTCACAAGCACAGCCAGCAGCCATAAGCCTGCCACTGGCCTAGGAGACACTCAGGCTGCTGTGACCTTGTTTTCCGTAAAGCGGATTCGTTGCCCGGTGTGCAATGAGCCAGTAATTACACACTCAGGAGAGACATTTATTTATTTATTTCAGAGTTGCGCAAGCCTGGGTGCTCGATGGTCTCCCACAAATCAAACACCCCCCCACCCCCAACTTTTCAGGTAGCATTTATACAATCAAATTTGCCATATTTGTGACTTCCTTCCTCTTTTACACTGATTGGTTAATGATTTCTTCACATTTCCCGGGTCCCACCCCTGCTTCTCAAGGTCCTCGTCAATTAATTAACAGTGCCCCAGCTGGGTCAGTAGGTGTTATCTTCTAAGGCCCTGAGGAAGAAGACATAATCCAGACCCCTTAATCATCACTGTTTTAACAGTGAGAGGAAGCTTTTTGCTTCCCAAGGTCTTGGCGCCCAAACAGGCCTTATTTCTCAGCCTTGGCATCCTCCCTTCTGGAGAGTGGGGCACAGGAATGCAGACTGCTTGTAACTCCCTTATCTCTCCAGCCTGCACCAGCTCTGAGGCCTTTTCTTAACGAACTAGGAGCGCGGCCTAAGGCTTCAGCAAATTTAGCTACTTATGCTAAGCAAGTGTGCGGCTACTCATGCTAAGCAAATTCTATCTAAGATAGAAGTTATCCAAATCTACCTACTTCAAACATTCTTTCTGAGCTTCTCAGGGTTGTCTTGTAACAATTCCCCCCTTTGAGACTTATATGATCATTTTCATATTAGTCTCACTCTTTTAAAATCTTTCCCATATTAGTTTCATATAACACTTAGCAATACATTGAATCACTACATAAACACATACAAAAACTACTAACACCAACCCTAAAATTGTGAAACATTTTTTAACCCATGAGCTCACATCAGGGAACCAGGAAGTCAACCATTTCCATGTTTCTTCAAATCCGAAAGAAGTATCATCTTTCTGAACCTCATGTAAGATTTCAGTCTGCTTCCAGGTTTCATTTAGATCGGGAGAAATTCTCCCGCTTTGATCCACATATACACAGCAACTAGTGTTTATTACTGTACATACTCCTCCCTGAGATGCCAATAACATATCTAGAGCCATCCTGTTTTGGGTACTTATTTTAGCAAT
The DNA here is from genome assembly GCF_036370855.1 of Dromaius novaehollandiae. Lineage (NCBI taxonomy): Eukaryota > Metazoa > Chordata > Aves > Casuariiformes > Dromaiidae > Dromaius > Dromaius novaehollandiae. Next base: position 3,377,061 of record NC_088103.1, on the reverse strand, counting down.
TTCTGAAACCTCCTCTTGTAAAGCTGCAATGGCATCAGAGGTTTTATTCCCTATTTTTTCAATAACTGCTGAAATATTTACTATTGCTTTTTCAAGTTCACTCACTCCCAATTGTGGAAACAGCCACCTTACGAATGACTGAAACCTAGTAGGTTGATCTATTAAAGGATTATTGACCCTCTTTTGTCTCCTCATGAATGTTCTTAGCCAGGATTTTTGGTATTTATTACTCAGTTCTTTTCTTATAGTAACATTAGGGATTATTGCCCCTAAAGTACCTGTCCCTGACCAATTAGGAGGTAGCACTTTTCATGCCTTGTTCCCACACAACCAATACCATCCACTACCTTTCGGAACACGCCACCCATTTAGTTCCTTACTTGGCCACTTATAACCTATTTCAGGTATATGAGAGCAATTTTTATAACCTCCCACCTTAATGGCTCCAGTACAGTTGATCAGCTGCTTTCCATAGGGTACAGTTTTTTCCCCACCATCTATTACTATTATTACATCTTCGGATGCATTGATAATAATCTCCTGTCACCCTCTGGACTTCCCATTCCTGTTCGGTTGTTTCATTATATTTCGTTTGATCACTATCATTTCTTATCTGCCTCATAAATTCCATAAAGGAAAAATTAAGAGGCACTCCAATTAGGGGGAAGCCCTTGTTGGAATGTTCAGGGAAGTGGGTACACACCCAGCAATCCTTCTGGTTAACTATCTTCATAGATTTCGTAATTACTTCCAAATGGAGATTATGGCTCCAAAATCCTTCCTGATTCCCTTTAATTGTTTGGCTCAGGTAACTTAGAAAAACTAACCACCACATTTCTCCCCTGGTTATTTGGGAGAACATCATTTTTACACAGATACCATAGATACCATAACAACAATATTCACCCTATTCCTAACAAACAGATTAAAGCAATTCTTTCCTGAATACAATCTAAATTTAAAACCGATTCGCTTCCAATACAACTCATATATCTTTATATATTTTTAACTTTAAAGGTTGAACTTGTTCAGCTTTCCACGTCTCTCGAGGTACTGCTTTCACTCGGGTGTAGTGGATCCAGGAATCAATTCCCTGCAGTTTCACAGCAGTATTTGTTGTTAGCAGTACAAGATACGGTCCCCTCCACTTTTCTACCAATGGCTCATCCTTCCAGGTCCGAAGGTACACTTGATCTCCCAGCTGGAATGAATGTACAGGTGAATCTAAAAGTACAGGAGATCTTAACTGGATGTACCTATGGAGAGAAGTAAGAACCTTTGCCATAGACAAGAGATAATCACTTAAAATTTGATCGCCCTTAACGTGCATTTGAATTTCATTTCCAGTTAGATTTACAGTGTAAGGTTTACCATACAGAATCTCAAAGGGACTAACTTTCTCCCTAACAAAACATCAGTCCATTTCATCTGAGTCTCCTGACACAATTTTCCTACCTGTCTCTTAATTGTTTGATTCATTCTTTCCACTTTTCCACTGGATTGTGGCCTCCAGGGGGTATGTAAGTCCCATTTAATTTGTAGTATTTTTGAGATTTGCTGTACTATTTCTGCTATAAAATGAGGTCCTCTATCTGAAGAAAACCCTTCTGGTACCCCAAATCTTGGTATAATTTCTTTTAATAACATTTTTACTACCTCCCTGGCTTTATTGGTACGACACGGGAAAGCTTCAGGCCATCCTGAAAAGGTGTCAACAATTACCAACAAATATTTATATCCATTACATCTTGGTAATTCAGAAAAATCAATTTGCCAGTAATCCCCAGGCATGAAGCCCCTTTTTACTTCCCCTGGGGGGGGCTTCTTCTGAAACACATTAGTCCATTTTCCCTCTGATAATTCCAGAGCCCGGGCTAAAGCAATCAGTTCTGCTTTCTGGGCTGATGTATTTGCTGGTAGTGATCTTGCTGGTAGTGATCTTGCTTCGATTTCTCCTTCCAAAGTGACGACAGCGTATCCAGCCCTTCTTTCTCCCTTTATTATAAAACTGCTTCCATTGGTAAATAATTCGCAGTCTGGATTCTGCAATGGAACATCTCTCAAATCTGGACGGCTGGAATATACTCGCTCAATAGTTTGCAGACAGTCATGAGCCAACTTCCCCCTTCATGAAATGGTAATAAAGATGCCAGATTAAGGGTATTACACACCTTCATGGTTACATCTTCTTGCTCAAGTATCACTGTCTGGTACTGCACCATCCTACTCGGGGATAACCAGTGATGCCCTTTTTGTTCTAAAACTGCTGCAACAGCATGTGGTACATAAACAGTCACTCTTTGTCCCAACGTCAGTTTTCGTGCCTCTTGTATTAACATCACAGCAGCTGCAACTGCTCTGAGGCATCCTGGCCACCCCGCACTCACTTTATCCAGCTGTCTTGAAAAGTAAGCCACAGGTCTTTTCCAATTTCCTAAAGTCTGTACAAGCACTCCCAAAGCCTGGTGCCCTCTCTCATGTACATAAAGGGTTTTGTTTTTTTTTTTTTTTTTTTTTTTTTAAACAGGCAGGATTGGAGTATTGTACTCGGATTGACATTCTCGCAACAGTCCATACTTTAAGAAATTATTAATCATAGGCTCCAGTCCAACACGGGCCTCTAGCTTCATGGGATACTGTTTTCGACTTACCGGTTTAGCTCCTTGTTTTAATTCCACCTTTACCGGTTCTGCACATCTGGCTCTTCCGGGTTTCTCCGTTGCCCACACAAAAGGGATTACTGCGTCCATTACTTCGGAGGGAATTTCGCTTGGTCCATCCTCCACCTGTTCGGAATCCAGTGCTTTCTGCAACATATATGCTTGTGCCTTCCAGGCGTTACTTTGTGGAATGTGCACCTTAACTTTGTTTTGATCAAAGGTTATCTGTGCCCCCAGTTTATTCAGTAAATCCCTCCCCATTAGGGGTAATGGGCTTTCTGGCATGTATAAGAATTCATGTGTTAACACCTTATTTCCTATTTCACATTTAATTGGTTGACAGAAAGGTTTGACCTCTCGCTTTCCCGTGGCCCCAATTACTGGCATAGAGAATTTACTCACTGGTCCCTTACAGCTATTTAGCACTGAATATGTTGCTCCAGTGTCTACTAAAAATTTAACTGTTTTGTTCCCCAGCTTTACTGAAACCAGGGGTTTGGCTGGGGAATCCAATTCCTCAACCCCCGGTCCCCATCAGTCTGAATCCTCTGTACCAATCATGAGCAAATCTGCCTCTGGAACAGATGCAGACAGAGGCTTCCAATGATCTGTTTGTCTCTTTGGGCACTCATTTTTCCAGTGCCCCTTCCCCCTGCAAATTGCACACTGATCTCTCCTTAGCGGAATTCTATCTCCTAAATTCCCTCTTTCTCTATACCCTCTTCCACGTCCTTGTCCTTTTGGAAAACTCCTTCCCTGAGAGGGAGTTTGTGCTTGGGCAAATGCAGCTGCCAAGATTGCAGCATTTTGCCTCTTATCTTTCAGTTTCTCCTTTTGTTTTTCCTTTCTCTCCACTTCTTCCCTATTATTGTACACCTTATATGCAATTTCTATTAATTGCGATATCGACATCCCCGACATACCATCTACTTTCTGAAGCTTTCTCCTTATATCTGGTGCTGACTGTCCTACAAATAATGTAGTAAAAGTCATTTTATTTGCTTCGTCCTCGGGATCCAAGTCTGTCCATTTTCGGGCAGTTTCACATAACCGCTCGTAAAATGCAGAGGGATCCTCAGTCTTACCCTGTGCGACTTGATATAGTTTTGCAATATTTTTGGGCTTAGGTACTCCATGCTTTACCCCGTATAATATTAACTGTTGGTACTGTTTAGTCATTAACCTGCCTGCCCCTGTGTTTTGATCCCAACCCGGTATAAAACGGTCTGGTTCGTCTCTGGCATTTTGTCTTTCATTCCCCTCTTGAGCTTTGTCTAATACCATTCTTTTCTCCTCAGGTGAAAGCAAAGTATTTAAAAGCACCTGTAAATCCTGCCAATCTGGATTATGATTTTCAATTATCATTTTAAAGGATTGATACATCTTTTCTAGATTTTCTCGGTACGACCCGGCAGACTCCTTCCAATTCATTAAATCTGTAGTTGAAAAAGGGACCTTCACATACACAGGCATCCCGTCTGGTCTGACTGCTTGACGCAGTGGGGCCTGAATCGCGGGATGTTTAGCCCGAGTAGCCCGAGTTCTGCCTGCAATCGGGCTACATGCTTCACTTCCCTTATTTCTGCTATCGACACTATCTTGATCTCTTTCCGGAGAGACCAATAATTGTACATCCTCTTCCTCATCACCCACTTTTAAACACCTTTTCCCAATGCTACAAGCAGAGCAACACCGAGACATTTTCTCTTTGTTTCCCATCATCATTAACACATTTGAATCAGAGATCAACAGCTTACATTTTTTTCTAGTTTCATGATCATTTCTCAGAGAGAAGAACAAATCTACATATGGGACCTCATCCCATTTGTTCTGTCTTCTGCAAAACAACATAAATTGCAAGATTATATTATAGTTTAGCGTTCCCATTTCTGGCCATTTTTCCTCATCCTCCAGTTTATACATTGGCCACCACTGAGTACAGTATTCCTTTAATTTTCTCCTTGTTAAAGGATTCCCACCAAACTTACTCCAATGTTTCAGGATGCATCCTAAAGGAGAACAGGAGCATACCCCCACAGATTGTCCTGTTCCCATATTACCACCCTTAAAAGAACGTTCTTACCAATTACACTTTCGTACACTCCAGTCGTCACTGTCCAAACGTGTACAAAGCTTACCTTTGGTTACCACAACCAATTACCCTTGTATCATACCCTTTATGCAATGTCTCTTAATAATTACTGCGTTGCACCTTTGAGTCGCTTACCTGTTCCGACCAGGGAGGGTGCTCACAGAGTCCCCGAACAAAACGGTCGGTGCACGCTGGAGTCCGATGAGCAGTGTCTCCCCGCCGGAACTGGCAAGAAGATCCGGGCAAGGCTTTACAGCGAGAGTCCCACCTGGGTCGCCAGAAATATGTTGTCCGAAAAGCGGATTCGTTGCCCGGTGTGCAATGAGCCAGTAATTACACACTCAGGAGAGACATTTATTTATTTATTTCAGAGTTGCGCAAGCCTGGGTGCTCGGTGGTCTCCCACAAATCAAACACCCCCCCACCCCCAACTTTTCAGGTAGCATTTATACAATCAAATTTGCCATATTTGTGACTTCCTTCCTCTTATTTGCCATATTTGTGACTTCCTTCCTCTTTTACACTGATTGGTTAATGATTTCTTCACATTTCCCGGGTCCCACCCCTGCTTCTCAAGGTCCTCGTCAATTAATTAACAGTGCCCCAGCTGGGTCAGTAGGTGTTATCTTCTAAGGCCCTGAGGAAGAAGACATAATCCAGACCCCTTAATCATCACTGTTTTAACAGTGAGAGGAAGCTTTTTGCTTCCCAAGGTCTTGGCGCCCAAACAGGCCTTATTTCTCAGCCTTGGCATCCTCCCTTTCGGAGAGTGGGGCACAGGAATGCAGACTGCTTGTAACTCCCTTATCTTTCCAGCCTGCACCAGCTCTGAGGCCTTTTCTTAACGAACTAGGAGCGCGGCCTAAGGCATCAGCAAATTTAGCTACTTACGCTAAGCAAGTGTGCGGCTACTCATGCTAAGCAAATTCTATCTAAGATAGAAGTTATCCAGATCTACCTACTTCAAACATTCTTTCTGTGCTTCTCAGGGTTGTCTTGTAACAACCTCACCAGCACAGCCAGGAGCCATGAGCCTGCGACTGGCCTAGGAGGCACTCAGGCTCCTGTGAACTCACAAGCACAACCAGCAGGGGGGGCTGCACACTAACATTAGGGGCACTGAGGCTGCTGTGACCTCACAAGCACAGCCAGCAGCCATGAGTATGCCAATGGCCTAGGAGGCACTGAGGCTGCTGAGACCTCACAAGCACAGCCAGCAGCCAGGAGCCGGCCACTGGCATCGGAGGGACTCAGCCTGCTGTGACCTCACAAGAACAGCCAGCAGCCATGAGTCTGTTCCTGGCCTAGGAGGCACTGATGCTGCTGTGACCTCCCAAGCACAGCCAGCAGCCAGGAGCCTGCCACTGGCCTAGGAGGCACTCAGCCAGCTGTGACCTCACAAGCACAGCCAGCAGCCATGAGCCTGCCACTGGCCTAGGAGGCACTGAGGCTGCTGTGACCTCACAAGCACAGCCAGCAGCCAGGAGCCTGCCAGTGGCCTCGAAGGCACTGATGCTACTGTGACCTCCCAAGCACAGCCAGCAGCCATTAGCAGGCTACTGGCCTGGGAGGCACTCAGGCTGCTGTGACCTCACAAGCACAGCCAGCAGGGGGCGCTGCACACTAACATATGAGGCTCTGATTCTGCTGTGACCTCACAAGCACAGCCAGCAGCCATAAGCCTGCCACTGGCCTAGGAGACACTCAGGCTGCTGTGACCTTGTTGTCCGTAAAGCGGATTCGTTGCCCGGTGTGCAATGAGCCAGTAATTACACACTCAGGAGAGACATTTATTTATTTATTTCAGAGTTGCGCAAGCCTGGGTGCTCGATGGTCTCCCACAAATCAAACACCCCCCCACCCCCAACTTTTCAGGTAGCATTTATACAATCAAATTTGCCATATTTGTGACTTCCTTCCTCTTATTTGCCATATTTGTGACTTCCTTCCTCTTTTACACTGATTGGTTAATGATTTCTTCACATTTCCCGGGTCCCACCCCTGCTTCTCAAGGTCCTCGTCAATTAATTAACACTGCCCCAGCTGGGTCAGTAGGTGTTATCTTCTAAGGCCCTGAGGAAGAAGACATAATCCAGACCCCTTAATCATCACTGTTTTAACAGTGAGAGGAAGCTTTTTGCTTCCCAAGGTCTTGGCGCCCAAACAGGCCTTATTTCTCAGCCTTGGCATCCTCCCTTCTGGAGAGTGGGGCACAGGAATGCAGACTGCTTGTAACTCCCTTATCTCTCCAGCCTGCACCAGCTCTGAGGCCTTTTCTTAACGAACTAGGAGCGCGGCCTAAGGCTTCAGCAAATTTAGCTACTTATGCTAAGCAAGTGTGCGGCTACTCATGCTAAGCAAATTCTATCTAAGATAGAAGTTATCCAAATCTACCTACTTCAAACATTCTTTCTGAGCTTCTCAGGGTTGTCTTGTAACAATTCCCCCCTTTGAGACTTATATGATCATTTTCATATTAGTCTCACTCTTTTAAAATCTTTCCCATATTAGTTTCATATAACACTTAGCAATACATTGAATCACTACATAAACACATACAAAAACTACTAACACCAACCCTAAAATTGTGAAACATTTTTTAACCCATGAGCTCACATCAGGGAACCAGGAAGTCAACCATTTCCATGTTTCTTCAAATCCGAAAGAAGTATCATCTTTCTGAACCTCATGTAAGATTTCAGTCTGCTTCCAGGTTTCATTTAGATCGGGAGAAATTCTCCCGCTTTGATCCACATATACACAGCAACTAGTGTTTATTACTGTACATACTCCTCCCTGAGATGCCAATAACATATCTAGAGCCATCCTGTTTTGGGTACTTATTTTAGCAATTTCTGAAACCTCCTCTTGTAAAGCTGCAATGGCATCAGAGGTTTTATTCCCTATTTTTTCAATAACTGCTGAAATATTTACTATTGCTTTTTCAAGTTCACTCACTCCCAATTGTGGAAACAGCCACCTTACGAATGACTGAAACCTAGTAGGTCGATCTATTAAAGGATTATTGACCCTCTTTTGTCTCCTCATGAATGTTCTTAGCCAGGATTTTTGGTATTTATTACTCAGTTCTTTTCTTATAGTAACATTAGGGATTATTGCCCCTAAAGTACCTGTCCCTGACCAATTAGGAGGTAGCACTTTTCATGCCTTGTTCCCACACAACCAATACCATCCACTACCTTTCGGAACACGCCACCCATTTAGTTCCTTACTTGGCCACTTATAACCTATTTCAGGTATATGAGAGCAATTTTTATAACCTCCCACCTTAATGGCTCCAGTACAGTTGATCAGCTGCTTTCCATAGGGTACAGTTTTTTCCCCACCATCTATTACTATTATTACATCTTCGGATGCATTGATAATAATCTCCTGTCACCCTCTGGACTTCCCATTCCTGTTCGGTTGTTTCATTATATTTCGTTTGATCACTATCATTTCTTATCTGCCTCATAAATTCCATAAAGGAAAAATTAAGAGGCACTCCAATTAGGGGGAAGCCCTTGTTGGAATGTTCAGGGAAGTGGGTACACACCCAGCAATCCTTCTGGTTAACTATCTTCATAGATTTCGTAATTACTTCCAAATGGAGATTATGGCTCCAAAATCCTTCCTGATTCCCTTTAATTGTTTGGCTCAGGTAACTTAGAAAAACTAACCACCACATTTCTCCCCTGGTTATTTGGGAGAACATCATTTTTACACAGATACCATAGATACCATAACAACAATATTCACCCTATTCCTAACAAACAGATTAAAGCAATTCTTTCCTGAATACAATCTAAATTTAAAACCGATTCGCTTCCAATACAACTCATATATCTTTATATATTTTTAACTTTAAAGGTTGAACTTGTTCAGCTTTCCACGTCTCTCGAGGTACTGCTTTCACTCGGATGTAGTGGATCCAGGAATCAATTCCCTGCAGTTTCACAGCAGTATTTGTTGTTAGCAGTACAAGATACGGTCCCCTCCACTTTTCTACCAATGGCTCATCCTTCCAGGTCCGAAGGTACACTTGATCTCCCAGCTGGAATGAATGTACAGGTGAATCTAAAAGTACAGGAGATCTTAACTGGATGTACCTATGGAGAGAAGTAAGAACCTTTGCCATAGACAAGAGATAATCACTTAAAATTTGATCGCCCTTAACGTGCATTTGAATTTCATTTCCAGTTAGATTTACAGTGTAAGGTTTACCATACAGAATCTCAAAGGGACTAACTTTCTCCCTAACAAAACATCAGTCCATTTCATCTGAGTCTCCTGACACAATTTTCCTACCTGTCTCTTAATTGTTTGATTCATTCTTTCCACTTTTCCACTGGATTGTGGCCTCCAGGGGGTATGTAAGTCCCATTTAATTTGTAGTATTTTTGAGATTTGCTGTACTATTTCTGCTATAAAATGAGGTCCTCTATCTGAAGAAAACCCTTCTGGTACCCCAAATCTTGGTATAATTTCTTTTAATAACATTTTTACTACCTCCCTGGCTTTATTGGTACGACACGGGAAAGCTTCAGGCCATCCTGAAAAGGTGTCAACAATTACCAACAAATATTTATATCCATTACATCTTGGTAATTCAGAAAAATCAATTTGCCAGTAATCCCCAGGCATGAAGCCCCTTTTTACTTCCCCTGGGGGGGGCTTCTTCTGAAACACATTAGTCCATTTTCCCTCTGATAATTCCAGAGCCCGGGCTAAAGCAATCAGTTCTGCTTTCTGGGCTGATGTATTTGCTGGTAGTGATCTTGCTGGTAGTGATCTTGCTTCGATTTCTCCTTCCAAAGTGACGACAGCGTATCCAGCCCTTCTTTCTCCCTTTATTATAAAACTGCTTCCATTGGTAAATAATTCGCAGTCTGGATTCTGCAATGGAACATCTCTCAAATCTGGACGGCTGGAATATACTCGCTCAATAGTTTGCAGACAGTCATGAGCCAACTTCCCCCTTCATGAAATGGTAATAAAGATGCCAGATTAAGGGTATTACACACCTTCATGGTTACATCTTCTTGCTCAAGTATCACTGTCTGGTACTGCACCATCCTACTCGGGGATAACCAGTGATGCCCTTTTTGTTCTAAAACTGCTGCAACAGCATGTGGTACATAAACAGTCACTCTTTGTCCCAACGTCAGTTTTCGTGCCTCTTGTATTAACATCACAGCAGCTGCAACTGCTCTGAGGCATCCTGGCCACCCTGCACTCACTTTATCCAGCTGTCTTGAAAAGTAAGCCACAGGTCTTTTCCAATTTCCTAAAGTCTGTACAAGCACTCCCAAAGCCTGGTGCCCTCTCTCATGTACATAAAGGGTTTTTTTTTTTTTTTTTGTTTTTTTTTTTTTTTTAAACAGGCAGGATTGGAGTATTGTACTCGGATTGACATTCTCGCAACAGTCCATACTTTAAGAAATTATTAATCATAGGCTCCAGTCCAACACGGGCCTCTAGCTTCATGGGATACTGTTTTCGACTTACCGGTTTAGCTCCTTGTTTTAATTCCACCTTTACCGGTTCTGCACATCTGGCTCTTCCGGGTTTCTCCGTTGCCCACACAAAAGGGATTACTGCGTCCATTACTTCGGAGGGAATTTCGCTTGGTCCATCCTCCACCTGTTCGGAATCCAGTGCTTTCTGCAACATATATGCTTGTGCCTTCCAGGCGTTACTTTGTGGAATGTGCACCTTAACTTTGTTTTGATCAAAGGTTATCTGTGCCCCCAGTTTATTCAGTAAATCCCTCCCCATTAGGGGTAATGGGCTTTCTGGCATGTATAAGAATTCATGTGTTAACACCTTATTTCCTATTTCACATTTAATTGGTTGACAGAAAGGTTTGACCTCTCGCTTTCCCGTGGCCCCAATTACTGGCATAGAGAATTTACTCACTGGTCCCTTACAGCTATTTAGCACTGAATATGTTGCTCCAGTGTCTACTAAAAATTTAACTGTTTTGTTCCCCAGCTTTACTGAAACCAGGGGTTTGGCTGGGGAATCCAATTCCTCAACCCCCGGTCCCCATCAGTCTGAATCCTCTGTACCAATCATGAGCAAATCTGCCTCTGGAACAGATGCAGACAGAGGCTTCCAATGATCTGTTTGTCTCTTTGGGCACTCATTTTTCCAGTGCCCCTTCCCCCTGCAAATTGCACACTGATCTCTCCTTAGCGGAATTCTATCTCCTAAATTCCCTCTTTCTCTATACCCTCTTCCACGTCCTTGTCCTTTTGGAAAACTCCTTCCCTGAGAGGGAGTTTGTGCTTGGGCAAATGCAGCTGCCAAGATTGCAGCATTTTGCCTCTTATCTTTCAGTTTCTCCTTTTGTTTTTCCTTTCTCTCCACTTCTTCCCTATTATTGTACACCTTATATGCAATTTCTATTAATTGCGATATCGACATCCCCGACATACCATCTACTTTCTGAAGCTTTCTCCTTATATCTGGTGCTGACTGTCCTACAAATAATGTAGTAAAAGTCATTTTATTTGCTTCGTCCTCGGGATCCAAGTCTGTCCATTTTCGGGCAGTTTCACATAACCGCTCGTAAAATGCAGAGGGATCCTCAGTCTTACCCTGTGCGACTTGATATAGTTTTGCAATATTTTTGGGCTTAGGTACTCCATGCTTTACCCCGTATAATATTAACTGTTGGTACTGTTTAGTCATTAACCTGCCTGCCCCTGTGTTTTGATCCCAACCCGGTATAAAACGGTCTGGTTCGTCTCTGGCATTTTGTCTTTCATTCCCCTCTTGAGCTTTGTCTAATACCATTCTTTTCTCCTCAGGTGAAAGCAAAGTATTTAAAAGCACCTGTAAATCCTGCCAATCTGGATTATGATTTTCAATTATCATTTTAAAGGATTGATACATCTTTTCTAGATTTTCTCGGTACGACCCGGCAGACTCCTTCCAATTCATTAAATCTGTAGTTGAAAAAGGGACCTTCACATACACAGGCATCCCGTCTGGTCTGACTGCTTGACGCAGCGGGGCCTGAATCGCGGGATGTTTAGCCCGAGTAGCCCGAGTTCTGCCTGCAATCGGGCTACATGCTTCACTTCCCTTATTTCTGCTATCGACACTATCTTGATCTCTTTCCGGAGAGACCAATAATTGTACATCCTCTTCCTCATCACCCACTTTTAAACACCTTTTCCCAATGCTACAAGCAGAGCAACACCGAGACATTTTCTCTTTGTTTCCCATCATCATTAACACATTTGAATCAGAGATCAACAGCTTACATTTTTTTCTAGTTTCATGATCATTTCTCAGAGAGAAGAACAAATCTACATATGGGACCTCATCCCATTTGTTCTGTCTTCTGCAAAACAACATAAATTGCAAGATTATATTATAGTTTAGCGTTCCCATTTCTGGCCATTTTTCCTCATCCTCCAGTTTATACATTGGCCACCACTGAGTACAGTATTCCTTTAATTTTCTCCTTGTTAAAGGATTCCCACCAAACTTACTCCAATGTTTCAGGATGCATCCTAAAGGAGAACAGGAGCATACCCCCACAGATTGTCCTGTTCCCATATTACCACCCTTAAAAGAACGTTCTTACCAATTACACTTTCGTACACTCCAGTCGTCACTGTCCAAACGTGTACAAAGCTTACCTTTGGTTACCACAACCAATTACCCTTGTATCATACCCTTTATGCAATGTCTCTTAATAATTACTGCGTTGCACCTTTGAGTCGCTTACCTGTTCCGACCAGGGAGGGTGCTCACAGAGTCCCCGAACAAAACGGTCGGTGCACGCTGGAGTCCGATGAGCAGTGTCTCCCCGCCGGAACTGGCAAGAAGATCCGGGCAAGGCTTTACAGCGAGAGTCCCACCTGGGTCGCCAGAAATATGTTGTCCGAAAAGCGGATTCGTTGCCCGGTGTGCAATGAGCCAGTAATTACACACTCAGGAGAGACATTTATTTATTTATTTCAGAGTTGCGCAAGCCTGGGTGCTCGGTGGTCTCCCACAAATCAAACACCCCCCCACCCCCAACTTTTCAGGTAGCATTTATACAATCAAATTTGCCATATTTGTGACTTCCTTCCTCTTATTTGCCATATTTGTGACTTCCTTCCTCTTTTACACTGATTGGTTAATGATTTCTTCACATTTCCCGGGTCCCACCCCTGCTTCTCAAGGTCCTCGTCAATTAATTAACACTGCCCCAGCTGGGTCAGTAGGTGTTATCTTCTAAGGCCCTGAGGAAGAAGACATAATCCAGACCCCTTAATCATCACTGTTTTAACAGTGAGAGGAAGCTTTTTGCTTCCCAAGGTCTTGGCGCCCAAACAGGCCTTATTTCTCAGCCTTGGCATCCTCCCTTTCGGAGAGTGGGGCACAGGAATGCAGACTGCTTGTAACTCCCTTATCTTTCCAGCCTGCACCAGCTCTGAGGCCTTTTCTTAACGAACTAGGAGCGCGGCCTAAGGCATCAGCAAATTTAGCTACTTACGCTAAGCAAGTGTGCGGCTACTCATGCTAAGCAAATTCTATCTAAGATAGAAGTTATCCAGATCTACCTACTTCAAACATTCTTTCTGTGCTTCTCAGGGTTGTCTTGTAACAACCTCACCAGCACAGCCAGGAGCCATGAGCCTGCGACTGGCCTAGGAGGCACTCAGGCTCCTGTGAACTCACAAGCACAACCAGCAGGGGGGGCTGCACACTAACATTAGGGGCACTGAGGCTGCCGTGACCTCACAAGCACAGCCAGCAGCCATGAGTATGCCAATGGCCTAGGAGGCACTGAGGCTGCTGAGACCTCACAAGCACAGCCAGCAGCCAGGAGCCGGCCACTGGCATCGGAGGGACTCAGCCTGCTGTGACCTCACAAGAACAGCCAGCAGCCATGAGTCTGTTCCTGGCCTAGGAGGCACTGATGCTGCTGTGACCTCCCAAGCACAGCCAGCAGCCAGGAGCCTGCCACTGGCCTAGGAGGCACTCAGCCAGCTGTGACCTCACAAGCACAGCCAGCAGCCATGAGCCTGCCACTGGCCTAGGAGGCACTGAGGCTGCTGTGACCTCACAAGCACAGCCAGCAGCCAGGAGCCTGCCAGTGGCCTCGAAGGCACTGATGCTACTGTGACCTCCCAAGCACAGCCAGCAGCCATTAGCAGGCTACTGGCCTGGGAGGCACTCAGGCTGCTGTGACCTCACAAGTAGAGCCAGCAGCCATGAGCCTGCCGCTGGCCTAGGAGGCACGGAGGCTGCTGTGACCTCACAAGCACAGCCAGCAGGAGGCGCTACTCATTACCTAGCAGGCACTCAGGCTGCTGTGACCTCCCAAGCACAGCCAGCAACCAGGAGCCTGCCACTGGCATAGGAGGCACTGAGCCTGCTGTGACCTCACAAGTACAGTCACCAGCCAGGACCCTGCCACTGGCCTCGGAGGCACTGAGGCTGCTGTGACCTCACAAGCACAGCCAGCAGCCATGAGCCTGCCACTGGCCTAGGAGGCACTCAGGCTGCTGTGACCTCACAAGCACAGCCAGCAGCCAGGAGCCTGCCACTGGCCTAGGAGTTACTCAGCCAGCTGTGACCTCACAAGCACAGCCAGCAGCCATGAGCCTGCCACTGGCCTAGGAGGCACTGAGGCTGCTGTGACCTCACAAGCACGCCCAGCAGCCAGGAGCCTGCCAGTGGCCTCGAAGGCACTGATGCTACTGTGACCTCCCAAGCACAGCCAGCAGCCATTAGCAGGCTACTGGCCTGGGAGGCACTCAGGCTGCTGTGACCTCACAAGTAGAGCCAGCAGCCATGAGCCTGCCGCTGGCCTGGGAGGCACTCAGGCTGCTGTGAACTCACAAGCACAGCCAGCAGGAGGCGCTACTCATTACCTAGCAGGCACTCAGGCTGCTGTGACCTCCCAAGCACAGCCAGCAACCAGGAGCCTGCCACTGGCGTAGGAGGCACTGAGCCTGCTGTGACCTCACAAGTACAGTCACCAGCCAGGAGCCTGCCACTGGCCTCGGAGGCACTGAGGCTGCTGTGACCTCACAAGCACAGCCAGCAGGGGGCGCTGCACACTAACGTATGAGGCACTTATTCTGCTGTGACCTCACAAGCACAGCCAGCAGCCAGGAGCCTGCCACTGGCCTAGGAGGCACTCTGGCTGCTGTGACCTCACAAGCACAGCCAGCAGGGGGCGCTGCACACTAACATATGAGGCTCTGATTCTGCTGTGACCTCACAAGCACAGCCAGCAGCCATAAGCCTGCCACTGGCCTAGGAGACACTCAGGCTGCTGTGACCTTGTTGTCCGTAAAGCGGATTCGTTGCCCGGTGTGCAATGAGCCAGTAATTACACACTCAGGAGAGACATTTATTTATTTATTTCAGAGTTGCGCAAGCCTGGGTGCTCGATGGTCTCCCACAAATCAAACACCCCCCCACCCCCAACTTTTCAGGTAGCATTTATACAATCAAATTTGCCATATTTGTGACTTCCTTCCTCTTATTTGCCATATTTGTGACTTCCTTCCTCTTTTACACTGATTGGTTAATGATTTCTTCACATTTCCCGGGTCCCACCCCTGCTTCTCAAGGTCCTCGTCAATTAATTAACACTGCCCCAGCTGGGTCAGTAGGTGTTATCTTCTAAGGCCCTGAGGAAGAAGACATAATCCAGACCCCTTAATCATCACTGTTTTAACAGTGAGAGGAAGCTTTTTGCTTCCCAAGGTCTTGGCGCCCAAACAGGCCTTATTTCTCAGCCTTGGCATCCTCCCTTCTGGAGAGTGGGGCACAGGAATGCAGACTGCTTGTAACTCCCTTATCTCTCCAGCCTGCACCAGCTCTGAGGCCTTTTCTTAACGAACTAGGAGCGCGGCCTAAGGCTTCAGCAAATTTAGCTACTTATGCTAAGCAAGTGTGCGGCTACTCATGCTAAGCAAATTCTATCTAAGATAGAAGTTATCCAAATCTACCTACTTCAAACATTCTTTCTGAGCTTCTCAGGGTTGTCTTGTAACAATTCCCCCCTTTGAGACTTATATGATCATTTTCATATTAGTCTCACTCTTTTAAAATCTTTCCCATATTAGTTTCATATAACACTTAGCAATACATTGAATCACTACATAAACACATACAAAAACTACTAACACCAACCCTAAAATTGTGAAACATTTTTTAACCCATGAGCTCACATCAGGGAACCAGGAAGTCAACCATTTCCATGTTTCTTCAAATCCGAAAGAAGTATCATCTTTCTGAACCTCATGTAAGATTTCAGTCTGCTTCCAGGTTTCATTTAGATCGGGAGAAATTCTCCCGCTTTGATCCACATATACACAGCAACTAGTGTTTATTACTGTACATACTCCTCCCTGAGATGCCAATAACATATCTAGAGCCATCCTGTTTTGGGTACTTATTTTAGCAATTTCTGAAACCTCCTCTTGTAAAGCTGCAATGGCATCAGAGGTTTTATTCCCTATTTTTTCAATAACTGCTGAAATATTTACTATTGCTTTTTCAAGTTCACTCACTCCCAATTGTGGAAACAGCCACCTTACGAATGACTGAAACCTAGTAGGTTGATCTATTAAAGGATTATTGACCCTCTTTTGTCTCCTCATGAATGTTCTTAGCCAGGATTTTTGGTATTTATTACTCAGTTCTTTTCTTATAGTAACATTAGGGATTATTGCCCCTAAAGTACCTGTCCCTGACCAATTAGGAGGTAGCACTTTTCATGCCTTGTTCCCACACAACCAATACCATCCACTACCTTTCGGAACACGCCACCCATTTAGTTCCTTACTTGGCCACTTATAACCTATTTCAGGTATATGAGAGCAATTTTTATAACCTCCCACCTTAATGGCTCCAGTACAGTTGATCAGCTGCTTTCCATAGGGTACAGTTTTTTCCCCACCATCTATTACTATTATTACATCTTCGGATGCATTGATAATAATCTCCTGTCACCCTCTGGACTTCCCATTCCTGTTCGGTTGTTTCATTATATTTCGTTTGATCACTATCATTTCTTATCTGCCTCATAAATTCCATAAAGGAAAAATTAAGAGGCACTCCAATTAGGGGGAAGCCCTTGTTGGAATGTTCAGGGAAGTGGGTACACACCCAGCAATCCTTCTGGTTAACTATCTTCATAGATTTCGTAATTACTTCCAAATGGAGATTATGGCTCCAAAATCCTTCCTGATTCCCTTTAATTGTTTGGCTCAGGTAACTTAGAAAAACTAACCACCACATTTCTCCCCTGGTTATTTGGGAGAACATCATTTTTACACAGATACCATAGATACCATAACAACAATATTCACCCTATTCCTAACAAACAGATTAAAGCAATTCTTTCCTGAATACAATCTAAATTTAAAACCGATTCGCTTCCAATACAACTCATATATCTTTATATATTTTTAACTTTAAAGGTTGAACTTGTTCAGCTTTCCACGTCTCTCGAGGTACTGCTTTCACTCGGGTGTAGTGGATCCAGGAATTAATTCCCTGCAGTTTCACAGCAGTATTTGTTGTTAGCAGTACAAGATACGGTCCCCTCCACTTTTCTACCAATGGCTCATCCTTCCAGGTCCGAAGGTACACTTGATCTCCCAGCTGGAATGAATGTACAGGTGAATCTAAAAGTACAGGAGATCTTAACTGGATGTACCTATGGAGAGAAGTAAGAACCTTTGCCATAGACAAGAGATAATCACTTAAAATTTGATCGCCCTTAACGTGCATTTGAATTTCATTTCCAGTTAGATTTACAGTGTAAGGTTTACCATACAGAATCTCAAAGGGACTAACTTTCTCCCTAACAAAACATCAGTCCATTTCATCTGAGTCTCCTGACACAATTTTCCTACCTGTCTCTTAATTGTTTGATTCATTCTTTCCACTTTTCCACTGGATTGTGGCCTCCAGGGGGTATGTAAGTCCCATTTAATTTGTAGTATTTTTGAGATTTGCTGTACTATTTCTGCTATAAAATGAGGTCCTCTATCTGAAGAAAACCCTTCTGGTACCCCAAATCTTGGTATAATTTCTTTTAATAACATTTTTACTACCTCCCTGGCTTTATTGGTACGACACGGGAAAGCTTCAGGCCATCCTGAAAAGGTGTCAACAATTACCAACAAATATTTATATCCATTACATCTTGGTAATTCAGAAAAATCAATTTGCCAGTAATCCCCAGGCATGAAGCCCCTTTTTACTTCCCCTGGGGGGGGCTTCTTCTGAAACACATTAGTCCATTTTCCCTCTGATAATTCCAGAGCCCGGGCTAAAGCAATCAGTTCTGCTTTCTGGGCTGATGTATTTGCTGGTAGTGATCTTGCTGGTAGTGATCTTGCTTCGATTTCTCCTTCCAAAGTGACGACAGCGTATCCAGCCCTTCTTTCTCCCTTTATTATAAAACTGCTTCCATTGGTAAATAATTCGCAGTCTGGATTCTGCAATGGAACATCTCTCAAATCTGGACGGCTGGAATATACTCGCTCAATAGTTTGCAGACAGTCATGAGCCAACTTCCCCCTTCATGAAATGGTAATAAAGATGCCAGATTAAGGGTATTACACACCTTCATGGTTACATCTTCTTGCTCAAGTATCACTGTCTGGTACTGCACCATCCTACTCGGGGATAACCAGTGATGCCCTTTTTGTTCTAAAACTGCTGCAACAGCATGTGGTACATAAACAGTCACTCTTTGTCCCAACGTCAGTTTTCGTGCCTCTTGTATTAACATCACAGCAGCTGCAACTGCTCTGAGGCATCCTGGCCACCCTGCACTCACTTTATCCAGCTGTCTTGAAAAGTAAGCCACAGGTCTTTTCCAATTTCCTAAAGTCTGTACAAGCACTCCCAAAGCCTGGTGCCCTCTCTCATGTACATAAAGGGTTTTTTTTTTTTTTTTTTTTTTTTTTTTTTTTTTTTTAACAGGCAGGATTGGAATATTGTACTCGGATTGACATTCTCGCAACAGTCCATACTTTAAGAAATTATTAATCATAGGCTCCAGTCCAACACGGGCCTCTAGCTTCATGGGATACTGTTTTCGACTTACCGGTTTAGCTCCTTGTTTTAATTCCACCTTTACCGGTTCTGCACATCTGGCTCTTCCGGGTTTCTCCGTTGCCCACACAAAAGGGATTACTGCGTCCATTACTTCGGAGGGAATTTCGCTTGGTCCATCCTCCACCTGTTCGGAATCCAGTGCTTTCTGCAACATATATGCTTGTGCCTTCCAGGCGTTACTTTGTGGAATGTGCACCTTAACTTTGTTTTGATCAAAGGTTATCTGTGCCCCCAGTTTATTCAGTAAATCCCTCCCCATTAGGGGTAATGGGCTTTCTGGCATGTATAAGAATTCATGTGTTAACACCTTATTTCCTATTTCACATTTAATTGGTTGACAGAAAGGTTTGACCTCTCGCTTTCCCGTGGCCCCAATTACTGGCATAGAGAATTTACTCACTGGTCCCTTACAGCTATTTAGCACTGAATATGTTGCTCCAGTGTCTACTAAAAATTTAACTGTTTTGTTCCCCAGCTTTACTGAAACCAGGGGTTTGGCTGGGGAATCCAATTCCTCAACCCCCGGTCCCCATCAGTCTGAATCCTCTGTACCAATCATGAGCAAATCTGCCTCTGGAACAGATGCAGACAGAGGCTTCCAATGATCTGTTTGTCTCTTTGGGCACTCATTTTTCCAGTGCCCCTTCCCCCTGCAAATTGCACACTGATCTCTCCTTAGCGGAATTCTTTCTCTATACCCTCTTCCACGTCCTTGTCCTTTTGGAAAACTCCTTCCCTGAGAGGGAGTTTGTGCTTGGGCAAATGCAGCTGCCAAGATTGCAGCATTTTGCCTCTTATCTTTCAGTTTCTCCTTTTGTTTTTCCTTTCTCTCCACTTCTTCCCTATTATTGTACACCTTATATGCAATTTCTATTAATTGCGATATCGACATCCCCGACATACCATCTACTTTCTGAAGCTTTCTCCTTATATCTGGTGCTGACTGTCCTACAAATAATGTAGTAAAAGTCATTTTATTTGCTTCGTCCTCGGGATCCAAGTCTGTCCATTTTCGGGCAGTTTCACATAACCGCTCGTAAAATGCAGAGGGATCCTCAGTCTTACCCTGTGCGACTTGATATAGTTTTGCAATATTTTTGGGCTTAGGTACTCCATGCTTTACCCCGTATAATATTAACTGTTGGTACTGTTTAGTCATTAACCTGCCTGCCCCTGTGTTTTGATCCCAACCCGGTATAAAACGGTCTGGTTCGTCTCTGGCATTTTGTCTTTCATTCCCCTCTTGAGCTTTGTCTAATACCATTCTTTTCTCCTCAGGTGAAAGCAAAGTATTTAAAAGCACCTGTAAATCCTGCCAATCTGGATTATGATTTTCAATTATCATTTTAAAGGATTGATACATCTTTTCTAGATTTTCTCGGTACGACCCGGCAGACTCCTTCCAATTCATTAAATCTGTAGTTGAAAAAGGGACCTTCACATACACAGGCATCCCGTCTGGTCTGACTGCTTGACGCAGCGGGGCCTGAATCGCGGGATGTTTAGCCCGAGTAGCCCGAGTTCTGCCTGCAATCGGGCTACATGCTTCACTTCCCTTATTTCTGCTATCGACACTATCTTGATCTCTTTCCGGAGAGACCAATAATTGTACATCCTCTTCCTCATCACCCACTTTTAAACACCTTTTCCCAATGCTACAAGCAGAGCAACACCGAGACATTTTCTCTTTGTTTCCCATCATCATTAACACATTTGAATCAGAGATCAACAGCTTACATTTTTTTCTAGTTTCATGATCATTTCTCAGAGAGAAGAACAAATCTACATATGGGACCTCATCCCATTTGTTCTGTCTTCTGCAAAACAACATAAATTGCAAGATTATATTATAGTTTAGCGTTCCCATTTCTGGCCATTTTTCCTCATCCTCCAGTTTATACATTGGCCACCACTGAGTACAGTATTCCTTTAATTTTCTCCTTGTTAAAGGATTCCCACCAAACTTACTCCAATGTTTCAGGATGCATCCTAAAGGAGAACAGGAGGATACCCCCACAGATTGTCCTGTTCCCATATTACCACCCTTAAAAGAACGTTCTTACCAATTACACTTTCGTACACTCCAGTCGTCACTGTCCAAACGTGTACAAAGCTTACCTTTGGTTACCACAACCAATTACCCTTGTATCATACCCTTTATGCAATGTCTCTTAATAATTACTGCGTTGCACCTTTGAGTCGCTTACCTGTTCCGACCAGGGAGGGTGCTCACAGAGTCCCCGAACAAAACGGTCGGTGCACGCTGGAGTCCGATGAGCAGTGTCTCCCCGCCGGAACTGGCAAGAAGATCCGGGCAAGGCTTTACAGCGAGAGTCCCACCTGGGTCGCCAGAAATATGTTGTCCGAAAAGCGGATTCGTTGCCCGGTGTGCAATGAGCCAGTAATTACACACTCAGGAGAGACATTTATTTATTTATTTCAGAGTTGCGCAAGCCTGGGTGCTCAATGGTCTCCCACAAATCAAACACCCCCCCACCCCCAACTTTTCAGGTAGCATTTATACAATCAAATTTGCCATATTTGTGACTTCCTTCCTCTTATTTGCCATATTTGTGACTTCCTTCCTCTTTTACACTGATTGGTTAATGATTTCTTCACATTTCCCGGGTCCCACCCCTGCTTCTCAAGGTCCTCGTCAATTAATTAACAGTGCCCCAGCTGGGTCAGTAGGTGTTATCTTCTAAGGCCCTGAGGAAGAAGACATAATCCAGACCCCTTAATCATCACTGTTTTAACAGTGAGAGGAAGCTTTTTGCTTCCCAAGGTCTTGGCGCCCAAACAGGCCTTATTTCTCAGCCTTGGCATCCTCCCTTCTGGAGAGTGGGGCACAGGAATGCAGACTGCTTGTAACTCCCTTATCTTTCCAGCCTGCACCAGCTCTGAGGCCTTTTCTTAACGAACTAGGAGCGCGGCCTAAGGCATCAGCAAATTTAGCTACTTACGCTAAGCAAGTGTGCGGCTACTCATGCTAAGCAAATTCTATCTAAGATAGAAGTTATCCAGATCTACCTACTTCAAACATTCTTTCTGTGCTTCTCAGGGTTGTCTTGTAACAACCTCACCAGCACAGCCAGGAGCCATGAGCCTGCGACTGGCCTAGGAGGCACTCAGGCTCCTGTGAACTCACAAGCACAACCAGCAGGGGGGGCTGCACACTAACATTAGGGGCACTGAGGCTGCTGTGACCTCACAAGCACAGCCAGCAGCCATGAGTCTGCCAATGGCCTAGGAGGCACTGAGGCTGCTGAGACCTCACAAGCACAGCCAGCAGCCAGGAGCCGGCCACTGGCATCGGAGGGACTCAGCCTGCTGTGACCTCACAAGAACAGCCAGCAGCCATGAGTCTGTTCCTGGCCTAGGAGGCACTGATGCTGCTGTGACCTCCCAAGCACAGCCAGCAGCCAGGAGCCTGCCACTGGCCTAGGAGGCACTCAGCCAGCTGTGACCTCACAAGCACAGCCAGCAGCCATGAGCCTGCCACTGGCCTAGGAGGCACTGAGGCTGCTGTGACCTCACAAGCACAGCCAGCAGCCAGGAGCCTGCCAGTGGCCTCGAAGGCACTGATGCTACTGTGACCTCCCAAGCACAGCCAGCAGCCATTAGCAGGCTACTGGCCTGGGAGGCTCTCAGGCTGCTGTGACCTCACAAGTAGAGCCAGCAGCCATGAGCCTGCCGCTGGCCTAGGAGGCACTGAGGCTGCTGTGACCTCACAAGCACAGCCAGCAGGAGGCGCTACTCATTACCTAGCAGGCACTCAGGCTGCTGTGACCTCCCAAGCACAGCCAGCAACCAGGAGCCTGCCACTGGCGTAGGAGGCACTGAGCCTGCTGTGACCTCACAAGTACAGTCACCAGCCAGGAGCCTGCCACTGGCCTCGGAGGCACTGAGGCTGCTGTGACCTCACAAGCACAGCCAGCAGCCAGGAGCCTGCCACTGGCCTAGGAGGCACTCTGGCTGCTGTGACCTCACAAGCACAGCCAGCAGGGGGCGCTGCAGACTAACATATGAGGCTCTGATTCTGCTGTGACCTCACAAGCACAGCCAGCAGCCATAAGCCTGCCACTGGCCTAGGAGACACTCAGGCTGCTGTGACCTTGTTGTCCGTAAAGCGGATTCGTTGCCCGGTGTGCAATGAGCCAGTAATTACACACTCAGGAGAGACATTTATTTATTTATTTCAGAGTTGCGCAAGCCTGGGTGCTCGATGGTCTCCCACAAATCAAACACCCCCCCACCCCCAACTTTTCAGGTAGCATTTATACAATCAAATTTGCCATATTTGTGACTTCCTTCCTCTTATTTGCCATATTTGTGACTTCCTTCCTCTTTTACACTGATTGGTTAATGATTTCTTCACATTTCCCGGGTCCCACCCCTGCTTCTCAAGGTCCTCGTCAATTAATTAACAGTGCCCCAGCTGGGTCAGTAGGTGTTATCTTCTAAGGCCCTGAGGAAGAAGACATAATCCAGACCCCTTAATCATCACTGTTTTAACAGTGAGAGGAAGCTTTTTGCTTCCCAAGGTCTTGGCGCCCAAACAGGCCTTATTTCTCAGCCTTGGCATCCTCCCTTCTGGAGAGTGGGGCACAGGAATGCAGACTGCTTGTAACTCCCTTATCTCTCCAGCCTGCACCAGCTCTGAGGCCTTTTCTTAACGAACTAGGAGCGCGGCCTAAGGCTTCAGCAAATTTAGCTACTTATGCTAAGCAAGTGTGCGGCTACTCATGCTAAGCAAATTCTATCTAAGATAGAAGTTATCCAAATCTACCTACTTCAAACATTCTTTCTGAGCTTCTCAGGGTTGTCTTGTAACAATTCCCCCCTTTGAGACTTATATGATCATTTTCATATTAGTCTCACTCTTTTAAAATCTTTCCCATATTAGTTTCATATAACACTTAGCAATACATTGAATCACTACATAAACACATACAAAAACTACTAACACCAACCCTAAAATTGTGAAACATTTTTTAACCCATGAGCTCACATCAGGGAACCAGGAAGTCAACCATTTCCATGTTTCTTCAAATCCGAAAGAAGTATCATCTTTCTGAACCTCATGTAAGATTTCAGTCTGCTTCCAGGTTTCATTTAGATCGGGAGAAATTCTCCCGCTTTGATCCACATATACACAGCAACTAGTGTTTATTACTGTACATACTCCTCCCTGAGATGCCAATAACATATCTAGAGCCATCCTGTTTTGGGTACTTATTTTAGCAATTTCTGAAACCTCCTCTTGTAAAGCTGCAATGGCATCAGAGGTTTTATTCCCTATTTTTTCAATAACTGCTGAAATATTTACTATTGCTTTTTCAAGTTCACTCACTCCCAATTGTGGAAACAGCCACCTTACGAATGACTGAAACCTAGTAGGTCGATCTATTAAAGGATTATTGACCCTCTTTTGTCTCCTCATGAATGTTCTTAGCCAGGATTTTTGGTATTTATTACTCAGTTCTTTTCTTATAGTAACATTAGGGATTATTGCCCCTAAAGTACCTGTCCCTGACCAATTAGGAGGTAGCACTTTTCATGCCTTGTTCCCACACAACCAATACCATCCACTACCTTTCGGAACACGCCACCCATTTAGTTCCTTACTTGGCCACTTATAACCTATTTCAGGTATATGAGAGCAATTTTTATAACCTCCCACCTTAATGGCTCCAGTACAGTTGATCAGCTGCTTTCCATAGGGTACAGTTTTTTCCCCACCATCTATTACTATTATTACATCTTCGGATGCATTGATAATAATCTCCTGTCACCCTCTGGACTTCCCATTCCTGTTCGGTTGTTTCATTATATTTCGTTTGATCACTATCATTTCTTATCTGCCTCATAAATTCCATAAAGGAAAAATTAAGAGGCACTCCAATTAGGGGGAAGCCCTTGTTGGAATGTTCAGGGAAGTGGGTACACACCCAGCAATCCTTCTGGTTAACTATCTTCATAGATTTCGTAATTACTTCCAAATGGAGATTATGGCTCCAAAATCCTTCCTGATTCCCTTTAATTGTTTGGCTCAGGTAACTTAGAAAAACTAACCACCACATTTCTCCCCTGGTTATTTGGGAGAACATCATTTTTACACAGATACCATAGATACCATAACAACAATATTCACCCTATTCCTAACAAACAGATTAAAGCAATTCTTTCCTGAATACAATCTAAATTTAAAACCGATTCGCTTCCAATACAACTCATATATCTTTATATATTTTTAACTTTAAAGGTTGAACTTGTTCAGCTTTCCACGTCTCTCGAGGTACTGCTTTCACTCGGGTGTAGTGGATCCAGGAATCAATTCCCTGCAGTTTCACAGCAGTATTTGTTGTTAGCAGTACAAGATACGGTCCCCTCCACTTTTCTACCAATGGCTCATCCTTCCAGGTCCGAAGGTACACTTGATCTCCCAGCTGGAATGAATGTACAGGTGAATCTAAAAGTACAGGAGATCTTAACTGGATGTACCTATGGAGAGAAGTAAGAACCTTTGCCATAGACAAGAGATAATCACTTAAAATTTGATCGCCCTTAACGTGCATTTGAATTTCATTTCCAGTTAGATTTACAGTGTAAGGTTTACCATACAGAATCTCAAAGGGACTAACTTTCTCCCTAACAAAACATCAGTCCATTTCATCTGAGTCTCCTGACACAATTTTCCTACCTGTCTCTTAATTGTTTGATTCATTCTTTCCACTTTTCCACTGGATTGTGGCCTCCAGGGGGTATGTAAGTCCCATTTAATTTGTAGTATTTTTGAGATTTGCTGTACTATTTCTGCTATAAAATGAGGTCCTCTATCTGAAGAAAACCCTTCTGGTACCCCAAATCTTGGTATAATTTCTTTTAATAACATTTTTACTACCTCCCTGGCTTTATTGGTACGACACGGGAAAGCTTCAGGCCATCCTGAAAAGGTGTCAACAATTACCAACAAATATTTATATCCATTACATCTTGGTAATTCAGAAAAATCAATTTGCCAGTAATCCCCAGGCATGAAGCCCCTTTTTACTTCCCCTGGGGGGGGCTTCTTCTGAAACACATTAGTCCATTTTCCCTCTGATAATTCCAGAGCCCGGGCTAAAGCAATCAGTTCTGCTTTCTGGGCTGATGTATTTGCTGGTAGTGATCTTGCTGGTAGTGATCTTGCTTCGATTTCTCCTTCCAAAGTGACGACAGCGTATCCAGCCCTTCTTTCTCCCTTTATTATAAAACTGCTTCCATTGGTAAATAATTCGCAGTCTGGATTCTGCAATGGAACATCTCTCAAATCTGGACGGCTGGAATATACTCGCTCAATAGTTTGCAGACAGTCATGAGCCAACTTCCCCCTTCATGAAATGGTAATAAAGATGCCAGATTAAGGGTATTACACACCTTCATGGTTACATCTTCTTGCTCAAGTATCACTGTCTGGTACTGCACCATCCTACTCGGGGATAACCAGTGATGCCCTTTTTGTTCTAAAACTGCTGCAACAGCATGTGGTACATAAACAGTCACTCTTTGTCCCAACGTCAGTTTTCGTGCCTCTTGTATTAACATCACAGCAGCTGCAACTGCTCTGAGGCATCCTGGCCACCCTGCACTCACTTTATCCAGCTGTCTTGAAAAGTAAGCCACAGGTCTTTTCCAATTTCCTAAAGTCTGTACAAGCACTCCCAAAGCCTGGTGCCCTCTCTCATGTACATAAAGGGTTTTTTTTTTTTTTTTTTTTTTTTTTTTTTTTAAATAGGCAGGATTGGAGTATTGTACTCGGATTGACATTCTCGCAACAGTCCATACTTTAAGAAATTATTAATCATAGGCTCCAGTCCAACACGGGCCTCTAGCTTCATGGGATACTGTTTTCGACTTACCGGTTTAGCTCCTTGTTTTAATTCCACCTTTACCGGTTCTGCACATCTGGCTCTTCCGGGTTTCTCCGTTGCCCACACAAAAGGGATTACTGCGTCCATTACTTCGGAGGGAATTTCGCTTGGTCCATCCTCCACCTGTTCGGAATCCAGTGCTTTCTGCAACATATATGCTTGTGCCTTCCAGGCGTTACTTTGTGGAATGTGCACCTTAACTTTGTTTTGATCAAAGGTTATCTGTGCCCCCAGTTTATTCAGTAAATCCCTCCCCATTAGGGGTAATGGGCTTTCTGGCATGTATAAGAATTCATGTGTTAACACCTTATTTCCTATTTCACATTTAATTGGTTGACAGAAAGGTTTGACCTCTCGCTTTCCCGTGGCCCCAATTACTGGCATAGAGAATTTACTCACTGGTCCCTTACAGCTATTTAGCACTGAATATGTTGCTCCAGTGTCTACTAAAAATTTAACTGTTTTGTTCCCCAGCTTTACTGAAACCAGGGGTTTGGCTGGGGAATCCAATTCCTCAACCCCCGGTCCCCATCAGTCTGAATCCTCTGTACCAATCATGAGCAAATCTGCCTCTGGAACAGATGCAGACAGAGGCTTCCAATGATCTGTTTGTCTCTTTGGGCACTCATTTTTCCAGTGCCCCTTCCCCCTGCAAATTGCACACTGATCTCTCCTTAGCGGAATTCTTTCTCTATACCCTCTTCCACGTCCTTGTCCTTTTGGAAAACTCCTTCCCTGAGAGGGAGTTTGTGCTTGGGCAAATGCAGCTGCCAAGATTGCAGCATTTTGCCTCTTATCTTTCAGTTTCTCCTTTTGTTTTTCCTTTCTCTCCACTTCTTCCCTATTATTGTACACCTTATATGCAATTTCTATTAATTGCGATATCGACATCCCCGACATACCATCTACTTTCTGAAGCTTTCTCCTTATATCTGGTGCTGACTGTCCTACAAATAATGTAGTAAAAGTCATTTTATTTGCTTCGTCCTCGGGATCCAAGTCTGTCCATTTTCGGGCAGTTTCACATAACCGCTCGTAAAATGCAGAGGGATCCTCAGTCTTACCCTGTGCGACTTGATATAGTTTTGCAATATTTTTGGGCTTAGGTACTCCATGCTTTACCCCGTATAATATTAACTGTTGGTACTGTTTAGTCATTAACCTGCCTGCCCCTGTGTTTTGATCCCAACCCGGTATAAAACGGTCTGGTTCGTCTCTGGCATTTTGTCTTTCATTCCCCTCTTGAGCTTTGTCTAATACCATTCTTTTCTCCTCAGGTGAAAGCAAAGTATTTAAAAGCACCTGTAAATCCTGCCAATCTGGATTATGATTTTCAATTATCATTTTAAAGGATTGATACATCTTTTCTAGATTTTCTCGGTACGACCCGGCAGACTCCTTCCAATTCATTAAATCTGTAGTTGAAAAAGGGACCTTCACATACACAGGCATCCCGTCTGGTCTGACTGCTTGACGCAGCGGGGCCTGAATCGCGGGATGTTTAGCCCGAGTAGCCCGAGTTCTGCCTGCAATCGGGCTACATGCTTCACTTCCCTTATTTCTGCTATCGACACTATCTTGATCTCTTTCCGGAGAGACCAATAATTGTACATCCTCTTCCTCATCACCCACTTTTAAACACCTTTTCCCAATGCTACAAGCAGAGCAACACCGAGACATTTTCTCTTTGTTTCCCATCATCATTAACACATTTGAATCAGAGATCAACAGCTTACATTTTTTTCTAGTTTCATGATCATTTCTCAGAGAGAAGAACAAATCTACATATGGGACCTCATCCCATTTGTTCTGTCTTCTGCAAAACAACATAAATTGCAAGATTATATTATAGTTTAGCGTTCCCATTTCTGGCCATTTTTCCTCATCCTCCAGTTTATACATTGGCCACCACTGAGTACAGTATTCCTTTAATTTTCTCCTTGTTAAAGGATTCCCACCAAACTTACTCCAATGTTTCAGGATGCATCCTAAAGGAGAACAGGAGGATACCCCCACAGATTGTCCTGTTCCCATATTACCACCCTTAAAAGAACGTTCTTACCAATTACACTTTCGTACACTCCAGTCGTCACTGTCCAAACGTGTACAAAGCTTACCTTTGGTTACCACAACCAATTACCCTTGTATCATACCCTTTATGCAATGTCTCTTAATAATTACTGCGTTGCACCTTTGAGTCGCTTACCTGTTCCGACCAGGGAGGGTGCTCACAGAGTCCCCGAACAAAACGGTCGGTGCACGCTGGAGTCCGATGAGCAGTGTCTCCCCGCCGGAACTGGCAAGAAGATCCGGGCAAGGCTTTACAGCGAGAGTCCCACCTGGGTCGCCAGAAATATGTTGTCCGAAAAGCGGATTCGTTGCCCGGTGTGCAATGAGCCAGTAATTACACACTCAGGAGAGACATTTATTTATTTATTTCAGAGTTGCGCAAGCCTGGGTGCTCGGTGGTCTCCCACAAATCAAACACCCCCCCACCCCCAACTTTTCAGGTAGCATTTATACAATCAAATTTGCCATATTTGTGACTTCCTTCCTCTTATTTGCCATATTTGTGACTTCCTTCCTCTTTTACACTGATTGGTTAATGATTTCTTCACATTTCCCGGGTCCCACCCCTGCTTCTCAAGGTCCTCGTCAATTAATTAACAGTGCCCCAGCTGGGTCAGTAGGTGTTATCTTCTAAGGCCCTGAGGAAGAAGACATAATCCAGACCCCTTAATCATCACTGTTTTAACAGTGAGAGGAAGCTTTTTGCTTCCCAAGGTCTTGGCGCCCAAACAGGCCTTATTTCTCAGCCTTGGCATCCTCCCTTTCGGAGAGTGGGGCACAGGAATGCAGACTGCTTGTAACTCCCTTATCTTTCCAGCCTGCACCAGCTCTGAGGCCTTTTCTTAACGAACTAGGAGCGCGGCCTAAGGCATCAGCAAATTTAGCTACTTACGCTAAGCAAGTGTGCGGCTACTCATGCTAAGCAAATTCTATCTAAGATAGAAGTTATCCAGATCTACCTACTTCAAACATTCTTTCTGTGCTTCTCAGGGTTGTCTTGTAACAACCTCACCAGCACAGCCAGGAGCCATGAGCCTGCGACTGGCCTAGGAGGCACTCAGGCTGCTGTGACCTCACAAGCACAACCAGCAGGGGGGGCTGCACACGAACATTAGGGGCACTGAGGCTGCTGTGACCTCACAAGCACAGCCAGCAGCCATGAGCCTGCCGCTGGCCTAGGAGGCACTGAGGCTGCTGAGACCTCACAAGCACAGCCAGCAGCCAGGAGCCAGCCACTGGCATCGGAGGGACTCAGCCTGCTGTGACCTCACAAGAACAGCCAGCAGCCATGAGTCTGTTCCTGGCCTAGGAACCACTCAGCCTGCTGTGACCTCACAAACACAGCCAGCAGTCAGGAGCCTGCCACTGGACTAGGACGTACTCAGCCTGCTGTGACGTCACAAGCACAGCCAGCAGCCAGGAGCCTGCCACTGGCCTAGAAGGAACTCAGGCTCCTGTGAACTCACAAGCACAGCCAGCAGCCAGGAGCCTGCCAGTGGCCTCGAAGGCACTGATGCTACTGCGACCTCACAAGCACAGCCAGCAGCCATGAACCTTCCACTGTCCTCAGAGGCACTCAGGCTGCTGTAACCTCACAAGCACAGGCAGCAGCCAGGACCCTGCCACTGGCCTCGGAGGCACTGAGGCTGCTGTGACGTGGCAAGCACAGCCAGCAGCCATGAGCCTGACACTGGCCTAGGAGGCACTCAGCCTGCTGTGACCTCACAAGCACAGCCAGCAACCAGGAGCCTGCCACTGGCCTAGGAGGCACTGAGGCTGCTGTGACCTCACAAGAACAGCCAGCAGCCATGAGCCTGCCGCCGGCCTCAGAGGCACTGAGGCTGCTGTGACCTCACAAGCACAGCCAACAGGGGACGCTGCTGACTAACACATGAGGCACTGAGGCAGCTCCGACCTCACAAGCACAGCCAGCAGCCAGGAGCCTGCCACTGGCCTAGGAGGCACTGAGGCTGCTGTGACCTTACAAGCACAGCCAGCAGCCATGAGGCTGCCACTGGCCTAGGAGGCACTGGGGCTGCTGTGACCTCACAAGAACAGCCAGCAGGGGGCGCTGGACACTAAACTATGAGGCACTGAGCCTGCTGTGACCTCACAAGCACAGCCAGCAGGGGATGCTGGACACTTAACTATGAGGCACTGAGGCTGCTGTGACCTCACAAGCACAGGCAGCAGCCAGGAGCCTGCCACTGGCCTAGGAGGAACTGACGGTGCTGTGACCTCACAAGCACAGGCAGCAGCCAGGAGCCGGCCACTGTCCTAGGAGCCACTCAGGCTGCTGTGACCTCACACGCACAGCCAGCAGGCAGCGCTGCACACTAACATATGAGGCACGGAGGCTGCTGTGACCTCACAAGCACAGGCAGCAGCCAGGAGCCTGCCACTGGCCTAGGAGGAACTGACGGTGCTGTGTCCTCACAACCACAGCCAGCAGCCATGAGCCTGCCACTGGCCTGGTACGCTTAGAGGCTGCTGTGACCTTACAAGCACAGCCAGCAGCCAGGAGCCTGCCACTGGCCTAGGAGGCACTGAGGCTGCTGTGACCTCACAAGCACAGCCAGCAGCCAGCAGCCTGCCACTGGCCTAGAATGCACTGAGGCTGCTGTGCCCTTAAATGGACAGCCAGCAGCCATGAGTCTTCCACTGGCCTAGGAGGCACTGAGGCTGCTGTGACCTCACACGCACAGCCAGCAGGCAGCGCTGCACACTAACATATGAGGCACGGAGGCTGCTGTGACCTCACAATCACAGCCAGCAGCCAGGAGCCTGCCACAGGCCTAGTAGGCGTAGAGGCTGCTGTGACCTCACAAGCAGAGCCAGCAGGGGACGCTGCTGACGAACACATGAGGCACTGAGGCTGCTGTGACCTGACAAGGACAGCCAGCAGCCATGAGCTTGCCACTGGCGTAGGAGGCAGTCAGGCTGCTGTGACCTCACAAGCACCGCCAGCAGCCAGGCGCCTGCCACTGGCCTAGGAGGCACTGAGGCTGCTGTGACCTCACAAGCACAGCCAGCAGCCATGAGCCTGCCACTGGCCTAGGAGGCACTGAGGGTGCTGTGACCTCACAAGCACAACCAGCAGCCAGGACCCTGCCACTGACCTAGGTGACACTGAGGCTGCTGTGTCCTCACAAGCACAGGCAGCAGCCAGGAGCCTGCCACTGGCCTAGGAGGCACTGAGCCTGCTGTGACCTCACAAGCACAGCCAGCAGCCAGGAGCCTGACACTGGCCTAGGAGGCACTGAGGCTGCTGTGACCTCACAAGCACAGCCAGCAGCCATGAGCCTGCCACTGTCCTAGGAGGCACTGAGGCTGCTGTGACCTCACAAGCACAGCCAGAAGCCAGGAGCCTGCCACTGGCCTAGGAGGCCCTGAGGCTGCTCTGACCTCACAAACACAGCCAGCAGCCATGAGCCTGCCACTGGCCTAGCAGGCAGTGAGGCTGCTGTGACCTCAGAAGCACAGCCAGCAGCCAGGAGCCTGCCACTGTCCTAGGAGGCACTGAGTCTGCTCTGACCTCACAAGCACAGCCAGCAGCCATGAGCTTGCCACTGGCCCAGGAGGCACTGAGGCTGCTGTGACCTCACAACCACAGGCACCAGCCAGGCGCCTGCCACTGGCCTAGGAGGCACTCAGCCTGCCGTGACCTCACAAGCACAGCCAGCAGCCATGAGCTTGCCACTGGCCCAGGAGGCACTGAGGCTGCTGTGACCTCACAACCACAGGCACCAGCCAGGCGCCTGCCACTGGCCTAGGAGGCACTCAGGCTGCTGTGATGTCACAAGCACGGCCAGCAGCCAGGAGCCTGCCACTGGCCTAGGAGGCACTGAGGCTGCTGTGACCTCACAAGCACAGCCAACAGGGGGCGCTGCACACTAACGTATGAGACACTGAGGCTGCTGTGACCTCAGAAGCACAGCCAGCAGCCAGGAGCCTGCCACTGGCCTAGGAGGCACTGAGGTGGCTGTGACCACTCAGACTCAGCCAGCAGCCAGGAGCCTGCCACTTGCCAAAGAGGCACTGAGGCTGCTGTGGCCTCACAAGCACAGCCAGCAGCCATGAGCCTGCCACTGGCCTCGGAGGGACTCAGGCTGCTGTGAACTCAAAAGCACAGCCAGCAGGTGGCCCTGCACACTAATGTATGAGGCACTGAGGGTGTTCAGACCTCACAAGCACAGCCAGCAGCCAGGAGCCTGCCACTGGCCTAGTAGGCACTCAGGCAGCTGCGACCTCACAAGCACAGGCAGCAGCCAGGAGCCTGCCACTGGCCTAGCAGGCACTCAGGCTGCTGTGACCTCACAAGCACAGCTGTCAGCCAGGAGCCTGCCACTGGCCTAGCAGAGACTGAGGCTGCTGTGATGTCACAAGCACAGCCAGCACCCAGGCGACTGCCACTGGCCTAGGAGAGACTGAGGCTGCTGTGATGTCACAAGCACAGCCAGCAGCCAGGCGACTGCCACTGGCCTAGGAGGCACTGAGGCTGCTGTGACCTCACAAGCACAACCAGCAGGTGGGTCTGCACACTAACATATCAGGCACTGAGGCTACTGTGACGTCACAAGGACAGCCAGCAGCCATGGTCCTGCCACTGGCCTAGGAGGCACGGAGGCTGCTGTGACCTCACGAGCACAGCCAGCAGCCATGAGCCTGCCACTGGCCTAGGAGGTACTGAGGCTGCTCTGACCTCCCAAGCACAGCCAGCATCCATGAGCCTGACACTGGCCAAGCAGACACTTAGGCTGCTGTGACCTCACAAGCACAGCCAGCAGGTGGCCCTGCACACTGATGTATGAGGCACTGAGGGTGTTCAGACCTCACAAGCACAGCCAGCACCCAGGAGCCTGCCACTGGCCTAGGAGGCACTCAGGCAGCTGCGACCTCACAGGCACAGCCAACAGGGGGCGCTGCACACTAACGTATGAGGCACTGAGCCTGCTGTGACCTCCCATGCACAGCCAGCAGCCATGAGCCTGCCACTGGCCTAGGAGGCTCAGAGTTTGCTGTGAGCACTCAAACTCAGCCAGCAGCCAGGAGCCTGCCACTGGCCTAGGAGGCACTCTGGTTGCTGTGACCTCACAAGCACAGGCAGCAGCCAGGAGCCTGCCACTGGCCTAGGAGGCACTCTGGTTGCTGTGACCTCCCAAGCACAGCCAGCAGCCAGGAGCCTGCCACTGGCCTAGCAGGCACTCAGGCTGCTGTGACCTCACAAGCACAGCTGTCAGCCAGGAGCCTGCCACTGGCCTAGGAGACACTGAGGCTGCTGTGATGTCACAAGCACAGCCAGCAGCCATGAGCCTGCCACTGGCCTAGGAGGCAGTGAGGCTGCTGTGACCTCACAAGCACAACCAGCAGGTGGCCCTGCACACTAACATATCAGGCACTGAGGCTGCTGTGACGTCACAAGGACAGCCAGCAGCCATGGTCCTGCCACTGGCCTAGGAGTCACGGAGGCTACTGTGACCTAACAAACACAGCCAGCAGCCAGGAGCCTGCCACTGGCCTAGGAGGCACTGAGGCTGCTGTAACCTCACAAGCACAGCCAGCAGCCATGAGCCTGCCACTGGCCTAGGAGGCACGGAGGGTTCTGTGACCTCACAAGCACAGCCAGCAGCCAGGAACCTGCCACTGGCCTCGGAGGAACTCAGGCTGCTGTGACCTCACAAGCACAGCCAGCAGGTGGCCCTGCACGCTAATGTATGAGGCACTGAGGGTGCTGTGACCTCACAAGCACAGCCAGCAGCCAGCAGCCTGCCTCTGGCCTAGGAGGCATCAGCCTGCTGTGACCTCACGAGCACAGCCAGCAGCCATGAGCCTGCCACTGGCCTAGGAAGTACTGAGGCTGCTCTGACCTCCCAAGCACAGCCAGCATCCATGAGCCTGCCACTGGCCAAGCAGACACTTAGGCTGCTGCGTCCTCACAAGCACAGCCAGCAGACATGAGACTGCCACTGGCCTAGGAGGCACTGAGGCTGCCTTGAGCTCACAAGCACAGCTGTCAGCCAGGAGCCTGCCACTGGCCTAGGAGACACTGAGGCTGCTGTGATGTCACAAGCACAGCCAGCAGCCATGAGCCTGCCACTGGCCTGGCAGGCACTCAGGCTGCTGTGACCTCACAAGCACAGTCAACAGGTGGCCCTGCACATTAACGTATGAGGTACTGAGGGTGTTGTGACCTCACAAGCACCGCCAGCAGCCAGGAGCCAGCCACTGGCCTATGAGGCACTCAGGCTGCTGTGACCTCCCAAGCACAGCCAGCAGCCATGAGCCTGCCACTGTCCTAGTAGGCACTGAGGCTGCTGTGACCTCACAAGCACAGCCAGCAGCCAGGAGCCTGCCACTGGCCTAGGAGGCACTGAGGCTGCTGTGACCTCACAAGCACAGCCAGCAGCCATGAGCCTGCCACTGGACTCGGAGGCACTGAGGCTGCTGTGGCCTCACAAGCACACCCAGCAGCCAGGAGCCTGCCACTGGCCGAGGAGGCAATCAGGCTGCTGTGACCTCCCAAGCACAGCCAGCAGCCATGAGATTGCCACTGGCCTAGGAGACACTCAGCCTGCTGTGACCTCACAAGCACAGCCAGCAGCCAGGAGCCTGCCACTGGACTGGGAGGCACTGAGGTTGCTGTGACCTGTAAAGCTCAGCCAGCAGCCAGGAGCCTCTCACTGGCCTAGGAGTCACGGAGGATTCTGTGACCTCACAAGCACAGCCAGCAGCCAGGAACCTGCCACTGGCCTAGGAGGCACTCAGCCTGCTGTGACCTCACAAGTAAAGGCAACAGCCATGAGCATGCCACTGGCCTAGGAGGCACTGAGACTGCAGTGACCTCACAAGCACAACCAGCAGGTGGCGCTGCACACTAACGTTTGAGGCACACATGCTGCTGTTACCTCACAAGCACAGCCAGCAGCCAGGAGCCTGCCACTGGCCTAGGAGGCACTGAGGCTGCTGTGACTTCACAAGCACAGCCAGCAGCCATGAGCCTGCCACTGGCCTCGGAGGCACTGAGGCTGCTGTGACCTCACAAGCATAGCCAGCAGCCATGAGCCTGCCACTGGCCTAGGAGGAACTCAGGCTACTGTAACCTCACAAGCACAGGCAGCAGCCAGGAGCCTGCCACTGGCCTAGGAGGCACTCAGCCTGCTGTGACCTCACAAGCACAGCCAGCAGGTGGCGCTGCACACAAACATTTGAGGTACTGATGCTGCTGTGACCTCCCAAGCACAGCCAGCATCCATGAACCTGCCACTGGCCTTGGAGACACTGAGGCTGCTGTGACCTCACAAGCACAGCCAGCAGGCAGCAGCCTGCCACTGGCCTAGCAGGCACTAATGCTGCTGCGACCTCACAAGCACAGCCAGCAGTCATGAATCTGCCAATGGCCTAGGAGGCACTGAGGCTGCTGTGATCTCACAAGCACAGCCAGCAGGGGGAGCGGCACACTAACGTATGAGGCACTGAGGCTGCTCTGACCACACAGGCACAGCCAGTAGCCAGGAACCTGCCACTGGCCTAGGAGGCACTGAGTCTGCTGTGATCTCACAAGAACAGCCAGCACCCATGAGCCTGCGACTGGCCTAGGAGGCACTGAGGCTGCTGTGACCTCACAAGCAGAGACAGCGGCCATGAGCCTGCCACTGGCCTAGGAGGCACTGAGGCTGCTGTGACCTCACAAGCACAGCTGTCTGCCAGGAGCCTGCCACTGGCCTACGAGGCACTGATGCTGCTGTGAGCTCACAAGCACAGCCAGGAGCCAGGAGCCTGCCTCTGGCCTAGGAGGCACTGAGGCTGCTGTGACCTCCCAAGCACAGCCAGCAGCCATGAGCCTGCCACTGGCCTAGGAGGAACTCAGGCTGCTGTGACCTCACAAGCACAGCCAGCAGGTGGGCTGCACACTAACGTATGAGGCACTGAGGCAGCTGTGACCTCACAAGCACAGCCAGCAGCCAGGAGCCTGCCTCTGGTCTCGGAGGCACTCAGCCTGCTGTGACCTCACAAGCACAGCCAGGAGCCAGGAGCCTGCCACTGGCCTAGAAGGTACTAAGGCTGCTGTGACCTCCAAAGCACAGCCAGTAGCCATGAGCCTGCCACTGGCCGAGGAGGCAATCAGGCTGCTGTGACCTCACAAGCTCAGCCAGCTGCCAGGAGCCTCCCACTGGCCTAGGAGGCACTGAGGCTGCTGTGACCTCACAAGCACAGCCAGCAGCCAGGAGCCTGCCACTGGCCTAGGAGGCACTGAGGCTGCTGTGACCTCACCAGCACAGCCAGCAGCCAGAAGCCTGTCGCTGGCCGAGGGGGCAATCAGGCTGCTGTGACCTCCCAAGCACAGCCAGCAGGCATGAGCCTGCCACTGGCCTAGGAGGCACTGAGGCTTTTGTGACCTCACAAGCACAGCCAGCAGCCATGAGCCTGTCACTGGCCTAGGAGGCACACAGCCTGCTGTGACCTCACAAGCACAGCCAGCAGGGGGCGCTGCTCATTACCCTGGGGGCACTGATGCTGCTGTGACCTGCCAAGCACAGCCAGCAGCCATGAGCCTGCCACTCTCCTCGGAGGCACTGAGGCTGCTGTGAGCTCACAAGCACAGCTGGCAGCCATGAGCCTGCCACTGGCCGAGGAGGCACTGAGGCTGCTGTGACCTCACAAGCACAGCCAGCAGCCATGAGCCTGCCACTGGCCTAGGAGGCACTGAGGCTGCTGTGACCTCCCAAGCAGAGCCAGCAGTCATGAACCTGCCACTGGCCTAGGAGGCACTGAGGCTGCTGTGACCTCACAAGCACAGCCAGCTGCCATGAGCCTGCCACTGGCCTAGGAGACACTCAGCCTGCTGTGACCTCACAAGCACAGCCAGCAGCCATGAGCCTGTCGCTGGCCGAGGGGGCAATCAGGCTGCTGTGACCTCCCAAGCACAGCCAACAGGCATGAGCCTGCCACTGGCCTAGGAGGCACTCAGGCTGCTGTGACCTCACAAGCACAGCCAGCAGCCAGGAGCCTGCCACTGGCCTAGGAGGCACACAGCCTGCTGTGACCTCCCAAGCACAGCCAGCAGGGGGCGCTGCTCATTACCCAGGGGGCACTGAGGCTGCTGTGACCTGCCAAGCACAGCCAGCAGCCAGGAGCCTGCCACTGGCCTAGGAGGCACGGAGGATTCTGTGACCTCACAAGCACAGCCAGCAGGTGGCGCTGCACACTAACGTTTGAGGTACTGATGTTGCTGTGACCTCACAAGCACAGCCAGCAGTCAGGAACCTGCCACTGGCCTAGGAGGCACTGAGGCTGCTGTGACCTCACAAGCACAGCCAGCAGCCAGGAGCCTGCCACTGGCCTAGGAGACACTGAGGCTGCTGTGACCTCACAAGCACAGCCAGCAGCCATGAGCCTGTCGCTGGCCTAGGAGACACTGAGGCTGCTGTGACCACTCAAACTCATCCAGCAGCCAAGAGCCTGCCACTGGCCTAGGAGGCAATCAGAATTCTGTGACGTCACAAGCACAGCCAGCTGCCAGGAGCCTGCCACTGGCCAAAGAGGCGCTGAGGCTGCTGTGGCTTCACAAGCACATCCAGCAGCCATGAGCCTGCCACTGGCCTCGCAGGCACGGAGGCTGCAGTGACCTCACAAGCACAGCCAGCAGTTGGGGCTGCACACTAAAGTATGAGGCACTGAGGCTGCTGTGTCCTCACAAGCACAGCCAGCCGCCAGGTGCCTGCCTCTGGCCTAGGAGGCACTGAAGCTGCTGTGATCTCAAAAGCACAGCCAGCAGCCATGAGCCCGTCGCTGGCCTCGGAGGCAGTGAGGCTGCTGTGACCTCACAAGCAAGGCCAGCAGCCAGGAGCCTGTCGCTGGCCTAGGAGACACTGAGGCTGCTGTGACCTCACAAGCACAGCCAGCAGGGGGCGCTGCTCATTACCCAGGGGGCACTGATGCTGCTGTGACCTGCCAAGCACAGCC
The DNA here is from genome assembly GCF_036370855.1 of Dromaius novaehollandiae. Taxonomy (NCBI): domain Eukaryota; kingdom Metazoa; phylum Chordata; class Aves; order Casuariiformes; family Dromaiidae; genus Dromaius; species Dromaius novaehollandiae. Next base: position 3,338,263 of record NC_088103.1, on the reverse strand, counting down.
AGCAGCCATGAGCCTGTCACTGGCCTAGGAGGCACTGATGATGCTGTGATCTCAAAAGCACAGCCAGCAGCCATGAGCCTGCCACTGGCCTAGGAGGCACTGAGGCTGCTGTGACCTCTCAAGCACAGCCAGCAGCCATGAGCCTGCCCCTGGCCTAGGAGGCACGGAGGATTCTGTGACGTCACAAGCACAGCCAGCAGGGGGCGCTGCTCATTACCCAGGGGGCACTGATGCTGCTGTGACCTGCCAAGCACAGCCAGCAGCCATGAGCCTGCCACTGGCTTAGGAGGCACTGAGGCTGCTGTGAGCTCACAAGCACAGCCAGCAACCAGGAGCCTGCCACTGGCCTAGGAGGCAGTCAGCCTCCTGTAACCTCCCAAGCACAGGCAGCAGCCATGAGCCTGCCACTGGCCTAGGTGGCACGGAGCATTCTGTGACGTCACAAGCAAAGCCAGCTGCCAGGATCGTGCCACTGGCCTAGGAGGCACTGAGGCTGCTGTGGCCTCCCAAGCACAGCCAGCAGCCAAGAGCCTGTCACTGGCCTCGGAGACACTGAGGCTGCTGTGACCTCACAAGCACTGCCAGCAGCCAAGGGCCTGCCACTGGCCTAGGAGGCACTGAGGCTGCTGTGACCACACAAGCACAGCCAGCAACCAGGAGCCTGCCACTGGCCTAGGAGGCACTCAGCCTGCTGTGACCACACAAGCACAGCCAGCAGGTGGCGCTGCACACTAACGTATGAGGCACTGAGGCTGCTGTGACCTCACAAGCACAGCCAGCAGCCAGGAGCCTGCCACTGGCCTAGCAGGCACTCAGGCTGCTGTGACCTCACAAGCACAGCTGTCAGCCAGGAGCCTGCCACTGGCCTAGGAGACACTGAGGCTGCTGTGATGTCACAAGCACAGCCAGCAGCCATGAGCCTGCCACTGGCCTAGGAGGCAGTGAGGCTGCTGTGACCTCACAAGCACAACCAGCAGGTGGCCCTGCACACTAACATATCAGGCACTGAGGCTGCTGTGACGTCACAAGGACAGCCAGCAGCCATGGTCCTGCCACTGGCCTAGGAGTCACGGAGGCTACTGTGACCTAACAAACACAGCCAGCAGCCAGGAGCCTGCCACTGGCCTAGGAGGCACTGAGGCTGCTGTAACCTCACAAGCACAGCCAGCAGCCATGAGCCTGCCACTGGCCTAGGAGGCACGGAGGGTTCTGTGACGTCACAAGCACAGCCAGCAGCCAGGAACCTGCCACTGGCCTAGGAGGTACTGAGGCTGCTGTGACCTCACAAGCACAGCCAGCAGGTGGCCCTGCACGCTAATGTATGAGGCACTGAGGGTGCTGTGACCTCACAAGCACAGCCAGCAGCCAGCAGCCTGCCTCTGGCCTAGGAGGCATCAGCCTGCTGTGACCTCACGAGCACAGCCAGCAGCCATGAGCCTGCCACTGGCCTAGGAAGTACTGAGGCTGCTCTGACCTCCCAAGCACAGCCAGCATCCATGAGCCTGCCACTGGCCAAGCAGACACTTAGGCTGCTGCGTCCTCACAAGCACAGCCAGCAGACATGAGACTGCCACTGGCCTAGGAGGCACTGAGGCTGCCTTGAGCTCACAAGCACAGCTGTCAGCCAGGAGCCTGCCACTGGCCTAGGAGACACTGAGGCTGCTGTGATGTCACAAGCACAGCCAGCAGCCATGAGCCTGCCACTGGCCTAGCAGGCACTCAGGCTGCTGTGACCTCACAAGCACAGCTGTCAGCCAGGAGCCTGCCACTGGCCTAGGAGACACTGAGGCTGCTGTGATGTCACAAGCACAGCCAGCAGCCATGAGCCTGCCACTGGCCTAGGAGGCACTGAGGCTGCTGTGACCTCACAAGCACAGGCAGCAGGTGGCCCTGCACACTAACATATCAGGCACTGAGGCTGCTGTGACGTCACAAGGACAGCCAGCAGCCATGGTCCTGCCACTGGCCTAGGAGTCACGGAGGCTACTGTGACCTAACAAACACAGCCAGCAGCCAGGAGCCTGCCACTGGCCTAGGAGGCACTGAGGCTTTTGTGACCTCACAAGCACAGCCAGCAGCCATGAGCCTGCCACTGGCCTAGGAGGCACGGAGGGTTCTGTGACGTCACAAGCACAGCCAGCAGCCAGGAACCTGCCACTGGCCTCGGAGGAACTCAGGCTGCTGTGACCTCACAAGCACAGCCAGCAGGTGGCCCTGCACGCTAATGTATGAGGCACTGAGGGTGCTGTGACCTCACAAGCACAGCCAGCAGCCAGCAGCCTGCCTCTGGCCTAGGAGGCATCAGCCTGCTGTGACCTCACGAGCACAGCCAGCAGCCATGAGCCTGCCACTGGCCTAGGAGGTACTGAGGCTGCTCTGACCTCCCAAGCACAGCCAGCATCCATGAGCCTGACACTGGCCAAGCAGACACTTAGGCTGCTGTGACCTCACAAGCACAGCCAGCAGCCAGGAGCCTGCCACTGGCCTAGGAGGCACTGAGGCTGCTGTGACCTCCCAAGCACAGCCAGCAGGTGGCCCTGCACACTAATGTATGAGGTACTAATGCTGCTGTGACCTCACAAGCACAGTGAGCAGCCATGAACCTGCCACTGGCCTAGGAGGCACTCAGCCTGCTGTGACCTCACAAGCACAGTCAACAGGTGGCCCTGCACATTAACGTATGAGGTACTGAGGGTGTTGTGACCTCACAAGCACCGCCAGCAGCCAGGAGCCAGCCACTGGCCTAGTAGGCACTCAGGCTGCTGTGACCTCCCAAGCACAGCCAGCAGCCATGAGCCTGCCACTGTCCTAGTAGGCACTGAGGCTGCTGTGACCTCACAAGCACAGCCAGGAGCCAGGAGCCTGCCACTGGCCTAGGAGGCACTGAGGCTGCTGTGACCTCACAAGCACAGCCAGCAGCCATGAGCCTGCCACTGGACTCGGAGGCACTGAGGCTGCTGTGGCCTCACAAGCACGCCCAGCAGCCAGGAGGTGCCACTGGCCGAGGAGGCAATCAGGCTGCTGTGACCTCCCAAGCACAGCCAGCAGCCATGAGATTGCCACTGGCCTAGGAGACACTCAGCCTGCTGTGACCTCACAAGCACAGCCAGCAGCCAGGAGCCTGCCACTGGACTGGGAGGCACTGAGGTTGCTGTGACCTGTAAAGCTCAGCCAGCAGCCAGGAGCCTCTCACTGGCCTAGGAGTCACGGAGGATTCTGTGACCTCACAAGCACAGCCAGCAGCCAGGAACCTGCCACTGGCCTAGGAGGCACTCAGCCTGCTGTGACCTCACAAGTAAAGGCAACAGCCATGAGCATGCCACTGGCCTAGGAGGCACTGAGACTGCAGTGACCTCACAAGCACAACCAGCAGGTGGCGCTGCACACTAACGTTTGAGGCACACATGCTGCTGTTACCTCACAAGCACAGCCAGCAGCCAGGAGCCTGCCACTGTCCTAGGAGGCACTGAGGCTGCTGTGACCTCACAAGCACAGCCAGCAGCCATGAGCCTGCCACTGGCCTCGGAGGCACTGAGGCTGCTGTGACCTCACAAGCATAGCCAGCAGCCATGAGCCTGCCACTGGCCTAGGAGGAACTCAGGCTACTGTAACCTCACAAGCACAGGCAGCAGCCAGGAGCCTGCCACTGGCCTAGGAGGCACTCAGCCTGCTGTGACCTCACAAGCACAGCCAGCAGGTGGCGCTGCACACAAACATTTGAGGTACTGATGCTGTTGTGACCTCACAAGCACAGCCAGCATCCATGAACCTGCCACTGGCCTTGGAGACACTGAGGCTGCTGTGACCTCACAAGCACAGCCAGCAGGCAGCAGCCTGCCACTGGCCTAGCAGGCACTAATGCTGCTGCGACCTCACAAGCACAGCCAGCAGTCATGAATCTGCCAATGGCCTAGGAGGCACTGAGGCTGCTGTGATCTCACAAGCACAGCCAGCAGGGGGAGCGGCACACTAACGTATGAGGCACTGAGGCTGCTCTGACCACACAGGCACAGCCAGTAGCCAGGAACCTGCCACTGGCCTAGGAGGCACTGAGTCTGCTGTGATCTCACAAGAACAGCCAGCACCCATGAGCCTGCGACTGGCCTAGGAGGCACTGAGGCTGCTGTGACCTCACAAGCAGAGACAGCGGCCATGAGCCTGCCACTGGCCTAGGAGGCACTGAGGCTGCTGTGACCTCACAAGCACAGCTGTCTGCCAGGAGCCTGCCACTGGCCTAGGAGGCACTGATGCTGCTGTGACCTCACAAGCACAGCCAGGAGCCAGGAGCCTGCCTCTGGCCTAGGAGGCACTGAGGCTGCTGTGACCTCCCAAGCACAGCCAGCAGCCATGAGCCTGCCACTGGCCTAGGAGGAACTCAGGCTGCTGTGACCTCACAAGCACAGCCAGCAGGTGGGCTGCACACTAACGTATGAGGCACTGAGGCAGCTGTGACCTCACAAGCACAGCCAGCAGCCAGGAGCCTGCCTCTGGTCTCGGAGGCACTCAGCCTGCTGTGACCTCACAAGCACAGCCAGGAGCCAGGAGCCTGCCACTGGCCTAGAAGGTACTAAGGCTGCTGTGACCTCACAAGCACAGCCAGTAGCCATGAGCCTGCCACTGGCCGAGGAGGCAATCAGGCTGCTGTGACCTCACAAGCTCAGCCAGCAGCCAGGAGCCTCCCACTGGCCTAGGAGGCACTGAGGCTGCTGTGACCTCACAAGCACAGCCAGCAGCCAGGAGCCTGCCACTGGCCTAGGAGGCACTGAGGCTGCTGTGACCTCACAAGCACAGCCAGCTGCCAGAAGCCTGTCGCTGGCCGAGGGGGCAATCAGGCTGCTGTGACCTCCCAAGCACAGCCAGCAGGCATGAGCCTGCCACTGGCCTAGGAGGCACTGAGGCTTTTGTGACCTCACAAGCACAGCCAGCAGCCATGAGCCTGTCACTGGCCTAGGAGGCACACAGCCTGCTGTGACCTCACAAGCACAGCCAGCAGGGGGCGCTGCTCATTACCCTGGGGGCACTGATGCTGCTGTGACCTGCCAAGCACAGCCAGCAGCCATGAGCCTGCCACTGGCCTCGGAGGCACTGAGGCTGCTGTGAGCTCACAAGCACAGCTGGCAGCCATGAGCCTGCCACTGGCCGAGGAGGCACTGAGGCTGCTGTGACCTCACAAGCACAGCCAGCAGCCATGAGCCTGCCACTGGCCTAGGAGGCACTGAGGCTGCTGTGACCTCCCAAGCAGAGCCAGCAGTCATGAACCTGCTACTGGCCTAGGAGGCACTGAGGCTGCTGTGACCTCACAAGCACAGCCAGCAGCCAGGAGCCTGCTACTGGCCTAGGAGGCACTCAGGCTGCTGTGACCTCACAAGCACAGCCAGCAGCCATGAGACTGCCACTGGCCTAGGAGACACTCAGCCTGCTGTGACCTCACAAGCACAGCCAGCAGCCATGAGCCTGTCGCTGGCCGAGGGGGCAATCAGGCTGCTGTGACCTCCCAAGCACAGCCAACAGGCATGAGCCTGCCACTGGCCTAGGAGGCACTGAGGCTTTTGTGACCTCACAAGCACAGCCAGCAGCCAGGAGCCTGCCACTGGCCTAGGAGGCACACAGCCTGCTGTGACCTCCCAAGCACAGCCAGCAGGGGGCGCTGCTCATTACCCAGGGGGCACTGAGGCTGCTGTGACCTGCCAAGCACAGCCAGCAGCCAGGAGCCTGCCACTGGCCTAGGAGGCACGGAGGATTCTGTGACCTCACAAGCACAGCCAGCAGGTGGCGCTGCACACTAACGTTTGAGGTACTGATGTTGCTGTGACCTCACAAGCACAGCCAGCAGTCAGGAACCTGCCACTGGCCTAGGAGGCACTGAGGCTGCTGTGACCTCACAAGCACAGCCAGCAGCCAGGAGCCTGCCACTGGCCTAGGAGACACTGAGGCTGCTGTGACCTCACAAGCACAGCCAGCAGCCATGAGCCTGTCGCTGGCCTAGGAGACACTGAGGCTGCTGTGATCTCAAAAGCACAGCCAGCAGCCATGAGCCTGCCACTGGCCTAGGAGGCACTGAGGCTGCTGTGACCTCACAAGCACAGCCAGCAGCCATGAGCCTGCCCCTGGCCTAGGAGGAACGGAGGATTCTGTGACGTCACAAGCACAGCCAGCAGGGGGCGCTGCTCATTACCCAGGGGGCACTGATGCTGCTGTGACCTGCCAAGCACAGCCAGCAGCCATGAGCCTGTCACTGGCCTAGGAGGCACTGAGGCTGCTGTGATCTCAAAAGCACAGCCAGCAGCCATGAGCCTGCCACTGGCCTAGGAGGCACTGAGGCTGCTGTGACCTCACAAGCACAGCCAGCAGCCATGAGCCTGCCCCTGGCCTAGGAGGAACGGAGGATTCTGTGACGTCACAAGCACAGCCAGCAGGGGGCGCTGCTCATTACCCAGGGGGCACTGATGCTGCTGTGACCTGCCAAGCACAGCCAGCAGCCATGAGCCTGCCACTGGCTTAGGAGGCACTGAGGCTGCTGTGAGCTCACAAGCACAGCCAGCAACCAGGAGCCTGCCACTGGCCTAGGAGGCAGTCAGCCTCCTGTAACCTCCCAAGCACAGCCAGCAGCCATGAGCCTGCCACTGGCCTAGGTGGCACGGAGCATTCTGTGACGTCACAAGCAAAGCCAGCTGCCAGGATCGTGCCACTGGCCTAGGAGGCACTGAGGCTGCTGTGGCCTCCCAAGCACAGCCAGCAGCCAAGAGCCTGTCACTGGCCTCGGAGACACTGAGGCTGCTGTGACCTCACAAGCACAGCCAGCAGCCAAGGGCCTGCCACTGGCCTAGGAGGCACTGAGGCTGCTGTGACCACACAAGCACAGCCAGCAACCAGGAGCCTGCCACTGGCCTAGGAGGCACTCAGACTGCTGTGACCTCCCAAGCACAGCCAGCAGGTGGCGCTGCACACTAACGTATGAGGCACTGAGGCTGCTGTGACCTCACAAGCACAGCCAGCAGCCATGAATCTGCCACAGGCCTCAGAGGCATTGCGGCTGCTGTGACCTCCCAAGCAGAGCCAGCAGCCATGAGACTGCCTCTGGCCTAGGAGGCACTCAGCCTTCTGTGATCTCACAACCACAGACAGCAGCCATGAGCCTGCCACTGGCCTAGGAGGTAATGAGGTTGCTGTGACCTCACAAGCACAGCCAGCAGCCAGGAGCCTGTCGCTGGCCTAGGAGACACTGAGGCTGCTGTGACCTCAGAAGCACAGCCAGCAGCCAGGAGCCTGTCGCTGGCCTAGGAGATATTGAGGCTGCTGTGACCTCCCAAGCACAGCCAGTAGCCAAGAGCCTGCCACTGGCCTAGGAGGCACTGAGGCTGCTGTGACCTCACAAGCACAGCCAGCAGCCATGAGCCTGCCACTGTCCTAGGAGGCACGGAGGATTCTGTGACCTCACAAGCACAACCAGCAGCCAGGAGCCTGCCACTGGCCTAAGACGCACTCAGCCTGCTGCGACCTCACAAGCACAGCCAGCAGGGCTAGCTGCACACTAACATATGAGGCACTGAGTCTGCTGTGATGTCACAAACACAGCCAGCAGCCATGAGCCTGCCACTGGCCTAGGAGGCACTGCGGCTGCTGTGACCACTCAAGCACAGCCAGTAGTTGGCGCTGCACACTAACGTATGAGGCAGTGATTCTGCTGTGACCTCACAAGCACTGCCAGCAGCCAGGAGCCTGCCACTGGCCTAGGTGGCACTCAGCCTGCTGTGACCTCCCAAGCACAGCCAACAGCCATGAGCCTGCCACTGGCCTAGGAGGCACTCAGGCTGCTGTGACCTCACAGTCACAGCCAGCAGCCAGGAGCCTGCCACTGGCCAAAGAGGCACTGAGGCTGCTGTGACCTCACAAGCACAGCCAGCAGCCAGGAGCCTGCCACTGGCCTAGGAGGCACTCAGGCTGCTGTGACCTCACAAGCACAGCCAGCAGCCATGAGCCTGCCACTGGCCTAGGAGGCACTCAGGCTGCTGTGACCTCACAGTCACAGCCAGCAGCCATGAGCCTGCCACTGTCCTAGGAGGCACTGAGGCTGCTGTGACCTCACAAGCACAGCCAGCAGCCAGGAGCCTGCCACTGGCCTAGGAGGCACTCAGGCTGCTGTGACCTCACAAGCACAGCCAGCAGCCATGAGCCTGCCACTGGCCTAGGAGGAACTGAGGCTGCTGTGACCTCCCAAGCACAGCCAGCAGCCATGAGCCTGTCGCTGGCCTAGGAGACACTGAGGCTGCTGTGACCTCCCAAGCACAGCCAGCAGCCATGAGCCTGTCGCTGGCCTCGGAGGCTCTGAGGCTGCTCTGCCCTCACAAGCTCAGCCAGCAGGTGGCGCAGCACACTAACGTTTGAGGCACTGATGCTACTGTGACGTCACAAGCACAGCCAGCAGCCATGAGCCTGCGACTTGCCCAGGAGGCACTGAGGCTGCTGCGAGCTCACAAGCACAGCCAGCAGCGGGGGCTACACATTAAATTATGAGGCACTGAGTCTGCAGTGATGTCACAAGCACGACCAGCAACCATGAGCCTGCCACTGGCCTAGGAGGCACTCAGACTGCTCTGACCTCACAAGTACAGCCAGCAGCCAGGAGCCTGCCACTTGCCCAGGAGGCACTGAGGCTGCTGCGAGCTCACAAGCACAGCCAGCAGCGGGGGCTACACATTAAATTATGAGGCACTGAGTCTGCTGTGATGTCACAAGCACGACCAGCAACCATGAGCCTGCCACTGGCCTAGGAGGCACTCAGGCTGCTGTGACCTCACAAGCACAGCCAGCAGCCATGAGCCTGCCACTGGCCTAGGAGGCACTGAGGTTGCCGTGACCACTCAAACTCAGCCAGCAGCCAAGAGCCTGCCACTGGCCTAGGAGGCACGGAGGATTCTGTGACGTCACAAGCACAAAGAGCATCCAGGAGCCTACCCCTGGCCAAAGAGGCACTCAGGCTGCTGTGGCCTCACAAGCACAGTCAGCAGCCAGGAGCCTGCCTCTGCCCTCGGAGGCACTGAGGTTGCTGTGACCTCACAAGCACAGCCAGCATCCATGAGCTTGCCACTGGCCTAGGAGGCACTCACGGAGCTGTAAACTCGCAAGCACAGCCAGCAGCCATGAGCCTGCCACTGGCCTAGGAGGCACTGAGCCTGCTGTGATCTCACAAGCACAGCTAGCAGGGGGCGCTGCACACTAACGGTTGAGGCACTGAGGCTGCTGTGCCCTCACAAGCACAGCCAGCAGCCATGAGCCTGCCACTGGTCTTGGAGGCACTCAGGCTGCTGTGACCTCACAAGCACAGCCAGCAGGCAGGAGCCTGCCACTGCCCTAGGAGGCACTGAGGCTGCTGTGACCTCACAAGCACAGCCAGCAGCCATGAGCCTGTCGCTGGCCTAGGAGACAGTGAGGCTGCTGTGACCTCCCAAGCACAGCCAGCAGCCAGGAGCCTGTCGCTGGCCTAGGAGGCACTCAGGCTTCAGTGACCTCCCAACCACAGCCCGCAGCCAGGAGCCTGCCCCTGGCCTATGAGGCACGGAGGCTGCTGTGACCTCACAAGCACATGCAACAGCCATGAGCCTGCCACTGGCCTAGGAAGCACTGAGGCTGCTGTGACCTCCCAAGCATAGCCAGCAGCCAGGAGCATGCCACTGGCCTAGGAGGCAGTCATGCTGCTATGAACTCACAAGCACAGCCAGCAGCCCGGAGCCTGGTACTGGACTAGGAGGCACTCAGGCTGCTGTAAACTCACAAGCACAGCCAGCAGGTGGCAATGCATGCTCATGTTTGAGGCACTGATGCTGCTGTGACCTCACAAGCACAGCCAGCAGCCATGAGCCTGCCACTGGCCTAAGAGGCACTCAGGCAGCTGTGACTTCACAAGCACAGCCAACAACCATGAGCCTGCCACTGGCCTAGGAGGCACTGAGGCTGCTGTGGCCTGGCAAGCACAGCCAGCAGCCATGAGCCTGCGACTGACCTAGGAGGCACTGAGGCTGCTGAGACCTCACAAGCACAGCCAGCAGCCAGGAGCCTGCAACTGACCTAGGAGGCACTGAGGCTGCTGTGACCTCACAAGCACAGCCAGCAGCCAGGAGCCTGCCACTGGCCTAGGTGGCACGGAGGATTCTGTGACGTCACAAGCACAGCCAGCTGCCCTGAGCCTGCCACTGTCCTATGAGTCACTGAGGCTGCTGTGGCCTCACAAGCAGAGCCAGCAGCCATGAGCCTGCGACTGGCCTCGGAGGCACTGAGGCTGCTGTGACCTCACAAGCTCAGCCAGCAGCCAGGAGCCTGCCACTGGCCTAGGAGGCACTCAAGCTGCTGTGACCTCACAAGCACAGGCAGCAGCCATGAGCCTCTCGCTGGCCGAGGAGGCAATCAGGCTGCTGTGACTTCCCAAGCACAGCCAGCAGGCATGAGCCTGTCGGTGGCCTAGGAGACCCTGAGGCTGCTGTGACCTCCCAAGCACAGCCAGCAGCCAGGAGCCTGCCACTGGCCTAGGAGGCACTGAGGCTGCTGTGACCTCACAAGCACAGCCAGCAGCCATGAGCCTGCCACTGGCCTAGGAGGCATTGAGGCTGCTGTGACCTCACAAGCACAGCCAGCAGCCAAGGGCCTGCCACTGGCCTAGGAGGCACCGAGGCTGCTGTGACCTCACAAGCTCAGCCAGCAGCCAGAAGCCTGCCACTGGCCTGCCACTGGCCTAGGAGGCACCGAGGCTGCTGTGACCTCACAAGCTCAGCCAGCAGCCAGAAGCCTGCCACTGGCCTAGGAGGCCTTCAACCTGCTGGGACCTCACAAGCACAGCCAGCAGCCATGAGCCTGCCACTGGCCTTGGAAGCACTGAGGCTGCTGTGACCTCACAAGCACAGGCAACAGCCATGAGCCTGTCGCTGGCCTAGGAGGCTCTGAGGCTGCTCTGCACTTACAAGCTCAGCCAGCAGGTGGCGCAGCACACTAATGTTTGAGGCACTGATGCTGCTGTGACGTCACAAGCACAGGCAGCAGGTGGCGCTGCACACTAACGTTTGAGGTACTGATGTTGCTGTGACCTCCCAAGCACAGCCAACAGCCATGAGCCTGCCACTGGCCTAGGAGACACTGAGGCTGCTGTGACCTCACAAGCACAGCCAGCAGCCATGAGCCTATCGCTGGCCTAGGAGACACTGAGGCTGCTGTGACCGCTCAAACTCAGCCAGCAGCCAAGGGCCTGCCACTGGCCTAGGAGGCACGGAGGATTCTGTGACGTCAGAAGCACAGCCAGCAGCCAGGAGCCCGCCACTGGCCTCGGAGGAACTCAGGCTGCTGTGACCTCACAAGCAGAGCCAGCCGCCAGGTGCCTGCCTCTGGCCTAGGAGGCACTGATGCTGCTGTGACCTCACAAGCACAGCCAACAGGAGGCGCTGCACACTAACGTATGAGACACTGAGGCTGCTATGAGCACAGAAGAAAAGCCAGCAGCCATGAACCTGCCACTGGCCTAGAAGGCACTGAGGCTGCTGTGACCTCACAAGCACAGCCAGCAGCCAGGAGCCTGCCACTGGCCTAGGAGGCACTCAGGCTGCTGTGACCTCACAAGCACAGCCAGCATGTGGCGCTGCACACTAAGGTTTGAGGCACTGATGCTGCTGTGACCTCACAAGCACAGCCAGCAGCCAGGAGCCTGCCTCTGGCCTAGGAGGCACTGAGGCTGCTGTGACCTCACAAGCACAGCCAGCAGCCAGGAGCCTGCCACTGTACTGGGAGGCACTCAACCTGCTGTGACCTCACAAGCACAGCCAGCTGCCATGAGCCTGCCACTGGCCTAGGAGGCAATCAGGCTGCTGTGACCTCCCAAACACAGCCAGCAGCGAGGAGCCTGCCACTGGCCTAGGAGACAGTTAGGCTGCTGTGACCTCACAAGTAGACCCAGCAGCCAGGAGCCGGCCCCTGGCCTAGGAGGCACGGAGGATTCTCTGACGTCACAAGCACAGCTGTCAGCCAGGAGCCTGCCACTGGCCTAGGAGGCACTCAGCCTGTTGTGACCTCCAAGCACAGCCAACAGCCAGGAGCCTGCCACTGGCCTAGGAGGCATGGAGGCTGCTGTGACCTCACAAGCACAACCAGCAGGGGGCGCTGCACACTAACGTATGAGGCACTGAGGCCACTGTGACCACACAAGCACAGCCAGCATCCATGAGCCTGCAATTGGCCTAGGAAGCACTGAGGCTGCTGTGACCACAGAAGCACAGCCAGCAGCCAGGAGCCTGCCACTGGCCTAGCAGGCACGGAGGCTGCTGTGACCTCCCAAGCACAGCCAACAACAGTGAGGCTGGCACTGGCCTATGAGGCACTGAGGCTGCTGTGACCTCACAAGCACAGCCAGCAGCCAGGAGCCTGCCTCTGTCCTAGGAGGCACTGAGGCTGCTGTGACCTCTCAAGCTCAGCCAGCAGGCGTGAGCCTGCCACTGGCCTAGGAGGCACGGAGGATTCTCTGACGTCACAAGCACAGCCAGCTGCCAGGAGCCTGCCACTGGCCTAGGACGCACTGAGGCTGCTGTGACCTCCCAAGCACAGCCAGCAGCCAGGAGCCTGTCACTGGCCTAGGAGACAGTTAGGCTGCTGTGACCTCCCAAGCACAGCCAGCAGCCAGGAGCCTGCCTCTGGCCTAGGAGACAGTTAGGCTGCTGTGACCTCACAAGCACAGCCAGCAGCCAGGAGCCTGCCTCTGGCCTAGGAGGCACTGAGGATGCTGTGACCTCACAAGCACAGCCAGCAGCCATGAGCCTGCCACTGGCCTAGGAGGCAGTGAGCCTGCTGTGACCTCACAAGCACAGCCAGCAGCCAGGAGCCTGCCGCTGGCCTAGGAGGCACTGAGGCTGCTGTGACCTCCCAAGCACAGCCAGCAGCCATGAGCCTGCCACTGGCCTAGGAGGCACTGAGGCTGCTGTGACCTCACAAGTAGACCCAGCAGCCAGGAGCCTGCCACTGGCCTAGGAGGCACGGAGGCTGCTGTGAGCTCACAAGCAGAGCTGTCAGCTAGGAGCCTGCTACCGGCCTAGGACGCAATTATGCTGCTGTGACCTCCCAAGCACAGCCAGCAGCCATGAGCCTGTCACTGGCCTAGGAGACAGTTAGGCTGCTGTGACTTCCCAAGCACAGCCAGCAGCCAGGAGCCTGCCTCTGGCCTAGGAGGAACTGAGGCTGCTGTGACCTCACAAGCACAGCCAGAAGGCATGAGCCTGCCACTGGCCTAGGAGGCACTGAGCCTGCTGTGACCTCAAAAGCACAGCCAGCAGCCATGAGCCTGTCGCTGGCCTAGGAGGCACTCAGGCTGCTGTGACCTCCCAAGCACAGCCAGCAGCCAGGAAACTACCACTGGCCTGGGGGGCACTCAGGCTGCTGTGACCCCACAAGCACAGGCAGCAGCGAAGAGCCTGTCACTGGCCTCGGAGGCACTGAGTCTGCTGTGACCTCAAGAGCACAACCAGCAGGTGCGGCTGCACACTAACGTATGAGGCACTCAGGCTGCTGTGACCTCACAAGCACAGCCAGCAGCCAGGACCCTGCCACTGGCCTAGGAGGCACTGAGGCTGCTGTGACCTCACAAGCACAGCCAGCAGCCATGAGCCTGCCACTGGCCTAGGAGGCACTCAGCCTCCTGTGACCTCACAACCACAGCCAGCAGCCAGGAGCCTGTCGCTGGCCTAGGAGGCACTGAGGCTGCTGTGACCTCACAAGCACAGCCAACAGGCAGGAGCCTGCTACTGTCCTAGGAGGAACTGAGGTTGCTGTGATCCCACAAGCACAGCCAGCAGCCAGGAGCCTGCCACTGGCCGAGGAGGCATTGAGGCTGCTGTGACCTCAGAAGCACAGCCAGCAGCCATGAGCCTGCCACTGGCCTAGGAGGCACTGAGGCTGCTGTGACCTCCCAAGCACAGCCAGCAGGGGGCGCTGCTCATTACCCAGGGGGCACTGATGCTGCTGTGACCTGCCAAGCACAGCCAGCATCCATGAGCCTGCCACTGGCCTAGGAGGCACTCAGGCTGCTGTGAGCTCACAAGCACAGCTGTCAGCCTTGAGCCTGCCACTGGCCGAGGAGGCACTCAGCCAGCTGTGTCCTCACAAGCACAGCCACCAGCCAGGAGCCTGCCACTGGACTAGGAGGCACGGAGGCTGCTTTGACCTCACAAGCACAGCCAGCAGCCAGGAGCTTCCCACTGGCCTAGGAGGCACTCAGCCTGCTGTGACCTCACAAGTACAGGCAGCAGCCAGGAGCCTGCCACAGGCCTCGGAGGCACTCAGGCTGCTGTGGCCTCACAAGCACAGCCAGCTGCCAGGAGCCTGACACTGGCCAAAGAGGCACTCAGCCTGCTGTGACCTCAAAAGCACAGCCAGCAGCCAGGAGCCTGCCACTGGCCTAGGAGGTATTGAGGCTGCTATGACCACACAAGCACAGCCAGCAGCCAGGAGCCTGCCACTGGCCTCGGAGGCACTCAGCCTGCTGTGACCTCCCAAGCACAGCCAGCAGCCAGGATTCCGCGACTGGCCTAGGAAGCACAGAAGCTCCTGTGACCTCACAGGCACAGCCAGCAGGGCTGGCTGCACACTAACATATGAGGCACTGAGTCTGCTGTGATGTCACAAACACAGCCAGCAGCCATGAGCATGCCACTGGCCTAGAAGGCACCCAGCCTGCTGTGACCTCACAAGCACAGCCATCAGGTGGCGCTGCACACTAACATTTGAGGTACTGATGCTGCTGTGACCTCCCAAGCACAGCCAGCAGCCATGAACCTGCCACTGGCCTAGGAGGCACTGAGACTTCTGTGACCTCACAAGCACAGCCAACAGCCAGGAGCCTGCCACTGGCGTAGGAGGCACTGAGGCTACTGCGACCTCACAAGCGCAGCCAGGAGCCAGGAGCCTGCGACTGGCCCAGGAGACACTTAGGCTGCTGTGACCTCACAAGCACAGCCAGCAGCCATGAGCCTCCCACTGGCCTAGCAGGCACTCAGCCTGCTGTGACCTCACAAGCTCAGCCAGCAGCCATGAGCCTGCCACTGGCCTAGGAGGCACTGATGTTGCTGTGAGCACTCAAAGTCAGCCAGCAGCTAGGAGCCTCCCACTGGCCTAGGAGCACGGAGGATTCTGTGACGTCACAAGCACAATCAGCTGCCATGATCCTGCCACTGGCCTAGGACGCACTGAGGCTGCTGTGACCTCACAAGCACAGCCAGCAGGTGGCCCTGCACACTAAAGTATGAGGTACTAATACTGCTGTGACCTCACAAGAACAGTCAGCAGCCATGAACCTGCCACTGTCCTAGGAGGCACTCAGGCAGCTGCGACCTCACAAGCACAGCCAGCAGGCATCAGACTGCCACTGGCCTAGGAGGCACTGAGGCTGCTGTGACCTCACAAGCACAACCAACAGGGGGCGCTGCACACTAACGTATGAGGCACTGAGACTGCTGTGACCTCAGAAGCACAGCCAGCAGCCAGGAGCCTGCCACTGCCCTAGGAGGCGCTCAGGCAGCTGCGACCTCACAAGCACAGCCAGCAGGGGGCGCTGCACACTAATGTATGAGGCAGTGAGGTGGCTGTGACCACTCAGACTCAGCCAGCAGCCAGGAGCCTCCCACTGGCCTAGGAGGCACGGAGGATTCTCTGACGTCACAAGCACAGCCAGCAGCCATGAGCCTGCCACTGGCATTGGAGAAACTCAGATTGCTGTGACCTCACAAGCACCGCCAGCAGGTGGCCCTGCACACTAATGTATGAGGCACTCATGCACCTGTGATCTCCCAAGCACAACCAGCAGCCAGGAGCCTGCATCTGGCCTAGGAGGCACTTAGGCTGCTGTGACCTCCCAAACACAGCCAGCAGCCATGAGCCTGCCACTGGCCTAGGAGGCACTGAGGCTGCTCTGACCTCACAAGCACAGCCAACAGGGGGCGCTGCACACTAACGTATGAGGCACTGAGGCTGCTGTGACCTCACAAGCACAGCCAGCAGCCATGAGCCTGTCGCTGGCCTCGGGACACTGAGGCTGCTGTGACCTCACAAGCACAGCCAGCAACCAGGAGCCTGTGACTGGCCTAGGAGGCACTGAGGCTGCTGTGACCTCCCAAGCACAGCCAGCAGCCATGAGCCTGCCACTGGCCTAGGAGGCACTCAGGCTGCTGTGACCACACAAGCACCGCCAGCAGGTGGCCCTGCACACTAATGTATGAGGCACTCATGCACCTGTGATCTCCCAAGCACAACCAGCAGCCAGGAGCCTGCATCTGGCCTAGGAGGCACTCAGGCTGCTGTGGCTACACAAGCACAGACAGCAACCATGAGCCTGCCACTGGCCTATGAGGCACTGAGGCTGCTGTGATCTCACAAGCACAGCCAGCAGCCATGAGCCTGCCACTGGCCTCGGAGGCACTGAGGCTGTTGTGACCTCACAAGCTCAGCCAGCAGCCAGGAGCCTGCCACTGGCCTCGGAGGCACTCAGGCTGCTGTGACCTCACAAGCACAGCCAGCAGCCATGAGCCTGCCACTGTCCTAGGAGGCACTGAGGCTGCTGTGAGCTCACAAGCACTGCTGTCTGCCATGAGCCTGCCACTGGACTAGGAGGCACTCAGCCTGCTGTGACCTCACAAGTAAAGGCAACAGCCATGAGCCTGCCACTGGCCTAGGAGGCACTGAGGCTGCTGTGACCTCACAAGCACAACCAGCAGGTGGCGATGCACACTAACGTTTGAGGCACTGAGGCTGCTGTGACCTCACAAGCACAGCCAGCAGCCAGGAGCCTGCCACTGGCCTAGGAGGCACTGATGCTGCTGTGACTTCACAAGCACAGCCAGCAGCCAGGAGCCTGCCACTGGCCTAGGAGGCACTGAGGTGGCTGTGACCACTCAGACTCAGTCAGCAGCCAGGAGCCTCCCACTGGCCTAGGAGGCACGGAGGATTCTGTGACGTCACAAACACAGCCAAATGCCAGGAGCCTGCCACTTGCCTCAGAGGCAGTCAGGCTGCTGTGGCCTCACAAGCACAGCCAGCAGCCATGAGCCTGCTACTGGCGTCGGGGGAACTCAGACTGCAGTGACCTCACAAGCACAGCCAGCAGGTGGCCCTGCACACTAATGTATGAGGCACTCATGCACCTGTGATCTTACAAGCACAACCAGCAGCCAGGAGCCTGCATCTGGCCTAGGAGGCACTCAGGCTGCTGTGACCTCACAAGCACAGCCAGCAGCCATGAGCCTGCCACTGGCCTAGGAGGCACTTAGGCTGCTGTGATCTTACAAGCACAGCCAGCAGCCAGGAGCCTGCCACTGGCCTAGGAGGCACTGAGGCTGCTGTGACCACTCAAACTCAGCCAGCAGCCAGGAGCCTCCCACTGGCCTAGAAGGCATGGAGGATTCTGTGACGTCACAAGCACAGCCAGCTGCCAGGAGCCTGCGACTGTCCTAGGAGGCACTCAGGCTGTTGTGACCTCACAAGCACAGCCAGCAGCCATGAGCCTGCCGCTGGCCTAGGAGGCACTCAGCCTCCTGTGACCTGACAAGCACAGCCAGCAGCCATGAGCCTGCCACTGGCCTAGGAGGCACTGAGGCTGCTGTGACCTCACAAGCACAACCAGCAGGTGGCGCTGCACACTAACGTTTGATGCACCCATGCTGCTGTGACCTCACAAGCACAGCCAGCAGCCAGGAGCCTGCCACTGGCCTAGAGGCACTGATGCTGCTGTGACTTCACAAGCACAGCCAGCAGCCAGGAGCCTGCCACTGGCCTAGGAGGCACTGAGGCTGCTTTGACCTCCCAAGCATAGCCAGCAGCCAGGAGCCTGCCACTGGCCTAGGAGGCACTGAGGCTGCTGTGACCTCACAAGCACAGCCAGCAGCCATGAGCCTGCCACTGGCCTAGGAGGCACTCAGGCTGCTGTGACCTCACAAGCACAGCCAGCAGCCAGGAGCCTGCCACTGGCCTAGGAGTTACTCAGCCAGCTGTGACCTCACAAGCACAGCCAGCAGCCATGAGCCTGGCACTGGCCTAGGAGGCACTGAGGCTGCTGTGACCTCACAAGCACAGCCAGCAGCCAGGAGCCTGCCAGTGGCCTCGAAGGCACTGATGCTACTGTGACCTCCCAAGCACAGCCAGCAGCCATTAGCAGGCTACTGGCCTGGGAGGCACTCAGGCTGCTGTGACCTCACAAGTAGAGCCAGCAGCCATGAGCCTGCCGCTGGCCTGGGAGGCACTGAGG
The DNA here is from genome assembly GCF_036370855.1 of Dromaius novaehollandiae. Lineage (NCBI taxonomy): Eukaryota > Metazoa > Chordata > Aves > Casuariiformes > Dromaiidae > Dromaius > Dromaius novaehollandiae. The sequence continues at coordinate 3,320,004 of NC_088103.1, read as the reverse complement.
CTGCTGTGACCTCACAAGCACAGCCAGCAGGGGGCGCTGCACACTAACGTATGAGGCACTTATTCTGCTGTGACCTCACAAGCACAGCCAGCAGCCAGGAGCCTGCCACTGGCCTAGGAGGCACTCTGGCTGCTGTGACCTCACAAGCACAGCCAGCAGGGGGCGCTGCACACTAACATATGAGGCTCTGATTCTGCTGTGACCTCACAAGCACAGCCAGCAGCCATAAGCCTGCCACTGGCCTAGGAGACACTCAGGCTGCTGTGACCTTGTTGTCCGTAAAGCGGATTCGTTGCCCGGTGTGCAATGAGCCAGTAATTACACACTCAGGAGAGACATTTATTTATTTATTTCAGAGTTGCGCAAGCCTGGGTGCTCGATGGTCTCCCACAAATCAAACACCCCCCCACCCCCAACTTTTCAGGTAGCATTTATACAATCAAATTTGCCATATTTGTGACTTCCTTCCTCTTATTTGCCATATTTGTGACTTCCTTCCTCTTTTACACTGATTGGTTAATGATTTCTTCACATTTCCCGGGTCCCACCCCTGCTTCTCAAGGTCCTCGTCAATTAATTAACAGTGCCCCAGCTGGGTCAGTAGGTGTTATCTTCTAAGGCCCTGAGGAAGAAGACATAATCCAGACCCCTTAATCATCACTGTTTTAACAGTGAGAGGAAGCTTTTTGCTTCCCAAGGTCTTGGCGCCCAAACAGGCCTTATTTCTCAGCCTTGGCATCCTCCCTTCTGGAGAGTGGGGCACAGGAATGCAGACTGCTTGTAACTCCCTTATCTCTCCAGCCTGCACCAGCTCTGAGGCCTTTTCTTAACGAACTAGGAGCGTGGCCTAAGGCTTCAGCAAATTTAGCTACTTATGCTAAGCAAGTGTGCGGCTACTCATGCTAAGCAAATTCTATCTAAGATAGAAGTTATCCAAATCTACCTACTTCAAACATTCTTTCTGAGCTTCTCAGGGTTGTCTTGTAACAATTCCCCCCTTTGAGACTTATATGATCATTTTCATATTAGTCTCACTCTTTTAAAATCTTTCCCATATTAGTTTCATATAACACTTAGCAATACATTGAATCACTACATAAACACATACAAAAACTACTAACACCAACCCTAAAATTGTGAAACATTTTTTAACCCATGAGCTCACATCAGGGAACCAGGAAGTCAACCATTTCCATGTTTCTTCAAATCCGAAAGAAGTATCATCTTTCTGAACCTCATGTAAGATTTCAGTCTGCTTCCAGGTTTCATTTAGATCGGGAGAAATTCTCCCGCTTTGATCCACATATACACAGCAACTAGTGTTTATTACTGTACATACTCCTCCCTGAGATGCCAATAACATATCTAGAGCCATCCTGTTTTGGGTACTTATTTTAGCAATTTCTGAAACCTCCTCTTGTAAAGCTGCAATGGCATCAGAGGTTTTATTCCCTATTTTTTCAATAACTGCTGAAATATTTACTATTGCTTTTTCAAGTTCACTCACTCCCAATTGTGGAAACAGCCACCTTACGAATGACTGAAACCTAGTAGGTCGATCTATTAAAGGATTATTGACCCTCTTTTGTCTCCTCATGAATGTTCTTAGCCAGGATTTTTGGTATTTATTACTCAGTTCTTTTCTTATAGTAACATTAGGGATTATTGCCCCTAAAGTACACGTCCCTGACCAATTAGGAGGTAGCACTTTTCATGCCTTGTTCCCACACAACCAATACCATCCACTACCTTTCGGAACACGCCACCCATTTAGTTCCTTACTTGGCCACTTATAACCTATTTCAGGTATATGAGAGCAATTTTTATAACCTCCCACCTTAATGGCTCCAGTACAGTTGATCAGCTGCTTTCCATAGGGTACAGTTTTTTCCCCACCATCTATTACTATTATTACATCTTCGGATGCATTGATAATAATCTCCTGTCACCCTCTGGACTTCCCATTCCTGTTCGGTTGTTTCATTATATTTCGTTTGATCACTATCATTTCTTATCTGCCTCATAAATTCCATAAAGGAAAAATTAAGAGGCACTCCAATTAGGGGGAAGCCCTTGTCGGAATGTTCAGGGAAGTGGGTACACACCCAGCAATCCTTCTGGTTAACTATCTTCATAGATTTCGTAATTACTTCCAAATGGAGATTATGGCTCCAAAATCCTTCCTGATTCCCTTTAATTGTTTGGCTCAGGTAACTTAGAAAAACTAACCACCACATTTCTCCCCTGGTTATTTGGGAGAACATCATTTTTACACAGATACCATAGATACCATAACAACAATATTCACCCTATTCCTAACAAACAGATTAAAGCAATTCTTTCCTGAATACAATCTAAATTTAAAACCGATTCGCTTCCAATACAACTCATATATCTTTATATATTTTTAACTTTAAAGGTTGAACTTGTTCAGCTTTCCACGTCTCTCGAGGTACTGCTTTCACTCGGGTGTAGTGGATCCAGGAATCAATTCCCTGCAGTTTCACAGCAGTATTTGTTGTTAGCAGTACAAGATACGGTCCCCTCCACTTTTCTACCAATGGCTCATCCTTCCAGGTCCGAAGGTACACTTGATCTCCCAGCTGGAATGAATGTACAGGTGAATCTAAAAGTACAGGAGATCTTAACTGGATGTACCTATGGAGAGAAGTAAGAACCTTTGCCATAGACAAGAGATAATCACTTAAAATTTGATCGCCCTTAACGTGCATTTGAATTTCATTTCCAGTTAGATTTACAGTGTAAGGTTTACCATACAGAATCTCAAAGGGACTAACTTTCTCCCTAACAAAACATCAGTCCATTTCATCTGAGTCTCCTGACACAATTTTCCTACCTGTCTCTTAATTGTTTGATTCATTCTTTCCACTTTTCCACTGGATTGTGGCCTCCAGGGGGTATGTAAGTCCCATTTAATTTGTAGTATTTTTGAGATTTGCTGTACTATTTCTGCTATAAAATGAGGTCCTCTATCTGAAGAAAACCCTTCTGGTACCCCAAATCTTGGTATAATTTCTTTTAATAACATTTTTACTACCTCCCTGGCTTTATTGGTACGACACGGGAAAGCTTCAGGCCATCCTGAAAAGGTGTCAACAATTACCAACAAATATTTATATCCATTACATCTTGGTAATTCAGAAAAATCAATTTGCCAGTAATCCCCAGGCATGAAGCCCCTTTTTACTTCCCCTGGGGGGGGCTTCTTCTGAAACACATTAGTCCATTTTCCCTCTGATAATTCCAGAGCCCGGGCTAAAGCAATCAGTTCTGCTTTCTGGGCTGATGTATTTGCTGGTAGTGATCTTGCTGGTAGTGATCTTGCTTCGATTTCTCCTTCCAAAGTGACGACAGCGTATCCAGCCCTTCTTTCTCCCTTTATTATAAAACTGCTTCCATTGGTAAATAATTCGCAGTCTGGATTCTGCAATGGAACATCTCTCAAATCTGGACGGCTGGAATATACTCGCTCAATAGTTTGCAGACAGTCATGAGCCAACTTCCCCCTTCATGAAATGGTAATAAAGATGCCAGATTAAGGGTATTACACACCTTCATGGTTACATCTTCTTGCTCAAGTATCACTGTCTGGTACTGCACCATCCTACTCGGGGATAACCAGTGATGCCCTTTTTGTTCTAAAACTGCTGCAACAGCATGTGGTACATAAACAGTCACTCTTTGTCCCAACGTCAGTTTTCGTGCCTCTTGTATTAACATCACAGCAGCTGCAACTGCTCTGAGGCATCCTGGCCACCCTGCACTCACTTTATCCAGCTGTCTTGAAAAGTAAGCCACAGGTCTTTTCCAATTTCCTAAAGTCTGTACAAGCACTCCCAAAGCCTGGTGCCCTCTCTCATGTACATAAAGGGTTTTTTTTTTTTTTTTTGTTTTTTTTTTTTTTTTAAACAGGCAGGATTGGAGTATTGTACTCGGATTGACATTCTCGCAACAGTCCATACTTTAAGAAATTATTAATCATAGGCTCCAGTCCAACACGGGCCTCTAGCTTCATGGGATACTGTTTTCGACTTACCGGTTTAGCTCCTTGTTTTAATTCCACCTTTACCGGTTCTGCACATCTGGCTCTTCCGGGTTTCTCCGTTGCCCACACAAAAGGGATTACTGCGTCCATTACTTCGGAGGGAATTTCGCTTGGTCCATCCTCCACCTGTTCGGAATCCAGTGCTTTCTGCAACATATATGCTTGTGCCTTCCAGGCGTTACTTTGTGGAATGTGCACCTTAACTTTGTTTTGATCAAAGGTTATCTGTGCCCCCAGTTTATTCAGTAAATCCCTCCCCATTAGGGGTAATGGGCTTTCTGGCATGTATAAGAATTCATGTGTTAACACCTTATTTCCTATTTCACATTTAATTGGTTGACAGAAAGGTTTGACCTCTCGCTTTCCCGTGGCCCCAATTACTGGCATAGAGAATTTACTCATTGGTCCCTTACAGCTATTTAGCACTGAATATGTTGCTCCAGTGTCTACTAAAAATTTAACTGTTTTGTTCCCCAGCTTTACTGAAACCAGGGGTTTGGCTGGGGAATCCAATTCCTCAACCCCCGGTCCCCATCAGTCTGAATCCTCTGTACCAATCATGAGCAAATCTGCCTCTGGAACAGATGCAGACAGAGGCTTCCAATGATCTGTTTGTCTCTTTGGGCACTCATTTTTCCAGTGCCCCTTCCCCCTGCAAATTGCACACTGATCTCTCCTTAGCGGAATTCTATCTCCTAAATTCCCTCTTTCTCTATACCCTCTTCCACGTCCTTGTCCTTTTGGAAAACTCCTTCCCTGAGAGGGAGTTTGTGCTTGGGCAAATGCAGCTGCCAAGATTGCAGCATTTTGCCTCTTATCTTTCAGTTTCTCCTTTTGTTTTTCCTTTCTCTCCACTTCTTCCCTATTATTGTACACCTTATATGCAATTTCTATTAATTGCGATATCGACATCCCCGACATACCATCTACTTTCTGAAGCTTTCTCCTTATATCTGGTGCTGACTGTCCTACAAATAATGTAGTAAAAGTCATTTTATTTGCTTCGTCCTCGGGATCCAAGTCTGTCCATTTTCGGGCAGTTTCACATAACCGCTCGTAAAATGCAGAGGGATCCTCAGTCTTACCCTGTGCGACTTGATATAGTTTTGCAATATTTTTGGGCTTAGGTACTCCATGCTTTACCCCGTATAATATTAACTGTTGGTACTGTTTAGTCATTAACCTGCCTGCCCCTGTGTTTTGATCCCAACCCGGTATAAAACGGTCTGGTTCGTCTCTGGCATTTTGTCTTTCATTCCCCTCTTGAGCTTTGTCTAATACCATTCTTTTCTCCTCAGGTGAAAGCAAAGTATTTAAAAGCACCTGTAAATCCTGCCAATCTGGATTATGATTTTCAATTATCATTTTAAAGGATTGATACATCTTTTCTAGATTTTCTCGGTACGACCTGGCAGACTCCTTCCAATTCATTAAATCTGTAGTTGAAAAAGGGACCTTCACATACACAGGCATCCCGTCTGGTCTGACTGCTTGACGCAGCGGGGCCTGAATCGCGGGATGTTTAGCCCGAGTAGCCCGAGTTCTGCCTGCAATCGGGCTACATGCTTCACTTCCCTTATTTCTGCTATCGACACTATCTTGATCTCTTTCCGGAGAGACCAATAATTGTACATCCTCTTCCTCATCACCCACTTTTAAACACCTTTTCCCAATGCTACAAGCAGAGCAACACCGAGACATTTTCTCTTTGTTTCCCATCATCATTAACACATTTGAATCAGAGATCAACAGCTTACATTTTTTTCTAGTTTCATGATCATTTCTCAGAGAGAAGAACAAATCTACATATGGGACCTCATCCCATTTGTTCTGTCTTCTGCAAAACAACATAAATTGCAAGATTATATTATAGTTTAGCGTTCCCATTTCTGGCCATTTTTCCTCATCCTCCAGTTTATACATTGGCCACCACTGAGTACAGTATTCCTTTAATTTTCTCCTTGTTAAAGGATTCCCACCAAACTTACTCCAATGTTTCAGGATGCATCCTAAAGGAGAACAGGAGGATACCCCCACAGATTGTCCTGTTCCCATATTACCACCCTTAAAAGAACGTTCTTACCAATTACACTTTCGTACACTCCAGTCGTCACTGTCCAAACGTGTACAAAGCTTACCTTTGGTTACCACAACCAATTACCCTTGTATCATACCCTTTATGCAATGTCTCTTAATAATTACTGCGTTGCACCTTTGAGTCGCTTACCTGTTCCGACCAGGGAGGGTGCTCACAGAGTCCCCGAACAAAACGGTCGGTGCACGCTGGAGTCCGATGAGCAGTGTCTCCCCGCCGGAACTGGCAAGAAGATCCGGGCAAGGCTTTACAGCGAGAGTCCCACCTGGGTCGCCAGAAATATGTTGTCCGAAAAGCGGATTCGTTGCCCGGTGTGCAATGAGCCAGTAATTACACACTCAGGAGAGACATTTATTTATTTATTTCAGAGTTGCGCAAGCCTGGGTGCTCAATGGTCTCCCACAAATCAAACACCCCCCCACCCCCAACTTTTCAGGTAGCATTTATACAATCAAATTTGCCATATTTGTGACTTCCTTCCTCTTATTTGCCATATTTGTGACTTCCTTCCTCTTTTACACTGATTGGTTAATGATTTCTTCACATTTCCCGGGTCCCACCCCTGCTTCTCAAGGTCCTCGTCAATTAATTAACAGTGCCCCAGCTGGGTCAGTAGGTGTTATCTTCTAAGGCCCTGAGGAAGAAGACATAATCCAGACCCCTTAATCATCACTGTTTTAACAGTGAGAGGAAGCTTTTTGCTTCCCAAGGTCTTGGCGCCCAAACAGGCCTTATTTCTCAGCCTTGGCATCCTCCCTTTCGGAGAGTGGGGCACAGGAATGCAGACTGCTTGTAACTCCCTTATCTTTCCAGCCTGCACCAGCTCTGAGGCCTTTTCTTAACGAACTAGGAGCGCGGCCTAAGGCATCAGCAAATTTAGCTACTTACGCTAAGCAAGTGTGCGGCTACTCATGCTAAGCAAATTCTATCTAAGATAGAAGTTATCCAGATCTACCTACTTCAAACATTCTTTCTGTGCTTCTCAGGGTTGTCTTGTAACAACCTCACCAGCACAGCCAGGAGCCATGAGCCTGCGACTGGCCTAGGAGGCACTCAGGCTCCTGTGAACTCACAAGCACAACCAGCAGGGGGGGCTGCACACTAACATTAGGGGCACTGAGGCTGCTGTGACCTCACAAGCACAGCCAGCAGCCATGAGTCTGCCAATGGCCTAGGAGGCACTGAGGCTGCTGAGACCTCACAAGCACAGCCAGCAGCCATGAGTCTGTTCCTGGCCTAGGAGGCACTGATGCTGCTGTGACCTCCCAAGCACAGCCAGCAGCCAGGAGCCTGCCACTGGCCTAGGAGGCACTCAGCCAGCTGTGACCTCACAAGCACAGCCAGCAGCCAGGAGCCTGCCACTGGCCTAGGAGGCACTCAGCCAGCTGTGACCTCACAAGCACAGCCAGCAGCCAGGAGCCTGCCAGTGGCCTCGAAGGCACTGATGCTACTGTGACCTCCCAAGCACAGCCAGCAGCCATTAGCAGGCTACTGGCCTGGGAGGCACTCAGGCTGCTGTGACCTCACAAGTAGAGCCAGCAGCCATGAGCCTGCCGCTGGCCTGGGAGGCACTCAGGCTGCTGTGACCTCACAAGCACAGCCAGCAGGAGGCGCTACTCATTACCTAGCAGGCACTCAGGCTGCTGTGACCTCCCAAGCACAGCCAGCAACCAGGAGCCTGCCACTGGCGTAGGAGGCACTGAGCCTGCTGTGACCTCACAAGTACAGTCACCAGCCAGGAGCCTGCCACTGGCCTCGGAGGCACTGAGGCTGCTGTGACCTCACAAGCACAGCCAGCAGGGGGCGCTGCACACTAACGTATGAGGCACTTATTCTGCTGTGACCTCACAAGCACAGCCAGCAGCCAGGAGCCTGCCACTGTCCTAGGAGGCACTGAGGCTGCTGTGACCTCACAAGCACAGCCAGCAGGGGGCGCTGCACACTAACATATGAGGCTCTGATTCTGCTGTGACCTCACAAGCACAGCCAGCAGCCATAAGCCTGCCACTGGCCTAGGAGACACTCAGGCTGCTGTGACCTTGTTGTCCGTAAAGCGGATTCGTTGCCCGGTGTGCAATGAGCCAGTAATTACACACTCAGGAGAGACATTTATTTATTTATTTCAGAGTTGCGCAAGCCTGGGTGCTCGATGGTCTCCCACAAATCAAACACCCCCCCACCCCCAACTTTTCAGGTAGCATTTATACAATCAAATTTGCCATATTTGTGACTTCCTTCCTCTTATTTGCCATATTTGTGACTTCCTTCCTCTTTTACACTGATTGGTTAATGATTTCTTCACATTTCCCGGGTCCCACCCCTGCTTCTCAAGGTCCTCGTCAATTAATTAACAGTGCCCCAGCTGGGTCAGTAGGTGTTATCTTCTAAGGCCCTGAGGAAGAAGACATAATCCAGACCCCTTAATCATCACTGTTTTAACAGTGAGAGGAAGCTTTTTGCTTCCCAAGGTCTTGGCGCCCAAACAGGCCTTATTTCTCAGCCTTGGCATCCTCCCTTCTGGAGAGTGGGGCACAGGAATGCAGACTGCTTGTAACTCCCTTATCTCTCCAGCCTGCACCAGCTCTGAGGCCTTTTCTTAACGAACTAGGAGCGCGGCCTAAGGCTTCAGCAAATTTAGCTACTTATGCTAAGCAAGTGTGCGGCTACTCATGCTAAGCAAATTCTATCTAAGATAGAAGTTATCCAAATCTACCTACTTCAAACATTCTTTCTGAGCTTCTCAGGGTTGTCTTGTAACAATTCCCCCCTTTGAGACTTATATGATCATTTTCATATTAGTCTCACTCTTTTAAAATCTTTCCCATATTAGTTTCATATAACACTTAGCAATACATTGAATCACTACATAAACACATACAAAAACTACTAACACCAACCCTAAAATTGTGAAACATTTTTTAGCCCATGAGCTCACATCAGGGAACCAGGAAGTCAACCATTTCCATGTTTCTTCAAATCCGAAAGAAGTATCATCTTTCTGAACCTCATGTAAGATTTCAGTCTGCTTCCAGGTTTCATTTAGATCGGGAGAAATTCTCCCGCTTTGATCCACATATACACAGCAACTAGTGTTTATTACTGTACATACTCCTCCCTGAGATGCCAATAACATATCTAGAGCCATCCTGTTTTGGGTACTTATTTTAGCAATTTCTGAAACCTCCTCTTGTAAAGCTGCAATGGCATCAGAGGTTTTATTCCCTATTTTTTCAATAACTGCTGAAATATTTACTATTGCTTTTTCAAGTTCACTCACTCCCAATTGTGGAAACAGCCACCTTACGAATGACTGAAACCTAGTAGGTCGATCTATTAAAGGATTATTGACCCTCTTTTGTCTCCTCATGAATGTTCTTAGCCAGGATTTTTGGTATTTATTACTCAGTTCTTTTCTTATAGTAACATTAGGGATTATTGCCCCTAAAGTACACGTCCCTGACCAATTAGGAGGTAGCACTTTTCATGCCTTGTTCCCACACAACCAATACCATCCACTACCTTTCGGAACACGCCACCCATTTAGTTCCTTACTTGGCCACTTATAACCTATTTCAGGTATATGAGAGCAATTTTTATAACCTCCCACCTTAATGGCTCCAGTACAGTTGATCAGCTGCTTTCCATAGGGTACAGTTTTTTCCCCACCATCTATTACTATTATTACATCTTCGGATGCATTGATAATAATCTCCTGTCACCCTCTGGACTTCCCATTCCTGTTCGGTTGTTTCATTATATTTCGTTTGATCACTATCATTTCTTATCTGCCTCATAAATTCCATAAAGGAAAAATTAAGAGGCACTCCAATTAGGGGGAAGCCCTTGTCGGAATGTTCAGGGAAGTGGGTACACACCCAGCAATCCTTCTGGTTAACTATCTTCATAGATTTCGTAATTACTTCCAAATGGAGATTATGGCTCCAAAATCCTTCCTGATTCCCTTTAATTGTTTGGCTCAGGTAACTTAGAAAAACTAACCACCACATTTCTCCCCTGGTTATTTGGGAGAACATCATTTTTACACAGATACCATAGATACCATAACAACAATATTCACCCTATTCCTAACAAACAGATTAAAGCAATTCTTTCCTGAATACAATCTAAATTTAAAACCGATTCGCTTCCAATACAACTCATATATCTTTATATATTTTTAACTTTAAAGGTTGAACTTGTTCAGCTTTCCACGTCTCTCGAGGTACTGCTTTCACTCGGGTGTAGTGGATCCAGGAATCAATTCCCTGCAGTTTCACAGCAGTATTTGTTGTTAGCAGTACAAGATACGGTCCCCTCCACTTTTCTACCAATGGCTCATCCTTCCAGGTCCGAAGGTACACTTGATCTCCCAGCTGGAATGAATGTACAGGTGAATCTAAAAGTACAGGAGATCTTAACTGGATGTACCTATGGAGAGAAGTAAGAACCTTTGCCATAGACAAGAGATAATCACTTAAAATTTGATCGCCCTTAACGTGCATTTGAATTTCATTTCCAGTTAGATTTACAGTGTAAGGTTTACCATACAGAATCTCAAAGGGACTAACTTTCTCCCTAACAAAACATCAGTCCATTTCATCTGAGTCTCCTGACACAATTTTCCTACCTGTCTCTTAATTGTTTGATTCATTCTTTCCACTTTTCCACTGGATTGTGGCCTCCAGGGGGTATGTAAGTCCCATTTAATTTGTAGTATTTTTGAGATTTGCTGTACTATTTCTGCTATAAAATGAGGTCCTCTATCTGAAGAAAACCCTTCTGGTACCCCAAATCTTGGTATAATTTCTTTTAATAACATTTTTACTACCTCCCTGGCTTTATTGGTACGACACGGGAAAGCTTCAGGCCATCCTGAAAAGGTGTCAACAATTACCAACAAATATTTATATCCATTACATCTTGGTAATTCAGAAAAATCAATTTGCCAGTAATCCCCAGGCATGAAGCCCCTTTTTACTTCCCCTGGGGGGGGCTTCTTCTGAAACACATTAGTCCATTTTCCCTCTGATAATTCCAGAGCCCGGGCTAAAGCAATCAGTTCTGCTTTCTGGGCTGATGTATTTGCTGGTAGTGATCTTGCTGGTAGTGATCTTGCTTCGATTTCTCCTTCCAAAGTGACGACAGCGTATCCAGCCCTTCTTTCTCCCTTTATTATAAAACTGCTTCCATTGGTAAATAATTCGCAGTCTGGATTCTGCAATGGAACATCTCTCAAATCTGGACGGCTGGAATATACTCGCTCAATAGTTTGCAGACAGTCATGAGCCAACTTCCCCCTTCATGAAATGGTAATAAAGATGCCAGATTAAGGGTATTACACACCTTCATGGTTACATCTTCTTGCTCAAGTATCACTGTCTGGTACTGCACCATCCTACTCGGGGATAACCAGTGATGCCCTTTTTGTTCTAAAACTGCTGCAACAGCATGTGGTACATAAACAGTCACTCTTTGTCCCAACGTCAGTTTTCGTGCCTCTTGTATTAACATCACAGCAGCTGCAACTGCTCTGAGGCATCCTGGCCACCCTGCACTCACTTTATCCAGCTGTCTTGAAAAGTAAGCCACAGGTCTTTTCCAATTTCCTAAAGTCTGTACAAGCACTCCCAAAGCCTGGTGCCCTCTCTCATGTACATAAAGGGTTTTTTTTTTTTTTTTTGTTTTTTTTTTTTTTTTTAAACAGGCAGGATTGGAGTATTGTACTCGGATTGACATTCTCGCAACAGTCCATACTTTAAGAAATTATTAATCATAGGCTCCAGTCCAACACGGGCCTCTAGCTTCATGGGATACTGTTTTCGACTTACCGGTTTAGCTCCTTGTTTTAATTCCACCTTTACCGGTTCTGCACATCTGGCTCTTCCGGGTTTCTCCGTTGCCCACACAAAAGGGATTACTGCGTCCATTACTTCGGAGGGAATTTCGCTTGGTCCATCCTCCACCTGTTCGGAATCCAGTGCTTTCTGCAACATATATGCTTGTGCCTTCCAGGCGTTACTTTGTGGAATGTGCACCTTAACTTTGTTTTGATCAAAGGTTATCTGTGCCCCCAGTTTATTCAGTAAATCCCTCCCCATTAGGGGTAATGGGCTTTCTGGCATGTATAAGAATTCATGTGTTAACACCTTATTTCCTATTTCACATTTAATTGGTTGACAGAAAGGTTTGACCTCTCGCTTTCCCGTGGCCCCAATTACTGGCATAGAGAATTTACTCATTGGTCCCTTACAGCTATTTAGCACTGAATATGTTGCTCCAGTGTCTACTAAAAATTTAACTGTTTTGTTCCCCAGCTTTACTGAAACCAGGGGTTTGGCTGGGGAATCCAATTCCTCAACCCCCGGTCCCCATCAGTCTGAATCCTCTGTACCAATCATGAGCAAATCTGCCTCTGGAACAGATGCAGACAGAGGCTTCCAATGATCTGTTTGTCTCTTTGGGCACTCATTTTTCCAGTGCCCCTTCCCCCTGCAAATTGCACACTGATCTCTCCTTAGCGGAATTCTATCTCCTAAATTCCCTCTTTCTCTATACCCTCTTCCACGTCCTTGTCCTTTTGGAAAACTCCTTCCCTGAGAGGGAGTTTGTGCTTGGGCAAATGCAGCTGCCAAGATTGCAGCATTTTGCCTCTTATCTTTCAGTTTCTCCTTTTGTTTTTCCTTTCTCTCCACTTCTTCCCTATTATTGTACACCTTATATGCAATTTCTATTAATTGCGATATCGACATCCCCGACATACCATCTACTTTCTGAAGCTTTCTCCTTATATCTGGTGCTGACTGTCCTACAAATAATGTAGTAAAAGTCATTTTATTTGCTTCGTCCTCGGGATCCAAGTCTGTCCATTTTCGGGCAGTTTCACATAACCGCTCGTAAAATGCAGAGGGATCCTCAGTCTTACCCTGTGCGACTTGATATAGTTTTGCAATATTTTTGGGCTTAGGTACTCCATGCTTTACCCCGTATAATATTAACTGTTGGTACTGTTTAGTCATTAACCTGCCTGCCCCTGTGTTTTGATCCCAACCCGGTATAAAACGGTCTGGTTCGTCTCTGGCATTTTGTCTTTCATTCCCCTCTTGAGCTTTGTCTAATACCATTCTTTTCTCCTCAGGTGAAAGCAAAGTATTTAAAAGCACCTGTAAATCCTGCCAATCTGGATTATGATTTTCAATTATCATTTTAAAGGATTGATACATCTTTTCTAGATTTTCTCGGTACGACCCGGCAGACTCCTTCCAATTCATTAAATCTGTAGTTGAAAAAGGGACCTTCACATACACAGGCATCCCGTCTGGTCTGACTGCTTGACGCAGCGGGGCCTGAATCGCGGGATGTTTAGCCCGAGTAGCCCGAGTTCTGCCTGCAATCGGGCTACATGCTTCACTTCCCTTATTTCTGCTATCGACACTATCTTGATCTCTTTCCGGAGAGACCAATAATTGTACATCCTCTTCCTCATCACCCACTTTTAAACACCTTTTCCCAATGCTACAAGCAGAGCAACACCGAGACATTTTCTCTTTGTTTCCCATCATCATTAACACATTTGAATCAGAGATCAACAGCTTACATTTTTTTCTAGTTTCATGATCATTTCTCAGAGAGAAGAACAAATCTACATATGGGACCTCATCCCATTTGTTCTGTCTTCTGCAAAACAACATAAATTGCAAGATTATATTATAGTTTAGCGTTCCCATTTCTGGCCATTTTTCCTCATCCTCCAGTTTATACATTGGCCACCACTGAGTACAGTATTCCTTTAATTTTCTCCTTGTTAAAGGATTCCCACCAAACTTACTCCAATGTTTCAGGATGCATCCTAAAGGAGAACAGGAGGATACCCCCACAGATTGTCCTGTTCCCATATTACCACCCTTAAAAGAACGTTCTTACCAATTACACTTTCGTACACTCCAGTCGTCACTGTCCAAACGTGTACAAAGCTTACCTTTGGTTACCACAACCAATTACCCTTGTATCATACCCTTTATGCAATGTCTCTTAATAATTACTGCGTTGCACCTTTGAGTCGCTTACCTGTTCCGACCAGGGAGGGTGCTCACAGAGTCCCCGAACAAAACGGTCGGTGCACGCTGGAGTCCGATGAGCAGTGTCTCCCCGCCGGAACTGGCAAGAAGATCCGGGCAAGGCTTTACAGCGAGAGTCCCACCTGGGTCGCCAGAAATATGTTGTCCGAAAAGCGGATTCATTGCCCGGTGTGCAATGAGCCAGTAATTACACACTCAGGAGAGACATTTATTTATTTATTTCAGAGTTGCGCAAGCCTGGGTGCTCAATGGTCTCCCACAAATCAAACACCCCCCCACCCCCAACTTTTCAGGTAGCATTTATACAATCAAATTTGCCATATTTGTGACTTCCTTCCTCTTATTTGCCATATTTGTGACTTCCTTCCTCTTTTACACTGATTGGTTAATGATTTCTTCACATTTCCCGGGTCCCACCCCTGCTTCTCAAGGTCCTCGTCAATTAATTAACAGTGCCCCAGCTGGGTCAGTAGGTGTTATCTTCTAAGGCCCTGAGGAAGAAGACATAATCCAGACCCCTTAATCATCACTGTTTTAACAGTGAGAGGAAGCTTTTTGCTTCCCAAGGTCTTGGCGCCCAAACAGGCCTTATTTCTCAGCCTTGGCATCCTCCCTTTCGGAGAGTGGGGCACAGGAATGCAGACTGCTTGTAACTCCCTTATCTTTCCAGCCTGCACCAGCTCTGAGGCCTTTTCTTAACGAACTAGGAGCGCGGCCTAAGGCATCAGCAAATTTAGCTACTTACGCTAAGCAAGTGTGCGGCTACTCATGCTAAGCAAATTCTATCTAAGATAGAAGTTATCCAGATCTACCTACTTCAAACATTCTTTCTGTGCTTCTCAGGGTTGTCTTGTAACAACCTCACCAGCACAGCCAGGAGCCATGAGCCTGCGACTGGCCTAGGAGGCACTCAGGCTGCTGTGACCTCACAAGCACAACCAGCAGGGGGGGCTGCACACTAACATTAGGGGCACTGAGGCTGCTGTGACCTCACAAGCACAGCCAGCAGCCATGAGCCTGCCGCTGGCCTAGGAGGCACTGAGGCTGCTGAGACCTCACAAGCACAGCCAGCAGCCAGGAGCCAGCCACTGGCATCGGAGGGACTCAGCCTGCTGTGACCTCACAAGAACAGCCAGCAGCCATGAGTCTGTTCCTGGCCTAGGAACCACTCAGCCTGCTGTGACCTCACAAACACAGCCAGCAGTCAGGAGCCTGGCACTGGACTAGGACGTACTCAGCCTGCTGTGACGTCACAAGCACAGCCAGCAGCCAGGAGCCTGCCACTGGCCTAGAAGGCACTCAGGCTCCTGTGAACTCACAAGCACAGCCAGCAGCCAGGAGCCTGCCAGTGGCCTCGAAGGCACTGATGCTACTGCGACCTCACAAGCACAGCCAGCAGCCATGAACCTTCCACTGTCCTCAGAGGCACTCAGGCTGCTGTAACCTCACAAGCACAGGCAGCAGCCAGGACCCTGCCACTGGCCTCGGAGGCACTGAGGCTGCTGTGACGTGGCAAGCACAGCCAGCAGCCATGAGCCTGACACTGGCCTAGGAGGCACTCAGTCTGCTGTGACCTCACAAGCACAGCCAGCAACCAGGAGCCTGCCACTGGCCTAGGAGGCACTGAGGCTGCTGTGACCTCACAAGAACAGCCAGCAGCCATGAGCCTGCCGCCGGCCTCAGAGGCACTGAGGCTGCTGTGACCTCACAAGCACAGCCAACAGGGGACGCTGCTGACTAACACATGAGGCACTGAGGCAGCTCCGACCTCACAAGCACAGCCAGCAGCCAGGAGCCTGCCACTGGCCTAGGAGGCACTGAGGCTGCTGTGACCTTACAAGCACAGCCAGCAGCCATGAGGCTGCCACTGGCCTAGCAGGCACTCAGGCTGCTGTGACCTCACAAGCACAGCCAGCAGGTAGCGCTGCAAACTAACATATGAGGCATTGAGGCTGCTGTGATCTTACAAGCACAGCCAGCAGCCATGAGCCTGCCACTGGCCTAGGAGGCGCAGAGGCTGCTGTGACCTCACAAGCACAGTCAGCAGCCATGAGCCTGCCACTGGCCTAGGAGGCACTGATGCTGCTGTGACCTCACAAGCACAGCCAGCAGCCAGGAGCCTGCCACTGGCCTAGGAGGCACTCAGGCTGCTGTGACCTCACAAGCACCGCCAGCAGCCAGGCGCCTGCCACTGGCCTAGGAGGCACTGAGGCTGCTGTGACCTCACAAGCACAGCCAGCAACCAGGAGCCTGCCACTGGCCTCGGAGGCACGGAGGGTGCTGTGACCTCACAAGCACAACCAGCAGCCAGGACCCTGCCACTGGCCTAGGAGGCACTGAGGCTGCTGTGTCCTCACAAGCACAGGCAGCAGCCAGGAGCCTGCCACTGGCCTAGGAGGCACTGAGGCTGCTGTGACCTCACAAGCACAGCCAGCAGCCAGGAGCCTGCCACTGGCCTAGGAGGCACTGAGGCTACTGTGACCTCACAAGCACAGCCAGCAGCCAGGAGCCTGCCACTGGCCTAGGAGGCACTGAGGCTGCTGTGACCTCACAAGCACAGCCACCAGCCAGGAGCCTGCCACTGGCCTCGGAGGCACTGATGCTGCTGTGACCTCACAAGCACAGCCAGCAGCCATGAGCCTGCCACTGGGCTAGGGGGCACGGAGGCTGCTGTGACCTCACAAGCACAGCCAGCAGCCATGAGGCTTCCAGTGGCCTCGCAGGCAATGAGGCTGCTGTGACCTCACAAGCACAACCAGCAGCCATGAGCATGGCACTATCCACGGAGACACTGAGGCTGCTGTGACCTCAGAAGCACAGCCAGCAGCCATGAGCATGGCACTGGCAAAGGAGGCACTGGGGCTGCTGTGACCTCACAAGAACAGCCAGCAGGGGGCGCTGGACACTAAACTATGAGGCACTGAGCCTGCTGTGACCTCACAAGCACAGCCAGCAGGGGATGCTGGACACTTAACTATGAGGCACTGAGGCTGCTGTGACCTCACAAGCACAGGCAGCAGCCAGGAGCCTGCCACTGGCCTAGGAGGAACTGACGGTGCTGTGACCTGACAAGCACAGCCAGCAGCCAGGAGCCGGCCACTGTCCTAGGAGCCACTCAGGCTGCTGTGACCTCACACGCACAGCCAGCAGGCAGCGCTGCACACTAACATATGAGGCACGGAGGCTGCTGTGACCTCACAAGCACAGGCAGCAGCCAGGAGCCTGCCACTGGCCTAGGAGAAACTGACGGTGCTGTGACCTCACAACCACAGCCAGCAGCCATGAGCCTGCCACTGGCCTGGTACGCGTAGAGGCTGCTGTGACCTTACAAGCACAGCCAGCAGCCAGGAGCCTGCCACTGGCCTAGGAGGCACTGAGGCTGCTGTGACCTCACAAGCACAGCCAGCAGCCAGCAGCCTGCCACTGGCCTAGAATGCACTGAGGCTGCTGTGCCCTTAAATGGACAGCCAGCAGCCATGAGTCTTCCACTGGCCTAGGAGGCACTGAGGCTGCTGTGACCTCACACGCACAGCCAGCAGGCAGCGCTGCACAGTAACATTTGAGGCACGGAGGCTGCTGTGACCTGACAAGCACAGCCAGCAGCCAGGAGCCTGCCACAGGCCTAGTAGGCGTAGAGGCTGCTGTGACCTCACAAGCAGAGCCAGCAGGGGACGCTGCTGACGAACACATGAGGCACTGAGGCTGCTGTGACCTGACAAGCACAGCCAGCAGCCATGAGCTTGCCACTGGCGTAGGAGGCACTCAGGCTGCTGTGACCTCACAAGCACCGCTAGCAGCCAGGCGCCTGCCACTGGCCTAGGAGGCACTGAGGCTGCTGTGACCTCACAAGCACAGCCAGCAGCCAAGAGCCTGTCACTGGCCTAGGAGGCACTGAGGGTGCTGTGACCTCACAAGCACAACCAGCAGCCAGGACCCTGCCACTGACCTAGGTGACACTGAGGCTGCTGTGTCCTCACAAGCACAGGCAGCAGCCAGGAGCCTGCCACTGGCCTAGGAGGCACTGAGCCTGCTGTGACCTCACAAGCACAGCCAGCAGCCAGGAGCCTGCCACTGGCCTAGGAGGCACTGAGGCTGCTGTGACCTCACAAGCACAGCCAGCAGCCATGAGCCTGCCACTGTCCTAGGAGGCACTGAGGCTGCTGTGACCTCACAAGCACAGCCAGAAGCCAGGAGCCTGCCACTGGCCTAGGAGGCCCTGAGGCTGCTGTGACCTCACAAGCACAGCCAGCAGGGGACGCTGCTGACTAACACATGAGGCACTGAGTCTGCTCTGACCTCACAAGCACAGCCAGCAGCCATGAGCTTGCCACTGGGCTAGGGGGCACGGAGGCTGCTGTGACCTCACAAGCACAGCCAGCAGCCATGAGGCTTCCAGTGGCCTCGCAGGCAATGAGGCTGCTGTGACCTCACAAGCACAACCAGCAGCCATGAGCATGGCACTATCCACGGAGACACTGAGGCTGCTGTGACCTCAGAAGCACAGCCAGCAGCCATGAGCATGGCACTGGCAAAGGAGGCACTGGGGCTGCTGTGACCTCACAAGAACAGCCAGCAGGGGGCGCTGGACACTAAACTATGAGGCACTGAGCCTGCTGTGACCTCACAAGCACAGCCAGCAGGGGATGCTGGACACTTAACTATGAGGCACTGAGGCTGCTGTGACCTCACAAGCACAGGCAGCAGCCAGGAGCCTGCCACTGGCCTAGGAGGAACTGACGGTGCTGTGACCTCACAAGCACAGCCAGCAGCCAGGAGCCGGCCACTGTCCTAGGAGCCACTCAGGCTGCTGTGACCTCACACGCACAGCCAGCAGGCAGCGCTGCACACTAACATATGAGGCACGGAGGCTGCTGTGACCTCACAAGCACAGGCAGCAGCCAGGAGCCTGCCACTGGCCTAGGAGGAACTGACGGTGCTGTGACCTCACAACCACAGCCAGCAGCCATGAGCCTGCCACTGGCCT
Source organism: Dromaius novaehollandiae (assembly GCF_036370855.1). Taxonomy (NCBI): domain Eukaryota; kingdom Metazoa; phylum Chordata; class Aves; order Casuariiformes; family Dromaiidae; genus Dromaius; species Dromaius novaehollandiae. Next base: position 3,300,784 of record NC_088103.1, on the reverse strand, counting down.
GGTACGCGTAGAGGCTGCTGTGACCTTACAAGCACAGCCAGCAGCCAGGAGCCTGCCACTGGCCTAGGAGGCACTGAGGCTGCTGTGACCTCACAAGCACAGCCAGCAGCCAGCAGCCTGCCACTGGCCTAGAATGCACTGAGGCTGCTGTGCCCTTAAATGGACAGCCAGCAGCCATGAGTCTTCCACTGGCCTAGGAGGCACTGAGGCTGCTGTGACCTCACACGCACAGCCAGCAGGCAGCGCTGCACAGTAACATTTGAGGCACGGAGGCTGCTGTGACCTGACAAGCACAGCCAGCAGCCAGGAGCCTGCCACAGGCCTAGTAGGCGTAGAGGCTGCTGTGACCTCACAAGCAGAGCCAGCAGGGGACGCTGCTGACGAACACATGAGGCACTGAGGCTGCTGTGACCTGACAAGCACAGCCAGCAGCCATGAGCTTGCCACTGGCGTAGGAGGCACTCAGGCTGCTGTGACCTCACAAGCACCGCTAGCAGCCAGGCGCCTGCCACTGGCCTAGGAGGCACTGAGGCTGCTGTGACCTCACAAGCACAGCCAGCAGCCAAGAGCCTGCCACTGGCCTAGGAGGCACTGAGGGTGCTGTGACCTCACAAGCACAACCAGCAGCCAGGACCCTGCCACTGACCTAGGTGACACTGAGGCTGCTGTGTCCTCACAAGCACAGGCAGCAGCCAGGAGCCTGCCACTGGCCTAGGAGGCACTGAGCCTGCTGTGACCTCACAAGAACAGCCAGCAGCCAGGAGCCTGCCACTGGCCTAGGAGGCACTGAGGCTGCTGTGACCTCACAAGCACAGCCAGCAGCCATGAGCCTGCCACTGTCCTAGGAGGCACTGAGGCTGCTGTGACCTCACAAGCACAGCCAGAAGCCAGGAGCCTGCCACTGGCCTAGGAGGCCCTGAGGCTGCTCTGACCTCACAAACACAGCCAGCAGCCATGAGCCTGCCACTGGCCTAGGAGGCACTGAGGCTGCTGTGACCTCACAAGCACAGCCAGCAGGGGACGCTGCTGACTAACACATGAGGCACTGAGTCTGCTCTGACCTCACAAGCACAGCCAGCAGCCATGAGCTTGCCACTGGCCCAGGAGGCACTGAGGCTGCTGTGACCTCACAACCACAGGCACCAGCCAGGCGCCTGCCACTGGCCTAGGAGGCACTCAGCCTGCCGTGACCTCACAAGCACAGCCAGCAGACAGGATCGTGCCGCTGGCCTAGGAGGCACTGAGGCTGCTGTGACCTCACAAGCACAGCAAGCAGCCAGGAGCCTGCCACTGTCCTAGGAGGCACTGAGGCTGCTGTGACCTCACAAGCACAGCCAGCAGCCAGGCGCCTGCCACTGGCCGAGGACGCACTCAGGCTGCTGTGACCTCCCAAGCACAGCCAGCAGCCAGGAGCCTGCCACTGGCCTAGGAGGCAATGAGGCTGCTGTGACCTCACAAGTAGAGCCAGAAGCAAGGAGCCTGCCACTGGCCTAGGAGGAACTGAGAGTGCTGTGACCTCACAAGCACAGCCAGCAACCATGAGCCTGCCACTGGTCTGTGAGGCACTGAGGCTGCTGTGACCTCACAAGCACAGCCAGCAGCCATGAGCCTGCCATTAGCCTAGGAGGCACTCAGGCTGCTGTGACCTGACAAGCACAGCCAGCAGCCGGGAGCCTGCCACAGGCCTAGAAGGTACTGAGGCTGCTGTGCCCTGACAAGCACAGCCAGCAGCCAGGAGCCTGCCACTGGCCTAGGATGCACTCAGGCTGCTGTGACCACACAAGCACAGTGAACAGTCAGCGCTGCAAACTAACAGATGAGGCACTGAGGCTGCTGTGACCTTACAAGCACAGCCAGCAGCCAGGAGCCTGCCACTGTCCTAGGAGCCACTCAGGCTGCTGTGACCTCACAAGCACAACCAGCAGTGAGGAGCCTGCCACTGGCCTAGTAGGCACTGAGGCTGCTGTGACGTCACAAGCACAGCCAGCAGCCAGGTGCCTGCTACTGGCCTAGGAGGCACTCAGGCTGCTGTGACCTGACAAGCACAGCCAGCAGCCGGGAGCCTGCCACTGGCCTAGGAGGCACTGAGGCTCCTGTGAACTCACAAGTAGAGCCAGAAGCCAAGAGCCTGCCACTGGCCTAGGAGGCACTGAGGCTGCTGTGACCTCACAACCACAGCCAGCAGCCAGGAGCCTGCCACTGGCCAAGGAGGCACTGAGGCAGCTGTGACCTTACAAGCACAGCCAGCAGCCAGGCGCCTGCCACTGGCCGAGGACGCACTCAGGCTGCTGTGACCTCCCAAGCACAGCCAGCAGCCAGGAGCCTGCCACTGGCCTAGGAGGCAATGAGGCTGCTGTGACCTCACAAGCACAGCCAGCAGCCATGAGCCTGCCATTAGCCTAGGAGGCACTCAGGCTGCTGTGACCTGACAAGCACAGCCAGCAGCCGGGAGCCTGCCACTGGCCTAGGAGGAACTGACGGCGCTGTTACCTCACAAGCACAGCCAGCAGCCAGGAGCCTGCCACTGGTCTATGAGGCACGGAGGCTGCTGTGACCTCACAAGCACAGCCAGCAGGCAGGAGCCTGCCACTGGCCTAGGAGGCACTGAGGCTGCTGTGACCTGACAAGCACAGCCAGCAGCCAGGCGCCTGCTACTGGCCTAGGAGGCACTGAGTCTGCTGTGACCTCACAACCACAGCCAGCAGCCAGGACCCTGCCACTGGCCTAGGAGGCACTCAGGCTGCTGTGACCTGACAAGCACAGCCAGAAGCCATGAGCCTGCCACTGGCCTAGGAGGCACTGAGGCTGCTGTGGCCTCACCAGCACAGCCAGCAGCCAGGAGCCTGCCACTGTCCTAGGAGGCACTGAGGCTGCTGTGACCTCACAAGCACAGCCAGCAGGGGACGCTGCTGACTAACACATGAGGCACTGAGGCTGCTGTGACCTCACAAGCACAGCCAGCGGCCATGAGCTTGCCACTGGCCTAGGAGGCACTGAGGCTGCTGTGACCTCACAGCCACAGGCACCAGCCAGGCGCCTGCCACTGGCCTAGGGGTCACGGAGGCTGCTGTGACATCACAAGCACAGCCAGCAGACAGGATCGTGCCGCTGGCCTAGGAGGCACTGAGGCTGCTGTGACCTCACAAGCACAGCCAACAGCCAGGAGCCTACCACTGGCCTCAGAGACAATGAGGCTGCTGTGACCTCACAAGCACAGGCAGCAGCCATGAGCCTGCCACTGGCCTAGGATGCACTCAGGCTGCTGTGACCACACAAGCACAGTGAACAGGCAGCGCTGCAAACTAACAGATGAGGCACTGAGGCTGCTGTGACCTTACAAGCACAGCCAGCAGCCAGGAGCCTGCCACTGTCCTAGGAGCCACTCAGGCTGCTGTGACCTCACAAGCACAACCAGCAGTGAGGAGCCTGCCCCTGGCCTAGTAGGCACTCAGGCTGCTGTGACGTCACAAGCACAGCCAGCAGCCAGGTGCCTGCTACTGGCCTAGGAGGCACTCAGGCTGCTGTGACCTGACAAGCACAGCCAGCAGCCGGGAGCCTGCCACTGGCCTAGGAGGCACTGAGGCTCCTGTGAACTCACAAGTAGAGCCAGAAGCCAAGAGCCTGCCACTGGCCTAGGAGGCACTCAGGCTGGTGTGACCTCACAACCACAGCCAGCAGCCAGGAGCCTGCCACTGGCCAAGGAGGCACTGAGGCAGCTGTGACCTTACAAGCACAGCCAGCAGCCAGGAGCCTGCCACTGGCCTAGTAGGCACTGAGGCTGCTGTGACGTCACAAGCACAGGCAGCAGCCAGCAGCCTGCTACTGGCCTAGGAGGCACTCAGGCTGCTGTGACCTGAGAAGCACAGCCAGCAGCCGGGAGCCTGCCCCTGGCCTCGGAGGCACTGAGACTGCTGTGACCTCACAAGCACAGCCACCAGCCATGAGCCTGCCACTGGCCTAGTAGGCACTGAGGCTGCTGTGACCTCACAAGCACAGCCAGCAGCCAGGAGCCTGCCACTGGCCTAGGAGGCACTGAGGCTGCTGTGACCTCACAACCACAGCCAGCAGCCAGGAGCCTGCCACTGGCCTCGGAGGCACTGAGGCTGCTGTGACCTCACAACCACAGCCAGCAGCCAGGAGCCTGCCACTGGCCTAGGAGGAACTGAGGGTGCTGTGACCTCACAAGCACAGCCAGCAGCCAGGAGCCTGCCACTGGTCTATGAGGCACGGAGGCTGCTGTGACCTCACAAGCACAGCCAGCAGCCAGGAGCCTGCCACTGGCCTAGGAGGCACTGAGGCTGCTGTGACCTCACAAACACAGCCAGCAGCCATGAGCCTGCCACTGGCCTAGGAGGCACTGAGGCTGCTGTGACCTGACAAGCACAGCCAGCAGCCATGAGACTGCCACTGGCCTAGGAGGCACTGAGGCTGCTGTGACCTCACAAACAGAGCCAGCAGCCATGAGCCTGCCACTGGCCTAGGAGGCACTGAGGCTGCTGTGACCTCAAAAGCACAGCCAGCAGCCAGGAGCCTGCCACTGGCCTAGGAGGCACGGAGGCTGCTGTGACATCAGAAGCACAGCCAGCAGACAGGATCGTGCCGCTGGCCTAGGAGGCACTGAGGCTGCTGTGACCTCACAAGCACAGCCAGCAGCCAGGAGCCTGCCACTGGCCTAGGAGGCACTGAGGCTGCTGTGACCTCACAAGCACAGCCAACAGCCTGGAGCCTACCACTGCCCTCGGAGGCACTGAGGCTGCTGTGACCTCACAAGCACAGCCAGCAGCCAGGAGCCTGCCACTGGCCTAGGAGGCACTCAGCCTGCTGTGACCTCACAAGCACAGTCATCAGCCATGAGCCTGCCACTGGCCTAGGAGGCACTGATGCTGCTGTGACCTCACAAGCACAGCCAGCAGCCAGGAGCCTGCCACTGGCCTAGGAGGCACTCAGGCTGCTCTGACCTGACAAGCACAGCCAGCAGCCAGGAGCCTGCCACTGGCCTAGGAGGCACTGAGGCTGCTGTGACGTCACAAGCACAGCCAGCAGCCATGAGCCTGCCACTGGCCTATGAGGCACTCAGGCTGCTGTGACCTCACAAGCACAACCAGCAGCGAGGCGCCTGCCACTGGTCTAGGAGGCACTCAGCCTGCTGTGACCTCACAAGCACAGCCAGCAGCCAGGCGCCTGCCACTGACCTAGGAGGCACTGAGGCTGCTGTGACCTCACAAGCACAGCCAGCAGCCATGAGCCTGCCACTGGCCTAGGAGGCACGGAGCCTGCTCTGACCTCATAAGCAAAGCCAGCAGCCAGGAGCCTGCCACTGGCCTAGGAGGCACTGAGGATGCTGTGACCTCACAAGCACAGCCAGCAGCCCTGAGCCTGCCACTGACCTAGAAGGCACTCAACCTGCTGTGACCTCACAAGCACAGCCAGCAGCCATGAGCCTGCCACTGGCCTAGGAGGCACTGAGGCTGCTGTGACGTCACAAGCACAGCCAGCAGCCAGGCGTCTGCTACTGGCCTAGAAGGCATTCAGGCTGCTCTGAACTGACAAACACAGCCAGCAGCCAGGCGCCTGCCACTGGCCTAGGAGGCACTCAGCCTGCTGTGACCTCACAAGCACAGCCAGCAGCCAGGAGCCTGCCACTGGCCTAGGAGGCACTGAGGCTGCTGTGACCTCACAAGCACAGGCAGCAGCCAGGAGCCTACCACTGGCCTCGGAGGCACCGAGGCTGCTGTGACCTCACAAGCACAGCTAGCAGCCATGAGCCTCCCACTGGCCTAGGAGGCACTGAGGCTGCTGTGACCTCACAAGCACAGCCAGCAGCCGGGAGCCTGCCACTGGCCTAGGAGGCACTCAGCCTGCTGTGACCTCACAAGTAGAGCCAGAAGCCAGGAGCCTGCCACTGGCCTCAGAGGCACTGAGGCTGCTGTGACCTTACAAGCACAGCCAGCAGCCAGGAGCCTGCCACTGGCCTAGGAGGCACTGAGGCTGCTGTGACCTCACAAGCACAGCCAGCAGCCATGAGCCTGCCACTGGCCTTGGAATCACTAAGGGTCCTGTGAGCTCACAAGCTCAGCCAGCAGCCAGGAGCCTGCCACCGGCCTAGGAGGCACTGATGCTGCTGTGACCTCACAAGCACAGCCAGCATGAGCCTGCAACTGGCCTATGAGGCACTCAGGCTGCTCTGACCTGACAAGCACAGCCAGCAGCCATGAGCCTGCCACTGGCCTAGGAGGCACTCAACCTGCTGTGACCTCACAAGCACAGCCAGCAGCCAGGAGACTGCCACTGTCCTAGGAGGCACTGATGCTGCTGTGACGTCACAAGCACAGCCAGCAGCCGGGAGCCTGCCACTGGCCTATGAGGCACTGATGCTGCTGTGACGTCACAAGCACAGCCAGCAGCCGGGAGCCTGCCACTGGCCTATGAGGCACTCAGGCTGCTGTGACCTCACAAGCACAGCCAGCAGCCAGGAGCCTGCCACTGGCCTAGTAGGCACTGAGGCTGCTGTGACGTCACAAGCACAGCCAGCAGCCATGAGCCTGCCACTGGCCTAGTAGGCACTGAGGCTGCTGTGACGTCACAAGCACAGCCAGCAGCCAGGCGTCTGCTCCTGACGTAGGAGGCACTCAGGCTGCTGTGAACTGACAAGCACAGCCAGCAGCCAGGCGCCTGCCACTGGCCTAGGAGGCACTGATGCTGCTGTGACGTCACAAGCACAGCCAGCAGCCATGAGCCTGCCACTGACCTATGAGGCACTCAGGCTGCTGTGACCTCACAAGCACAGCCAGCAGCCAGGAGCCTGCCACTGGCCTAGGAGGCACTGAGGCTGCTGTGACTTCACAAGCACAGCCAGCAGCCATGAGCCTTCCACTGGCCTATGAGGCACTGAGGCTGCTGTGACCTCAAAACCACAGCAAGCAGGCAGCGCTGCAAACTAACAGATGAGGCACCGAGGCTGCTGTGACCTCACAAGCACAGTCATCAGCCAGGAGCCTGCCACTGGCTTCGGAGATAATCAGTCTGCTGTGACCTCACAAGCACAGCTAGCAGCCATGAGCCTCCCACTGGCCTAGGAGGCACTGAGGCTGCTGTGACCTCACAAGCACAGCCAGCAGCCGGGAGCCTGCCACTGGCCTAGGAGGCACTCAGCCTGCTGTGACCTCACAAGTAGAGCCAGAAGCCAGGAGCCTGCCACTGGCCTCAGAGGCACTCAGGTTCCTGTGACCTCACAAGCACAGCCAGCAGCCAGGAGCCTGCCACTGGCCTAGGAGGCACTCAGCCTGCTGTGACCTCACAAGCACAGCCAGCAGCCAGGAGCCTGGCACAGGTCTCGGAGGCACTGAGGCTGCTGTGACCTTACAAGCACAGCCAGCAGCCAGGAGCCTGCCACTGGCCTAGGAGGCACTGAGGCTGCTGTGACCTCACAGTCACAGCCAGCAGCCATGAGCCTGCCACTGGCCTCGGAGGCACTCAGGCTGCTGTGACCTCACAAGCACAGCCAGCAGCCAGCAGCCTGCCACTGGCCTCGGAGGCACTGAGACTGCTGTGACGTCACAAGCACAGCCAGCAGCCAGGTGCCTGCCACTGCCCTAGGAGGCAGTGAGGCTGCTGTGACCTCACAACCACAGCGAGCAGGCAGCGCTGCAAACTAACAGACGAGGCACTGAGGCTGCTGTGACCTTCCAAGCACAGCCAGCAGCCAGGAGCCTGCCACTGGCCTAGGAGGCGCAGAGACTGCTGTGACGTCACAAGCACAGCCAGCAGCCAGGCGCCTGCCACTGCCCTAGGAGGCAGTGAGGCTGCTGTGACCTGACAAGCACAGCCAGCAGCCAGGCGCCTGCCACTGGCCTAGGAGGCACTGAGGGTGCTGTGACCTCACAAGCACAGTCATCAGCCAGGCGCCTGACACTGGCCTAGCAGGCGCTGAGGCTGCTGTGACCTCACAAGCACAGCCAGCAGCCAGGAGCCTGCCACTGGCCTCGGAGACCATCAGTCTGCTGTGACCTCACAAGCACAGCCAGCAGCCGGGAGCCTGCCACTGGCCTAGGAGGCACTGAGGATGCTGTGACCTCACAAGCACAGCCAGCAGCCAGGAGCCTGCCACTTTACTAGAAGCAGTGAGGCTGCTGTGACCTCACAAGCACAGCCAGCAGCCAGGAGCCGGCCACTGTCCTAGGAGCCACTCAGGCTGCTGTGACCTCACACGCACAGCCAGCAGGCAGCGCTGCACACTAACATATGAGGCACGGAGGCTGCTGTGACCTCACAAGCACAGGCAGCAGCCAGGAGCCTGCCACTGGCCTAGGAGGAACTGACGGTGCTGTGACCTCACAACCACAGCCAGCAGCCATGAGCCTGCCACTGGCCTGGTACGCGTAGAGGCTGCTGTGACCTTACAAGCACAGCCAGCAGCCAGGAGCCTGCCACTGGCCTAGGAGGCACTGAGGCTGCTGTGACCTCACAAGCACAGCCAGCAACCAGCAGCCTGCCACTGGCCTAGAATGCACTGAGGCTGCTGTGCCCTTAAATGGACAGCCAGCAGCCATGAGTCTTCCACTGGCCTAGGAGGCACTGAGGCTGCTGTGACCTCACACGCACAGCCAGCAGGCAGCGCTGCACAGTAACATTTGAGGCACGGAGGCTGCTGTGACCTGACAAGCACAGCCAGCAGCCAGGAGCCTGCCACAGGCCTAGTAGGCGTAGAGGCTGCTGTGACCTCACAAGCAGAGCCAGCAGGGGACGCTGCTGACGAACACATGAGGCACTGAGGCTGCTGTGACCTGACAAGCACAGCCAGCAGCCATGAGCTTGCCACTGGCGTAGGAGGCACTCAGGCTGCTGTGACCTCACAAGCACCGCTAGCAGCCAGGCGCCTGCCACTGGCCTAGGAGGCACTGAGGCTGCTGTGACCTCACAAGCACAGCCAGCAGCCAAGAGCCTGTCACTGGCCTAGGAGGCACTGAGGCTGCTGTGACCTCACAAGCACAACCAGCAGCCAGGACCCTGCCACTGACCTAGGTGACACTGAGGCTGCTGTGTCCTCACAAGCACAGGCAGCAGCCAGGAGCCTGCCACTGGCCTAGGAGGCACTGAGCCTGCTGTGACCTCACAAGCACAGCCAGCAGCCAGGAGCCTGCCACTGGCCTAGGAGGCACTGAGGCTGCTGTGACCTCACAAGCACAGCCAGCAGCCATGAGCCTGCCACTGTCCTAGGAGGCACTGAGGCTGCTGTGACCTCACAAGCACAGCCAGAAGCCAGGAGCCTGCCACTGGCCTAGGAGGCCCTGAGGCTGCTCTGACCTCACAAACACAGCCAGCAGCCATGAGCCTGCCACTGGCCTAGGAGGCACTGAGGCTGCTGTGACCTCACAAGCACAGCCAGCAGGGGACGCTGCTGACTAACACATGAGGCACTGAGTCTGCTCTGACCTCACAAGCACAGCCAGCAGCCATGAGCTTGCCACTGGCCCAGGAGGCACTGAGGCTGCTGTGACCTCACAACCACAGGCACCAGCCAGGCGCCTGCTACTGGCCTAGGAGGCACTCAGCCTGCCGTGACCTCACAAGCACAGCCAGCAGCCAGGATCGTGCCGCTGGCCTAGGAGGCACTGAGGCTGCTGTGACCTCACAAGCACAGCCAGCAGCCAGGCGCCTGCCACTGGCCGAGGACGCACTCAGGCTGCTGTGACCTCCCAAGCACAGCCAGCAGCCAGGAGCCTGCCACTGGCCTAGGAGGCAATGAGGCTGCTGTGACCTCACAAGTAGAGCCAGAAGCAAGGAGCCTGCCACTGGCCTAGGAGGAACTGAGAGTGCTGTGACCTCACAAGCACAGCCAGCAACCATGAGCCTGCCACTGGTCTGTGAGGCACTGAGGCTGCTGTGACCTCACAAGCACAGCCAGCAGCCATGAGCCTGCCATTAGCCTAGGAGGCACTCAGGCTGCTGTGACCTGACAAGCACAGCCAGCAGCCGGGAGCCTGCCACAGGCCTAGAAGGTACTGAGGCTGCTGTGACCTGACAAGCACAGCCAGCAGCCAGGAGCCTGCCACTGGCCTAGGATGCACTCAGGCTGCTGTGACCACACAAGCACAGTGAACAGGCAGCGCTGCAAACTAACACATGAGGCACTGAGGCTGCTGTGACCTTACAAGCACAGCCAGCAGCCAGGAGCCTGCCACTGTCCTAGGAGCCACTCAGGCTGCTGTGACCTCACAAGCACAAACAGCAGTGAGGAGCCTGCCACTGGCCTAGTAGGCACTGAGGCTGCTGTGACGTCACAAGCACAGCCAGCAGCCAGGTGCCTGCTACTGGCCTAGGAGGCACTCAGGCTGCTGTGACCTGACAAGCACAGCCAGCAGCCGGGAGCCTGCCACTGGCCTAGGAGGCACTGAGGCTCCTGTGAACTCACAAGTAGAGCCAGAAGCCAAGAGCCTGCCACTGGCCTAGGAGGCACTGAGGCTGCTGTGACCTCACAACCACAGCCAGCAGCCAGGAGCCTGCCACTGGCCAAGGAGGCACTGAGGCAGCTGTGACCTTACAAGCACAGCCAGCAGCCAGGAGCCTGCCACTGGCCTAGTAGGCACTGAGGCTGCTGTGACGTCACAAGCACAGCCAGCAGCCAGGCGCCTGCTACTGGCCTAGGAGGCACTGAGGCTGCTGTGACCTCACAAGCACAGCCAGCAGCCATGAGCCTGCCATTAGCCTAGGAGGCACTCAGGCTGCTGTGACCTGACAAGCACAGCCAGCAGCCGGGAGCCTGCCACTGGCCTAGGAGGAACTGACGGCGCTGTGACCTCACAAGCACAGCCAGCAGCCAGGAGCCTGCCACAGGCCTAGAAGGTACTGAGGCTGCTGTGACCTGACAAGCACAGCCAGCAGCCAGGAGCCTGCCACTGGCCTAGGAGGAACTGACGGCGCTGTTACCTCACAAGCACAGCCAGCAGCCAGGAGCCTGCCACTGGTCTATGAGGCACGGAGGCTGCTGTGACCTCACAAGCACAGCCAGCAGCCAGGAGCCTGCCACTGGCCTAGGAGGCACTGAGGCTGCTGTGACCTGACAAGCACAGCCAGCAGCCAGGCGCCTGCTACTGGCCTAGGAGGCACTGAGTCTGCTGTGACCTCACAACCACAGCCAGCAGCCAGGACCCTGCCACTGGCCTAGGAGGCACTCAGGCTGCTGTGACCTGACAAGCACAGCCAGGAGCCAGGAGCCTGCCACTGTCCTAGGAGGCACTGAGGCTGCTGTGACCTCACAAGCACAGCCAGCAGGGGACGCTGCTGACTAACACATGAGGCACTGAGGCTGCTGTGACCTCACAAGCACAGCCAGCGGCCATGAGCTTGCCACTGGCCTAGGAGGCACTGAGGCTGCTGTGACCTCACAGCCACAGGCACCAGCCAGGCGCCTGCCACTGGCCTAGGAGTCACGGAGGCTGCTGTGACATCACAAGCACAGCCAGCAGACAGGATCGTGCCGCTGGCCTAGGAGGCACTGAGGCTGCTGTGACCTCACAAGCACAGCCAACAGCCAGGAGCCTACCACTGGCCTCAGAGACAATGAGGCTGCTGTGACCTCACAAGCACAGGCAGCAGCCATGAGCCTGCCACTGGCCTAGGATGCACTCAGGCTGCTGTGACCACACAAGCACAGTGAACAGGCAGCGCTGCAAACTAACAGATGAGGCACTGAGGCTGCTGTGACCTTACAAGCACAGCCAGCAGCCAGGAGCCTGCCACTGTCCTAGGAGCCACTCAGGCTGCTGTGACCTCACAAGCACAACCAGCAGTGAGGAGCCTGCCACTGGCCTAGTAGGCACTCAGGCTGCTGTGACGTCACAAGCACAGCCAGCAGCCAGGTGCCTGCTACTGGCCTAGGAGGCACTCAGGCTGCTGTGACCTGACAAGCACAGCCAGCAGCCGGGAGCCTGCCACTGGCCTAGGAGGCACTGAGGATCCTGTGAACTCACAAGTAGAGCCAGAAGCCAAGAGCCTGCCACTGGCCTAGGAGGCACTCAGGCTGGTGTGACCTCACAACCACAGCCAGCAGCCAGGAGCCTGCCACTGGCCAAGGAGGCACTGAGGCAGCTGTGACCTTACAAGCACAGCCAGCAGCCAGGAGCCTGCCACTGGCCTAGTAGGCACTGAGGCTGCTGTGACGTCACAAGCACAGCCAGCAGCCAGGCGCCTGCTACTGGCCTAGGAGGCACTCAGGCTGCTGTGACCTGAGAAGCACAGCCAGCAGCCGGGAGCCTGCCCCTGGCCTCGGAGGCACTGAGACTGCTGTGACCTCACAAGCACAGCCACCAGCCATGAGCCTGCCACTGGCCTAGTAGGCACTGAGGCTGCTGTGACCTCACAAGCACAGGCAGCAGCCAGGAGCCTGCCACTGGCCTAGGAGGCACTGAGGCTGCTGTGACCTCACAACCACAGCCAGCAGCCAGGAGCCTGCCACTGGTCTATGAGGCACGGAGGCTGCTGTGACCTCACAAGCACAGCCAGCAGCCAGGAGCCTGCCACTGGCCTAGGAGGCACTGAGGCTGCTGTGACCTCACAAACACAGCCAGCAGCCATGAGCCTGCCACTGGCCTAGGAGGCACTGAGGCTGCTGTGACCTGACAAGCACAGCCAGCAGCCATGAGACTGCCACTGGCCTAGGAGGCACTGAGGCTGCTGTGACCTCACAAACAGAGCCAGCAGCCATGAGCCTGCCACTGGCCTAGGAGGCACTGAGGCTGCTGTGACCTCAAAAGCACAGCCAGCAGCCAGGAGCCTGCCACTGGCCTAGGAGGCACTGAGGTTGCTGTGACATCAGAAGCACAGCCAGCAGACAGGATCGTGCCGCTGGCCTAGGAGGCACTGAGGCTGCTGTGACCTCACAAGCACAGCCAGCAGCCAGGAGCCTGCCACTGGCCTAGGAGGCACTGAGGCTGCTGTGACCTCACAAGCACAGCCAACAGCCTGGAGCCTACCACTGCCCTCGGAGGCACTGAGGCTGCTGTGACCTCACAAGCACAGCCAGCAGCCAGGAGCCTGCCACTGGCCTAGGAGGCACTCAGCCTGCTGTGACCTCACAAGCACAGTCATCAGCCAGGAGCCTGCCACTGGCCTAGGAGGCACTGAGGCTGCTGTGACCTCACAAGCACAGCCAGAAGCCAGGAGCCTGCCACTGGCCTAGGAGGCACTGAGGCTGCTGTGACCTCACAAGCACAGCCAGCATGAGCCTGCCACTGGCCTATGAGGCACTCAGGCTGCTCTGACCTGACAAGCACAGCCAGCAGCCATAAGCCTGCCACTGGCCTAGGAGGCACTCAACCTGCTGTGACCTCACAAGCACAGCCAGCAGCCAGGAGACTGCCACTGTCCTAGGAGGCACTGATGCTGCTGTGACGTCACAAGCACAGCCAGCAGCCAGGACCCTGCCACTGGTCTAGGAGGCACTCAGCCTGCTGTGACCTCACAAGCACAGCCAGCAGCCAGGCGCCTGCCACTGACCTAGGAGGCACTGAGGCTGCTGTGACCTCACAAGCACAGCCAGCAGCCAGGCGCCTGCCACTGACCTAGGAGGCACTGAGGCTGCTGTGACCTCACAAGCACAGCCAGCAGCCCTGAGCCTGCCACTGGCCTAGAAGGCACTCAGCCTGCTGTGACCTCACAAGCACAGCCAGCAGCCATGAGCCTGCCACTGGCCTAGTAGGCACTGAGGCTGCTGTGACGTCACAAGCACAGCCAGCAGCCATGAGCCTGCCACTGGCCTAGTAGGCACTGAGGCTGCTGTGACGTCACAAGCACAGCCAGCAGCCAGGCGTCTGCTCCTGACCTAGGAGGCACTCAGGCTGCTGTGAACTGACAAGCACAGCCAGCAGCCAGGCGCCTGCCACTGGCCTAGGAGGCACTCAGCCTGTTGTGACCTCACAAGCACAGCCAGCAGCCAGGAGCCTGCCACTGGCCTAGGAGGCACTGATGCTGCTGTGACGTCACAAGCACAGCCAGCAGCCATGAGCCTGCCACTGACCTATGAGGCACTCAGGCTGCTGTGACCTCACAAGCACAGCCAGCAGCCAGCAGCCTGCCACTGGCCTAGGAGGCACTGAGGCTGCTGTGACTTCACAAGCACAGCCAGCAGCCATGAGCCTTCCACTGGCCTATGAGGCACTGAGGCTGCTGTGACCTCAAAACCACAGCGAGCAGGCAGCGCTGCAAACTAACAGATGAGGCACCGAGGCTGCTGTGACCTCACAAGCACAGTCATCAGCCAGGAGCCTGCCACTGGCTTCGGAGATAATCAGTCTGCTGTGACCTCACAAGCACAGCTAGCAGCCATGAGCCTCCCACTGGCCTAGGAGGCACTGAGGCTGCTGTGACCTCACAAGCACAGCCAGCAGCCGGGAGCCTGCCACTGGCCTAGGAGGCACTCAGCCTGCTGTGACCTCACAAGTAGAGCCAGAAGCCAGGAGCCTGCCACTGGCCTCAGAGGCACTCAGGTTCCTGTGACCTCACAAGCACAGCCAGCAGCCAGGAGCCTGCCACTGGCCTAGGAGGCACTCAGCCTGCTGTGACCTCACAAGCACAGCCAGCAGCCAGGAGCCTGGCACAGGTCTCGGAGGCACTGAGGCTGCTGTGACCTTACAAGCACAGCCAGCAGCCAGGAGCCTGCCACTGGCCTAGGAGGCACTGAGGCTGCTGTGACCTCACAAGCACAGCCAGCAGCCATGAGCCTGCCACTGGCCTCGGAGGCACTCAGGCTGCTGTGACCTCACAAGCACAGCCAGCAGCCAGGCGCCTGCCACTGGCCTCGGAGGCACTGAGACTGCTGTGACGTCACAAGCACAGCCAGCAGCCAGGCGCCTGCCACTGCCCTAGGAGGCAGTGAGGCTGCTGTGACCTCACAACCACAGCGAGCAGGCAGCGCTGCAAACTAACAGACGAGGCACTGAGGCTGCTGTGACCTTCCAAGCACAGCCAGCAGCCAGGAGCCTGCCACTGGCCTAGGAGGCGCAGAGACTGCTGTGACGTCACAAGCACAGCCAGCAGCCAGGCGCCTGCCACTGCCCTAGGAGGCAGTGAGGCTGCTGTGACCTCACAAGCACAACAAGCAGCCAGGCGCCTGCCACTGGCCTAGGAGGCACTGAGGCTGCTGTGACCTCACAAGCACAGTCATCAGCCAGGCGCCTGACACTGGCCTAGCAGGCGCTGAGGCTGCTGTGACCTCACAAGCACAGCCAGCAGCCAGCAGCCTGCCACTGGCCTCGGAGACCATCAGTCTGCTGTGACCTCACAAGCACAGCCAGCAGCCGGGAGCCTGCCACTGGCCTAGGAGGCACTGAGGATGCTGTGACCTCACAAGCACAGCCAGCAGCCAGGAGCCTGCCACTTGACTAGAAGCAGTGAGGCTGCTGTGACCTCACAAGCACAGCCAGCAGCCAGGAGCCGGCCACTGTCCTAGGAGCCACTCAGGCTGCTGTGACCTCACACGCACAGCCAGCAGGCAGCGCTGCACACTAACATATGAGGCACGGAGGCTGCTGTGACCTCACAAGCACAGGCAGCAGCCAGGAGCCTGCCACTGGCCTAGGAGGAACTGACGGTGCTGTGACCTCACAACCACAGCCAGCAGCCATGAGCCTGCCACTGGCCTGGTACGCGTAGAGGCTGCTGTGACCTTACAAGCACAGCCAGCAGCCAGGAGCCTGCCACTGGCCTAGGAGGCACTGAGGCTGCTGTGACCTCACAAGCACAGCCAGCAGCCAGCAGCCTGCCACTGGCCTAGAATGCACTGACGCTGCTGTGCCCTTAAATGGACAGCCAGCAGCCATGAGTCTTCCACTGGCCTAGGAGGCACTGAGGCTGCTGTGACCTCACACGCACAGCCAGCAGGCAGCGCTGCACAGTAACATTTGAGGCACGGAGGCTGCTGTGACCTGACAAGCACAGCCAGCAGCCAGGAGCCTGCCACAGGCCTAGTAGGCGTAGAGGCTGCTGTGACCTCACAAGCAGAGCCAGCAGGGGACGCTGCTGACGAACACATGAGGCACTGAGGCTGCTGTGACCTCACAAGCACAGCCAGCAGCCATGAGCTTGCCACTGGCGTAGGAGGCACTCAGGCTGCTGTGACCTCACAAGCACCGCTAGCAGCCAGGCGCCTGCCACTGGCCTAGGAGGCACTGAGGCTGCTGTGACCTCACAAGCACAGCCAGCAGCCAAGAGCCTGTCACTGGCCTAGGAGGCACTGAGGGTGCTGTGACCTCACAAGCACAACCAGCAGCCAGGACCCTGCCACTGACCTAGGTGACACTGAGGCTGCTGTGTCCTCACAAGCACAGGCAGCAGCCAGGAGCCTGCCACTGGCCTAGGAGGCACTGAGCCTGCTGTGACCTCACAAGCACAGCCAGCAGCCAGGAGCCTGCCACTGTCCTAGGAGGCACTGAGGCTGCTGTGACCTCACAAGCACAGCCAGAAGCCAGGAGCCTGCCACTGGCCTAGGAGGCCCTGAGGCTGCTCTGACCTCACAAACACAGCCAGCAGCCATGAGCCTGCCACTGGCCTAGGAGGCACTGAGGCTGCTGTGACCTCACAAGCACAGCCAGCAGGGGACGCTGCTGACTAACACATGAGGCACTGAGGCTGCTCTGACCTCACAAGCACAGCCAGCAGCCATGAGCTTGCCACTGGCCCAGGAGGCACTGAGGCTGCTGTGACCTCACAACCACAGGCACCAGCCAGGCGCCTGCCACTGGCCTAGGAGGCACTCAGCCTGCCGTGACCTCACAAGCACAGCCAGCAGACAGGATCGTGCCGCTGGCCTAGGAGGCACTGAGGCTGCTGTGACCTCACAAGCACAGCAAGCAGCCAGGAGCCTGCCACTGCCTCGGAGGCACTGAGGCTGCTGTGACCTCACAAGCACAGCCAGCAGGGGACGCTGCTGACTAACACATGAGGCACTGAGGCTGCTCTGACCTCACAAGCACAGCCAGCAGCCATGAGCTTGCCACTGGCCTAGGAGGCACTGAGGCTGCTGTGACCTCACAACCACAGGCACCAGCCAGGCGCCTGCCACTGGCCTAGGAGGCACTCAGCCTGCCGTGACCTCACAAGCACAGCCAGCAGACAGGATCGTGCCGCTGGCCTAGGAGGCACTGAGGCTGCTGTGACCTCCCAAGCACAGCCAGCAGCCAGGCGCCTGCCACTGGCCGAGGACGCACTCAGGCTGCTGTGACCTCCCAAGCACAGCCAGCAGCCAGGAGCCTGCCACTGGCCTAGGAGGCAATGAGGCTGCTGTGACCTCACAAGTAGAGCCAGAAGCAAGGAGCCTGCCACTGGCCTAGGAGGAACTGAGAGTGCTGTGACCTCACAAGCACAGCCAGCAACCATGAGCCTGCCACTGGTCTGTGAGGCACTGAGGCTGCTGTGACCTCACAAGCACAGCCAGCAGCCATGAGCCTGCCATTAGCCTAGGAGGCACTCAGGCTGCTGTGACCTGACAAGCACAGCCAGCAGCCGGGAGCCTGCCACAGGCCTAGAAGGTACTGAGGCTGCTGTGACCTGACAAGCACAGCCAGCAGCCAGGAGCCTGCCACTGGCCTAGGATGCACTCAGGCTGCTGTGACCACACAAGCACAGTGAACAGGCAGCGCTGCAAACTAACACATGAGGCACTGAGGCTGCTGTGACCTTACAAGCACAGCCAGCAGCCAGGAGCCTGCCACTGTCCTAGGAGCCACTCAGGCTGCTGTGACCTCACAAGCACAACCAGCAGTGAGGAGCCTGCCACTGGCCTAGTAGGCACTGAGGCTGCTGTGACGTCACAAGCACAGCCAGCAGCCAGGTGCCTGCTACTGGCCTAGGAGGCACTCAGGCTGCTGTGACCTGACAAGCACAGCCAGCAGCCGGGAGCCTGCCACTGGCCTAGGAGGCACTGAGGCTCCTGTGAACTCACAAGTAGAGCCAGAAGCCAAGAGCCTGCCACTGGCCTAGGAGGCACTGAGGCTGCTGTGACCTCACAACCACAGCCAGCAACCAGGAGCCTGCCACTGGCCAAGGAGGCACTGAGGCAGCTGTGACCTTACAAGCACAGCCAGCAGCCAGGAGCCTGCCACTGGCCTAGTAGGCACTGAGGCTGCTGTGACGTCACAAGCACAGCCAGCAGCCAGGCGCCTGCTACTGGCCTAGGAGGCACTGAGGCTGCTGTGACCTCACAAGCACAGCCAGCAGCCATGAGCCTGCCATTAGCCTAGGAGGCACTCAGGCTGCTTTGACCTGACAAGCACAGCCAGCAGCCGGGAGCCTGCCACTGGCCTAGGAGGAACTGACGGCGCTGTGACCTCACAAGCACAGCCAGCAGCCAGGAGCCTGCCACAGGCCTAGAAGGTACTGAGGCTGCTGTGACCTGACAAGCACAGCCAGCAGCCAGGAGCCTGCCACTGGCCTAGGAGGCAGTGATTCTGCTGTTACCTCACAAGCACAGCCAGCAGCCAGGAGCCTGCCACTGGTCTATGAGGCACGGAGGCTGCTGTGACCTCACAAGCACAGCCAGCAGGCAGGAGCCTGCCACTGGCCTAGGAGGCACTGAGGCTGCTGTGACCTGACAAGCACAGCCAGCAGCCAGGCGCCTGCTACTGGCCTAGGAGGCACTGAGTCTGCTGTGACCTCACAACCACAGCCAGCAGCCAGGACCCTGCCACTGGCCTAGGAGGCACTCAGGCTGCTGTGACCTGACAAGCACAGCCAGAAGCCATGAGCCTGCCACTGGCCTAGGAGGCACTGAGGCTGCTGTGACCTCACCAGCACAGCCAGCAGCCAGGAGCCTGCCACTGGCCTAGGAGGCACTGAGGCTGCTGTGACCTCACAAGCACAGCCAGCATGAGCCTGCCACTGGCCTATGAGGCACTCAGGCTGCTCTGACCTGACAAGCACAGCCAGCAGCCATAAGCCTGCCACTGGCCTAGGAGGCACTCAACCTGCTGTGACCTCACAAGCACAGCCAGCAGCCAGGAGACTGCCACTGTCCTAGGAGGCACTGATGCTGCTGTGACGTCACAAGCACAGCCAGCAGCCAGGACCCTGCCACTGGTCTAGGAGGCACTCAGCCTGCTGTGACCTCACAAGCACAGCCAGCAGCCAGGCGCCTGCCACTGACCTAGGAGGCACTGAGGCTGCTGTGACCTCACAAGCACAGCCAGCAGCCAGGCGCCTGCCACTGACCTAGGAGGCACTGAGGCTGCTGTGACCTCACAAGCACAGCCAGCAGCCCTGAGCCTGCCACTGGCCTAGAAGGCACTCAGCCTGCTGTGACCTCACAAGCACAGCCAGCAGCCATGAGCCTGCCACTGGCCTAGTAGGCACTGAGGCTGCTGTGACGTCACAAGCACAGCCAGCAGCCATGAGCCTGCCACTGGCCTAGTAGGCACTGAGGCTGCTGTGACGTCACAAGCACAGCCAGCAGCCAGGCGTCTGCTCCTGACCTAGGAGGCACTCAGGCTGCTGTGAACTGACAAGCACAGCCAGCAGCCAGGCGCCTGCCACTGGCCTAGGAGGCACTCAGCCTGTTGTGACCTCACAAGCACAGCCAGCAGCCAGGAGCCTGCCACTGGCCTAGGAGGCACTGATGCTGCTGTGACGTCACAAGCACAGCCAGCAGCCATGAGCCTGCCACTGACCTATGAGGCACTCAGGCTGCTGTGACCTCACAAGCACAGCCAGCAGCCAGCAGCCTGCCACTGGCCTAGGAGGCACTGAGGCTGCTGTGACTTCACAAGCACAGCCAGCAGCCATGAGCCTTCCACTGGCCTATGAGGCACTGAGGCTGCTGTGACCTCAAAACCACAGCGAGCAGGCAGCGCTGCAAACTAACAGATGAGGCACCGAGGCTGCTGTGACCTCACAAGCACAGTCATCAGCCAGGAGCCTGCCACTGGCTTCGGAGATAATCAGTCTGCTGTGACCTCACAAGCACAGCTAGCAGCCATGAGCCTCCCACTGGCCTAGGAGGCACTGAGGCTGCTGTGACCTCACAAGCACAGCCAGCAGCCGGGAGCCTGCCACTGGCCTAGGAGGCACTCAGCCTGCTGTGACCTCACAAGTAGAGCCAGAAGCCAGGAGCCTGCCACTGGCCTCAGAGGCACTCAGGTTCCTGTGACCTCACAAGCACAGCCAGCAGCCAGGAGCCTGCCACTGGCCTAGGAGGCACTCAGCCTGCTGTGACCTCACAAGCACAGCCAGCAGCCAGGAGCCTGGCACAGGTCTCGGAGGCACTGAGGCTGCTGTGACCTTACAAGCACAGCCAGCAGCCAGGAGCCTGCCACTGGCCTAGGAGGCACTGAGGCTGCTGTGACCTCACAAGCACAGCCAGCAGCCATGAGCCTGCCACTGGCCTCGGAGGCACTCAGGCTGCTGTGACCTCACAAGCACAGCCAGCAGCCAGGCGCCTGCCACTGGCCTCGGAGGCACTGAGACTGCTGTGACGTCACAAGCACAGCCAGCAGCCAGGCGCCTGCCACTGCCCTAGGAGGCAGTGAGGCTGCTGTGACCTCACAACCACAGCGAGCAGGCAGCGCTGCAAACTAACAGACGAGGCACTGAGGCTGCTGTGACCTTCCAAGCACAGCCAGCAGCCAGGAGCCTGCCACTGGCCTAGGAGGCGCAGAGACTGCTGTGACGTCACAAGCACAGCCAGCAGCCAGGCGCCTGCCACTGCCCTAGGAGGCAGTGAGGCTGCTGTGACCTCACAAGCACAACAAGCAGCCAGGCGCCTGCCACTGGCCTAGGAGGCACTGAGGCTGCTGTGACCTCACAAGCACAGTCATCAGCCAGGCGCCTGACACTGGCCTAGCAGGCGCTGAGGCTGCTGTGACCTCACAAGCACAGCCAGCAGCCAGCAGCCTGCCACTGGCCTCGGAGACCATCAGTCTGCTGTGACCTCACAAGCACAGCCAGCAGCCGGGAGCCTGCCACTGGCCTAGGAGGCACTGAGGATGCTGTGACCTCACAAGCACAGCCAGCAGCCAGGAGCCTGCCACTTGACTAGAAGCAGTGAGGCTGCTGTGACCTCACAAGCACAGCCAGCAGCCAGGAGCCGGCCACTGTCCTAGGAGCCACTCAGGCTGCTGTGACCTCACACGCACAGCCAGCAGGCAGCGCTGCACACTAACATATGAGGCACGGAGGCTGCTGT
Organism: Dromaius novaehollandiae; assembly: GCF_036370855.1. Lineage (NCBI taxonomy): Eukaryota > Metazoa > Chordata > Aves > Casuariiformes > Dromaiidae > Dromaius > Dromaius novaehollandiae. The sequence goes on along the minus strand of NC_088103.1, from coordinate 3,279,615 downwards.
GACCTCACAAGCACAGGCAGCAGCCAGGAGCCTGCCACTGGCCTAGGAGGAACTGACGGTGCTGTGACCTCACAACCACAGCCAGCAGCCATGAGCCTGCCACTGGCCTGGTACGCGTAGAGGCTGCTGTGACCTTACAAGCACAGCCAGCAGCCAGGAGCCTGCCACTGGCCTAGGAGGCACTGAGGCTGCTGTGACCTCACAAGCACAGCCAGCAGCCAGCAGCCTGCCACTGGCCTAGAATGCACTGACGCTGCTGTGCCCTTAAATGGACAGCCAGCAGCCATGAGTCTTCCACTGGCCTAGGAGGCACTGAGGCTGCTGTGACCTCACACGCACAGCCAGCAGGCAGCGCTGCACAGTAACATTTGAGGCACGGAGGCTGCTGTGACCTGACAAGCACAGCCAGCAGCCAGGAGCCTGCCACAGGCCTAGTAGGCGTAGAGGCTGCTGTGACCTCACAAGCAGAGCCAGCAGGGGACGCTGCTGACGAACACATGAGGCACTGAGGCTGCTGTGACCTCACAAGCACAGCCAGCAGCCATGAGCTTGCCACTGGCGTAGGAGGCACTCAGGCTGCTGTGACCTCACAAGCACCGCTAGCAGCCAGGCGCCTGCCACTGGCCTAGGAGGCACTGAGGCTGCTGTGACCTCACAAGCACAGCCAGCAGCCAAGAGCCTGTCACTGGCCTAGGAGGCACTGAGGGTGCTGTGACCTCACAAGCACAACCAGCAGCCAGGACCCTGCCACTGACCTAGGTGACACTGAGGCTGCTGTGTCCTCACAAGCACAGGCAGCAGCCAGGAGCCTGCCACTGGCCTAGGAGGCACTGAGCCTGCTGTGACCTCACAAGCACAGCCAGCAGCCAGGAGCCTGCCACTGTCCTAGGAGGCACTGAGGCTGCTGTGACCTCACAAGCACAGCCAGAAGCCAGGAGCCTGCCACTGGCCTAGGAGGCCCTGAGGCTGCTCTGACCTCACAAACACAGCCAGCAGCCATGAGCCTGCCACTGGCCTAGGAGGCACTGAGGCTGCTGTGACCTCACAAGCACAGCCAGCAGGGGACGCTGCTGACTAACACATGAGGCACTGAGGCTGCTCTGACCTCACAAGCACAGCCAGCAGCCATGAGCTTGCCACTGGCCCAGGAGGCACTGAGGCTGCTGTGACCTCACAACCACAGGCACCAGCCAGGCGCCTGCCACTGGCCTAGGAGGCACTCAGCCTGCCGTGACCTCACAAGCACAGCCAGCAGACAGGATCGTGCCGCTGGCCTAGGAGGCACTGAGGCTGCTGTGACCTCACAAGCACAGCAAGCAGCCAGGAGCCTGCCACTGCCTCGGAGGCACTGAGGCTGCTGTGACCTCACAAGCACAGCCAGCAGGGGACGCTGCTGACTAACACATGAGGCACTGAGGCTGCTCTGACCTCACAAGCACAGCCAGCAGCCATGAGCTTGCCACTGGCCTAGGAGGCACTGAGGCTGCTGTGACCTCACAACCACAGGCACCAGCCAGGCGCCTGCCACTGGCCTAGGAGGCACTCAGCCTGCCGTGACCTCACAAGCACAGCCAGCAGACAGGATCGTGCCGCTGGCCTAGGAGGCACTGAGGCTGCTGTGACCTCCCAAGCACAGCCAGCAGCCAGGCGCCTGCCACTGGCCGAGGACGCACTCAGGCTGCTGTGACCTCCCAAGCACAGCCAGCAGCCAGGAGCCTGCCACTGGCCTAGGAGGCAATGAGGCTGCTGTGACCTCACAAGTAGAGCCAGAAGCAAGGAGCCTGCCACTGGCCTAGGAGGAACTGAGAGTGCTGTGACCTCACAAGCACAGCCAGCAACCATGAGCCTGCCACTGGTCTGTGAGGCACTGAGGCTGCTGTGACCTCACAAGCACAGCCAGCAGCCATGAGCCTGCCATTAGCCTAGGAGGCACTCAGGCTGCTGTGACCTGACAAGCACAGCCAGCAGCCGGGAGCCTGCCACAGGCCTAGAAGGTACTGAGGCTGCTGTGACCTGACAAGCACAGCCAGCAGCCAGGAGCCTGCCACTGGCCTAGGATGCACTCAGGCTGCTGTGACCACACAAGCACAGTGAACAGGCAGCGCTGCAAACTAACACATGAGGCACTGAGGCTGCTGTGACCTTACAAGCACAGCCAGCAGCCAGGAGCCTGCCACTGTCCTAGGAGCCACTCAGGCTGCTGTGACCTCACAAGCACAACCAGCAGTGAGGAGCCTGCCACTGGCCTAGTAGGCACTGAGGCTGCTGTGACGTCACAAGCACAGCCAGCAGCCAGGTGCCTGCTACTGGCCTAGGAGGCACTCAGGCTGCTGTGACCTGACAAGCACAGCCAGCAGCCGGGAGCCTGCCACTGGCCTAGGAGGCACTGAGGCTCCTGTGAACTCACAAGTAGAGCCAGAAGCCAAGAGCCTGCCACTGGCCTAGGAGGCACTGAGGCTGCTGTGACCTCACAACCACAGCCAGCAACCAGGAGCCTGCCACTGGCCAAGGAGGCACTGAGGCAGCTGTGACCTTACAAGCACAGCCAGCAGCCAGGAGCCTGCCACTGGCCTAGTAGGCACTGAGGCTGCTGTGACGTCACAAGCACAGCCAGCAGCCAGGCGCCTGCTACTGGCCTAGGAGGCACTGAGGCTGCTGTGACCTCACAAGCACAGCCAGCAGCCATGAGCCTGCCATTAGCCTAGGAGGCACTCAGGCTGCTTTGACCTGACAAGCACAGCCAGCAGCCGGGAGCCTGCCACTGGCCTAGGAGGAACTGACGGCGCTGTGACCTCACAAGCACAGCCAGCAGCCAGGAGCCTGCCACAGGCCTAGAAGGTACTGAGGCTGCTGTGACCTGACAAGCACAGCCAGCAGCCAGGAGCCTGCCACTGGCCTAGGAGGCAGTGATTCTGCTGTTACCTCACAAGCACAGCCAGCAGCCAGGAGCCTGCCACTGGTCTATGAGGCACGGAGGCTGCTGTGACCTCACAAGCACAGCCAGCAGGCAGGAGCCTGCCACTGGCCTAGGAGGCACTGAGGCTGCTGTGACCTGACAAGCACAGCCAGCAGCCAGGCGCCTGCTACTGGCCTAGGAGGCACTGAGTCTGCTGTGACCTCACAACCACAGCCAGCAGCCAGGACCCTGCCACTGGCCTAGGAGGCACTCAGGCTGCTGTGACCTGACAAGCACAGCCAGAAGCCATGAGCCTGCCACTGGCCTAGGAGGCACTGAGGCTGCTGTGACCTCACCAGCACAGCCAGCAGCCAGGAGCCTGCCACTGTCCTAGGAGGCACTGAGGCTGCTGTGACCTCACAAGCACAGCCAGCAGGGGACGCTGCTGACTAACACATGAGGCACTGAGGCTGCTGTGACCTCACAAGCACAGCCAGCGGCCATGAGCTTGCCACTGGCCTAGGAGGCACTGAGGCTGCTGTGACCTCACAGCCACAGGCACCAGCCAGGCGCCTGCCACTGGCCTAGGAGTCACGGAGGCTGCTGTGACATCACAAGCACAGCCAGCAGACAGGATCGTGCCGCTGGCCTAGGAGGCACTGAGGCTGCTGTGACCTCACAAGCACAGCCAACAGCCAGGAGCCTACCACTGGCCTCAGAGACAATGAGGCTGCTGTGACCTCACAAGCACAGGCAGCAGCCATGAGCCTGCCACTGGCCTAGGATGCACTCAGGCTGCTGTGACCACACAAGCACAGTGAACAGGCAGCGCTGCAAACTAACAGATGAGGCACTGAGGCTGCTGTGACCTTACAAGCACAGCCAGCAGCCAGGAGCCTGCCACTGTCCTAGGAGCCACTCAGGCAGCTGTGACCTCACAAGCACAACCAGCAGTGAGGAGCCTGCCACTGGCCTAGTAGGCACTCAGGCTGCTGTGACGTCACAAGCACAGCCAGCAGCCAGGTGCCTGCTACTGGCCTAGGAGGCACTCAGGCTGCTGTGACCTGACAAGCACAGCCAGCAGCCGGGAGCCTTCCACTGGCCTAGGAGGCACTGAGGCTCCTGTGAACTCACAAGTAGAGCCAGAAGCCAAGAGCCTGCCACTGGCCTAGGAGGCACTCAGGCTGGTGTGACCTCACAACCACAGCCAGCAGCCAGGAGCCTGCACTGGCCAAGGAGGCACTGAGGCAGCTGTGACCTTACAAGCACAGCCAGCAGCCAGGAGCCTGCCACTGGCCTAGTAGGCACTGAGGCTGCTGTGACGTCACAAGCACAGCCAGCAGCCAGGCGCCTGCTACTGGCCTAGGAGGCACTCAGGCTGCTGTGACCTGAGAAGCACAGCCAGCAGCCGGGAGCCTGCCCCTGGCCTCGGAGGCACTGAGACTGCTGTGACCTCACAAGCACAGCCAGCAGCCAGGAGCCTGCCACTGGCCTAGTAGGCACTGAGGCTGCTGTGACCTCACAAGCACAGGCAGCAGCCAGGAGCCTGCCACTGGCCTAGGAGGCACTGAGGCTGCTGTGACCTCACAACCACAGCCAGCAGCCAGGAGCCTGCCACTGGCCTCGGAGGCACTGAGGCTGCTGTGACCTCACAACCACAGCCAGCAGCCAGGAGCCTGCCACTGGCCTAGAAGGAACTGAGGGTGCTGTTACCTCACAAGCACAGCCAGCAGCCAGGAGCCTGCCACTGGTCTATGAGGCACGGAGGCTGCTGTGACCTCACAAGCACAGCCAGCAGCCAGGAGCCTGCCACTGGCCTAGGAGGCACTGAGGCTGCTGTGACCTCACAAACACAGCCAGCAGCCATGAGCCTGCCACTGGCCTAGGAGGCACTGAGGCTGCTGTGACCTGACAAGCACAGCCAGCAGCCATGAGACTGCCACTGGCCTAGGAGGCACTGAGGCTGCTGTGACCTCACAAACAGAGCCAGCAGCCATGAGCCTGCCACTGGCCTAGGAGGCACTGAGGCTGCTGTGACCTCAAAAGCACAGCCAGCAGCCAGGAGCCTGCCACTGGCCTAGGAGGCACGGAGGCTGCTGTGACATCAGAAGCACAGCCAGCAGACAGGATCGTGCCGCTGGCCTAGGAGGCAGTGAGGCTGCTGTGACCTCACAAGCACAGCCAGCAGCCAGGAGCCTGCCACTGGCCGAGGACGCACTGAGGCTGCTGTGACCTCACAAGCACAGCCAACAGCCTGGAGCCTACCACTGCCCTCGGAGGCACTGAGGCTGCTGTGACCTCACAAGCACAGCCAGCAGCCAGGTGCCTGCTACTGGCCTAGGAGGCACTCAGGCTGCTGTGACCTGACAAGCACAGCCAGCAGCCAGGCGCCTGCCACTGGCCTAGGAGGCACTGAGGCTGCTGTGACCTAACAAGCACAACCAGCAGCCATGAGCCTGCCACTGGCCTATGAGGCACTGAGGCTGCTGTGACCTCACAAGCACAGCCAGCAGCCATGAACCTGCCACTGGCCTAGGAGGCAGTGATTCTGCTGTGACCTCACAAGCACAGCCAGCAGCCATGAGCCTGCCACTGGCCTAGGAGGCACTGAGGCTGCTGTGACCTCACAAGCACAGCCAGCAGCCAGGAGCCTGCCACTGGCCTCGGAGGCACTGAGGCTGCTGTGACCTCACAAGCACAGCCAGCAGCCATGAGCCTGCCACTGGCCTAGGAGGCACTGAGGCTGCTGTGACCTCACAAGCACAGCCAGCAGCCATGGGCCTGCCACTGGACTAGGAGGCACTGAGGCTGCTGTGTCCTCACAAGCACAGGCAGCAGCCAGGAGCCTGCCACTGGCCTAGGAGGCACTCAGCTTGCTGTCGCCTCAGAAGCACAGTCAGCAGCCACGAGCCTGTCACTGGCCTAGGAGGCACTCAGGCTGCTGTGACCTCACAAGCACAGCCAGCAGCCAGGAGCCTGCCACTGGCCTAGCAGGCACTGAGGCTGCTGTGACCTCACAAGTAGAGCCAGCAGCCAGGAGCCTGCCACTGGCCTAGGAGGCACACAGCCTGCTTTAACCATCAAGCACAGCCAGCAGCCATGAGCCTGCCACTGGCCTACGAGGCACGGAGCCTGCTGTGACCTTACAAGCACAGCCAGCAGCCAGGAGCCTGCCACAGGCCTCGGAGGCACTGAGGCTGCTGTGACCTCACAAGCATAGCCAGCAGCCATGAGCCTTCCACTGGCCTATGAGGCACTGAGGCTGCTGTGACCTCACAAGCACAGCCAGCAGCCATGAGCCTGCCACTGGCCTAGGAGGCACTCAGGCTGCTCTGACCTGACAAGCACAGCCAGCAGCCATGAGCCTGCCACTGGCCTAGGAGGCACTCAGCCTGCTGTGACCTCACAAGCACAGCCAGCAGCCAGGAGCCTGCCACTGGCCTAGGAGGCACTGATGCTACTGTGACGTCACAAGCACAGCCAGCAGCCATGAGCCTGCCACTGGCCTATGAGGCACTCAGGCTGCTGTGACCTCACAAGCACAACCAGCAGCGAGGCGCCTGCCACTGGTCTAGGAGGCACTCAGCCTACTGTGACCTCACAAGCACAGCCAGCAGCCAGGCGCCTGCCACTGACCTAGGAGGCACTGAGGCTGCTGTGACCTCACAACCACAGCCAGCAGCCAGGAGCCTGCCACTGGCCTAGGAGGCACTGAGGCTGCTGTGACCTCACAAGCACAGCCAGCAGCCAGGAGTCTGCCACTGGCCTAGGAGGCACTGAGGATGCTGTGACCTCACAAGCACAGCCAGCAGCCCTGAGCCTGCCACTGGCCTAGAAGGCATTCAGCCTGCTGTGACCTCACAAGCACAGCCAGCAGCCAGGAGCCTGCCACTGGCCTAGTAGGCACTGAGGCTGCTGTGACGTCACAAGCACAGCCAGCAGCCAGGCGTCTGCTACTGACGTAGGAGGCATTCAGGCTGCTGTGAACTGACAAGCACAGCCAGCAGCCAGGCGCCTGCCACTGGCCTAGGAGGCACTGAGGCTGCTGTGACCTCACAAGCACAGCCAGCAGCCAGGAGCCTGCCACTGGCCTAGGAGCCACTGATGCTGCTGTGACCTCACAAGCACAGCCAGCAGCCAGGAGCCTGGCACTGGCCTCGGAGGCACCGAGGCTGCTGTGACCTCACAAGCACAGTCATCAGCCAGGAGCCTGCCACTGGCTTCGGAGACAATCAGTCTGCTGTGACCTCACAAGCACAGCTAGCAGCCATGAGCCTCCCACTGGCCTAGGAGGCACTGAGGCTGCTGTGACCTCACAAGCACAGCCAGCAGCCGGGAGGCTGCCGCTGCCCTAGGAGGCACTCAGCCTGCTGTGACCTCACAAGTAGAGCCAGAAGCCAGGAACCTGCCACTGGCCTCAGAGGCACTCAGGTTCCTGTGACCTCACAAGCACAGCCAGCAGCCAGGAGCCTGCCACTGGGCTAGGAGGCACTGAGGCTGCTGTGACCTCACAAGCACAGCCAGCAGCCAGGAGCCTGGCACAGGTCTCGGAGGCACTGAGGCTGCTGTGACCTCACAAGCACAGCCAGCAGCCAGGAGCCTGCCACTGGCCTAGGAGGCACTGAGGCTGCTGTGACCTCACAACCACAGCCAGCAGCCAGGAGCCTGCCACTGGCCTCGGAGGCACTCAGGCTGCTGTGACCTTACAAGCACAGCCAGCAGCCAGGAGCCTGCCACTGGCCTCGGAGGCACTGAGGCTGCTGTGACCTTACAAGCACAGCCAGCAGCCAGGCGCCTGCCACTGGCCTAGGAGGCACTGAGGCTGCTGTGACCTCACAAGCACAGCCAGCAGGCAGCGCTGCAAAGTAACACATGAGGCGCTGAGGCTGCTGTGACCTTACAAGCACAGCCAGCAGCCAGCAGCCTGCCACTGGCCTCGGAGACCATCAGTCTGCTGGGACCTCACAAGCACAGCCAGCAGCCGGGAGCCTGCCACTGGCCTAGGAGGCACTGAGGCTGCTGTGACCTCACAAGCACAGCCAGCAGCCAGGAGCCTGCCACTTGACTAGGAGGCACTGAGGCTGCTGTGACGTCACAACCACAGCGAGCAGGCAGCGCTGCAAACTAACAGATGAGGCACTGAGGCTGCTGTGACCTCACAAGCACAGCCAGCAGCCAGGAGCCTGCCACTGGCCTAGTAGGAGCAGAGACTGCTGTGACCCCACAAGCACAGCCAGCAGCCAGGCGCCTGCCACTGGCCTAGGAGGCACTGAGGCTGCTGTGACCTAACAAGCACAACCAGCAGCCATGAGCCTGCCCCTGGCCTAGGAGGCACTGAGGATGCTGTGACCTCACAAGCCCAGCCAGCAGCCAGGAGCCTGCCACTGGGCTAGGAGGCACAGAGGCTGCTGTGACCTCAAAACCACAGCCAGCAGGGGACGCTGCTGACTAACACATGAGGCACTGAGGCTGCTGTGACCTCACAAGCACAGGCATCAGCCAGGCGCCTGCCACTGGCATCGGAGGCACTCCGCCTGCTGTGACCTCAAAAGCACAGCCAGCAGACAGGATCGTGCCGCTGGCGTAAAAGGCACTGAGGCTGCAGTGACCTCACAAGCACAGCCAGCAGCCAGGCGCCTGCCACTGGCCTAGGAGGGACTGAGGCTGCTGTGACCTCACAAGCACAGCCAGCAGCCAGGAGCCTGCCACTGGCCTTGGAATCACTGAGGGTCCTGTGACCTCACAAGCACAGCCAGCAGCCAGGAGCCTGCCACTGGCCTAGGAGGCACTGATGCTGCTGTGACCTCACAAGCACAGCCAGCAGCCAGGAGCCTGCCACTGGACTATGAGGCACTCAGGCTGCTGTGACCTCACAAGCACAGCCAGCATGGTGCGCTGCCCCTTACCTTGGAGGCACTGCTGCTGCTGTGACCTCAGAAGCACAGCCAGCAGCCAGGCACCTGCCACTGGCCTAGGAGGCACTGAGGCTGCTGTGACCTCACAAGCACAGCCAGCAGCCAGGAGCCTGCCACTGGCCTAGGAGGCACTGATGCTGCTGTGACCTCACAAGCACAGCCAGCATGAGCCTGCCACTGGCCTATGAGGCACTCAGGCTGCTCTGACCTGACAAGCACAGCCAGCAGCCATGAGCCTGCCACTGTCCTAGGAGGCACTGAGGCTGCTGTGACCTCACAAGCACAGCCAGCAGCCAGGATCGTGCCTCTGGCCTAGGAGGCACTCAGGCTGCTGTGACGTCACAACCACAGCCAGCAGCCATGAGCCTGCCACTGGCCTAGGAGGCACTCAGGATGCTGTGACCTCACAAGCACAGCCAGCAGCCAGCAGCCTGCCACTGGCCTAGGACGCGCTCAGGCTGCTGTTACCTCACAAGCACAGGCAGCAGCCAGGACCCTGCCACTGGCCTTGGAGGCACTGAGGCTGCTGTGACCTCACAAGCACAGCCAGCAGCCAGGAGCCTGCCACTGGCCTAGGAGGCACTGAGGCTGCTGTGACCTCACAAGCACAGCCAGCAGCCATGGGCCTGCCACTGGTCTGTGAGGCACTGAGGCTGCTGTGACCTCACAAGCACAGGCAGCAGCCAGGAGCCTGCCACTGGCCTAGGAGGCACTGATGCTGCAGTGACCTCACAAGCACAGCCAGCAGCCAGGAGCCTGCCACTGGCCTAGGAGGCACTGAGGCTCCTGTGACCTCACAAGTAGAGCGAGCAGCCATGAGCCTGCCACTGGCCTCGCAGACACTCAGGCTGCTGTGACCTCACAAGCACAGCCAGCAGCCTGGAGCCTACCACTGGCCTAGGAGGCACACAGCCTGCCTTAACCTCACAAGCACAGCCAGCAGCCATGAGCCTGCCACTGGCCTAGGAGGCACAGAGGCTGCTGTGACCTCACAAGCACAGCGAGCAGGCAGCGCTGCAAACTAACAGATGAGGCACTGAGGCTTCTGTGACCTTACAAGCACAGGCAGCAGCCAGGAGCCTTCCACTGGCCTAGGAGGCAGTGAGGCTGCTGTGACCTTACAAGCACAGCCAGCAGCCAGGAGCCTGCCACTGGCCTACGAGGCACTCAGGATGCTGTAACCTCACAAGCACAGCCACCAGCCATGGGACTGCCCCTGGCCTAGGAGGCACTGAGGCTGCTGTGACCTCACAAGCACAGCCAGCAGCCGGGAGCCTGCCACTGGCCTCAGAGTCACTCAGGTTCCTGTGACCTCACAAGCACAGCCAGCAGCCATGAGCCTGCCACTGGGCTAGGAGGCACTGAGGCTGCTGTGACCTCACAAGCACAGCGAGCAGGCAGCGCTGCAAACTAACAGATGAGGCACTGAGGCTGCTGTGACCTTACAAGCACAGCCAGCAGCCAGGAGCCTGCCACTGGCCTAGGAGGCGCAGAGACTGCTGTGACCTCACAAGCACAGCCAGCAGCCAGGCGCCTGCCACTGCCCTAGGAGGCAGTGAGGCTGCTGTGACCTCACAAGCACAACAAGCAGCCTGGCGCCTGCCACTGGCCTAGGAGGTACTGAGGCTGCTGTGACCTCACAAGCACAGCCAGCAGGCAGCACTGCAAACTAACACATGAGGCGGTGAGGCTGCTGTGACCTTACAAGCACAGCCAGCAGCCAGCAGCCTGACACGGGCCTCGGAGACCATCAGTCTGCTGTGACCTCACAAGCACAGCCAGCAGCCATGAGCCTGCCACTGGCCTAGGAGGCACTCAGGCTGCTGTGACCTCAGAAGCACAGCCAGCAGCCAGGAGCCTGCCACTTGACTAGAAGCAGTGAGGCTGCTGTGACCTCACAAGCACAGCCAGCAGCCAGGAACCTGCCACTGGCCTCGAAGGCACTCAGCCTGCTGTTACCTCACAACCACAGCGAGCAGGCAGCGCTGCAAAATAACAGATGAGGCACTGAGGCTGCTGTGACCTTACAAGCACAGCCAGCAGCCAGGAGCCTGCCACTGGCCTAGTAGGAGCAGAGACTGCTGTGACCTCACAACCACAGCCAGCAGCCAGGAGCCTGCCACTGGCCTAGGAGGCACTGAGGCTGCTGTGACCCCACAAGCACAGCCAGCAGCCAGGAGCCTGCCACTGGCCTAGGAGGCACTGAGGCTGCTGTGACCTCACAAGCACAGCCAGCAGCCAGCAGCCTGCCACTGGCCTAGGAGACAGTGAGGCTGCTGTGACCTCACAAGCACAGCCAGCAGCCAGGAGCCTGCCACTGGCCTCGGAGGCACTGAGGGTACTGTGACCTGACAAGCACAGCCAGCAGCCATGAGACTGCCACTGGCCTAGTAGGCACTCAGGCTGCTGTGACCTCACAAGCACAGCCAGCAGGGGACGCTGCTGACTAACACATGAGGCACTGAGGCTGCTGAGACCTCACAAGCACAGGCAGCAGCCAGCAGCCTGCCACTGGCCTAGGAGGCACCGAGGCTGCTGTGACCTCACAAGCACAGTCATCAGCCAGGAGCCTGCCACTGGCCTCGGAGACCATCAGTCTGCTGTGACCTCACAAGCACAGCTAGCAACAATGAGCCTGCCACTGGCCTAGGAGGCACTGAGGCTGCTGTGACCTCACAAGCACAGCCAGCAGCCGGGAGCCTGTCACTGGCCTCAGAGGCACTCAGGTTCCTGTGACCTCACAAGCACAGCCAGCAGCCAGGACCCTGCCACTGGCCTAGGAGGCACTGAGGCTGCTGTGACCTCACAAGCACAGCCAGCAGCCAGGAGCCTGGCACAGGTCTCGGAGGCACTGAGGCTGCTGTGACCTCACAAGCACAGCCAGCAGCCATGAGCCTGCCACTGGCCTAGGAGGCACTGAGGCTGCTGTGACCTCACAAGCACAGCCAGGAGCCAGGAGCCTGCCACTGGCCTACGAGGCACTCAGGATGCTGTGACCTCACAAGCACAGCCAGCAGCCATGAGACTGCCACTGGCCTAGGATGCACTGGGGCTGCTGTGACCTCACAAGCACAGCCAGCAGCCAGGAGCCTGCCACTGGCCTCGGAGGCACTGAGGCTGCTGTGACCTCACAAGCACAGCCAGCAGCCATGAGCCTGCCACTGTCCTAGGAGGCACTGAGGCTGCTGTGACCTCACAACCACAGCGAGCAGGAAGCGCTGCAAACTAACAGATGAGGCACTGAGGCTGCTGTGACCTTACAAGCACAGCCAGCAGCCAGGAGCCTGCCACTGGCCTCGGAGGCACTCAGGCTGCTGTGACCTCACAAGCACAGCCAGCAGGGGACGCTGCTGACTAACACATGAGGCACTGAGGCTGCTCTGACCTTACAAGCACAGCCAGCAGCCATGAGCTTGCCACTGGCCTAGGAGGCACTGAGGCTGCTGTGACCTCACAACCACAGGCACCAGCCAGGCGCCTGCCACTGGCCTAGGAGGCACTCAGCCTGTTTTGACCTCACAAGCACAGCCAGCAGACAGGATCGTGCCACTGGCCTAGGAGGCACTGAGGCTACTGTGACCTCACAAGTAGAGCCAGAAGCCAGGAGCCTGCCACTGGCCTCAGAGGCACTCAGCCTCCTGTGACCTCACAAGCACAGCCAGCAGCCAGGAGCCTGCCACTGGCCTAGCAGGCACTGAGGCTGCTGTGACCTCACAAGCACAGCCAGCAGCCAGCAGCCTGCCACTGGCCTAGGAGGCACTCAGGATGCTGTGACCTCACAAGCACAGCCAGCAGCCATGAGCCTGCCACTGGCCTCGGAGGCACGGAGGCTGATGTGACCTCACAAGCACAGCCAGCAGCCAGGAGCCTGCCACTGGCCTAGGAGGCACTGAGGCTGCTGTGACCTCACAAGCACAGCCAGCAGCCAGGCGCCTGCCACTGGGCTAGGAGGCAGTGAGGCTGCTGTGACCTCACAAGCACAGCCAGCAGCCAGGAGCCTGCCACTGGCCTAGGGGGCACAGAGGATGCTGTGACCTCACAAGCACAGCCAGCAGCCAGCAGCCTGCCACTGGCCTAGGGGGCACAGAGGATGCTCTGACCTCACAAGCACAGGCAGCAGCCAGGAGCCTGCCACTGGCCTAGGAGGCACTGATGCTGCAGTGACCTCACAAGCACAGCCAGCAGCCGGGAGCCTGCCACTGGCCTAGGAGGCACTGAGGCTCCTGTGACCTCACAAGTAGAGCCAGAAGCCATGAGCCTGCCACTGGCCTAGCAGGCACTGAGGCTGCTGTGACCTCACAAGCACAGCCACCAGCCATGAGCCTGCCATTAGCCTAGGAGGCAGTGAGGCTGCTGTGACCTCACAAGCACAGCCAGCAGCCAGGAGCCTGCCACAGGCCTACAAGGTACTGAGGCTGCTGTGACCTCACAAGCACAGCCAGCAGCCAGGAGCCTGCCACTGGCCTAGGAGGAACTGACGGTGCTGTGACCTCACAAGCACAGCCAGCAGCCAGGAGCCTGCCACTGGCCTCGGAGGCACTGAGGCTGCTGTGACCTCACAAGCACAGCCAGCAGCCAGGAGCCTGCCACTGGCCTAGGAGGCACTGAGGCTGCTGTGACCTCACAAGCACAGCCAGAAGCCATGAGATTGCGACTGGCCTAGGAGGCAGTGAGGCTGCTGTGACCTCACAAGCACAGCCAGCAGCCAGCAGCCTGCCACTGCCTAGTAGGCACTCAGGCTGCTGTGAGCTCACAAGCACAGCCAGCAGGGGACGCTGCTGACTAACACATGAGGCACTGAGGCTGCTGTCACCTCACAAACACAGCCAGCAGCCATGAGCTTCCCACTGGCCCAGGAGGCACTGAGGCTGCTGTAACCTCACAACCACAGGCACCAGCCAGGCGCCTGCAACTGTCCTAGGAGGCACTGAGGCTGCTGTGACCTCACAAGCACAGCCAGCAGCCAGGAGCCTGCCACTGGCCTCGGAGGAACTGACGGTGCTGTGACCTCACAAGCACAGCCAGCAGCCAGGAGCCTGCCACTGGCCTCGGAGGCACTGATGCTGCAGTGACCTCACAAGCACAGCCAGCAGCCGGGAGCCTGCCACTGGCCTAGGAGGCACTGAGGCTCCTGTGACCTCACAAGTAGAGCCAGCAGCCATGAGCCTGCCACTGGCCTAGCAGGCACTGAGGCTGCTGTGACCTCCCAAGCACAGCCACCAGCCATGAGCATGCCATTAGCCTAGGAGGCAGTGAGGCTGCTGTGACCTCACAAGCACAGCCAGCAGCCAGGAGCCTGCCACAGGCCTACAAGGTACTGAGGCTGCTGTGACCTCACAAGCACAGCCAGCAGCCAGGAGCCTGCCACTGGCCTAGGAGGAACTGACGGTGCTGTGACCTCACAAGCACAGCCAGCAGCCAGGAGCCTGCCACTGGCCTAGGAGGCACTGAGGCTGCTGTGACCTCACAAGCACAGCCAGCAGCCATGAGATTGCCACTGGCCTAGGAGGCAGTGAGGCTGCTGTTACCTCACAAGCACAGCCAGCAGCCAGCAGCCTGCCACTGCCTAGTAGGCACTCAGGCTGCTCTGAGCTCACAAGCACAGCCAGCAGGGGACGCTGCTGACTAACACATGAGGCACTGAGGCTGCTCTGACCTCACAAGCACAGCCAGCAGCCATGAGCTTGCCACTGGCCTAGGAGGCACTGAGGCTGCTGTGACCTCACAACCACAGCCACCAGCCAGGCGCCTGCCACTGGCCTAGGAGGCACTCAGCCTGTTGTGACCTCACAAGCACAGCCAGCAGACAGGATCGTGCCACTGGCCTAGGAGGCACTGAGGCTCCTGTGACCTCAAAAGTAGAGCCAGAAGCCAGGAGCCTGCCACTGGCCTCAGAGGCACTCAGCCTCCTGTGACCTCACAAGCACAGCCAGCAGCCATGAGCCTGCCACTGGCCTAGGAGGCACTGAGGCTGCTGTGACTTCACAAGCACAGCCAGCAGCCAGGAGCCTGCCACTAGTCTAGGTGCCACTCAGGCTGCTGTGACCTCACAACCACAGCCAGCAGCCAGGAGCCTGCCACTGGCCTAGGAGGCACTGAGGGTGCTGTGACCTCACAAGCACAGCCACCAGCCAGGAGCCTGCCACTGGCCTAGGAGGCACTGAGGGTGGTCTGTACTCACAAGCACAGCCAGCAGCCAGGCGCCTGCCACTGGCCTAGGAGGCACTGATGCTGCTGTGACCTCACAACCACAGCCAGCAGCCAGGAGCCTGCCACTGGCCTAGGAGGCACTGAGGCTGCTGTGACCCCACAAGCACAGCCAGCAGCCGGGAGCCTGCCACTGGCCTAGGAGACAGTGAGGCTGCTGTGACCTCACAAGCACAGCCAGCAGCCAGGAGCCTGCCACTGGCCTCGGAGGCACTGAGGGTACTGTGACCTGACAAGCACAGCCAGCAGCCATGAGACTGCCACTGGCCTAGTAGGCACTCAGGCTGCTGTGACCTCACAAGCACAGCCAGCAGGGGACGCTGCTGACTAACACATGAGGCACTGAGGCTGCTGAGACCTCACAAGCACAGGCAGCAGCCAGGAGCCTGCCACTGGCCTAGGAGGCACCGAGGCTGCTGTGACCTCACAAGCACAGTCATCAGCCAGGATCCTGCCACTGGCCTCGGAGACCATCAGTCTGCTGTGACCTCACAAGCACAGCTAGCAGCAATGAGCCTGCCACTGGCCTAGGAGGCACTGAGGCTGCTGTGACCTCACAAGCACAGCCAGCAGCCGGGAGCCTGTCACTGGCCTCAGAGGCACTCAGGTTCCTGTGACCTCACAAGCACAGCCAGCAGCCAGGAGCCTGCCACTGGCCTAGGAGGCACTGAGGCTGCTGTGACCTCACAAGCACAGCCAGCAGCCAGGAGCCTGGCACAGGTCTCGGAGGCACTGAGGCTGCTGTGACCTCACAAGCACAGCCAGCAGCCAGGAGCCTGCCACTGGCCTAGGAGGCACTGAGGCTGCTGTGACCTCACAAGCACAGCCAGGAGCCAGGAGCCTGCCACTGGCCTACGAGGCACTCAGGATGCTGTGACCTCACAAGCACAGCCAGCAGCCATGAGCCTGCCACTGTCCTAGGAGGCACTGAGGCTGCTGTGACCTCACAAGCACAGCCAGCAGCCAGGCGCCTGCCACTGGCCTAGGAGGTACTGAGGCTGCTGTGACCTCACAAGCACAGTCATCAGCCAGGCGCCTGACACTGGCCTAGGAGGCACTGAGGCTGCTGTGACCTTACAAGCACAGCCAGCAGCCAGGAGCCTGCCACTGGCCTAGGAGGCGCAGAGACTGCTGTGACCTCACAAGCACAGCCAGCAGCCAGGCGCCTGCCACTGCCCTAGGAGGCAGTGAGGCTGCTGTGACCTCACAAGCACAACAAGCATCCTGGCGCCTGCCACTGGCCTAGGAGGTACTGAGGCTGCTGTGACCTCACAAGCATAGTCATCAGCCAGGCGCCTGACACTGGCCTAGCAGGCACTGAGGCTGCTGTGACCTTACAAGCACAGCCAGCAGGCAGCACTGCAATCTAACACATGAGGCGCTGAGGCTGCTATGACCTTACAAGCACAGCCAGCAGCCATTAGCCTGCCACTGGCCTCGGAGGCACTGAGGCTGCTGTGACCTCACAAGCACAGCCAGCAGCCAGGAGCCTGCCACTTGACTAGAAGCAATGAGGCTGCTGTAACCTCACAAGCACAGGCAGCAGCCATGAGCCTGCCACTGGCCTAGGAGGCACTGAGGCTGCTGTGACGTCAAAACCACAGCGAGCAGGCAGCGCTGCAAAATAACAGATGAGGCACTGAGGCTGCTGTGACCTTACAAGCACAGCCAGCAGCCAGGAGCCTGCCACTGGCCTAGTAGGAGCAGAGACTGCTGTGACCTCACAAGCACAGCCAGCAGCCAGGAGCCTGCCACTGGCCTAGGAGGCACTGAGGCTGCTGTGACCTCACAAGCACAGCCAGCAGCCGGGAGCCTGCCACTGGCCTAGGAGGCACTGAGGATGCTGTGACCTCACAAGCACAGCCAGCAGCCAGGAGCCTACGACTGGCCTAGCAGGCGCTGAGGCTGCTGTGTCCTCACAAGCACAGGCAGCAGCCAGCAGCCTGCCACTAGCCTTGGAGACCATCAGTCTGCTGTGACCTCACAAGCACAGCCAGAAGCCATGAGACTGCCACTGGCCTAGGAGGCAGTGAGGCTGCTGTGACCTCGCAAGCACAGCCAGCAGCCAGGAGCCTGCCACTGCCTAGGAGGCACTCAGGATGCTGTGACCTCACAAGCACAGCCAGCAGGGGACGCTGCTGACTAACACATGAGGCACTGAGGCTGCTCTGACCTCACAAGCACAGCCAGCAGCCATGAGCTTGCCACTGGCCTAGGAGGCACTGAGGCTGCTGTGACCTCACAACCACAGCCACCAGCCAGGCGCCTGCCACTGGCCTAGGAGGCACTCAGCCTGTTGTGACCTCACAAGCACAGCCAGCAGACAGGATCGTGCCACTGGCCTAGGAGGCACTGAGGCTCCTGTGACCTCAAAAGTAGAGCCAGAAGCCAGGAGCCTGCCACTGGCCTCAGAGGCACTCAGCCTCCTGTGACCTCACAAGCACAGCCAGCAGCCAGGAGCCTGCCACTGGCCTAGCAGGCACTCAGGCTGTTGTGACTTCACAAGCACAGCCAGCAGCCAGGAGCCTGCCACTAGCCTAGGAAGCACTCAGGCTGCTGTGACCTCACAAGCACAGCCAGCAGCCAGGAGCCTGCCACCGGCCTCGGAGGCACTGAGGCTGCTGTGACCTCACAAGCACAGCCAGCAGCCAGGAGCCTTCCACTGGGATAGGAGGCACTGAGGCTGCTGTGACCTCACAAGCACAGCCAGCAGCCAGGCGCCTGCCACTGGGCTAGGAGGCACTGAGGCTGCTGTGACCTCACAAGCACAGCCAGCAGCCAGGAGCCTGCCACTGGCCTAGGGGGCACAGAGGATGCTGTGACCTCACAAGCACAGCCAGCAGCCAGGCGCCTGCCACTGGGCTAGGAGGCACAGAGGGTGCTGTGACCTCACAAGCACAGCCAGCAGCCAGGAGCCTCCCACTGGCCTAGGAGGCACTGAGGCTGCTGTGACAGCACAAGCACAGCCAGGAGCCAGGCGCCTGCTACTGGCCTAGGAGGTACTGAGGCTGCTGTGACCTTACAAGCACAGCCAGCAGCCAGGAGCCTGCCACTGGTCTAGGTGCCACTCAGGCTGCTGTGACCTCACAACCACAGCCAGCAGCCAGGAGCCTGCCACTGGCCTAGGAGGCACTGAGGGTGCTGTGACCTCACAAGCACAGCCAGCAGCCAGGAGCCTGCCACTGGCCTAGGAGGCACTGAGGGTGCTCTGTACTCACAAGCACAGCCAGCAGCCAGGCGCCTGCCACTGGCCTAGGAGGCACTGAGGCTGCTGTGACGTCACAACCACAGCCAGCAGCCAGGAGCCTGCCACTGGCCTAGGAGGCACTGAGGCTGCTGTGACCCCACAAGCACAGCCAGCAGGCAGGAGCCTGCCACTGGCCTAGGAGGCACTGAGGCTGCTGTGACCTCACAAGCACAGCCAGCAGCCAGGAGCCTGCCACTGGCCTAGGAGACAGTGAGGCTGCTATGACCTCACAAGCACAGCCAGCAGCCAGGAGCCTGCCACTGGCCTCGGAGGCACTGAGGGTACTGTGACCTGACAAGCACAGCCAGCAGCCATGAGACTGCCACTGGCCTAGTAGGCACTCAGGCTGCTGTGACCTCACAAGCACAGCCAGCAGGGGACGCTGCTGACTAACACATGAGGCTCTGAGGCTGCTGAGACCTCACAAGCACAGGCAGCAGCCAGCAGCCTGCCACTGGCCTAGGAGGCACCGAGGCTGCTGTGACCTCACAAGCACAGTCATCAGCCAGGAGCCTGCCACTGGCCTCGGAGACCATCAGTCTGCTGTGACCTCACAAGCACAGCTAGCAGCAATGAGCCTGCCACTGGCCTAGGAGGCACTGAGGCTGCTGTGACCTCACAAGCACAGCCAGCAGCCGGGAGCCTGTCACTGGCCTCAGAGGCACTCAGGTTCCTGTGACCTCACAAGCACAGCCAGCAGCCAGGACCCTGCCACTGGCCTAGGAGGCACTGAGGCTGCTGTGACCTCACAAGCACAGCCAGCAGCCAGGAGCCTGCCACAGGTCTCGGAGGCACTGAGGCTGCTGTGACCTCACAAGCACAGCCAGCAGCCATGAGCCTGCCACTGGCCTAGGAGGCACTGAGGATACTGTGACGTCACAAGCACAGCCAGCAGCCAGGAGCCTACGACTGTTCTAGGAGGCACTGAGGCTGCTGTGACCTCACAAGCACAGCCAGCAGCCAGCAGCCTGCCACTGGACTAGGAGGCACGGAGGCTGCTGTGTCCTCACAAGCACAGGCAGCAGCCAGCAGCCTGCCACTAGCCTTGGAGACCATCAGTCTGCTGTGACCTCACAAGCACAGCCAGAAGCCATGAGACTGCCACTGGCCTAGGAGGCAGTGAGGCTGCTGTTACCTCACAAGCACAGCCAGCAGCCAGCAGCCTGCCACTGCCTAGTAGGCACTCAGACTGCTGTGAGCTCACAAGCACAGCCAGCAGGGGACGCTGCTGACTAACACATGAGGCACTGAGGCTGCTCTGACCTCACAAGCACAGCCAGCAGCCATGAGCTTGCCACTGGCCTAGGAGGCACTGAGGCTGCTGTGACCTCACAAGCACAGCCACCAGCCAGGCGCCTGCCACTGGCCTAGGAGGCACTCAGCCTGTTGTGACCTCACAAGCACAGCCAGCAGACAGGATCGTGCCACTGGCCTAGGAGGCACTGAGGCTCCTGTGACCTCAAAAGTAGAGCCAGAAGCCAGGAGCCTGCCACTGGCCTCAGAGGCACTCAGCCTCCTGTAACCTCACAATCACAGCCAGCAGCCAGGAGCCTGCCACTGGCCTAGCAGGCACTCAGGCTGTTGTGACTTCACAAGCACAGCCAGCAGCCAGGAGCCTGCCACTAGCCTAGGAAGCACTCAGGCTGCTGTGACCTCACAAGCACAGCCAGCAGCCAGGAGCCTGCCACCGGCCTCGGAGGCACTGAGGCTGCTGTGACCTCACAAGCACAGCCAGCAGCCAGGAGCCTTCCACTGGGATAGGAGGCACTGAGGCTGCTGTGACCTCACAAGCACAGCCAGCAGCCAGGCGCCTGCCACTGGGCTAGGAGGCACTGAGGCTGCTGTGACCTCACAAGCACAGCCAGCAGCCAGGAGCCTGCCACTGGCCTAGGGGGCACAGAGGATGCTGTGACCTCACAAGCACAGCCAGCAGCCAGGCGCCTGCCACTGGGCTAGGAGGCACAGAGGGTGCTGTGACCTCACAAGCACAGCCAGCAGCCAGGAGCCTGCCACTGGCCTAGGAGGCACTGAGGCTGCTGTGACAGCACAAGCACAGCCAGGAGCCAGGCGCCTGCTACTGGCCTAGGAGGTACTGAGGCTGCTGTGACCTTACAAGCACAGCCAGCAGCCAGGAGCCTGCCACTGGTCTAGGTGCCACTCACGCTGCTGTGACCTCACAACCACAGCCAGCAGCCAGGAGCCTGCCACTGGCCTAGGAGGCACTGAGGGTGCTGTGACCTCACAAGCACAGCCAGCAGCCAGGAGCCTGCCACTGGCCTAGGAGGCACTGAGGGTGCTCTGTATTCACAAGCACAGCCAGCAGCCAGGCGCCTGCCACTGGCCTAGGAGGCACTGATGCTGCTGTGACGTCACAACCACAGCCAGCAGCCAGGAGCCTGCCACTGGCCTAGGAGGCACTGAGGCTGCTGTGACCCCACAAGCACAGCCAGCAGCCAGGAGCCTGCCACTGGCCTAGGAGGCAGTGAGGCTGCTGTGACCTCACAAGCACAGCCAGCAGCCAGGAGCCTGCCGCTGGCCTAGGAGACAGTGGGGCTGCTGTGACCTCACAAGCACAGCCAGCAGCCAGGAGCCGGCCACTGGCCTCGGAGGCACTGAGGGTACTGTGACCTGACAAGCACAGCCAGCAGCCATGAGACTGCCACTGGCCTAGTAGGCACTCAGGCTGCTGTGACCTCACAAGCACAGCCAGCAGGGGACGCTGCTGACTAACACATGAGGCTCTGAGGCTGCTGAGACCTCACAAGCACAGGCAGCAGCCAGCAGCCTGCCACTGGCCTAGGAGGCACCGAGGCTGCTGTGACCTCACAAGCACAGTCATCAGCCAGGAGCCTGCCACTGGCCTCGGAGACCATCAGTCTGCTGTGACCTCACAAGCACAGCTAGCAGCAATGAGCCTGCCACTGGCCTAGGAGGCACTGAGGCTGCTGTGACCTCACAAGCACAGCCAGCAGCCGGGAGCCTGTCACTGGCCTCAGAGGCACTCAGGTTCCTGTGACCTCACAAGCACAGCCAGCAGCCAGGACCCTGCCACTGGCCTAGGAGGCACTGAGGCTGCTGTGACCTCACAAGCACAGCCAGCAGCCAGGAGCCTGGCACAGGTCTCGGAGGCACTGAGGCTGCTGTGACCTCACAAGCACAGCCAGCAGCCAGGAGCCTGCCACTGGCCTAGGAGGCACTGAGGCTGCTGTGACCTCACAAGCACAGCCAGGAGCCAGGAGCCTGCCACTGGCCTACGAGGCACTCAGGATGCTGTGACCTCACAAGCACAGCCAGCAGCCATAAGACTGCCACTGGCCTAGGAGGCACTGGGGCTGCTGTGACCTCACAAGCACAGCCAGCAGCCAGGAGCCTGCCACTGGCCTCGGAGGCACTGAGGGTGCTGTGACCTCACAAGCACAGCCAGCAGCCATGAGCCTGCCACTGTCCTAGGAGGCACTGAGGCTGCTGTGACCTCACAACCACAGCGAGCAGGAAGCGCTGCAAACTAACAGATGAGGCACTGAGGCTGCTGTGACCTTACAAGCACAGCCAGCAGCCAGGAGCCTGCCACTGGCCTAGGAGGCGCAGAGACTGCTGTGACCTCACAAGCACAGCCAGCAGCCAGGCGCCTGCCACTGCCCTAGGAGGCCTTCAAGCTGCTGTGACCTCACAAGCACAACAAGCATCCTGGCGCCTGCCACTGGCCTAGGAGGTACTGAGGCTGCTGTGACCTCACAAGCACAGTCATCAGCCAGGCGCCTGACACTGGCCTAGCAGGCACTCAGGCTCCTGTGACCTCACAAGCACAGCCAGCAGGCAGCACTGCAATCTAACACATGAGGCGCTGAGGCTGCTATGACCTTACAAGCACAGCCAGCAGCCATGAGCCTGCCACTGGCCTCGGAGGCACTAAGGCTGCTGTGACCTCACAAGCACAGCCAGCAGCCAGGAGCCTGCCACTTGACTAGAAGCAGTGAGGCTGCTGTAACCTCACAAAAAAGCCAGCAGCCATGAGCCTGCCACTGGCCTAGGAGGCACTGAGGCTGCTGTGACGTCACAACCACAGCGAGCAGGCAGCGCTGCAAAATCACAGATGAGGCACTGAGGCTGCTGTGACCTTACAAGCACAGCCAGCAGCCAGGAGCCTGCCACTGGCCTAGTAGGAGCAGAGACTGCTGTGACCTCACAAGCACAGCCAGCAGCCAGGAGCCTGCCACTGGCCTAGGAGGCACTGAGGCTGCTGTGACCTCACAAGCACAGCCAGCAGCCAGCAGCCTGCCACTGGCCTAGGAGGCACTGAGGCTGCTGTGACCTCACAAGCACAGCCAGCAGCCAGGAGCCTGCCACTGGCCTAGGAGGCATTGAGGCTGCTGTGACCTCACAAGCACAGCCAGCAGCCATGAGCCTGCCACTGGCCTAGGAGGCACTGAGGCTGCTGTGACCTCATAAGCACAGCCAGCAGCCAGCAGCCTGCCACTGGCCTAGGAGGCAATCAGGATGCTGTGACCTCATAAGCACAGCCAGCAGCCAGGAGCCTGCCACTGGCCTAGGAGGCACTGAGGCTTCTGCGACCTCACATGCACAGGTAGCAGCCAGTGGCCTACCACTGGCCTAGGAGGCACTGAGGCTGCTGGGACCTCACAAGCACAGCCAGCAGACAGGATCGTGCCACTGGCCTAGCAGGAACTGAGGCTGCTGTGTCCTGACAAACACAGGCAGCAGTCAGAAGCCTAACACTGGCCTCGGAGGCTATCAGCCTGCTGTGGCCTCACAAGCACAGCCAGCAGCCAGGAGCCTGTCACTGGGCTAGGAGACAGTGAGAATGCTGTGACCTCACAAGCACAGCCAGCAGGCAGCGGTGCACACTAATGTATGAGGCACTGAGGCTGCTGGGACCTCACAAGCACAGCCAGCAGCCATGAGCCTGCCACTGGCCTCGGAGGCACGGAGGATTCTGTGACGTCACAAGCACAGCCAGCAGGGGCCACTGCTCACTACCTATGAGGCATTGAGGCTGCTGTAACCTCACAAGCACAGCTAGCAGCCATGAGCCTGCCACTGGCCTAGGAGACAGTGAGGCTGCTGCGACCTCACATGCACTGGCAGCAGCCAGGGGCCTACCACTGGCCTAGGAGGCACGGAGGCTGCTGTGACCTCACAGCCGCAACCAGCAGTCAGGAGGCTGCAGCTGGCCTAGGAGGCACTGAGGCTGCTGTGACCTCACAAGCACAGCCAGCAGCCAGGAGCCTGCCACTGGCCTAGGAGGCACGGAGGCTGCTCTGTATTCGCAAGCACAGCCAGCAGCCAGGAGCCTGCCACTGGCCTAGGAGGTTTCCAGGCAGCTGAGACCTCACAAGCACAGCCAGCAGCCATGAGCCTGCCACTGGCCTAGGAGGCACTGAGGCTGCTGTGACCTGACAAGCACAGCCAGCAGCCAGGAGCCTGCCACTGGCCTAGGAGGCACTGAGGCTGCTGTGACCTCACAAGCACAGCCAGCAGCCAGGAGCCTGACACTGGCCTAGTAGGAGCAGCTGCCAGGTTCTTGCTTCTGGCCTAGGAGGCACTCAGGCTGCTGTGACCTCACAAGCAGAGCCAGCAGCCGGCAGCCTGGCACTGGCCTAGGAGGCAATCAGGATACTGTGACCTCATAAGCACAGCCAGCAGCCAGGAGCCTGCCACTGGCCTAGGAGACAGTGAGGATGCTGTGACCTCACAAGCACAGCCAGCAGGGACCGCTGCACACTAATGTATGAGGTACTGAGGCTGCTGTGACCTCACAAGCACAGCCAGCAGCCAGGGGCCTGCCACTGGCCTAGGATGCACTGAGGCTGCTGGGGCTGCTGGGACCTCACAAGCACAGCCAGCACCCAGGAGCCTGCCACTGGCCTAGCAGGAACTGAGGCTGCTGTGTCCTGACAAACACAGGCAGCAGTCAGGAGCCTAACACTGGCCTCGGAGGCTATCAGCCTGCTGTGGCCTCACAAGCACAGCCAGCAGCCAGGAGCCTGCCACTGGGCTAGGAGACAGTGAGAATGCTGTGACCTCACAAGCACAGCCAGCAGGCAGCGGTGCACACTAATGTATGAGGCACTGAGGCTGCTGTGACGTCACAAGCACAGCCAGCAGCCATGAGCCTGCCACTGGCCTCGGAGGCATGGAAGATTCTCTGACGTCACAAGCACAGCCAGCAGCCAGGAGCCTGCCACTGGCCTCGGAGGCACTGAGGCTGCTGTGACCTCACCTGCACAGCCAGCAGGGGCCACTGCTCACTACCTATGAGGCATTGAGGCTGCTGTGACCTCACAAGCACAGCCAGCAGCCAGGAGCCTGCCACTGGCCTAGGAGGCACTGAGGCTGCTGTGACCTCACAAGCACAGCCAGCAGCCAGGAGCCTGCCACTGGCCTAGGAGGCACTGAGGATGCTGTGACCTCACAAGCACAGGCAGCAGCCATGAGCCTGCCACTGTCCTAGGAGGCACTGAGGGTGCTGTGACCTCACAAGCACAGCCAGCAGCCAGGAGCCTGCCACTGACCTAGGAGGCAATCAGGATGCTGTGACCTCACAAGCACAGCCAGCAGCCAGGAGCCTGCCACTGGCCTAGGAGGCAGTGAGGCTGCTGTGACCTCACAAGCACAGCCAGCAGCCAGGAGCCTGCCACTGCCTAGGAGGCACGGAGGCTGCTGTGACCCGACAAGCACAGCCAGCAGCCAGGAGCCTGCCACTGGCCTAGGAGGCACTGAGGCTGCTGTGACCTCACAAGCATAGCCAGCAGCCAGGAGCCTGCCACTGGCCTAGGAGGCACTGAGGCTGCTGTGACCTCACAAGCACAGCCACCTGCCTGGAACCTGCCACTGGCCTAGGAGGCACTGAGGCTGCTGTGATCTCAGTTGCAGAGGCAGCAGCCAGGCGCCTGCCACTGGCCTAGGAGGCACTGAGGCTGCTGTGACCTCAGTAGCAGAGCCAGCAGCCAGGAGCCTGCCACTGGCGTAGGAGGCACTGAGGCTGCTGTGTCCTGACAAGCACAGCCAGCAGCCAGGAGCCTGCCATTGGTGTAGGTGGCACAGAGCCTGCTGTGACCTCACAAGCACAGCCAGCAGCAGCCATGAGCCTGCCACTGGCCTAGGAGGCACTCAGGCTGCTGTGACCTGACAAGCACAGCCAGCAGCCAGGAGCCTGCCACTGGCCTAGGAGGCCTTCAAGCTGCTGTGACCTCACAAGCACAGCCAGCAGCCAGGAGCCTGCCGCTGGCCTCGGAGGCTCTCAGGCAGCTGAGACCTCACAACCACTGCCAGCAGCCATGAGCCTGCCACTGGCCTAGGAGGCACTGAGGCTGCTGTGACCTCACAAGCACAGGCAGCAGCCAGGAGCCTGCCATTGGTCTAGGAGGCACTGAGGCTGCTGTGACCTCACAAGCACAGCCAGCAGCCATGAGCCTGCCACTGGCCTAGGAGGCACTCAGGCTGCTGTGACCTCAAAAGCACAGCCAGCAGCCA
This sequence comes from Dromaius novaehollandiae, assembly GCF_036370855.1. Lineage (NCBI taxonomy): Eukaryota > Metazoa > Chordata > Aves > Casuariiformes > Dromaiidae > Dromaius > Dromaius novaehollandiae. The sequence continues at coordinate 3,253,856 of NC_088103.1, read as the reverse complement.
TGAGCCTGCCACTGGCCTAGGAGGCAATCAGGATGCTGTGACATCATAAGCACAGCCAGCAGCCAGCAGCCTGCCACTGGCCTAGGAGACAGTGAGGCTGCTGTGACCTCACAAGCACAGCCAGCAGCCAGGAGCCTGCCCCTGGCCTAGGAGGCACTGAGTTTTCTGGGACCTCACATGCACAGGCAGCAGCCAGGGGCCTGCAACTGTCCTAGGAGGCACTGAGGCTGCTGGGACCTCACAAGCACAGCCAGCACCCAGGAGCCTGCCACTGGCCTAGCAGGAACTGAGGCTGCTGTGTCCTGACAAACACAGGCAGCAGTCAGAAGCCTAACACTGGCCTCGGAGGCTATCAGCCTGCTGTGGCCTCACAAGCACAGCCAGCAGCCAGGAGCCTGTCACTGGGCTAGGAGACAGTGAGAATGCTGTGACCTCACAAGCACAGCCAGCAGGCAGCGGTGCACACTAATGTATGAGGCACTCAGGCAGCTGAGACCTCACAAGCACAGCCAGCAGCCATGAGCCTGCCACTGGCCTAGGAGGCTCTCAGGCAGCTGAGACCTCACAACCACAGCCAGTAGGGGGCGCTGCACATTAACCTATGAGGCACTGACGCTGCTGTGACCTCACAAGTACAGCCAGCAGCCGGGAGCCTGCCACTGGCCTAGCAGGCACTGAGGCTGCTGTGTCCTGACAAACACAGGCAGCAGTCAGGAGCCTACCACTGGCCTCGGAGGCTATCAGCCTGCTGTGGCCTCACAAGCACAGCCAGCAGCCAGGAGCCTGTCACTGGGCTAGGAGACAGTGAGAATGCTGTGACCTCACAAGCACAGCCAGCAGGCAGCGGTGCACACTAATGTATGAGGCACTCAGGCAGCTGAGACCTCACAAGCACAGCCAGCAGCCATGAGCCTGCCACTGGCCTCGGAGGCACGGAGGATTCTGTGACGTCACAAGCACAGCCAGCAGGGGCCACTGCTCACTACCTATGAGGCATTGAGGCTGCTGTGACCTCACAAGCACAGCTAGCAGCCATGAGCCTGCTACTGGCCTAGGAGACAGTGAGGCTGCTGCGACCTCACATGCACTGGCAGCAGCCAGGGGCCTACCACTGGCCTAGGAGGCACGCAGGCTGCTGTGACCTCACAAGCACAGCCAGCAGCCAGGATCCTGCCACTGTCCTAGGAGGCACTGAGGCTGCTGTGAGCTCACAACCGCAACCAGCAGTCAGGAGGCTGCAGCTGGCCTAGGAGGCACTGAGGCTGGTGTGACCTCACAAGCACAGGCAGCAGCTATGAGCCTGCCACTGTCCAAGGAGGCACGGAGGCTACTCTGTCCTCACAGGCACAGCCAGCAGCCAGGAGCTTGCCACTGGCCTTGGAGGCACTGAGGCTGCTGTGACCTCACAAGCACAGCCAGCAGCCAGGATCCTGCCACTGGCCTAGGAGGCACTGAGGCTGCTGTGACCTCACAAGCACAGCCAGCAGCCAGGAGCCTGCCGCTGGCCTAGGAGGCACTGAGGCTGCTGTGAGCTCACAAGCACAGCCAGCAGCCAGGAGCCTGCCACTGGCCTAGGAGGCACTGAGGCTGCTGTGACCTCACAAGCACAGCCAGCAGCCAGGAGCCTGCCACTGGCCTAGGAGGCACTGAGACTGCTGTGACCTCACAAGCACAGCCAGCAGCCAGGAGCCTGCCACTGGCCTAGGAGGCACGGAGGCTGCTCTGTACTCACAAGCACAGGCAGCAGCCAGGAGCCTGCCACTGGCATAGGAGGCAGTGAGGCTGCTATGACCTCACAAGCACAGCCAGCAGCCATGAGCCTGCCACTGGGCTAGGAGGCACTGAGGCTGCTGTGACCTCAGAAGCACAGCCAGCAGCCAGGAGCCTGCCACTGGCCTAGGAGATAATGAGGCTGTTGTGGCCTCACAAGCACAGCCAGCAGCCAGGAGCCTACAGCTGGCCTAGGAGGCACTGAGGCTGCTGTGACCTCCCAAGCACAGCCAGTAGCCAGGAGCCTGCCATTGGTGTAGGTGGCACAGAGCCTGCTGTGACCTCACAAGCACAGCCAGCAGCAGCCATGAGCCTGCCACTGGCCTAGGAGGCACTGAGGCTGCTGTGACCTCACAAGCACAACCAGCAGGGGCCACTGCTCACTACCTATGAGGCATTGAGGCTGCTGTGACCACACAAGCACAGCCAGCAGCCATGAGCCTGCCACTGTTTTAGGAGGCACTGAGGCTGCTGTGTCCTTACAAGCACAGCCAGCAACCAGGAGCCTGCCACTGGCCTAGGAGGCACTGATGCTGCTGTGGCCTCACAAGCACAGCCAGCAGCCAGGAGCCTGCCACTGGCCTAGGAGGCCTTCAAGCTGCTTTGACCTCACAAGCACAGCCAGCAGCCAGGAGCCTGCCGCTGGCCTCGGAGGCTCTCAGGCAGCTGAGACCTCACAACCACTGCCAGCAGCCATGAGCCTGCCACTGGCCTAGGAGGCACTGAGGCTGCTGTGACCTCACAAGCACAGCCAGCAGCCAGGAGCCTGCCACTGGCCTAGGAGGCACTCAGGCTGCTCTGACCTCACAACCACAACCAGCAGCCAGGAGCGTGCAGCTGGCCTAAGAGGCACTGAGACTGCTGTGACCTCACAAGCACAGCCAGCAGCCAGGATCCTGCCACTGGCCTATGAGGCACGGAGGCTGCTCTGTACTCACAAGCACAGCCAGCAGCCAGGAGCCTGCCACTGGCCTAGGAGGTTCTCAGGCACCTGAGACCTCACAAGCACAGGCAGCAGACAGGAGCCTGCCACTGGCCTAGGAGGCAGTGAGGCTGCTCTGACCTCAGAAGCACAGCCATCAGCCATGAGCCTGCCACTGGCCTAGGAGGCACTGAGGCTGCTGTGGCCTCACAAGCACAGCCAGCAGCCAGGAGCCTACAGCTGGCCTAGGAGGCACTGAGGCTGCTGTGACATGACAAGCACAGGGAGCAGTCAGGAGCCTACCACTGGCCTCGGACGCTATCAGTCTGCTGTGACCTCACAAGCACAGCCAGCAGCCAGGAGCTTGCTACTGGCCTAGGAGGCACTGATACTGCTGTGGCCTCACAAGCACAGCCAGCAGCCAGGAGCCTGCCACTGGCCTAGGAGGCACTGAGGCTGCTGTGACCTCACAAGCACAGCCAGCAGCCAGGAGCCTGCCACTGGCCTAGGAGGCACTGAGGCTGCTGTGACCTCAGAAGCACAGCCAGCATCCAGGAGCCTGCCACTGTTTTAGGAGGCACTGAGGCTGCTGTATCCTGACAAGCACAGCCAGCAGCCAGGAGCCTGCCGCTGGCCTAGGAGGCCCTTAGGCAGCTGAGATCTCACAACCACAGCCAGCAGGAGGCGCTGCACACTAACCTATGAGGCACGGAGGCTGCTGTGACCTCACAAGCACAGCCAGCAGACTGGAGCCTGCCACTGTCCTTGGAGACACGGATGCTGATGTGACCTGACAAGCACAGCCAGCACCCAGGAGCCTGCCACTGGCCTAGGAGGCACTGAGGCTGCTGTGTCCTGACAAACACAGCCAGCAGCCAGGAGCCTGCCACTGGCCTAGGAGGCACAGAGGCTGCTATGACCTCACAAGCACAGCCAGCAGCCAGGAGCTTGCTACTTGCCTAGGAGGCCCTGATGCTGCTGTGGCCTCACAAGCACAGCCAGCAGCCAGGAGCCTGCCACTGGCCTAGGAGGCACTGAGGCTGCTGTGACCTCACAAGCACAGCCAGCAGCCAGGAGCCTGCCACTGGCCTCGCAGGCACTGAGGCTGCTGTGAGCTCAGAAATACAGCCAGCAGGGGGCGCTGCTCACTACCTATGAGGCAGTGAGGCTGCTGTGACCTCACAAGCACAGCCAGCAACCAGGAGCCTGCCACTGGCCTAGGAGGCACTGAGGCTGCTGTGACGCCACAAGCACAGCCAGCAGCCATGAACCTGCCACCGGCCTAGCAGGAACTCAGCCTGCTGTGATCTCACAAGCACAGCCAGCAGCCAGGAGCCTGCCACTGGCCTAGGAGGCCTTCAAGCTGCTGTGACCTCACAAGCACAGCCAGCAGCCAGGAACCAGCTACTGTCATCGGAAGGACACAGGCTGCTGTGACGTCACAAGCACAGCCAGCAGCCAGCAGCCTGCCACTGGTCTTGGAGGCACTGGAGCAGCTGTGACCTCACAAGCACAGCCTGCTGCCATGTGCCTGCCACTGTCCTAGGAGGCACTGAGGCTGCTGTGACCTCACAAGCACAGCCAGCAGCCATGAGCCTGCCACTGGTCTTCGAGGCACAGAGCCTGCTGTGACCTCATAACCACAGCCAGCACCCAGCAGCCTAACACTGGCCTTGGAGTCACTCAGGATGCGGTGACCTCACAAGCACAGCTACCAGCCATGACCCTGCCACTGGCCTAGGAGGCACTGAGGCTGCTGTAACCTCACAAGCACAGCCAGCAACCAGGAGCCTGCCACTGGCCTAGGAGGCACTGAGGCTGCTGTGACCTCACAAGCACAGCCAGCAGCCAGGAGCCTGCCACTGTTTTAGGGTGCACTGGGGCAGCTGTGACCTCACAAGCACAGCCAGCAGCCAGGAGCCTGCCATTGGCTTAGCAGACACTGAAACTGCTCTGACGTCACAAGCACAGCCAGCAGCCATGAGCCTGCCACTGGCCTAGGAGGCAGTGAGGCTGCTGTGACCTCACAAGCACAGCCAGCAGCCAGGACCCTGCTACTGGCCTAGGAGGCACTCAGGCTGCTGTGACCTCACAAGCACAGCCAGCAGCCAGGAGCCTGCCACTGTTTTAGGGTGCACTGGGGCAGCTGTGACCTCACAAGCACAGCCAGCAGCCAGGAGCCTGCCACTGGCCTCGGAGGCACTCAGGCTGCTGTGAGCTCACAAGCACAGCCAGCAGCCAGGAGCCTGTCACTGGCCCAGGAGGAAAGGAAGCGTCTGTGAGCTCACAAGCACAGCCAGCAGCCATGAGCCTGCCACTGGCCTAGGAGGCACTGAGGCTGCTGTGTCCTGACAAACACAGCCGGCAGCCAGGAGCCTGCCACTAGCCTAGGAGGCACTGAGGCTGCTATGACCTCACAAGCACAGCCAGCAGCCAGGAGCTTGCTACTGGCCTAGGAGGCACTGAGACTGCTGTGACCTCACAACCACAGCCAGCAGGGGGCGCTGCACATTAACCTATGAGGCACTGACGCTGCTGTGACCTCACAAGTACAGCCAGCAGCCAGGAGCCTGCCACTGTTTTAGGAGGCACTGAGGCTGCTGTGTCCTTACAAGCACAGCCAGCAACCAGGAGCCTGCCACTGGCCTAGGACGCACTGATGCTGCTGTGGCCTCACAAGAACAGCCAGCAGCCAGGAGCCTGCCACTGGCCTAGGAGGCCTTCAAGCTGCTGTGACCTCACAAGCACAGCCAGCAGCCAGGAGCCTGCCGCTGGCCTCGGAGGCTCTCAGGCAGCTGAGACCTCACAACCACTTCCAGCAGGGGGCGCTGCAAATTAACGTATGACACACTGACGCTGCTGTGACCTCACAAGCACAGGCAGCAGCCAGGAGCCTGCCACTGGCCTTGGAGGCCCTGAGGCTGCTGTGACCTCACAAGCACAGCCAGCAGCCAGGAGCCTGCCACTGGCCTAGGAGGCACTGAGGCTGCTGTGACCTCACAAGCACAGCCAGCAGCCAGGATCCTGCCACTGTCCTAGGAGGCACTGAGGCTGCTGTGACCTCACAACCGCAGCCAGCAGTCAGGAGCCTGCCACTGGCCTAGGAGGCACCAAGGATGCTGTGACCTCACAAGCACAGCCAGCAGCCAGGAGCCTGCCACTGTCAAAGGAGGCACGGAGGCTGCTCTGTCCTCACAGGCACAGCCAGCAGCCAGGAGCCTGCCACTGGCCTAGGAGGCACTGAGGCTGCTGTGACCTCACCAGCACAGCCAGCAGCCAGGAGCCTGCCACTGGCCTAGGAGGCACTCAGGCTGCTGTGAGCTCACAAGCACATCCAGCAGCCAGGATCCTGACACGGTCCTAGGAGGCACTGAGGCTGCTGTGACCTCACAAGCACAGCCAGCAGCCAGGAGCCTGCCAATGGCCTAGGAGGCGCTGAGGCTGCTGTGACCTCACAAGCACAGCCAGCAGCCAGGAGCCTGCCACTGGCCTAGGAGGCACTGAGGCAGCTGTGACCTGACAAGCACAGCCAGGAGCCAGGAGCCTGCCACTGGCCTAGGAGGCACTGAGGCTGCTGTGACGTCACAAGCACAGCCAGCAGCCAGGAGCCTGCCACTGGCCTAGGAGGCACTGAGGCTGCTGTGACCTCACAAGCACAGCCAGCAGCCATGAGCCTGCCACTGGCCTAGGAGGCATCGAGGCTGCTGTGACCTCACAAGCACAGCCACCAGCCAGGAGCCTGCCAATGGCCTAGGAGGCACTGAGGCTGCTGTGACCTCACAAGCACAGCCAGCAGCCAGGAGCCTGCCACTGGCCTAGGAGGCACTGAGGCAGCTGTGACCTGACAAGCACAGCCAGCAGCCAGGAGCCTGCCACTGGCCTAGGAGGCACTGAGGCTGCTGTGACGTCACAAGCACAGCCAGCAGCCAGGAGCCTGCCACTGGCCTAGGAGGCACTGAGGCTGCTGTGACCTCACAAGCACACCCAGCAGCCATGAGCCTGCCACTGGCCTCGGAGGCACTGAGGCTGCTGTGACCTCACAAGCACAGCCAGCAGCCAGGAGCCTGCCATTGGTGTAGGTGGCACAGAGCCTGCTGTGACCTCACAAGCACAGCCAGCAGGGGCCACTGCTCACTACCTATGAGGCATTGAGGCTGCTGTAACCACACAAGCACAGCCAGCAGCCAGGAGCCTGCCACTGGCCTAGGAGGCACTGAGGCTGCTGTGACCTCAGAAGCACAGCCAGCAGCCAGGAGCCTGCCACTGTTTTAGGAGGCACTGAGGCTGCTGTATCCTGACAAGCACAGCCAGCAGCCAGGAGCCTGCCGCTGGCCTAGGAGGCCCTCAGGCAGCTGAGACCTCACAACCACAGCCAGCAGGAGGCGCTGCACACTAACCTATGAGGCACGGAGGCTGCTGTGACCTCACAAGCACAGCCAGCAGACTGGAGCCTGCCACTGGCCTAGGAGGCACTGAGGCTGCTGTGTCCTGACAAACACAGCCAGCAGCCAGGAGCCTGCCACTGGCCTAGGAGGCACAGAGGCTGCTATGACCTCACAAGCACAGCCAGCAGCCAGGAGCTTGCTACTTGCCTAGGAGGCCCTGATGCTGCTGTGGCCTCACAAGCACAGCCAGCAGCCAGGAGCCTGCCACTGGCCTAGGAGGCACTGAGGCTGCTGTGACCTCACAAGCACAGCCAGCAGCCAGGAGCCTGCCACTGGCCTCGCAGGCACTGAGGCTGCTGTGAGCTCAGAAACACAGCCAGCAGGGGGCGCTGCTCACTACCTATGAGGCAGTGAGGCTGCTGTGACCTCACAAGCACAGCCAGCAACCAGGAGCCTGCCACTGGCCTAGGAGGCACTGAGGCTGCTGTGACCTCACAAGCACAGCCAGCAGCCATGAGCCTGCCACTGGCCTAGGAGGCACTCAGGCTGCTGTGAGCTCACAAGCACAGCCAGCAGCCAGGATCCTGACACGGTCCTAGGAGGCGTTGAGGCTGCTGTGACCTCACAAGCACATCCACCAGCCAGGAGCCTGCCACTGGCCTAGGAGGCACTCAGGCTGCTGTGACCTCACAAGCAGAGCCAGCAGCCAGGAGCCTGCCACTGTTTTAGGGTGCACTGGGGCAGCTGTGACCTCACAAGCACAGCCAGCAGCCAGGAGCCTGCCACTGGCCTCGGAGGCACTCAGGCTGCTGTGAGCTCACAAGCACAGCCAGCAGCCAGGAGCCTGTCACTGGCCCAGGAGGAAAGGAAGCGTCTGTGAGCTCACAAGCACAGCCAGCAGCCATGAGCCTGCCACTGGCCTAGGAGGCACTGAGGCTGCTGTGTCCTGACAAACACAGCCGGCAGCCAGGAGCCTGCCACTAGCCTAGGAGGCACTGAGGCTGCTATGACCTCACAAGCACAGCCAGCAGCCAGGAGCTTGCTACTGGCCTAGGAGGCACTGAGACTGCTGTGACCTCACAACCACAGCCAGCAGGGGGCGCTGCACATTAACCTATGAGGCACTGACGCTGCTGTGACCTCACAAGTACAGCCAGCAGCCAGGAGCCTGCCACTGTTTTAGGAGGCACTGAGGCTGCTGTGTCCTTACAAGCACAGCCAGCAACCAGGAGCCTGCCACTGGCCTAGGACGCACTGATGCTGCTGTGGCCTCACAAGAACAGCCAGCAGCCAGGAGCCTGCCACTGGCCTAGGAGGCCTTCAAGCTGCTGTGACCTCACAAGCACAGCCAGCAGCCAGGAGCCTGCCGCTGGCCTCGGAGGCTCTCAGGCAGCTGAGACCTCAGAACCACTTCCAGCAGGGGGCGCTGCAAATTAACGTATGACACACTGACGCTGCTGTGACCTCACAAGCACAGGCAGCAGCCAGGAGCCTGCCACTGGCCTTGGAGGCCCTGAGGCTGCTGTGACCTCACAAGCACAGCCAGCAGCCAGGAGCCTGCCACTGGCCTAGGAGGCACTGAGGCTGCTGTGACCTCACAAGCACAGCCAGCAGCCAGGATCCTGCCACTGTCCTAGGAGGCACTGAGGCTGCTGTGACCTCACAACCGCAGCCAGCAGTCAGGAGCCTGCCACTGGCCTAGGAGGCACCAAGGATGCTGTGACCTCACAAGCACAGCCAGCAGCCAGGAGCCTGCCACTGTCAAAGGAGGCACGGAGGCTGCTCTGTCCTCACAGGCACAGCCAGCAGCCAGGAGCCTGCCACTGGCCTAGGAGGCACTGAGGCTGCTGTGACCTCACCAGCACAGCCAGCAGCCAGGAGCCTGCCACTGGCCTAGGAGGCACTCAGGCTGCTGTGAGCTCACAAGCACATCCAGCAGCCAGGATCCTGACACGGTCCTAGGAGGCACTGAGGCTGCTGTGACCTCACAAGCACAGCCAGCAGCCATGATCCTGCCAATGGCCTAGGAGGCGCTGAGGCTGCTGTGACCTCACAAGCACAGCCAGCAGCCAGGAGCCTGCCACTGGCCTAGGAGGCACTGAGGCAGCTGTGACCTGACAAGCACAGCCAGGAGCCAGGAGCCTGCCACTGGCCTAGGAGGCACTGAGGCTGCTGTGACGTCACAAGCACAGCCAGCAGCCAGGAGCCTGCCACTGGCCTAGGAGGCACTGAGGCTGCTGTGACCTCACAAGCACAGCCAGCAGCCATGAGCCTGCCACTGGCCTAGGAGGCATCGAGGCTGCTGTGACCTCACAAGCACAGCCACCAGCCAGGAGCCTGCCAATGGCCTAGGAGGCACTGAGGCTGCTGTGACCTCACAAGCACAGCCAGCAGCCAGGAGCCTGCCACTGGCCTAGGAGGCACTGAGGCAGCTGTGACCTGACAAGCACAGCCAGCAGCCAGGAGCCTGCCACTGGCCTAGGAGGCACTGAGGCTGCTGTGACGTCACAAGCACAGCCAGCAGCCAGGAGCCTGCCACTGGCCTAGGAGGCACTGAGGCTGCTGTGACCTCACAAGCACACCCAGCAGCCATGAGCCTGCCACTGGCCTCGGAGGCACTGAGGCTGCTGTGACCTCACAAGCACAGCCAGCAGCCAGGAGCCTGCCATTGGTGTAGGTGGCACAGAGCCTGCTGTGACCTCACAAGCACAGCCAGCAGGGGCCACTGCTCACTACCTATGAGGCATTGAGGCTGCTGTAACCACACAAGCACAGCCAGCAGCCAGGAGCCTGCCACTGGCCTAGGAGGCACTGAGGCTGCTGTGACCTCAGAAGCACAGCCAGCAGCCAGGAGCCTGCCACTGTTTTAGGAGGCACTGAGGCTGCTGTATCCTGACAAGCACAGCCAGCAGCCAGGAGCCTGCCGCTGGCCTAGGAGGCCCTCAGGCAGCTGAGACCTCACAACCACAGCCAGCAGGAGGCGCTGCACACTAACCTATGAGGCACGGAGGCTGCTCTGACCTCACAAGCACAGCCAGCAGACTGGAGCCTGCCACTGTCCTTGGAGACACGGAGGCTGCTGTGACCTGACAAGCACAGCCAGCAGCCAGGAGCCTGCCACTGGCCTAGGAGGCACTGAGGCTGCTGTGTCCTGACAAACACAGCCAGCAGCCAGGAGCCTGCCACTGGCCTAGGAGGCACAGAGGCTGCTATGACCTCACAAGCACAGCCAGCAGCCAGGAGCTTGCTACTTGCCTAGGAGGCCCTGATGCTGCTGTGGCCTCACAAGCACAGCCAGCAGCCAGGAGCCTGCCACTGGCCTAGGAGGCACTGAGGCTGCTGTGACCTCACAAGCACAGCCAGCAGCCAGGAGCCTGCCACTGGCCTCGCAGGCACTGAGGCTGCTGTGAGCTCAGAAACACAGCCAGCAGGGGGCGCTGCTCACTACCTATGAGGCAGTGAGGCTGCTGTGACCTCACAAGCACAGCCAGCAACCAGGAGCCTGCCACTGGCCTAGGAGGCACTGAGGCTGCTGTGACCTCACAAGCACAGCCAGCAGCCATGAGCCTGCCACTGGCCTAGGAGGCACTCAGGCTGCTGTGAGCTCACAAGCACAGCCAGCAGCCAGGATCCTGACACGGTCCTAGGAGGCGTTGAGGCTGCTGTGACCTCACAAGCACATCCACCAGCCAGGAGCCTGCCACTGGCCTAGGAGGCGCTGAGGCTGCTGTGACCTCACAAGCACAGCCAGCAGCCATGAGCCTGCCACTGGCCTAGGAGGCACTGAGGCAGCTGTGACCTGACAAGCACAGCCAGGAGCCAGGAGCCTGCCACTGGCCTAGGAGGCACTGAGGCAGCTGTGACCTGACAAGCGCAGCCAGCAGGCATGAGCCTGCCACTGGCCTAGGAGGCACTGAGGCTGATGTGACCTCACAAGCACAGACAGCAGCCATGAGCCTGCTACTGGCCTAGGAGGCCCTGATGCTGCTGTGACCTCACAAGCACAGCCAGCAGCCAGGAGCCTGCCGCTGGCCTCGGAGGCACTGAGGCTGCTTTGACGTCACAAGCAAAGCCAGCAGCCAGCAGCCTGCCGCTGGTTGGGAGGCAATAGGCTGCTGTGAGCTCACAAGCACAGCCAGCAGCCAGGAGCCTGCCACTGGCCTAGGAGGCACTGAGGCTGCTCTGACCTCACAAGCACAGCCAGCAGCCAGGAACCTGCTACTGGCCTCGCAGGAACAAAGACTGCTGTGACGTCACAAGCACAGCCAGCAGCCAGGAGCCTGCCACTGGCCTAGGAGGCACTGAGGCTGCTGTGAGCTCAGAAACCCAGCCAGTAGGGTTCGCTGCTCACTACCTATGAGGCACTGAGGCTGCTGTGACCTCACAAGCACAGCCAGCAGCCAGGAGCCTGCCACTGGCCTCGCAGGCACTGAGGCTGCTGTGACCTCACAACCACAGCCAGCAGCCAGGAACCTGCCACAGGCCTAGCAGGAACTCAGCCTGCTGTGATCTCACAAGCACAGCCTGCAACCAGGAGCCTGCCACTGGCCTAGGAGGCACTGAGGCTGCTGTGACCTGACAAGCACAGCCAGCACCCAGGAGCCTGCCACTGGCCTAGGAGGCACTGAGTCTGCTATGACCTCACAAGCACAGCCAGCAGCCAGGAGCCTGCCACTGTTTTAGGGTGCACTGGGGCAGCTGTGACCTCACAAGCACAGCCAGCAGCCAGGAGCCTGCCACTGGCCTCGGAGGCACTCAGGCTGCTGTGAGCTCACAAGCACAGCCAGCAGCCAGGAGCCTGTCACTGGCCCAGGAGGAAAGGAAGCGTCTGTGAGCTCACAAGCACAGCCAGCAGCCATGAGCCTGCCACTGGCCTAGGAGGCACTGAGGCTGCTGTGTCCTGACAAACACAGCCGGCAGCCAGGAGCCTGCCACTAGCCTAGGAGGCACTGAGGCTGCTATGACCTCACAAGCACAGCCAGCAGCCAGGAGCTTGCTACTGGCCTAGGAGGCACTGAGACTGCTGTGACCTCACAACCACAGCCAGCAGGGGGCGCTGCACATTAACCTATGAGGCACTGACGCTGCTGTGACCTCACAAGTACAGCCAGGAGCCTGCCACTGTTTTAGGAGGCACTGAGGCTGCTGTGTCCTTACAAGCACAGCCAGCAACCAGGAGCCTGCCACTGGCCTAGGACGCACTGATGCTGCTGTGGCCTCACAAGAACAGCCAGCAGCCAGGAGCCTGCCACTGGCCTAGGAGGCCTTCAAGCTGCTGTGACCTCACAAGCACAGCCAGCAGCCAGGAGCCTGCCGCTGGCCTCGGAGGCTCTCAGGCAGCTGAGACCTCACAACCACTTCCAGCAGGGGGCGCTGCAAATTAACGTATGACACACTGACGCTGCTGTGACCTCACAAGCACAGGCAGCAGCCAGGAGCCTGCCACTGGCCTTGGAGGCCCTGAGGCTGCTGTGACCTCACAAGCACAGCCAGCAGCCAGGAGCCTGCCACTGGCCTAGGAGGCACTGAGGCTGCTGTGACCTCACAAGCACAGCCAGCAGCCAGGATCCTGCCACTGTCCTAGGAGGCACTGAGGCTGCTGTGACCTCACAACCGCAGCCAGCAGTCAGGAGCCTGCCACTGGCCTAGGAGGCACCAAGGATGCTGTGACCTCACAAGCACAGCCAGCAGCCAGGAGCCTGCCACTGTCAAAGGAGGCACGGAGGCTGCTCTGTCCTCACAGGCACAGCCAGCAGCCAGGAGCCTGCCACTGGCCTAGGAGGCACTGAGGCTGCTGTGACCTCACCAGCACAGCCAGCAGCCAGGAGCCTGCCACTGGCCTAGGAGGCACTCAGGCTGCTGTGAGCTCACAAGCACATCCAGCAGCCAGGATCCTGACACGGTCCTAGGAGGCACTGAGGCTGCTGTGACCTCACAAGCACAGCCAGCAGCCAGGAGCCTGCCAATGGCCTAGGAGGCGCTGAGGCTGCTGTGACCTCACAAGCACAGCCAGCAGCCAGGAGCCTGCCACTGGCCTAGGAGGCACTGAGGCAGCTGTGACCTGACAAGCACAGCCAGGAGCCAGGAGCCTGCCACTGGCCTAGGAGGCACTGAGGCTGCTGTGACGTCACAAGCACAGCCAGCAGCCAGGAGCCTGCCACTGGCCTAGGAGGCACTGAGGCTGCTGTGACCTCACAAGCACAGCCAGCAGCCATGAGCCTGCCACTGGCCTAGGAGGCATCGAGGCTGCTGTGACCTCACAAGCACAGCCACCAGCCAGGAGCCTGCCAATGGCCTAGGAGGCACTGAGGCTGCTGTGACCTCACAAGCACAGCCAGCAGCCAGGAGCCTGCCACTGGCCTAGGAGGCACTGAGGCAGCTGTGACCTGACAAGCACAGCCAGCAGCCAGGAGCCTGCCACTGGCCTAGGAGGCACTGAGGCTGCTGTGACGTCACAAGCACAGCCAGCAGCCAGGAGCCTGCCACTGGCCTAGGAGGCACTGAGGCTGCTGTGACCTCACAAGCACACCCAGCAGCCATGAGCCTGCCACTGGCCTCGGAGGCACTGAGGCTGCTGTGACCTCACAAGCACAGCCAGCAGCCAGGAGCCTGCCATTGGTGTAGGTGGCACAGAGCCTGCTGTGACCTCACAAGCACAGCCAGCAGGGGCCACTGCTCACTACCTATGAGGCATTGAGGCTGCTGTAACCACACAAGCACAGCCAGCAGCCAGGAGCCTGCCACTGGCCTAGGAGGCACTGAGGCTGCTGTGACCTCAGAAGCACAGCCAGCAGCCAGGAGCCTGCCACTGTTTTAGGAGGCACTGAGGCTGCTGTATCCTGACAAGCACAGCCAGCAGCCAGGAGCCTGCCGCTGGCCTAGGAGGCCCTCAGGCAGCTGAGACCTCACAACCACAGCCAGCAGGAGGCGCTGCACACTAACCTATGAGGCACGGAGGCTGCTGTGACCTCACAAGCACAGCCAGCAGACTGGAGCCTGCCACTGGCCTAGGAGGCACTGAGGCTGCTGTGTCCTGACAAACACAGCCAGCAGCCAGGAGCCTGCCACTGGCCTAGGAGGCACAGAGGCTGCTATGACCTCACAAGCACAGCCAGCAGCCAGGAGCTTGCTACTTGCCTAGGAGGCCCTGATGCTGCTGTGGCCTCACAAGCACAGCCAGCAGCCAGGAGCCTGCCACTGGCCTAGGAGGCACTGAGGCTGCTGTGACCTCACAAGCACAGCCAGCAGCCAGGAGCCTGCCACTGGCCTCGCAGGCACTGAGGCTGCTGTGAGCTCAGAAACACAGCCAGCAGGGGGCGCTGCTCACTACCTATGAGGCAGTGAGGCTGCTGTGACCTCACAAGCACAGCCAGCAACCAGGAGCCTGCCACTGGCCTAGGAGGCACTGAGGCTGCTGTGACCTCACAAGCACAGCCAGCAGCCATGAGCCTGCCACTGGCCTAGGAGGCACTCAGGCTGCTGTGAGCTCACAAGCACAGCCAGCAGCCAGGATCCTGACACGGTCCTAGGAGGCGTTGAGGCTGCTGTGACCTCACAAGCACATCCACCAGCCAGGAGCCTGCCACTGGCCTAGGAGGCACTCAGGCTGCTGTGACCTCACAAGCAGAGCCAGCAGCCAGGAGCCTGCCACTGTTTTAGGGTGCACTGGGGCAGCTGTGACCTCACAAGCACAGCCAGCAGCCAGGAGCCTGCCACTGGCCTCGGAGGCACTCAGGCTGCTGTGAGCTCACAAGCACAGCCAGCAGCCAGGAGCCTGTCACTGGCCCAGGAGGAAAGGAAGCGTCTGTGAGCTCACAAGCACAGCCAGCAGCCATGAGCCTGCCACTGGCCTAGGAGGCACTGAGGCTGCTGTGTCCTGACAAACACAGCCGGCAGCCAGGAGCCTGCCACTAGCCTAGGAGGCACTGAGGCTGCTATGACCTCACAAGCACAGCCAGCAGCCAGGAGCTTGCTACTGGCCTAGGAGGCACTGAGACTGCTGTGACCTCACAACCACAGCCAGCAGGGGGCGCTGCACATTAACCTATGAGGCACTGACGCTGCTGTGACCTCACAAGTACAGCCAGCAGCCAGGAGCCTGCCACTGTTTTAGGAGGCACTGAGGCTGCTGTGTCCTTACAAGCACAGCCAGCAACCAGGAGCCTGCCACTGGCCTAGGACGCACTGATGCTGCTGTGGCCTCACAAGAACAGCCAGCAGCCAGGAGCCTGCCACTGGCCTAGGAGGCCTTCAAGCTGCTGTGACCTCACAAGCACAGCCAGCAGCCAGGAGCCTGCCGCTGGCCTCGGAGGCTCTCAGGCAGCTGAGACCTCACAACCACTTCCAGCAGGGGGCGCTGCAAATTAACGTATGACACACTGACGCTGCTGTGACCTCACAAGCACAGGCAGCAGCCAGGAGCCTGCCACTGGCCTTGGAGGCCCTGAGGCTGCTGTGACCTCACAAGCACAGCCAGCAGCCAGGAGCCTGCCACTGGCCTAGGAGGCACTGAGGCTGCTGTGACCTCACAAGCACAGCCAGCAGCCAGGATCCTGCCACTGTCCTAGGAGGCACTGAGGCTGCTGTGACCTCACAACCGCAGCCAGCAGTCAGGAGCCTGCCACTGGCCTAGGAGGCACCAAGGATGCTGTGACCTCACAAGCACAGCCAGCAGCCAGGAGCCTGCCACTGTCAAAGGAGGCACGGAGGCTGCTCTGTCCTCACAGGCACAGCCAGCAGCCAGGAGCCTGCCACTGGCCTAGGAGGCACTGAGGCTGCTGTGACCTCACCAGCACAGCCAGCAGCCAGGAGCCTGCCACTGGCCTAGGAGGCACTCAGGCTGCTGTGAGCTCACAAGCACATCCAGCAGCCAGGATCCTGACACGGTCCTAGGAGGCACTGAGGCTGCTGTGACCTCACAAGCACAGCCAGCAGCCAGGAGCCTGCCAATGGCCTAGGAGGCGCTGAGGCTGCTGTGACCTCACAAGCACAGCCAGCAGCCAGGAGCCTGCCACTGGCCTAGGAGGCACTGAGGCAGCTGTGACCTGACAAGCACAGCCAGGAGCCAGGAGCCTGCCACTGGCCTAGGAGGCACTGAGGCTGCTGTGACGTCACAAGCACAGCCAGCAGCCAGGAGCCTGCCACTGGCCTAGGAGGCACTGAGGCTGCTGTGACCTCACAAGCACAGCCAGCAGCCATGAGCCTGCCACTGGCCTAGGAGGCATCGAGGCTGCTGTGACCTCACAAGCACAGCCACCAGCCAGGAGCCTGCCAATGGCCTAGGAGGCACTGAGGCTGCTGTGACCTCACAAGCACAGCCAGCAGCCAGGAGCCTGCCACTGGCCTAGGAGGCACTGAGGCAGCTGTGACCTGACAAGCACAGCCAGCAGCCAGGAGCCTGCCACTGGCCTAGGAGGCACTGAGGCTGCTGTGACGTCACAAGCACAGCCAGCAGCCAGGAGCCTGCCACTGGCCTAGGAGGCACTGAGGCTGCTGTGACCTCACAAGCACACCCAGCAGCCATGAGCCTGCCACTGGCCTCGGAGGCACTGAGGCTGCTGTGACCTCACAAGCACAGCCAGCAGCCAGGAGCCTGCCATTGGTGTAGGTGGCACAGAGCCTGCTGTGACCTCACAAGCACAGCCAGCAGGGGCCACTGCTCACTACCTATGAGGCATTGAGGCTGCTGTAACCACACAAGCACAGCCAGCAGCCAGGAGCCTGCCACTGGCCTAGGAGGCACTGAGGCTGCTGTGACCTCAGAAGCACAGCCAGCAGCCAGGAGCCTGCCACTGTTTTAGGAGGCACTGAGGCTGCTGTATCCTGACAAGCACAGCCAGCAGCCAGGAGCCTGCCGCTGGCCTAGGAGGCCCTCAGGCAGCTGAGACCTCACAACCACAGCCAGCAGGAGGCGCTGCACACTAACCTATGAGGCACGGAGGCTGCTGTGACCTCACAAGCACAGCCAGCAGACTGGAGCCTGCCACTGTCCTTGGAGACACGGAGGCTGCTGTGACCTGACAAGCACAGCCAGCAGCCAGGAGCCTGCCACTGGCCTAGGAGGCACTGAGGCTGCTGTGTCCTGACAAACACAGCCAGCAGCCAGGAGCCTGCCACTGGCCTAGGAGGCACAGAGGCTGCTATGACCTCACAAGCACAGCCAGCAGCCAGGAGCTTGCTACTTGCCTAGGAGGCCCTGATGCTGCTGTGGCCTCACAAGCACAGCCAGCAGCCAGGAGCCTGCCACTGGCCTAGGAGGCACTGAGGCTGCTGTGACCTCACAAGCACAGCCAGCAGCCAGGAGCCTGCCACTGGCCTCGCAGGCACTGAGGCTGCTGTGAGCTCAGAAACACAGCCAGCAGGGGGCGCTGCTCACTACCTATGAGGCAGTGAGGCTGCTGTGACCTCACAAGCACAGCCAGCAACCAGGAGCCTGCCACTGGCCTAGGAGGCACTGAGGCTGCTGTGACCTCACAAGCACAGCCAGCAGCCAGGAGCCTGCCACTGGCCTAGGAGGCACTCAGGCTGCTGTGAGCTCACAAGCACAGCCAGCAGCCAGGATCCTGACACGGTCCTAGGAGGCGTTGAGGCTGCTGTGACCTCACAAGCACATCCACCAGCCAGGAGCCTGCCACTGGCCTAGGAGGCGCTGAGGCTGCTGTGACCTCACAAGCACAGCCAGCAGCCATGAGCCTGCCACTGGCCTAGGAGGCACTGAGGCAGCTGTGACCTGACAAGCACAGCCAGGAGCCAGGAGCCTGCCACTGGCCTAGGAGGCACTGAGGCAGCTGTGACCTGACAAGCGCAGCCAGCAGGCATGAGCCTGCCACTGGCCTAGGAGGCACTGAGGCTGATGTGACCTCACAAGCACAGACAGCAGCCATGAGCCTGCTACTGGCCTAGGAGGCCCTGATGCTGCTGTGACCTCACAAGCACAGCCAGCAGCCAGGAGCCTGCCGCTGGCCTCGGAGGCACTGAGGCTGCTTTGACGTCACAAGCAAAGCCAGCAGCCAGCAGCCTGCCGCTGGTTGGGAGGCAATAGGCTGCTGTGAGCTCACAAGCACAGCCAGCAGCCAGGAGCCTGCCACTGGCCTAGGAGGCACTGAGGCTGCTCTGACCTCACAAGCACAGCCAGCAGCCAGGAACCTGCTACTGGCCTCGCAGGAACAAAGACTGCTGTGACGTCACAAGCACAGCCAGCAGCCAGGAGCCTGCCACTGGCCTAGGAGGCACTGAGGCTGCTGTGAGCTCAGAAACCCAGCCAGTAGGGTTCGCTGCTCACTACCTATGAGGCACTGAGGCTGCTGTGACCTCACAAGCACAGCCAGCAGCCAGGAGCCTGCCACTGGCCTAGGAGGCACTGAGGCTGCTGTGACCTCACAACCACAGCCAGCAGCCAGGAACCTGCCACAGGCCTAGCAGGAACTCAGCCTGCTGTGATCTCACAAGCACAGCCTGCAACCAGGAGCCTGCCACTGGCCTAGGAGGCACTGAGGCTGCTGTGACCTGACAAGCACAGCCAGCACCCAGGAGCCTGCCACTGTCCTTGGAGGCACTGAGTCTGCTATGACCTCACAAGCACAGCCAGCAGCCAGGAGCCTGCCACTGTCCTTGGAGACACAGAGGCTGCTGTGACCTCACAAGCACAGCCAGCAGCCAGGAGCCTGCCACTGTCCTTGGAGACACAGAGGCTGCTGTGACCTGACAAGCACAGCCAGCAGCCAGGAGCCTGCCACTGGCCTCGGAGGCACTCAGGCTGCTGTGAGCTCACAAGCACAGCCAGCAGACTGGAGCCTGCCACTGGCCCAGGAGGAAAGGAAGCGTCTGTGAGCTCACAAGCACAGCCAGCAGCCAGGAGCCTGCCACTGGCCTAGGAGGCACTGAGGCTGCTGTGTCCTGACAAACACAGCCGGCAGCCAGGAGCCTGCCACTAGCCTAGGAGGCACTGAGGCTGCTATGACCTCACAAGCACAGCCAGCAGCCAGGAGCTTGCTACTGGCCTAGGAGGCACTGAGACTGCTGTGACCTCACAACCACAGCCAGCAGGGGGCGCTGCACATTAACCTATGAGGCACTGACCCTGCTGTGACCTCACAAGTACAGCCAGCAGCCAGGAGCCTGCCACTGTTTTAGGAGGCACTGAGGCTGCTGTGTCCTTACAAGCACAGCCAGCAACCAGGAGCCTGCCACTGGCCTAGGACGCACTGATGCTGCTGTGGCCTCACAAGAACAGCCAGCAGCCAGGAGCCTGCCACTGGCCTAGGAGGCCTTCAAGCTGCTGTGACCTGACAAGCACAGCCAGCAGCCAGGAGCCTGCCGCTGGCCTCGGAGGCTCTCACGCAGCTGAGACCTCACAACCACTTCCAGCAGGGGGCGCTGCAAATTAACGTATGACACACTGACGCTGCTGTGACCTCACAAGCACAGGCAGCAGCCAGGAGCCTGCCACTGGCCTTGGAGGCCCTGAGGCTGCTGTGAGCTCACAAGCACAGCCAGCAGCCAGGAGCCTGCCACTGGCCTAGGAGGCACTGAGGCTGCTGTGACCTCACAAGCACAGCCAGCAGCCAGGATCCTGCCACTGTCCTAGGGGGCACTGAGGCTGCTGTGACCTCACAACCGCAGCCAGCAGTCAGGAGCCTGCCACTGGCCTAGGAGGCACCAAGGATGCTGTGACCTCACAAGCACAGCCAGCAGCCAGGAGCCTGCCACTGTCAAAGGAGGCCCTGATGCTGCTATGGCCTCACAAGCACAGCCAGCAGCCAGGAGCCTGCCACTGGCCTTGGAGGCACTGAGGCTGCTATGACCTCCCAAGCACAGCCAGCAGCCAGGAGCCTGCCACTGGCCTAGGAGGCACTCAGGCTGCTGTGAGCTCACAAGCACAGCCAGCAGCCAGGATCCTGACACGGTCCTAGGAGGCACTGAGGCTGCTGTGACCTCACAAGCACAGCCAGCAGCCAGGAGCCTGCCACTGGCCTAGGAGGCATCGAGGCTGCTGTGACCTCACAAGCACAGCCACCAGCCAGGAGCCTGCCAATGGCCTAGGAGGCGCTGAGGCTGCTGTGACCTCACAAGCACAGCCAGCAGCCA
The DNA here is from genome assembly GCF_036370855.1 of Dromaius novaehollandiae. Taxonomy (NCBI): domain Eukaryota; kingdom Metazoa; phylum Chordata; class Aves; order Casuariiformes; family Dromaiidae; genus Dromaius; species Dromaius novaehollandiae. The sequence continues at coordinate 3,233,693 of NC_088103.1, read as the reverse complement.
TGAGCCTGCCACTGGCCTAGGAGGCACTGAGGCAGCTGTGACCTGACAAGCACAGCCAGGAGCCAGGAGCCTGCCACTGTTTTAGGAGGCACTCAGGCTGCTGTGACCTCACAAACACAGCCAGCAGCCAGGAGCCTGCCACTGGCCTCGGAGGCACTGAGGCTGATATGACCTCACAAGCACAGACAGCAGCCATGAGCCTGCTACTGGCCTAGGAGGCCCTGATGCTGCTGTGACCTCACAAGCACAGCCAGGAGCCAGGAGCCTGCCGCTGGCCTAGGAGGCACTGAGGCTGCTGTAACGTCACAAGCACAGCCAGCAGCCAGCAGCCTGCCGCTGGTTCGGAGGCAATAGGCTGCTGTGAGCTCACAAGCACAGCCAGCAGCCAGGAGCCTGCCACTGGCCTAGGAGGCACTGAGACTGCTGTGACCTCACAACCACAGCCAGCAGGGGGCGCTGCACATTAACCTATGAGGCACTGACGCTGCTGTGACCTCACAAGTACAGCCAGCAGCCAGGAGCCTGCCACTGGCCTAGGACGCACTGATGCTGCTGTGGCCTCACAAGCACAGCCAGCAGCCAGGAGCCTGCCACTGGCCTAGGAGGCCTTCAAGCTGCTGTGACCTCACAAGCACAGCCAGCAGCCAGGAGCCTGCCGCTGGCCTCGGAGGCTCTCAGGCAGCTGAGACCTCACAACCACTTCCAGCAGGGGGCGATGCAAATTAACGTATGACACACTGACGCTGCTGTGACCTCACAAGCACAGGCAGCAGCCAGGAGCCTGCTACTGGCCTAGGAGGCACTGAGGCTGCTCTGACCTCACAAGAACAGCCAGCAGCCATGAGCCTGCCACTGGCCTAGGGGGCACTGAGGCTGCTGTGACCTCACAAGCACAGCCGGCAGCCAGCAGCCTGCCACTGGCCTAGGAGGCAACTCAGGCTGCTATGACCTCACCAGCACAGCCAGCAGCCATGAGCCTGCCACTGGCCTAGGAGGCACTCAGGCTGCTGTGAGCTCACAAGCACAGCCAGCAGCCAGGAGCCTGACACGGTCCTAGGAGGCACTGAGGCTGCTGTGACCTCACAAACACAGCCATCAGCCAGGAGCCTGCCACTGGCATAGGAGGCACTGAGGATGATGTGACCTCACAAGCACAGACAGCAGCCATGAGCCTGCTACTGGCCTAGGAGGCCCTGATGCTGCTGTGACCTCACAAGCACAGCCAGGAGCCAGGAGCCTGCCGCTGGCCTCGGAGGCACTGAGGCTGCTGTGACGTCACAAGCACAGCCAGCAGCCAGCAGCCTGCCGCTGGTTCGGAGGCAATAGGCTGCTGTGAGCTCACAAGCAGAGCCAGCAGCCAGGAGCCTGCCACTGGCCTAGGAGGCACTGGGGATGCTGTGACCTCACAAGCACAGCCAGCAGCCAGGAACCTGCTACTGGCATCGCAGGGACAAAGGCTGCTGTGACGTCACAAGCACAGCCAGTAGCCAGGAGCCTGCCACTGGTCTTGGAGGCACTGGGGCAGCTGTGACCTCACAAGCACAGCCAGCAGCCAGGAGACTGCCATTGGCTATGCAGACCCTGAAACTGATGTCACCTCACAAGCACAGCCGGCAGCCAGCAGCCTGAAACTGGGGTAGGAAACACTCAGGATGCTGTGACCTCACAAGCACAGCCAGCAGCCAGGAGCCTGCCACTGGCCTAGGAGGCACTGAGGCTGCTGTGGCCCCACAATCACAGCCAGCAGCCATGAGGCTGTCACTGGCCTAGGAGGCACGGAGGCTGCTGTGACCTCTCAAGCACAGCCAGCAGCCAGGAGCCTGGCACAGGCCTCGGAGGCACTGAGGCTGCTGTGACCCCACAAGCACAGCCGGCAGCCATGAGCCTGCCACTGGCCTAGGAGGCACTGAGGCTGCTGTAACCTCACAAGCAGACACAGCAGCCAGGAGCCTGCCACTGGCCTAGGAGGCACTGAGTCTGCTGTGATCTTCGAAGCACAGCCAGCAGTCAGGAACCTGCCGCGGGCCTCGGAGGCGCTCAGGCAGCTCAGACCTCACAAGCACAGCCAGCAGCCGGGAGCCTACCACTGGCCTAGGATGCACGGAGGCTGCTCTGTACTCACAAGCACAACCAGCAGGGGGCGCTGCTCACTACCTATGAGGCACTGAGGCTGCTGTGACCTCACAAGCACAGCCAGCAGCCAGGAGCCTGCCACTGCCCTAGGAGGCATCGAGGCTGCTGTGTCCTGACAAGCACAGCCAGCAGCCATGAGCCTGCCACTGGCCTAGGAGGCAGTGAGGCTGCTGTGACCTCACAAGCACAGCCAGCAGCCAGGAGCCTAGAGCTGGCCTAGGAGGCACTGAGGCTGCTCTGACATCACAAGCACAGCCAGCAGCCAGGAGCCTGCCACTGGCCTAGGAGGCACTGAGGCTGCTGTGACCTCACAAGCACAGCCAGCAGCCATGAGCCTGCCACTGGCCTAGCAGGCTCTCAAGCAGCTGAGACCTCACAAGCACAGCCAGCAGGGGGCGCTGTACATTAACCTATGAGGCACTGACGCTGCTGTGACCTCACAAGCACAGCCAGCAGCCAGGAGCCTGCTACTGGCCTTGGAGACACGGAGGCTGCTGTGACCTGACAAGCACAGGCAGCAGTCAGGAGCCTACCACTGGCCTAGGAGGCACTGAGGCTGCTGTGTCCTGACAAACACAGCCAGCAGCCAGGAGCCTGCCACTAGCCTAGGACGCACTGAGGCTGCTATGACCTCACAAACACAGCCAGCAGGCAGGAGCCTGCCACTGGCCTAGGAGGCAGTGAGGCTGCTGTGACCTCACAAACACAGCCAGCAGCCAGGAGCCTGCCACTGGCCTAGGAGACAATGAGGCTGCTGTGGCCTCACAAGCACAGCCAGCAGCCAGGAGCATACAGCTGGCCTAGGAGGCACTGAGGCTGCTGTGACCTGACAAGCACAGGCAACAGTCAGGAGCCTACCACTGGCCTCGGACGCTATCAGTCTGCTGTGACCTCACAAGCACAGCCGGCAGCCAGCAGCCTACCACTGGCCTAGGAGGCACTCAGGCTGCTATGACCTCACCAGCACAACCAGCAGCCATGAGCCTGCCACTGGCCTAGGAGGCACCGAGGCTGCTGTGACCTCACAAGCACAGCCAGCAGCCAGGAGCCTGCCAATGGCCTAGGAGGCGCTGAGGCTGCTGTGACCTCACAAGCACAGCCAGCAGCCAGGAGCCTGCCACTGGCCTAGGAGGCACTGAGGCAGCTGTGACCTGACAAGCACAGCCAGGAGCCATGAGCCTGCCACTGGCCTAGGAGGCACTCAGGCTGCTGTGACCTCACAAACACAGCCAGCAGCCAGGAGCCTTCCACTGGCCTAGGAGGCACTGAGGCTGATGTGACCTCACAAGCACAGACGGCAGCCATGAGCCTGCCACTGGCCTAGGAGGCACGGAGGCTGCTGTGACCTCACAAGCACAGCCGGCAGGCAGCAGCCTGCCACTGGCCTAGGAGGCACTCAGGCTGCTATGACCTCACAACCACAGCCAGCAGCCAGGAGCCTGCCACTGGCCTAGGAGGCACTCAGGCTGCTGTGACCTCACAAGCACAGCCAGCAGCTAGGAGCCTGCCGCTGGTTCGGAGGCACTAAGGCTGCTCTGACCTCACAAGCACAGACAGCAGCCAGGAGCCTGCCACTGGCCTAGGAGGCACTGAGGCTGCTGTGAGCTCACAAGCACAGACAGCAGCCAGGAACCTGCTACTGGCATCGCAGGGACAAAGGCTGCTGTGACGTCACAAGCACAGCCAGCAGCCAGGAGCCTGCCACTGGTCTTGGAGGCACTGGGGCAGCTGTGACCTCACAAGCACAGCCAGCAGCCAGCAGCCTGCCATTGGCTTAGCAGACCCTGAAACTGATGTCACCTCACAAGCACAGCCAGCAGCAAGCAGCCTGAAACTGGGGTAGGAAACACTCAGGATGCTGTGACCTCACAAGCACAGCCAGCAGCCAGGAGCCTGCCACTGGCCTAGGAGGCACTGAGGCTGCTGTGGCCCCACAATCACATCCAGCAGCCATGAGGCTGTCACTGGCCTAGGAGGCACTCCGGCTGCTGTAAACTCTCAGGCAGACACAGCAGCCAGGAGCCTGCCACTGGCCTAGGAGGCACTGAGGCTGCTGTGACCCCACAAGCACAGCCGGCAGCCAGGAGCCTGCCACTGGCCTAGGAGGCACTGAGGCTGCTGTAACATCACCAGCAGACACAGCAGCCAGGAGCCTGCCACTGGCCTAGGAGGCACTGAGGCTGCTGTGACCTTCCAAGCACAGCCAGGAGCCAGGAACCTGCCGCGGGCCTCGGAGGCGCTCTGGCAGCTCATACCTCACCAGCACAGCCAGCAGACAGGAGCCTGACACGGTCCTAGGAGACACTTCGGCAGCTGTGACGTCACATGCACAGCCAGCAGCCATGAGCGTGCCACTGGCCTAGGAGGCACTGAGGCTGCTGTGACCTGACAAGCACAGCCAGCAGCCAGGACCCTGCCGCTGGTCTCGGGGGTTCTCAGGCAGCTGTGACCTCACAAGCACAGGGAGCAGGGGCGCTGCTCACTACCTATGAGGCACTGAGGCTGCTGTGACCTCACAAGCACAGCCAGCAGCCAGGAGCCTGCCGCTGGCCTAGGAGGCACTGAGGCTGCTGTGACCTCACAAGCACAGCCAGCAGCCAGGAGCCTACCACTGGCCTAGGAGGCACTGAGGCAGCTGTGACCTGACAAGCACAGCCAGCAGCCAGGAGCCTGCCACTGGCCGAGGAGGCACTGAGGCTGCTGTGACCTCACAAGCACAGCCATCAGGCAGGAGCCTGCCACTGGCCTAGGAGGCACTCAGGCTGCTGTGACCTCACAAGCACAGCCAGCAGCTAGGAGCCTGCCGCTGGCCTAGGAGGCACTGAGGCTGCTGTGACCTCACAAGCACAGCCAGCAGCCAGGAGCCTGCCACTGGCCTAGGAGGCCTTCAACCTGCTGTGACCTAACAAGCACAGCCAGCAGCCAGGAACCTGCTACTGGCATTGCAGGGACAAAGGCTGCTCTGACGTCACAAGCACAGCCAGCAGCCAGTAGCCTGCCACTGGTCTTGGAGGCTCTGAGGCTGATGTGACCTCACAAGCACAGCTGGCAGGCAGTAGCCTGCCACTGGCCTAGGAGGCACTCAGGCTGCTATGACCTCACAACCACAGCCAGCAGCCAGGAGCCTTCCACTGGCCTAGGAGGCACTCAGGCTGCTGTGACCTCACAAGCACAGCCAGCAGCTAGGAGCCTGCCGCTGGTTCGGAGGCACTAAGGCTGCTCTGACCTCACAAGCACAGACAGCAGCCAGGAGCCTGCCACTGGCCTAGGAGGCACTGAGGCTGCTGTGACCTCACAAGCACAGCCAGCAGCCAGGAACCTGCTACTGGCATCGCAGGGACAAAGGCTGCTGTGACGTCACAAGCACAGCCAGCAGCCAGGAGCCTGCCACTGGTCTTGGATGCACTGGGGCAGCTGTGACCTCACAGTCATCAGCCAGCAGCCAGGAGCCTGCCATTGGCTTAGCAGACCCTGAAACTGATGTCACCTCACAAGCACAGCCAGCAGCAAGCAGCCTGAAACTGGGGTAGGAAACACTCAGGATGCTGTGACCTCACAAGCACAGCCAGCAGCCATGAGCCTGCCACTGGCCTAGGAGGCACTGAGGCTGCTGTGACCTCACAAGCACAACCAGCAGCCATGAGCCTGCCACTGGCCTAGAAGGCACGGAGGCTGCTGTGACCTCACAAGCACAGCCAGCAGCCATGAGCCTGCCACTGTCCTCGGAGGCACTGAGGCTGCTGTGACCTCACAAGCACAGCCAGCAGCCATGAGCCTGCCACTGGCTTAGCAGACACTGAAACTGCTGTGACCTCACAAGCACAGCCAGCAGCCAGGAGCCTGCCACTGGCCTAGGAGGCACTGAGGCTGCTGTGACCTCACCAGCACAGCCAGCAGCCTGCAGCCTGCCACTGGCCTAGGAGGCCTTCAACCTGCTGTGACCTAACAAGCACAGCCAGCAGCCAGGAACCTGCTACTGGCATTGCAGGGACAAAGGCTGCTCTGACGTCACAAGCACAGCCAGCAGCCAGTAGCCTGCCACTGGTCTTCGAGGCTCTGTGGCAGCTGTGACCTCACAAGCACAGCCATCAGGCAGGAGCCTGCCACTGGCTTAGCAGACACTGAAACTGCTGTGACCTCACAAGCACAGCCAGCAGCCAGGAGCCTGCCACTGGCCTAGGAGGCACTGAGGCTGCTGTGACCTCACAAGCACAGGCAGCAGCCATGAGCCTGTCACTGGCCTAGGAGGCACTGAGGCTGCTGTGACCTCACAAGCACAGCCAGCAGCCAGGAGCCTGCCACTGGCCTAGGTGACACTGGGGATGCTGTGACATCACAAGCACAACCAGCAGCCTGCCACTGGCCTAGGAGGCACGGAGGCTGCTCTCACCTCACAAGCACAGTCATCAGCCAGGAGCCTGCCACTGGCCTAGGAGGCATTGCGGCTGCTGTGACCACAAAAGCACAGCCAGCAGCTAGGAGCATGCCACTGGCGTAGGAGGCACTGAGGCTGCTGTGACCTTCCAAGCACAGTCAGCAGCCAGGAGCCTGCCACTGCCCTAGGAGGCACTCAGGCTGCTGTGACCTCACAAGCACAGCCAGCAGCCAGGAGCCTGCCACTGGCCTAGGTGACCCGGGGGATGCTGTGACATCACAAGCACAACCAGCAGCCAGGAGCCTGCCACTGGCCTAGGTGACACTGGGGATGCTGTGACATCACAAGCACAACCAGCAGCCTGCCACTGGCCTAGGAGGCACGGAGGCTGCTCTCACCTCACAAGCACAGTCATCAGCCAGGAGCCTGCCACTGGCCTAGGAGGCACTGAGGCTGCTGTGGCCTCACAAGCACAGCCAGCAGACTGGAGCCTGCCACTGGCCGAGGAGGCACCGAGGCTGCTGTGACCTCACAAGCACAGACAACAGGGGCTGCTGCTCACTATCTATGAGGCACTGAGGCTGCTGTGACCCCACAAGCACAGCCAGCAGCCAGGAGCCTGCCACTGGCCTAGGAGGCACTGAGGCTGCTGTGACCTAACCAGCACAGCCAGCAGCCATGAGCCTCCACTGGCCTACGAGGCACTGAGGCTGCTCTGACCTCACAAGCACAGCCAGCAACCAGGAGCCTGCCACTGGCCTAGGAGGCAACAAGGATGCTATGACCTCACAAGCACAGCCAGCAGCCAGGAGCCTGCCACTGGCCTAGGAGGCACTGGGGATGCTGGGTCCTCACAAGCACAGCCAGCAGCCATGATACTGCCACTGTCCAAGGAGGCACTGAGGCTGATGTGACCTCACAAGCACAGCCAGCAGCCATGAGCCTGCCACTGGCCTAGAAGGCACTGAGGCTGCTGTGACCTCACAAGCACAGCCAGCAGCCATGAGCCTGCCACTGTCCTCGGAGGCACTGAGGCTGCTGTGACCTCACAAGCACAGCCGGCAGCCAGCAGCCTGCAGCCTGCCACTGGCCTAGGAGGCACTGAGGCTGCTGTGACCTCACAAGCACAGCCAGCAGGGGGCGCTGCACACTAATGTATGAGGCACTGAGGCTGCTGTGACCTCGCAATTACAGCCAGCAGCCAGGCGCCTGCCACTGGCCTAGGAGGCTCTGAGGCTGCTGTGACCTTACAAGCACAGCCAGCAGCCAGGAGCCTGCCACTGGTCTTGGAGGCACTGGGGCAGCTGTGACCTCACAAGCACAGCCCGCTGCCATGTGCCTGCCACTGTCCTAGGAGGCACTGAGGCTGCTGTGACCTCATAACCACAGCCAGCACCCAGCAGCCTAACACTGGCCTTGGAGTCACTCAGGATGCTGTGACCTCACAAGCACAGCTACCAGCCATGACCCTGCCACTGGCCTAGGAGGCACGGAGGCTGCTCTGACCTCACAAGCACAGCCAGCAGCCGGGAGCCTGCCACTGGCCTAGGAGGCACTGAGGCTGCTGTGACCTCACAAGCACAGACAGCAGCCAGGAGCCTGCCACTGTCCTAGGAGGCACACAGGCTGCTGTGACCTCACAAGCACAGCCAGCAGCCAGGAGCCTGCCACTGGCCTACGAGGAACTGAGGCTGCTCTGACCTCACCAGCACAGCCAGCAGCCAGGAGCCTGCCACTGGCCTAGGAGGCACTGGGGATGCTGGGTCCTCACAAGCACAGCCAGCAGCCAGGAGCCTGCCACTGTCCAAGGAGGCACTGAGGGTGCTGTGACCTCACAAGCACAACCAGCAGCCATGAGCCTGCCACTGGCCTAGGAGGCACTCAGGCTGCTGTGACCTCACAAGCACAGCCAGCAGCCAGGAGCCTGCCACTGGCCAATGAGGCACAGAGCCTGCTGTGACCTCACAAGCACAGCCAGCAGCCAGGAGCCTGCCACTGGTCTTGGAGGCACTGTGGCAGCTGTGACCTCACAAGCACAGCCAGGAGCCAGGAGCCTGCCACTGGCCTAGGAGGCACTGAGGCTGCTGTGACCTCACAAGCACAGCCAGCAGCCAGGAGCCTGCCACTGGCCTAGGAGGCACTGAGGCTGCTGTGACCTCACAAGCACAGGCAGCAGCTAGGAGCCTGCCACTGGTCTTGGAGGCACTGGGGCAGCTGTGACCTCACAAGCACAGCCCGCTGCCATGTGCCTGCCACTGTCCTAGGAGGCACTGAGGCTGCTGTGACCTCTCAAGCACAGCCAGGAGCCAGGAGCCTGCCATTGGCCTACGAGGCACTGAGGCTGCTGTGACCTCACAAGCACAGCCACCAGCCATGAGCCTGCCACTGTTTTAGGAGGTACTGAGGCTGCTGTGACCTCACAAGAAAAGCCAGCAGCCAGCAGCCTGCCGCTGGCCTAGGAGGCACTCAGGCTGCTGTGACCTCACAAGCACAGCCACCAGCTAGGAGCCTGGCACAGGCCTCGGAGGCACTGAGGCTGCTGTGGCCTCACAAGCACAGACGGCAGCCAGCAGCCTGCAGCCTGCCACTGGCCTAGGAGGCACTGAGGCTGCTGTGACCTCGCAAGCACAGCCAGCAGGGGACGCTGCACACTAATGTATGAGGCACTGAGGCTGCTGTGACCTCGCAATCACAGCCAGCAGCCAGGCGCCTGCCACTGGCCTCGGAGGCCCTGAGGGTGCTGTGACGTCACAAGCACAGCCAGCAGCCAGGAGCCTGCCACTGGTCTTGGAGGCACTGGGGCAGCTGTGACCTCACAAGCACAGCCCGCTGCCATGTGCCTGCCACTGTCGTAGGAGGCACTGAGGCTGCTGTGACCTCACAAGCACAGCCAGCAGCCATGAGCCTGCCACTGGTCTCGGAGGCACTGAGGCTGCTGTGACCTCATAACCACAGCCAGCACCCAGCAGCCTAACACTGGCCTTGGAGTCACTCAGGATGCTGTGACCTCACAAGCACAGCTACCAGCCATGACCCTGCCACTGGCCTAGGAGGCACTGAGGCTGCTGTAACCTCACAAGCACAGCCAGCAGCCAGGAGCCTGCCACTGGCCTAGGAGGCACTCAGGCTGCTGTGACCTCACAACCACAGCCAGCAGCCAGGAGCCTGCCACTGGCCTACGAGGCACTGAGGCTGCTGTGACCTCACAAGCACAGACAGCAGCCAGGAGCCTGCCACTGGCCTAGGAGGCACTCAGGCTGCTGTGACCTGACAAGCACAGCCAGCAGCCAGGAGCCTGCCGCTGGCCTCGGAGGCACTGAGGCTGCTGTGACGTCACAAGCACAGCCAGCAGCTAGGAGCCTGCCGCTGGTTCGGAGGCAATAAGGCTGCTGTGAGCTCACAAGCACAGACAGCAGCCAGGAACCTGCTACTGGCATCGCAGGGACAAAGGCTGCTGTGACGTCACAAGCACAGCCAGCAGCCAGGAGCCTGCCACTGGTCTTGGAGGCACTGGGGCAGCTGTGACCTCACAAACACAGCCAGCAGCCAGGAGACTGCCATTGGCTTAGCAGACCCTGAAACTGATGTGACCTTACAAGCACAGCCAGCAGCCAGGAGCCTGCCACTGGCCTAGGTGACACTGGGGATGCTGTGAGATCACAAGCACAGCCAGCAGCAAGGTGCCTGCCACTGGCCTAGGAGGCACTGAGGCTGCTGTGACCACAAAAGCACAGCCAGCAGCTAGGAGCATGCCACTGGCGTAGGAGGCACTGAGGCTGCTGTGACCTTCCAAGCACAGTCAGCAGCCAGGAGCCTGCCACTGGCCTAGGAGGCACTGAGGCTGCCGTGACCTCACAAGCACAGCCAGCAGCCAGGAGCCTGCCACGGGCCTAGCAGGCATTCAGGCTGCTGTGACCTCACAAGCACAGCCAGCACCCAGGAGCCTGCCACTGGACTATGAGGCACTCAGGCTGCTGTGACCTCACAAGCACAGGCAGCAGCCAGGAGCCTGCCACTGGGCTAGGGGGCACTGAGGCTGCTGTGACCTCACAAGCACAGCCAGCAGCCAGGAGCCTGCCACTGGCCTAGGTGACACTGGGGATGCTGTGACATCACAAGCACAACCAGCAGCCTCCCACTGGCCTAGGAGGCACGGAGGCTGCTCTCACCTCACAAGCACAGCCAGCAGCCAGGAGAATGCCACTGGCCGAGGAGGCACCGAGGCTGCTGTGACCTCACAAGCACAGACAACAGGGGCTGCTGCTCACTATCTATGAGGCACTGAGGCTGCTGTGACCCCACAAGCACAGCCAGCAGCCATGAGCCTGCCACTGGCCTTGGAGGCACACAGGCTGCTGTGACCTCAACAGCACAGCCAGCAGCCTTGAGCCTGCCTCTGGCCTAGGAGGCACTGAGGCTGCTCTGACCTCACAAGCACAGCCAGCAACCAGGAGCCTGCCACTGGCCTAGGAGGCAACAAGGATGCTGTGACCTCACAAGCACAGCCAGCAGTCAGGAGCCTGCCACTGGCCTAGGAGGCACTGGGGATGCTGGGTCCTCACAAACACAGCCAGCAGCCATGATACTGCCACTGTCCAAGGAGGCACTGAGGCTGATGTGACCTCACAAGCACAACCAGCAGCCATGAGCCTGCCACTGGCCTAGGAGGCACGGAGGCTGCTGTGACCTCCCAAGCACAGCCAGCAGCCATGAGCCTGCCACTGTCCTAGGAGACACTGCGGCAGCTGTGACCTCACATGCACAGCCAGCAGCCATGAGCCTGCCACTGGCCTAGGAGGCACTGAGGCTGCTGTGACCTGACAAGCACAGCCAGCAGCCAGGAGCCTGCCGCTGGCCTTGGAGGCTCTCAGGCAGCTGTGACCTCACAAGCACAGGGAGCAGGGGCGCTGCTCACTACCTATGAGGCACTGAGGCTGCTGTGACCTCACAAGCACAGCCAGCAGCCAGCAGCCTGACACTGGGCTAGGAGGCACACAGGCTGCTCTGACCTCACAAGCACAGCCAGCAGCCATGAGCCTGCCACTGGCCTAGGAGGCACTGGGGATGCTGGGTCCTCACAAGCACAGCCAGCAGCCATGATACTGCCACTGTCCAAGGAGGCACTGAGGCTGATGTGACCTCACAAGCACAACCAGCAGCCATGAGCCTGCCACTGGCCTAGGAGGCACGGAGGCTGCTGTGACCTCCCAAACACAGCCAGCAGCCATGAGCCTGCCACTGTCCTAGGAGGCACTCAGGCTGCTGTGACCTCACAAGCACAGCCAGCAGCCAGGAGCCTGCCACTGGTCTTGGAGGCTCTGTGGCAGCTGTGACCTCACAAGCACAGCCAGCAGCCATGAGCCTGCCACTGGCTTAGCAGACACTGAAACTGATGTGACCTCACAAGCACAGCCAGCAGCCAGGAGCCTGCCACTGGCCTAGGAGGCACTGAGGCTGCTGTGACCTCACAAGCACAGGCAGCAGCCATGAGCCTGCCACTGTCCTAGGAGGCACTCAGGCTGCTGTGACCTCACAAGCACAGCCAGCAGCCAGGAGCCTGCCACTGGTCTTGGAGGCTCTGTGGCAGCTGTGACCTCACAAGCACAGCCAGCAGCCATGAGCCTGCCACTGGCTTAGCAGACACTGAAACTGATGTGACCTCACAAGCACAGCCAGCAGCCAGGAGCCTGCCACTGGCCTAGGAGGCACTGAGGCTGCTGTGACCTCACAAGCACAGGCAGCAGCCATGAGCCTGTCACTGGCCTAGGAGGCACTGAGGCTGCTGTGACCTCACAAGCACAGCCAGCAGCCAGGAGCCTGCCACTGGTCTAGGTGACACTGGGGATGCTGTGACATCACAAGCACAGCCAGCAGCCTGCCACTGGTCTAGGAGGCACTGAGGCTGCTCTCACTTCACAAGCACAGTCAGCAGCCAGGAGCCTGCCACTGGCCTAGGAGGTACTGAGGCTGCTGTGAGATCACAAGCACAGCCAGCAGCAAGGTGCCTGCCACTGGCCTAGGAGGCACTGCGGCTGCTGTGACCACAAAAGCACAACCAGCAGCCATGAGCCTGCCACTGGCCTAGGAGGCACGGAGGCTGCTGTGACCTCCCAAGCACAGCCAGCAGCCATGAGCCTGCCGCTGGGCTCGGAGGCACTGCGGCAGCTGTGACCTCACATGCACAGCCAGCAGCCAGCAGCCTGACACTGGGCTAGGAGGCACACAGGCTGCTCTGACCTCACAAGCACAGCCAGCAGCCATGAGCCTGCCACTGGCCTAGGAGGCACCAAGGATGATGTGACCTCACAAGCACAGCCAGCAGCCAGGAGCCTGCCACTGGCCTAGGAGGCACTGAGGCTCCTGTGACCTCACAAGCACAGCCAGCAGCCAGGAGCCTGCTGCTGGCCTCGGAGGCTCTCAGGCAGCTGTGACCTCACAAGCACAGGGAGCAGGGGCGCTGCTCACTACCTATGAGGCACTGAGGATGCTGTGACCTCACAAGCACAGCCAGCAGCCAGCAGCCTGACACTGGGGTAGGAGGCACACAGACTGCTGTGACCTTCCAAGCACAGCCAGCAGCCAGGAGCCTGCTACGGTCCTAGGAGGCACTCAGGCTGCTGTGACCTCACAAGCACAGCCATCAGGCAGGAGCCTGCCACTGGCCTAGGAGGCACTCAGGCTGCTGTGACCTCACAAGCACAGCCAGCAGTCAGGAGCCTGCCGCTGGCCTAGGAGGCACTGAGGCTGCTGTGACCTCACAAGCACAGCCAGCAGCCATGAGCCTGCCACTGGCCTAGGAGGCCTTCAAGCTGCTGTGACCTCACAAGCACAGCCAGCAGCCAGGAACCTGCTACTGGCATCGCAGGGACAAAGGCTGCTGTGACGTCACAAGCACAGCCAGCAGCCAGTAGCCTGCCACTGGTCTTGGAGGCACGGAGGCTGCCGTGACCTCACAAGCACAGCCAGCAGCCATGAGCCTGCCACTGGCTTAGCAGACACTGAAACTGCTGTGACCTCACAAGCACAGCCAGCAGCCAGGAGCCTGCCACTGGCCTAGGAGGCACTGAGGCTGCTGTGACCTCACAAGCACAGGCAGCAGCCATGAGCCTGTCACTGGCCTAGGAGGCACTGAGGCTGCTGTGACCTCACAAGCACAGGCAGCAGCCATGAGCCTGTCACTGGCCTAGGAGGCACTGAGGCTGCTGTGACCTCACAAGCACAGCCAGCAGCCAGGAGCCTGCCACTGGCCTAGGTGACACTGGGGATGCTGTGACATCACAAGCACAACCATGAGCCTGCCACTGGTCTAGGAGGCACGGAGGCTGCTCTCACTTCACAAGCACAGTCAGCAGCCAGGAGCCTGCCACTGTCCTAGGAGGTACTGAGGCTGCTGTGAGATCACAAGCACAGCCAGCAGCAAGGTGCCTGCCACTGTCCTAGGAGGCACTGAGGCTGCTGTGACCTCACAAGCACAGTCAGCAGCCAGGAGCCTGCCACTGGCCTAGGAGGCACTGAGACTGCCGTGACCTCACAAGCAAAGCCAGCAGCCAGGAGCCTGCCACTGGCCTATGAGGCATTCAGGCTGCTGTGACCTCACAAGCACAGCCAGGAGCCATGAGCCTGCCACTGGCCTCGGAAGCACTGAGGCTGCTGTGACCTGAAAAGCACAGGCAGCAGCCAGGAGCCTGCCACTGGCCTAGGAGGCACTGAGGCTGCTGTGACCTTCCAAGCACAGCCAGCAGCCAGGAACCTGCCGCTGGCCTCGGAGGCGCTCAGGCAGCTCAGACCTCACAAGCACAGCCAGCAGCCAGGAGCCTGACACGGTCCTAGGAGGCACTGCGGCAGCTGAGACGTCACATGCACAGCCAGCAGCCATGAGCCTGCCACTGGCCTAGGAGGCACTCAGGCTGCTGTGACCTCACAAGCACAGCCAGCAGCCAGGAGCCTGCCGCTGGCCTTGGAGGCTCTCAGGCAGCTGTGACCTCACAAGCACAGGGAGCAGGGGCGCTGCTCACTACCTATGAGGCACTGAGGCTGCTGTGACCTCACAAGCACAGCGAGCAGCCAGCAGCCTGACACTGGGCTAGGAGGCACACAGGCTGCTCTGACCTCACAAGCACAGCCAGCAGCCATGAGCCTGCCACTGGCCTAGGAGGCACCAAGGATGATGTGACCTCACAAGCACAGCCAGCAGCCAGGAGCCTGCCACTGGCCTAGGAGGCACTGGGGATGCTGGGTCCTCACAAGCACAGACAGCAGCCATGATACTGCCACTCTCCAAGGAGGCACGGAGGCTGCTGTGACCTCACAAGCACAGCCAGCAGCCATGAGCCTGCCACTGGCCTAGGAGGCACGGAGGCTGCTGTGACCTCCCAAACACAGCCAGCAGCCATGAGCCTGCCACTGTCCAAGGAGGCACTGAGGCTGCTGTGACCTCACAAGCACAGCCAGCAGCCATGAGCCTGCCACTGGGCTAGGAGGCACTGTGGCAGCTGTGACCTCATAAGCACAGCCAGGAGCCATGAGCCTGCCACTGGCCTGGGAGACACACAGGCTGCTGTGACCTCACAAGCACAGCCAGGAGCCAGGAGCCTGCCACTGGCCTACGAGGCACTGAGGCTGCTGTGACCTCACAAGCACAGCCAGCAACCAGGAGCCTGCCACTGCCCTATGAGGCACCAAGGATGCTGTGACCTCACAAGCACAGCCAGCAGCCAGGAGCCTGCCGCTGGCCTAGGAGGCACTGAGGCTGCTGTGACCTCACAAGCACAGCCAGCAGCCATGAGCCTGCCACTGGCCTAGGAGGCACTGAGGCTGCTCTGACCTCACAAGCACAGCCAGCAGCCAGGAACCTGCTACTGGCATCGCAGGGACAAAGGCTGCTGTGATGTCACAAGCACAGCCAGCAGCCAGTAGCCTGCCACTGGTCTTGGAGGCTCTGTGGCAGCTGTGACCTCACAAGCACAGCCAGCAGCCATGAGCCTGCCACTGGCTTAGCAGACACTGAAACTGCTGTGACCTCACAAGCACAGCCAGCAGCCAGGAGCCTGCCACTGGCCTAGGAGGCACTGAGGCTGCTGTGACCTCACAAGCACAGGCAGCAGCCATGAGCCTGTCACTGGCCTAGGAGGCACTGAGGCTGCTGTGACCTCACAAGCACAGCCAGCAGCCAGGAGCCTGCCACTGGCCTAGGTGACACTGGGGATGCTGTGACATCACAAGCACAACCAGCAGCCTGCCACTGGTCTAGGAGGCACGGAGGCTGCTCTCACTTCACAAGCACAGTCAGCAGCCAGGAGCCTGCCACTGACCTAGGAGGCAATCAGGATGCTGTGACCTCACAAGCACAGCCAGCAGCAAGGTGCCTGCCACTGGCCTCGGAGGCACTGCGGCTGCTGTGACCACAAAAGCACAGCCAGCAGCTAGGAGCATGCCACTGGCGTAGGAGGCACTGAGGCTGCTGTGACCTTCCAAGCACAGTCAGCAGCCAGGAGCCTGCCACTGGCCTAGGAGGCACTGAGGCTGCTGTGACCTCACAACCGCAGCCAGCATCCAGGAGCCTGCCACTGGTCTTGGAGGCACTGGGGCAGCTGTGACCTCACAAGCACAGCCCGCTGCCATGTGCCTGCCACTGTCCTAGGAGGCACTGAGGCTGCTGTGACCTCATAACCAAAGCCAGCACCCAGCAGCCTAACACTGGCCTTGGAGTCACTCAGGTTGCTGTGACCTCACAAGCACAGCTACCAGCCATGACCCTGCCACTGGCCTAGGAGGCACGGAGGCTGCTGTAACCTCACAAGCACAGCCAGCAGCCAGGAGCCTGCCACTGTCCAAGGAGGCACTCAGGCTGCTGTGACCTCACCAGCACAGCCAGCAGCCAGGAGCCTGCCACTGGCCTAGGAGGCACTGAGGCTGCTGTGACCTCACAAGCACAGACAGCAGCCAGGAACCTGCCACTGGCCTCGGAGGCACACAGGCTGCTGTGACCTCACAAGCACAGCCAGCAACCAGGAGCCTGCCACTGGCCTACGAGGCACTGAGGCTGCTCTGACCTCACCAGCACAGCCAGCAGCCAGGAGCCTGCCACTGGCCTAGGAGGCACTGGGGATGCTGGGTCCTCACAAGCACAGCCAGCAGCCATGAGCCTGCCACTGTCCAAGGAGGCACTGAGGGTGCTGTGACCTCACAAGCACAACCAGCAGCCATGAGCCTGCCACTGGCCTAGGAGGCACTCAGGCTGCTGTGACCTCACAAGCACAGCCAGCAGCCAGGAGCCTGCCACTGGCCAATGAGGCACAGAGCCTGCTGTGACCTCACAAGCACAGCCAGCAGCCAGGAGCCTGCCACTGGTCTTGGAGGCACTGTGGCAGCTGTGACCTCACAAGCACAGCCAGCAGCCAGGAGCCTGCCACTGGCCTAGGTGGCACTGAGGCTGCTGTGACCTCACAAGCACAGCCAGCAGCCAGGAGCCTGCCACTGGCCTAGGAGGCACTGAGGCTGCTGTGACCTCTCAAGCACAGCCAGGAGCCAGGAGCCTGCCATTGGCCTAGGAGGCACTCAGGCTGCTGTGACCTCACAAGCACAGCCACCAGCCAGGAGCCTGGCACAGGCCTCGGAGGCACTGAGGCTGCTGTGGCCTCACAAGCACAGCCGGCAGCCAGCAGCCTGCAGCCTGCCACTGGCCTAGGAGGCACTGAGGCTGCTGTGACCTCGCAAGCACAGGCAGCAGGGGGCGCTGCACACTAATGTATGAGGCACTGAGGCTGCTGTGACCTCGCAATCACAGCCAGCAGCCAGGCGCCTGCCACTGGCCTCGGAGGCCCTGAGGGTGCTGTGACGTCACAAGCACAGCCAGCAGCCAGGAGCCTGCCACTGGCATCGCAGGGACAAAGGCTGCTGTGACGTCACAAGCACAGCCAGCAGCCAGGAGCCTGCCACTGGCATCGCAGGGACAAAGGCTGCTGTGACGTCACAAGCACAGCCAGCAGCCAGTAGCCTGCCACTGGTCTTGGAGGCACGGAGGCTGCCGTGACCTCACAAGCACAGCCAGCAGCCATGAGCCTGCCACTGGCTTAGCAGACACTGAAACTGCTGTGACCTCACAAGCACAGCCAGCAGCCAGGAGCCTGCCACTGGCCTAGGAGGCACTGAGGCTGCTGTGACCTCACAAGCACAGGCAGCAGCCATGAGCCTGTCACTGGCCTAGGAGGCACTGAGGCTGCTGTGACCTCACAAGCACAGCCAGCAGCCAGGAGCCTGCCACTGGCCTAGGTGACACTGGGGATGCTGTGACATCACAAGCACAGCCAGCAGCCAGTAGCCTGCCACTGGCCTAGGAGGCACGGAGGCTGCTCTCACTTCACAAGCACAGTCAGCAGCCAGGAGCCTGCCACTGTCCTAGGAGGTACTGAGGCTGCTGTGAGATCACAAGCACAGCCAGCAGCAAGGTGCCTGCCACTGTCCTAGGAGGCACTGAGGCTGCTGTGACCTCACAAGCACAGTCAGCAGCCAGGAGCCTGCCACTGGCCTAGGAGGCACTGAGACTGCCGTGACCTCACAAGCAAAGCCAGCAGACAGGAGCCTGCCACTGGCCTATGAGGCATTCAGGCTGCTGTGACCTCACAAGCACAGCCAGCAGCCAGGAGCCTGACACGGTCCTAGGAGGCACTGCGGCAGCTGTGACGTCACATGCACAGCCAGCAGCCATGAGCCTGCCACTGGCCTAGGAGGCACTGAGGCTGCTGTGACCTGACAAGCACAGCCAGCAGCCAGGAGCCTGCCGCTGGCCTTGGAGGCTCTCAGGCAGCTGTGACCTCACAAGCACAGGGAGCAGGGGCGCTGCTCACTACCTATGAGGCACTGAGGCTGCTGTGACCTGACAAGCACAGCCAGCAGCCAGCAGCCTGACACTGGGCTAGGAGGCACACAGGCTGCTCTGACCTCACAAGCACAGCCAGCAGCCATGAGCCTGCCACTTCCCTAGGAGGCCCGGAGGCTGCTGTGACCTCACAACCACAGCCAGCAGCCAGGAGCCTGCCACTGGCCTAGGAGGCACTGAGGCTGCTGTGACCTCACAAGCGCACCAGCATCCAGCAGCCTCCCACTGGTCTTGGAGGCACTGGGGCAGCTGTGACCTCACAAGCACAGCCCGCTGCCATGTGCCTGCCACTGTCCTAGGAGGCACTGAGGCTGCTGTGACCTCATAACCAAAGCCAGCACCCAGCAGCCTAACACTGGCCTTGGAGTCACTCAGGTTGCTGTGACCTCACAAGCACAGCTACCAGCCATGACCCTGCCACTGGCCTAGGAGGCACGGAGGCTGCTGTAACCTCACAAGCACAGCCAGCAGCCAGGAGCCTGCCACTGGCCTCGGAGGCACTGAGGCTGCTGTGACCTCACAAGCACAGTCAGCAGCCAGGAGCCTGCCGCTGGCCTAGGAGGCACTGAGGCTGCTGTGGCCTCACAAGCACAGCCGGCAGCCAGCAGCCTGCAGCCTGCCACTGGCCTAGGAGGCACTGAGGCTGCTGTGACCTCGCAAGCACAGGCAGCAGGGGGCGCTGCACACTAATGTATGAGGCACTGAGGCTGCTGTGACCTCGCAATCACAGCCAGCAGCCAGGCGCCTGCCACTGGCCTCGGAGGCCCTGAGGGTGCTGTGACGTCACAAGCACAGCCAGCAGCCAGGAGCCTGCCACTGGCATCGCAGGGACAAAGGCTGCTGTGACGTCACAAGCACAGCCAGCAGCCAGTAGCCTGCCACTGGTCTTGGAGGCACGGAGGCTGCCGTGACCTCACAAGCACAGCCAGCAGCCATGAGCCTGCCACTGGCTTAGCAGACACTGAAACTGCTGTGACCTCACAAGCACAGCCAGCAGCCAGGAGCCTGCCACTGGCCTAGGAGGCACTGAGGCTGCTGTGACCTCACAAGCACAGGCAGCAGCCATGAGCCTGTCACTGGCCTAGGAGGCACTGAGGCTGCTGTGACCTCACAAGCACAGCCAGCAGCCAGGAGCCTGCCACTGGCCTAGGTGACACTGGGGATGCTGTGACATCACAAGCACAGCCAGCAGCCAGTAGCCTGCCACTGGCCTAGGAGGCACGGAGGCTGCTCTCACTTCACAAGCACAGTCAGCAGCCAGGAGCCTGCCACTGTCCTAGGAGGTACTGAGGCTGCTGTGAGATCACAAGCACAGCCAGCAGCAAGGTGCCTGCCACTGTCCTAGGAGGCACTGAGGCTGCTGTGACCTCACAAGCACAGTCAGCAGCCAGGAGCCTGCCACTGGCCTAGGAGGCACTGAGACTGCCGTGACCTCACAAGCAAAGCCAGCAGCCAGGAGCCTGCCACTGGCCTATGAGGCATTCAGGCTGCTGTGACCTCACAAGCACAGCCAGCAGCCAGGAGCCTGACACGGTCCTAGGAGGCACTGCGGCAGCTGTGACGTCACATGCACAGCCAGCAGCCATGAGCCTGCCACTGGCCTAGGAGGCACTGAGGCTGCTGTGACCTGACAAGCAAAGCCAGCAGCCAGGAGCCTGCCGCTGGCCTTGGAGGCTCTCAGGCAGCTGTGACCTCACAAGCACAGGGAGCAGGGGCGCTGCTCACTACCTATGAGGCACTGAGGCTGCTGTGACCTGACAAGCACAGCCAGCAGCCAGCAGCCTGACACTGGGCTAGGAGGCACACAGGCTGCTCTGACCTCACAAGCACAGCCAGCAGCCATGAGCCTGCCACTGCCCTAGGAGGCCCGGAGGCTGCTGTGACCTCACAACCACAGCCAGCAGCCAGGAGCCTGCCACTGGCCTAGGAGGCACTGAGGCTGCTGTGACCTCACAAGCGCAGCCAGCATCCAGGAGCCTGCCACTGGTCTTGGAGGCACTGGGGCAGCTGTGACCTCACAAGCACAGCCCGCTGCCATGAGCCTGCCACTGTCCTAGGAGGCACTGAGGCTGCTGTGACCTCATAACCAAAGCCAGCACCCAGCAGCCTAACACTGGCCTTGGAGTCACTCAGGTTGCTGTGACCTCACAAGCACAGCCAGCAGCCAGGAGCCTGCCACTGGCCTAGGAGGCACAGAGCCTGCTGTGACCTCACAAGCACAGCCAGCAGCCAGGAGCCTGCCACTGGCCAATGAGGCACAGAGCCTGCTGTGACCTCACAAGCACAGCCAGCAGCCAGGAGCCTGCCACTGGTCTTGGAGGCACTGTGGCAGCTGTGACCTCACAAGCACAGCCAGCAGCCAGGAGCCTGCCACTGGCCTAGGTGGCAGTGAGGCTGCTGTGACCTCACAAGCACAGCCAGCAGCCAGGAGCCTGCCACTGGCCTAGGAGGCACTGAGGCTGCTGTGACCTCTCAAGCACAGCCAGGAGCCAGGAGCCTGCCATTGGCCTAGGAGGCACTCAGGCTGCTGTGACCTCACAAGCACAGCCACCAGCCAGGAGCCTGGCACAGGCCTCGGAGGCACTGAGGCTGCTGTGGCCTCACAAGCACAGCCGGCAGCCAGCAGCCTGCAGCCTGCCACTGGCCTAGGAGGCACTGAGGCTGCTGTGACCTCGCAAGCACAGGCAGCAGGGGGCGCTGCACACTAATGTATGAGGCACTGAGGCTGCTGTGACCTCGCAATCACAGCCAGCAGCCAGGCGCCTGCCACTGGCCTCGGAGGCCCTGAGGGTGCTGTGACGTCACAAGCACAGCCAGCAGCCAGGGGCCTGCCACTGGCATCGCAGGGACAAAGGCTGCTGTGACGTCACAAGCACAGCCAGCAGCCAGTAGCCTGCCACTGGTCTTGGAGGCACGGAGGCTGCCGTGACCTCACAAGCACAGCCAGCAGCCATGAGCCTGCCACTGGCTTAGCAGACACTGAAACTGCTGTGACCTCACAAGCACAGCCAGCAGCCAGGAGCCTGCCACTGGCCTAGGAGGCACTGAGGCTGCTGTGACCTCACAAGCACAGGCAGCAGCCATGAGCCTGTCACTGGCCTAGGAGGCACTGAGGCTGCTGTGACCTCACAAGCACAGCCAGCAGCCAGGAGCCTGCCACTGGCCTAGGTGACACTGGGGATGCTGTGACATCACAAGCACAGCCAGCAGCCAGTAGCCTGCCACTGGCCTAGGAGGCACGGAGGCTGCTCTCACTTCACAAGCACAGTCAGCAGCCAGGAGCCTGCCACTGTCCTAGGAGGTACTGAGGCTGCTGTGAGATCACAAGCACAGCCAGCAGCAAGGTGCCTGCCACTGTCCTAGGAGGCACTGAGGCTGCTGTGACCTCACAAGCACAGTCAGCAGCCAGGAGCCTGCCACTGGCCTAGGAGGCACTGAGACTGCCGTGACCTCACAAGCAAAGCCAGCAGCCAGGAGCCTGCCACTGGCCTATGAGGCATTCAGGCTGCTGTGACCTCACAAGCACAGCCAGCAGCCAGGAGCCTGACACGGTCCTAGGAGGCACTGCGGCAGCTGAGACGTCACATGCACAGCCAGCAGCCATGAGCCTGCCACTGGCCTAGGAGGCACTGAGGCTGCCGTGACCTGACAAGCACAGCCAGCAGCCAGCAGCCTGACACTGGGCTAGGAGGCACACAGGCTGCTCTGACCTCACAAGCACAGCCAGCAGCCATGAGCCTGCCACTGGCCTAGGAGGCACTGGGGATGCTGGGTCCTCACAAGCACAGCCAGCAGCCATGATACTGCCGCTCTCCAAGGAGGCACTGAGGCTGATGTGACCTCACAAGCACAACCAGCAGCCATGAGCCTGCCACTGGCCTAGGAGGCACAGAGGCTGCTGTGACCTCCCAAACACAGCCAGCAGCCATGAGCCTGCCACTGTCCTAGGAGGCACTGAGGCTGCTGTGACCTCACAAGCACAGCCAGCAGCCATGAGCCTGCCACTGGCCTAGGAGGCACTGTGGCAGCTGTGACCTCATAAGCACAGCCAGCAGCCATGAGCCTGCCACTGGCCTGGGAGACACACAGGCTGCTGTGACCTCACAAGCACAGCCAGGAGCCAGGAGCCTGCCACTGGCCTACGAGGCACTGAGGCTGCTGTGACCTCACAAGCACAGCCAGCAACCAGGAGCCTGCCACTGCCCTATGAGGCACCAAGGATGCTGTGACCTCACAAGCACAGTCAGCAGCCAGGAGCCTGCCGCTGGCCTAGGAGGCACTGAGGCTGCTGTGACCTCACAAGCACAGCCAGCAGCCAGGAGCCTGCCACTGGCCTAGGAGGCACTGAGGCTGCTCTGACCTCACAAGCACAGCCAGCAGCCAGGAACCTGCTACTGGCATCGCAGGGACAAAGGCTGCTGTGACGTCACAAGCACAGCCAGCAGCCAGTAGCCTGCCACTGGTCTTGGAGGCTCTGTGGCAGCTGTGACCTCACAACCACAGCCAGCAGCCAGGAGCCTGCCACTGGCTTAGCAGACACTGAAACTGATGTGACCTCACAAGCACAGCCAGCAGCCAGGAGCCTGCCACTGGCCTAGGAGGCACTGAGGCTGCTGTGACCTCACAAGCACAGGCAGCAGCCATTAGCCTGTCACTGGCCTAGGAGGCACTGAGGCTGCTGTGACCTCACAAGCACAGCCAGCAGCCAGGAGCCTGCCACTGGCCTAGGTGACACTGGGGATGCTGTGACATCACAAGCACAACCAGCAGCCTGCCACTGGTCTAGGAGGCACGGAGGCTGCTCTCACTTCACAAGCACAGTCAGCAGCCAGGAGCCTACCACTGGCCTAGGAGGTACTGAGGCTGCTGTGAGATCACAAGCACAGCCAGCAGCAAGGTGCCTGCCACTGGCCTAGGAGGCACTGCGGCTGCTGTGACCACAAAAGCACAGCCAGCAGCTAGGAGCATGCCACTGGCGTAGGAGGCACTGAGGCTGCTGTGACCTTCCAAGCACAGTCAGCAGCCAGGAGCCTGCCACTGGCCTAGGAGGCACTGAGGCTGCCGTGACCTCACAAGCACAGCCAGCAGCCAGGAGCCTGCCACTGGCCTAGCAGGCATTCAGGCTGCTGTGACCTCACAAGCACAGCCAGCAGCCATGAACCTGCCACTGGCCTCGGAGGCATGGAGGCTGCTGTGACCTCACAAGCACAGGCAGCAGCCAGGAGCCTGCCACTGGCCTAGGAGGCACTGAGGCTGCTGTGACCTCACAAGCATAGCCAGCAGCCAGGAGCCTGCCACTGGCCTAGGAGGCACTGAGACTGCTGTGACCTCACAAGCACAGCCAGCAGCCAGGAGCCTGCCACTGGCCTAGGTGACACTGGGGATGCTGTGACATCACAAGCACAACCAGCAGCCTCCCACTGGCCTAGGAGGCACGGAGGGTGCTCTCACCTCACAAGCACAGGCAGCAGCCAGGAGCCTGCCACTGGCCGAGGAGGCACCGAGGCTGCTGTGACGTCACAAGCACAGACAACAGGGGCTGCTGCTCACTATCTATGAGGCACTGAGGCTGCTGTGACCCCACAAGCACAGCCAGCAGCCATGAGCCTGCCACTGGCCTTGGAGGCACACAGGCTGCTGTGACCTCACCAGCACAGCCAGCAGCCAGGAGCCTGCCTCTGGCCTAGGAGGCACTGAGGCTGCTCTGACCTCACAAGCACAGCCAGCAACCAGGAGCCTGCCACTGGCCTAGGAGGCAACAAGGATGCTGTGACCTCACAAGCACAGCCAGCAGCCAGGAGCCTGCCACTGGCCTAGGAGGCACTGGGGATGCTGGGTCCTCACAAGCACAGCCAGCAGCCATGATACTGCCACTGTCCAAGGAGGCACTGAGGCTGATGTGACCTCACAAGCACAACCAGCAGCCATGAGCCTACCACTGGCCTAGGAGGCACGGAGGCTGCTGTGACCTCCCAAGCACAGCCAGCAGCCATGAGCCTGCAACTGTCCTAGGAGGCACTGCGGCAGCTGTGACCTCACAAGCACAGCCAGGAGCCATGAGCCTGCCACTGTCCTAGGAGGCACTGAGGCTGCTGTGACCTCACAAGCACAGCCAGCAGCCAGGAGCCTGCCGCTGGCTTCGGAGGCTCTCAGGCAGCTGTGACCTCACAAGCACAGGGAGCAGGGGCGCTGCTCACTACCTATGAGGCACTGAGGATGCTGTGACCTCACAAGCACAGCCAGCAGCCAGCAGCCTGACACTGGGCTAGGAGGCACACAGACTGCTGTGACCTTCCAAGCACAGCCAGCAGCCATGAGCCTGCCACTGGCCTAGGAGGCACTGAGGCTGCTGTGATGTCACAGGCACAGCCAGCAGCCAGGAGCCTGCCACTGGCCTAGGAGACTCTCAGGCTACTGTGACCTCACAAGCACAGCCAGCAACCAGGAGCCTGCCACTGGCCTCGGAGGCACTGAGGTTGCTGTGATGTCACAAGCACAGCCAGCACCCAGGAGCCTAACACTGGCCTTGGAGTCACTCAGGATGCTGTGACCTCACAAGCACAGCCAGCAGCCAGGACCCTGCCACTGGCTTAGGAGGCACTGAGGCTGCTGTAACCTCACAAGCACAGGCAGCAGCCAGGAGCCTGCCACTGGTCTTGCAGGCACTGGGGCAGCTGTGACCTCACAAGCACAGCCCGCTGCCATGTGCCTGCCACTGTCCTAGGAGGCACTGAGGCTGCTGTGACCTCTCAAGCACAGCCAGCAGCCATGAGCCTGCCACTGGCCTAGGAGGCACTGAGGCTGCTGTGACCTCACAAGCACAGCCAGCAGGCATGAGCCTGCCACTGTTTTAGGAGGCACTGAGGCTGCTGTGACCTCACAAGCACAGACAGCAGCCAGGAGCCTGCCGCTGGCCTAGGAGGCACTCAGGCTGCTGTGACCTCACAAGCACAGCCAGCAGCCAGGAGCCTGGCACAGGCCTCGGAGGCACTGAGGCTGCTGTGACCTCACAAGCACAGCCGGCAGCCAGCAGCCTGCAGCCTGCCACTGGCCTAGGAGGCACTGAGGCTGCTGTGACCTCACAAGCACAGCCAGCATCCAGGAGCCTGCCATTGGCTTAGCAGACCGTGAAACTGATATGACCTCACAAGCACAGCCAGCAGCCAGCAGCCTGAAACTGGGGTAGGAAACACTCAGGATGCTGTGACCTCTCAAGCACAGCCAGCAGCCAGGAGCCTGCCACTGGCCTGGGAGGCACTGAGGCTGCTGTGGCCCCACAATCACAGCCAGCAGCCATGAGGCTGTCACTGGCCTATGAGGCACTCAGGCTGCTGTGACCTCTCAAGCACAGCCAGCAGCCAGGAGCCTGGCACAGGCCTCGGAGGCACTGAGGCTGCTGTGACCCCACAAGCACAGCCGGCAGCCATGAGCCTGCCACTGACGTAGGAGGCACTGAGGCTGCTGTAACATCACAAGCAGACACAGCAGCCAGGAGCCTGCCACTGGCCTAGGAGGCACTGAGTCTGCTGTGACCTTCCAAGCACAGCCAGCAGCCAGGAACCTGCCGCTGGCCTCGGAGGCGCTCAGGCAGCTCAGACCTCACAAGCACAGCCAGCAGCCAGGAACCTGACACGGTCCTAGGAGGCACTGCGGCAGCTGTGACCTCACATGCACAGCCAGCAGCCAGGAGCCTGCCACTGTCCTAGGAGGCACTGAGGCTGCTGTGACCTCACAAGCACAGCCAGCAGCCAGGAGCCTGCCGCTGGCCTCGGAGGCTCTCAGGCAGCTGTGACCTCACAAGCACAGGGAGCAGGGGCGCTGCTCACTACCTATGAGGCACTGAGGATGCTGTGACCTCACAAGCACAGCCAGCAGCCAGCAGCCTGACACTGGGCTAGGAGGCACACAGACTGCTGTGACCTTCCAAGCACAGCCAGCAGCCAGGAGCCTGCTACGGTCCTAGGAGGCACTGAGGCTGCTGTGACCTCACAAGCACAGCCAGCAGCCAGGAGCCTGCCACTGGCCTAGGAGGCACCGAGGCTGCTGTGACCTCACAAGCACAGCCAGCAGCCAGGAGCCTGCCGCTGGCCTAGGAGGCACTGAGGCTGCTGTGACCTCACAAGCACAGTCAGCAGCCAGGAGCCTGCCACTGTCCTAGGAGGCACTGAGGCAGCTGTGACCTGACAAGCACAGTCAGCAGCCAGGAGCCTGCCTCTGGTCTCAGAGGCACTGAGGCTGCTGTGACCTCACAAGCACAGACAGCAGCCATGAGCCTGCCACTGGCCTAGGAGGCACTGAGGCTGCTGTGACCTCACAAGCACAGCCAGCAGCTAGGAGCCTGCCGCTGGCCTAGGAGGCACTGAGGCTGCTCTGACCTCACAAGCACAGCCAGCAGCCAGGAGCCTGCCACTGGCCTAGGTGACACTGGGGATGCTGTGACATCACAAGCACAACCAGCAGCCTGCCACTGGCCTAGGAGGCACTGAGGCTGCTGTGAGATCACAAGCACAGCCAGCAGCAAGGTGCCTGCCACTGTCCTAGGAGGCACTGCGGCTGCTGTGACCACAAAAGTACAGCCAGCAGCTAGGAGCATGCCACTGGCGTAGGAGGCACTGAGGCTGCTGTGACCTTCCAAGCACAGTCAGCAGCCAGGAGCCTGCCACTGGCCTAGGAGGCACTGAGGCTGCCGTGACCTCACAAGCACAGCCAGCAGCCAGGAGCCTGCCACTGGCCTAGCAGGCATTCAGGCTGCTGTGACCTCACAAGCACAGCCAGCAGCCATGAGCCTGCCACTGGCCTCGGAGGCAGTGAGGCTGCTGTGACCTGAAAAACACAGGCAGCAGCCAGGAGCCTGCCACTGGCCTAGGAGGCACTGAGACTGCTGTGACCTCACAAGATAGCCAGCAGCCATGAGCCTGTCACTGGCCTAGGAGGCACTGAGGCTGCTGTGACCTCACAAGCACAGCCAGCAGCCAGGAGCCTGCCCCTGGCCTAGGTGACACTGGGGATGCTGTGACATCACAAGCACAACCAGAAGCCTGCCACTGACCTACGAGGCACGGAGGCTGCTCTCACCTCACAAGCACAGTCATCAGCAAGGAGCCTGCCACTGGCCTAGGAGGCACTGAGGCTGCTGTGACCTCACAAGCACAGCCAGCAGCCAGGAGCCTGCCACTGGCCGAGGAGGCATCGAGGCTGCTGTGCCCTCACAAGCACAGACAACAGGGGCTGCTGCTCACTATCTATGAGGCACTGCGGCTGCTGTGACCTGACAAGCACAGCCAGCAGCCAGGAGCCTGCCACTGGCCTTGGAGGCACTGAGGCTGCTGTGACCTCACCAGCACAGCCAGCAGCCATGAGCCTGCCTCTGGCCTAGGAGGCACGGAGGCTGCTCTGACCTCACAAGCACAGCCAGCAACCAGGAGCCTGCCACTGGCCTAGGAGGCAACAAGGATGCTGTGACCTCACAAGCACAGCCAGCAGCCAGGAGCCTGCCACTGGCCTAGGAGGCACTCAGGCTGCTGTGCCCTCACAAGCACAGACAACAGGGGCTGCTGCTCACTATCTATGAGGCACTGAGGCTGCTGTGACCCCACAAGCACAGCCAGCAGCCATGAGCCTGCCACTGGCTAGGAGGCACACAGGCTGCTGTGACCTCACCAGCACAGCCAGCAGCCATGAGCCTGCCTCTGGCCTAGGAGGCACTGAGGCTGCTCTGACCTCACAAGCACAGCCAGCAACCAGGAGCCTGCCACTGGCCTAGGAGGCAACAAGGCTGCTGTGACCTCACAAGCACAGCCAGCAGCCAGGAGCCTGATACTGGCCTCGGAGGCTCTCAGGCAGCTGTGACCTCACAAGCACAGGGAGCAGGGGCGCTGCTCACTACCTATGAGGCACTGAGGATGCTGTGACCTCACAAGCACAACCAGCAGCCAGCAGCCTGACACTGGGCTAGGAGGCACACAGACTGCTGTGACCTTCCAAGCACAGCCAGCAGCCATGAGCCTGCTACGGTCCTAGGAGGCACTGAGGCTGCTGTGACCTCACAAGCACAGCCAGCAGCCAGGAGCCTGCCACTGTCCTGGAGATACTGAGGCTGCTGTGAGATCACAAGCACAGCCAGCAGCAAGGTGCCTGCCACTGGCCTAGGAGGCACTGCGGCTGCTGTGACCACAAAAGCACAGCCAGCAGCTAGGAGCATGCCACTGGCGTAGGAGGCACTGAGGCTGCTGTGACCTTCCAAGCACAGTCAGCAGCCAGTAGCCTGCCACTGGTCTTGGAGGCACTGGGGCAGCTGTGACCTCACAAGCACAGCCCGCTGCCATGTG
The DNA here is from genome assembly GCF_036370855.1 of Dromaius novaehollandiae. Taxonomy (NCBI): domain Eukaryota; kingdom Metazoa; phylum Chordata; class Aves; order Casuariiformes; family Dromaiidae; genus Dromaius; species Dromaius novaehollandiae. Next base: position 3,204,979 of record NC_088103.1, on the reverse strand, counting down.
CCTGCCACTGTCCTAGGAGGCACTGAGGCTGCTGTGACCTCACAAGCACAGCCAGCAGCCATGAGCCTGCCACTGGTCTCGGAGGCACTGAGGCTGCTGTGACCTCATAACCACAGCCAGCACCCAGCAGCCTAACACTGGCCTTGGAGTCACTCAGGATGCTGTGACCTCACAAGCACAGCTACCAGCCATGACCCTGCCACTGGCCTAGGAGGCACAGAGGCTGCTGTAACCTCACAAGCACAGCCAGCCTCCAGGAGCCTGCCACTGGCCTAGGAGGCACTCAGCCTGCTGTGACCTCACAAACACAGCCAGCAGCCAGGAGCCTGCCACTGGCCTATGAGGCACTGAGGCTGCTGTGACCTCACAAGCACAGACAGCAGCCATGAACCTGCCACTGGCCTGGGAGGCACACAGGCTGTTGTGACCTCACAAGCACAGCCAGCAACCAGGAGCCTGCCACTGGCCTACGAGGCACTGAGGCTGCTCTGACCTCACAAGCACAGCCAGCAGCCAGGAGCCTGCCACTGGCCTAGGAGGCACTGGGGATGCTGGGTCCTCACAAGCACAGCCAGCAGCCAGGAGCCTGCCACTGTCCAAGGAGACACTGAGGGTGCTGTGACCTCACAAGCACAACCAGCAGCCATGAGCCTGCCACTGGCCTCGGAGGCACGGAGGCTGCTGTGACCTCACAAGCACAGCCAGCAGCCATGAGCCTGCCACTGGCCAATGAGGCACAGAGCCTGCTGTGACCTCACAAGCACAGCCAGCAGCCAGGAGCCTGCCACTGGTCTTGGAGGCACTGAGGCTGCTGTGACCTCACAAGCACAGCCAGGAGCCAGGAGCCTGCCACTGGCCTAGGAGGCACTGAGGCTGCTGTGACCTCACAAGCACAGCCAGCAGCCAGGAGCCTGCCACTGGCCTAGCAGGCACTGAGGCTGCTGTGACCTGACAAGCACAGCCAGCAGCCATGAGCCTGCCACTGGTCTTGGAGGCACTGGGGCAGCTGTGACCTCACAAGCACAGCCCGCTGCCATGTGCCTGCCACTGGCCTAGGAGGCACTGAGGCTGCTGTGACCTCACAAGCACAGCCAGCAGCCAGGCGCCTGCCACTGGCCTCGGAGGCCCTGAGGCTGCTGTGACCTCACAAGAAAAGCCAGCAGCCAGGAGCCTGCCGCTGGCCTAGGAGGCACTCAGGCTGCTGTGACCTCACAAGCACAGCCACCAGCCAGGAGCCTGGCACAGGCCTAGGAGGCACTGAGGCTGCTGTGGCCTCACAAGCACAGCCGGCAGCCAGCAGCCTGCAGCCTGCCACTGGCCTAGGAGGCACTGAGGCTGCTGTGACCTCACAAGCACAGCCAGCAGGGGGCGCTGCACACTAATGTATGAGGCACTGAGGCTGCTGTGACCTCACAAGCACAGCCAGCAGCCAGGCGCCTGCCACTGGCCTCGGAGGCCCTGAGGCTGCTGTGACGTCACAAGCACAGCCAGCAGCCAGGAGCCTGCCACTGGTCTTGGAGGCACTGGGGCAGCTGTGACCTCACAAGCACAGCCCGCTGCCATGTGCCTGCCACTGTCCTAGGAGGCACTGAGGCTGCTGTGACCTCACAAGCACAGCCAGCAGCCATGAGCCTGCCACTGGCCTAGGAGGCAGTGAGGCTGCTGTAACCTCACAAGCACAGCCAGCAGCCAGGAGCCTGCCACTGGCCTCGGAGGCACTGAGGCTGCTGTGACCTCACAAGCACAGCCAGCAGCCAGGAGCCTGCCACTGGCCTAGGAGGCACTGAGGCTGCTGTGACCTCACAAGCACAGACAGCAGCCATGAGCCTGCCACTGGCCTATGAGGCACGGAGGCTGCTGTGACCTGACAAGCACAGCCAGCAGCCAGGAGCCTGCCGCTGGCCTCGGAGGCACTGAGGCTGCTGTGACCTCACAAGCACAGCCAGCACCTAGGAGCCTGCCGCTGGTTCGGAGGCACTAAGGCTGCTGTGAGCTCACAAGCACAGACAGAAGCCAAGAGCCTGACACTGGCCTAGGAGGCCTTCAAGCTGCTGTGACCTCACAAGCACAGCCAGCAGCCAGGAACCTGCTACTGGCATCGCAGGGACAAAGGCTGCTGTGACGTCACAAGCACAGCCAGCAGCCAGGAGCCTGCCACTCGCCTTGGAGGCTCTGTGGCAGCTGTGACCTCACAACCACAGCCAGCAGCCATGAGCCTGCCACTGGCTTAGCAGACACTGAAACTGATGTGACCTCACAAGCACAGCCAGCAGCCAGGAGCCTGCCACTGGCCTAGGAGGCACTGAGGCTGCTGTGACCTCACAAGCACAGGCAGCAGCCATGAGCCTGTCACTGGCCTAGGAGGCACTGAGGCTGCTGTGACCTCACAAGCACAACCAGCAGCCAGGAGCCTGCCACTGGCCTAGCAGGCACTGGGGATGCTGTGACCTCACAAGCACATCCAGCAGCCATGAGCCTGCCACTGGCCTAGGAGGCACGGAGGCTGCTGTGACCGCACAAGCACAGCCAGCAGCCAGGAGCCTGCCACTGGCCTAGGAGGCACTGGGGATGCTGTGACCTCACAAGCACAGCCAGCAGCCAGGAGCCTGCCACTGGCGTAGGAGGCACTGTGGCAGCTGTGACCTCATAAGCACAGCCAGCAGCCATGAGCCTGCCACTGGCCTGGGAGACACACAGGCTGCTGTGACCTCACAAGCACAGCCAGCAGCCAGGAGCCTGACACTGACCTACGAGGCACTGAGGCTGCTCTGAAATCACAAGCACAGCCAGCAACCAGGAGCCTGCCACTGGGCTATGAGGCACCAAGGATGCTGTGACCTCACAAGCACAGCCAGCAGCCAGGAGCCTGCCACTGGCTTAGCAGACACTGAAACTGATGTGACCTCACAAGCACAGCCAGCAGCCAGGAGCCTGCCACTGTCCTAGGAGGTACTGAGGCTGCTGTGAGATCACAAGCACAGCCAGCAGCAAGGTGCCTGCCACTGGCCTAGGAGGCACTGCGGCTGCTGTGACCACAAAAGCACAGCCAGCAGCTAGGAGCATGCCACTGGCGTAGCAGGCACTGAGGCTGCTGTGACCTTCCAAGCACAGTGAGCAGCCAGGAGCCTGCCACTGGCCTCGGAGGCACTGAGGCTGCCGTGACCTCACAAGCACAGCCAGCAGCCAGGAGCCTGCCACTGGCCTAGGAGGCACTGAGGCTGCTGTGACCTCACAAGCACAGCCAGCAGCCAGGAGCCTGCCACTGGCTTCGGAGGCAGTGAGGCTGCTGTGACCTGAAAAGCACAGGCAGCAGCCAGGAGCCTGCCACTGGCCTAGGAGGCACTGAGGCTGCTGTGACCTCACAAGCATGGCCAGCAGCCATGAGCCTGTCACTGGCGTAGGAGGCACTGAGGCTGCTGTGACCTCACAATCACAGCCAGCAGCCAGGAGCCTGCCACAGGCCTAGGTGACACTGGGGAGGCTGTGACATCACAAGCACAACCAGCAGCCTGCCACTGGCCTAGGAGGCACGGAGGCTGCTCTCACCTCACAAGCACAGTCATCAGCCAGGAGCCTGCCACTGGCATAGGAGGCACTGAGGCTCCTGTGACCTCACAAGCACAGCCAGCAGCCAGGAGCCTGCCACTGGCCGAGGAGGCACCGAGGCTGCTGTGACCTCACAAGCACAGACAACAGGGGCTGCTGCTCACTATCTATGAGGCACTCAGGCTGCCGTGACCTCACAAGCACAGCCAGCAGCCATGAGCCTGCCACTGGCCTAGGAGGCACACAGGCTGCTGTGACCTCACCAGCACAGCCAGCAGCCAGGAGCCTGCCACTGGCCTAGGAGGCACTGAGGCTGCTCTGACCTCACAAGCACAGGCAGCAACAAGGAGCCTGCCACTGGCCTATGAGGCACCAGGGATGCTGTGACCTCACAAGCACAGCCAGCAGCCAGGAGCCTGCCACTGGCCTAGGAGGCACTGGGGATGCTGGGTCCTCACAAGCACAGCCAGCAGCCAGGAGCCTGCCACTGTCCAAGGAGACACTGAGGCTGCTGTGACCTCACAAGCACAACCAGCAGCCATGAGCCTGCCACTGGCCTAGGAGGCAACAAGGCTGCTGTGACCTCCCAAGCACAGCCAGCAGCCATGAGCCTGCCACTGTCCTAGGAGGCACTGGGGATGCTGTGACCTCACAAGCACAGCCAGCAGCCAGGAGCCTGCCACTGGCCTAGGAGGCACTGAGGCTGCTCTGACCTCATAAGCACAGCCAGCAGCCATGAGCCTGCCACTGGCCTGGGAGACACACAGGCTGCTGTGACCCCACAAGCACAGCCAGGAGCCAGGAGCCTGCCACTGACCTACGAGGCACTGAGGCTGCTCTGACCTCACAAGCACAGCCAGCAACCAGGAGCCTGCCACTGGCCTATGAGGCACCAAGGATGCTGTGACCTCACAAGCACAGCCAGCAGCCAGGAGCCTGCCACTGGCCTAGGAGGCACTAGGGATGCTGGGTCCTCACAAGCACAGCCAGCAGCCAGGAGCCTGCCACTGGCCTCGGAGGCACGGAGGCTGCTGTGACCTCACAGGCACAGCCAGCAGCCAGGAGCCTGCCACTGGCCAATGAGGCACAGAGCCTGCTGTGAGCTCACAAGCACAGTCAGCAGCCAGGAGCCTGCCACTGGTCTTGGAGGCACTGTGGCAGCTGTGACCTGACAAGCACAGGCAGCAGCCAGGAGCCTGCCACTGGCGTCGGAGGCACTGAGGCTGCTGTGACCTCACAAGCACAGGCAGCAGTCATGAGCCTGTCACTGGCCTAGGAGGCACTGAGGCTGCTGTGACCTCACAAGCACAGCCAGCAGCCAGCAGCCTGCCACTGGCCCAGGTGACACTGAGGCTGCTGTGACCTCACAAGCACAGGCAGCAGCCAGGAGCCTGCCACAGGCCTAGGAGGCACTGAGGGTACTGTGATGTCACAGGCACAGCCAGCAGCCATGAGCCTGCCACTGGCCTAGGAGACTCTCAGGCTACTGTGACCTCACAAGCACAGTCAGCAGCCAGGAGCCTGCCACTGGTCTCGGAGGCAGTGAGGCTGCTGTGACCTCACAACCACAGTCAGCACCCAGGAGCCTAACACTGGCCTTGGAGTCACTCAGGATGCTGTGACCTCACAAGCACAGCCAGCAGCCAGGACCCTGCCTCTGGCCTCGGAGGCGCTCAGGCAGCTCAGACCTCACAAGCACAGCCAGCAGCCAGGAGCCTGACACGGTCCTAGGAGGCACTGCGGCAGCTGTGACGTCACATGCACAGCCAGCAGCCAGGAGCCTGCCACTGGCCTAGGAGGCACTGAGGCTGCTGTGACCTGACAAGCACAGCCAGCAGCCAGGAGCCTGCCACTGGCCTAGGAGACACGGAGGCTGCTGTGACCTGACAAGCACAGCCAGCAGCCATGAGCCTGCCACTGGCCTAGGAGGCACTGAGGCAGCTGTGACCTCACCAGCACAGCCAGCAGCCATGAGCCTGCCGCTGGTCTTGGAGGCACTGGGGCAGCTGTGACCTCACAAGCACAGCCAGCAGCCAGGAGCCTGCCATTGGCTTAGCAGACACTGAAACTGCTCTGACATCACAAGCACAGCCAGCAGCCATGAGCCTGCCTCTGGCCTGGGAGGCACTCAGGCTGCTGTGAGCTCACAAGCACAGCCAGCAGCCAGGAGCCTGCTATTGGCCTAGGAGGCACTGAGGCTGCTGTGACCTCACTAGCACAGCCAGCAGCCAGGAGCCTGCCACTGGCCTCAGAGGCACTGAGGCTGCTGTAACCTCACAAGCACAGCCGGCAGCCAGCAGCCTGCCACTGGCCTAGGAGGCACTCAGGCTGCTATGATCTCACAAGCACAGCCAGCAGCCAGGAGCCTGCCACCTGCCTAGGAGGCACCAAGGCTGCTGTGACCTCAAAAACACAGCCAGCAGCCAGGAGCCTGCCACTGGCCTAGGAGGCACTGGGGATGCTGTGACCTCACAAGCACAGCCAGCAGCCAGGAGCCTGCCACTGGGCTAGGAGGCACTGAGGTTGCTGTGACCTCACAAGCACAGCCAGCAGCCAGGAGCCTGCCACTGGCCTGGGAGACACACAGGCTGCTGTGACCTCACAAGCACAGCCAGGAGCCAGAAGCCTGCCACTGACCTACGAGGCACTGAGGCTGCTCTGACCTCACAAGCACAGCCAGCAACCAGGAGCCTGCCACTGGCCTATGAGGCACCAAGGATGCTGTGACCTCACAAGCACAGCCAGCAGCCATGAGCCTGCCACTGGCCTAGGAGGCACGGAGGCTGCTGTGACCTCACAAGCACAGCCAGCAGCCAGGAGCCTGCCACTGTCCAAGGAGGCACTGAGGCTGCTGTGACCTCACAAGCACAGCCAGCAGACAGCAGCCTGCCACTGGCCAATGAGGCACAGAGCCTGCTGTGACCTCACAAGCACAGCCAGCAGCCAGGACCCTGCCACTGGTCTTGGAGGCACTGTGGCAGCTGTGACCTCATAAGCACAGCCAGCAGCCAGGAGCCTGCCACAGGCCTACAAGGTACTGAGGCTGCTGTGACCTCACAAGCACAGCCAGCAGCCAGGAGCCTGCCACTGGCCAATGAGGCACAGAGCCTGCTGTGACCTCACAAGCACAGCCAGCAGCGAGGAGCCTGCCACTGGTCTTGGAGGCACTGTGGCAGCTGTGACCTCACAAGCACAGCCAGCAGCCAGGAGCCTGCCACTGTCCTAGGAGGCACTGAGGCTGCTGTGACCTCACAAGCACAGCCAGCAGCCAGGAGCCTGCCACTGGCCTAGGAGGCAGTGAGGCTGCTGTGACCTCACAAGCACAGGCAGCAGCCAGGAGCCTGCCACTGGCCTAGGAGGCACTCAGGCTGCTGTGACCTCACAAGCACAGGCAGCAGCCATGAGCCTGTCACTGGCCTAGGAGGCACAGAGCCTGCTGTGACCTCACAAGCACAGCCAGCAGCCAGGAGCCTGCCACTGGCCCAGGTGACACTGAGGCTGCTGTGACATCACAAGCACAGCCAGCAGCCAGGAGCCTGCCACTGGCCTAGGAGGCACTGAGGCTGCTGTGACCTCACAAGCACAGGCAGCAGCCAGGAGCCTGCCACTGGCCTAGGAGGCACTCAGGCTGCTGTGACCTCACAAGCACAGCCAGCAGCCATGAGCCTGCCACTGGCCTAGGAGGCACTGAGGCTGCTGTGACCTCACAAGCACAGCCAGCAGCCAGGAGCCTGCCACTGGCCCAGGTGACACTGAGGCTGCTGTGACATCACAACCACAGCCAGCAGCCTGCCACTGGCCTCGGAGGCACGGAGGCTGCTGTGACCTCACAAGCACAGCCAGCAGCCAGGAGCCTGCCACTGGCCTAGGAGACACTAAGGATGCTGTGTCCTCACAAACAAAGCCAGCAGCCAGGAGCCTGCCACTGGTCTTGGAGGCACTGAGACTGCTGTGACCTCACAAGCACAGCCCGCTACCATGTGCCTGCCACTGTCCTAGGAGGCACTGAGGCTGCTGTGACCTCACAAGCACAGCCAGCAGCCAGGAGCCTGCCACTGTCCTAGGAGGCACTGAGGCTGCTGTGCGCTCACAAGCACAGCCAGCAGCCAGGAGCCTGCCACTGGCCTAGGAGACACTAAGGATGCTGTGTCCTCACAAACACAGCCAGCAGCCATGAGCCTGCCACTGTCCTAGGAGGCACGGAGGCTGCTGTGACCTGACAAGCACAGCCAGCAGCCATGAGCCTGCCACTGGCCTAGGAGGCACTGAGGCAGCTGTGACCTCACCAGCACAGCCAGCAGCCATGAGCCTGCCATTGGCTTAGCAGACACTGAAACTGCTCTGACATCACAAGCACAGCCAGCAGCCATGAGCCTGCCTCTGGCCTGGGAGGCACTCAGGCTGCTGTGAGCTCACAAGCACAGCCAGCAGCCAGGACCCTGCTACTGGCCTAGGAGGCACTGAGGCTGCTGTGACCTCACTAGCACAGCCAGCAGCCAGGAGCCTGCCACTGGCCTCAGAGGCACTGAGGCTGCTGTAACCTCACAAGCACAGCCGGCAGCCAGCAGCCTGCCACTGGCCTAGGAGGCACTCAGGCTGCTATGATCTCACAAGCACAGCCAGCAGCCAGGAGCCTGCCACCTGCCTAGGAGGCACCAAGGCTGCTGTGACCTCAAAAACACAGCCAGCAGCCAGGAGCCTGCCACTGGCCTAGGAGGCACTGGGGATGCTGTGACCTCACAAGCACAGCCAGCAGCCAGGAGCCTGCCACTGGGCTAGGAGGCACTGAGGTTGCTGTGACCTCACAAGCACAGCCAGCAGCCAGGAGCCTGCCACTGGCCTGGGAGACACACAGGCTGCTGTGACCTCACAAGCACAGCCAGGAGCCAGAAGCCTGCCACTGACCTACGAGGCACTGAGGCTGCTCTGACCTCACAAGCACAGCCAGCAACCAGGAGCCTGCCACTGGCCTATGAGGCACCAAGGATGCTGTGACCTCACAAGCACAGCCAGCAGCCATGAGCCTGCCACTGGCCTAGGAGGCACGGAGGCTGCTGTGACCTCACAAGCACAGCCAGCAGCCAGGAGCCTGCCACTGTCCAAGGAGGCACTGAGGCTGCTGTGACCTCACAAGCACAGCCAGCAGACAGCAGCCTGCCACTGGCCAATGAGGCACAGAGCCTGCTGTGACCTCACAAGCACAGCCAGCAGCCAGGACCCTGCCACTGGTCTTGGAGGCACTGTGGCAGCTGTGACCTCATAAGCACAGCCAGCAGCCAGGAGCCTGCCACAGGCCTACAAGGTACTGAGGCTGCTGTGACCTCACAAGCACAGCCAGCAGCCAGGAGCCTGCCACTGGCCAATGAGGCACAGAGCCTGCTGTGACCTCACAAGCACAGCCAGCAGCGAGGAGCCTGCCACTGGTCTTGGAGGCACTGTGGCAGCTGTGACCTCACAAGCACAGCCAGCAGCCAGGAGCCTGCCACTGTCCTAGGAGGCACTGAGGCTGCTGTGACCTCACAAGCACAGCCAGCAGCCAGGAGCCTGCCACTGGCCTAGGAGGCACTCAGGCTGCTCTGACCTCACAAGCACAGGCAGCAGCCAGGAGCCTGCCACTGGCCTAGGAGGCACTCAGGCTGCTGTGACCTCACAAGCACAGCCAGCAGCCATGAGCCTGTCACTGGCCTAGGAGGCACAGAGCCTGCTGTGACCTCACAAGCACAGCCAGCAGCCAGGAGCCTGCCACTGGCCCAGGTGACACTGAGGCTGCTGTGACATCACAAGCACAGCCAGCAGCCAGGAGCCTGCCACTGGCCTAGGAGGCACTGAGGCTGCTGTGACCTCACAAGCACAGGCAGCAGCCAGGAGCCTGCCACTGGCCTAGGAGGCACTCAGGCTGCTGTGACCTCACAAGCACAGGCAGCAGCCATGAGCCTGCCACTGGCCTAGGAGGCACTGAGGCTGCTGTGACCTCACAAGCACAGCCAGCAGCCAGGAGCCTGCCACTGGCCCAGGTGACACTGAGGCTGCTGTGACATCACAACCACAGCCAGCAGCCTGCCACTGGCCTCGGAGGCACGGAGGCTGCTGTGACCTCACAAGCACAGCCAGCAGCCAGGAGCCTGCCACTGGCCTAGGAGACACTAAGGATGCTGTGTCCTCACAAACAAAGCTAGCAGCCATGAGCCTGCCACTGGCCTAGGAGGCACGGAGGCTGCTGTGACCTGACAAGCACAGCCAGCAGCCATGAGCCTGCCACTGGCCTAGGAGGCACTGAGGCTGCTGTGACCTCACCAGCACAGCCAGCAGCCATGAGCCTGCCACAGGCCTAGGAGGCACTGAGGCTGCTGTAATGTCACAGGCACAGCCAGCAGCCAGGAGCCTGCCACTGGCCTAGGAGACTCTCAGGCTACTGTGACCTCACAAGCACAGCCAGCAACCAGGAGCCTGCCACTGGTCTCGGAGGCACTGAGGCTGCTGTGACGTCACAACCACAGCCAGCACCCAGGAGCCTAACACTGGCCTTGGAGGCTCTCAAGCAGCTGTGACCTCACAACCACAGCCAGCAGCCAGGAGCCTGCCACTGGCCTAGGAGGCACTGAGGTTGCTGTAACCTCACAAGCACAGGCAGCAGTCAGGAGCCTGCCACTGGCCTAGGAGGCACTGAGGCTGCTGTGACCTCACAAGCACAGCCAGCAGCCAGGAGCCAGCTACTGTCATCGGAAGGACACAGGCTGCTGTGACCTCACAAGCACAGGCAGCAGCCAGGAGCCTGCCACTGGTCTTGGAGGCACTGGGGCAGCTGTGACCTCACAAGCACAGCCCGCTGCCATGTGCCTGCCACTGTCCTAGGAGGCACTGAGGCTACTGTGACCTCTCAAGCACAGCCAGCAGCCATGAGCCTGCCACTGGCCTAGGAGGCACTGAGGCTGCTGTGACCTCACAAGCACAGCCAGCAGCCAGGAGCCTGCCACTGTTTTAGGAGGCACTGAGGCTACTCTGACCTCACAAGCACAGCCAGCAGCCATGAGCCTGCCACTGGCCTCAGAGGCACTGAGGCTGCTGTGACCTCACAAGCACAGCCGGCAGCCAGCAGCCTGCCACTGGCCTAGGAGGCACTGAGGCTGCTGTGACCTCACAACCACAGCCAGCAGCCAGGAGCCTGCCACTGGCCTCGGAGGCACCGAGGCTGCTGTGACCTCATAAGCACAGCCAGCAGCCATGAGCCTGCCACTGTCCTAGGAGGCACGGAGGCTGCTGTGACCTGACAAGCACAGCCAGCAGCCATGAGCCTGCCACTGGCCTAGGAGGCTCTCAGGCAGCTCTGACCTCACAAGCACAGCCAGCAGCCAGGAGCCTGCCACAGGCCTAGGAGGCACTGAGGCTGCTGTGATGTCACAGGCACAGCCAGCAGCCAGGAGCCTGCCACTGGCCTAGGAGGCACTGAGGCTACTGTGACCTCACAAGCACAGCCAGCAACCAGGAGCCTGCCACTGGTCTCGGAGGCACTGAGGCTGCTGTGACGTCACAACCACAGCCAGCACCCAGGAGCCTAACACTGGCCTTGGAGGCTCTCAGGCAGCTGTGACCTCACAAGCACAGCCAGCAGCCAGGAGCCTGCCACTGGTCTTGGAGGCACTGGGGCAGCTGTGACCTCACAAGCACAGCCAGCATCCATGAGCCTGCCACTGTCCTAGGAGGCACTGAGGCTGCTGTGACCTCTCAAGCACAGCCAGCAGCCATGAGCCTGCCACTGGCCTAGGAGGCACTGAGGCTGCTGTGACCTCACAAGCACAGCCAGCAGCCATGAGCCTGCCACTGTTTTAGGAGGCACTCAGGCTGCTGTGACCTCACAAGCACAGCCAGCAGCCAGGAGCCTGCCGCTGGCCTAGGAGGCACTCAGGCTGCTGTGACCTCACAAGCACAGCCACCAGCCAGGAGCCTGGCACAGGCCTCGGAGGCACTGAGGCTGCTGTGGCCTCACAAGCACAGCCGGCAGCCAGCAGCCTGCAGCCTGCCACTGGCCTAGGAGGCACTGAGGCTGCTGTGACCTCACAAGCACAGCCAGCAGGGGGCGCTGCACACTAATGTATGAGGCACTGAGGCTGCTGTGACCTCGCAATCACAGCCAGCAGCCAGGCGCCTGCCACTGGCCTCGGAGGCTCTGAGGCAGCTGTGACGTCACAAGCACAGCCAGCAGCCAGGAGCCTGCCACTGGTCTTGGAGGCACTGGGGCAGCTGTGACCTCACAAGCACAGCCGGCAGCCAGCAGCCTGCCACTGGCCTAGGAGGCACTGAGGCTGCTATGACCTCACAAGCACAGCCAGCAGCCAGGAGCCTGCCACTGGCCTAGGAGGCACCGAGGCTGCTGTGACCTCAAAAACACAGCCAGCAGCCAGGAGCCTGCCACTGGCCTAGGAGGCACTGGGGATGCTGTGACCTCACAAGCACAGCCAGCAGCCAGGAGCCTGCCACTGGCCTAGGAGGCACTGAGGCTGCTGTGACCTCACAAGGACAGCCAGCAGCCATGAGCCTGCCACTGGCCTGGGAGACACACAGGCTGCTGTGACCTCACAAGCACAGCCAGGAGCCAGGAGCCTGCCACTGACCTACGAGGCACTGAGGCTGCTGTGACCTCACAAGCACAGCCAGCAACCAGGAGCCTGCCACTGGCCTAGGAGGCACGGAGGCTGCTGTGACCTCACAAGCACAGCCAGCAGCCATGAGCCTGCCACTGGCCTAGGAGGCACTGAGGCTGCTGTGACCTCACAAGCACAGCCAGCAGCCAGGAGCCTGCTACTGGCCTAGGAGGCACTGAGGCTGCTCTGACCTCACAAGCACAGCCAGCAGCCATGAGCCTGCCACTGGCCTCAGAGGCACTGAGGCTGCTGTGACCTCACAAGCACAGCCAGCAGCCAGCAGCCTGCCACTGGCCTAGGAGGCCTTCAAGCTGCTTTGACCTCACAAGCACAGCCAGCAGCCAGGAGCCTGCCACTGGCCTAGGAGGCACTGAGACTGCTGTGACCTCACAAGCACAGCCAGCAGCCAGGAGCCTGCCACTGGCCTAGGAGGCACTGGGGATGCTGTGACCTCACAAGCACAGCCAGCAGCCAGGAGCCTGCCACTGGCCTAGGAGGCACGGAGGCTGCTGTGACCTCACAAGCACAGCCAGCAGCCAGGAGCCTGCCACTGGCCTAGGAGGCACTGAGGCTGCTGTGACCTCACAAGCACAGCCAGGAGCCAGGAGCCTGCCACTGACCTACGAGGCACTGAGACTGCTCTGACCTCACAAGCACAGCCAGCAGCCAGGAGCCTGCCACAGGCCTAGGAGGCACTGAGGCTGCTGTGACCTCACAAGCACAGCCAGCAGCCAGGAGCCTGCCGCTGGCCTAGGAGGCACTCAGGCTGCTGTGACCTCACAAGCACAGCCACCAGCCAGGAGCCTGGCACAGGCCTCGGAGGCACTGAGGCTGCTGTGGCCTCACAAGCACAGCCGGCAGCCAGCAGCCAGGAGCCTGCCACTGGCCTAGGAGGCAGGGAGGCTGCTGTGACCTCACAAGCACAGCCAGCAGGGGGCGCTGCACACTAATGTATGAGGCACTGAGGCTGCTGTGACCTCGCAATCACAGCCAGCAGCCAGGCGCCTGCCACTGGCCTCGGAGGCTCTGAGGCAGCTGTGACGTCACAAGCACAGCCAGCAGCCAGGAGCCTGCCACTGGTCTTGGAGGCACTGGGGCACCTGTGACCTCACAAGCACAGCCCGCTGCCATGTGCCTGCCACTGTCCTAGGAGGCACTGAGGCTGCTGTGACCTCACAAGCACAGCCAGCAGCCAGGAGCCTGCCACTGGTCTCGGAGGCACTGAGGCTGCTGTGACCTCACAAGCACAGCCAGCACCCAGCAGCCTAACACTGGCCTTGGAGTCACTCAGGATGCTGTGACCTTACAAGCACAGCTACCAGCCATGACCCTGCCAATGGCCTAGGAGGCACGGAGGCTGCTGTGACCTCACAAGCACAGCCAGCAGCCAGGAGCCTGCCACTGGACTAGTAGGCACTGAGGCTACTGTGACCTCACAAGCACAGCCAGCAGCCAGGAGCCTGCCACTGGTCTTGGAGGCACTGGGGCAGCTGTGACCTCACAAGCACAGCCAGCAGCCAGGAGCCTGCCATTGGCTTAGCAGACACTGAAACTGCTCTGACGTCACAAGCACAGCCAGCAGCCATGAGCCTGCCACTGGCCTAGGAGGCACTGAGGCTGCTGTGACCTCACAAGCACAGCCAGCAGCCAGGACCCTGCTACTGGCCTAGGAGGCACTGAGGCTGCTCTGACCTCACAAGCACAGCCAGCAGCCATGAGCCTGCCACTGGCCTCAGAGGCACTGAGGCTGCTGTGACCTCACAAGCACAGCCGGCAGCCAGCAGCCTGCCACTGGCCTAGGAGGCACTCAGGCTGCTATGACCTCACAAGCACAGCCAGCAGCCAGGAGCCTACAGCTGGCCTAGGAGGCACCGAGGCTGCTGTGACCTCAAAAACACAGCCAGCAGCCAGGAGCCTGCCACTGGCCTAGGAGGCACTGGGGATGCTGTGACCTCACAAGCACAGCCAGCAGCCAGGAGCCTGCCACTGGCCTAGGAGGCACTGAGGCTGCTGTGACCTCACAAGCACAGCCAGCAGCCATGAGCCTGCCACTGGCCTGGGAGACACACAGGCTGCTGTGACCTCACAAGCACAGCCAGGAGCCAGGAGCCTGCCACTGACCTACGAGGCACTGAGGCTGCTGTGACCTCACAAGCACAGCCAGCAACCAGGAGCCTGCCACTGGCCTATGAGGCACCAAGGATGCTGTGACCTCACAAGCACAGCCAGCAGCCATGAGCCTGCCACTGGCCTAGGAGGCACTGAGGCTGCTGTGACCTCACAAGCACAGCCAGCAGCCAGGACCCTGCTACTGGCCTAGGAGGCACTGAGGCTGCTCTGACCTCACAAGCACAGCCAGCAGCCATGAGCCTGCCACTGGCCTCAGAGGCACTGAGTCTGCTGTGACCTCACAAGCACAGCCGGCAGCCAGCAGCCTGCCACTGGCCTAGGAGGCGCTTAGGCTGCTATGACCTCACAACCACAGCCAGGAGCCAGGAGCCTGCCACTGGCCTAGGAGGCACCGAGGCTGCTGTGACCTCACAAGCACAGCCAGCAGCCAGGAGCCTGCCACTGGCCTAGGAGGCACTGGGGATGCTGTGACCTCACAAGCACAGCCAGCAGCCAGGAGCCTGCCACTGTTTTAGGAGGCACTGAGGCTGCTGTGACCTCACAAGCACAGCCAGCAGCCATGAGCCTGCCACTGGCCTAGGAGGCACTGAGGCTGCTGTGACCTCACAAGCACAGCCAGGAGCCAGGAGCCTGCCACTGACCTACGAGGCACTGAGACTGCTCTGACCTCACAAGCACAGCCAGCAACCAGGAGCCTGCCACTGGCCTATGAGGCACCAAGGATGCTGTGACCTCACAAGCACAGCCAGCAGCCAGGAGCCTGCCACTGGCCTAGGAGGCACTGGGGATGCTGGGTCCTCACAAGCACAGCCAGCAGCCAGGAGCCTGCCACTGGCCAATGAGGCACAGAGACTGCTGTGACCTCACAAGCACAGCCAGCAGCGAGGAGCCTGCCACTGGTCTTGGAGGCACTGTGGCAGCTGTGACCTCATAAGCACAGCCAGGAGCCAGGAGCCTGCCACTGGCCTAGGAGGCACTGAGGCTGCTGTGACCTCACAAGCACAGCCAGCAGCCAGGAGCCTGCCACTGGCCTAGGAGGCACTGAGGCTGCTGTGACCTCACAAGCACAGACAGGAGCCGGGAGCCTGTCACTGGCCTCGAAGGCACTGAGGCTGCTGTGACCTCACAAGCACAGGCAGCAGCCATGAGCCTGTCACTGGCCTAGGAGGCACTCAGGCTGCTGTGACCTCACAAGTACAGCCAGCAGCCAGGAGCCTGCCACTGGCCTTGGTGACACTGGGGATGCTGTGACATCACAAGCACAGCCAGCAGCCTGCCACTGGCCTAGGAGGCACGGAGGCTGCTCTCACCTCACAAGCACAGTCAGCAGCCAGGAGCCTGCCACTGGCCTAGGAGGCACTGAGGCTGCTGTGACCTCACAAGCACAGCCAGCAGCCAGGAGCCTGCCACAGGCCTAGGAGGCACTGAGGCTGCTGTGATGTCACAGGCACAGCCAGCAGCCAGGAGCCTGCCACTGGCCTAGGAGACTCTCAGGCTACTGTGACCTCACAAGCACAGCCAGCAACCAGGAGCCTGCCACTGGTCTCGGAGGCACTGAGGCTGCTGTGACGTCACAACCACAGCCAGCACCCAGGAGCCTAACACTGGCCTTGGAGGCTCTCAGGCAGCTGTGACCTCACAAGCACAGCCAGCAGCCAGGAGCCTGCCACTGGTCTTGGAGGCACTGGGGCAGCTGTGACCTCACAAGCACAGCCAGCAGCCAGGAGCCTGCCACTGTCCTAGGAGGCACTGAGGCTGCTGTGACCTCACAAGCACAGCCAGCAGCCATGATCCTGCCACTGGCCTAGGAGGCACTGAGGCTGCTGTGACCTCACAAGCACAGCCAGCAGCCATGAGCCTGCCACTGTTTTAGGAGGCACTGAGGCTGCTGTGACCTCACAAGCACAGCCAGCAGCCAGGAGCCTGCCGCTGGCCTAGGAGGCACTCAGGCTGCTGTGACCTCACAAGCACAGCCACCAGCCAGGAGCCTGGCACAGGCCTCGGAGGCACTGAGGCTGCTGTGGCCTCACAAGCACAGCCGGCAGCCAGCAGCCTGCAGCCTGCCACTGGCCTAGGAGGCACTGAGGCTGCTGTGACCTCACAAGCACAGCCAGCAGGGGGCGCTGCACACTAATGTATGAGGCACTGAGGCTGCTGTGACCTCGCAATCACAGCCAGCAGCCAGGCGCCTGACACTGGCCTCGGAGGCTCTGAGGCAGCTGTGACGTCACAAGCACAGCCAGAAGCCAGGAGCCTGCCACTGGTCTTGGAGGCACTGGGGCAGCTGTGACCTCACAAGCACAGCCCGCTGCCATGTGCCTGCCACTGTCCTAGGAGGCACTGAGGCTGCTGTGACCTCACAAGCACAGCCAGCAGCCAGGAGCCTGCCACTGGTCTCGGAGGCACTGAGGCTGCTGTGACCTCACAAGCACAGCCAGCACCCAGCAGCCTAACACTGGCCTTGGAGTCACTCAGGATGCTGTGACCTCACAAGCACAGCTACCAGCCATGACCCTGCCACTGGCCTAGGAGGCACGGAGGCTGCTGTGACCTCACAAGCACAGCCAGCAGCCAGGAGCCTGCCACTGGACTAGTAGGCACTGAGGCAGCTGTGACCTCACAAGCACAGCCAGCAGCCAGGAGCCTGCCACTGGTCTTGGAGGCACTGGGGCAGCTGTGACCTCACAAGCACAGCCAGCAGCCAGCAGCCTGTGATTGGCTTAGCAGACACTGAAACTGCTCTGACGTCACAAGCAGAGCCAGCAGCCATGAGCCTGCCACTGGCCTAGGAGGCACTGAGGCTGCTGTGACCTCACAAGCACAGCCAGCAGCCAGGACCCTGCTACTGGCCTAGGAGGCAACAAGGATGCTGTGACCTCACAAGCACAGCCAGCAGCCATGAGCCTGCCACTGGCCTCAGAGGCACTGAGGCTGCTGTGACCTCACAAGCACAGCCGGCAGCCAGCAGCCTGCCGCTGGCCTAGGAGGCACTCAGGCTGCTATGACCTCACAACCACAGCCAGCAGCCAGGAGCCTGCCACTGGCCTAGGAGGCACCGAGGCTGCTGTGACCTCAAAAACACAGCCAGCAGCCAGGAGCCTGCCACTGGCCTAGGAGGCACTGGGGATGCTGTGACCTCACAAGCACAGCCAGCAGCCAGGAGCCTGCCACTGGCCTAGGAGGCACTGAGGCTGCTGTGACCTCACAAGCACAGCCAGCAGCCATGAGCCTGCCACTGGCCTGGGAGACTCACAGGCTGCTGTGACCTCACAAGCACAGCCAGGAGCCAGGAGCCTGCCACTGACCTACGAGGCACGGAAGCTGCTGTGACCTCACAAGCACAGCCAGCAGCCATGAGCCTGCCACTGGCCTAGGAGGCACTGAGGCTGCTGTGACCTCACAAGCACAGCCAGCAGCCAGGACCCTGCTACTGGCCTAGGAG
Source organism: Dromaius novaehollandiae (assembly GCF_036370855.1). Classification (NCBI taxonomy): domain Eukaryota; kingdom Metazoa; phylum Chordata; class Aves; order Casuariiformes; family Dromaiidae; genus Dromaius; species Dromaius novaehollandiae. Next base: position 3,187,222 of record NC_088103.1, on the reverse strand, counting down.
GCACTGAGGCTGCTCTGACCTCACAAGCACAGCCAGCAGCCATGAGCCTGCCACTGGCCTCAGAGGCACTGAGGCTGCTGTGACCTCACAAGCACAGCCGGCAGCCAGCAGCCTGCCACTGGCCTAGGAGGCGCTGAGGCTGCTATGACCTCACAAGCACAGCCAGCAGCCAGGAGCCTGCCACTGGCCTAGGAGGCACCGAGGCTGCTGTGACCTCACAAGCACAGCCAGCAGCCAGGAGCCTGCCACTGGCCTAGGAGGCACCGAGGCTGCTGTGACCTCACAAGCACAGCCAGCAGCCAGGAGCCTGCCACTGGCCTAGGAGGCACGGAGGCTGCTGTGACCTCACAAGCACAGCCAGCAGCCAGGAGCCTGCCACTGGCCTAGGAGGCACTGGGGATGCTGGGTCCTCACAAGCACAGCCAGCAGCCAGCAGCCTGCCACTGGCCAATGAGGCACAGAGCCTGCTGTGACCTCACAAGCACAGCCAGCAGCGAGGAGCCTGCCACTGGCCTACGAGGCACTGTGGCAGCTGTGACCTCATAAGCACAGCCAGGAGCCAGGAGCCTGCCACTGGCCTAGGAGGCACTCAGGCTGCTGTGACCTCACAAGCACAGCCAGCAGCCAGGAGCCTGCCACTGGCCTAGGAGGCACTGAGGCTGCTGTGACCTCACAAGTACAGCCAGCAGCCAGGAGCCTGCCACTGGCCTAGGTGACACTGGGGATGCTGTGACATCACAAGCACAGCCAGCAGCCTGCCACTGGCCTAGGAGGCACGGAGGCTGCTCTCACCTCACAAGCACAGTCAGCAGCCAGGAGCCTGCCACTGTCCTAGGAGGCGCTGAGGCTGCTGTGACCTCACAAGCACAGCCAGCAGCCAGGAGCCTGCCACTGGCCTCGGAGGCACTGAGGCTGCTATGACCTCATAAGCACAGCCAGCAGCCAGGAGCCTGCCATTGGACTAGGAGGCACTCAGGCTGCTGTGACCTCACAAGCACAGCTACCAGCCATGACCCTGCCACTGGCCTAGGAGGCGCTGAGGCTGCTATGACCTCACAAGCACAGCCAGCAGCCATGAGCCTGCCACTGGCCTAGGAGGCACTGAGGCTGCTGTGACCTCACAAGCACAGCCAGCAGCCAGGACCCTGCTACTGGCCTAGGAGGCACTGAGGCTGCTCTGACCTCACAAGCACAGCCAGCAGCCATGAGCCTGCCACTGGCCTCAGAGGCACTGAGGCTGCTGTGACCTCACAAGCACAGCCGGCAGCCAGCAGCCTGCCACTGGCCTAGGAGGCGCTGAGGCTGCTATGACCTCACAAGCACAGCCAGCAGCCAGGAGCCTGCCACTGGCCTAGGAGGCACCGAGGCTGCTGTGACCTCACAAGCACAGCCAGCAGCCAGGAGCCTGCCACTGGCCTAGGAGGCACGGAGGCTGCTGTGACCTCACAAGCACAGCCAGCAGCCATGAGCCTGCCACTGGCCTAGGAGGCACTGAGGCTGCTGTGACCTCACAAGCACAGCCAGCAGCCAGGAGCCTGCCACTGACCTACGAGGCACTGAGACTGCTCTGACCTCACAAGCACAGTCAGCAACCAGGAGCCTGCCACTGGCCTATGAGGCACCAAGGATGCTGTGACCTCACAAGCACAGCCAGCAGCCAGGAGCCTGCCACTGGCCTAGGAGGCACTGGGGATGCTGGGTCCTCACAAGCACAGCCAGCAGCCAGGAGCCTGCCACTGGCCTAGGAGGCACTGGGGATGCTGGGTCCTCACAAGCACAGCCAGCAGCCAGCAGCCTGCCACTGGCCAATGAGGCCCAGAGCCTGCTGTGACCTCACAAGCACAGCCAGCAGCGAGGAGCCTGCCACTGGCCTACGAGGCACTGTGGCAGCTGTGACCTCATAAGCACAGCCAGGAGCCAGGAGCCTGCCACTGGCCTAGGAGGCACTCAGGCTGCTGTGACCTCACAAGCACAGCCAGCAGCCAGGAGCCTGCCACTGGCCTAGGAGGCACTGAGGCTGCTGTGACCTCACAAGTACAGCCAGCAGCCAGGAGCCTGCCACTGGCCTAGGTGACACTGGGGATGCTGTGACATCACAAGCACAGCCAGCAGCCTGCCACTGGCCTAGGAGGCACGGAGGCTGCTCTCACCTCACAAGCACAGTCAGCAGCCAGGAGCCTGCCACTGTCCTAGGAGGCGCTGAGGCTGCTGTGACCTCACAAGCACAGCCAGCAGCCAGGAGCCTGCCACTGGCCTCGGAGGCACTGAGGCTGCTATGACCTCATAAGCACAGCCAGCAGCCAGGAGCCTGCCATTGGACTAGGAGGCACTCAGGCTGCTGTGACCTCACAAGCACAGCTACCAGCCATGACCCTGCCACTGGCCTAGGAGACACTAAGGATGCTGTGTCCACACAAACAAAGCCAGCAGCCATGAGCCTGCCACAGGCCTAGGAGGCACAGAGGCTGCTGTGACCTGACAAGCACAGCCAGCAGCCATGAGCCTGCCACTGGCCTAGGAGGCACTGAGGCTGCTGTGACCTCACAAGCACAGCCAGCAGCCAGGAGCCTGCCGCTGGTCTCGGAGGCTCTCAGGCAGCTCTGACCTCACAAGCACAGGCAGCAGCCAGGAGCCTGCCACTGGCCTAGGAGGCACTCAGGCTGCTGTGATGTCACAGGCACAGCCAGCAGCCATGAGCCTGCCACTGGCCTAGGAGACTCTCAGGCTACTGTGACCTCACAAGCACAGCCAGCAACCAGGAGCCTGCCACTGGTCTCGGAGGCACTGAGGCTGCTGTGACCTCACAACGACAGCCAGCACCCAGGAGCCTAACACTGGCCTTGGAGTCACTCAGGATGCTGTGACCTCACAAGCACAGCCGGCAGCCAGGACCCTGCCACTGGCCTAGGAGGCACTGAGGCTGCTGTGACCTCACAAGCACAGGCAGCAGCCAGGAGCCTGCCACTGGCCTAGGAGGCACTGAGACTGCTGTGACCTCACAAGCACAGGCAGCAGCCAGGAGCCAGCTACTGTCATCGGAAGGACACAGGCTGCTGTGACCTCACAAGCACAGCCAGCAGCCAGGAGCCTGCCACTGGTCTTTGAGGCACTGGGGCAGCTGTGACCTCACAAGCACAGCCCGCTGCCATGTGCCTGCCACTGTCCTAGGAGGCACTGAGGCTGCTGTGACCTCTCAAGCACAGCCAGCAGCCATGAGCCTGCCACTGGCCTAGGAGGCACTGAGGCTGCTGTGACCTCACAAGCACAGCCAGCAGCCATGAGCCTGCCACTGGTCTAGGAGGCACTGAGGCTGCTGTGACCTCACAAGGAAAGCCAGCAGCCAGGAGCCTGTCACTGGCCTAGGAGGCACTGAGGCTGCTGTGGCCTCACAAGCACAGCCAGCAGCCAGCAGCCAGGAGCCTGCCACTGGTCTTGGAGGCACTGGGGCAGCTGTGACGTCACAAGCACAGCCCGCTGCCATGTGCCTGCCACTGGCCTAGGAGGCACTGAGGCTGCTGTGACCTCACAAGCACAGCCAGCAGCCATGAGCCTGCCACTGGTGTCGGAGGCACTGAGGCTGCTGTGACCTCATAACCGCAGCCAGCACCCAGCAGCCTGAACACTGGCCTTGGAGTCACTCAGGATGCTGTGACCTCACAAGCACAGCTACCAGCCATGAGCCTGCCACTGTCCTAGGAGGCACTGAGGCTGCTGTGACCTCACAAGCACAGCCAAGAGCCAGGAGCCTGCCACTGACCTACGAGGCACTGAGGCTGCTCTGACCTCACAAGCACAGCCTGCAACCAGGAGCCTGCCACTGGCCTATGAGGCACCAAGGATGCTGGGACCTCACAAGCACAGCCAGCAGCCAGGAGCCTGCCACTGGTCTTGGAGGCACTGGGGCAGCTGTGACCTCACAAGCACAGACCGCTGCCATGTGCCTGCCACTGTCCTACGAGGCACTGAGGCTACTGTGACCTCTCAAGCATAGCCAGCAGCCATGAGCCTGCCACTGGCCTAGGAGGCACTGAGGCTGCTGTGACCTCACAAGCACAGCCAGCAGCCATGAGCCTGCCACTGTTTTAGGAGGCACTGAGGCTGCTGTGACCTCACAAGCACAGCCAGCAGCCAGGAGCCTGCCGCTGGCCTAGGAGGCACTCAGGCTGCTGTGACCTCACAAGCACAGCCACCAGCCAGGAGCCTGGCACAGGCCTCGGAGGCACTGAGGCTGCTGTGGCCTCACAAGCACAGCCGGCAGCCAGCAGCCTGCAGCCTGCCACTGGCCTAGGAGGCACTGAGGCTGCTGTGACCTCACAAGCACAGCCAGCAGGGGGCGCTGCGCACTAATGTATGAGGAACTGAGGCTGCTGTGACCTCGCAATCACAGCCAGCAGCCAGGCGCCTGCCACTGGCCTAGGAGGCTCTGAGGCTGCTGTGACCTCACAAGCACAGCCAGCAGCCAGGAGCCTGCCACTGGTCTTGGAGGCACTGGGGCAGCTGTGACCTCACAAGCACAGCCCGCTGCCATGTGCCTGCCACTGTCCTAGGAGGCACTGAGGCTCCTGTGACCTCACAAGCACAGCCAGCAGCCATGAGCATGCCACTGGTCTCGGAGGCACTGAGGATGCTGTGACCTCATAACCACAGCCAGCACCCAGCAGCCTAACACTGGCCTTGGAGTCACTCAGGATGCTGTGACCTCACAAGCACAGCTACCAGCCATGACCCTGCCACTGGCCTAGGAGGCACGGAGGCTGCTGTAACCTCACAAGCACAGCCAGCAGCCAGGAAGCTGCCACTGGCCTAGGAGGCACTGAGGCTGCTGTGACCTCACAAGCACAGCCAGCAGCCAGGAGCCTGCCACTGGGCTAGGAGGCACTGGGGATGCGGTGACCTCACAAGCACAGCCAGCAGCCATGAGCCTGCCACTGGCCTGGGAGACACACAGGCTGCTGTGACCTCACAAGCACAGCCAGGAGCCAGGAGCCTGCCACTGACCAACGAGGCACTGAGGCTGCTGTGACCTCACAAGCACAGCCAGCAGCCAGGAGCCTGCCACTGGCCTATGAGGCACCAAGGATGCTGTGACCTCACAAGCACAGCCAGCAGCCAGGAGCCTGCCACTGGCCTACGAGGCACTGGGGATGCTGGGTCCTCACAAGCACAGCCAGCAGCCAGGAGCCTGCCACTGGCCTCGGAGGCACGGAGGCTGCTGTGACCTCACAGGCACAGCCAGCAGCCATGAGCCAGCTACTGTCATCGGAAGGACACAGGCTGCTGTGACCTCACAAGCACAGCCAGCAGCCAGGAGCATGCCACTGGTCTTGGAGGCACTGGGGCAGCTGTGACCTCACAAGCACAGCCCGCTGCCATGTGCCTGCCACTGTCCTACGAGGAACTGAGGCTGCTGTGACCTCACAAGCACAGCCAGCAGCCATGAGCCTGCCACTGGCCTAGGAGGCACTGAGGCTGCTGTGACCTCACAAGCACAGCCAGCAGCCAGGAACCTGCCACTGGTCTTGGAGGCACTGGGGCAGCTGTGACCTCACAAGCACAGCCAGCAGCCAGGAGCCTGCCATTGGCTTAGCAGACACTGAAACTGCTCTGACGTCACAAGCACAGCCAGCAGCCATGAGCCTGCCACTGGCCTAGGAGGCACTGAGGCTGCTGTGACCTCACAAGCACAGCCAGCAGCCAGGACCCTGCTACTGGCTTAGGAGGCACTGAGGCTGCTCTGACCTCACAAGCACAGCCAGCAGCCATGAGCCTGCCACTGGCCTCAGAGGCACTGAGGCTGCTGTGACCTCACAAGCACAGCCGGCAGCCAGCAGCCTGCCACTGGCCTAGGAGGCACTCAGGCTGCTATGACCTCCCAAGCACAGGCAGCAGCCAGGAGCCTGCCACTGGCCTAGGAGGCACCGAGGCTGCTGTGACCTCAAAAACACAGCCAGCAGCCAGGAGCCTGCCACTGGCCTAGGAGGCACTGGGGATGCTGTGACCTCACAAGCACAGCCAGCAGCCAGGAGCCTGCCACTGCCCTAGGAGGCACTGAGGCTGCTGTGACCTCACAAGCACAGCCAGCAGCCATGAGCCTGCCACTGGCCTGGGAGACACACAGGCTGCTGTGACCTCACAAGCACAGCCAGGAGCCAGGAGCCTGCCACTGGCCTAGGAGGCGCTGAGGCTGCTATGACCTCACAACCACAGCCAGCAGCCAGGAGCCTGCCACTGGCCTAGGAGGCACCGAGGCTGCTGTGACCTCACAAGCACAGCCAGCAGCCAGGAGCCTGCCACTGGCCTAGGAGGCACTGGGGATGCTGTGACCTCACAAGCACAGCCAGCAGCCAGGAGCCTGCCACTGGCCTAGGAGGCACGGAGGCTGCTGTGACCTCACAAGCACAGCCAGCAGCCATGAGCCTGCCACTGGCCTAGGAGGCACTGAGGCTGCTGTGACCTCACAAGCACAGCCAGCAACCAGGAGCCTGCCACTGGCCTATGAGGCACCAAGGATGCTGTGACCTCACAAGCACAGGCAGCAGCCAGGAGCCTGCCACTGGCCTAGGAGGCACTGGGGATGCTGGGTCCTCACAAGCACAGCCAGCAGCCAGGAGCCTGCCACTGGCCTATGAGGCACAGAGCCTGCTGTGACCTCACAAGCACAGCCAGCAGCGAGGAGCCTGCCACTGGTCTTGGAGGCACTGTGGCAGCTGTGACGTCACAAGCACAGCCAGGAGCCAGGAGCCTGCCACTGGCCTAGGAGGCACTCAGGCTGCTGTGACCTCACAAGCACAGCCAGCAGCCAGGAGCCTGCCACTGGCCTAGGAGGCACTGAGGCTGCTGTGACCTCACAAGCACAGGCAGGAGCCAGGAGCCTGCCACTGGCCTCGGAGGCACTGAGGCTGCTGTGACCTCACAAGCACAGGCAGCAGCCATAAGCCTGTCACTGGCCTAGGAGGCACTGAGGCTGCTGTGACCTCACAAGTACAGCCAGCAGCCAGGAGCCTGCCACTGGCCTAGGTGACACTGGGGATGCTGTGACATCACAAGCACAGCCAGCAGCCTGCCACTGGCCTAGGAGGCACGGAGGCTGCTCTCACCTCACAAGCACAGTCAGCAGCCAGGAGCCTGCCACTGTCCTAGGAGGCACTGAGGCTGCTGTGACCTCACAAGCACAGCCAGCAGCCAGGAGCCTGCCACTGGCCTCGGAGGCACTGAGGCTGCTATGACCTCATAAGCACAGCCAGCAGCCAGGAGCCTGCCATTGGACTAGGAGGCACTCAGGCTGCTGTGACCTCACAAGCACAGCTACCAGCCATGACCCTGCCACTGGCCTAGGAGACACTAAGGATGCTGTGTCCACACAAACAAAGCCAGCAGCCATGAGCCTGCCACAGGCCTAGGAGGCACAGAGGCTGCTGTGACCTGACAAGCACAGCCAGCAGCCATGAGCCTGCCACTGGCCTAGGAGGCACTGAGGCTGCTGTGACCTCACAAGCACAGCCAGCAGCCATGAGCCTGCCGCTGGTCTCGGAGGCTCTCAGGCAGCTCTGACCTCACAAGCACAGGCAGCAGCCAGGAGCCTGCCACTGGCCTAGGAGGCACTCAGGCTGCTGTGATGTCACAGGCACAGCCAGCAGCCATGAGCCTGCCACTGGCCTAGGAGACTCTCAGGCTACTGTGACCTCACAAGCACAGCCAGCAACCAGGAGCCTGCCACTGGTCTCGGAGGCACTGAGGCTGCTGTGACCTCACAACCACAGCCAGCACCCAGGAGCCTAACACTGGCCTTGGAGTCACTCAGGATGCTGTGACCTCACAAGCACAGCCGGCAGCCAGGACCCTGCCACTGGCCTAGGAGGCACTGAGGCTGCTGTGACCTCACAAGCACAGGCAGCAGCCAGGAGCCTGCCACTGGCCTAGGAGGCACTGAGACTGCTGTGACCTGACAAGCACAGGCAGCAGCCAGGAGCCAGCTACTGTCATCGGAAGGACACAGGCTGCTGTGACCTGACAAGCACAGCCAGCAGCCATGAGCCTGCCACTGGCGTAGGAGGCACTGGGGCAGCTGTGACCTCACAAGCACAGCCCGCTGCCATGTGCCTGCCACTGTCCTAGGAGGCACTGAGGCTGCTGTGACCTCTCAAGCACAGCCAGCAGCCATGAGCCTGCCACTGGCCTAGGAGGCACTGAGGCTGCTGTGACCTCACAAGCACAGCCAGCAGCCATGAGCCTGCCACTGGTCTTGGAGGCACTGAGGCTGCTGTGACCTCACAAGAAAAGCCAGCAGCCAGGAGCCTGTCACTGGCCTAGGAGGCACTGAGGCTGCTGTGACCTCACAAGCACAGCCACCAGCCAGGAGCCTGGCACAGGCCTCGGAGGCACTGAGGCTGCTGTGGCCTCACAAGCACAGCCGGCAGCCAGCAGCCAGGAGCCTGCCACTGGTCTTGGAGGCACTGGGGCAGCTGTGACCTCACAAGCACAGCCCGCTGCCATGTGCCTGCCACTGGCCTAGGAGGCACTGAGGCTGCTGTGACCTCACAAGCACAGCCAGCAGCCATGAGCCTGCCACTGGTGTCGGAGGCACTGAGGCTGCTGTGACCGCATAACCGCAGCCAGCACCCAGCAGCCTAACACTGGCCTTGGAGTCACTCAGGATGCTGTGACCTCACAAGCACAGCTACCAGCCATGTGCCTGCCACTGTCCTAGGAGGCACTGAGGCTGCTGTGACCTCACAAGCACAGCCAAGAGCCAGGAGCCTGCCACTGACCTACGAGGCACTGAGGCTGCTCTGACCTCACAAGCACAGCCTGCAACCAGGAGCCTGCCACTGGCCTATGAGGCACCAAGGATGCTGGGACCTCACAAGCACAGCCAGCAGCCAGGAGCCTGCCACTGGTCTTGGAGGCACTGGGGCAGCTGTGACCTCACAAGCACAGACCGCTGCCATGTGCCTGCCACTGTCCTACGAGGCACTGAGGCTACTGTGACCTCTCAAGCATAGCCAGCAGCCGTGAGCCTGCCACTGGCCTAGGAGGCACTGAGGCTGCTGTGACCTCACAAGCACAGCCAGCAGCCATGAGCCTGCCACTGTTTTAGGAGGCACTGAGGCTGCTGTGACCTCACAAGAAAAGCCAGCAGCCAGGAGCCTGCCGCTGGCCTAGGAAGCACTCAGGCTGCTGTGACCTCACAAGCACAGCCACCAGCCAGGAGCCTGGCACAGGCCTCGGAGGCACTGAGGCTGCTGTGGCCTCACAAGCACAGCCGGCAGCCAGCAGCCTGCAGCCTGCCACTGGCCTAGGAGGCACTGAGGCTGCTGTGACCTCACAAGCACAGCCAGCAGGGGACGCTGCACACTAATGTATGAGGCACTGAGGCTGCTGTGACCTCGCAATCACAGCCAGCAGCCAGGCGCCTGCCACTGGCCTAGGAGGCTCTGAGGCTGCTGTGACCTCACAAGCACAGCCAGCAGCCAGGAGCCTGCCACTGGTCTTGGAGGCACTGGGGCAGCTGTTACCTCACAAGCACAGCCCGCTGCCATGTGCCTGCCACTGTCCTAGGAGGCACTGAGGCTGCTGTGACCTCACAAGCACAGCCAGCAGCCATGAGCATGCCACTGGTCTCGGAGGCACTGAGAATGCTGTGACCTCATAACCACAGCCAGCACCCAGCAGCCTAACACTGGCCTTGGAGTCACTCAGGATGCTGTGACCTCACAAACACAGCTACCAGCCATGACCCTGCCACTGGCCTAGGAGGCACGGAGGCTGCTGTAACCTCACAAGCACAGCCAGCAGCCAGGAAGCTGCCACTGGCCTAGGAGGCACTGAGGCTGCTGTGACCTCACAAGCACAGCCAGCAGCCAGGAGCCTGCCACTGGGCTAGGAGGCACTGGGGATGCTGTGACCTCACAAGCACAGCCAGCAGCCATGAGCCTGCCACTGGCCTGGGAGACACACAGGCTGCTGTGACCTCACAAGCACAGCCAGCAGCCAGGAGCCTGCCACTGACCTACGAGGCACTGAGGCTGCTGAGACCTCACAAGCACAGCCAGCAGCCAGGAGCCTGCCACTGGCCTATGAGGCACCAAGGATGCTGTGACCTCACAAGCACAGCCAGCAGCCAGGAGCCTGCCATTGGCCTACGAGGCACTGGGGATGCTGGGTCCTCACAAGCACAGCCAGCAGCCAGGAGCCTGCCACTGTCCAAGGAGGCACTGAGGCTGCTGTGACCTCACAAGCACAACCAGCAGCCAGGAGCCTGCCACTGGCCTCGGAGGCACGGAGGCTGCTGTGACCTCACAGGCACAGCCAGCAGCCATGAGCCAGCTACTGTCATCGGAAGGACACAGGCTGCTGTGACCTCACAAGCACAGCCAGCAGCCAGGAGCATGCCACTGGTCTTGGAGGCACTGGGGCAGCTGTGACCTCACAAGCACAGCCCGCTGGCATGTGCCTGCCACTGTCCTACGAGGCACTGAGGCTGCTGTGACCTCACAAGCACAGCCAGCAGCCATGAGCCTGCCACTGGCCTAGGAGGCACGGAGGCTGCTGTGACCTCACAAGCACAGCCAGCAGCCAGGAGCCTGCCACTGGTCTTGGAGGCACTGGGGCAGCTGTGACCTCACAAGCACAGCCAGCAGCCAGGAGCCTGCCATTGGCTTAGCAGACACTGAAACTGCTCTGACGTCACAAGCACAGCCAGCAGCCATGAGCCTGCCACTGGCCTAGGAGGCACTGAGGCTGCTGTGACCTCAGAAGCACAGCCAGCAGCCAGGACCCTGCTACTGGCCTAGGAGGCACTGAGGCTGCTCTGACCTCACAAGCACAGCCAGCAGCCATGAGCCTGCCACTGGCCTCAGAGGCACTGAGGCTGCTGTGACCTCACAAGCACAGCCGGCAGCCAGCAGCCTGTCACTGGCCTAGGAGGCACTCAGGCTCCTATGACCTCACAACCACAGCCAGCAGCCAGGAGCCTGCCACTGGCCTAGGAGGCACCGAGGCTGCTGTGACCTCAAAAACACAGCCAGCAGCCAGGAGCCTGCCACTGGCCTAGGAGGCACTGGGGATGCTGTGACCTGACAAGCACAGCCAGCAGCCAGGAGCCTGCCACTGGGCTAGGAGGCACTGAGGCTGCTGTGACCTCACAAGCACAGCCAGCACCCAGGAGCCTAACACTGGCCTAGGAGACTCTCAGGCTACTGTGACCTCACAAGCACAGCCAGCAACCAGGAGCCTGCCACTGGTCTCGGAGGCACTGAGGCTGCTGTGACGTCACAACCACAGCCAGCACCCAGGAGCCTAACACTGGCCTTGGAGTCACTCAGGATGCTGTGACCTCACAAGCACAGCCAGCAGCCAGGCCCCTGCCACTGTCCTAGGAGGCACTGAGGCTGCTGTAACCTCACAAGCACAGGCAGCAGTCAGGAGCCTGCCACTGTCCTAGGAGGCACTGAGACTGCTGTGACCTCACAAGCACAGCCAGCAGCCATGAGCCAGCTACTGTCACCGGAAGGACACAGGCTGCTGTGACCTCACAAGCACAGCCAGCAGCCAGGAGCCTGCCACTGGGCTAGGAGGCACTGGGGATGCTGTGACCTCACAAGCACAGCCAGCAGCCATGAGCCTGCCACTGGCCTGGGAGACACACAGGCTGCTGTGACCTCACAAGCACAGCCAGGAGCCAGGAGCCTGCCACTGACCTACGAGGCACTGAGGCTGCTGAGACCTGACAAGCACAGCCAGCAGCCAGGAGCCTGCCACTGGCCTATGAGGCACCAAGGATGCTGTGACCTCACAAGCACAGCCAGCAGCCAGGAGCCTGCCATTGGCCTACGAGGCACTGGGGATGCTGGGTCCTCACAAGCACAGCCAGCAGCCAGGAGCCTGCCACTGTCCAAGGAGGCACTGAGGCTGCTGTGACCTCACAAGCACAACCAGCAGCCAGGAGCCTGCCACTGGCCTCGGAGGCACGGAGGCTGCTGTGACCTCACAGGCACAGCCAGCAGCCATGAGCCAGCTACTGTCATCGGAAGGACACAGGCTGCTGTGACCTCACAAGCACAGCCAGCAGCCAGGAGCATGCCACTGGTCTTGGAGGCACTGGGGCAGCTGTGACCTCACAAGCACAGTCCGCTGGCATGTGCCTGCCACTGTCCTATGAGGCACTGAGGCTGCTGTGACCTCACAAGCACAGCCAGCAGCCAGGAGCCTGCCATTGGCCTACGAGGCACTGAGGCTGCTCTGACCTCACAAGCACAGCCTGCAACCAGGAGCCTGCCACTGGCCTATGAGGCACCAAGGATGCTGGGACCTCACAAGCACAGCCAGCAGCCAGGAGCCTGCCACTGGTCTTGGAGGCACTGGGGCAGCTGTGACCTCACAAGCACAGACCGCTGCCATGTGCCTGCCACTGTCCTACGAGGCACTGAGGCTACTGTGACCTCTCAAGCATAGCCAGCAGCCATGAGCCTGCCACTGGCCTAGGAGGCACTGAGGCTGCTGTGACCTCACAAGCACAGCCAGCAGCCATGAGCCTGCCACTGTTTTAGGAGGCACTGAGGCTGCTGTGACCTCACAAGAAAAGCCAGCAGCCAGGAGCCTGCCGCTGGCCTAGGAGGCACTCAGGCTGCTGTGACCTCACAAGCACAGCCACCAGCCAGGAGCCTGGCACAGGCCTCGGAGGCACTGAGGCTGCTGTGGCCTCACAAGCACAGCCGGCAGCCAGCAGCCTGCAGCCTGCCACTGGCCTAGGAGGCACTGAGGCTGCTGTGACCTCACAAGCACAGCCAGCAGGGGGCGCTGCACACTAATGTATGAGGCACTGAGGCTGCTGTGACCTCGCAATCACAGCCAGCAGCCAGGCGCCTGCCACTGGCCTAGGAGGCTCTGAGGCTGCTGTGACCTCACAAGCACAGCCAGCAGCCAGGAGCCTGCCACTGGTCTTGGAGGCACTGGGGCAGCTGTGACCTCACAAGCACAGCCCGCTGCCATGTGCCTGCCACTGTCCTAGGAGGCACTGAGGCTGCTGTGACCTCACAAGCACAGCCAGCAGCCATGAGCATGCCACTGGTCTCGGAGGCACTGAGAATGCTGTGACCTCATAACCACAGCCAGCACCCAGCAGCCTAACACTGGCCTTGGAGTCACTCAGGATGCTGTGACCTCACAAGCACAGCTACCAGCCATGACCCTGCCACTGGCCTAGGAGGCACGGAGGCTGCTGTAACCTCACAAGCACAGCCAGCAGCCAGGAAGCTGCCACTGGCCTAGGAGGCACTGAGGCTGCTGTGACCTCACAAGCACAGCCAGCAGCCAGGAGCCTGCCACTGGGCTAGGAGGCACTGGGGATGCTGTGACCTCACAAGCACAGCCAGCAGCCATGAGCCTGCCACTGGCCTGGGAGACACACAGGCTGCTGTGACCTCACAAGCACAGCCAGGAGCCAGGAGCCTGCCACTGACCTACGAGGCACTGAGGCTGCTGAGACCTCACAAGCACAGCCAGCAGCCAGGACCCTGCCACTGGCCTATGAGGCACCAAGGATGCTGTGACCTCACAAGCACAGCCAGCAGCCAGGAGCCTGCCATTGGCCTACGAGGCACTGGGGATGCTGGGTCCTCACAAGCACAGCCAGCAGCCAGGAGCCTGCCACTGTCCAAGGAGGCACTGAGGCTGCTGTGACCTCACAAGCACAACCAGCAGCCAGGAGCCTGCCACTGGCCTCGGAGGCACGGAGGCTGCTGTGACCTCACAGGCACAGCCAGCAGCCATGAGCCAGCTACTGTCATCGGAAGGACACAGGCTGCTGTGACCTCACAAGCACAGGCAGCAGCCAGGAGCATGCCACTGGTCTTGGAGGCACTGGGGCAGCTGTGACCTCACAAGCACAGCCCGCTGGCATGTGCCTGCCACTGTCCTACGAGGCACTGAGGCTGCTGTGACCTCACAAGCACAGCCAGCAGCCATGAGCCTGCCACTGGCCTAGGAGGCACGGAGGCTGCTGTGACCTCACAAGCACAGCCAGCAGCCAGGAGCCTGCCACTGGTCTTGGAGGCACTGGGGCAGCTGTGACCTCACAAGCACAGCCAGCAGCCAGGAGCCTGCCATTGGCTTAGCAGACACTGAAACTGCTCTGACGTCACAAGCACAGCCAGCAGCCATGAGCCTGCCACTGGCCTAGGAGGCACTGAGGCTGCTGTGACCTCACAAGCACAGCCAGCAGCCAGGACCCTGCTACTGGCTTAGGAGGCACTGAGGCTGCTCTGACCTCACAAGCACAGCCAGCAGCCATGAGCCTGCCACTGGCCTCAGAGGCACTGAGGCTGCTGTGACCTCACAAGCACAGCCGGCAGCCAGCAGCCTGTCACTGGCCTAGGAGGCACTCAGGCTCCTATGACCTCACAACCACAGCCAGCAGCCAGGAGCCTGCCACTGGCCTAGGAGGCACCGAGGCTGCTGTGACCTCAAAAACACAGCCAGCAGCCAGGAGCCTGCCACTGGCCTAGGAGGCACTGGGGATGCTGTGACCTGACAAGCACAGCCAGCAGCCAGGAGCCTGCCACTGGGCTAGGAGGCACTGAGGCTGCTGTGACCTCACAAGCACAGCCAGCACCCAGGAGCCTAACACTGGCCTAGGAGACTCTCAGGCTACTGTGACCTCACAAGCACAGCCAGCAACCAGGAGCCTGCCACTGGTCTCGGAGGCACTGAGGCTGCTGTGACGTCACAACCACAGCCAGCACTCAGGAGCCTAACACTGGCCTTGGAGTCACTCAGGATGCTGTGACCTCACAAGCACAGCCAGCAGCCAGGCCCCTGCCACTGTCCTAGGAGGCACTGAGGCTGCTGTAACCTCACAAGCACAGGCAGCAGTCAGGAGCCTGCCACTGTCCTAGGAGGCACTGAGACTGCTGTGACCTCACAAGCACAGCCAGCAGCCATGAGCCAGCTACTGTCACCGGAAGGACACAGGCTGCTGTGACCTCACAAGCACAGCCAGCAGCCAGGAGCCTGCCACTGGGCTAGGAGGCACTGGGGATGCTGTGACCTCACAAGCACAGCCAGCAGCCAGGAGCCTGCCACTGGCCTGGGAGACACACAGGCTGCTGTGACCTCACAAGCACAGCCAGGAGCCAGGAGCCTGCCACTGACCTACGAGGCACTGAGGCTGCTGAGACCTGACAAGCACAGCCAGCAGCCAGGAGCCTGCCACTGGCCTATGAGGCACCAAGGATGCTGTGACCTCACAAGCACAGCCAGCAGCCAGGAGCCTGCCATTGGCCTACGAGGCACTGGGGATGCTGGGTCCTCACAAGCACAGCCAGCAGCCAGGAGCCTGCCACTGTCCAAGGAGGCACTGAGGCTGCTGTGACCTCACAAGCACAACCAGCAGCCAGGAGCCTGCCACTGGCCTCGGAGGCACGGAGGCTGCTGTGACCTCACAGGCACAGCCAGCAGCCATGAGCCAGCTACTGTCATCGGAAGGACACAGGCTGCTGTGACCTCACAAGCACAGCCAGCAGCCAGGAGCATGCCACTGGTCTTGGAGGCACTGGGGCAGCTGTGACCTCACAAGCACAGCCCGCTGGTATGTGCCTGCCACTGTCCTACGAGGCACTGAGGCTGCTGTGACCTCACAAGCACAGCCAGCAGCCATGAGCCTGCCACTGGCCTAGGAGGCACGGAGGCTGCTGTGACCTCACAAGCACAGCCAGCAGCCAGGAGCCTGCCACTGGTCTTGGAGGCACTGGGGCAGCTGTGACCTCACAAGCACAGCCAGCAGCCAGGAGCCTGCCATTGGCTTAGCAGACACTGAAACTGCTCTGACGTCACAAGCACAGCCAGCAGCCATGAGCCTGCCACTGGCCTAGGAGGCACTGAGGCTGCTGTGACCTCACAAGCACAGCCAGCAGCCAGGACCCTGCTACTGGCTTAGGAGGCACTGAGGCTGCTCTGACCTCACAAGCACAGCCAGCAGCCATGAGCCTGCCACTGGCCTCAGAGGCACTGAGGCTGCTGTGACCTCACAAGCACAGCCGGCAGCCAGCAGTCTGTCACTGGCCTAGGAGGCACTCAGGCTCCTATGACCTCACAACCACAGCCAGCAGCCAGGAGCCTGCCACTGGCCTAGGAGGCACCGAGGCTGCTGTGACCTCAAAAACACAGCCAGCAGCCAGGAGCCTGCCACTGGCCTAGGAGGCACTGGGGATGCTGTGACCTGACAAGCACAGCCAGCAGCCAGGAGCCTGCCACTGGCCTAGGAGGCACTGAGGCTGCTGTGACCTCACAAGCACAGCCAGCACCCAGGAGCCTAACACTGGCCTAGGAGACTCTCAGGCTACTGTGACCTCACAAGCACAGCCAGCAACCAGGAGCCTGCCACTGGTCTCGGAGGCACTGAGGCTGCTGTGACGTCACAACCACAGCCAGAACCCAGGAGCCTAACACTGGCCTTGGAGTCACTCAGGATGCTGTGACCTCACAAGCACAGCCAGCAGCCAGGCCCCTGCCACTGTCCTAGGAGGCACTGAGGCTGCTGTAACCTCACAAGCACAGGCAGCAGTCAGGAGCCTGCCACTGTCCTAGGAGGCACTGAGACTGCTGTGACCTCACAAGCACAGCCAGCAGCCATGAGCCAGCTACTGTCACCGGAAGGACACAGGCTGCTGTGACCTCACAAGCACAGCCAGCAGCCAGGAGCCTGCCACTGGTCTTGGAGGCACTGGGGCAGCTGTGACCTCACAACCACAGCCAGCAGCCAGGAGCCTGCCACTGTCCTAGGAGGCACTGAGGCTGCTGTGACCTCTCAAGCACAGCCAACAGCCATGAGCCTGCCACTGGCCTAGGAGGCACTGAGGCTGCTGTGACCTCACAAGCACAGCCAGCAGCCATGAGCCTGCCACTGTTTTAGGAGGCACTGAGGGTGCTGTGACCTGACAAGCACAGCCAGCAGCCATGAGCCTGCCGCTGGCCTAGGAGGCACTCAGGCTGCTGTGACCTCACAAGCACAGCCAGCAGCCAGGAGCCTGGCACAGGCCTCGGAGGCACTGAGGCTGCTGTGGCCTCACAAGCACAGCCGGCAGCCAGCAGCCAGGAGCCTGCCACTGGCCTAGGAGGCACTGAGGCTGCTGTGACCTCACAAGCACAGCCAGCAGGGGGCGCTGCACACTAATGTATGAGGCACTGAGGCTGCTGTGACCTCGCAATCACAGCCAGCAGCCAGGCGCCTGCCACTGGTCTTGGGGGCACTGGGGCAGCTGTGACCTCACAAGCACAGCCCGCTGCCATGTGCCTGCCACTGTCCTAGGAGGCACTGAGGCTGCTGTGACCTCACAAGCACAGCCAGCAGCCAGGAGCCTGCCACTGGTCTCGGAGGCACTGAGGCTGCTGTGACCTCATAACCACAGCCAGCTCCCAGCAGCCTAACACTGGCCTTGGAGTCACTCAGGATGCTGTGACCTCACAAGCACAGCTACCAGCCATGACCCTGCCACTGGCCTAGGAGGCACGGAGGCTGCTGTAACCTCACAAGCACAGCCAGCAGCCAGGAGCCTGTCACTGGCCTAGGAGGCACTGAGGCTGCTGTGACCTCACAAGCACAGCCAGCAGCCAGGAGCCTGCCACTGGCCTAGTAGGCACTGAGGCTGCTGTGCGCTCACAAGCACAGCCAGCAGCCAGGAGCCTGCCATTGGCTTAGCAGACACTGAAACTACTCTGACGTCACAAGCACAGCCAGCAGCCAGGAGCCTGCCACTGGCCTAGGAGGCACTGAGGCTGCTGTGACCTCACAAGCACAGCCAGCAGCCAGGAGCCTGCTACTGGCCTAGGAGGCACTGAGGCTGCTCTGACCTCACAAGCACAGCCAGCAGCCAGGAGCCTGCCACTGGCCTCAGAGGCACTGAGGCTGCTGTGACCTCACAAGCACAGCCGGCAGCCAGGAGCCTGCCACTGGCCTAGGAGGCACTCAGGCTGCTATGACCTCACAAGCACAGCCAGCAGCCAGGAGCCTGCCACTGGCCTAGGAGCCACCAAGGATTCTGTGACCTCAAAAACACAGCCAGCAGCCAGGAGCCTGCCACTGGCCTAGGAAGCAGTGAGGCTGCTGTGACCTTCCAAGCACAGCCAGCAGCCATGAGCCTGCCACTGGCCTAGGAGGCACAGAGCCTGCTGTGACCTCACAAGCACAGCCAGCAGCCATGAGCCTGCCACTGTTTTAGGAGGCACTGAGGCTGCTGTGACCTCACAAGAAAAGCCAGCAGCCAGGAGCCTGCCGCTGGCCTAGGAGGCACTCAGGCTGCTGTGACCTCACAAGCACAGCCACCAGCCAGGAGCCTGGCACAGGCCTCGGAGGCACTGAGGCTGCTGTGGCCTCACAAGAACAGCCGGCAGCCAGCAGCCTGCAGCCTGCCACTGGCCTAGGAGGCACTGAGGCTGCTGTGACCTCACAAGCACAGCCAGCAGGGGGCGCTGCACACTAATGTATGAGGCACTGAGGCTGCTGTGACCTCGCAATCACAGCCAGCAGCCAGGCGCCTGCCACTGGCCTAGGAGGCTCTGAGGCTGCTGTGACCTCACAAGCACAGCCAGCAGCCAGGAGCCTGCCACTGGTCTTGGAGGCACTGGGGCAGCTGTTACCTCACAAGCACAGCCCGCTGCCATGTGCCTGCCACTGTCCTAGGAGGCACTGAGGCTGCTGTGACCTCACAAGCACAGCCAGCAGCCATGAGCATGCCACTGGTCTCGGAGGCACTGAGAATGCTGTGACCTCATAACCACAGCCAGCACCCAGCAGCCTAACACTGGCCTTGGAGTCACTCAGGATGCTGTGACCTCACAAGCACAGCTACCAGCCATGACCCTGCCACTGGCCTAGGAGGCACGGAGGCTGCTGTAACCTCACAAGCACAGCCAGCAGCCAGGAAGCTGCCACTGGCCTAGGAGGCACTGAGGCTGCTGTGACCTCACAAGCACAGCCAGCAGCCAGGAGCCTGCCACTGTCCTACGAGGCACTGGGGATGCTGTGACCTCACAAGCACAGCCAGCAGCCATGAGCCTGCCACTGGCCTGGGAGACACACAGGCTGCTGTGACCTCACAAGCACAGCCAGGAGCCAGGAGCCTGCCACTGACCTACGAGGCACTGAGGCTGCTGAGACCTCACAAGCACAGCCAGCAGCCAGGACCCTGCCACTGGCCTATGAGGCACCAAGGATGCTGTGACCTCACAAGCACAGCCAGCAGCCAGGAGCCTGCCATTGGCCTACGAGGCACTGGGGATGCTGGGTCCTCACAAGCACAGCCAGCAGCCAGGAGCCTGCCACTGTCCAAGGAGGCACTGAGGCTGCTGTGACCTCACAAGCACAACCAGCAGCCAGGAGCCTGCCACTGGCCTCGGAGGCACGGAGGCTGCTGTGACCTCACAGGCACAGCCAGCAGCCATGAGCCAGCTACTGTCATCGGAAGGACACAGGCTGCTGTGACCTCACAAGCACAGCCAGCAGCCAGGAGCATGCCACTGGTCTTGGAGGCACTGGGGCAGCTGTGACCTCACAAGCACAGCCCGCTGGCATGTGCCTGCCACTGTCCTACGAGGCACTGAGGCTGCTGTGACCTCACAAGCACAGCCAGCAGCCATGAGCCTGCCACTGGCCTAGGAGGCACGGAGGCTGCTGTGACCTCACAAGCACAGCCAGCAGCCAGGAGCCTGCCACTGGTCTTGGAGGCACTGGGGCAGCTGTGACCTCACAAGCACAGCCAGCAGCCAGGAGCCTGCCATTGGCTTAGCAGACACTGAAACTGCTCTGACGTCACAAGCACAGCCAGCAGCCATGAGCCTGCCACTGGCCTAGGAGGCACTGAGGCTGCTGTGACCTCACAAGCACAGCCAGCAGCCAGGACCCTGCTACTGGCTTAGGAGGCACTGAGGCTGCTCTGACCTCACAAGCACAGCCAGCAGCCATGAGCCTGCCACTGGCCTCAGAGGCACTGAGGCTGCTGTGACCTCACAAGCACAGCCGGCAGCCAGCAGCCTGTCACTGGCCTAGGAGGCACTCAGGCTCCTATGACCTCACAACCACAGCCAGCAGCCAGGAGCCTGCCACTGGCCTAGGAGGCACCGAGGCTGCTGTGACCTCAAAAACACAGCCAGCAGCCAGGAGCCTGCCACTGGCCTAGGAGGCACTGGGGATGCTGTGACCTGACAAGCACAGCCAGCAGCCAGGAGCCTGCCACTGGGCTAGGAGGCACTGAGGCTGCTGTGACCTCACAAGCACAGCCAGCACCCAGGAGCCTAACACTGGCCTAGGAGACTCTCAGGCTACTGTGACCTCACAAGCACAGCCAGCAACCAGGAGCCTGCCACTGGTCTCGGAGGCACTGAGGCTGCTGTGACGTCACAACCACAGCCAGCACTCAGGAGCCTAACACTGGCCTTGGAGTCACTCAGGATGCTGTGACCTCACAAGCACAGCCAGCAGCCAGGCCCCTGCCACTGTCCTAGGAGGCACTGAGGCTGCTGTAACCTCACAAGCACAGGCAGCAGTCAGGAGCCTGCCACTGTCCTAGGAGGCACTGAGACTGCTGTGACCTCACAAGCACAGCCAGCAGCCATGAGCCAGCTACTGTCACCGGAAGGACACAGGCTGCTGTGACCTCACAAGCACAGCCAGCAGCCAGGAGCCTGCCACTGGGCTAGGAGGCACTGGGGATGCTGTGACCTCACAAGCACAGCCAGCAGCCATGAGCCTGCCACTGGCCTGGGAGACACACAGGCTGCTGTGACCTCACAAGCACAGCCAGGAGCCAGGAGCCTGCCACTGACCTACGAGGCACTGAGGCTGCTGAGACCTGACAAGCACAGCCAGCAGCCAGGAGCCTGCCACTGGCCTATGAGGCACCAAGGATGCTGTGACCTCACAAGCACAGCCAGCAGCCAGGAGCCTGCCATTGGCCTACGAGGCACTGGGGATGCTGGGTCCTCACAAGCACAGCCAGCAGCCAGGAGCCTGCCACTGTCCAAGGAGGCACTGAGGCTGCTGTGACCTCACAAGCACAACCAGCAGCCAGGAGCCTGCCACTGGCCTCGGAGGCACGGAGGCTGCTGTGACCTCACAGGCACAGCCAGCAGCCATGAGCCAGCTACTGTCATCGGAAGGACACAGGCTGCTGTGACCTCACAAGCACAGCCAGCAGCCAGGAGCATGCCACTGGTCTTGGAGGCACTGGGGCAGCTGTGACCTCACAAGCACAGCCCGCTGGTATGTGCCTGCCACTGTCCTACGAGGCACTGAGGCTGCTGTGACCTCACAAGCACAGCCAGCAGCCATGAGCCTGCCACTGGCCTAGGAGGCACGGAGGCTGCTGTGACCTCACAAGCACAGCCAGCAGCCAGGAGCCTGCCACTGGTCTTGGAGGCACTGGGGCAGCTGTGACCTCACAAGCACAGCCAGCAGCCAGGAGCCTGCCATTGGCTTAGCAGACACTGAAACTGCTCTGACGTCACAAGCACAGCCAGCAGCCATGAGCCTGCCACTGGCCTAGGAGGCACTGAGGCTGCTCTGACCTCACAAGCACAGCCAGCAGCCATGAGCCTGCCACTGGCCTCAGAGGTACTGAGGCTGCTGTGACCTCACAAGCACAGCCGGCAGCCAGCAGCCTGTCACTGGCCTAGGAGGCACTCAGGCTCCTATGACCTCACAACCACAGCCAGCAGCCAGGAGCCTGCCACTGGCCTAGGAGGCACCGAGGCTGCTGTGACCTCAAAAACACAGCCAGCAGCCAGGAGCCTGCCACTGGCCTAGGAGGCACTGGGGATGCTGTGACCTGACAAGCACAGCCAGCAGCCAGGAGCCTGCCACTGGCCTAGGAGGCACTGAGGCTGCTGTGACCTCACAAGCACAGCCAGCACCCAGGAGCCTAACACTGGCCTAGGAGACTCTCAGGCTACTGTGACCTCACAAGCACAGCCAGCAACCAGGAGCCTGCCACTGGTCTCGGAGGCACTGAGGCTGCTGTGACGTCACAACCACAGCCAGCACCCAGGAGCCTAACACTGGCCTTGGAGTCACTCAGGATGCTGTGACCTCACAAGCACAGCCAGCAGCCAGGCCCCTGCCACTGTCCTAGGAGGCACTGAGGCTGCTGTAACCTCACAAGCACAGGCAGCAGTCAGGAGCCTGCCACTGTCCTAGGAGGCACTGAGACTGCTGTGACCTCACAAGCACAGCCAGCAGCCATGAGCCAGCTACTGTCACCGGAAGGACACAGGCTGCTGTGACCTCACAAGCACAGCCAGCAGCCAGGAGCCTGCCACTGGTCTTGGAGGCACTGGGGCAGCTGTGACCTCACAACCACAGCCAGCAGCCAGGAGCCTGCCACTGTCCTAGGAGGCACTGAGGCTGCTGTGACCTCTCAAGCACAGCCAACAGCCATGAGCCTGCCACTGGCCTAGGAGGCACTGAGGCTGCTGTGACCTCACAAGCACAGCCAGCAGCCATGAGCCTGCCACTGTTTTAGGAGGCACTGAGGGTGCTGTGACCTGACAAGCACAGCCAGCAGCCATGAGCCTGCCGCTGGCCTAGGAGGCACTCAGGCTGCTGTGACCTCACAAGCACAGCCAGCAGCCAGGAGCCTGGCACAGGCCTCGGAGGCACTGAGGCTGCTGTGGCCTCACAAGCACAGCCGGCAGCCAGCAGCCAGGAGCCTGCCACTGGCCTAGGAGGCACTGAGGCTGCTGTGACCTCACAAGCACAGCCAGCAGGGGGCGCTGCACACTAATGTATGAGGCACTGAGGCTGCTGTGACCTCGCAATCACAGCCAGCAGCCAGGCGCCTGCCACTGGTCTTGGGGGCACTGGGGCAGCTGTGACCTCACAAGCACAGCCCGCTGCCATGTGCCTGCCACTGTCCTAGGAGGCACTGAGGCTGCTGTGACCTCACAAGCACAGCCAGCAGCCATGAGCCTGCCACTGGTCTCGGAGGCACTGAGGCTGCTGTGACCTCATAACCACAGCCAGCACCCAGCAGCCTAACACTGGCCTTGGAGTCACTCAGGATGCTGTGACCTCACAAGCACAGCTACCAGCCATGACCCTGCCACTGGCCTAGGAGGCACGGAGGCTGCTGTAACCTCACAAGCACAGCCAGCAGCCAGGAGCCTGTCACTGGCCTAGGAGGCACTGAGGCTGCTGTGACCTCACAAGCACAGCCAGCAGCCAGGAGCCTGCCACTGGCCTAGTAGGCACTGAGGCTGCTGTGCGCTCACAAGCACAGCCAGCAGCCAGGAGCCTGCCATTGGCTTAGCAGACACTGAAACTACTCTGACGTCACAAGCACAGCCAGCAGCCAGGAGCCTGCCACTGGCCTAGGAGGCACTGAGGCTGCTGTGACCTCACAAGCACAGCCAGCAGCCAGGAGCCTGCTACTGGCCTAGGAGGCACTGAGGCTGCTCTGACCTCACAAGCACAGCCAGCAGCCAGGAGCCTGCCACTGGCCTCAGAGGCACTGAGGCTGCTGTGACCTCACAAGCACAGCCGGCAGCCAGGAGCCTGCCACTGGCCTAGGAGGCACTCAGGCTGCTATGACCTCACAAGCACAGCCAGCAGCCAGGAGCCTGCCACTGGCCTAGGAGCCACCAAGGATGCTGTGACCTCAAAAACACAGCCAGCAGCCAGGAGCCTGCCACTGGCCTAGGAAGCAGTGAGGCTGCTGTGACCTTCCAAGCACAGCCAGCAGCCAGGAGCCTGCCACTGGCCTAGGAGGCACTCAGCCTGCTGTGACCTCACAAGCACAGCCAGCAGCCAGGAGCCTGCCACTGGTCTCGGAGGCACTGAGGCTGCTGTGACCTGACAAGCACAGCCAGCAGCCAGGAGCCTGACGCTGCCCTCGGAGGCTCTCAGGCTACTGTGACCTCACAAGCACAGGGAGCAAGGGCGCTGCTCACTACCTATGAGGCACTGAGGCTGCTGTGACCTCACACGCACAGCCAGCAGCCATGAGCCTGCCCATGGCCTAGGAAGCAGTGAGGCTGCTGTGACCTCACAAGCACAGCCAGCAGCCAGGAGCCTGCCACTGGTCTCGGAGGCACTGAGGCAGCTGTGACCTCACAAGCACAGCCAGCAGCCAGGAGCCTGCCACTGGCCTAGGAGGCACTGAGGCTGCTATGACCTCACAACCACAGCCAGCAGCCAGGAGCCTGCCACTGGTCTCGGAGGCACTGAGGCTGCTGTGACCTCATAACCACAGCCAGCACCCAGCAGCCTAACACTGGCCTCGCAGTCAGTCAGAATGCTGTGACCTCACAAGCACAGCTACCAGCCATGACCCTGCCCCTGGCCTAGGAGGCACTGAGGGTGCTGTAACCTCACAAGCACAGCCAGCAGCCAGGAGCCTGCCACTGTCCTAGGAGGCACTGAGGCTGCTGTGACCTCACAAGCACAGCGAGCATGCAGGAGCCTGCCATTGGCGTAGGAGGCACTGAGGCTGCTGTGACCTCACAAGCCCAGCCAGCAGCCAGGAGCCTGATACTGGCTTAGGAGGCCTTCAACCTGCTGTGACCTCACAAGCACAGCCAGCAGCCAGGAGCCTGCCACTGGCCTCGGAGGCGCTCAGGCAGCTGCGACCTCACAAGCACAGCCAGCAGCCAGGAGCCTGAAATTGGCTTAGCAGACACTGAAACTGTTGTTACGTCACAAGCACAGCCAGGAGCCTACCACTGGCCTCAGAGGCACTGAGGCTGCTGTGACCTCACAAGTACAGCCGGCAGCCAGGAGCCTGCCACTGGCCTAGGAGGCACTCAGGCTGCTATGACCTCACAAGCACAGCCAGCAGCCAGGAGCCTGCCACTGGCCAAGAAGGCACTGAGGCTGCTGTGACCTCACAAGCACAGCCAGCAGCCATGAGCCTGCCACTGGCCTCGGAGGCACTGAGGCTGCTGTGACCTCACAAGCACAGCCAGCAGCCAGGAGCCTGCTACTGGCGTCGGACGGACACAGGCTGCTGTGACGTCACAAGCACAGGCAGCAGCCAGGAGCCTGCCACTGGCCTAGGAGGCACTCAGGCTGCTGTGAGCTCACAAGCACAGCCAGCAGCCAGGAGCCTGCCACTGGCCTAGGAGGCACTCAGGCTGCTGTGACCTCACAAGCACAGCCAGCAGGGGCGCTGCTCACTACCTAGGAGGCACGGAGGCTGCTGTGACCTCACAAGCACAACCAGCAGTCAGGAGCCTGCCACTGGCCTAGGAAGCAGTGAGGCTGCTGTGACCTTCCAAGCACAGCCAGCAGCCAGGAGCCTGACACGGTCCTAGGAGGCACTGAGGCAGCTGTGACGTCACAAGCACAGCCAGCAGCCAGGAGCCTGCCACTGGCCTAGGAGGCGCTGAGGCTGCTGTGACCTCACAAGCACAGCCAGCAGCCAGGAGCGTGCCACTGGCCTAGGAGGCATTGAGGCAGCTGTGACCTGACAAGCACAGCCAGCAGCCAGGAGCCTGACACTGTCCTAGGACGCACTCAGGCTGCTGTGACCTCACAAACACAGCCAGCAGCCAGGAGCCTGCCACTGGCCTAGGAGGCACTCAGGATGCTGTGACCTCACAAGCACAGCCATCAGGCAGGACCCTACCACTGTCCTAGGAGGTACGGAGCCTGCTGTGACCTCACAAGCACAGCCAGCAGCCAGGACCCTGCCACTGTCCTAGGAGGCACTGAGGCTGCTGTGACCTCACAAGCACAGCCGGCAGCCAGCAGCCTGCCACTGGCCTAGGAGGCACTCAGGCTGCTGTGACCTGACAAACACAGCCAGCAGCCAGGAGCCTGCCACTGGCCTAGGAGGCACGGAGGCTGCTGTGACCTCACAAGCACAGCCAGCAGCCATGAGCCTGCCACTGGCCTAGGAGGCACCGAGGCTGCTGTGACCTCAAAAACACAGCCAGCAGCCAGGAGCCTGCCACTGGCCTAGGAAGCAGTGAGGCTGCTGTGACCTTCCAAGCACAGCCAGCAGCCAGGAGCCTGCCACTGGCCTAGGAGGCACTCAGCCTGCTGCGACCTCACAAGCACAGCCAGCAGCCAGGAGCCTGCCACTGGTCTCGGAGGCACTGAGGCTGCTGTGACCTGACAAGCACAGCCAGCAGCCAGGAGCCTGACGCTGCCCTCGGAGGCTCTCAGGCTACTGTGACCTCACAAGCACAGGGAGCAAGGGCGCTGCTCACTACCTATGAGGCACTGAGGCTGCTGTGACCTCACACGCACAGCCAGCAGCCATGAGCCTGCCCATGGCCTAGGAAGCAGTGAGGCTGCTGTGACCTCACAAGCACAGCCAGCAGCCAGGAGCCTGCCACTGGTCTCGGAGGCACTGAGGCAGCTGTGACCTCACAAGCACAGCCAGCAGCCAGGAGCCTGCCACTGGCCTCGGAGGCACTGAGGCTGCTGTGACCTCACAACCACAGCCAGCAGCCAGGAGCCTGCCACTGGTCTCGGAGGCACTGAGGCTGCTGTGACCTCATAACCACAGCCAGCACCCAGCAGCCTAACACTGGCCTCGGAGTCACTCAGAATGCTGTGACCTCACAAGCACAGCTACCAGCCATGACCCTGCCACTGGCCTAGGAGGCACTGAGGCTGCTGTAACCTCACAAGCACAGCCAGCAGCCAGGAGCCTGCCACTGGCCTAGGAGGCATAGAGGCTGCTGTGACCTCACAAGCACAGCGAGCATGCAGGAGCCTGCCATTGGCCTAGGAGGCACTGAGGCTGCTGTGACCCCACAAGCCCAGCCAGCAGCCAGGAGCCTGATACTGGCCTAGGAGGCCTTCAACCTGGTGTGACCTCACAAGCACAGCCAGCAGCCAGGAGCCTGCCACTGGCCTCGGAGGCGCTCAGGCAGCTGCGACCTCACAAGCACAGCCAGCAGCCAGGAGCCTGAGATTGGCTTAGCAGACACTGAAACTGCTGTTACGTCACAAGCACAGCCAGGAGCCTGCCACTGGCCTGGGAGGCACTGAGGCTGCTGTGACCTCACAAGTACAGCCGGCAGCCAGGAGCCTGCCACTGGCCTAGGAGGCACTCAGGCTGCTATGACCTCACAAGCACAGCCAGCAGCCAGGAGCCTGCCACTGGCCAAGGAGGCACTGAGGCTGCTGTGACCTCACAAGCACAGCCAGCAGCCATGAGCCTGCCACTGGCCTCGGAGGCACTGAGGCTGCTGTGACCTCACAAGCACAGCCAGCAGCCAGGAGCCTGCTACTGGCGTTGGACGGACACAGGCTGCTGTGACGTCACAAGCACAGGGAGCAGCCAGGAGCCTGCCACTGGCCTAGGAGGCACTGAGGCTGCTTTGACCTCCAAAGCACAGCCAGCAGCCATGAGCCTGCCAGTGGCCTAGGAAGCAGTGAGGTTGCTGTGACCTTCCAAACACAGCCAGCAGCCAGGAGCCTGACACGGTCCTAGGAGGCACTGAGACAGCTGTGACGTCACAAGCACAGCCAGCAGCCATGAGCCTGCCACTGTCCTAGGAGGCACCGAGGCTGCTGTGACCTCAAAAACACAGCCAGCAGCCAGGAGCCTGACACGGTCCTAGGAGGCACTGAGGCTGCTGTGACGTGGCAAGAAAAGCAAGGAGCCAGGAGCCTGCCACTGGTCTAGCAGGCACTCAGGCTGCTGTGACCTGACAAACACAGCCAGCAGCCAGGAGCCTGCCACTGGCCTCGGAGGAACTGAGGCTGCTGTGACCTCACAAGCACAGCCAGCAGCCAGGAGCCTGACGCTGCCCTCGGAGGCTCTCAGGCAGCTGTGACCACACAAGCACAGCCAGCAGGGGTGCTGCTCACTACCTAGGAGGCACGGAGGCTGCTGTGACCTCACAAGCAGAGCCAGCAGCCAGCAGCCTGCCACTGTCCTAGGAAGCAGTGAGGCTGCTGTGACCTTCCAAGCACAGCCAGCAGCCAGGAGCCTGACACGGTCCTAGGAGGCACTGAGGCAGCTGTGAGGTCACAAGCACAGCCAGCAGCCAGGAGCCTGCCACTGGCCTAGGAGGCACAGAGCCTGCTGTGACCTCACAAGCACAGCCAGCAGCCAGGAGCCTGCCACTGGCCTAGGAAGCAGTGAGGCTGCTGTGACCTTCCAAGCACAGCCAGCAGCCAGGAGCCTGACACGGTCCTAGGAGGCACTGAGGCAGCTGTGACCTCACAAGCACAGCCAGCAGCTAGGAGCCTGCCGCTGGTCTCGGAGGCACTGAGGCTGCTGTGACCTCACAAGCACAGACAGCAGCCAGTAGCCTGCCACTGGTCTTGGAGGCACTGGGGCAGCTGTGACCTCACAAGCACAGCCAGCAGCCAGGAGCCTGCCATTGGCTTAGCAGACCCTGAAACTCATGTGACCTCCCAAGCAAAGCCTGCAGCCAGCAGCCTGAAAATGGCGTAGGAAACACTCAGGATGCTGTGACCTCACAAGCACAGCCAGCAGCCAGGAGCCTGCCACTGGCCTAGGAGGCACTCAGGCTGCTGTGACCTCACAAGCACAGCCAGCAGGGGCGCTGCTCACTACCTAGGAGGCACGGAGGCTGCTGTGACCTCACAAGCACAGCCAGCAGCCAGGAGCCTGCCACTGGCCTAGGAAGCAGTGAGGCTGCTGTGACCTTCCAAGCACAGCCAGCAGCCAGGAGCCTGAAACGGTCCTAGGAGGCACTGAGGCAGCTGTGACGTCACAAGCACAGCCAGCAGCCAGGAGCCTGCCACTGTCCTAGGAGGCACTGAGGCTGCTGTGACCTCACAAGCACAGCGAGCAGCCATGAGCCTGCCACTGGCCTAGGAGGCGCTGAGGCTGCTGTGACCTCACAAGCACAGCCAGCAGCCAGGAGCGTGCCACTGGCCTAGGAGGCATTGAGGCAGCTGTGACCTGACAAGCACAGCCAGGAGCCAGGAGCCTGACACTGTCCTAGGACGCACTCAGGCTGCTGTGACCTCACAAACACAGCCAGCAGCCAGGAGCCTGCCACTGGCCTAGGAGGCACTGAGGCTGCTGTGACCTCACAAGCACAGCCATCAGGCAGGACCCTGCCACTGTCCTAGGAGGTACGGAGCCTGCTGTGACCTCAAAACCACAGCCAGCAGCCAGGACCCTGCCACTGTCCTAGGAGGCACGGAGGCTGCTGTGACCTCACAAGCACAGCCAGCAGCCAGGAGCCTGCCACTGGCCTAGGAGGCACTGAGGCTGCTGTGATCTCACAAGCACAGCCAGCAGCCAGGAGCCTGCCACTGGCCTGAGAGGCACTGAGTCTGCTGTGACGTCACAAGCACAGCCTGCAGATGTGAGCCTGCCACGGGCAGAGGAGGCATTCAGGCTGCTGTGATCTCACAGGCACAGCCAGCAGGCATGACCCTAACACTGGTCTAGGAGGCACTCAGGCTGCTGTGACCTCACAAGCACAGCCAGCAGGCATGAGCCTAACACTGGTCTAGGAGGCATTCAGGCTGCTGTGACCTCACAAGCACAGCCAGCAGCCATGAGCCTGCCACTGGCCTCGGAGGCACTGAGGCTGCTGTGACCTCACAAGCACAGCCAGCAGCCAGGAGCCTGCTACTGGCGTCGGACGGACACAGGCTGCTGTGACGTCACAAGCACAGGCAGCAGCCAGGAGCCTGCCACTGGCCTAGGAGGCACTCAGGCTGCTGTGACCTGACAAGCACAGCCAGCAGCCATGAGCCTGCCAGTGGCCTAGGAAGCAGTGAGGTTGCTGTGACCTTCCAAACACAGCCAGCAGCCAGGAGCCTGACACGGTCCTAGGAGGCACTGAGACAGCTGTGACGTCACAAGCACAGCCAGCAGCCAGCAGCCTGCCACTGGCCTAGGAGGCACCGAGGCTGCTGTGACCTCAAAAACACAGCCAGCAGCCAGGAGCCTGACACGGTCCTAGGAGGCACTGAGGCTGCTGTGATGTGACAAGAAAAGCCAGGAGCCAGGAGCCTGCCACTGGTCTAGCAGGCACTCAGGCTGCTGTGACCTGACAAACACAGCCAGCAGCCAGGAGCCTGCCACTGGCCTCCGAGGAACTGAGGCTGCTGTGACCTCACAAGCACAGCCAGCAGCCAGGAGCCTGACGCTGCCCTCGGAGGCTCTCAGGCAGCTGTGACCTCACAAGCACAGCCAGCAGGGGTGCTGCTCACTACCTAGGAGGCACGGAGGCTGCTGTGACCTCACAAGCAGAGCCAGCAGCCAGCAGCCTGCCACTGGCCTAGGAAGCAGTGAGGCTGCTGTGACCTTCCAAGCACAGCCAGCAGCCAGGAGCCTGACACGGTCCTAGGAGGCACTGAGGCAGCTGTGAGGTCACAAGCACAGCCAGCAGCCAGGAGCCTGCCACTGGCCTAGGAGGCACAGAGCCTGCTGTGACCTCACAAGCACAGCCAGCAGCCAGCAGCCTGCCACTGGCCTAGGAGGCATTGAGGCAGCTGTGACCTGACAAGCACAGCCAGGAGCCAGGAGCCTGCCACTGGCCTAGGAGGCACTGAGGCTGCTGTGACTTTACAAGCACAGCCAGCAGGCAGGACCCTGCCACTGTCCTAGGAGGTACGGAGCCTGCTGTGACCTCACAAGCACAGCCAGCAGCCAGGACCCTGCCACTGTCCTAGGAGGCACGGAGGCTGCTGTGACCTCACAAGCACAGCCAGCAGCCAGGAGCCTGCCACTGTCCTACGAGGCACTGAGGCTGCTGTGACCTCACAAGCACAGCCAGCAGCCAGGAGCCTGCCACTGGCCTAGGAGGCACTGAGGCTGCTGTGACCTCACAAGCACAGCCAGCAGCCAGTAGCCTGCCGCTGGCCTCGGAGGCACTGAGGCTGCTGTGACCTCACAAGCACAGCCAGCAGCTAGGAGCCTGCCGCTGGTCTCAGAGGCACTGAGGCTGCTGTGACCTCACAAGCACAGACAGCAGCCAGGAGCCTGCCACTGGCCTAGGAGACACTGAGGCTGCTGTGACCTCACAAGCACAGCCAGCAGCCAGGAACCTGCTACTGGCATCGCAGGGACAAAGGCTGATGTGACGTCACAAGCACAGCCAGCAGCCAGTAGCCTGCCACTGGTCTTGGAGGCACTGGGGCAGCTGTGACCTCACAAGCACAGCCAGCAGCCAGGAGCCTGCCATTGGCTTAGCAGACCCTGAAACTCATGTGACCTCCCAAGCAAAGCCTGCAGCCAGCAGCCTGAAACTGGCGTAGGAAACACTCAGGATGCTGTGACCTCACAAGCACAGCCAGCAGCCAGGAGCCTGCCACTGGCCTAGGAGGCACTCAGGCTGCTGTGACCTCACAAGCACAGCCAGCAGGGGCGCTGCTCACTACCTAGGAGGCACGGAGGCTGCTGTGACCTCACAAGCACAGCCAGCAGCCAGGAGCCTGCCACTGGCCTAGGAAGCAGTGAGGCTGCTGTGACCTTCCAAGCACAGCCAGCAGCCAGGAGCCTGAAACGGTCCTAGGAGGCACTGAGGCAGCTGTGACGTCACAAGCACAGCCAGCAGCCAGGAGCCTGCCACTGTCCTAGGAGGCACTGAGGCTTCTGTGACCTCACAAGCACAGCCAGCAGCCATGAGCCTGCCACTGGCCTAGGAGGCGCTGAGGCTGCTGTGACCTCACAAGCACAGCCAGCAGCCAGGAGCGTGCCACTGGCCTAGGAGGCATTGAGGCAGCTGTGACCTGACAAGCACAGCCAGGAGCCAGGAGCCTGCCACTGGTGTAGGAGGCACTGAGGCTGCTGTGACCTCACAAACACAGCCAGCAGCCAGGAGCCTGCCACTGGCCTATGAGGCACTGAGGCTGCTGTGACCTCACAAGCACAGCCATCAGGCAGGACCCTGCCACTGTCCTAGGAGGTACGGAGCCTGCTGTGACCTCACAAGCACAGCCAGCAGCCAGGACCCTGCCACTGTCCTAGGAGGCACGGAGGCTGCTGTGACCTCACAAGCACAGCCAGCAGCCAGGAGCCTGCCACTGGCCTAGGAGGCACTGAGGCTGCTGTGATCTCACAAGCACAGCCAGCAGCCAGGAGCCTGCCACTGGCCTGAGAGGCACTGAGTCTGCTGTGACGTCACAAGCACAGCCTGCAGATGTGAGCCTGCCACGGGCAGAGGAGGCATTCAGGCTGCTGTGATCTCACAGGCACAGCCAGCAGGCATGACCCTAACACTGGTCTAGGAGGCATTCAGGCTGCTGTGACCTCACAAGCACAGCCAGCAGGCATGAGCCTAACACTGGTCTAGGAGGCATTCAGGCTGCTGTGACCTCACAAGCACAGCCAGCAGCCATGAGCCTGCCACTGGCCTCGGAGGCACTGAGGCTGCTGTGACCTCACAAGCACAGCCAGCAGCCAGGAGCCTGCTACTGGCGTCGGATGGACACAGGCTGCTGTGACGTCACAAGCACAGGCAGCAGCCAGGAGCCTGCCACTGGCCTAGGAGGCACTCAGGCTGCTGTGACCTGACAAGCACAGCCAGCAGCCATGAGCCTGCCAGTGGCCTAGGAAGCAGTGAGGTTGCTGTGACCTTCCAAACACAGGCAGCAGCCAGGAGCCTGACACGGTCCTAGGAGGCACTGAGACAGCTGTGACGTCACAAGCACAGCCAGCAGCCAGCAGCCTGCCACTGGCCTAGGAGGCACCGAGGCTGCTGTGACCTCAAAAACACAGCCAGCAGCCAGGAGCCTGACACGGTCCTAGGAGGCACTGAGGCTGCTGTGACGTGACAAGAAAAGCCAGGAGCCAGGAGCCTGCCACTGGTCTAGCAGGCACTCAGGCTGCTGTGACCTGACAAACACAGCCAGCAGCCAGGAGCCTGCCACTGGCCTCGGAGGAACTGAGGCTGCTGTGACCTCACAAGCACAGCCAGCAGCCAGGAGCCTGACGCTGCCCTCGGAGGCTCTCAGGCAGCTGTGACCTCACAAGCACAGCCAGCAGGGGTGCTGCTCACTACCTAGGAGGCACGGAGGCTGCTGTGACCTCACAAGCACAGCCAGCAGCCAGCAGCCTGCCACTGACCTAGGAAGCAGTGAGGCTGCTGTGACCTTCCAAGCACAGCCAGCAGCCAGGAGCCTGACACGGTCCTAGGAGGCACTGAGGCAGCTGTGAGGTCACAAGCACAGCCAGCAGCCAGGAGCCTGCCACTGGCCTAGGAGGCACAGAGCCTGCTGTGACCTCACAAGCACAGCCAGCAGCCAGGAGCCTGCCACTGGCCTAGGAGGCATTGAGGCAGCTGTGACCTGACAAGCACAGCCAGGAGCCAGGAGCCTGCCACTGGCCTAGGAGGCACTGAGGCTGCTGTGACTTTACAAGCACAGCCAGCAGCCAGGAGCCTGCCACTGTCCTAGGAGGTACGGAGCCTGCTGTGACCTCACAAGCACAGCCAGCAGCCAGGACCCTGCCACTGTCCTAGGAGGCACGGAGGCTGCTGTGACCTCACAAGCACAGCCAGCAGCCAGGAGCCTGCCACTGTCCTACGAGGCACTGAGGCTGCTGTGAGCTCACAAGCACAGCCAGCAGCCAGGAGCCTGCCACTGGCCTAGGAGGCACTGAGGCTGCTGTGACCTCACAAGCACAGCCAGCAGCCAGTAGCCTGCCGCTGGCCTCGGAGGCACTGAGGCTGCTGTGACCTCACAAGCACAGCCAGCAGCTAGGAGCCTGCCGCTGGTCTCGGAGGCACTGAGGCTGCTGTGACCTCACAAGCACAGACAGCAGCCAGCAGCCTGCCACTGGCCTAGGAGACACTGAGGCTGCTGTGACCTCACAAGCACAGCCAGCAGCCAGGAACCTGCTACTGGCATCGCAGGGACAAAGGCTGCTGTGACGTCACAAGCACAGCCAGCAGCCAGTAGCCTGCCACTGGTCTTGGAGGCACTGGGGCAGCTGTGACCTCACAAGCACAGCCAGCAGCCAGGAGCCTGCCATTGGCTTAGCAGACCCTGAAACTCATGTGACCTCCCAAGCAAAGCCTGCAGCCAGCAGCCTGAAACTGGCGTAGGAAACATTCAGGATGCTGTGACCTCACAAGCACAGCCAGCAGCCAGGAGCCTGCCACTGGCCTAGGAGGCACTCAGGCTGCTGTGACCTCACAAGCACAGCCAGCAGGGGCGCTGCTCACTACCTAGGAGGCACGTAGGCTGCTGTGACCTCACAAGCACAGCCAGCAGCCAGGAGCCTGCCACTGGCCTAGGAAGCAGTGAGGCTGCTGTGACCTTCCAAGCACAGCCAGCAGCCAGGAGCCTGAAACGGTCCTAGGAGGCACTGAGGCAGCTGTGACGTCACAAGCACAGCCAGCAGCCAGGAGCCTGCCACTGTCCTAGGAGGCACTGAGGCTGCTGTGACCTCACAAGCACAGCCAGCAGCCATGAGCCTGCCACTGGCCTAGGAGGCGCTGAGGCTGCTGTGACCTCACAAGCACAGCCAGCAGCCAGGAGCGTGCCACTGGCCTAGGAGGCATTCAGGCAGCTGTGACCTGACAAGCACAGCCAGGAGCCAGGAGCCTGACACTGTCCTAGGACGCACTCAGGCTGCTGTGACCTCACAAACACAGCCAGCAGCCAGGAGCCTGCCACTGGCCTAGGAGGCACTGAGGCTGCTGTGACCTCACAAGCACAGCCATCAGGCAGGACCCTGCCACTGTCCTAGGCGGTACGGAGCCTGCTGTGACCTCAAAACCACAGCCAGCAGCCAGGACCCTGCCACTGTCCTAGGAGGCACGGAGGCTGCTGTGACCTCACAAGCACAGCCAGCAGCCAGGAGCCTGCCGCTGGCCTCAGAGGCACTGAGGCTGCTGCGACCTCACAAGCACAGACAGCAGCCAGGAGCCTGCCACTGGCCTAGGAGGCACTGAGGCTGCTGTGACCTCACAAGCACAGCCAGCAGCCAGGAACCTACTACTGGCATCGCAGGGACAAAGGCTGCTGTGACGTCACAAGCACAGCCAGCAGCCAGGAGCCTGCCACTGATCTTGGAGGCTATGGGGCAGCTGTGACCTCACAAGCACAGCCAGCAGCCAGGAGCCTGCCATTGGCTTAGCAGGCCCTGAAACTGAGGTGACCTCACAAGCACAGCCAGCACCCAGCAGCCTGAACCTGGCGTAGGAAACACTCAGGATGCTGTGACCTCACAAGCACAGCCAGCAGCCAGGAGCCTGCCACTGGCCTAGGAGGCACTCAGGCTGCTGTGGCCCCACAACCACAGCCAGCAGCCATGAGTCTGTCACTGGCCTAGGAGGCACTCAGACTGCTGTGACCGCACAAGCACAGGCAGCAGCCAGGAGCCTGCCACTGCCCTAGGAGGCACTCAGCCTGCTGTGATCTCACAAGCACAGCCAGCAGCCAGGAGCCTGCCACTGGCCTAGGAGGCACGGAGGCTGCTGTGACCTCACAAGCACAGCCGGCAGCCATGAGCCTGCCACTGGCCGAAGAGGCATTGAGGCTGCTGTGACCTCACAAGCACAGCCAGCAGCTAGGAGCCTGCCACTGGCCTAGGAGGCACTGAGGCTGCTGTTACCTCACAAGCACAGTCAGCAGCCAGGAGCCTGCCACTGGCCTCGGAGGCACTGAGGCTGCTGTGACCTCACAAGCACAGCCATCAGGCAGGAGCCTGCCACTGGCCTAGGAGGAATTCAGGCTGCTGTGACCTCACAAGCACAGCCAGCAGCCATGAGCCTGCCACTGGCCTAGGAGGCACTGAGGCTGCTGTGACCTCACAAGCACAGCAAGTAGCTAGGAGCCTGCCACTGGCCTAGGAGGCACGGAGGCTGCTCTCACCTCACAAGCACAGTCAGCAGCCAGGAGCCTTCCACTGGCCTGGGAGGCAGTGAGGCTGCTGTGACCTCACAAGCACAGCCAGCAGCCAGGAGCCTGCCACTGGCCTAGGAGGCACTCAGGCTGCTGTGACCTCACAAGCACAGAGAGCAGGGGCTGCTGCTCACTATCTATGAGGCACTGAGGCTGCTGTGACCCCACAAGCACAGCCAGCAGCCATGAGCCTGCCACTGACCTAGGAGGCACACAGGCTGCTGTGACCTCACCAGCACAGCCAGCAGCCAGGAGCCTGCCACTGGCCTAGGAGGCACTGAGGCTGCTCTGACCTCACAAGCACAGCCAGCAACCAGGAGCCTGCCACTGGCCTATGAGGCACCAAGGATGCTGTGACCTCACAAGCGCAGCCAGCAGCCATGAGCCTGCCACTGGCCTAGGAGGCACTAAGGCTGCTGTGACCTCACAAGCACAGCCAGCAGCCAGGAGCCTGCCACTGCCCTAGGAGGCACTGAGGCTGCTCTGACCTCACAAGCACAGCCAGCAACCAGGAGCCTGCCACTGGCCTATGAGGCACCAAGGATGCTGTGACCTCACAAGCGCAGCCAGCAGCCATGAGCCTGCCACTGGCCTAGGAGGCACTAAGGCTGCTGTGACCTCACAAGCACAGCCAGCAGCCAGGAGCCTGCCACTGCCCTAGGAGGCACTGAGGCTGCTGTGACCTCACAAGCACAGCCAGCAGCCAGGAGCCTGCCACTAGTCTCGGAGGCACTGAGGCTGCTGTGACCTCACAAGCACAGCCAGCAGCCAGGAGCCTGCCACTGGCCTAGGAGGCCTTCAAGCTGCTCTGTCCTCACAAGCACAGCCAGCAGCCACGAACCAGCTACTGTCATCGGAAGGACACAGGCTGCTGTGACCTCACAAGCACAGCCAGCAGCCAGGAGCCTGCCACTGTCCTAGGAGGCACTGAGGCTGCTGTGACCTCACAAGCACAGCCAGCAGCCATGAGCCTGCCACTGGCCTAGGAGGCACTCAGGCGGCTGTGACCTCACAAGCACAGCCAGCAGCCATGAGCCTGCCACTGGCCTAGGAGGCGCTGAGGCTGCTGTGACCTCACAAGCACAGCCAGCAGCCAGGAGCGTGCCACTGGCCTAGGAGGCATTGAGGCAGCCGTGACCTGACAAGCACAGCCAGGAGCCAGGAGCCTGACACTGTCCTAGGACGCACTCAGGCTGCTGTGACCTCACAAACACAGCCAGCAGCCAGGAGCCTGCCACTGGCCTAGGAGGCACTGAGGCTGCTGTGACCTCACAAGCACAGCCATCAGGCAGGACCCTGCCACTGTCCTAGGCGGTACGGAGCCTGCTGTGACCTCATAACCACAGCCAGCAGCCAGGACCCTGCCACTGTCCTAGGAGGCACGGAGGCTGCTGTGACCTCACAAGCACAGCCAGCAGCCAGGAGCCTGCCGCTGGCCTCAGAGGCACTGAGGCTGCTGCGACCTCACAAGCACAGACAGCAGCCAGGAGCCTGCCACTGGCCTAGGAGGCACTGAGGCTGCTGTGACCTCACAAGCACAGCCAGCAGCCAGGAACCTACTACTGGCATCGCAGGGACAAAGGCTGCTGTGACGTCACAAGCACAGCCAGCAGCCAGGAGCCTGCCACTGATCTTGGAGGCTATGGGGCAGCTGTGACCTCACAAGCACAGCCAGCAGCCAGGAGCCTGCCATTGGCTTAGCAGGCCCTGAAACTGAGGTGACCTCACAAGCACAGCCAGCACCCAGCAGCCTGAACCTGGCGTAGGAAACACTCAGGATGCTGTGACCTCACAAGCACAGCCAGCAGCCAGGAGCCTGCCACTGGCCTAGGAGGCACTCAGGCTGCTGTGGCCCCACAACCACAGCCAGCAGCCATGAGTCTGTCACTGGCCTAGGAGGCACTCAGACTGCTGTGACCGCACAAGCACAGGCAGCAGCCAGGAGCCTGCCACTGCCCTAGGAGGCACTCAGCCTGCTGTGATCTCACAAGCACAGCCAGCAGCCAGGAGCCTGCCACTGGCCTAGGAGGCACGGAGGCTGCTGTGACCTCACAAGCACAGCCGGCAGCCATGAGCCTGCCACTGGCCGAAGAGGCACTGAGGCTGCTGTGACCTCACAAGCACAGCAAGTAGCTAGGAGCCTGCCACTGGCCTAGGAGGCACGGAGGCTGCTCTCACCTCACAAGCACAGTCAGCAGCCAGGAGCCTTCCACTGGCCTGGGAGGTAGTGAGGCTGCTGTGACCTCACAAGCACAGCCAGCAGCCATGAGCCTGCCACTGGCCTAGGAGGCACTCAGGCTGCTGTGACCTCACAAGCACAGAGAGCAGGGGCTGCTGCTCACTATCTATGAGGCACTGAGGCTGCTGTGACCCCACAAGCACAGCCAGCAGCCATGAGCCTGCCACTGACCTAGGAGGCACACAGGCTGCTGTGACCTCACCAGCACAGCCAGCAGCCAGGAGCCTGCCACTGGCCTAGGAGGCACTGAGCCTGCTCTGACCTCACAAGCACAGCCAGCAACCAGGAGCCTGCCACTGGCCTATGAGGCACCAAGGATGCTGTGACCTCACAAGCGCAGCCAGCAGCCATGAGCCTGCCACTGGCCTAGGAGGCACTAAGGCTGCTGTGACCTCACAAGCACAGCCAGCAGCCAGGAGCCTGCCACTGCCCTAGGAGGCACTGAGGCTGCTGTGACCTCACAAGCACAGCCAGCAGCCAGGAGCCTGCCACTAGTCTCGGAGGCACTGAGGCTGCTGTGACCTCACAAGCACAGCCAGCAGCCAGGAGCCTGCCACTGGCCTAGGAGGCCTTCAAGCTGCTCTGACCTCACAAGCACAGCCAGCAGCCACGAACCAGCTACTGTCATCGGAAGGACACAGGCTGCTGTGACCTCACAAGCACAGCCAGCAGCCAGGAGCCTGCCACTGGTCTTGGAGGCACTGAGGCAGCTGTGACCTCACAAGCACAGACAGCAGCCAGGAGCCTGCCACTGGCCTAGGACGCACTGAGGCTGCTGTGACCTGACAAGCACAGCCAGCACCCAGGAGCCTGCCACTGGCCTAGGAGGCACTGAGGCTGCTGTGACCTCACAAGCACAGCCAGCAGCCAGCAGCCTGCCACTGGCCTAGGAGACTCTCAGGCGACTGTGACCTCACAAGGACAGCAAGCAACCAGGAGCCTGCCACTGGTCTCGGAGGCACTGAGGCTGCTGTGAGCTCACCAGCACAGCCAGCAACCATGAGCCTGCCACTGGCCTAGGAGGCACTGAGGCTGCTCTGGCCTCACAAGCACAGCCAACAACCAGGAGCCTGCCACTGGCCTAGGAGGCACTCAGGCTGCTGTGAGCTCACAAGCACAGCCAGCAGCCAGGAACCTGCCACTAGCCTAGGAGACACTAAGGATGCTGTGTACTCACAAACACAGCCAGCAGCCATGGGCCTGCCACTGGCCTAGGAGGCACTAAGGCTGCTGTGACCTCACAAGCACAGCCAGCAGCCAGGAGCCTGCCACTGGCCTGAGAGGCACTGAGTCTGCTGTGACGTCACAAGCACAGCCTGCAGATGTGAGCCTGCCACGGGCAGAGGAGGCATTCAGGCTGCTGTGATCTCACAGGCACAGCCAGCAGGCATGACCCTAACACTGGTCTAGGAGGCATTCAGGTTGCTGTGACCTCACAAGCACAGCCAGCAGGCATGAACCTAACACTGGTCTAGGAGGCATTCAGGCTGCTGTGACCTCACAAGCACAGCCAGCAGCCATGAGCCTGCCACTGGCCTCGGAGGCACTGAGGCTGCTGTGACCTCACAAGCACAGCCAGCAGCCAGGAGCCTGCTACTGGCGTCGGATGGACACAGGATGCTGTGACGTCACAAGCACAGGCAGCAGCCAGGAGCCTGCCACTGGCCTAGGAGGCACTCAGGCTGCTGTGACCTGACAAGCACAGCCAGCAACCATGAGCCTGCCAGTGGCCTAGGAAGCAGTGAGGTTGCTGTGACCTTCCAAACACAGCCAGCAGCCAGGAGCCTGACACGGTCCTAGGAGGCACTGAGACAGCTGTGACGTCACAAGCACAGCCAGCAGCCAGCAGCCTGCCACTGGCCTAGGAGGCACCGAGGCTGCTGTGACCTCAAAAACACAGCCAGCAGCCAGGAGCCTGACACGGTCCTAGGAGGCACTGAGGCTGCTGTGACGTGACAAGAAAAGCCAGGAGCCAGGAGCCTGCCACTGGTCTAGCAGGCACTCAGGCTGCTGTGACCTGACAAACACAGCCAGCAGCCAGGAGCCTGCCACTGGCCTCGGAGGAACTGAGGCTGCTGTGACCTCACAAGCACAGCCAGCAGCCAGGAGCCTGACGCTGCCCTCGGAGGCTCTCAGGCAGCTGTGACCTCACAAGCACAGCCAGCAGGGTGCTGCTCACTACCTAGGAGGCACGGAGGCTGCTGTGACCTCACAAGCACAGCCAGCAGCCAGCAGCCTGCCACTGACCTAGGAAGCAGTGAGGCTGCTGTGACCTTCCAAGCACAGCCAGCAGCCAGGAGCCTGACACGGTCCTAGGAGGCACTGAGGCAGCTGTGAGGTCACAAGCACAGCCAGCAGCCAGGAGCCTGCCACTGGCCTAGGAGGCACAGAGCCTGCTGTGACCTCACAAGCACAGCCAGCAGCCAGGAGCCTGCCACTGGCCTAGGAGGCATTGAGGCAGCTGTGACCTGACAAGCACAGCCAGGAGCCAGGAGCCTGCCACTGGCCTAGGAGGCACTGAGGCTGCTGTGACTTTACAAGCACAGCCAGCAGCCAGGAGCCTGCCACTGTCCTAGGAGGTACGGAGCCTGCTGTGACCTCACAAGCACAGCCAGCAGCCAGGACCCTGCCACTGTCCTAGGAGGCACGGAGGCTGCTGTGACCTCACAAGCACAGCCAGCAGCCAGGAGCCTGCCACTGTCCTACGAGGCACTGAGGCTGCTGTGAGCTCACAAGCACAGCCAGCAGCCAGGAGCCTGCCACTGGCCTAGGAGGCACTGAGGCTGCTGTGACCTCACAAGCACAGCCAGCAGCCAGTAGCCTGCCGCTGGCCTCGGAGGCACTGAGGCTGCTGTGACCTCACAAGCACAGCCAGCAGCTAGGAGCCTGCCGCTGGTCTCGGAGGCACTGAGGCTGCTGTGACCTCACAAGCACAGACAGCAGCCAGCAGCCTGCCACTGGCCTAGGAGACACTGAGGCTGCTGTGACCTCACAAGCACAGCCAGCAGCCAGGAACCTGCTACTGGCATCGCAGGGACAAAGGCTGCTGTGACGTCACAAGCACAGCCAGCAGCCAGTAGCCTGCCACTGGTCTTGGAGGCACTGGGGCAGCTGTGACCTCACAAGCACAGCCAGCAGCCAGGAGCCTTCCATTGGCTTAGCAGACCCTGAAACTCATGTGACCTCCCAAGCAAAGCCTGCAGCCAGCAGCCTGAAACTGGCGTAGGAAACACTCAGGATGCTGTGACCTCACAAGCACAGCCAGCAGCCAGGAGCCTGCCACTGGCCTAGGAGGCACTCAGGCTGCTGTGACCTCACAAGCACAGCCAGCAGGGGCGCTGCTCACTACCTAGGAGGCACGTAGGCTGCTGTGACCTCACAAGCACAGCCAGCAGCCAGGAGCCTGCCACTGGCCTAGGAAGCAGTGAGGCTGCTGTGACCTTCCAAGCACAGCCAGCAGCCAGGAGCCTGAAACGGTCCTAGGAGGCACTGAGGCAGCTGTGACGTCACAAGCACAGCCAGCAGCCAGGAGCCTGCCACTGTCCTAGGAGGCACTGAGGCTGCTGTGACCTCACAAGCACAGCCAGCAGCCATGAGCCTGCCACTGGCCTAGGAGGCGCTGAGGCTGCTGTGACCTCACAAGCACAGCCAGAAGCCAGGAGCGTGCCACTGGCCTAGGAGGCATTGAGGCAGCTGTGACCTGACAAGCACAGCCAGGAGCCAGGAGCCTGACACTGTCCTAGGACGCACTCAGGCTGCTGTGACCTCACAAACACAGCCAGCAGCCAGGAGCCTGCCACTGGCCTAGGAGGCACTGAGGCTGCTGTGACCTCACAAGCACAGCCATCAGGCAGGACCCTGCCACTGTCCTAGGCGGTACGGAGCCTGCTGTGACCTCAAAACCACAGCCAGCAGCCAGGACCCTGCCACTGTCCTAGGAGGCACGGAGGCTGCTGTGACCTCACAAGCACAGCCAGCAGCCAGGAGCCTGCCGCTGGCCTCAGAGGCACTGAGGCTGCTGCGACCTCACAAGCACAGACAGCAGCCAGGAGCCTGCCACTGGCCTAGGAGGCACTGAGGCTGCTGTGACCTCACAAGCACAGCCAGCAGCCAGGAACCTACTACTGGCATCGCAGGGACAAAGGCTGCTGTGACGTCACAAGCACAGCCAGCAGCCAGGAGCCTGCCACTGATCTTGGAGGCTATGGGGCAGCTGTGACCTCACAAGCACAGCCAGCAGCCAGGAGCCTGCCATTGGCTTAGCAGGCCCTGAAACTGAGGTGACCTCACAAGCACAGCCAGCACCCAGCAGCCTGAACCTGGCGTAGGAAACACTCAGGATGCTGTGACCTCACAAGCACAGCCAGCAGCCAGGAGCCTGCCACTGGCCTAGGAGGCACTCAGGCTGCTGTGGCCCCACAACCACAGCCAGCAGCCATGAGTCTGTCACTGGCCTAGGAGGCACTCAGACTGCTGTGACCGCACAAGCACAGGCAGCAGCCAGGAGCCTGCCACTGCCCTAGGAGGCACTCAGCCTGCTGTGATCTCACAAGCACAGCCAGCAGCCAGGAGCCTGCCACTGGCCTAGGAGGCACGGAGGCTGCTGTGACCTCACAAGCACAGCCGGCAGCCATGAGCCTGCCACTGGCCGAAGAGGCATTGAGGCTGCTGTGACCTCACAAGCACAGCCAGCAGCAAGGTGCCTGCCACTGTCCTAGGAGGCACTGCGGCTGCTGTGACCACAAAAGCACAGCCAGCAGCTAGGAGCCTGCCACTGGCCTAGGAGGCACTGAGGCTGCTGTTACCTCACAAGCACAGTCAGCAGCCAGGAGCCTGCCACTGGCCTCGGAGGCACTGAGGCTGCTGTGACCTCACAAGCACAGCCATCAGGCAGGAGCCTGCCACTGGCCTAGGAGGAATTCAGGCTGCTGTGACCTCACAAGCACAGCCAGCAGCCATGAGCCTGCCACTGGCCTAGGAGGCACTGAGGCTGCTGTGACCTCACAAGCACAGCAAGTAGCTAGGAGCCTGCCACTGGCCTAGGAGGCACGGACGCTGCTCTCACCTCACAAGCACAGTCAGCAGCCAGGAGCCTTCCACTGGCCTGGGAGGCAGTGAGGCTGCTGTGACCTCACAAGCACAGCCAGCAGCCAGGAGCCTGCCACTGGCCTAGGAGGCACTCAGGCTGCTGTGACCTCACAAGCACAGAGAGCAGGGGCTGCTGCTCACTATCTATGAGGCACTGAGGCTGCTGTGACCCCACAAGCACAGCCAGCAGCCATGAGCCTGCCACTGACCTAGGAGGCACACAGGCTGCTGTGACCTCACCAGCACAGCCAGCAGCCAGGAGCCTGCCACTGGCCTAGGAGGCACTGAGGCTGCTCTGACCTCACAAGCACAGCCAGCAGCCAGGAGCCTGCCACTGGCCTATGAGGCACCAAGGATGCTGTGACCTCACAAGCGCAGCCAGCAGCCATGAGCCTGCCACTGGCCTAGGAGGCACTAAGGCTGCTGTGACCTCACAAGCACAGCCA
This sequence comes from Dromaius novaehollandiae, assembly GCF_036370855.1. Taxonomy (NCBI): domain Eukaryota; kingdom Metazoa; phylum Chordata; class Aves; order Casuariiformes; family Dromaiidae; genus Dromaius; species Dromaius novaehollandiae. The sequence continues at coordinate 3,143,661 of NC_088103.1, read as the reverse complement.
GCAGCCAGGAGCCTGCCACTGCCCTAGGAGGCACTGAGGCTGCTGTGACCTCACAAGCACAGCCAGCAGCCAGGAGCCTGCCACTAGTCTCGGAGGCACTGAGGCTGCTGTGACCTCACAAGCACAACCAGCAGCCAGGAGCCTGCCACTGGCCTAGGAGGCCTTCAAGCTGCTCTGACCTCACAAGCACAGCCAGCAGCCACGAACCAGCTACTGTCATCGGAAGGACACAGGCTGCTGTGACCTCACAAGCACAGCCAGCAGCCAGGAGCCTGCCACTGGTCTTGGAGGCACTGAGGCAGCTGTGACCTCACAAACACAGCCAGCAGCCAGGAGCCTGAAATTGGCTTAGCAGACACTGAAATTGCTGTGACGTCACAAGCACAGGCTGCAGCCATGAGCCTGCCACTGGCCTAGGAGGCACTGAGCCTGCTGTGACCTCACAAGCACAGACAGCAGCCAGGAGCCTGCCACTGGCCTAGGACGCACTGAGGCTGCTGTGACCTGACAAGCACAGCCAGCACCCAGGAGCCTGCCACTGGCCTAGGAGGCACTGAGGCTGCTGTGACCTCACAAGCACAGCCAGCAGCCAGCAGCCTGCCACTGGCCTAGGAGACTCTCAGGCGACTGTGACCTCACAAGGACAGCAAGCAACCAGGAGCCTGCCACTGGTCTCGGAGGCACTGAGGCTGCTGTGAGCTCACCAGCACAGCCAGCAACCATGAGCCTGCCACTGGCCTAGGAGGCACTGAGGCTGCTCTGGCCTCACAAGCACAGCCAACAACCAGGAGCCTGCCACTGGCCTAGGAGGCACTCAGGCTGCTGTGAGCTCACAAGCACAGCCAGCAGCCAGGAACCTGCCACTAGCCTAGGAGACACTAAGGATGCTGTGTACTCACAAACACAGCCAGCAGCCATGGGCCTGCCACTGGCCTAGGAGGCACTAAGGCTGCTGTGACCTCACAAGCACAGCCAGCAGCCAGGAGCCTGCCACTGGCCTAGGAGGCACTGAGGATGCTGTGACCTCACAAGCACAGCCAGCACCCTGCCACTGGCCTAGGAGGCACTGAGGCTGCTGTGACCTCACAAGCACAGCCAGCATCCAGGAGCCTGACACTGGCCTCGGAGGCACTGAGGCTGCTGTGACTGCACAAGCACAGCCAGCAGCCAGGAGCCTGCCACTGGCCTCGGAGGCACTCAGGCTGCTGTGACCTCACAAGCACAGCCAGCAGCCATGAGCCTGCCACTGTCCTAGGAGGCACGGAGGGTGCTGTGACCTCACAAGCACAGCCAGCAGCCAGGAGCCTGCCACTGGCCTAGGAGGCAGTGAGGCTGCTGTGACCTCACAAGCACAGCCAGCAGCCAGGAGCCTGCCACTGGCCTCGGAGGCACTGAGGCTGCTGTGACCTCACAAGCACAGCCAACAGCCATTAACCTGCCACTGGCCTAGGAGGCACGGAGGCTGCTGTGACCTCACAAGCACAGCCAGCAGCCAGGAGCCTGCCACTGGCCTAGGAGGCACGGAGGCTGCTGTTACCTGACAAGCACAGCCAGCAGCCAGGAGCCTGACACTGGCCTCGGAGGCACTGAGGCTTCCGTGAGGTGACAAGCACAGCCAGCAGCCAGGAGCCTGCCACTGGCCTAGGAGGCATTGAGGCTGCTGTGACCGCACAAGCACAGCCAGCAGCCATGAGCCTGCCACTGTCCTAGGAGGCACTGAGGCTGCTGTGACCTCACAAGCACAGCCAGCAGCCAGGAGCCTGCCACTGGTCTAGGAGGCACTGAGGCTGCTGTGACCTCACAAGCACAGCCAGCAGCCATGAGCCTGCCACTGGCCTAGGAGGCAGTGAGGCTGCTGTGACCTCACAAGCACAGCCAGCAGCCAGGAGCCTGCCACTGGCCTAGGAGGCACTCAGGCTGCTGTGACCTGACAAGCACAGCCAGCAGCCAGGAGCCTGCCACTGGCCTAGGAGGCCTTCACCCTGCTGTGACCTCACAAGCACAGCCAGCAGCCAGGAGCCTGCCACTGGCCTAGGAGGCGCTCAGGCAGCTGTGACCTCACAAGCACAGCCAGCAGGCAGCGCTGCACACTAATGTATGAGGCACTGAGGCTGCTGTGACCTCACAAGCACAGCCAGCAGCCAAGAGCCTGCCACTGGCCTAGGAGGCACTGAGGATGCTGTGACCTCACAAGCTCAGCCAGCAGCCTGCCACTGGCCTAGGAGGCACTGAGGCTGCTGTGACCTCACAACCACAGCCAGCAGCCAGGAGCCTGACACTGGCCTAGGAGGCACTGAGCCTGCTGTGACCTCACAAGCACAGCCAGCAGCCAGGAGCCTGCCACTGGCCTAGGAGGCACTAAGGCTGCTGTGACCTCACAAGCACAGCCAGCAGCCAGGAGCCTGACACGGTCCTAGGACGCACTGAGACTGCTGTGACCTCACAAGCACAGCCAGCAGCCAGGAGCCTGCCACTGGCCTAGGAGGCACTGAGGCTGCTGTGACCTCACAAGCACAGCCAGCAGCCAGGAGCCTGCCACTGGCCTAGGAGGCAGTGAGGCTGCTGTGACCTCACAACCACAGCCAGCGGCTAGGAGCCTGCCACTGTTTTAGGAGGCACTGAGGCTGCTGTGACCACACAAGCGCAGCCAGCAGCCATGAGCCTGCCACTGGCCTAGGAGGCACTGAGGGTGCTTTGACCTCACAAGCACAGTCATCAGCCAGGAGCCTGCCACTGGCCTAGGAGGCACTGAGGCTGCTGTGAACTCATTAGCACAGCCAGCATCCAGGAGCCTGCCACTGGCCTAGGAGGCACGGAGGGTGCTTTGACCTCACAAGCACAGCCAGCAGCCAGGAGCCTGCCACTGGCCTCGGAAGCACTGAGGCTGCTGTGACCTCACAAGCATAGCCAGCAGCCATGAGCCTGCCACTGTCCTAGGAGGCACGGAGGCTGCTGTGACCTCACAAGCACAGCCAGCAGCCAGGAGCCTGCCACTGGCCTCGGAGGCACTCAGGCTGCTCTGACCTGACAAGCACAGCCAGCAGCCAGGAGCCTGACACTGGCCTCGGAGGCACTGAGGCTTCCGTGAGGTGACAAGCACAGCCAGCAGCCAGGAGCCTGCCACTGGCCTAGGAGGCACTGAGGCTGCTGTGACCGCACAAGCACAGCCAACAGCCATGAACCTGCCACTGGCCTAGGAGGCACTCAGGCTACTGTGACCTCACAAGCACAGCCAGCAGCCAGGAGCCTGCCACTGGCCTCGGAGGCACTGAGGGTTCCGTGAGGTGACAAGCACAGCCAGCAGCCAGGAGCCTGCCACTGGCCTCGGAGGCACTCAGGCTGCTCTGACCTGACAAGCACAGCCAGCCGCCAGGAGCCTGCCACTGGCCTAGGAGGCACGGAGGCTGCTGTGACCTCACAAGCACAGCCAGCAGCCAGGAGCCTGCCACTGGCCTCGGAGGCACGGAGGCTGCTGTGACCTCACAAGCACAGCCAGCAGCCAGGAGCCTTCCACTGCCCTCGGAGGCACTGAGGCTTCCGTGAGGTGACAAGCACAGCCAGCAGCCAGGAGCCTGCCACTGGCCTAGGAGGCACTGAGGCTGCTGTGACCGCACAAGCACAGCCAGCAGCCAGGAGCCTGCCACTGTCCTAGGAGGCACTGAGGCTGCTGTGACCTCACAAGCACAGCCAGCAGCCAGGAGCCTGCCACTGGCCTAGGAGGCACTGAGGCTGCTGTGACCTCAGAAGCACAGCCAGCAGCCATGAGCCTGCCACTGGCCTAGGAGGCAGTGAGGCTGCTGTGACCTCACAAGCACAGCCAGCAGCCAGGAGCCTGCCACTGGCCTAGGAGGCACTGAGGCTGCTGTGACCTCACAAGCACAACCAGCAGCCAGCAGCCTGCCTGTGTTCTAGGAGGCACTCAGGCTGATGTGACCTCACAAGCACAGCCTGCAGCCAGCAGCCTGCCACTGGCCTAGGAGGCACTGAGGCTGCTGTGACCTCACAAGCACAGCCAGCAGCCAGGAGCCTGCCACTGGCCTAGGAAGCACTCAGGCTACTGTGACCTCCCAAACACAGCCAGCAGCCAGGAGCCTGCCACTGGCCTAGGAAGCACTCAGGCTACTGTGACCTCCCAAACACAGCCAGCAGCCAGGAGCCTGCCACTGGCCTCGGAGGCACTGAGGCTACTGTGACCTCACAAGCACAGCCAGCAGCCAGCAGCCTGCCACTGTCCTAGGAGGCACTGAGGATGCTGTGACCTCACAAGCACAGCCAGCAGCCAGGAGCCTGCCGCTGGCCTCGGAGGCTCTCAGGCAGCTGAGACCTCACAACCACAGCCAGCAGCTAGGAGCCTGCCACTGGCCTAGGAGGCACTGAGGCTGCTGTGACCACACAAGCGCAGCCAGCAGCCATGAGCCTGCCACTGGCCTAGGGGGCACTGAGGGTGCTGTGACCTCACAAGCACAGCCAGCAACCAGCAGCCTGCCACTGGCCTCGGAGGCACTGAGGCTGCTGTGACCTCACAAGCACAGCCAGCAGCCATGAGCCTGCAACTGACCTAGGAGGCAGTGAGGCTGCTGTGAACTCACTAGCACAGCCAGCAGCCAGGAGCCTGCCACTGGCCTCGGAGGCACGGAGGCTGCTGTGACCTCACAAGCACAGCCTGCAGCCAGGAACCTTCCAGTGGCCTATGAGGCACTCAGGCTGCTGTGACCTCACAAGCACAGCCAGCAGCCATGAGCCTGCCACTGGCCTATGAGGAACGGAGGCTGCTGAGACCTCACAAGCACAGCCAGCAGCCAGCAGCCTGCCTGTGTTCTAGGAGGCACTGAGGCTGCTGTGAGCTGACAAGCACAGCCAGCAGCCATGATCCTGCCACTGGCCTAGGAGGCACTCAGGCTACTGTGACCTCACAAGCACAGCCAGCAGCCATAAGCCTGGCACAGTCCTCGGAGGCACTCAGGCTGCTGTGACCTCACAAGCACAGCCAGCAGCCAGGAGCCTGCCACTGTCCTAGGAGGCACTGAGGCTGCTGTGACCTCACAAGCACAGACAGCAGCCAAGAGCCAGCCACTGGCCTAGGAGGCACTGAGGCTGCTGTGACCTCACAAGCACAGCCAGCAGCCAGGAGCCTTTCACTGGCCTAGTAGGCTCTCAGGCTGCTGTGACCTCACAAGCACAGCCAGCTTGGTGCGCTGCTCCTTACCTTGGAGGCACTGAGGCTGCTGTGACCTCACAAGCACAGCCAGCAGGGGCCGATGCACACTAACGCATGAGGCACTGAGGCTGCTGTGACCTCACAAGCACAGACAGCAGCCAAGAGCCGGCCACTTGCCTAGGAGGCACTGAGGCTGCTGTGACCTGACAAGCACAGCCAGCAGCCAGGAGCCTGCCACTGGCCTAGGAGGCACTCAGGCTGCTGTGACCTCACAAGCACAGGCAGCAGCCAGGAGCCTGCCACTGGCCTCGGAGGCACTGAGGCTGCTGTGACCTCACAAGCACAGCCAGCAACCAGCAGCCTGCCGCTGGCCTCGGAGGCACTGAGGCTGCTGTGACCTCACAAGCACAGCCAGCAGCCATGAGCCTGCCACTGACCTAGGAGGCAGTGAGGCTGCTGTGAACTCACTAGCACAGCCAGCAGCCAGGAGCCTGCCACTGGCCTCGGAGGCACGGAGGCTGCTGTGACCTCACAAGCACAGCCTGCAGCCACGAACCTTCCAGTGGCCTATGAGGCACTCAGGCTGCTGTGACCTCACAAGCACAGCCAGCAGCCATGAGCCTGCCACTGGCCTATGAGGAACGGAGGCTGCTGAGACCTCACAAGCACAGCCAGCAGCCAGCAGCCTGCCTGTGTTCTAGGAGGCACTGAGGCTGCTGTGAGCTGACAAGCACAGCCAGCAGCCATGATCCTGCCACTGGCCTAGGAGGCACTCAGGCTACTGTGACCTCACAAGCACAGCCAGCAGCCATATGCCTGGCACAGTCCTCGGAGGCACTCAGGCTGCTGTGACCTCACCAGCACAGCCAGCAGCCAGGAGCCTGCCACTGTCCTAGGAGGCACTGAGGCTGCTGTGACCTCACAAGCACAGCCAGCAGCCAGCAGCCTGCCTGTGTTCTAGGAGGCACTGAGGCTGCTGTGAGCTGACAAGCACAGCCAGCAGCCATGATCCTGCCACTGGCCTAGGAGGCACTCAGGCTACTGTGACCTCACAAGCACAGCCAGCAGCCATAAGCCTGGCACAGTCCTCGGAGGCACTCAGGCTGCTGTGACCTCACAAGCACAGCCAGCAGCCAGGAGCCTGCCACTGTCCTAGGAGGCACTCAGGCTGCTCTGACCTGACAAGCACAGACCGCAGCCAAGAGCCAGCCACTGGCCTAGGAGGCACTGAGGCTGCTGTGACCTCACAAGCACAGCCAGCAGCCAGGAGCCTTTCACTGGCCTAGTAGGCTCTCAGGCTGCTGTGACCTCACAAGCACAGCCAGCTTGGTGCGCTGCTCCTTACCTTGGAGGCACTGAGGCTGCTGTGACCTCACAAGCACAGCCAGCAGGGGCCGATGCACACTAACGCATGAGGCACTGAGGCTGCTGTGACCTCACAAGCACAGACAGCAGCCAAGAGCCGGCCACTTGCCTAGGAGGCACTGAGGCTGCTGTGACCTCACAAGCACAGCCAGCAGCCAGGAGCCTGCCACTGGCCTAGGAGGCACTCAGGCTGCTGTGACCTCACAAGCACAGGCAGCAGCCAGGAGCCTGCCACTGGCCTAGGAGGCAGTGAGGCTGCTGTGACCTCACAACCACAGCCAGTGGCTAGGAGCCTGCCACTGTTTTAGGAGGCACTGAGGCTGATGTGACCACACAAGCGCAGCCAGCAGCCATGAGCCTGCCACTGGCCTAGGAGGCACTCAGAGTGCTTTGACCTCACAAGCACAGTCATCAGCCAGGAGCCTGCCACTGGCCTAGGAGGCACTGAGGCTGCTGTGAACTCATTAGCACAGCCAGCATCCAGGAGCCTGCCACTGGCCTAGGAGGCACGGAGGGTGCTTTCACCTCCCAAACACAGCCAGCAGCCAGGAGCCTGCCACTGGCCTCGGAGGCACTGAGGCTGCTGTGACCTCACAAGCACAGCCAGCAGCCAGGAGCCTGCCACTGGCCTAGGAGGCACGGAGGCTGCTGTGACCTCACAAGCACAGCCAGCAGCCAGCAGCCTGCCACTGGCCTCGGAGGCACTCAGGCTGCTCTGACCTGACAAGCACAGCCAGCAGCCATGAACCTGCCACTGGTCTAGGAGGCACAGAGGCTTCCGTGAGGTGACAAGCACAGCCAGCAGCCATGAGCCTGCCACTGGCCTAGGAGGCACTGAGGCTGCTGTGAGCGCACAAGCACAGCCAGCAGCCATGAGCCTGCCACTGGCCTAGGAGGCACTGAGGCTGCTGTGACCTCACAAGCACAGCCAGCAGCCAGGAGCCTGCCACTGGCCTCGGAGGCACTGAGGCTGCTGTGACCTCACAAGCACAGCCAGCAGCCAGGAGCCTGCCACTGGCCTAGGAGGCACGGAGGCTGCTGTGACCTCACAAGCACAGCCAGCAGCCAGGAGCCTGCCACTGTCCTAGGAGGCACTGAGGCTGCTGTGACCTGACAAACACAGCCAGCAGCCAGGAGCCTGCCACTGGCCTAGGAGGCAGGGAGGCTGCTGTGACCTCACAAGCACAGCCAGCAGCCAGGAGCCTGCCACTGGCCTCGGAGGCACTGAGGCTTCCGTGAGGTGACAAGCACAGCCAGCAGCCAGGAGCCTGCCACTGGCCTAGGAGGCACTGAGGCTGCTGTGACCGCACAAGCACAGCCAGCAGCCAGGAGCCTGCCACTGGCCTAGGAGGCACTGAGGCTGCTGTGACCTCACAAGCACAGCCAGCAGCCAGGAGCCTGCCACTGGTGTAGGAGGCACTGAGGCTGCTGTGACCTCACAAGCACAGCCAGCAGCCAGGAGCCTGCCACTGGCCTAGGAGGCACGGAGGCTGCTGTGACCTCACAAACACAGCCAGCAGCCAGGAGCCTGCCACTGGCCTAGGAGGCAGTGAGGCTGCTGTGACCTGACAAGCACAGCCAGCAGCCAGGAGCCTGCCACTGGCCTAGGAGGCCTTCACCCTGCTGGACCTCACAAGCACAGCCAGCAGCCAGGAGCCTGCCACTGGCCTAGGAGGCGCTCAGGCAGCTGTGACCTCACAAGCACAGCCAGCAGGCAGCGCTGCACACTAATGTATGAGGCACTGAGGCTGCTGTGACCTCACAAGCACAGCCAGCAGCCAGGAGCCTGCCACTGGCCTAGGAGGCACTGAGGCTGCTGTGACCTCACAAGCACAGCCAGCAGCCAGGAGCCTGCCACTGGTGTAGGAGGCACTGAGGCTGCTGTGACCTCACAAGCACAGCCAGCATCCATGAGCCTGCCACTGGCCTAGGAGGCACGGAGGCTGCTGTGACCTCACAAGCACAGCCAGCAGCCATGAGCCTGCCACTGGCCTAGGAGGCACTGAGGCTGCTGTGACCTCACAAGCACAGCCAGCAGCCAGGAGCCTGCCACTGGCCTAGGAGGCACTGAGGCTGCTGTGACCTCACAAGCACAGCCAGCAGCCAGGAGCCTGCCACTGCCCTAGGAGGCACTGAGGCTGCTGTGATCTCACAAGCACAGCCAGCATCCATGAGCCTGCCACTGGCCTAGGAGGCACGGAGGCTGCTGTGACCTCACAAGCACAGCCAGCAGCCAAGAGCCTGCCACTGGCCTAGGAGGCACTGAGGATGCTGTGACCTCACAAGCTCAGCCAGCAGCCATGAGCCTGCCACTGTCCTAGGAGGCACGGAGGCTGCTGTGACCTCACAAGCACAGCCAGCAGCCAGGAGCCTGACACTGGCCTAGGAGGCAGTGAGGCTGCTGTGACCTCACAAGCACAGCCAGCAGCCAGGAGCCTGCCACTGTCCTAGGAGGCACTGAGGCTGCTGTGACCTCACAAGCACAGGCAGCAGCCATGAGCCTGCCACTGGCCTAGGAGGCACTCAGGCTGCTGTGACCTCACAAGCACAGGCAGCAGCCAGGAGCCTGCCACTGGCCTAGGAGGCAGTGAGGCTGCTGTGACCTCACAACCACAGCCAGCGGCTAGGAGCCTGCCACTGTTTTAGGAGGCACTGAGGCTGCTGTGACCACACAAGCGCAACCAGCAGCCATGAGCCTGCCACTGGCCTAGGAGGCAGTGAGGCTGCTTTGACCTCACAAGCACAGTCATCAGCCAGGAGCCTGCCACTGCCCTAGGAGGCACTGAGGCTGCTGTGAACTCATTAGCACAGCCAGCATCCAGGAGCCTGCCACTGGCCTAGGAGGCACTGGGGATGCTGGGTCCTCCCAAACACAGCCAGCAGCCAGGAGCCTGCCACTGGCCTCGGAGGCACTGAGGCTGCTGTGACCTCACAAGCACAGCCAGCAGCCAGGAGCCTGCCACTGGCCTAGGAGGCACGGAGGCTGCTGTGACCTCACAAGCACAGCCAGCAGCCAGGAGCCTGCCACTGGCCTCGGAGGCACTCAGGCTGCTCTGACCTGACAAGCACAGCCAGCAGCCAGGAGCCTGCCACTGGCCTCGGAGGCACTGAGGCTTCCGTGAGGTTACAAGCACAGCCAGCAGCCAGGAGCCTGCCACTGGCCTAGGAGGCACTGAGGCTGCTGTGACCGCACAAGCACAGCCAGCAGCCATGAGCCTGCCACTGGCCTAGGAGGCAGTGAGGCTGCTGTGACCTCACAAGCACAGCCAGCAGCCAGGAGCCTGCCACTGTCCTAGGAGGCACTGAGGCTGCTGTGACCTCACAAGCACAGCCAGCAGCCAGGAGCCCGCCACTGGCCTAGGAGGCGTTCAGGCAGCTGTAACCTGACAAGCACAGCCGGCAGGCGGCGCTGCACACTAATGTATGAGGCACTGAGGCTGCTGTGACCTCACAAGCACAGCCAGCAGCCAGCAGCCTGCCACTGGCCTAGGAGGCAATGAGGCTGCTGTGACCTCCCAAACACAGCCAGCAGCCAGGAGCCTGCCACTGGCCTCGGAGGCACTGAGGCTACTGTGACCTCACAAGCACAGCCAGCAGCCAGCAGCCTGCCTGTATTCTAGGAGGCACTGAAGCTGCTGTGACCTCACAAGCACAGCCAGCAGCCAGGAGCCTGCCACTGGCCTAGGAGGCACGGAGGCTGCTGTGACCTCACAAGCACAGCCAGCAGCCAGCAGCCTGCCACTGTCCTAGGAGGCACTGAGGCTGCTGTGACCTGACAAACACAGCCAGCAGCCAGGAGCCTGCCACTGGCCTGGGAGGCACTGAGGCTACTGTGACCTCACAAGCACAGGCAGCAGCCAGGAGCCTGACACTGGCCTAGGAGGCAGTGAGGCTGCTGTGACCTCACAACCACAGCCAGCAGCTAGGAGCCTGCCACTGGCCTAGGAGGCACTGAGGCTGCTGTGACCACACAAGCGCAGCCAGCAGCCATGAGCCTGCCACTGGCCTAGGAGGCACTGAGGCTGCTGTGACCTCACAAGCACAGCCAGCAGCCAGGAGCCTGCCACTGGCCTAGGAGGCACTGAGGCTACTGTGACCTCACAAGCACAGCCAGCAGCCAGGAGCCTGTCACTGGCCTCGGAGGCACTGAGACTGCTGTGACCTCACAAGCACAGCCAGCAGCCAGGAGCCTGCCACTGGCCTCGGAGGCACTGAGGCTGCTGTGACCTCACAAGCACAGGCAGCAGCCAGGAGCCTGCCACTGGCCTAGGAGGCAGTGAGGCTGCTGTGACCTCACAACCACAGCCAGCGGCTAGGAGCCTGCCACTGTTTTAGGAGGCACTGAGGCTGCTGTGACCTCACAAGCACAGCCAGCATCCATGAGCCTGCCACTGGCCTAGGAGGCACGGAGGCTGCTGTGACCTCACAAGCACAGCCAGCAGCCAGGAGCCTGCCACTGGCCTAGGAGGCAGTGAGGCTGCTGTGACCTGACAAGCACAGCCAGCAGCCAGGAGCCTGCCACTGGCCTAGGAGGCCTTCACCCTGCTGGACCTCACAAGCACAGCCAGCAGCCAGGAGCCTGCCACTGGCCTAGGAGGCGCTCAGGCAGCTGTGACCTCACAAGCACAGCCAGCAGGCAGCGCTGCACACTAATGTATGAGGCACTGAGGCTGCTGTGACCTCACAAGCACAGCCAGCAGCCAGGAGCCTGCCACTGGCCTAGGAGGCACTGAGGCTGCTGTGACCTCACAAGCACAGGCAGCAGCCAGGAGCCTGACACTGGTGTAGGAGGCACTGAGGCTGCTGTGACCTCACAAGCACAGCCAGCATCCATGAGCCTGCCACTGGCCTAGGAGGCACGGAGGCTGCTGTGACCTCACAAGCACAGCCAGCAGCCATGAGCCTGCCACTGGCCTAGGAGGCACTGAGGCTGCTGTGACCTCACAAGCACAGCCAGCAGCCAGGAGCCTGCCACTGGCCTAGGAGGCACTGAGGCTGCTGTGACCTCACAAGCACTGCCAGCAGCCAGGAGCCTGCCACTGGTGTAGGAGGCACTGAGGCTGCTGTGACCTCACAAGCACAGCCAGCATCCATGAGCCTGCCACTGGCCTAGGAGGCACGGAGGCTGCTGTGACCTCACAAGCACAGCCAGCAGCCAAGAGCCTGCCACTGGCCTAGGAGGCACTGAGGATGCTGTGACCTCACAAGCTCAGCCAGCAGCCATGAGCCTGCCACTGTCCTAGGAGGCACGGAGGCTGCTGTGACCTCACAAGCACAGCCAGCAGCCAGCAGCCTGCCTGTATTCTAGGAGGCACTGAAGCTGCTGTGACCTCACAAGCACAGCCAGCAGCCAGGAGCCTGCCACTGGCCTAGGAGGCACGGAGGCTGCTGTGACCTCACAAGCACAGCCAGCAGCCAGCAGCCTGCCACTGTCCTAGGAGGCACTGAGGCTGCTGTGACCTGACAAACACAGCCAGCAGCCAGGATCCTGCCACTGGCCTGGGAGGCACTGAGGCTACTGTGACCTCACAAGCACAGGCAGCAGCCAGGAGCCTGACACTGGCCTAGGAGGCAGTGAGGCTGCTGTGACCTCACAACCACAGCCAGCAGCTAGGAGCCTGCCACTGGCCTAGGAGGCACTGAGGCTGCTGTGACCACACAAGCGCAGCCAGCAGCCAGGAGCCTGCCACTGGCCTAGGAGGCACTGAGGCTGCTGTGACCTCACAAGGACAGCCAGCAGCCAGGAGCCTGCCACTGGCCTAGGAGGCACTGAGGCTACTGTGACCTCACAAGCACAGCCAGCAGCCAGGAGCCTGTCACTGGCCTCGGAGGCACTGAGACTGCTGTGACCTCACAAGCACAGCCAGCAGCCAGGAGCCTGCCACTGGCCTCGGAGGCACTGAGGCTGCTGTGACCTCACAAGCACAGGCAGCAGCCAGGAGCCTGCCACTGGCCTAGGAGGCAGTGAGGCTGCTGTGACCTCACAACCACAGCCAGCGGCTAGGAGCCTGCCACTGTCCTAGGAGGCACTGAGGCTGCTGTGACCACACAAGCGCAGCCAGCAGCCATGAGCCTGCCACTGGCCTAGGAGGCCCTGAGGCTGCTGTGACCTCACAAGCACAGTCATCAGCCAGGAGCCTGCCACTGGCCTAGGAGGCACGGAGGGTGCTTTGACCTCCCAAACACAGCCAGCAGCCAGGAGCCTGCCACTGGCCTCGGAGGCACTGAGGCTACTGTGACCTCACAAGCACAGCCAGCAGCCAGGAGCCTGCCACTGGCCTCGGAGGCACGGAGGCTGCTGTGACCTCACAAGCACAGCCTGCAGCCAGGAGCCTTCCAGTGGCCTAGGAGGCACTCAGGCTGCTGTGACCTCACAAGCACAGCCAGCAGCCAGGAGCCTGCCACTGGCCTAGGAGGCACTGAGGCTGCTGTGACCTCACAAGCACAGCCAGCAGCCAGGAGCCTGCCACTGGCCTAGGAGGCACTGAGGCTGCTGTTAGCTGACAAGCACAGCCAGCAGCCATGATCCTGCCACTGGCCTAGGAGGCACTCAGGCTACTGTGACCTCACAAGCACAGCCAGCAGCCATAAGCCTGGCACAGTCCTCGGAGGCACTCAGGCTGCTGTGACCTCACAAGCACAGCCAGCAGCCAGGAGCCTGCCACTGGCCTAGGAGGCAGTGAGGCTTCTGCGACCTCACAACCACATCCAACAGCTAGGAGCCTGCCACTGGCCTGGGAGGCACTGAGGCTGCTGTGACCTCAGAAGCACAGCCAGCAGCCAGGAGCCTGCCACTGGCCTAGGAGGCACTGAGGCTGCTGTGACCTCACAAGCACAGGCAGCAGCCATGAGCCTGCCACTGGCCTAGGAGGCACTGAGGCTGCTGTGACCTCACAAGCACAGGCAGCAGCCAGGAGCCTGCCACTGGCCTAGGAGGCAGTGAGGCTGCTGTGACCTCACAACCACAGCCAGCGGCTAGGAGCCTGCCACTGTTTTAGGAGGCACTGAGGCTGCTGTGACCACACAAGCGCAGCCAGCAGCCAGGAGCCTGCCACTGGCCTAGGAGGCACTGAGGCTGCTTTGACCTCACAAGCACAGTCATCAGCCAGGAGCCTGCCACTGGCCTAGGAGGCACTGAGGCTGCTGTGAACTCATTAGCACAGCCAGCATCCAGGAGCCTGCCACTGGCCTAGGAGGCACTGGGGATGCTGGGTCCTCCCAAACACAGCCAGCAGCCAGGAGCCTGCCACTGGCCTCGGAGGCACTGAGGCTGCTGTGACCTCACAAGCACAGCCAGCAGCCAGGAGCCTGCCACTGGCCTAGGAGGCACGGAGGCTGCTGTGACCTCACAAGCACAGCCAGCAGCCAGGAGCCTGCCACTGGCCTCGGAGGCACTCAGGCTGCTCTGACCTGACAAGCACAGCCAGCAGCCAGGAGCCTGCCACTGGCCTCGGAGGCACTGAGGCTTCCGTGAGGTTACAAGCACAGCCAGCAGCCAGGAGCCTGCCACTGGCCTAGGAGGCACTGAGGCTGCTGTGACCGCACAAGCACAGCCAGCAGCCATGAGCCTGCCACTGGCCTAGGAGGCAGTGAGGCTGCTGTGACCTGACAAGCACAGCCAGCAGCCAGGAGCCTGCCACTGTCCTAGGAGGCACGGTGGCTGCTGTGACCTCACAAGCACAGCCAGCAGCCAGGAGCCCGCCACTGGCCTAGGAGGCGTTCAGGCAGCTGTAACCTGACAAGCACAGCCGGCAGGCGGCGCTGCACACTAATGTATGAGGCACTGAGGCTGCTGTGACCTCACAAGCACAGCCAGCAACCAGGAGCCTGTCACTGGCCTCAGAGGCACTGAGGCTGCTGTGAACAAACTAGCACAGCCAGCAGCCAGGAGCCTGCCACTGGCCTAGGAGGCAATGAGGCTGCTGTGACCTCCCAAACACAGCCAGCAGCCAGGAGCCTGCCACTGGCCTCGGAGGCACTGAGGCTACTGTGACCTCACAAGCACAGCCAGCAGCCAGCAGCCTGCCTGTATTCTAGGAGGCACTGAAGCTGCTGTGACCTCACAAGCACAGCCAGCAGCCAGGAGCCTGCCACTGTCCTAGGAGGCACTGAGGCTGCTGTGACCTCACAAGCACAGCCAGCAGCCAGCAGCCTGCCACTGTCCTAGGAGGCACTGAGGCTGCTGTGACCTGACAAACACAGCCAGCAGCCAGGATCCTGCCACTGGCCTGGGAGGCACTGAGGCTACTGTGACCTCACAAGCACAGGCAGCAGCCAGGAGCCTGCCACTGGCCTAGGAGGCAGTGAGGCTGCTGTGACCTCACAACCACAGCCAGCAGCTAGGAGCCTGCCACTGGCCTGGGAGGCACTGAGGCTACTGTGACCTCACAAGCGCAGCCAGCAGCCATGAGCCTGCCACTGGCCTAGGAGGCACTGAGGCTGCTGTGACCTCACAAGCACAGCCAGCAGCCAGGAGCCTGCCACTGGCCTAGGAGGCACTGAGGCTACTGTGACCTCACAAGCACAGCCAGCAGCCAGGAGCCTGTCACTGGCCTCGGAGGCACTGAGACTGCTGTGACCTCACAAGCACAGCCAGCAGCCAGGAGCCTGCCACTGGCCTCGGAGGCACTGAGGCTGCTGTGACCTCACAAGCACAGGCAGCAGCCAGGAGCCTGCCACTGGCCTAGGAGGCAGTGAGGCTGCTGTGACCTCACAACCACAGCCAGCGGCTAGGAGCCTGCCACTGTTTTAGGAGGCACTGAGGCTGCTGTGACCACACAAGCGCAGCCAGCAGCCAGGAGCCTGCCACTGGCCTAGGAGGCAGTGAGGCTGCTGTGACCTCACAACCACAGCCAGCGGCTAGGAGCCTGCCACTGTTTTAGGAGGCACTGAGGCTGCTGTGACCACACAAGCGCAGCCAGCAGCCAGGAGCCTGCCACTGGCCTAGGAGGCCCTGAGGCTGCTGTGACCTCACAAGCACAGTCATCAGCCAGGAGCCTGCCACTGGCCTAGGAGGCACTGAGGCTGCTGTGAACTCACAGGCACAGCCAGCAGCCTGCAGCCTGCCACTGGCCTAGGAGGCACGGAGGGTGCTTTGACCTCCCAAACACAGCCAGCAGCCATGAGCCTGCCACTGGCCTCGGAGGCACTGAGGCTACTGTGACCTCACAAGCACAGCCAGCAGCCAGCAGCCTGCCACTGGCCTCGGAGGCACGGAGGCTGCTGTGACCTCACAAGCACAGCCTGCAGCCAGGAGCCTTCCAGTGGCCTAGGAGGCACTCAGGCTGCTGTGACCTCACAAGCACAGCCAGCAGCCAGGAGCCTGCCACTGGCCTAGGAGGCACTGAGGCTGCTGTGACCTCACAAGCACAGCCAGCAGCCAGGAGCCTGCCACTGTCCTAGGAGGCACTGAGGCTGCTGTGACCTCACAAGCACAGCCAGCAGCCATGAGCCTGCCACTGTCCTACGAGGCACTGAGGCTGCTGTGACCTCCCAAGCACAGCCAGCAGCCAGGACCCTGCCACTGGCCTCGGAGGCACTGACGCTACTGTGACCTCACAAGCACAGCCAGCAGCCAGGAGCCTGACACTGGCCTGGGAGGCACTGAGGCTGCTGTGACCTCACAAGCACATCCAACAGCTAGGAGCCTGCCACTGGCCTGGGAGGCACTGAGGCTGCTGTGACCACACAAGCGCAGCCAGCAGCCATGAGCCTGCCACTGGCCTAGGAGGCACTGAGGCTGCTGTGACCTCACAAGCACAGGCAGCAGCCATGAGCCTGCCACTGTCCTAGGAGGCACTGAGGCTGCTGTGACCTCACAAGCACAGGCAGCAGCCAGGAGCCTGCCACTGGCCTAGGAGGCAGTGAGGCTGCTGTGACCTCACAACCACAGCCAGCGGCTAGGAGCCTGCCACTGTTTTAGGAGGCACTGAGGCTGCTGTGACCACACAAGCGCAGCCAGCAGCCAGGAGCCTGCCACTGGCCTAGGAGGCAGTGAGGCTGCTTTGACCTCACAAGCACAGTCATCAGCCAGGAGCCTGCCACTGGCCTAGGAGGCACTGAGACTGCTGTGAACTCATTAGCACAGCCAGCATCCAGGAGCCTGCCACTGGCCTAGGAGGCACTGGGGATGCTGGGTCCTCCCAAACACAGCCAGCAGCCAGGAGCCTGCCACTGGCCTCGGAGGCACTGAGGCTGCTGTGACCTCACAAGCACAGCCAGCAGCCATGAGCCTGCCACTGGCCTAGGAGGCACGGAGGCTGCTGTGACCTCACAAGCACAGCCAGCAGCCAGGAGCGTGCCACTGGCCTTGGAGGCACTGAGGCTTCCGTGAGGTGACAAGCACAGCCAGCAGCCAGGAGCGTGCCACTGGCCTAGGAGGCACTGAGGCTGCTGTGACCTCACAAGCTCAGCCAGCAGCCATGAGCCTGCCACTGTCCTAGGAGGCACGGAGGCTGCTGTGACCTCACAAGCACAGCCAGCAGCCAGGAGCCTGACACTGGCCTAGGAGGCACTGAGGATGCTGTGACCTCACAAGCTCAGCCAGCAGCCATGAGCCTGCCACTGTCCTAGGAGGCACGGAGGCTGCTGTGACCTCCCAAACACAGCCAGCAGCCAGGAGCCTGCCACTGGCCTCGGAGGCACTGAGGCTACTGTGACCTCACAAGCACAGCCAGCAGCCAGGAGCCTGCCACTGGCCTAGGAGGCACTGAGGCTGCTGTGACCTCACAAGCACAGCCTGCAGCCAGGAGCCTTCCTGTGGCCTAGGAGGCACTCAGGCTGCTGTGACCTCACAAGCACAGCCAGCAGCCAGGAGCCTGCCACTGGCCTAGGAGGCACTGAGGCTGCTGTTAGCTGACAAGCACAGCCAGCAGCCATGATCCTGCCACTGGCCTAGGAGGCACTCAGGCTACTGTGACCTCACAAGCACAGCCAGCAGCCATAAGCCTGGCACAGTCCTCGGAGGCACTCAGGCTGCTGTGACCTCACAAGCACAGCCAGCAGCCAGGAGCCTGCCACTGGCCTAGGAGGCAGTGAGGCTTCTGCGACCTCACAACCACATCCAACAGCTAGGAGCCTGCCACTGGCCTGGGAGGCACTGAGGCTGCTGTGACCACACAAGCGCAGCCAGCAGCCATGAGCCTGCCACTGGCCTAGGAGGCACTGAGGCTGCTGTGACCTCACAAGCACAGGCAGCAGCCATGAGCCTGCCACTGGCCTAGGAGGCACTGAGGCTGCTGTGACCTCACAAGCACAGGCAGCAGCCAGGAGCCTGCCACTGGCCTAGGAGGCAGTGAGGCTGCTGTGACCTCACAACCACAGCCAGCGGCTAGGAGCCTGCCACTGTTTTAGGAGGCACTGAGGCTGCTGTGACCACACAAGCGCAGCCAGCAGCCAGGAGCCTGCCACTGGCCTAGGAGGCAGTGAGGCTGCTTTGACCTCACAAGCACAGTCATCAGCCAGGAGCCTGCCACTGGCCTAGGAGGCACTGAGGCTGCTGTGAACTCATTAGCACAGCCAGCATCCAGGAGCCTGCCACTGGCCTAGGAGGCACTGGGGATGCTGGGTCCTCCCAAACACAGCCAGCAGCCAGGAGCCTGCCACTGGCCTCGGAGGCACTGAGGCTGCTGTGACCTCACAAGCACAGCCAGCAGCCAGGAGCCTGCCACTGGCCTAGGAGGCACGGAGGCTGCTGTGACCTCACAAGCACAGCCAGCAGCCAGGAGCCTGCCACTGGCCTCGGAGGCACTCAGGCTGCTCTGACCTGACAAGCACAGCCAGCAGCCAGGAGCCTGCCACTGGCCTCGGAGGCACTGAGGCTTCCGTGAGGTTACAAGCACAGCCAGCAGCCAGGAGCCTGCCACTGGCCTAGGAGGCACTGAGGCTGCTGTGACGGCACAAGCACAGCCAGCAGCCATGAGCCTGCCACTGGCCTAGGAGGCAGTGAGGCTGCTGTGACCTCACAAGCACAGCCAGCAGCCAGGAGCCTGCCACTGTCCTAGGAGGCACTGAGGCTGCTGTGACCTCACAAGCACAGCCAGCAGCCAGGAGCCCGCCACTGGCCTAGGAGGCGTTCAGGCAGCTGTAACCTGACAAGCACAGCCGGCAGGCGGCGCTGCACACTAATGTATGAGGCACTGAGGCTGCTGTGACCTCACAAGCACAGCCAGCAGCCAGCAGCCTGCCACTGGCCTAGGAGGCAATGAGGCTGCTGTGACCTCCCAAACACAGCCAGCAGCCAGGAGCCTGCCACTGGCCTCGGAGGCACTGAGGCTACTGTGACCTCACAAGCACAGCCAGCAGCCAGCAGCCTGCCTGTATTCTAGGAGGCACTGAAGCTGCTGTGACCTCACAAGCACAGCCAGCAGCCAGGAGCCTGCCACTGGCCTAGGAGGCACGGAGGCTGCTGTGACCTCACAAGCACAGCCAGCAGCCAGCAGCCTGCCACTGTCCTAGGAGGCACTGAGGCTGCTGTGACCTGACAAACACAGCCAGCAGCCAGGAGCCTGCCACTGGCCTGGGAGGCACTGAGGCTACTGTGACCTCACAAGCACAGGCAGCAGCCAGGAGCCTGACACTGGTCTAGGAGGCAGTGAGGCTGCTGTGACCTCACAACCACAGCCAGCAGCTAGGAGCCTGCCACTGGCCTAGGAGGCACTGAGGCTGCTGTGACCACACAAGCGCAGCCAGCAGCCATGAGCCTGCCACTGGCCTAGGAGGCACTGAGGTTGCTGTGACCTCACAAGCACAGCCAGCAGCCAGGAGCCTGCCACTGGCCTAGGAGGCACTGAGGCTACTGTGACCTCACAAGCACAGCCAGCAGCCAGGAGCCTGTCACTGGCCTCGGAGGCACTGAGGCTGCTGTGACCTCACAAGCACAGCCAGCAGCCAGGAGCCTGCCACTGGCCTCGGAGGCACTGAGGCTGCTGTGACCTCACAAGCACAGGCAGCAGCCAGGAGCCTGCCACTGGCCTAGGAGGCAGTGAGGCTGCTGTGACCTCACAACCACAGCCAGCGGCTAGGAGCCTGCCACTGTTTTAGGAGGCACTGAGGCTGCTGTGACCTCACAAGCACAGCCAGCATCCATGAGCCTGCCACTGGCCTAGGAGGCACGGAGGCTGCTGTGACCTCACAAGCACAGCCAGCAGCCAGGAGCCTGCCACTGGCCTAGGAGGCAGTGAGGCTGCTGTGACCTGACAAGCACAGCCAGCAGCCAGGAGCCTGCCACTGGCCTAGGAGGCCTTCACCCTGCTGGACCTCACAAGCACAGCCAGCAGCCAGGAGCCTGCCACTGGCCTAGGAGGCGCTCAGGCAGCTGTGACCTCACAAGCACAGCCAGCAGGCAGCGCTGCACACTAATGTATGAGGCACTGAGGCTGCTGTGACCTCACAAGCACAGGCAGCAGCCAGGAGCCTGCCACTGGCCTAGGAGGCACTGAGGCTGCTGTGACCTCACAAGCACAGGCAGCAGCCAGGAGCCTGACACTGGTGTAGGAGGCACTGAGGCTGCTGTGACCTCACAAGCACAGCCAGCAGCCAGGAGCCTGCCACTGGCCTAGGAGGCACGGAGGCTGCTGTGACCTCACAAGCACAGACAGCAGCCATGAGCCTGCCACTGGCCTAGGAGGCACTGAGGCTGCTGTGACCTCACAAGCACAGCCAGCAGCCAGGAGCCTGCCACTGGCCTAGGAGGCACTGAGGCTGCTGTGACCTCACAAGCACTGCCAGCAGCCAGGAGCCTGCCACTGGTGTAGGAGGCACTGAGGCTGCTGTGACCTCACAAGCACAGCCAGCATCCATGAGCCTGCCACTGGCCTAGGAGGCACGGAGGCTGCTGTGACCTCACAAGCACAGCCAGCAGCCAAGAGCCTGCCACTGGCCTAGGAGGCACTGAGGATGCTGTGACCTCACAAGCTCAGCCAGCAGCCATGAGCCTGCCACTGTCCTAGGAGGCACGGAGGCTGCTGTGACCTCACAAGCACAGCCAGCAGCCAGCAGCCTGCCTGTATTCTAGGAGGCACTGAAGCTGCTGTGACCTCACAAGCACAGCCAGCAGCCAGGAGCCTGCCACTGGCCTAGGAGGCACGGAGGCTGCTGTGACCTCACAAGCACAGCCAGCAGCCAGCAGCCTGCCACTGTCCTAGGAGGCACTGAGGCTGCTGTGACCTGACAAACACAGCCAGCAGCCAGGATCCTGCCACTGGCCTGGGAGGCACTGAGGCTACTGTGACCTCACAAGCACAGGCAGCAGCCAGGAGCCTGACACTGGCCTAGGAGGCAGTGAGGCTGCTGTGACCTCACAACCACAGCCAGCAGCTAGGAGCCTGCCACTGGCCTAGGAGGCACTGAGGCTGCTGTGACCACACAAGCGCAGCCAGCAGCCATGAGCCTGCCACTGGCCTAGGAGGCACTGAGGCTGCTGTGACCTCACAAGGACAGCCAGCAGCCAGGAGCCTGCCACTGGCCTAGGAGGCACTGAGGCTACTGTGACCTCACAAGCACAGCCAGCAGCCAGGAGCCTGTCACTGGCCTCGGAGGCACTGAGACTGCTGTGACCTCACAAGCACAGCCAGCAGCCAGGAGCCTGCCACTGGCCTCGGAGGCACTGAGGCTGCTGTGACCTCACAAGCACAGGCAGCAGCCAGGAGCCTGCCACTGGCCTAGGAGGCAGTGAGGCTGCTGTGACCTCACAACCACAGCCAGCGGCTAGGAGCCTGCCACTGTCCTAGGAGGCACTGAGGCTGCTGTGACCACACAAGCGCAGCCAGCAGCCATGAGCCTGCCACTGGCCTAGGAGGCCCTGAGGCTGCTGTGACCTCACAAGCACAGCCAGCAGCCAGGAGCCTGCCACTGGCCTAGGAGGCACGGAGGGTGCTTTGACCTCCCAAACACAGCCAGCAGCCAGGAGCCTGCCACTGGCCTCGGAGGCACTGAGGCTACTGTGACCTCACAAGCACAGCCAGCAGCCAGGAGCCTGCCACTGGCCTAGGAGGCACTGAGGCTGCTGTGACCTCACAAGCACAGCCTGCAGCCAGGAGCCTTCCAGTGGCCTAGGAGGCACTCAGGCTGCTGTGACCTCACAAGCACAGCCAGCAGCCAGGAGCCTGCCACTGGCCTAGGAGGCACTGAGGCTGCTGTTAGCTGACAAGCACAGCCAGCAGCCATGATCCTGCCACTGGCCTAGGAGGCACTCAGGCTACTGTGACCTCACAAGCACAGCCAGCAGCCATAAGCCTGGCACAGTCCTCGGAGGCACTCAGGCTGCTGTGACCTCACAAGCACAGCCAGCAGCCAGGAGCCTGCCACTGGCCTAGGAGGCAGTGAGGCTTCTGCGACCTCACAACCACATCCAACAGCTAGGAGCCTGCCACTGGCCTGGGAGGCACTGAGGCTGCTGTGACCACACAAGCGCAGCCAGCAGCCATGAGCCTGCCACTGGCCTAGGAGGCACTGAGGCTGCTGTGACCTCACAAGCACAGGCAGCAGCCATGAGCCTGCCACTGGCCTAGGAGGCACTGAGGCTGCTGTGACCTCACAAGCACAGGCAGCAGCCAGGAGCCTGCCACTGGCCTAGGAGGCAGTGAGGCTGCTGTGACCTCACAACCACAGCCAGCGGCTAGGAGCCTGCCACTGTTTTAGGAGGCACTGAGGCTGCTGTGACCACACAAGCGCAGCCAGCAGCCAGGAGCCTGCCACTGGCCTAGGAGGCAGTGAGGCTGCTTTGACCTCACAAGCACAGTCATCAGCCAGGAGCCTGCCACTGGCCTAGGAGGCACTGAGGCTGCTGTGAACTCATTAGCACAGCCAGCATCCAGGAGCCTGCCACTGGCCTAGGAGGCACTGGGGATGCTGGGTCCTCCCAAACACAGCCAGCAGCCAGGAGCCTGCCACTGGCCTCGGAGGCACTGAGGCTGCTGTGACCTCACAAGCACAGCCAGCAGCCAGGAGCCTGCCACTGGCCTAGGAGGCACGGAGGCTGCTGTGACCTCACAAGCACAGCCAGCAGCCAGGAGCCTGCCACTGGCCTCGGAGGCACTCAGGCTGCTCTGACCTGACAAGCACAGCCAGCAGCCAGGAGCCTGCCACTGGCCTCGGAGGCACTGAGGCTTCCGTGAGGTTACAAGCACAGCCAGCAGCCAGGAGCCTGCCACTGGCCTAGGAGGCACTGAGGCTGCTGTGACCGCACAAGCACAGCCAGCAGCCATGAGCCTGCCACTGGCCTAGGAGGCAGTGAGGCTGCTGTGACCTGACAAGCACAGCCAGCAGCCAGGAGCCTGCCACTGTCCTAGGAGGCACGGAGGCTGCTGTGACCTCACAAGCACAGCCAGCAGCCAGGAGCCCGCCACTGGCCTAGGAGGCGTTCAGGCAGCTGTAACCTGACAAGCACAGCCGGCAGGCGGCGCTGCACACTAATGTATGAGGCACTGAGGCTGCTGTGACCTCACAAGCACAGCCAGCAACCAGGAGCCTGTCACTGGCCTCAGAGGCACTGAGGCTGCTGTGAACAAACTAGCACAGCCAGCAGCCAGGAGCCTGCCACTGGCCTAGGAGGCAATGAGGCTGCTGTGACCTCCCAAACACAGCCAGCAGCCAGGAGCCTGCCACTGGCCTCGGAGGCACTGAGGCTACTGTGACCTCACAAGCACAGCCAGCAGCCAGGAGCCTGCCTGTATTCTAGGAGGCACTGAAGCTGCTGTGACCTCACAAGCACAGCCAGCAGCCAGGAGCCTGCCACTGGCCTAGGAGGCACGGAGGCTGCTGTGACCTCACAAGCACAGCCAGCAGCCAGCAGCCTGCCACTGTCCTAGGAGGCACTGAGGCTGCTGTGACCTGACAAACACAGCCAGCAGCCAGGATCCTGCCACTGGCCTGGGAGGCACTGAGGCTACTGTGACCTCACAAGCACAGGCAGCAGCCAGGAGCCTGCCACTGGCCTAGGAGGCAGTGAGGCTGCTGTGACCTCACAACCACAGCCAGCAGCTAGGAGCCTGCCACTGGCCTGGGAGGCACTGAGGCTACTGTGACCTCACAAGCGCAGCCAGCAGCCATGAGCCTGCCACTGGCCTAGGAGGCACTGAGGCTGCTGTGACCTCACAAGCACAGCCAGCAGCCAGGAGCCTGCCACTGGCCTAGGAGGCACTGAGGCTACTGTGACCTCACAAGCACAGCCAGCAGCCAGGAGCCTGTCACTGGCCTCGGAGGCACTGAGACTGCTGTGACCTCACAAGCACAGCCAGCAGCCAGGAGCCTGCCACTGGCCTCGGAGGCACTGAGGCTGCTGTGACCTCACAAGCACAGGCAGCAGCCCGGAGCCTGCCACTGGCCTAGGAGGCAGTGAGGCTGCTGTGACCTCACAACCACAGCCAGCGGCTAGGAGCCTGCCACTGTTTTAGGAGGCACTGAGGCTGCTGTGACCACACAAGCGCAGCCAGCAGCCAGGAGCCTGCCACTGGCCTAGGAGGCAGTGAGGCTGCTGTGACCTCACAACCACAGCCAGCGGCTAGGAGCCTGCCACTGTTTTAGGAGGCACTGAGGCTGCTGTGACCACACAAGCGCAGCCAGCAGCCATGAGCCTGCCACTGGCCTAGGAGGCCCTGAGGCTGCTGTGACCTCACAAGCACAGGCAGCAGCCAGGAGCCTGCCACTGGCCTAGGAGGCACTGAGGCTGCTGTGAACTCACAGGCACAGCCAGCAGCCTGCAGCCTGCCACTGGCCTAGGAGGCACGGAGGGTGCTTTGACCTCCCAAACACAGCCAGCAGCCATGAGCCTGCCACTGGCCTCGGAGGCACTGAGGCTACTGTGACCTCACAAGCACAGCCAGCAGCCAGCAGCCTGCCACTGGCCTCGGAGGCACGGAGGCTGCTGTGACCTCACAAGCACAGCCTGCAGCCAGGAGCCTTCCAGTGGCCTAGGAGGCACTCAGGCTGCTGTGACCTCACAAGCACAGCCAGCAGCCAGGAGCCTGCCACTGGCCTAGGAGGCACTGAGGCTGCTGTGACCTCACAAGCACAGCCAGCAGCCAGGAGCCTGCCACTGGCCTAGGAGGCACTGAGGCTGCTGTGAGCTGACAAGCACAGCCAGCAGCCATGATCCTGCCACTGGCCTAGGAGGCACTGAGGCTGCTGTGACCTCACAAGCACAGGCAGCAGCCATGAGCCTGGCACAGTCCTCGGAGGCACTCAGGCTGCTGTGACCTCACAAGCACAGCCAGCAGCCAGGAGCCTGCCACTGGCCTAGGAGGCAGTGAGGCTTCTGCGACCTCACAACCACATCCAACAGCTAGGAGCCTGCCACTGGCCTGGGAGGCACTGAGGCTGCTGTGACCACACAAGCGCAGCCAGCAGCCATGAGCCTGCCACTGGCCTAGGAGGCACTGAGGCTGCTGTGACCTCACAAGCACAGGCAGCAGCCATGAGCCTGCCACTGTCCTAGGAGGCACTGAGGCTGCTGTGACCTCACAAGCACAGGCAGCAGCCAGGAGCCTGCCACTGGCCTAGGAGGCAGTGAGGCTGCTGTGACCTCACAACCACAGCCAGCGGCTAGGAGCCTGCCACTGTTTTAGGAGGCACTGAGGCTGCTGTGACCACACAAGCGCAGCCAGCAGCCAGGAGCCTGCCACTGGCCTAGGAGGCAGTGAGGCTGCTTTGACCTCACAAGCACAGTCATCAGCCAGGAGCCTGCCACTGGCCTAGGAGGCACTGAGGCTGCTGTGAACTCATTAGCACAGCCAGCATCCAGGAGCCTGCCACTGGCCTAGGAGGCACTGGGGATGCTGGGTCCTCCCAAACACAGCCAGCAGCCAGGAGCCTGCCACTGGCCTCGGAGGCACTGAGGCTGCTGTGACCTCACAAGCACAGCCAGCAGCCATGAGCCTGCCACTGGCCTAGGAGGCACGGAGGCTGCTGTGACCTCACAAGCACAGCCAGCAGCCAGGAGCGTGCCACTGGCCTTGGAGGCACTGAGGCTTCCGTGAGGTGACAAGCACAGCCAGCAGCCAGGAGCCTGCCACTGGCCTAGGAGGCACTGAGGCTGCTGTGACCGCACAAGCACAGCCAGCAGCCATGAGCCTGCCACTGGCCTAGGAGGCAGTGAGGCTGCTGTGACCTGACAAGCACAGCCAGCAGCCAGGAGCCTGCCACTGGCCTAGGAGGCACTGAGGCTGCTGTGACCTCACAAGCACAGCCAGCAGCCAGGAGCCCGCCACTGGCCTAGGAGGCGTTCAGGCAGCTGTAACCTGACAAGCACAGCCGGCAGGCGGCGCTGCACACTAATGTATGAGGCACTGAGGCTGCTGTGACCTCACAAGCACAGGCAGCAGCCAGGAGCCTGCAACTGGCCTCAGAGGCACTGAGGCTGCTGTGAACAAACTAGCACAGCCAGCAGCCACGAGCCTGCCACTGGCCTAGGAGGCAATGAGGCTGCTGTGACCTCCCAAACACAGCCAGCAGCCAGGAGCCTGCCACTGGCCTCGGAGGCACTGAGGCTACTGTGACCTCACAAGCACAGCCAGCAGCCAGCAGCCTGCCTGTATTCTAAGAGGCACTGAAGCTGCTGTGACCTCACAAGCACAGCCAGCAGCCAGGAGCCTGCCACTGGCCTAGGAGGCACTGAGGATGCTGTGACCTCACAAGCACAGCCTGCAGCCAGGAGCCTGCCACTGGCCTAGGAGGCACGGAGGCTGCTGTGACCTCACAAGCACAGCCAGCAGCCATGAGCATGCCACTGGCCTAGGAGGCACTGAGGCTGCTGTGACCTCACAAGCACAGCCAGCAGCCAGGAGCCTGCCACTGGCCTGGGAGGCACTGAGGCTACTGTGACCTCACAAGCACAGGCAGCAGCCAGGAGCCTGACACTGGCCTAGGAGGCAGTGAGGCTGCTGTGACCTCACAAGCACAGGCAGCAGCCAGGAGCCTGCCACTGGCCTAGGAGGCACTCAGGCTGCTGTGACCACACAAGCGCAGCCAGCAGCCATGAGCCTGCCACTGGCCTAGGAGGCACTGAGGCTGCTGTGACCTCACAAGCACAGCCAGCAGCCAGGAGCCTGCCACTGGCCTAGGAGGCACTGAGGCTGCTGTGACCTCACAAGCACAGCCAGCAACCAGGAGCCTGCCACTGGCCTCGGAGGCACTGAGACTGCTGTGACCTCACAAGCACAGCCAGCAGCCAGGAGCCTGCCACTGTCCTAGGAGGCACTGAGGCTGCTGTGACCTCACAAGCACAGGCAGCAGCCAGGAGCCTGCCACTGGCCTAGGAGGCACTGAGGCTGCTGTGACCTCACAACCACAGCCAGCGGCTAGGAGCCTGCCACTGTTTTAGGAGGCACTGAGGCTGCTGTGACCACACAAGCGCAGCCAGCAGCCACGAGCCTGCCACTGGCCTAGCAGGCCCTGAGGGTGCTTTGACCTCACAAGCACAGTCATCAGCCAGGAGCCTGCCACTGGTCTAGGAGGCACTGAGGCTGCTGTGAACTCACAGGCACAGCCAGCAGCCTGCAGCCTGCCACTGGCCTAGGAGGCACTGAGGATGCTGTGACCTCACAAGCACAGTCATCAGCCAGGAGCCTGCCACTGGCCTCGGAGGCACTGAGGCTTCCGTGAGGTGACAAGCACAGCCAGCAGCCAGGAGCCTGCCACTGGCCTAGGAGGCACTGAGGCTGCTGTGACCGCACAAGCACAGCCAGCAGCCAGGAGCCTGCCACTGTCCTAGGAGGCACTGAGGCTGCTGTGACCTCACAAGCACAGCCAGCAGCCAGGAGCCTGCCACTGGCCTAGGAGGCACTGAGGCTGCTGTGACCTCACAAGCACAGCCAGCAGCCATGAGCCTGCCACTGGCCTAGGAGGCAGTGAGGCTGCTGTGACCTCACAAGCACAGCCAGCAGCCAGGAGCCTGCCACTGGCCTAGGAGGCACTGAGGCTGCTGTGACCTCACAAGCACAACCAGCAGCCAGCAGCCTGCCTGTGTTCTAGGAGGCACTGAAGCTGCTGTGACCTCACAAGCACAGCCTGCAGCCAGCAGCCTGCCACTGGCCTAGGAGGCACTGAGGCTGCTGTGACCTCACAAGCACAGCCAGCAGCCAGGAGCCTGCCACTGTCCTAGGAGGCACTCAGGCTACTGTGACCTCCCAAACACAGCCAGCAGCCAGGAGCCTGCCACTGGCCTCGGAGGCACTGAGGCTACTGTGACCTCACAAGCACAGCCAGCAGCCAGCAGCCTGCCACTGTCCTAGGAGGCACTGAGGATGCTGTGACCTCACAAGCACAGCCAGCAGCCAGGAGCCTGCCGCTGGCCTCGGAGGCTCTCAGGCAGCTGAGACCTCACAACCACAGCCAGCAGCTAGGAGCCTGCCACTGGCCTAGGAGGCACTGAGGCTGCTGTGACCACACAAGCGCAGCCAGCAGCCATGAGCCTGCCACTGGCCTAGGAGGCACTGAGGGTGCTGTGACCTCACAAGCACAGCCAGCAGCCAGCAGCCTGCCACTGGCCTCGGAGGCACTGAGGCTGCTGTGACCTCACAAGCACAGCCAGCAGCCATGAGCCTGCCACTGACCTAGGAGGCAGTGAGGCTGCTGTGAACTCACTAGCACAGCCAGCAGCCAGGAGCCTGCCACTGGCCTCGGAGGCACGGAGGCTGCTGTGACCTCACAACCACAGCCTGCAGCCAGGAACCTTCCAGTGGCCTAGGAGGCACTCAGGCTGCTGTGACCTCACAAGCACAGCCAGCAGCCATGAGCCTGCCACTGGCCTATGAGGAACGGAGGCTGCTGTGACCTCACAAGCACAGCCAGCAGCCAGCAGCCTGCCTGTGTTCTAGGAGGCACTGAGGCTGCTGTGAGCTGACAAGCACAGCCAGCAGCCATGATCCTGCCACTGGCCTAGGAGGCACTCAGGCTACTGTGACCTCACAAGCACAGCCAGCAGCCATAAGCCTGGCACAGTCCTCGGAGGCACTCAGGCTGCTGTGACCTCACAAGCACAGCCAGCAGCCAGGAGCCTGCCACTGTCCTAGGAGGCACTGAGGCTGCTGTGACCTCACAAGCACAGACCGCAGCCAAGAGCCAGCCACTGGCCTAGGAGGCACTGAGGCTGCTGTGACCTCACAAGCACAGCCAGCAGCCAGGAGCCTTTCACTGGCCTAGTAGGCTCTCAGGCTGCTGTGACCTCACAAGCACAGCCAGCTTGGTGCGCTGCTCCTTACCTTGGAGGCACTGAGGCTGCTGTGACCTCACAAGCACAGCCAGCAGGGGCCGATGCACACTAACGCATGAGGCACTGAGGCTGCTGTGACCTCACAAGCACAGACAGCAGCCAAGAGCCGGCCACTTGCCTAGGAGGCACTGAGGCTGCTGTGACCTCACAAGCACAGCCAGCAGCCAGGAGCCTGCCACTGGCCTAGGAGGCACTCAGGCTGCTGTGACCTCACAAGCACAGGCAGCAGCCAGGAGCCTGCCACTGGCCTAGGAGGCAGTGAGGCTGCTGTGACCTCACAACCACAGCCAGTGGCTAGGAGCCTGCCACTGTTTTAGGAGGCACTGAGGCTGATGTGACCACACAAGCGCAGCCAGCAGCCATGAGCCTGCCACTGGCCTTGGAGGCACTCAGGGTGCTTTGACCTCACAAGCACAGTCATCAGCCAGGAGCCTGCCACTGGCCTAGGAGGCACTGAGGCTGCTGTGAACTCATTAGCACAGCCAGCATCCAGGAGCCTGCCACTGGCCTAGGAGGCACGGAGGGTGCTTTCACCTCCCAAACACAGCCAGCAGCCATGAGCCTGCCACTGGCCTCGGAGGCACTGAGGCTGCTGTGACCTCACAAGCACAGCCAGCAGCCAGGAGCCTGCCACTGTCCTAGGAGGCACGGAGGCTGCTGTGACCTCACAAGCACAGCCAGCAGCCAGCAGCCTGCCACTGGCCTCGGAGGCACTCAGGCTGCTCTGACCTGACAAGCACAGCCAGCAGCCATGAACCTGCCACTGGTCTAGGAGGCACAGAGGCTTCCGTGAGGTGACAAGCACAGCCAGCAGCCAGGAGCCTGCCACTGGCCTAGGAGGCACTGAGGCTGCTGTGAGCGCACAAGCACAGCCAGCAGCCATGAGCCTGCCACTGGCCTAGGAGGCACTGAGGCTGCTGTGACCTCACAAGCACAGCCAGCAGCCAGGAGCCTGCCACTGGCCTAGGAGGCACTGAGGCTGCTGTGACCTCACAAGCACAGCCAGCAGCCATGAGCCTGCCACTGGCCTAGGAGGCTCTCAGGCTGCTGTGACCTCACAAGCACAGCCAGCAGCCAGGAGCCTGCCACTGTCCTAGGAGGCACTGAGGCTGCTGTGACCTGACAAACACAGCCAGCAGCCAGGAGCCTGCCACTGGCCTAGGAGGCAGGGAGGCTGCTGTGACCTCACAAGCACAGCCAGCAGCCAGGAGCCTGCCACTGGCCTCGGAGGCACTGAGGCTTCCGTGAGGTGACAAGCACAGCCAGCAGCCAGGAGCCTGCCACTGGCCTAGGAGGCACTGAGGCTGCTGTGACCGCACAAGCACAGCCAGCAGCCAGGAGCCTGCCACTGGCCTAGGAGGCACTGAGGCTGCTGTGACCTCACAAGCACAGCCAGCAGCCAGGAGCCTGCCACTGGTGTAGGAGGCACTGAGGCTGCTGTGACCTCACAAGCACAGCCAGCAGCCAGGAGCCTGCCACTGGCCTAGGAGGCACGGAGGCTGCTGTGACCTCACAAGCACAGCCAGCAGCCAGGAGCCTGCCACTGGCCTAGGAGGCAGTGAGGCTGCTGTGACCTGACAAGCACAGCCAGCAGCCAGGAGCCTGCCACTGGCCTAGGAGGCACTCAGGCTGCTGTGACCACACAAGCGCAGCCAGCAGCCATGAGCCTGCCACTGGCCTAGGAGGCACTGAGGCTGCTGTGACCTCACAAGCACAGCCAGCAGCCAGGAGCCTGCCACTGGCCTAGGAGGCACTGAGGCTGCTGTGACCTCACAAGCACAGCCAGCAACCAGGAGCCTGCCACTGGCCTCGGAGGCACTGAGACTGCTGTGACCTCACAAGCACAGCCAGCAGCCAGGAGCCTGCCACTGTCCTAGGAGGCACTGAGGCTGCTGTGACCTCACAAGCACAGCCAGCAGCCAGGAGCCTGCCACTGGCCTAGGAGGCAGTGAGGCTGCTGTGACCTCACAACCACAGCCAGAGGCTAGGAGCCTGCCACTGTTTTAGGAGGCACTGAGGCTGCTGTGACCACACAAGCGCAGCCAGCAGCCATGAGCCTGCCACTGGCCTAGCAGGCCCTGAGGGTGCTTTGACCTCACAAGCACAGTCATCAGCCAGGAGCCTGCCACTTGTCTAGGAGGCACTGAGGCTGCTGTGAACTCACAGGCACAGCCAGCAGCCTGCAGCCTGCCACTGGCCTAGGAGGCACTGAGGATGCTTTGACCTCACAAGCACAGCCAGCAGCCAGGAGCCTGCCACTGGCCTCGGAGGCACTGAGGCTTCCGTGAGGTGACAAGCACAGCCAGCAGCCAGGAGCCTGCCACTGGCCTAGGAGGCACTGAGGCTGCTGTGACCGCACAAGCACAGCCAGCAGCCAGGAGCCTGCCACTGTCCTAGGAGGCACTGAGGCTGCTGTGACCTCACAAGCACAGCCAGCAGCCAGGAGCCTGCCACTGGCCTAGGAGGCACTGAGGCTGCTGTGACCTCACAAGCACAGCCAGCAGCCATGAGCCTGCCACTGGCCTAGGAGGCAGTGAGGCTGCTGTGACCTCACAAGCACAGCCAGCAGCCAGGAGCCTGCCACTGGCCTAGGAGGCACTGAGGCTGCTGTGACCTCACAAGCACAACCAGCAGCCAGCAGCCTGCCTGTGTTCTAGGAGGCACTGAAGCTGCTGTGACCTCACAAGCACAGCCAGCAGCCAGCAGCCTGCCACTGTCCTAGGAGGCACTGAGGCTGCTGTGACCTCACAAGCACAGCCAGCAGCCAGGAGCCTGCCGCTGGCCTCGGAGGCTCTCAGGCAGCTGAGACCTCACAACCACAGCCAGCAGCCAGGAGCCTGCCACTGGCCTAGGAGGCACTGAGGCTGCTGTGACCACACAAGCGCAGCCAGCAGCCAGGAGCCTGCCACTGGCCTAGGAGGCACTGAGGGTGCTGTGACCTCACAAGCACAGCCAGCAGCCAGCAGCCTGCCACTGGCCTCGGAGGCACTGAGGCTGCTGTGACCTCACAAGCACAACCAGCAGCCATGAGCCTGCCACTGACCTAGGAGGCAGTGAGGCTGCTGTGAACTCACTAGCACAGCCAGCAGCCAGGAGCCTGCCACTGGCCTCGGAGGCACGGAGGCTGCTGTGACCTCACAACCACAGCCTGCAGCCAGGAACCTTCCAGTGGCCTAGGAGGCACTCAGGCTGCTGTGACCTCACAAGCACAGCCAGCAGCCATGAGCCTGCCACTGGCCTATGAGGAACGGAGGCTGCTGTGACGTCACAAGCACAGCCAGCAGCCAGGACCCTGCCACTGGCCTAGGAGGCACTGAGACTGCTGTGACCTCACAAGCACAGCCAGCAGCCATGATCCTGCCACTGGCCTAGGAGGCACTCAGGCTACTGTGACCTCACAAGCACAGCCAGCAGCCATAAGCCTGGCACAGTCCTCGGAGGCACTCAGGCTGCTGTGACCTCACAAGCACAGCCAGCAGCCAGGAGCCTGCCACTGTCCTAGGAGGCACTGAGGCTGCTGTGACCTCACAAGCACAGACCGCAGCCAAGAGCCAGCCACTGGCCTAGGAGGCACTGAGGCTGCTGTGACCTCACAAGCACAGCCAGCAGCCAGGAGCCTTTCACTGGCCTAGTAGGCTCTCAGGCTGCTGTGACCTCACAAGCACAGCCAGCTTGGTGCGCTGGTCCTTACCTTGGAGGCACTGAGGCTGCTGTGACCTCACAAGCACAGCCAGCAGGGGCCGATGCACACTAACGCATGAGGCACTGAGGCTGCTGTGACCTCACAAGCACAGACAGCAGCCAAGAGCCGGCCACTTGCCTAGGAGGCACTGAGGCTGCTGTGACCTCACAAGCACAGCCAGCAGCCAGGAGCCTGCCACTGGCCTAGGAGGCACTCAGGCTGCTGTGACCTCACAAGCACAGGCAGCAGCCAGGAGCCTGCCACTGGCCTAGGAGGCAGTGAGGCTGCTGTGACCTCACAACCACAGCCAGTGGCTAGGAGCCTGCCACTGTTTTAGGAGGCACTGAGGCTGATGTGACCACACAAGCGCAGCCAGCAGCCATGAGCCTGCCACTGGCCTTGGAGGCACTCAGGGTGCTTTGACCTCACAAGCACAGTCATCAGCCAGGAGCCTGCCACTGGCCTAGGAGGCACTGAGGCTGCTGTGAACTCATTAGCACAGCCAGCATCCAGGAGCCTGCCACTGGCCTAGGAGGCACGGAGGGTGCTTTCACCTCCCAAACACAGCCAGCAGCCAGGAGCCTGCCACTGGCCTCGGAGGCACTGAGGCTGCTGTGACCTCACAAGCACAGCCAGCAGCCAGGAGCCTGCCACTGGCCTAGGAGGCACGGAGGCTGCTGTGACCTCACAAGCACAGCCAGCAGCCAGGAGCCTGCCACTGGCCTCGGAGGCACTCAGGCTGCTCTGACCTGACAAGCACAGCCAGCAGCCATGAACCTGCCACTGGTCTAGGAGGCACAGAGGCTTCCGTGAGGTGACAAGCACAGCCAGCAGCCAGGAGCCTGCCACTGGCCTAGGAGGCACTGAGGCTGCTGTGAGCGCACAAGCACAGCCAGCAGCCATGAGCCTGCCACTGGCCTAGGAGGCACTGAGGCTGCTGTGACCTCACAAGCACAGCCAGCAGCCAGGAGCCTGCCACTGGCCTAGGAGGCACTGAGGCTGCTGTGACCTCACAAGCACAGCCAGCAGCCATGAGCCTGCCACTGGCCTAGGAGGCACGGAGGCTGCTGTGACCTCACAAGCACAGCCAGCAGCCAGGAGCCTGCCACTGTCCTAGGAGGCACTGAGGCTGCTGTGACCTGACAAACACAGCCAGCAGCCAGGAGCCTGCCACTGGCCTAGGAGGCAGGGAGGCTGCTGTGACCTCACAAGCACAGCCAGCAGCCAGGAGCCTGCCACTGGCCTCGGAGGCACTGAGGCTTCCGTGAGGTGACAAGCACAGCCAGCAGCCAGGAGCCTGCCACTGGCCTAGGAGGCACTGAGGCTGCTGTGACCGCACAAGCACAGCCAGCAGCCAGGAGCCTGCCACTGGCCTAGGAGGCACTGAGGCTGCTGTGACCTCACAAGCACAGCCAGCAGCCAGGAGCCTGCCACTGGTGTAGGAGGCACTGAGGCTGCTGTGACCTCACAAGCACAGCCAGCAGCCAGGAGCCTGCCACTGGCCTAGGAGGCACGGAGGCTGCTGTGACCTCACAAGCACAGCCAGCAGCCAGGAGCCTGCCACTGGCCTAGGAGGCAGTGAGGCTGCTGTGACCTCACAAGCACAGCCAGCAGCCAGGAGCCTGCCACTGGCCTAGGAGGCCTTCACCCTGCTGGACCTCACAAGCACAGCCAGCAGCCAGGAGCCTGCCACTGGCCTAGGAGGCACTGAGACTGCTGTGACCTCACAAGCACAGCCAGCAGGCAGCGCTGCACACTAATGTATGAGGCACTGAGGCTGCTGTGACCTCACAAGAACAGCCAGCAGCCAAGAGCCTGCCACTGGCCTAGGAGGCACTGAGGCTGCTGTGACCTCACAAGCTCAGCCAGCAGCCATGAGCCTGCCACTGTCCTAGGAGGCACGGAGGCTGCTGTGACCTCACAAGCACAGCCAGCAGCCAGGAGCCTGCCACTGGCCTAGGAGGCACTGAGGCTGCTGTGACCTCACAAGCACAGCCAGCAGCCAGGAGCCTGCCACTGGCCTAGGAGGCACTGAGGCTGCTGTGACCTCACAAGCACAGGCAGCAGCCAGGAGCCTGCCACTGTCCTAGGAGGCACGGAGGCTGCTGTGACCTCACAACCACAGCCAGCGGCTAGGAGCCTGCCACTGTTTTAGGAGGCACTGAGGCTGCTGTGACCACACAAGCGCAGCCAGCAGCCATGAGCCTGCCACTGGCCTAGGAGGCAGTGAGGCTGCTGTGACCTCACAAGCACAGCCAGCAGCCAGGAGCCTGCCACTGGCCTCGGAGGCACTGAGGCTGCTGTGAACTCATTAGCACAGCCAGCATCCAGGAGCCTGCCACTGGCCTAGGAGGCACTGGGGATGCTGGGTCCTCCCAAACACAGCCAGCAGCCAGGAGCCTGCCACTGGCCTCGGAGGCACTGAGGCTGCTGTGACCTCACAAGCACAGCCAGCAGCCAGGAGCCTGCCACTGGCCTAGGAGGCACTGAGGCTTCTGCGACCTCACAAGCACAGCCAGCAACCAGGAGCCTGCCACTGGCCTCGGAGGCACTGAGACTGCTGTGACCTCACAAGCACAGCCAGCAGCCAGGAGCCTGCCACTGGCCTAGGAGGCACTGAGGCTGCTGTGACCTCACAAGCACAGGCAGCAGCCAGCAGCCTGCCACTGGCCTAGGAGGCAGTGAGGCTGCTGTGACCTGACAAGCACAGCCAGCAGCCAGGAGCCTGCCACTGTCCTAGGAGGCACGGAGGCTGCTGTGACCTCACAAGCACAGCCAGCAGCCAGGAGCCCGCCACTGGCCTAGGAGGCGTTCAGGCAGCTGTAACCTGACAAGCACAGCCGGCAGGCGGCGCTGCACACTAATGTATGAGGCACTGAGGCTGCTGTGACCTCACAAGCACAGCCAGCAACCAGGAGCCTGTCACTGGCCTCAGAGGCACTGAGGCTGCTGTGAACAAACTAGCACAGCCAGCAGCCAGGAGCCTGCCACTGGCCTAGGAGGCACTGAGGCTGCTGTGACCGCACAAGCACAGCCAGCAGCCAGGAGCCTGCCACTGGCCTCGGAGGCACTGAGGCTACTGTGACCTCACAAGCACAGCCAGCAGCCAGCAGCCTGCCTGTATTCTAGGAGGCACTGAAGCTGCTGTGACCTCACAAGCACAGCCAGCAGCCAGGAGCCTGCCACTGGCCTAGGAGGCACGGAGGCTGCTGTGACCTCACAAGCACAGCCAGCAGCCAGCAGCCTGCCACTGTCCTAGGAGGCACTGAGGCTGCTGTGACCTGACAAACACAGCCAGCAGCCAGGAGCCTGCCACTGGCCTGGGAGGCACTGAGGCTACTGTGACCTCACAAGCACAGGCAGCAGCCAGGAGCCTGACACTGGCCTAGGAGGCACTGAGGCTGCTGTGACCTCACAACCACAGCCAGCAGCTAGGAGCCTGCCACTGGCCTAGGAGGCACTCAGGCTGCTGTGACCACACAAGCGCAGCCAGCAGCCATGAGCCTGCCACTGGCCTAGGAGGCACTGAGGCTGCTGTGACCTCACAAGCACAGCCAGCAGCCAGGAGCCTGCCACTGGCCTAGGAGGCACTGAGGCTACTGTGACCTCACAAGCACAGCCAGCAGCCAGGAGCCTGTCACTGGCCTCGGAGGCACTGAGACTGCTGTGACCTCACAAGCACAGCCAGCAGCCAGGAGCCTGCCACTGGCCTCGGAGGCACTGAGGCTGCTGTGACCTCACAAGCACAGGCAGCAGCCAGGAGCCTGCCACTGGCCTAGGAGGCAGTGAGGATGCTGTGACCTCAGAACCACAGCCAGCGGCTAGGAGCCTGCCACTGTTTTAGGAGGCACTGAGGCTGCTGTGACCACACAAGCGCAGCCAGCAGCCAGGAGCCTGCCACTGGCCTAGGAGGCAGTGAGGCTGCTGTGACCTCACAACCACAGCCAGCGGCTAGGAGCCTGCCACTGTTTTAGGAGGCACTGAGGCTGCTGTGACCACACAAGCGCAGCCAGCAGCCATGAGCCTGCCACTGGCCTAGGAGGCCCTGAGGCTGCTGTGACCTCACAAGCACAGTCATCAGCCAGGAGCCTGCCACTGGCCTAGGAGGCACTGAGGCTGCTGTGAACTCACAGGCACAGCCAGCAGCCTGCAGCCTGCCACTGGCCTAGGAGGCACGGAGGGTGCTTTGACCTCCCAAACACAGCCAGCAGCCAGGAGCCTGCCACTGGCCTCGGAGGCACTGAGGCTACTGTGACCTCACAAGCACAGCCAGCAGCCAGCAGCCTGCCACTGGCCTCGGAGGCACGGAGGCTGCTGTGACCTCACAAGCACAGCCTGCAGCCAGGAGCCTTCCAGTGGCCTAGGAGGCACTCAGGCTGCTGTGACCTCACAAGCACAGCCAGCAGCCAGGAGCCTGCCACTGGCCTAGGAGGCACTGAGGCTGCTGTGACCTCACAAGCACAGCCAGCAGCCAGCAGCCTGCCTGTGTTCTAGGAGGCACTGAGGCTGCTGTGAGCTGACAAGCACAGCCAGCAGCCATGATCCTGCCACTGGCCTAGGAGGCACTCAGGCTACTGTGACCTCACAAGCACAGCCAGCAGCCATAAGCCTGGCACAGTCCTCGGAGGCACTCAGGCTGCTGTGACCTCACAAGCACAGCCAGCAGCCAGGAGCCTGCCACTGGCCTAGGAGGCAGTGAGGCTTCTGCGACCTCACAACCACATCCAACAGCTAGGAGCCTGCCACTGGCCTGGGAGGCACTGAGGCTGCTGTGACCACACAAGCGCAGCCAGCAGCCATGAGCCTGCCACTGGCCTAGGAGGCACTGAGGCTGCTGTGACCTCACAAGCACAGGCAGCAGCCATGAGCCTGCCACTGGCCTAGGAGGCACTGAGGCTGCTGTGACCTCACAAGCACAGGCAGCAGCCAGGAGCCTGCCACTGGCCTAGGAGGCAGTGAGGCTGCTGTGACCTCACAACCACAGCCAGCGGCTAGGAGCCTGCCACTGTTTTAGGAGGCACTGAGGCTGCTGTGACCACACAAGCGCAGCCAGCAGCCAGGAGCCTGCCACTGGCCTAGGAGGCAGTGAGGCTGCTTTGACCTCACAAGCACAGTCATCAGCCAGGAGCCTGCCACTGGCCTAGGAGGCACTGAGGCTGCTGTGAACTCATTAGCACAGCCAGCATCCAGGAGCCTGCTACTGGCCTAGGAGGCACTGGGGATGCTGGGTCCTCCCAAACACAGCCAGCAGCCAGGAGCCTGCCACTGGCCTCGGAGGCACTCAGGCTGCTGTGACCTCACAAGCACAGCCAGCAGCCATGAGCCTGCCACTGGCCTAGGAGGCACGGAGGCTGCTGTGACCTCACAAGCACAGCCAGCAGCCATGAGCCTGCCACTGGCCTCGGAGGCACTCAGGCTGCTCTGACCTGACAAGCACAGCCAGCAGCCAGGAGCCTGCCACTGGCCTCGGAGGCACTGAGGCTTCCGTGAGGTGACAAGCACAGCCAGCAGCTAGGAGCCTGCCACTGGCCTAGGAGGCACTCAGGCTGCTGTGACCACACAAGCGCAGCCAGCAGCCATGAGCCTGCCACTGGCCTAGGAGGCACTGAGGCTGCTGTGACCTCACAAGCACAGCCAGCAGCCATGAGCCTGCCACTGGCCTAGGAGGCAATGAGGCTGCTGTGACCTGACAAGCACAGCCAGCAGCCAGGAGCCTGCCACTGGCCTAGGAGGCACTGAGGCTGCTGTGACCTCACAAGCACAGCCAGCAGCCAGGAGCCCGCCACTGGCCTAGGAGGCGTTCAGGCAGCTGTAACCTGACAAGCACAGCCGGCAGGCGGCGCTGCACACTAATGTATGAGGCACTGAGGCTGCTGTGACCTCACAAGCACAGGCAGCAGCCAGGAGCCTGCAACTGGCCTCAGAGGCACTGAGGCTGCTGTGAACAAACTAGCACAGCCAACAGCCACGAGCCTGCCACTGGCCTAGGAGGCAATGAGGCTGCTGTGACCTCCCAAACACAGCCAGCAGCCAGGAGCCTGCCACTGGCCTCGGAGGCACTGAGGCTACTGTGACCTCACAAGCACAGCCAGCAGCCAGCAGCCTGCCTGTATTCTAGGAGGCACTGAAGCTGCTGTGACCTCACAAGCACAGCCAGCAGCCAGGAGCCTGCCACTGGCCTAGGAGGCACTGAGGATGCTGTGACCTCACAAGCACAGCCTGCAGCCAGGAGCCTGCCACTGGCCTAGGAGGCACGGAGGCTGCTGTGACCTCACAAGCACAGCCAGCAGCCATGAGCCTGCCACTGTCCTAGGAGGCACTGAGACTGCTGTGACCTCACAAGCACAGCCAGCAGCCAGGAGCCTGCCACTGGCCTGGGAGGCACTGAGGCTACTGTGACCTCACAAGCACAGGCAGCAGCCAGGAGCCTGACACTGGCCTAGGAGGCAGTGAGGCTGCTGTGACCTCACAACCACAGCCAGCAGCTAGGAGCCTGCCACTGGCCTAGGAGGCACTCAGGCTGCTGTGACCACACAAGCGCAGCCAGCAGCCATGAGCCTGCCACTGGCCTAGGAGGCACTGAGGCTGCTGTGACCTCACAAGCACAGCCAGCAGCCATGAGCCTGCCACTGGCCTAGGAGGCACTGAGGCTGCTGTGACGTCACAAGCACAGCCAGCAACCAGGAGCCTGCCACTGTCCTAGGAGGCACTGAGGCTGCTGTGACCTCACAAGCACAGGCAGCAGCCCGGAGCCTGCCACTGGCCTAGGAGGCAGTGAGGCTGCTGTGACCTCACAACCACAGCCAGCGGCTAGGAGCCTGCCACTGTTTTAGGAGGCACTGAGGCTGCTGTGACCACACAAGCGCAGCCAGCAGCCATGAGCCTGCCACTGGCCTAGCAGGCCCTGAGGGTGCTTTGACCTCACAAGCACAGTCATCAGCCAGGAGCCTGCCACTGGCCTAGGAGGCACTGAGGCTGCTGTGAACTCACAGGCACAGCCAGCAGCCTGCAGCCTGCCACTGGCCTAGGAGGCACGGAGGGTGCTTTGACCTCCCAAACACAGCCAGCAGCCAGGAGCCTGCCACTGGCCTCGGAGGCACTGAGGCTACTGTGACCTCACAAGCACAGCCAGCAGCCAGCAGCCTGCCACTGGCCTCGGAGGCACGGAGGCTGCTGTGACCTCACAAGCACAGCCTGCAGCCAGGAGCCTTCCAGTGGCCTAGGAGGCACTCAGGCTGCTGTGACCTCACAAGCACAGCCAGCAGCCAGGAGCCTGCCACTGGCCTAGGAGGCACTGAGGATGCTGTGACCTCACAAGCACAGCCAGCAGCCAGCAGCCTGCCTGTGTTCTAGGAGGCACTGAGGCTGCTGTGAGCTGACAAGCACAGCCAGCAGCCATGATCCTGCCACTGGCCTAGGAGGCACTCAGGCTACTGTGACCTCACAAGCACAGCCAGCAGCCATAAGCCTGGCACAGTCCTCGGAGGCACTCAGGCTGCTGTGACCTCACAAGCACAGCCAGCAGCCAGGAGCCTGCCACTGTCCTAGGAGGCACTGAGGATGCTGTGACCTCACAAGCACAGCCAGCAGCCAGGAGCCTGCCACTGGCCTAGGAGGCAGTGAGGCTTCTGCGACCTCACAACCACAGCCAACAGCTAGGAGCCTGCCACTGGCCTGGGAGGCACTGAGGCTGCTGTGACCACACAAGCGCAGCCAGCAGCCATGAGCCTGCCACTGGCCTAGGAGGCACTGAGGCTGCTGTGACCTCACTAGCACAGCCAGGAGCCAGCAGCCTGCCTGTGTTCTAGGAGGCACTGAGGCTGCTGTGACCTCACAAGCACAGCCAGCAGCCAGGAGCCTGCCACTGGCCTAGGAGGCACTCAGGCTGCTGTGACCTCACAAGCACAGCCAGCAGCCAGGAGCCTGCCACTGGCCTCGGAGGCACGGAGGCTGCTGTGACCTCACAAGCACAGCCTGCAGCCAGGAACCTTCCAGTGGCCTAGGAGGCACTGAGGCTGCTGTGACCTCACAAGCACAGCCAGCAGCCAGGAGCCTGCCACTGGCCTATGAGGAACGGAGGCTGCTGTGACCTCACAAGCACAGCCAGCAGCCAGCAGCCTGCCTGTGTTCTAGGAGGCACTGAGGCTGCTGTGACCTCACAAGCACAGCCAGCAGCCAGGAGCCTGCCACTGGCCTCGGAGGCACTCAAGCTACTGTGACCTCACAAGCACAGCCAGCAGCCAGGAGCCTGGCACAGTCCTCGGAGGCACTCAGGCTGCTGTGACCTCACAAGCACAGCCAGCAGCCAGGAGCCTGCCACTGGCCTAGGAGGCACTGAGGATGCTGTGACCTCACAAGCACAGCCAGCAGCCATGAGCCTGCCACTGTCCTGGGAGGCAGTGAGGCTTCTGCGACCTCACAACCACAGCTAGCAGCTAGGAGCCTGCCACTGGCCTAGGAGGCACTGAGGCTGCTGTGACCACACAAGCGCAGCCAGCAGCCATGAGCCTGCCACTGGCCTAGGAGGCACTGAGGGTGCTTTGACCTCACAAGCACAGTCATCAGCCAGGAGCCTGCCACTGGCCTAGGAAGCACTGAGGCTACTGTGACCTCACAAGCACAGGCAGCAGCCAGGAGCCTGACACTGGCCTAGGAGGCAGTGAGGCTGCTGTGACCTCACAACCACAGCCAGCAGC
Source organism: Dromaius novaehollandiae (assembly GCF_036370855.1). Classification (NCBI taxonomy): domain Eukaryota; kingdom Metazoa; phylum Chordata; class Aves; order Casuariiformes; family Dromaiidae; genus Dromaius; species Dromaius novaehollandiae. The sequence goes on along the minus strand of NC_088103.1, from coordinate 3,102,553 downwards.
TAGGAGCCTGCCACTGGCCTAGGAGGCACTCAGGCTGCTGTGACCACACAAGCGCAGCCAGCAGCCATGAGCCTGCCACTGGCCTAGGAGGCACTGAGGCTGCTGTGACCTCACAAGCACAGCCAGCAGCCAGGAGCCTGCCACTGGCCTAGGAGGCACTGAGGCTGCTGTGACCTCACAAGCACAGCCAGCAACCAGGAGCCTGCCACTGGCCTCGGAGGCACTGAGACTGCTGTGACCTCAGAAGCACAGCCAGCAGCCAGGAGCCTGCCACTGTCCTAGGAGGCACTGAGGCTGCTGTGACCTCACAAGCACAGGCAGCAGCCCGGAGCCTGCCACTGGCCTAGGAGGCAGTGAGGCTGCTGTGACCTCACAACCACAGCCAGCGGCTAGGAGCCTGCCACTGTTTTAGGAGGCACTGAGGCTGCTGTGACCACACAAGCGCAGCCAGCAGCCATGAGCCTGCCACTGGCCTAGCAGGCCCTGAGGGTGCTTTGACCTCACAAGCACAGTCATCAGCCAGGAGCCTGCCACTGGCCTAGGAGGCACTGAGGCTGCTGTGAACTCACAGGCACAGCCAGCAGCCTGCAGCCTGCCACTGGCCTAGGAGGCACGGAGGGTGCTTTGACCTCCCAAACACAGCCAGCAGCCAGGAGCCTGCCACTGGCCTCGGAGGCACTGAGGCTACTGTGACCTCACAAGCACAGCCAGCAGCCAGCAGCCTGCCACTGGCCTCGGAGGCACGGAGGCTGCTGTGACCTCACAAGCACAGCCTGCAGCCAGGAGCCTTCCAGTGGCCTAGGAGGCACTCAGGCTGCTGTGACCTCACAAGCACAGCCAGCAGCCAGGAGCCTGCCACTGGCCTAGGAGGCACTGAGGCTGCTGTGACCTCACAAGCACAGCCAGCAGCCAGCAGCCTGCCTGTGTTCTAGGAGGCACTGAGGCTGCTGTGAGCTGACAAGCACAGCCAGCAGCCATGATCCTGCCACTGGCCTAGGAGGCACTCAGGCTACTGTGACCTCACAAGCACAGCCAGCAGCCATAAGCCTGGCACAGTCCTCGGAGGCACTCAGGCTGCTGTGACCTCACAAGCACAGCCAGCAGCCAGGAGCCTGCCACTGTCCTAGGAGGCACTGAGGATGCTGTGACCTCACAAGCACAGCCAGCAGCCAGGAGCCTGCCACTGGCCTAGGAGGCAGTGAGGCTTCTGCGACCTCACAACCACAGCCAACAGCTAGGAGCCTGCCACTGGCCTGGGAGGCACTGAGGCTGCTGTGACCACACAAGCGCAGCCAGCAGCCATGAGCCTGCCACTGGCCTAGGAGGCACTGAGGCTGCTGTGACCTCACTAGCACAGCCAGGAGCCAGCAGCCTGCCTGTGTTCTAGGAGGCACTGAGGCTGCTGTGACCACACAAGCGCAGCCAGCAGCCAGGAGCCTGCCACTGGCCTAGGAGGCACTGAGGCTGCTGTGACCTCACAAGCCCAGCCAGCAGCCATGAGCCTGATACTGGCCTAGGAGGCACTCAGGCTGCTCTGACCTGACAAGCACAGCCAGCAGCCAGGAGCCTGCCACTGTCCTAGGAGATCTTCACCCTGCTGTGACCTCACAAGCACAGCCAGCAGCCAGGAGCCTGCCACTGGCCTAGGAGGCGCTCAGGCAGCTGTGACCTCACAAGCACAGCCAGCAGCCAGGACCCTGCCACTGGCCTAGGAGGCACTCAGGCTGCTGTGACCTCACAAGCACAGCCAGCAGCCAGGAGCCTGCCACTGGCCTCAGAGGCACTGAGGCTGCTGTGACCTCACAAGCTCAGCCAGCAGCCTGCCTGTGTTCTAGGAGGCACTGAGGCTGCTGTGACCTCACAAGCACAGCCAGCAGCCATGAGCCTGCCACTGGCCTAGGAGGCACTGAGACTGCTGTGACCTCACAAGCACAGCCAGCAGCCAGGAGCCTGCCACTGGCCTAGGAGGCACTGAGGCTGCTGTGACCTCACAAGCACAGCCAGCAGCCAGGAGCCTGCCACTGGCCTAGGAGGCACTGAGGCTGCTGTGACCTCACAAGCACAGGCAGCAGCCAGGAGCCTGCCACTGGCCTCGGAGGCACTGAGGCTGCTGTGACCTCACAACCACAGCCAGCAGCTAGGAGCCTGCCACTGGTCTAGGAGGCACTCAGGCTGCTGTGACCACACAAGCACAGCCAGCAGCCATGAGCCTGCCACTGGCCTAGGAGGCACTGAGGCCGCTGTGACCTCACAAGCACAGCCAGCAGCCAGGAGCCTGCCACCGGCCTAGGAGGCACTGAGGCTACTGTGACCTCACAAGCACAGGCAGCAGCCAGGAGCCTGCCACTGGCCTCGGAGGCACTGAGGCTGCTGTGAACTCACTAGCACAGCCAGCAGCTAGGAGCCTGCCACTGGCCTAGGAGGCACTGAGGCTGCTGTGACCTCCCAAACACAGCCAGCAGCCAGGAGCCTGCCACTGGCCTAGGAGGCACTGAGGCTGCTGTGACGTCACAAGCACAGCCAGCATCCAAGAGCCTGACACTATCCAAGAAGGCACTGAGGATGCTGTGACCTCACAAGCACAGCCAGCAGCCATAAGCCTGCCACTGCCCGAGGAGGCACTGAGGCTGCTGTGACCTCACAAGCACAGCCAGCAGCCAGGAGCCTGCCACTGGTCTCGGAGGCACTGAGGCTACTGTGACCGCACAAGCACAGCCTGCAGCCATGAGCCTGCCACTGGCCTGGGAGGCACTGAGGCCGCTGTGACCTCACAAGCACAGCCAGCATGCAGGAGCCTGCCACTGGCCTCGGAGGCACTGAGGCTACTGTGACCTCACAAGCACAGCCAGCAGCCAGCAGCCTGCCACTGGCCTCGGAGGCACGGAGGCTGCTGTGACCTCACAAGCACAGCCTGCAGCCAGGAGCCTTCCAGTGGCCTAGGAGGCACTCAGGCTGCTGTGACCTCACAAGCACAGCCAGCAGCCAGGAGCCTGCCACTGGCCTAGCAGGCACTGAGGCTGCTGTGACCTCACAAGCACAGCCAGCAGCCAGCAGCCTGCCTGTGTTCTAGGAGGCACTGAGGCTGCTGTGACCTCACAAGCACAGCCAGCAGCCATGAGCCTGCCACTGGCCTAGGAGGCACTCAGGCTACTGTGACCTCACAAGCACAGCCAGCAGCCATAAGCCTGGCACAGTCCTCGGAGGCACTCAGGCTGCTGTGACCTCACAAGCACAGCCAGCAGCCAGGAGCCTGCCACTGTCCTAGGAGGCACTGAGGATGCTGTGACCTCACAAGCACAGCCAGCAGCCAGGAGCCTGCCACTGGCCTAGGGGGCAGTGTGGCTTCTGCGACCTCACAACCACAGCCAGCAGCTAGGAGCCTGCCACTGGCCTAGGAGGCACTGAGGCTGCTGTGACCTCACAAGCACAGCCAGCAGCCAGGAGCCTGCCACTGGCCTATGAGGAACGGAGGCTACTGTGACCCCACAAGCACAGCCAGCAGCCAGCAGCCTGCCTGTGTTCTAGGAGGCACTGAGGCTGCTGTGACCTCACAAGCACAGCCAGCAGCCAGGAGCCTAACACTGGCCTCGGAGGCACTCAGGCTACTGTGACCTCACAAGCACAGCCTGCAGCCAGGAGCCTGGCACAGTCCTCGGAGGCACTCAGGCTGCTGTGACCTCACAAGCACAGCCAGCAGCCATGAGCCTGCCACTGGCCTAGGAGGCACTGAGACTACTGTGACCTCACAAGCACAGCCAGCAGCCAGCAGCCTGCCTGTATTCTACGAGGCACTGAAGCTGCTGTGACCTCACAAGCACAGCCAGCAGCCAGGAGCCTGCCACTGGCCTAGGAGGCACTGAGGATGCTGTGACCTCACAAGCACAGCCAGCAGCCAGGAGCCTGCCACTGTCCTAGGAGGCACGGAGGCTGCTGTGACCTCACAAGCACAGCCAGCAGCCAGGAGCCTGCCACTGGCCTGGGAGGCACTGAGGCTACTGTGACCTCACAAGCACAGGCAGCAGCCAGGAGCCTGCCACTGGCCTAGGAGGCACTGAGGCTGCTGTGACCTCACAACCACAGCCAGCAGCTAGGAGCCTGCCACTGGCCTAGGAGGCACTCAGGCTGCTGTGACCACACAAGCGCAGCCAGCAGCCATGAGCCTGCCACTGGCCTAGGAGGCACTGAGGCTGCTGTGACCTCACAAGCACAGCCAGCAGCCAGGAGCCTGCCACTGGCCTAGGAGGCACTCAGGCTGCTGTGACCTCACAAGCACAGCCAGCAGCCATGAGCCTGCCACTGTCCTAGGAGGCACTGAGACTGCTGTGACCTCACAAGCACAGCCAGCAGCCAGGAGCCTGCCACTGGCCTAGGAGGCACTGAGGCTGCTGTGACCTCACAAGCACAGGCAGCAGCCAGGAGCCTGCCACTGGCCTAGGAGGCACTGAGGCTGCTGTGACCTCACAACCACAGCCAGCGGCTAGGAGCCTGCCACTGTTTTAGGAGGCACTGAGGCTGCTGTGACCACACAAGCGCAGCCAGCAGCCAGGAGCCTGCCACTGGCCTAGGAGGCAGTGAGGCTGCTGTGACCTCACAAGCACAGTCATCAACCAGGAGCCTGCCACTGTCCTAGGAGGCACTGAGGCTGCTGTGAACTCACTAGCACAGCCAGCAGCCTGCAGCCTGCCAGTGGCCTAGGAGGCACGGAGGGTGCTTTGACCTCCCAAACACAGCCAGCAGCCAGGAGCCTGCCACTGGCCTCGGAGGCACTGAGGCTACTGTGACCTCACAAGCACAGCCAGCAGCCAGCAGCCTGCCACTGGCCTCGGAGGCACGGAGGCTGCTGTGACCTCACAAGCACAGTCTGCAGCCAGGAGCCTACCAGTGGCCTAGGAGGCACTGAGGCTGCTGTGACCTCACAAGCACAGCCAGCAGCCAGCAGCCTGCCTGTGTTCTAGGAGGCACTGAGGCTGCTGTGAGCTGACAAGCACAGCCAGCAGCCATGATCCTGCCACTGGCCTAGGAGGCACTCAGGCTACTGTGACCTCACAAGCACAGCCAGCAGCCATAAGCCTGGCACAGTCCTCGGAGGCACTCAGGCTGCTCTGACCTCACAAGCACAGCCAGCAGCCATGAGCCTGCCACTGGCCTAGGAGGCACTGAGGCTGCTGTGACCTCACAAGCACAGCCAGCAGCCAGGAGCCTGCCACTGGCCTAGGAGGCAGTGAGGCTTCTGCGACCTCACAACCACAGCCAGCAGCTAGGAGCCTGCCACTGGCCTGGGAGGCACTGAGGTTGCTGTGACCACACAAGCGCAGCCAGCAGCCATGAGCCTGCCACTGGCCTAGGAGGCACTGAGGGTGCTGTGACCTCACTAGCACAGCCAGCAGCCTGCCACTGGCCTAGGAGGCACTGAGGCTGCTGTGACCTCACAAGCACAGCCAGCAGCCAGGAGCCTGCCACTGGCCTAGGAGGCACTGAGGCTGCTGTGACCTCACAAGCACAGCCAGCAGCCAGGAGCCTGCCACTGGCCTAGGAGGCACTGAGGCTGCTGTCACCTCACAAGCACTGCCAGCAGCCAGCAGCCTGCCACTGTCCTAGGAGGCACTGAGGCTGCTGTGACCTCACAAGCACAGCCAGCAACCAGGAGCCTGCCACTGGCCTCGGAGGCACTGAGGCTGCTGTGACCTCACAAGCACAGGCAGCAGCCAGGAGCCTGCCACTGGCCTAGGAGGCACTGAGGCTACTGTGACCTGACAAGGACAGCCAACAGCCATGAACCTGCCACTGTCCTAGGAGGCACTCAGGCTACTGTGACCTCACAAGCACAGCCAGCATGCAGGAGCCTGCCACTGGCCGAAGAGGGACTGAGGCTGCTGTGACCTCACAACCACAGCCAGCAGCCAGGAGCGTGCCACTGGCCTAGGAGGCACTGAGGCTGCTGTGACCTCACAAGCACAGCCAGCAGCCAGGAGCCTGCCACTGGCCTAGGAGGCACGGAGGCTACTGTGACCTCACAAGCACAGCCAGCATGCAGGAGCCTGCCACTGGCCTAGGAGGCGCTCAGGCAGCTGCGACCTCACAAGCACAGCCAGCAGGCAGCGCTGCACACTAATGTATGAGGCACTGAGGCTGCTGTGACCTCACAAGCACAGCCAGCAGCCAAGAGCCTGACACTGGCCCCGGAGGCACTGAGGCTGCTGTGACCTCACAAGCACAGCCAGCAGCCAGGAGCCTGCCACTGGCCTCGGAGGCACTGAGGCTTCTGTGACCTCAGAAGCACAGCCAGCAGCCAGGAGCCTGCCACTGGCCTGGGCGGCACTGAGGCTGCTGTGTCCTTAGAAGCACAGTCAGCAGCCATGAGCCTGCCACTGGCCTAGGAGGCACTGAGGCTGCTGTGTCCTCACAACCACAGCCAGCAGCCAGGAGCCTGCCACTGGCCTAGGAGGCACTGAGGCTGCTGTGACCTCACAAGCACAGCCAGCAGCCAGGAGCCTGCCACTGTCCTAGGAGGCACTCAGGCTGCTGTGACCTCACAAGCACAGCCAGCAGCCATGAGCCTGCCACTGGCCTAGGAGGCACTGAAACTGCTGTGACGTCACAAGTACAGCCAGCAGCCAGGAGCCTGCCACTGCCCTAGGAGGCACTGAGGCTTCCGTGAGCTGACATGCACAGCCAGCAGCCAGGAGCCTGCCACTGGCCTAGGAGGCACTGAGGCTGCTGTGACCTCACAAGCACAGCCAGCAGCCAGGAGCCTGCCACTGGCCTAGGAGGCACTGAGGCTGCTGTGACCTCACAAGCACAGCCAGCAGCCAGGAGCGTGCCACTGGCCTAGGAGGCACTCAGGCTACTGTGACCTCACAAGCACAGCCAACAGCCATGAACCTGCCACTGGCCTAGGAGGCACTCAGGCTACTGTGACCTCACAAGCACAGCCAACAGCCATGAAACTGCCACTGGCCTAGGAGGCTCTCAGGCTGCTGTGACCTCACAAGAACAGCCAGCAGCCAGGAGCCTGCCACTGGTCTAGGAGGCACTCAGGCTGCTGTGACCTCACAAGCACAGCCAACAGCCAGGAGCGTGCCACTGGCCTTGGAGGCACTGAGGCTGCTGTTACCTCACAAGCACAGCCAGCAGCCAGGAGCTTGCCACTGGACTAGGAGGCACTGAGGCTACTGTGACCCCACAAGCACAGCCAGCAGCCAGGGGCCTGCCACTGGCCTGGGAGGCACTGAGGCTGCTGTGACCTCACAAGCACAGCCAGCAGCCAGGAGCCTGCCACTGGCCTAGGAGGCACTGATGCTGCTGTGACCTCACAAGCACAGGCAGCAGCCAGGAGCCTGCCACTGCCCTAGGAGGCACTCAGGCTTCCGTGAGCTGACAAGCACAGCCAGCAGCCAGGAGCCTGCCACTGGCCTAGGAGGCACGGAGGCTGCTGTGACCTCACAACCACAGCCAGCAGCTAGGAGCCTGCCACTGGCCTAGGAGGCACTGAGGCTGCTGTGACCACACAAGCGCAGCCAGCAGCCAGGAGCCTGCCACTGGCCTCGGAGGCACTGAGGCTGCTGTGACCCCACAAGCACAGCCAGAAGCCAGGAGCCTGCCACTGGCCTAGGAGGCACTGAGGCTACTGTGACCCCACAAGCACAGCCAGCAGCCAGGAGCCTGCCACTGGCCTAGGAGGCACTGAGGCTGCTGTGACCTCACAAGAACGGCCAGCAGCCATGAGCCTGCCACTGGTCTAGGAGGCACTCAGGCAGCTGTGACCTGACAAGCACAGCCAGCAGCCAGGAGCCTGCCACTGGCCTCGGAGGCACTCAGGCTGCTGTGACCTCACAAGCACAGCCAGCAGCCAGGAGCCTGCCACTGGCCGAGGAGGCACTGAGGATGCTGTGACCTCACAAGCACAGCCAGCAGCCATGAGCCTGCCACTGTCCTAGGAGGCACTGAGGCTGCTGTGACCTCACAAGCACAGCCAGCAGCCAGGAGCCTGCCACTGGCCTAGGAGGCACTGAGGCTGTTGTGACCTCACAAGCATAGCCAGCAGCCAGGAGCCTGCCACTGGCCTCGGAGGCACTGAGGCTTCTGTGACCTCACAAGCACAGCCAGCAGCCAGGAGCCTGCCACTGTCCTAGGAGGCACTGAGGCTGCTGTGACCTCACAAGCACAGGCAGCAGCCAGGAGCCTGCCACTGGCCTAGGAGGCACTCAGGCTTCCGTGAGCTGACAAGCGCAGCCAGCAGCCAGGAGTCTGCCACAGGCCTAGGAGGCACTGAGGCTGCTGTGACCCCACAAGCACAGCCAGAAGCCAGGAGCCTGCCACTGGCCTAGGAGGCACTGAGGCTGCTGTGACCTCACAAGCACAGCCAGCAGCCAGGAGCCTGCCACTGGCCTAGGAGGCACTGAGGCTGCTGTGAACTCACTAGCACAGCCAGCAGCCAGGAGCCTGCCACTGGCCTAGGAGGCACTGAGGCTGTTGTGACCTCCCAAGCACAGGCAGCAGCCAGGAGCCTGACACTGGCCTAGGAGGCACTGAGGCTGCTGTCACCTCACAAGCACAGCCAGCAGCCAGGAGCCTGCCACTGGTCTAGGAGGCACTGAGGCTGCTGTGACCTCACAAGCACAGCCAGCAGCCATGAGCCTGCCACTGTCCTAGGAGGCACTGAGACTGCTGTGACCTCACGAGCACAGCCAGCAGCCAGGAGCCTGCCACTGGCCTAGGAGGCACGGAGGCTGCTGTGACCTCACAAGCACAGCCAGCAGCCAGGAGCCTGCCACTGGCCTAGGAGGCACTGAGACTACTGTGACCTCACAACCACAGCCAGCAGCCAGGAGCCTGCCACTGGCCTAGGAGGCACTGAGACTGCTGTGACCACACAAGCGCAGCCAGCAGCCATGAGCCTGCCACTGGCCTCGGAGGCACTGAGGCTACTGTGACCTCACAAGCACAACCAGCAACCAGGAGCCTGTCACTGGCCTCAGAGGCACTGAGGCTGCTGTGAACTCACTAGCACAGCCAGCAGCCAGGAGCCTGCCACTGGCCTAGGAGGCACGGAGGGTGCTTTGACCTCCCAAACACAGCCAGCAGCCAGGAGCCTGCCACTGGCCTCGGAGGCACTGAGGCTACTGTGACCTCACAAGCACAACCAGCAACCAGGAGCCTGTCACTGGCGCACGACGCACTGAGGCTGCTGTGACGTCACAAGCACTGCCAGCAGCCAAGAGCCTGACACTATCCAAGAAGGCACTGAGGCTGCTGTGACCTCACAAGCACAGCCAGCAGCCAGGAGCCTGCCACTGGCCTAGGAGGCACTGAGACTGCTGTGACCTCACAAGCACAGCCAGCAGCCATGAGCCTGCCACTGGCCTCAGAGGCACTGAGTCTGCTGTGAACTCACTAGCACAGCCAGCAGCCAGGAGCCTGCCACTGGCCTAGGAGGCACTGAGGCTGCTGTGACCTCACAAGCACAGCCAGCAGCCAGGAGCGTGCCACTGGCCTAGGAGGCACTCAGGCTACTGTGACCTCACAAGCACAGCCAACAGCCATGAACCTGCCACTGGCCTAGGAGGCACTCAGGCTACTGTGACCTCACAAGCACAGCCAACAGCCATGAAACTGCCACTGGCCTAGGAGGCTCTCAGGCTGCTGTGACCTCACAAGAACAGCCAGCAGCCAGGAGCCTGCCACTGGTCTAGGAGGCACTCAGGCTGCTGTGACCTCACAAGCACAGCCAGCAGCCAGGAGCCTGCCACTGGCCTTGGAGGCACTGAGGCTGCTGTTACCTCACAAGCACAGCCAGCAGCCAGGAGCTTGCCACTGGACTAGGAGGCACTGAGGCTACTGTGACCTCCCAAGCACAGCCAGCAGCCAGGGGCCTGCCACTGGCCTTGGAGGCACTGAGGCTGCTCTGACCTGACAAGCACAGCCAGCAGCCATGAGCCTGCCACTGGCCTCGGAGGCACTGAGGCTGCTGTGACCTCACAAGCACAGCCAGCAGCCAGGAGCCTGATACTGGCCTCGGAGGCACTCAGGCTGCTGTGACCTCACAAGCACAGCCAGCATGCAGGAGCCTGCCACTGGCCTTGGAGGCACTGAGGCTGCTGTGACCTCACAAGCACAGCCAGCAGCCAGGACCCTGCCACTGCCCTCAGAGGCAATGAGTCTGCTGTGATCTCCCAAGCACAGCCAGCAGCCATGAGCCTGCCACTGCCCTAGGAGGCACTGAGGCTGCTGTGACCCCACAAGCACAGCCAGCAGCCAGGAGCCTGCCACTGGCCTAGGAGGCTCTCAGGCTGCTGTGACCTCACAAGAACAGCCAGCAGCCAGGAGCCTGCCACTGCCCTAGGAGGCACTCAGGCTACTGTGACCTCACAAGCACAACCAGCAACCAGGAGCCTGCCACTGGCCTAGGAGGCACTGAGGCTACTGTGACCCCACAAGCACAGCCAGCAGCCAGGAGCCTGCCACTGGCCTTGGAGGCACTGAGGCTGCTGTGACCTCACAAGCACAGCCAGCAGCCAGTAGCCTGCCACTGGCCTCGGAGGCACTGAGTCTGCTGTGAACTCACTAGCACAGCCAGCAGCCATGAGCCTGCCACTGGCCTAGGAGGCACTGAGGGTGCTGTGACCTCACAAGCACAGCCAGCAGCCAGGAGCGTGCCACTGGCCTAGGAGGCACTCAGGCTACTGTGACCTCACAAGCACAGCCAACAGCCATTAACCTGCCACTGGCCTAGGAGGCACTCAGGCTACTGTGACCTCACAAGCACAGCCAACAGCCATGAAAGTGCCACTGGCCTAGGAGGCTCTCAGGCTGCTGTGACCTCACAAGAACAGCCAGCAGCCAGGAGCCTGCCACTGGTCTAGGAGGCACTGAGGCTGCTGTGACCTCACAAGCACAGCCAGCAGCCAGGAGCCTGCCACTGTCCTAGGAGGCACTGAGGCTGCTGTTACCTCACAAGCACAGCCAGCAGCCAGGAGCTTGCCACTGGCCTAGGAGGCACGGAGGCTACTGTGACCCCACAAGCACAGCCAGCAGCCAGGAGCCTGCCACTGGCCTCGGAGGCACTCAGGCTGCTCTGACCTGACAAGCACAGCCAGCAGCCAGGAGCCTGCCACTGGCCTAGGAGGCACTGAGGCTGCTGTGACGTCACAAGCACAGCCAGCAGCCAGGAGCCTGCCACTGGCCTAGGAGGCGCTCAGGCATCTGCGACCTCACAAGCACAGCCAGCAGGCAGCGCTGCACGCTAATGTATGAGGCACAGAGGCTGCTGTGACCTCACAAGCACAGCCAGCAGCCAAGAGCCTGACACTGGCCCCGGAGGCACTGAGGCTGCTGTGACCTCACAAGCACAGCCAGCAGCCAGGAGCCTGCCACTGGCCTCGGAGGCACTGAGGCTTCTGTGACCTCAGAAGCACAGCCAGCAGCCAGGAGCGTGCCACTGGCCTGGGCGGCACTGAGGCTGCTGTGTCCTTAGAAGCACAGTCAGCAGCCATGAGCCTGCCACTGGCCTAGGAGGCACTGAGGCTGCTGTGTCCTCACAAGCACAGCCAGCAGCCAGGAGCCTGCCACTGGCCTCGGAGGCACTGAGGCTGCTGTGACCTCACAAGCACAGCCAGCAGCCAGGAGCCTGCCACTGGCCTCGGAGGCACTGAGGCTGCTGTGACCTCACAAGCACAGCCAGCAGCCAGGAGCCTGCCACTGGCCTAGGAGGCACTGAAACTGCTGTGACGTCACAAGTACAGCCAGCAGCCAGGAGCCTGCCACTGCCCTAGGAGGCACTCAGCCTTCCGTGAGCTGACATGCACAGCCAGCAGCCAGGAGCCTGCCACTGGCCTAGGAGGGACTGAGGCTGCTGTGACCTCCCAAGCACAGCCAGCAGCCAGGAGCGTGCCACTGGCCTAGGAGGCACTGAGGCTACTGTGACCTCACAAGGACAGCCAACAGCCATGAATCTCCCACTGTCCTAGGAGGCACTGAGGCTGCTGTGTCCTCACAAGCACAGCCAGCATGCAGGAGCCTGCCACTGTCCGAGGAGGGACTGAGGCTGCTGTGACCTCACAACCACAGCCAGCAGCCAGGATCGTGCCACTGGCCTGGGCGGCACTGAGGCTGCTGTGTCCTCACAAGCACAGTCAGCAGCCAGGAGCCTGCCACTGGCCTAGGAGGCACTGAGGCTGCTGTGTCGTCACAAGCACAGGCAGCAGCCATGAGCCTGCCACTGTCCTAGGAGGCACTGAGGCTGCTGTGACCTCACAACCACAGCCAGCAGCCAGGAGCCTGACACTGGCCTAGGAGGCACTCAGGCTTCCGTGAGCTGACAAGCGCAGCCAGCAGCCAGGAGCCTGCCACAGGCCTAGGAGGCACTGAGGCTGCTGTGACCTCACAAGCACAGCCAGCATCCAAGAGCCTGACACTATCCAAGAAGGCACTGAGGCTGCTGTGACCTCACAAGCACAGCCAGCAGCCAGCAGCCTGCCACTGGCCTAGGAGGCACTGAGGCTGCTGTGACCTCACAAGCACAGCCAGCATGCAGGAGCCTGCCACTGGCCGCAGAGGCACTGAGGCTACTGTGACCTCACAAGCACAGCCAGCAGCCAGCAGCCTGCCACTGCGCTAGGAGGCACTGAGGCTGCTGTGACCTCACCAGCACAGCCAGCAGCCAGGAGCCTGCCACTGTCCTAGGAGGCACTGAGGCTGCTGTGACCTCACAAGCACAGCCAGCAGCCAGGAGCCTGCCACTGGCCTGGGAGGCACTGAGGCTGCTGTGACCTCACAAGCACAGCCAGCAGCCAGGAGCCTGCCACTGGCCTAGGAGGCACTGAGGCTGCTGTGACCTCACAAGCACAGGCAGCAGCCAGGAGCCTGCCACTGGCCTAGGAGGCACTCAGGCTTCCGTGAGCTGACAAGCACAGCCAGCAGCCAGGAGCCTGCCACTGGCCTAGGAGGCACGGAGGCTGCTGTGACCTCACAACCACAGCCAGCAGCTAGGAGCCTGCCACTGGCCTAGGAGGCACTGAGGCTGCTGTGACCACACAAGCGCAGCCAGCAGCCAGGAGCCTGCCACTGGCCTCGGAGGCACTGAGGCTGCTGTGACCCCATAAGCACAGCCAGAAGCCAGGAGCCTGCCACTGGCCTAGGAGGCACTGAGGCTGCTGTGACCTCACAAGCACAGCCAGCAGCCAGGACCCTGCCACTGGCCTAGGAGGCACTGAGACTGCTGTGACCTCACAAGCACAGCCAGCAGCCAGGAGCCTGCCACTGGCCTAGGAGGCTCTCAGGCTGCTGTGACCTCACAAGAACGGCCAGCAGCCATGAGCCTGCCACTGGTCTAGGAGGCACTCAGGCAGCTGTGACCTGACAAGCACAGCCAGCAGCCAGGAGCCTGCCACTGGCCTCGGAGGCACTGAGGCTGCTGTGACCTCACAAGCACAGCCAGCAGCCAGGAGCCTGCCACTGGCCGAGGAGGCACTGAGGATGCTGTGAACTCACAAGCACAGCCAGCAGCCATGAGCCTGCCACTGTCCTAGGAGGCACTGAGGCTGCTGTGACCTCACAAGCACAGCCAGCAGCCAGGAGCCTGCCACTGGCCTAGGAGGCACTGAGGCTGTTGTGACCTCACAAGCATAGCCAGCAGCCAGGAGCCTGCCACTGGCCTCGGAGGCACTGAGGCTTCTGTGACCTCACAAGCACAGCCAGCAGCCAGGAGCCTGCCACTGTCCTAGGAGGCACTGAGGCTGCTGTGAGCTGACAAGCACAGCCAGCAGCCATGATCCTGCCACTGGCCTAGGAGGCACTCAGGCTTCCGTGAGCTGACAAGCACAGCCAGCAGCCAGGAGCCTGCCACAGGCCTAGGAGGCACTGAGGCTGCTGTGACCCCACAAGCACAGCCAGAAGCCAGGAGCCTGCCACTGGCCTAGGAGGCACTGAGGCTGCTGTGACCTCACAAGCACAGCCAGCAGCCAGGAGCCTGCCACTGGCCTAGGAGGCACTGAGGCTGCTGTGACCTCACAAGCACAGCCAGCAGCCAGGAGCCTGCCACTGGCCTAGGAGGCACAGAGCCTGCTGTGACCTCCCAAGCACAGGCAGCAGCCAGGAGCCTGACACTGGCCTAGGAGGCACTGAGGCTGCTGTCACCTCACAAGCACAGCCAGCAGCCAGGAGCCTGCCACTGGTCTAGGAGGCACTGAGGCTGCTGTGACCTCACAAGCACAGCCAGCAGCCATGAGCCTGCCACTGTCCTAGGAGGCACTGAGACTGCTGTGACCTCACGAGCACAGCCAGCAGCCAGGAGCCTGCCACTGGCCTAGGAGGCACTGAGGCTGCTGTGACCTCACAAGCACAGCCAGCAGCCAGGAGCCTGCCACTGGCCTAGGAGGCAGTGAGGCTGCTGTGACCTCACAACCACAGCCAGCAGCCATGAGCCTGCCACTGGCCTCGGAGGCACTGAGGCTACTGTGACCTCACAAGCACAACCAGCAACCAGGAGCCTGTCACTGGCCTCAGAGGCACTGAGGCTGCTGTGAACTCACTAGCACAGCCAGCAGCCAGGAGCCTGCCACTGGCCTAGGAGGCACGGAGGGTGCTTTGACCTCCCAAACACAGCCAGCAGCCAGGAGCCTGCCACTGGCCTCGGAGGCACTGAGGCTACTGTGACCTCACAAGCACAACCAGCAACCAGGAGCCTGTCACTGGCGCACGACGCACTGAGGCTGCTGTGACGTCACAAGCACTGCCAGCAGCCAAGAGCCTGACACTATCCAAGAAGGCACTGAGGCTGCTGTGACCTCACAAGCACAGCCAGCAGCCAGGAGCCTGCCACTGGCCTAGGAGGCACTGAGGCTGCTGTGACCTCACAAGCACAGCCAGCAGCCATGAGCCTGCTACTGTCCTACGAGGCACTGAGACTGCTGTGACCTCACAAGCACAGCCAGCAGCCAGGAGCCTGCCACTGGCCTCGGAGGCACTGAGGCTACTGTGACCTCACAAGCACAGCCAGCAGCCAGGAGCCTGACACTGGCCTGGGAGGCGCTGAGGCTGCTGTGACCTCACAAGCACAGCCAGCAGCCAGGAGCCTGCCACTGGCCTAGGAGGCCTTCACGCTGCTGTGACCGCACAAGCACAGCCAGCAACCATGAGGCTGCCACTGTCCTAGGAGGCACTGAGGCTGCTGTGACCTCACAAGCACAGCCAGCAGCCAGGAGCCTGACACTGGCCTCGCAGGCACTGAGGCTGCTGTGACCTCACAAGCACAGCCAGCAGCCAGGACCCTGCCACTGGCCTAGGAGGCACTGAGGCTGCTGTGACCTCACAAGCACAGCCAGCAGCCATAAGCCTGCCACTGGCCTAGGAGGCACTCAGGCTTCCGTGAGCTGACAAGCACAGCCAGCATCCAAGAGCCTGACACTATCCAAGAAGGCACTGAGGCTGCTGTGACCTCACAAGCACAGCCAGCATCCAGCAGCCTGCCACTGGCCTAGGAGGCACTGAGGCTGCTGTGACCTCACAAGCACAGCCAGCATGCAGGAGCCTGCCACTGGCCGCAGAGGCACAGAGGCTACTGTGACCTCACAAGCACAGCCAGCAGCCAGGAGCCTGCCACTGCCCTAGGAGGCACTGAGGCTGCTGTGACCTCACCAGCACAGCCAGCAGCCATGAGCCTGCCACTGGCCTAGGAGGCACTCAGGCTGCTGTGACCTCACAAGCACAGTCATCAGCCAGGAGCCTGCCACGGGCCTGGGAGGCACTGAGGCTGCTGTGACCTCACAAGCACAGCCAGCAGCCATGAGCCTGCCACTGTCCTAGGAGGCACTGAGGCTGCTGTGACCTCTCAAGCACAGGCAGCAGACAGGAGCCTGCCACTGGCCTAGGAGGCACTGAGGATGCTGTGACCTCACAAGCACAGCCAGCAGCCATGAGCCTGCCACTGTCCTAGGAGGCTCTCAGGCTGCTGTGACCTCACAAGAACGGCCAGCAGCCATGAGCCTGCCACTGGTCTAGGAGGCACTCAGGCAGCTGTGACCTGACAAGCACAGCCAGCAGCCAGGAGCCTGCCACTGGCCTCGGAGGCACTGAGGCTGCTGTGACCTCACAAGCACAGCCAGCAGCCAGGAGCCTGCCACTGGCCGAGGAGGCACTGAGGATGCTGTGACCTCACAAGCACAGCCAGCAGCCATGAGCCTGCCACTGGCCTAGGAGGCACTGAGGCTGCTGTGACCTCACAAGCACAGCCAGCAGCCAGCAGCCTGCCACTGGCCTAGGAGGCACTGAGGCTGTTGTGACCTCACAAGCACAGCCAGCAGCCAGGAGCCTGCCACTGGCCTCGGAGGCACTGAGGCTTCTGTGACCTCACAAGCACAGCCAGCAGCCAGGAGCCTGCCACTGTCCTAGGAGGCACTGAGGCTGCTGTGACCTCACAAGCACAGCCAGCAGCCAGGAGCCTGCCACTGGCCTAGGAGGCACTCAGGCTTCCGTGAGCTGACAAGCGCAGCCAGCAGCCAGGAGCCTGCCACAGGCCTAGGAGGCACTGAGGCTGCTGTGACCCCACAAGCACAGCCAGAAGCCAGGAGCCTGCCACTGGCCTAGGAGGCACTGAGACTGCTGTGACCTCACAAGCACAGCCAGCAGCCAGGAGCGTGCCACTGGCCTAGGAGGCACTGAGACTGCTGTGACCTCACAAGAACGGCCAGCAGCCATGAGCCTGCCACTGGCCTAGGAGGCACTCAGGCTGCTGTGACCTGACAAGCACAGGCAGCAGCCAGGACCCTGCCACTGGCCTTGGAGGCACTGAGGCTGCTGTGACCTCACAAGCACAGCCAGCAGCCAGGAGCCTGCCACTGGCCTAGGAGGCACTGAGGCTGTTGTGACCTCACAAGCACAGCCAGCAGCCAGGAGCCTGACACTGGCCTAGGAGGCACTGAGGATGCTGTGACCTCCCAAGCACAGCCAGCAGCCAGGAGCGTGCCACTGGTCTAGGAGGCACTGAGGCTGCTGTGACCTCACAAGCACAGCCAGCAGCCAGGAGCCTGCCACTGTCCTAGAAGGCACTGAGACTGCTGTGACCTCACAAGCACAGCCAGCAGCCAGGAGCCTGCCACTGGCCTAGGAGGCACTGAGGCTGCTGTGACCTCCCAAGCACAGGCAGCAGCCAGGAGCCTGCCACTGGCCTAGGAGGCAGTGAGGCTGCTGTGACCTCACAACCACAGCCAGCAGCTAGGAGCCTGCCACTGGCCTAGGAGGCACTGAGACTGCTGTGACCACACAAGCGCAGCCAGCAGCCATGAGCCTGCCACTGGCCTAGGAGGCACTGAGGCTACTGTGACCTCACAAGCACAACCAGCAACCAGGAGCCTGTCACTGGCCTTGGAGGCACTGAGGCTGCTGTGAACTCACTAGCACAGCCAGCAGCCAGGAGCCTGCCACTGGCCTAGGAGGCACGGAGGGTGCTTTGCCCTCCCAAACACAGCCAGCAGCCAGGAGCCTGCCACTGGCCTAGGAGGCACTGAGGATGCTGTGACCTCACAAGCACAACCAGCAACCAGGAGCCTGTCACTGGCGCACGACGCACTGAGGCTGCTGTGACGTCACAAGCACTGCCAGCAGCCAAGAGCCTGACACTATCCAAGAAGGCACTGAGGCTGCTGTGATGTCACAAGCACAGCCAGCAGCCAGGAGCCTGCCACTGGCCTAGGAGGCACTGAGGCTGCTGTGACCTCACAAGCACAGCCAGCAGCCATGAGCCTGCCACTGTCCTACGAGGCACTGAGACTGCTGTGACCTCACAAGCACAGCCAGCAGCCAGGAGCCTGCCACTGGCCTCGGAGGCACTGAGGCTACTGTGACCTCACAAGCACAGCCAGCAGCCAGGAGCCTGACACTGGCCTGGGAGGCACTGAGGCTGCTGTGACCTCACAAGCACAGCCAGCAGCCAGGAGCCTGCCACTGGCCTAGGGGGCACTGAGGTTGCTGTGACCGCACAAGCACAGCCAGCAGCCATGAGCCTGACACTGTCCTAGGAGGCACTGAGGCTGCTGTGACCTCACAAGCACAGCCAGCAGCCAGGAACCTGAGACTGGCCTGCGAGGCACTGAGGCTGCTGTGACCTCACCAGCACAGCCAGCAGCCAGGACCCTGCCACTGTCCTAGGAGGCACTGAGGCTTCTGAGAGCTCACAAGCACAGCCAGCAGCCAGGACCCTGCCACTGGCCTAGGAGGCACGGAGGCTGCTGTGACCTCCCAAGCACAGGCAGCAGCCATGAGCCTGCCACTGGCCTAGGAGGCAGTGAGGCTGCTGTGACCTCACAACCACAGCCAGCAGCTAGGAGCCTGCCACTGGCCTAGGAGGCACTGAGACTGCTGTGACCACACAAGCGCAGCCAGCAGCCATGAGCCTGCCACTGGCCTAGGAGGCACTGAGGCTACTGTGACCTCACAAGCACAACCAGCAACCAGGAGCCTGTCACTGGCCTCAGAGGCACTGAGGCTGCTGTGAACTCACTAGCACAGCCAGCAGCCAGGAGCCTGCCACTGGCCTAGGAGGCACTGAGGCTGTTGTGACCTCACAAGCACAGCCAGCAGCCAGGAGCCTGCCACTGGCCTCGGAGGCACTGAGGCTACTGTGACCTCACAAGCACAACCAGCAACCAGGAGCCTGTCACTGGCGCACGACGCACTGAGGCTGCTGTGACGTCACAAGCACAGCCAGCAGCCAGGAGCCTGCCACTGTCCTAGGAGGCACTGAGGCTGCTGTGACCTCACAAGCACAGCTAGCAGCCAGGAGCCTGCCACTGTCCTAGGAGGCACTGAGGCTGCTGTGACCTCACAAGCACAGCCAGCAGCCATGAGCCTGCCACTGTCCTACGAGGCACTGAGGCTGCTGTGACCTCCCAAGCACAGCCAGCAGCCAGGAGCGTGCCACTGGCCTAGGAGGCACTGAGGCTACTGTGACCTCACAAGCACAGCCAGCAGCCAGGAGCCTGCCACTGGCCTGGGAGGCACTGAGGCTGCTGTGACCTCACAAGCACAGCCAGCAGCCAGGAGCCTGACACTGGCCTAGGAGGCACTGAGGCTGCTGTGACCGCACAAGCACAGCCAGCAGCCAGGAGCCTGACACTGTCCTAGGAGGCACTGAGGCTGCTGTGACCTCACAAGCACAGCCAGCAGCCAGGAGCCTGACACTGGCCTGGGAGGCACTGAGGCTGCTGTGACCTCACAAGCACAAACAGCAGCCAGGAGCCTGCCACTGTCCTAGGAGGCACTCAGGCTTCCGTGAGCTGACAAGCACAGCCAGCAGCCAGGAGCCTGCCACTGCCCTAGGAGGCCCGGAGGCTGCTGTGACCTCACAACCACAGCCAGCAGCCAGGAGCCTGCCACTGGCCTAGGAGGCTCTCAGGCTGCTGTGACCACACAAGCGCAGCCAGCAGCCATGAGCCTGCCACTGCCCTAGGAGGCACTGAGGCTGCTGTGACCTCACAAGCACAGCCAGCAGCCATGACCCTGCCACTGTCCTAGGAGGCTCTCAGGCTGCTGTGACCTCACAAGAACGGCCAGCAGCCATGAGCCTGCCACTGGTCTAGGAGGCACTCAGGCAGCTGTGACCTGACAAGCACAGCCAGCAGCCAGGAGCCTGCCACTGGCCTCGGAGGCACTGAGGCTGCTGTGACCTCACAAGCACAGCCAGCAGCCAGGAGCCTGCCACTGGCCGAGGAGGCACTGAGGATGCTGTGACCTCACAAGCACAGCCAGAAGCCAGGAGCCTGCCACTGTCCTAGGAGGCACTGAGGCTGCTGTGACCTCACAAGCACAGCCAGCAGCCAGCAGCCTGCCACTGGCCTAGGAGGCACTGAGGCTGTTGTGACCTCACAAGCACAGCCAGCAGCCAGGAGCCTGCCACTGGCCTCGGAGGCACTGAGGCTTCTGTGACCTCACAAGCACAGCCAGCAGCCAGGAGCCTGCCACTGTCCTAGGAGGCACTGAGGCTGCTGTGACCTGACAAGCACAGCCAGCAGCCAGGAGCCTGCCACTGGCCTAGGAGGCACTCAGGCTTCCGTGAGCTGACAAGCGCAGCCAGCAGCCAGGAGCCTGCCACAGGCCTAGGAGGCACTGAGGCTGCTGTGACCCCACAAGCACAGCCAGAAGCCAGGAGCCTGCCACTGGCCTAGGAGGCACTGAGACTGCTGTGACCTCACAAGCACAGCCAGCAGCCAGGAGCGTGCCACTGGCCTAGGAGGCACTGAGACTGCTGTGACCTCACAAGAACGGCCAGCAGCCATGAGCCTGCCACTGGCCTAGGAGGCACTCAGGCTGCTGTGACCTGACAAGCACAGGCAGCAGCCAGGACCCTGCCACTGGCCTTGGAGGCACTGAGGCTGCTGTGACCTCACAAGCACAGCCAGCAGCCAGGAGCCTGCCACTGGCCTAGGAGGCACTGAGGCTGTTGTGACCTCACAAGCACAGCCAGCAGCCAGGAGCCTGACACTGGCCTAGGAGGCACTGAGGATGCTGTGACCTCCCAAGCACAGCCAGCAGCCAGGAGCGTGCCACTGGTCTAGGAGGCACTGAGGCTGCTGTGACCTCACAAGCACAGCCAGCAGCCAGGAGCCTGCCACTGTCCTAGAAGGCACTGAGACTGCTGTGACCTCACAAGCACAGCCAGCAGCCAGGAGCCTGCCACTGGCCTAGGAGGCACTGAGGCTGCTGTGACCTCCCAAGCACAGGCAGCAGCCAGGAGCCTGCCACTGGCCTAGGAGGCAGTGAGGCTGCTGTGACCTCACAACCACAGCCAGCAGCTAGGAGCCTGCCACTGGCCTAGGAGGCACTGAGACTGCTGTGACCACACAAGCGCAGCCAGCAGCCATGAGCCTGCCACTGGCCTAGGAGGCACTGAGGCTACTGTGACCTCACAAGCACAACCAGCAACCAGGAGCCTGTCACTGGCCTTGGAGGCACTGAGGCTGCTGTGAATTCACTAGCACAGCCAGCAGCCAGGAGCCTGCCACTGGCCTAGGAGGCACTGAGGGTGCTGTGACCTCCCAAACACAGCCAGCAGCCAGGAGCCTGCCACTGGCCTAGGAGGCACTGAGGATGCTGTGACCTCACAAGCACAACCAGCAACCAGGAGCCTGTCACTGGCGCACGAGGCACTGAGGCTGCTGTGACGTCACAAGCACTGCCAGCAGCCAAGAGCCTGACACTATCCAAGAAGGCACTGAGGCTGCTGTGATGTCACAAGCACAGCCAGCAGCCAGGAGCCTGCCACTGGCCTAGGAGGCACTGAGGCTGCTGTGACCTCACAAGCACAGCCAGCAGCCATGAGCCTGCCACTGTCCTACGAGGCACTGAGACTGCTGTGACCTCACAAGCACAGCCAGCAGCCAGGAGCCTGACACTGGCCTCGGAGGCACTGAGGCTACTGTGACCTCACAAGCACAGCCAGCAGCCAGGAGCCTGCCACTGGCCTAGGGGGCACTGAGGCTGCTGTGACCGCACAAGCACAGCCAGCAGCCATGAGCCTGACACTGTCCTAGGAGGCACTGAGGCTGCTGTGACCTCACAAGCACAGCCAGCAGCCAGGAACCTGAGACTGGCCTGCGAGGCACTGAGGCTGCTGTGACCTCACCAGCACAGCCAGCAGCCAGGACCCTGCCACTGTCCTAGGAGGCACTGAGGCTTCTGAGAGCTCACAAGCACAGCCAGCAGCCATAAGCCTGCCACTGGCCTAGGAGGCACGGAGGCTGCTGTGACCTCACAAGCACAGCCAGCAGCCATGAGCCTGCCACTGGCCTAGGAGGCACTCAGGCTGCTGTGACGTCACAAGCACAGCCAGCAGCCATGAGCCTGCCACTGGCCTAGGAGGCACTGAGGCTACTGTGACCTCACAAGCACAACCAGCAACCAGGAGCCTGTCACTGGCCTTGGAGGCACTGAGGCTGCTGTGAATTCACTAGCACAGCCAGCAGCCAGGAGCCTGCCACTGGCCTAGGAGGCACTGAGGGTGCTGTGACCTCCCAAACACAGCCAGCAGCCAGGAGCCTGCCACTGGCCTAGGAGGCACTGAGGATGCTGTGACCTCACAAGCACAACCAGCAACCAGGAGCCTGTCACTGGCGCACGAGGCACTGAGGCTGCTGTGACGTCACAAGCACTGCCAGCAGCCAAGAGCCTGACACTATCCAAGAAGGCACTGAGGCTGCTGTGATGTCACAAGCACAGCCAGCAGCCAGGAGCCTGCCACTGGCCTAGGAGGCACTGAGGCTGCTGTGACCTCACAAGCACAGCCAGCAGCCATGAGCCTGCCACTGTCCTACGAGGCACTGAGACTGCTGTGACCTCACAAGCACAGCCAGCAGCCAGGAGCCTGCCACTGGCCTCGGAGGCACTGAGGCTACTGTGACCTCACAAGCACAGCCAGCAGCCAGGAGCCTGCCACTGGCCTAGGGGGCACTGAGGCTGCTGTGACCGCACAAGCACAGCCAGCAGCCATGAGCCTGACACTGTCCTAGGAGGCACTGAGGCTGCTGTGACCTCACAAGCACAGCCAGCAGCCAGGAACCTGAGACTGGCCTGCGAGGCACTGAGGCTGCTGTGACCTCACCAGCACAGCCAGCAGCCAGGACCCTGCCACTGTCCTAGGAGGCACTGAGGCTTCTGAGAGCTCACAAGCACAGCCAGCAGCCATAAGCCTGCCACTGTCCTAG
Source organism: Dromaius novaehollandiae (assembly GCF_036370855.1). Lineage (NCBI taxonomy): Eukaryota > Metazoa > Chordata > Aves > Casuariiformes > Dromaiidae > Dromaius > Dromaius novaehollandiae. Next base: position 3,079,862 of record NC_088103.1, on the reverse strand, counting down.
GAGGCACTGAGGCTGCTGTGACCTCACAAGCACAGCCAGCAGCCAGGAGCCTGCCACTGGCCTAGGAGGCACTCAGGCTTCCGTGAGCTGACAAGCACAGCCAGCAGCCAGGAGCCTGCCACTGGCCTAGGAGGCACGGAGGCTGCTGTGACCTCACAAGCACAGCCAGCAGCCAGGACCCTGCCACTGGCCTAGGAGGCACGGAGGCTGCTGTGACCTCCCAAGCACAGGCAGCAGCCATGAGCCTGCCACTGGCCTAGGAGGCAGTGAGGCTGCTGTGACCTCACAACCACAGCCAGCAGCTAGGAGCCTGCCACTGGCCTAGGAGGCACTGAGACTGCTGTGACCACACAAGCGCAGCCAGCAGCCATGAGCCTGCCACTGGCCTAGGAGGCACTGAGGCTACTGTGACCTCACAAGCACAACCAGCAACCAGGAGCCTGTCACTGGCCTCAGAGGCACTGAGGCTGCTGTGAACTCACTAGCACAGCCAGCAGCCAGGAGCCTGCCACTGGCCTAGGAGGCACTGAGGCTGCTGTGACCTCACAAGCACAGCCAGCAGCCAGGAGCCTGCCACTGTCCTAGGAGGCACTGAGGCTGCTGTGACCTCACAAGCACAGCCAGCAGCCATGAGCCTGCCACTGGCGCACGACGCACTGAGGCTGCTGTGACCTCCCAAGCACAGCCAGCAGCCAGGACCCTGCCACTGGCCTCGGAGGCACTGACGCTACTGTGACCTCACAAGCACAGCCAGCAGCCAGGAGCCTGACACTGGCCTGGGAGGCACTGAGGCTGCTGTGACCTCACAAGCACAGCCAGCAGCCAGGAGCCTGACACTGGCCTAGGAGGCACTGAGGCTGCTGTGACCGCACAAGCACAGCCAGCATCCAGGAGCCTGCCACTGTCCTAGGAGGCACTGAGGCTGCTGTGACCTCACAAGCACAGCCAGCAGCCAGGAGCCTGACACTGGCCTGGGAGGCACTGAGGCTGCTGTGACCTCACAAGCACAAACAGCAGCCAGGAGCCTGCCACTGGCCTAGGAGGCACTCAGGCTTCCGTGAGCTGACAAGCACAGCCAGCAGCCAGGAGCCTGCCACTGCCCTAGGAGGCCCGGAGGCTGCTGTGACCTCACAACCACAGCCAGCAGCCAGGAGCCTGCCACTGGCCTAGGAGGCTCTCAGGCTGCTGTGACCACACAAGCGCAGCCAGCAGCCATGAGCCTGCCACTGCCCTAGGAGGCACTCAGGCTTCCGTGAGCTGACATGCACAGCCAGCAGCCAGGAGCCTGCCACTGGCCTAGGAGGCACTGAGGCTGCTGTGACCTCCCAAGCACAGGCAGCAGCCAGGAGCCTGCCACTGGCCTAGGAGGCACTGAGGCTGCTGTGACCTCACAAGCGCAGCCAGCAGCCATGAGCCTGCCACTGGCCTAGGAGGCACTCAGGCTGCTGTGACCTCACAAGCACAGTTATTAGCCAGGAGCCTGCCACTGGCCTAGGAGGCACTGACGCTACTGAGACCTCACAAGCACAGCCAGCAGCCAGCAGCATGCCACTGGCCTCGAAGGCACTGAGGCTGCTGTGAATTCACTAGCACAGCCAGCAGCCAGGAGCCTGCCACTGGCCTAGGAGGCACTGAGGGTGCTGTGACCTCCCAAACACAGCCAACAGCCAGGAGCCTGCCACTGGCCTAGGAGGCACTGAGGCTAGTGTGACCTCACAAGAACAACCAGCAACCAGGAGCCTGTCACTGGCGCACGAGGCACTGAGGCTGCTGTGACCTCCCAAGCACAGCCAGCAGCCAGGACCCTGCCACTGGCCTAGGAGGCACTGAGGCTACTGTGACCTCCCAAACACAGCCAGCATGCAGGAGCCTGCCATTGGCCTAGGAGGCACTGAGGCTGCTGTGACCTCACAAGCCCAGCCAGCAGCCAGGAGCCTGATACTGGCCTAGGAGGCACTGAGGCTGCTCTGACCTGACAAGCACAGCCAGCAGCCAGGAGCCTGACACTGGCCTAGGGGGCCTTCAACCTGCTGTGACCTCACAAGCACAGCCAGCAGCCATGAGCCTGCCACTGTCCTAGGAGGCACTGAGGCTGCTGTGACCTCACAAGCACAGCCAGCAGCCATGAGCCTGCCACTGGCCTAGGAGGCACTCAGGCTGCTGTGACGTCACAAGCACAGCCAGCAGCCATGAGCCTGCCACTGGCCTAGGAGGCACTGAGGCTACTGTGACCTCACAAGCACAACCAGCAACCAGGAGCCTGTCACTGGCCTTGGAGGCACTGAGGCTGCTGTGAATTCACTAGCACAGCCAGCAGCCAGGAGCCTGCCACTGGCCTAGGAGGCACTGAGGGTGCTGTGACCTCCCAAACACAGCCAGCAGCCAGGAGCCTGCCACTGGCCTAGGAGGCACTGAGGATGCTGTGACCTCACAAGCACAACCAGCAACCAGGAGCCTGTCACTGGCGCACGAGGCACTGAGGCTGCTGTGACGTCACAAGCACTGCCAGCAGCCAAGAGCCTGACACTATCCAAGAAGGCACTGAGGCTGCTGTGATGTCACAAGCACAGCCAGCAGCCAGGAGCCTGCCACTGGCCTAGGAGGCACTGAGGCTGCTGTGACCTCACAAGCACAGCCAGCAGCCATGAGCCTGCCACTGTCCTACGAGGCACTGAGACTGCTGTGACCTCACAAGCACAGCCAGCAGCCAGGAGCCTGCCACTGGCCTCGGAGGCACTGAGGCTACTGTGACCTCACAAGCACAGCCAGCAGCCAGGAGCCTGCCACTGGCCTAGGGGGCACTGAGGCTGCTGTGACCGCACAAGCACAGCCAGCAGCCATGAGCCTGACACTGTCCTAGGAGGCACTGAGGCTGCTGTGACCTCACAAGCACAGCCAGCAGCCAGGAACCTGAGACTGGCCTGCGAGGCACTGAGGCTGCTGTGACCTCACCAGCACAGCCAGCAGCCAGGACCCTGCCACTGTCCTAGGAGGCACTGAGGCTTCTGAGAGCTCACAAGCACAGCCAGCAGCCATAAGCCTGCCACTGTCCTAGGAGGCACTGAGGCTGCTGTGACCTCACAAGCACAGCCAGCAGCCAGGAGCCTGCCACTGGCCTAGGAGGCACTCAGGCTTCCGTGAGCTGACAAGCACAGCCAGCAGCCAGGAGCCTGCCACTGGCCTAGGAGGCACGGAGGCTGCTGTGACCTCACAAGCACAGCCAGCAGCCAGGACCCTGCCACTGGCCTAGGAGGCACGGAGGCTGCTGTGACCTCCCAAGCACAGGCAGCAGCCATGAGCCTGCCACTGGCCTAGGAGGCAGTGAGGCTGCTGTGACCTCACAACCACAGCCAGCAGCTAGGAGCCTGCCACTGGCCTAGGAGGCACTGAGACTGCTGTGACCACACAAGCGCAGCCAGCAGCCATGAGCCTGCCACTGGCCTAGGAGGCACTGAGGCTACTGTGACCTCACAAGCACAACCAGCAACCAGGAGCCTGTCACTGGCCTCAGAGGCACTGAGGCTGCTGTGAACTCACTAGCACAGCCAGCAGCCAGGAGCCTGCCACTGGCCTAGGAGGCACTGAGGCTGCTGTGACCTCACAAGCACAGCCAGCAGCCAGGAGCCTGCCACTGTCCTAGGAGGCACTGAGGCTGCTGTGACCTCACAAGCACAGCCAGCAGCCATGAGCCTGCCACTGGCGCACGACGCACTGAGGCTGCTGTGACCTCCCAAGCACAGCCAGCAGCCAGGACCCTGCCACTGGCCTCGGAGGCACTGACGCTACTGTGACCTCACAAGCACAGCCAGCAGCCAGGAGCCTGACACTGGCCTGGGAGGCACTGAGGCTGCTGTGACCTCACAAGCACAGCCAGCAGCCAGGAGCCTGACACTGGCCTAGGAGGCACTGAGGCTGCTGTGACCGCACAAGCACAGCCAGCATCCAGGAGCCTGCCACTGTCCTAGGAGGCACTGAGGCTGCTGTGACCTCACAAGCACAGCCAGCAGCCAGGAGCCTGACACTGGCCTGGGGGGCACTGAGGCTGCTGTGACCTCACAAGCACAAACAGCAGCCAGGAGCCTGCCACTGGCCTAGGAGGCACTCAGGCTTCCGTGAGCTGACAAGCACAGCCAGCAGCCAGGAGCCTGCCACTGCCCTAGGAGGCCCGGAGGCTGCTGTGACCTCACAACCACAGCCAGCAGCCAGGAGCCTGCCACTGGCCTAGGAGGCTCTCAGGCTGCTGTGACCACACAAGCGCAGCCAGCAGCCATGAGCCTGCCACTGCCCTAGGAGGCACTCAGGCTTCCGTGAGCTGACATGCACAGCCAGCAGCCAGGAGCCTGCCACTGGCCTAGGAGGCACTGAGGCTGCTGTGACCTCCCAAGCACAGGCAGCAGCCAGGAGCCTGCCACTGGCCTAGGAGGCACTGAGGCTGCTGTGACCTCACAAGCGCAGCCAGCAGCCATGAGCCTGCCACTGGCCTAGGAGGCACTCAGGCTGCTGTGACCTCACAAGCACAGTTATTAGCCAGGAGCCTGCCACTGGCCTAGGAGGCACTGACGCTACTGAGACCTCACAAGCACAGCCAGCAGCCAGCAGCATGCCACTGGCCTCGAAGGCACTGAGGCTGCTGTGAATTCACTAGCACAGCCAGCAGCCAGGAGCCTGCCACTGGCCTAGGAGGCACTGAGGGTGCTGTGACCTCCCAAACACAGCCAACAGCCAGGAGCCTGCCACTGGCCTAGGAGGCACTGAGGCTAGTGTGACCTCACAAGAACAACCAGCAACCAGGAGCCTGTCACTGGCGCACGAGGCACTGAGGCTGCTGTGACCTCCCAAGCACAGCCAGCAGCCAGGACCCTGCCACTGGCCTAGGAGGCACTGAGGCTACTGTGACCTCCCAAACACAGCCAGCATGCAGGAGCCTGCCATTGGCCTAGGAGGCACTGAGGCTGCTGTGACCTCACAAGCCCAGCCAGCAGCCAGGAGCCTGATACTGGCCTAGGAGGCACTGAGGCTGCTCTGACCTGACAAGCACAGCCAGCAGCCAGGAGCCTGACACTGGCCTAGGGGGCCTTCAACCTGCTGTGACCTCACAAGCACAGCCAGCAGCCATGAGCCTGCCACTGTCCTAGGAGGCACTGAGGCTGCTGTGACCTCACAAGCACAGCCAGCAGCCAGGAGCCTGCCACTGGCCTAGGAGGCACTGAGGCTGTTGTGACCTCACAAGCACAGCCAGAAGCCAGGAGCCTGCCACTGGCGCACGAGGCACTGAGGCTGCTGTGACGTCACAAGCACAGCCAGCAGCCAGGACCCTGCCACTGGCCTAGGAGGCACTGAGACTGCTGTGACCTCACAAGCACAGCCAGCAGCCATGAGCCTGCCACTGCCCTAGGAGGCACTCAGGCTGCTGTGACCTCACAAGAACAGCCAGCAGCCAGGAGCCTGCCACTGGTCTAGGAGGCACTCAGGCTGCTGTGACCTCACAAGCACAGCCAGCAGCCAGGAGCCTGACACTGGCCTTGGAGGCACTGAGGCTGCTGTGACCTCACAAGCACAGCCAGCAGCCATGAGCCTGCCACTGCCCTAGGAGGCACTCAGGTTTCCGTGAGTTGACATGCACAGCCAGCAGCCAGGAGCCTGACACTGGCCTGGGAGGCACTGAGACTGCTGTGACCTCACAAGCACAGCCAGCAGCCATGAGCCTGCCACTGGCCTAGGAGGCACTGAGGCTGCTGTGACCTCACCAGCACAGCCAGCAGCCAGGAGCCTGCCACTGGCCTGGGAGGCACTGAGGCTGCTGTGACCTCACAAGCACAGCCAGCAGCCAGGAGCCTACCACTGGCCTAGGAGGCACTGAGGCTTCTGAGAGCTCACAAGCACAGCCAGCAGCCATAAGCCTGCCACTGTCCTAGGAGGCACTGAGGCTGCTGTGACCTCACAAGCACAGCCAGCAGCCAGGAGCCTGCCACTGGCATAGGAGGCACTCAGGCTTCCGTGAGCTGACAAGCACAGCCAGCAGCCAGGAGCCTGCCACTGGCCTAGGAGGCACGGAGGCTGCTGTGACCTCACAACCACAGCCAGCAGCCAGGACCCTGCCACTGGCCTAGGAGGCACTGAGACTGCTGTGACCACACAAGCGCAGCCAGCAGCCATGAGCCTGCCACTGGCCTAGGAGGCACTCAGGCTGCTGTGACCCCACAAGCACAGCCAGAAGCCAGGAGCCTGCCACTGGCGCACGAGGCACTGAAGCTGCTGTGACGTCACAAGCACAGCCAGCAGCCAGGACCCTGCCACTGGCCTAGGAGGCACTGAGACTGCTTTGACCTCACAAGCACAGCCAGCAGCCATGAGCCTGCCACTGGTCTAGGAGGCACTCAGGCTGCTGTGACCTCACAAGCACAGCCAGCAGCCAGGAGCCTGACACTGGCCTGGGAGGCACTGAGGCTGCTGTGACCTCACAAGCACAGCCAGCAGCCATGAGCCTGCCACTGCCCTAGGAGGCACTCAGGCTTCCGTGAGCTGACATGCACAGCCAGCAGCCAGGAGCCTGACACTGGCCTAGGAGGCACTGAGGCTGCTGTGACCTCCCAAGCACAGGCAGCAGCCAGGAGCCTGCCACTGGCCTAGGAGGCACTGAGGCTGCTGTGACCTCACAAGCGCAGCCAGCAGCCATGAGCCTGCCACTGGCCTAGGAGGCACTGAGGCTGCTGTGACCTCACAAGCACAGTTATTAGCCAGGAGCCTGCCACTGGCCTAGGAGGCACTGAGGCTGCTGTGACCTCACAAGCACAGCCAGCAGCCAGCAGCATGCCACTGGCCTAGGAGGCACTGAGGCTGCTGTGAATTCACTAGCACAGCCAGCAGCCAGGAGCCTGCCACTAGCCTAGGAGGCACTGAGGGTGCTGTGACCTCCCAAACACAGCCAGCAGCCAGGAGCCTGCCACTGGTGCACGAGGCTAGTGTGACCTCACAAGAACAACCAGCAACCAGGAGCCTGTCACTGGCGCACGAGGCACTGAGGCTGCTGTGACCTCACAAGCACAGCCAGCAGCCAGGAGCCTGCCACTGGCCTAGGAGGCACTGAGGCTACTGTGACCTCACAAGCACAGCCAGCATGCAGGAGCCTGCCATTGGCCTAGGAGGCACTGAGGCTGCTGTGACCTCACAAGCACAGCCAGCAGCCAGGAGCCTGATACTGGCCTAGGAGGCACTGAGGCTGCTCTGACCTGACAAGCACAGCCAGCAACCAGGAGCCTGACACTGGCCTAGGAGGCACGGAGGCTGCTGTGAACTCACAACCACAGCCAGCAGCCAGGACCCTGCCACTGGCCTAGGAGGCACTGAGACTGCTGTGACCACACAAGCGCAGCCAGCAGCCAGGAGCCTGCCACTGGCCTAGGAGGCACTCAGGCTGCTGTGACTCCACAAGCACAGCCAGAAGCCAGGAGCCTGCCACTGGCCTCGGAGGCACTGAGGCTGCTGTGACGTCACAAGCACAGCCAGCAGCCAGGACCCTGCCACTGGCCTAGGAGGCACTGAGACTGCTGTGACCTCACAAGCACAGCCAGCAACCAGGAGCCTGTCACTGGCCTCAGAGGCACTGAGGCTGCTGTGAACTCACTAGCACAGCCAGCAGCCAGGAGCCTGCCACTGGCCTAGGAGGCACTGAGGCTGCTGTGACCTCACAAGCACAGCCAGCAGCCAGGAGCCTGCCACTGTCCTAGGAGGCACTGAGGCTGCTGTGACCTCACAAGCACAGCCAGCAGCCATGAGCCTGCCACTGGCGCACGACGCACTGAGGCTGCTGTGACCTCCCAAGCACAGCCAGCAGCCAGGACCCTGCCACTGGCCTCGGAGGCACTGACGCTACTGTGACCTCACAAGCACAGCCAGCAGCCAGGAGCCTGACACTGGCCTGGGAGGCACTGAGGCTGCTGTGACCTCACAAGCACAGCCAGCAGCCAGGAGCCTGACACTGGCCTAGGAGGCACTGAGGCTGCTGTGACCGCACAAGCACAGCCAGCATCCAGGAGCCTGCCACTGTCCTAGGAGGCACTGAGGCTGCTGTGACCTCACAAGCACAGCCAGCAGCCAGGAGCCTGACACTGGCCTGGGGGGCACTGAGGCTGCTGTGACCTCACAAGCACAAACAGCAGCCAGGAGCCTGCCACTGGCCTAGGAGGCACTCAGGCTTCCGTGAGCTGACAAGCACAGCCAGCAGCCAGGAGCCTGCCACTGCCCTAGGAGGCCCGGAGGCTGCTGTGACCTCACAACCACAGCCAGCAGCCAGGAGCCTGCCACTGGCCTAGGAGGCTCTCAGGCTGCTGTGACCACACAAGCGCAGCCAGCAGCCATGAGCCTGCCACTGCCCTAGGAGGCTCTCAGGCTTCCGTGAGCTGACATGCACAGCCAGCAGCCAGGAGCCTGCCACTGGCCTAGGAGGCACTGAGGCTGCTGTGACCTCCCAAGCACAGGCAGCAGCCAGGAGCCTGCCACTGGCCTAGGAGGCACTGAGGCTGCTGTGACCTCACAAGCGCAGCCAGCAGCCATGAGCCTGCCACTGGCCTAGGAGGCACTCAGGCTGCTGTGACCTCACAAGCACAGTTATTAGCCAGGAGCCTGCCACTGGCCTAGGAGGCACTGACGCTACTGAGACCTCACAAGCACAGCCAGCAGCCAGCAGCATGCCACTGGCCTCGAAGGCACTGAGGCTGCTGTGAATTCACTAGCACAGCCAGCAGCCAGGAGCCTGCCACTGGCCTAGGAGGCACTGAGGGTGCTGTGACCTCCCAAACACAGCCAACAGCCAGGAGCCTGCCACTGGCCTAGGAGGCACTGAGGCTAGTGTGACCTCACAAGAACAACCAGCAACCAGGAGCCTGTCACTGGCGCACGAGGCACTGAGGCTGCTGTGACCTCCCAAGCACAGCCAGCAGCCAGGACCCTGCCACTGGCCTAGGAGGCACTGAGGCTACTGTGACCTCCCAAACACAGCCAGCATGCAGGAGCCTGCCATTGGCCTAGGAGGCACTGAGGCTGCTGTGACCTCACAAGCCCAGCCAGCAGCCAGGAGCCTGATACTGGCCTAGGAGGCACTGAGGCTGCTCTGACCTGACAAGCACAGCCAGCAGCCAGGAGCCTGACACTGGCCTAGGGGGCCTTCAACCTGCTGTGACCTCACAAGCACAGCCAGCAGCCATGAGCCTGCCACTGTCCTAGGAGGCACTGAGGCTGCTGTGACCTCACAAGCACAGCCAGCAGCCAGGAGCCTGCCACTGGCCTAGGAGGCACTGAGGCTGTTGTGACCTCACAAGCACAGCCAGAAGCCAGGAGCCTGCCACTGGCGCACGAGGCACTGAGGCTGCTGTGACGTCACAAGCACAGCCAGCAGCCAGGACCCTGCCACTGGCCTAGGAGGCACTGAGACTGCTGTGACCTCACAAGCACAGCCAGCAGCCATGAGCCTGCCACTGCCCTAGGAGGCACTCAGGCTGCTGTGACCTCACAAGAACAGCCAGCAGCCAGGAGCCTGCCACTGGTCTAGGAGGCACTCAGGCTGCTGTGACCTCACAAGCACAGCCAGCAGCCAGGAGCCTGACACTGGCCTTGGAGGCACTGAGGCTGCTGTGACCTCACAAGCACAGCCAGCAGCCATGAGCCTGCCACTGCCCTAGGAGGCACTCAGGTTTCCGTGAGTTGACATGCACAGCCAGCAGCCAGGAGCCTGACACTGGCCTGGGAGGCACTGAGACTGCTGTGACCTCACAAGCACAGCCAGCAGCCATGAGCCTGCCACTGGCCTAGGAGGCACTGAGGCTGCTGTGACCTCACCAGCACAGCCAGCAGCCAGGAGCCTGCCACTGGCCTGGGAGGCACTGAGGCTGCTGTGACCTCACAAGCACAGCCAGCAGCCAGGAGCCTACCACTGGCCTAGGAGGCACTGAGGCTTCTGAGAGCTCACAAGCACAGCCAGCAGCCATAAGCCTGCCACTGTCCTAGGAGGCACTGAGGCTGCTGTGACCTCACAAGCACAGCCAGCAGCCAGGAGCCTGCCACTGGCATAGGAGGCACTCAGGCTTCCGTGAGCTGACAAGCACAGCCAGCAGCCAGGAGCCTGCCACTGGCCTAGGAGGCACGGAGGCTGCTGTGACCTCACAACCACAGCCAGCAGCCAGGACCCTGCCACTGGCCTAGGAGGCACTGAGACTGCTGTGACCACACAAGCGCAGCCAGCAGCCATGAGCCTGCCACTGGCCTAGGAGGCACTCAGGCTGCTGTGACCCCACAAGCACAGCCAGAAGCCAGGAGCCTGCCACTGGCGCACGAGGCACTGAAGCTGCTGTGACGTCACAAGCACAGCCAGCAGCCAGGACCCTGCCACTGGCCTAGGAGGCACTGAGACTGCTTTGACCTCACAAGCACAGCCAGCAGCCATGAGCCTGCCACTGGTCTAGGAGGCACTCAGGCTGCTGTGACCTCACAAGCACAGCCAGCAGCCAGGAGCCTGACACTGGCCTGGGAGGCACTGAGGCTGCTGTGACCTCACAAGCACAGCCAGCAGCCATGAGCCTGCCACTGCCCTAGGAGGCACTCAGGCTTCCGTGAGCTGACATGCACAGCCAGCAGCCAGGAGCCTGACACTGGCCTAGGAGGCACTGAGGCTGCTGTGACCTCCCAAGCACAGGCAGCAGCCAGGAGCCTGCCACTGGCCTAGGAGGCACTGAGGCTGCTGTGACCTCACAAGCGCAGCCAGCAGCCATGAGCCTGCCACTGGCCTAGGAGGCACTGAGGCTGCTGTGACCTCACAAGCACAGTTATTAGCCAGGAGCCTGCCACTGGCCTAGGAGGCACTGAGGCTGCTGTGACCTCACAAGCACAGCCAGCAGCCAGCAGCATGCCACTGGCCTAGGAGGCACTGAGGCTGCTGTGAATTCACTAGCACAGCCAGCAGCCAGGAGCCTGCCACTAGCCTAGGAGGCACTGAGGGTGCTGTGACCTCCCAAACACAGCCAGCAGCCAGGAGCCTGCCACTGGTGCACGAGGCTAGTGTGACCTCACAAGAACAACCAGCAACCAGGAGCCTGTCACTGGCGCACGAGGCACTGAGGCTGCTGTGACCTCACAAGCACAGCCAGCAGCCAGGAGCCTGCCACTGGCCTAGGAGGCACTGAGGCTACTGTGACCTCACAAGCACAGCCAGCATGCAGGAGCCTGCCATTGGCCTAGGAGGCACTGAGGCTGCTGTGACCTCACAAGCACAGCCAGCAGCCAGGAGCCTGATACTGGCCTAGGAGGCACTGAGGCTGCTCTGACCTGACAAGCACAGCCAGCAGCCAGGAGCCTGACACTGGCCTAGGAGGCACGGAGGCTGCTGTGAACTCACAACCACAGCCAGCAGCCAGGACCCTGCCACTGGCCTAGGAGGCACTGAGACTGCTGTGACCACACAAGCGCAGCCAGCAGCCAGGAGCCTGCCACTGGCCTAGGAGGCACTCAGGCTGCTGTGACTCCACAAGCACAGCCAGAAGCCAGGAGCCTGCCACTGGCCTCGGAGGCACTGAGGCTGCTGTGACGTCACAAGCACAGCCAGCAGCCAGGACCCTGCCACTGGCCTAGGAGGCACTGAGACTGCTGTGACCTCACAAGCACAGCCAGCAACCAGGAGCCTGTCACTGGCCTCAGAGGCACTGAGGCTGCTGTGAACTCACTAGCACAGCCAGCAGCCAGGAGCCTGCCACTGGCCTAGGAGGCACTGAGGCTGCTGTGACCTCACAAGCACAGCCAGCAGCCAGGAGCCTGCCACTGTCCTAGGAGGCACTGAGGCTGCTGTGACCTCACAAGCACAGCCAGCAGCCATGAGCCTGCCACTGGCGCACGACGCACTGAGGCTGCTGTGACCTCCCAAGCACAGCCAGCAGCCAGGACCCTGCCACTGGCCTCGGAGGCACTGACGCTACTGTGACCTCACAAGCACAGCCAGCAGCCAGGAGCCTGACACTGGCCTGGGAGGCACTGAGGCTGCTGTGACCTCACAAGCACAGCCAGCAGCCAGGAGCCTGACACTGGCCTAGGAGGCACTGAGGCTGCTGTGACCGCACAAGCACAGCCAGCATCCAGGAGCCTGCCACTGTCCTAGGAGGCACTGAGGCTGCTGTGACCTCACAAGCACAGCCAGCAGCCAGGAGCCTGACACTGGCCTGGGGGGCACTGAGGCTGCTGTGACCTCACAAGCACAAACAGCAGCCAGGAGCCTGCCACTGGCCTAGGAGGCACTCAGGCTTCCGTGAGCTGACAAGCACAGCCAGCAGCCAGGAGCCTGCCACTGCCCTAGGAGGCCCGGAGGCTGCTGTGACCTCACAACCACAGCCAGCAGCCAGGAGCCTGCCACTGGCCTAGGAGGCTCTCAGGCTGCTGTGACCACACAAGCGCAGCCAGCAGCCATGAGCCTGCCACTGCCCTAGGAGGCACTCAGGCTTCCGTGAGCTGACATGCACAGCCAGCAGCCAGGAGCCTGCCACTGGCCTAGGAGGCACTGAGGCTGCTGTGACCTCCCAAGCACAGGCAGCAGCCAGGAGCCTGCCACTGGCCTAGGAGGCACTGAGGCTGCTGTGACCTCACAAGCGCAGCCAGCAGCCATGAGCCTGCCACTGGCCTAGGAGGCACTCAGGCTGCTGTGACCTCACAAGCACAGTTATTAGCCAGGAGCCTGCCACTGGCCTAGGAGGCACTGACGCTACTGAGACCTCACAAGCACAGCCAGCAGCCAGCAGCATGCCACTGGCCTCGAAGGCACTGAGGCTGCTGTGAATTCACTAGCACAGCCAGCAGCCAGGAGCCTGCCACTGGCCTAGGAGGCACTGAGGGTGCTGTGACCTCCCAAACACAGCCAACAGCCAGGAGCCTGCCACTGGCCTAGGAGGCACTGAGGCTAGTGTGACCTCACAAGAACAACCAGCAACCAGGAGCCTGTCACTGGCGCACGAGGCACTGAGGCTGCTGTGACCTCCCAAGCACAGCCAGCAGCCAGGACCCTGCCACTGGCCTAGGAGGCACTGAGGCTACTGTGACCTCCCAAACACAGCCAGCATGCAGGAGCCTGCCATTGGCCTAGGAGGCACTGAGGCTGCTGTGACCTCACAAGCCCAGCCAGCAGCCAGGAGCCTGATACTGGCCTAGGAGGCACTGAGGCTGCTCTGACCTGACAAGCACAGCCAGCAGCCAGGAGCCTGACACTGGCCTAGGGGGCCTTCAACCTGCTGTGACCTCACAAGCACAGCCAGCAGCCATGAGCCTGCCACTGTCCTAGGAGGCACTGAGGCTGCTGTGACCTCACAAGCACAGCCAGCAGCCAGGAGCCTGCCACTGGCCTAGGAGGCACTGAGGCTGTTGTGACCTCACAAGCACAGCCAGAAGCCAGGAGCCTGCCACTGGCGCACGAGGCACTGAGGCTGCTGTGACGTCACAAGCACAGCCAGCAGCCAGGACCCTGCCACTGGCCTAGGAGGCACTGAGACTGCTGTGACCTCACAAGCACAGCCAGCAGCCATGAGCCTGCCACTGCCCTAGGAGGCACTCAGGTTGCTGTGACCTCACAAGAACAGCCAGCAGCCAGGAGCCTGCCACTGGTCTAGGAGGCACTCAGGCTGCTGTGACCTCACAAGCACAGCCAGCAGCCAGGAGCCTGACACTGGCCTTGGAGGCACTGAGGCTGCTGTGACCTCACAAGCACAGCCAGCAGCCATGAGCCTGCCACTGCCCTAGGAGGCACTCAGGTTTCCGTGAGTTGACATGCACAGCCAGCAGCCAGGAGCCTGACACTGGCCTGGGAGGCACTGAGACTGCTGTGACCTCACAAGCACAGCCAGCAGCCATGAGCCTGCCACTGGCCTAGGAGGCACTGAGGCTGCTGTGACCTCACCAGCACAGCCAGCAGCCAGGAGCCTGCCACTGGCCTGGGAGGCACTGAGGCTGCTGTGACCTCACAAGCACAGCCAGCAGCCAGGAGCCTACCACTGGCCTAGGAGGCACTGAGGCTTCTGAGAGCTCACAAGCACAGCCAGCAGCCATAAGCCTGCCACTGTCCTAGGAGGCACTGAGGCTGCTGTGACCTCACAAGCACAGCCAGCAGCCAGGAGCCTGCCACTGGCATAGGAGGCACTCAGGCTTCCGTGAGCTGACAAGCACAGCCAGCAGCCAGGAGCCTGACACTGGCCTAGGAGGCACGGAGGCTGCTGTGACCTCACAACCACAGCCAGCAGCCAGGACCCTGCCACTGGCCTAGGAGGCACTGAGACTGCTGTGACCACACAAGCGCAGCCAGCAGCCATGAGCCTGCCACTGGCCTAGGAGGCACTCAGGCTGCTGTGACCCCACAAGCACAGCCAGAAGCCAGGAGCCTGCCACTGGCGCACGAGGCACTGAAGCTGCTGTGACGTCACAAGCACAGCCAGCAGCCAGGACCCTGCCACTGGCCTAGGAGGCACTGAGACTGCTTTGACCTCACAAGCACAGCCAGCAGCCATGAGCCTGCCACTGGTCTAGGAGGCACTCAGGCTGCTGTGACCTCACAAGCACAGCCAGCAGCCAGGAGCCTGACACTGGCCTGGGAGGCACTGAGGCTGCTGTGACCTCACAAGCACAGCCAGCAGCCATGAGCCTGCCACTGCCCTAGGAGGCACTCAGGCTTCCGTGAGCTGACATGCACAGCCAGCAGCCAGGAGCCTGACACTGGCCTAGGAGGCACTGAGGCTGCTGTGACCTCCCAAGCACAGGCAGCAGCCAGGAGCCTGCCACTGGCCTAGGAGGCACTGAGGCTGCTGTGACCTCACAAGCGCAGCCAGCAGCCATGAGCCTGCCACTGGCCTAGGAGGCACTGAGGCTGCTGTGACCTCACAAGCACAGTTATTAGCCAGGAGCCTGCCACTGGCCTAGGAGGCACTGAGGCTGCTGTGACCTCACAAGCACAGCCAGCAGCCAGCAGCATGCCACTGGCCTAGGAGGCACTGAGGCTGCTGTGAATTCACTAGCACAGCCAGCAGCCAGGAGCCTGCCACTAGCCTAGGAGGCACTGAGGGTGCTGTGACCTCCCAAACACAGCCAGCAGCCAGGAGCCTGCCACTGGTGCACGAGGCACTGAGGCTAGTGTGACCTCACAAGAACAACCAGCAACCAGGAGCCTGTCACTGGCGCACGAGGCACTGAGGCTGCTGTGACCTCACAAGCACAGCCAGCAGCCAGGAGCCTGCCACTGGCCTAGGAGGCACTGAGGCTACTGTGACCTCACAAGCACAGCCAGCATGCAGGAGCCTGCCATTGGCCTAGGAGGCACTGAGGCTGCTGTGACCTCACAAGCACAGCCAGCAGCCAGGAGCCTGATACTGGCCTAGGAGGCACTGAGGCTGCTCTGACCTGACAAGCACAGCCAGCAGCCAGGAGCCTGACACTGGCCTAGGAGGCACGGAGGCTGCTGTGAACTCACAACCACAGCCAGCAGCCAGGACCCTGCCACTGGCCTAGGAGGCACTGAGACTGCTGTGACCACACAAGCGCAGCCAGCAGCCAGGAGCCTGCCACTGGCCTAGGAGGCACTCAGGCTGCTGTGACTCCACAAGCACAGCCAGAAGCCAGGAGCCTGCCACTGGCCTCGGAGGCACTGAGGCTGCTGTGACGTCACAAGCACAGCCAGCAGCCAGGACCCTGCCACTGGCCTAGGAGGCACTGAGACTGCTGTGACCTCACAAGCACAGCCAGCAGCCATGAGCCTGCCACTGGTCTAGGAGGCACTCAGGCTGCTGTGACGTCACAAGCACAGCCAGCAGCCAGGAGCCTGCCACTGGCCTAGGAGGCACTGAGGCTGCTGTGACCTCACAAGCACAGCCAGCAGCCATGAGCCTGCCACTGCCCTAGGAGGCACTCAGGCTTCCGTGAGCTGACATGCACAGCCAGCAGCCAGGAGCCTGCCACTGGCCTAGGAGGCACTGAGGCTGCTGTGACCTCCCAAGCACAGGCAGCAGCCAGGAGCCTGCCACTGGCCTAGGAGGCACTGAGGCTGCTGTGACCTCACAAGCGCAGCCAGCAGCCATGAGCCTGCCACTGGCCGAGGAGGCACTCAGGCTGCTGTGACCTCACAAGCACAGTTATTAGCCAGGAGCCTGCCACTGGCCTAGGAGGCACTGACGCTACTGAGACCTCACAAGCACAGCCAGCAGCCAGCAGCATGCCACTGGCCTCGAAGGCACTGAGGCTGCTGTGAATTCACTAGCACAGCCAGCAGCCAGGAGCCTGCCACTGGCCTCGAAGGCACTGAGGCTGCTGTGAATTCACTAGCACAGCCAGCAGCCAGGAGCCTGCCACTGGCCTCGCAGGCACTGAGGCTGCTGTGACCTCCCAAACACAGCCAACAGCCAGGAGCCTGCCACTGGCCTAGGAGGCACTGAGGCTAGTGTGACCTCACAAGAACAACCAGCAACCAGGAGCCTGTCACTGGCGCACGAGGCACTGAGGCTGCTGTGACCTCCCAAGCACAGCCAGCAGCCAGGACCCTGCCACTGGCCTAGGAGGCACTGAGGCTACTGTGACCTCCCAAACACAGCCAGCATGCAGGAGCCTGCCATTGGCCTAGGAGGCACTGAGGCTGCTGTGACCTCACAAGCCCAGCCAGCAGCCATGAGCCTGCCACTGGCCTAGGAGGCACTGAGGCTGCTCTGACCTGACAAGCACAGCCAGCAGCCAGGAGCCTGACACTGGCCTAGGGGGCCTTCAACCTGCTGTGACCTCACAAGCACAGCCAGCAGCCATGAGCCTGCCACTGTCCTAGGAGGCACTGAGGCTGCTATGACCTCATAAGCACAGCCAGCAGCCAGGAGCCTGCCACTGGCCTAGGAGGCACTGAGGCTGTTGTGACCTCACAAGCACAGCCAGAAGCCAGGAGCCTGCCACTGGCGCACGAGGCACTGAGGCTGCTGTGACGTCACAAGCACAGCCAGCAGCCAGGACCCTGCCACTGGCCTAGGAGGCACTGAGACTGCTGTGACCTCACAAGCACAGCCAGCAGCCATGAGCCTGCCACTGCCCTAGGAGGCACTGAGGCTGCTGTGACCTCACAAGAACAGCCAGCAGCCAGGAGCCTGCCACTGGTCTAGGAGGCACTCAGGCTGCTGTGACCTCACAAGCACAGCCAGCAGCCAGGAGCCTGACACTGGCCTTGGAGGCACTGAGGCTGCTGTGACCTCACAAGCACAGCCAGCAGCCATGAGCCTGCCACTGCCCTAGGAGGCACTCAGGTTTCCGTGAGTTGACATGCACAGCCAGCAGCCAGGAGCCTGACACTGGCCTGGGAGGCACTGAGGCTGCTGTGACCTCACAAGCACAGCCAGCAGCCATGAGCCTGCCACTGGCCTAGGAGGCACTGAGGCTGCTGTGACCTCACCAGCACAGCCAGCAGCCAGGAGCCTGACACTGTCCTAGGAGGCACTGAGGCTTCTGAGAGCTCACAAGCACAGCCAGCAGCCAGGAGCCTGACACTGGCCTAGGAGGCCTTAAACCTGCGGTGACCTCACAAGCACAGCCAGCAGCCAGCAGCCTGCCACTGGCATAGGAGGCACTCAGGCTTCCGTGAGCTGACAAGCACAGCCAGCAGCCAGGAGCCTGCCACTGGCCTAGGAGGCACGGAGGCTGCTGTGACCTCACAAGCACAGCCAGCAGCCAGGACCCTGCCACTGGCCTAGGAGGCACTGAGACTGCTGTGACCACACAAGCGCAGCCAGCAGCCAGGAGCCTGCCACTGGCCTAGGAGGCACTCAGGCTGCTGTGACCCCACAAGCACAGCCAGAAGCCAGGAGCCTGCCACTGGCGCACGAGGCACTGAAGCTGCTGTGACGTCACAAGCACAGCCAGCAGCCAGGACCCTGCCACTGGCCTAGGAGGCACTGAGACTGCTTTGACCTCACAAGCACAGCCAGCAGCCATGAGCCTGCCACTGGTCTAGGAGGCACTCAGGCTGCTGTGACCTCACAAGCACAGCCAGCAGCCAGGAGCCTGACACTGGCCTTGGAGGCACTGAGGCTGCTGTGACCTCACAAGCACAGCCAGCAGCCATGAGCCTGCCACTGCCCTAGGAGGCACTCAGGCTTCCGTGAGCTGACATGCACAGCCAGCAGCCAGGAGCCTGCCACTGGCCTAGGAGGCACTGAGGCTGCTGTGACCTCACAAGCGCAGCCAGCAGCCATGAGCCTGCCACTGGCCTAGGAGGCACTCAGGCTGCTGTGACCTCACAAGCACAGTTATTAGCCAGGAGCCTGCCACTGGCCTAGGAGGCACTGACGCTACTGAGACCTCACAAGCACAGCCAGCAGCCAGCAGCATGCCACTGGCCTAGGAGGCACTGAGGCTGCTGTGAATTCACTAGCACAGCCAGCAGCCAGGAGCCTGCCACTGGCCTAGGAGGCACTGAGGGTGCTGTGACCTCCCAAACACAGCCAGCAGCCAGGAGCCTGCCACTGGTGCACGAGGCACTGAGGCTAGTGTGACCTCACAAGAACAACCAGCAACCAGGAGCCTGTCACTGGCGCACGAGGCACTGAGGCTGCTGTGACCTCACAAGCACAGCCAGCAGCCAGGACCCTGCCACTGGCCTAGGAGGCACTGAGGCTACTGTGACCTCACAAGCACAGCCAGCATGCAGGAGCCTGCCATTGGCCTAGGAGGCACTGAGGCTGCTGTGACCTCACAAGCCCAGCCAGCAGCCAGGAGCCTGATACTGGCCTAGGAGGCACTGAGGCTGCTCTGACCTGACAAGCACAGCCAGCAGCCAGGAGCCTGACACTGGCCTAGGAGGCCTTAAACCTGCTGTGACCTCACAAGCACAGCCAGCAGCCATGAGCCTGCCACTGGCCTCGGAGGCACTGAGGCTGCTGTGACCTCACAACCACAGCCAGCAGCCAGGAGCCTGCCACTGGCCTAGGAGGCACTGAGACTGCTGTGACCACACAAGCGCAGCCAGCAGCCATGAGCCTGCCACTGGCCTAGGAGGCACTGAGGCTACTGTGACCTCACAAGCACAACCAGCAACCAGGAGCCTGTCACTGGCCTTGGAGGCACTGAGGCTGCTGTGAACTCACTAGCACAGCCAGCAGCCAGGAGCCTGCCACTGGCCTAGGAGGCACGGAGGGTGCTTTGACCTCCCAAACACAGCCAGCAGCCAGGAGCCTGCCACTGGCCTAGGAGGCACTGAGGCTACTGTGACCTCACAAGCACAACCAGCAACCAGGAGCCTGTCACTGGCCTCAGAGGCACTGAGGCTGCTGTGAACTCACTAGCACAGCCAGCATCCAGGAGCCTGCCACTGGCCTAGGAGGCACTGAGACTGCTGTGACCTCACAAGCACAGCCAGCAGCCAGGAGCCTGCCACTGGCCTCGCAGGCACTGAGGCTGCTGTGACGTCACAAGCATAGCCAGCAGCCATGAGCCTGCCACTGGCCTGGGAGGCACTGAGGCTGCTGTGACCTCACAACCACAGCCAGCAGCCAGGAGCCTGCCACTGGCCTAGGAGGCACTCAGGCTGCTGTGACCTCACAAGCACAGCCAGCAGCCAGGAGCCTGCCACTGTCCTAGGAGGCACTGAGGCTGCTGTGACCTCACAAGCACAGCCAGCAGCCAGGAGCCTGCCACTGTCCTACGAGGCACTGAGACTGCTGTGACCTCACAAGCACAGCCAGCAGCCAGGAGCCTGCCACTGTCCTAGGAGGCACTGAGGCTGCTGTGACCTCACAAGCACAGCCAGCAGCCATGAGCCTGCCACTGGCCTAGGAGGCACTGAGGCTGCTGTGACCGCACAAGCACAGCCAGCAGCCATGAGCCTGACACTGTCCTAGGAGGCACTGAGGCTGCTGTGACCTCACAAGCACAGCCAGCAGCCAGGACCCTGCCACTGTCCTAGGAGGCACTGAGACTTCTGAGAGCTCACAAGCACAGCCAGCAGCCATAAGCCTGCCACTGTCCTAGGAGGCACTGAGGCTGCTGTGACCTCACAAGCACAGCCAGCAGCCATGAGCCTGCCACTGGCCTAGGAGGCACTCAGGCTTCCGTGAGCTGACAAGCACAGCCAGCAGCCAGCAGCCTGCCACTGGCCTAGGAGGCACCGAGGCTGCTGTGACCTCACCAGCACAGCCAGCAGCCAGGACCCTGCCACTGGCCTAGGAGGCACTGAGACTGCTGTGACCACACAAGCGCAGCCAGCAGCCATGAGCCTGCCACTGGCCTAGGAGGCACTGAGGCTGCTGTGACCTCCCAAGCTTGGGCAGCAGCCAGGAGCCTGCCACTGGCCTCAGAGGCACTGAGGCTGCTGTGACCTCACAACCACAGCCAGCAGCTAGGAGCCTGCCACTGGCCTAGGAGGCACTGAGACTGCTGTGACCACACAAGCGCAGCCAGCAGCCATGAGCCTGCCACTGGCCTAGGAGGCACTGAGGCTACTGTGACCTCACAAGCACAGCCAGCAGCCAGGAGCCTGTCACTGGCCTCAGAGGCACTGAGGCTGCTGTGAACTCACTAGCACAACCAGCAGCCAGGAGCCTGCCACTGGCCTAGGAGGCACGGAGGGTGCTTTGACCTCCCAAACACAGCCAGCAGCCAGGAGCCTGCCACTGGCCTCGGAGGCACTGAGGCTACTGTGACCTCACAAGCACAACCAGCAACCAGGAGCCTGTCACTGGCGCACGACGCACTGAGGCTGCTGTGACGTCACAAGCACTGCCAGCATCCAAGATCCTGACACTATCCAAGAAGGCACTGAGGCTGCTGTGACCTCACAAGCACAGCCAGCAGCCAGGAGCCTGCCACTGTCCTAGGAGGCACTGAGGCTGCTGTGACCTCACAAGCACAGCCAGCAGCCATGAGCCTGCCACTGTCCTACGAGGCACTGAGACTGCTGTGACCTCACAAGCACAGCCAGCAGCCAGGAGCCTGCCACTGGCCTCGGAGGCACTGAGGCTGCTGTGACCTCACAAGCACAGCCAGCAGCCATGAGCCTGCCACTGGTCTAGGAGGCACTCAGGCTGCTGTGACCTCACAAGCACAGCCAGCAGCCATGAGCCTGCCACTGGTCTAGGAGGCACTCAGGCTGCTGTGACCTCACAAGCACAGCCAGCAGCCAGGAGCCTGACACTGGCCTTGGAGGCACTGAGGCTGCTGTGACCTCACAAGCACAGCCAGCAGCCATGAGCCTGCCACTGTCCTAGGAGGCACTCAGGCTTCCGTGAGCTGACATGCACAGCCAGCAGCCAGGAGCCTGCCACTGGCCTAGGAGGCACTGAGGCTGCTGTGACATCACAAACACAGGCAGCAGCCAGGAGCCTGCCACTGGCCTAGGAGGCACTGAGGCTGCTGTGACCTCACAAGCGCAGCCAGCAGCCATGAGCCTGCCACTGGCCTAGGAGGCACTCAGGCTGCTGTGACCTCACAAGCACAGTTATTAGCCAGGAGCCTGCCACTGGCCTAGGAGGCACTGACGCTACTGAGACCTCACAAGCACAGCCAGCAGCCAGCAGCATGCCACTGGCCTAGGAGGCACTGAGGCTGCTGTGAATTCACTAGCACAGCCAGCAGCCAGGAGCCTGCCACTGGCCTAGGAGGCACTGAGGGTGCTGTGACCTCCCAAACACAGCCAGCAGCCAGGAGCCTGCCACTGGTGCACGAGGCACTGAGGCTAGTGTGACCTCACAAGAACAACCAGCAACCAGGAGCCTGTCACTGGCGCACGAGGCACTGAGGCTGCTGTGACCTCACAAGCACAGCCAGCAGCCAGGACCCTGCCACTGGCCTAGGAGGCACTGAGGCTACTGTGACCTCACAAGCACAGCCAGCATGCAGGAGCCTGCCATTGGCCTAGGAGGCACTGAGGCTGCTGTGACCTCACAAGCCCAGCCAGCAGCCAGGAGCCTGATACTGGCCTAGGAGGCACTGAGGCTGCTCTGACCTGACAAGCACAGCCAGCAGCCAGGAGCCTGACACTGGCCTAGGAGGCCTTAAACCTGCTGTGACCTCACAAGCACAGCCAGCAGCCATGAGCCTGCCACTGGCCTCGGAGGCACTGAGGCTGCTGTGACCTCACAACCACAGCCAGCAGCCAGGAGCCTGCCACTGGCCTAGGAGGCACTGAGACTGCTGTGACCACACAAGCGCAGCCAGCAGCCATGAGCCTGCCACTGGCCTAGGAGGCACTGAGGCTACTGTGACCTCACAAGCACAACCAGCAACCAGGAGCCTGTCACTGGCCTTGGAGGCACTGAGGCTGCTGTGAACTCACTAGCACAGCCAGCAGCCAGGAGCCTGCCACTGGCCTAGGAGGCACGGAGGGTGCTTTGACCTCCCAAACACAGCCAGCAGCCAGGAGCCTGCCACTGGCCTAGGAGGCACTGAGGCTACTGTGACCTCACAAGCACAACCAGCAACCAGGAGCCTGTCACTGGCCTCAGAGGCACTGAGGCTGCTGTGAACTCACTAGCACAGCCAGCATCCAGGAGCCTGCCACTGGCCTAGGAGGCACTGAGACTGCTGTGACCTCACAAGCACAGCCAGCAGCCAGGAGCCTGCCACTGGCCTCGCAGGCACTGAGGCTGCTGTGACGTCACAAGCATAGCCAGCAGCCATGAGCCTGCCACTGGCCTGGGAGGCACTGAGGCTGCTGTGACCTCACAACCACAGCCAGCAGCCAGGAGCCTGCCACTGGCCTAGGAGGCACTCAGGCTGCTGTGACCTCACAAGCACAGCCAGCAGCCAGGAGCCTGCCACTGTCCTAGGAGGCACTGAGGCTGCTGTGACCTCACAAGCACAGCCAGCAGCCAGGAGCCTGCCACTGTCCTACGAGGCACTGAGACTGCTGTGACCTCACAAGCACAGCCAGCAGCCAGGAGCCTGCCACTGTCCTAGGAGGCACTGAGGCTGCTGTGACCTCACAAGCACAGCCAGCAGCCATGAGCCTGCCACTGGCGTAGGAGGCACTGAGGCTGCTGTGACCGCACAAGCACAGCCAGCAGCCATGAGCCTGCCACTGTCCTAGGAGGCACTGAGGCTGCTGTGACCTCACAAGCACAGCCAGCAGCCAGGACTCTGCCACTGTCCTAGGAGGCACTGAGGCTTCTGAGAGCTCACAAGCACAGCCAGCAGCCATAAACCTGCCACTGTCCTAGGAGGCACTGAGGCTGCTGTGACCTCACAAGCACAGCCAGCAGCCATGAGCCTGCCACTGGCCTAGGAGGCACTCAGGCTTCCGTGAGCTGACAAGCACAGCCAGCAGCCAGCAGCCTGCCACTGGCCTAGGAGGCACCGAGGCTGCTGTGACCTCACCAGCACAGCCAGCAGCCAGGACCCTGCCACTGGCCTAGGAGGCACTGAGACTGCTGTGACCACACAAGCGCAGCCAGCAGCCATGAGCCTGCCACTGGCCTAGGAGGCACTGAGGCTGCTGTGACCTCCCAAGCTTGGGCAGCAGCCAGGAGCCTGCCACTGGCCTCAGAGGCACTGAGGCTGCTGTGACCTCACAACCACAGCCAGCAGCTAGGAGCCTGCCACTGGCCTAGGAGGCACTGAGACTGCTGTGACCACACAAGCGCAGCCAGCAGCCATGAGCCTGCCACTGGCCTAGGAGGCACTGAGGCTACTGTGACCTCACAAGCACAGCCAGCAGCCAGGAGCCTGTCACTGGCCTCAGAGGCACTGAGGCTGCTGTGAACTCACTAGCACAACCAGCAGCCAGGAGCCTGCCACTGGCCTAGGAGGCACGGAGGGTGCTTTGACCTCCCAAACACAGCCAGCAGCCAGGAGCCTGCCACTGGCCTCGGAGGCACTGAGGCTACTGTGACCTCACAAGCACAACCAGCAAACAGGAGCCTGTCACTGGCGCACGACGCACTGAGGCTGCTGTGACGTCACAAGCACTGCCAGCATCCAAGATCCTGACACTATCCAAGAAGGCACTGAGGCTGCTGTGACCTCACAAGCACAGCCAGCAGCCAGGAGCCTGCCACTGTCCTAGGAGGCACTGAGGCTGCTGTGACCTCACAAGCACAGCCAGCAGCCATGAGCCTGCCACTGTCCTACGAGGCACTGAGACTGCTGTGACCTCACAAGCACAGCCAGCAGCCAGGAGCCTGCCACTGGCCTCGGAGGCACTGAGGCTACTGTGACCTCACAAGCACAGCCAGCAGCCAGGAGCCTGACACTGGCCTGTGAGGCACTGAGGCTGCTGTGACCTCACAAGCACAGCCAGCAGCCAGGAGCCTGCCACTGGCCTAGGAGGCACTGAGGGTGCTGTGACCTCCCAAACACAGCCAGCAGCCAGGAGCCTGCCACTGGCCTAGGAGGCACTGAGGCTGCTGTGACCTCACAAGCACAGCCAGCAGCCAGGAGCCTGACACTGGCCTCGGAGGCACTGAGGCTGCTGTGACCTCACAAGCACAGCCAGCAGCCAGGAGCCTGCCACTGTCCTAGGAGGCACTGAGGCTTCTGAGAGCTCACAAGCACAGCCAGCAGCCATAAGCCTGCCACTGTCCTGGGAGGCACTGAGGCTGCTGTGACCTCACAAGCACAGCCAGCATGCAGGAGCCTGCCATTGGCCTAGGAGGCACTGAGGCTGCTGTGACCTCACAAGCCCAGCCAGCAGCCAGGAGCCTGATACTGGCCTAGGAGGCACTCAGGCTGCTCTGACCTCACAAGCACAGCCAGCAGCCAGGAGCCTGACACTGGCCTAGGAGGCCTTCAACCTGCTGTGACCTCACAAGCACAGCCAGCAGCCAGGAGCCTGCCACTGGCCTAGGAGGCTCTCAGGCTGCTGTGACCTCACAAGAACGGCCAGCAGCCATGAGCCTGCCACTGGTCTAGGAGGCACTCAGGCTGCTGTGACCTCACAAGCACAGCCAGCAGCCAGGAGCCTGACACTGGCCTTGGAGGCACTGAGGCTGCTGTGACCTCACAAGAACAGCCAGCAGCCATGAGCCTGCCACTGGCCTCGGAGGCACTGAGGCTGCTGTGACCTCACAAGCACAGCCAGCAGCCAGGAGCGTGACACTGGCCTAGGAGGCACTGAGGATGCTGTGACATCACAAGCACAGCCAGCAGCCAGGACCCTGCCACTGTCCTAGGAGGCACTAAGGCTGCTGTGACCTCACAAGCACAGCCAGCAGCCATGAGCCTGCCACTGTCCTAGGAGGCACTGAGACTGCTGTGACCTCACAAGCACAGCCAGCAGCCAGGAGCCTGCCACTGGCCTAGGAGGCACTGAGGCTGCTGTGACCTCCCAAGCACAGGCAGCAGCCAGGAGCCTGCCACTGGCCTAGGAGGCAGTGAGGCTGCTGTGACCTCACAAGCACAGCCAGCAGCTAGGAGCCTGCCACTGGCCTATGAGGCACTGAGACTGCTGTGACCACACAAGCGCAGCCAGCAGCCATGAGCCTGCCACTGGCCTAGGAGGCACTGAGGCTTCTGAGAGCTCACAAGCACAGCCAGCAGCCAGGAGCCTGCCACTGTCCCAGGAGGCACTCAGGCTGCTGTGACCTCACAAGCACAGCCAGCAGCCAGGACCCTGCCACTGGCCTAGGAGGCACTGAGGCTGCTGTGACCTCACAAGCACAGCCAGCAGCCAGGAGCCTGTCACTGGCCTCAGAGGCACTGAGGCTGCTGTGAACTCACTAGCACAGCCAGCAGCCAGGAGCCTGACACTGGCCTAGGAGGCACAGAGGGTGCTTTGACCTCCCAAACACAGCCAGCAGCCACGAGCCTGCCACTGTCCTACGAGGCACTGAGACTGCTGTGACCTCACAAGCACAGCCAGCAGCCAGGAGCCTGACACTGGCCTGGGAGGAACTGAGGCTGCTGTGACCTCACAAGCACAGCCAGCAGCCAGGAGCCTGCCACTGGCCTCGGAGGCACTGAGGCTACTGTGACCTCACAAGCACAACCAGCAACCAGGAGCCTGTCACTGGCGCACGACGCACTGAGGCTGCTGTGACGTCACAAGCACTGCCAGCAACCAAGAGCCTGACACTATCCAAGAAGGCACTGAGGCTGCTGTGACCTCACAAGCACAGCCAGCAGCCATGAGCCTGCCACTGGTCTAGGAGGCACTGAGGCTGCTGTGACCTCACAAGCACAGCCAGCAGCCAGGAGCCTGCCACTGTCCTACGAGGCACTGAGACTGCTGTGACCTCACAAGCACAGCCAGCAGCCAGGAGCCTGACACTGGCCTGGGAGGCACTGAGGCTGCTGTGACCTCACAAGCACAGCCAGCAGCCAGCAGCCTGCCACTGGCCTCGGAGGCACTGAGGCTTCTGAGAGCTCACAAGCACAGCCAGCAGCCAGGAGCCTGCCACTGTCCTAGGAGGCACTCAGGCTGCTGTGACCTCACAAGCACAGCCAGCAGCCAGGACCCTGCCACTGGCCTAGGAGGCACTCAGGCTGCTGTGACCTCACAAGCACAGCCAGCAGCCAGGACCCTGCCACTGGCCTAGGAAGCACTCAGGCTTCCGTGAGCTGACAAGCACAGCCAGCAGCCAGGAGCCTGCCACTGGCCTAGGAGGCACGGAGCCTGCTGTGACCTCACAACCACAGCCAGCAGCCAGGACCCTGCCACTGGCCTAGGAGGCACTGAGACTGCTGTGACCACACAAGCGCAGCCAGCAGCCATGAGCCTGCCACTGGCCTAGGAGGCACTCAGGCTGCTGTGACCCCACAAGCACAGCCAGAAGCCAGGAGCCTGCCACTGGCGCACGAGGCACTGAGGCTGCTGTGACGTCACAAGCACAGCCAGCAGCCAGGACCCTGCCACTGGCCTAGGAGGCACTGAGACTGCTGTGACCTCACAAGCACAGCCAGCAGCCATGAGCCTGCCACTGCCCTAAGAGGCACTCAGGCTGCTGTGACCTCACAAGAACAGCCAGCAGCCAGGAGCCTGCCACTGCCCTAGGAGGCACTGAGGCTGCTGTCACCTCACAAGCACAGCCAGCAGCCAGGAGCCTGACACTGGCCTTGGAGGCACTGAGGCTGCTGCGACCTCACAAGCACAGCCAGCAGCCAGGACCCTGCCACTGGCCTCAGAGGCACTCAGGCTGCTGTGACCTCACAGGCACAGGCACAAGCCTTGAGCCTGCCACTGGCCTAGGAGGCACTGAGGCTGCTGTCACCTCACAAGCACAGCCAGCAGCCAGGAGCCTGCCACTGGCCTAGGAGGCACTGAGGCTGCTGTGACCTCACAAACACAGCCAGCAGCCAGGAGACTGTCGCTGGCCTAGGAGGCACTGAGGCTGCTGTGACCTCACAAGAACAGCCAGCACCGGGCGCTGCTCACTACCTATGAGGCACTCAGGCTGCTGTGATCTCACAAGCACAGCCAGCAGCCAGGAGCCTGCCACGGGCCTAGAGGGCACTCAGCCTGCTGTAACCTCACAAGCACAGCCAGCAGCCAGGAGCCTGACACTGGCCTAGGAGGCACTGAGGCTGCTGTCACCTCACAAGCACAGCCAGCAGCCAGGAGCCTGCCACTGGCCAAGGAGGCACTGAGGCTGCTGTGACCTCACAAGCACAGCCAGCAGCCAGGAGCCTGCCACTGGCCTCGCAGGCACTGAGGCTGCTGTGACGTCACAAGCATAGCCAGCATGCAGGAGCCTGCCACTGGCCTGGGAGGCACTGAGGCTGCTGTGACCTCACAAGCACAGCCAGCAGCCAGGAGCCTGCCACTGGCCTAGGAGGCACTCAGGCTGCTGTGACGTCACAAGCACAGCCAGCAGCCACGAGCCTGCCACTGGCCTAGGAGCCACTGATGCTGCTGTGACCTCACAAGCACAGCCAGCAGCCAGGAGCCTGACACTTGCCTAGGATGCACTCAGGCTGCTGTGACCTCACAAGCACAGCCAGCAGCCAGGAGCCTACCACTGGCCTAGGAGGCACTAAAGCTGCTGTAACCTCACAAGCAGAGCCAGCAACCATGAGCCTACCACTGGCAGAGGAGGCACTGAGGCTGCTGTGACGTCACAAGTACAGCCAGCAGCCATTAGCCTGCCACTGGCCACAGAGGCGTAGAGGCTGCTGTGACCTCACAAGCACAGGCAACAGCCATGAGCCTGCCACTGGCCTCGGAGGCACTGAGGCTGCTGTGACGTCACAAGCACAGCCAGCAGCCAGGACCCTGCCACTGGCCTAGGAGTTTCTCAGGCTGCTGTGACCTCACAAGAACAGCCAGCAGCCAGGAGCCTGCCACTGGCCTAGGAGGCACTCAGGCTACTGTGACCCCACAAGCACAGCCAGCAGCCAGGAGCCTGACACTGGCCTTGGAGGCACTGAGGCTGCTGTGACCTCAGAAGCACAGCCAGCAGCCATGAGCCTGCCACTGGCCTCGGAGGCACTGAGGATGCTGTGACCTCCCAAGCACAGCCAGCAGCCAGGAGCGTGCCACTGGCCTAGGAGGCACTCAGGCTACTGTGACCTCACAAGCACAGCCAACAGCCATGAACCTGCCACTGGCCTCGGAGGCACTCAGGCTACTGTGACCTCACAAGCACAGCCAGCATGCAGGAGCCTGCCATTGGCCTAGGAGGCACTGAGGCTGCTGTGACCTCACAAGCACAGCCAGCAGCCAGGAGCCTGCCATTGGCCTAGGAGGCACTGAGGCTGCTGTGACCTCACAAGCACAGCCAGCAGCCAGGAGCCTGACACTGGCCTAGGAGGCACTGAGGCTGCTGTGACCTCACAAGCACAGCCAGCAACCAGGAGCCTGCCACTGGCCTAGGAGGCACTGAGGCCGCTGTGACCCCACAAGCACAGCCAGCAGCCATAAGCCTGCCACTGGCCTAGGAGGCACTCAGGCTGCTGTGACCTCACAAGCACAGCTAGCAGCCAGGAGCCTGCCACTCGCCTCGGAGACACTCAGCTTGCTGTGACCGCACAAGCACAGCCAGGAGCCATAAGCCTGCCACTGGCCTAGGAGGCACTCAGGCTGCTGTGACCTCACAAACACAGCCAGCAGCCAGGAGACTGTCATTGGCCTAGGAGGCACTCAGCCTGCTGTGACCTCACAAGCACAGCCAGCACTGTGCGCTGCTCACTACCTATGAGGCACTGAGGCTGCTGTGACCTCACAAGCACAGCCAGCAGCCAAGAGCCTGCGACTGGCCCCAGAGGCACTGAGGATGCTGTGACCTCACAAGCACAGCCAGCAGCCTGCCACTAGCCTAGGAGGCACTGAGGCTGCTGTGACCTCACAAGCACAGGTAGCAGCCATGAGCCTGCCACTGGCCTAGGAGGGACTGAGGCTGCTGTGACCTCACAAGCACAGCCAGCAGACAGGAGCCTGCCACTGGCCTAGGAGGCACTGAGGCTGCTGTGACCGCACAAGCACAGCCAGCAGCCAGGAGCCTGCCACTGGCCTAGGAGGCACTGCGGATGCTGTGACCTCACAAGCACAGCCAGCAGCCAGGAGCCTGCCACTGGCCTAGGAGGCACTCAGGCTGCTGTGACCTCACAGGCACAGGCACCAGCCTTGAGCCTGCCACTGGCCTAGGAGGCACTGAGGCTGCTGTCACCTCACAAGCACAGCCAGCAGCCAGGAGCCTGCCACTGGCCTAGGAGGCACTGAGGCTGCTGTGACATCACAAACACAGCCAGCAGCCAGGAGACTGTCGCTGGCCTAGGAGGCATTCAGGCTGCTGTGACCTCACAAGAACAGCCAGCACCGGGCGCTGCTCACTACCTAAGAGGCACTGAGGCTGCTGTGACCTCACAAGCACAGCCAGCAGCCAGGAGTCTGCCACGGGCCTAGAGGGCACTCAGCCTGCTGTAACCTCACAAGCACAGGCAGCAGCCAGGAGCCTGACACTGGCCTAGGAGGCACTGAGGCTGCTGTCACCTCACAAGCACAGCCAGCAGCCAGGAGCCTGCCACTGTCCTAGGAGGCACTGAGGCTTCTGTGACCTCACAAGCACAGCCAGCAGCCAGGAGCCTGCCACTGGCCTCGCAGGCACTGAGGCTGCTGTGACCTCACAAGCATAGCCAGCATGCAGGAGCCTGCCACTGGCCTGGGAGGCACTGAGGCTGCTGTGACCTCACAAGCACAGCCAGCAGCCAGGAGCCTGCCACTGGCCTAGGAGGCACTCAGGCTGCTGTGACGTCACAAGCACAGCCAGCAGCCACGAGCCTGCCACTGACTGCCCTTTGAGGCACTGAGGGTGCTGTGACCTCACAAGCACAGCCAGCAGCCAGGAGCCTGACACTCGCCTAGGATGCACTCAGGCTGCTGTGACCTCACAAGCACAGCCAGCAGCCAGGAGCCTACCACTGGCCTAGGAGGCACTAAAGCTGCTGTAACCTCACAAGCAGAGCCAGCAACCATGAGCCTACCACTGGCAGGGGAGGCACTGAGGCTGCTGTGACGTCACAAGTACAGCCAGCAGCCATTAGCCTGCCACTGGCCACAGAGGCGTAGAGGCTGCTGTGACCTCACAAGCACAGCCAGCAGCCAGGAGCCTGCCACTGGCCTCGGAGGCACTGAGGCTGCTGTGACGTCACAAGAACAGCCAGCAGCCAGGAGCCTGCCACTGGCCTAGGAGGCAGTGAGGCTGCTGTGACCTCTCAACCACAGCCAGCAGCCAGGAGCCTGCCACTGGCCTCGGAGGCACTGAGACTGCTGTGACCACACAAGCGCAGCCAGCAGCCAGGAGCCTGCCACTGGCCTAGGAGGCACTGAGGCTACTGTGACCTCACAAGCACAGACAGCAGCCAGGAGCCTGCCACTGGCCTAGGAGGCACTGAGGCTGCTGTGAACTCACTAGCACAGCCAGCAGCCAGGAGCCTGCCACTGGCCTAGGAGGCACGGAGGGTGCTTTGACCTCCCAAACACACCAGCAGCCAGGAGCCTGCCACTGGCCTCGGAGGCACTGAGGCTACTGTGACCTTACAAGCACAACCAGCAACCAGGAGCCTGTCACTGGCGCACGACGCACAGAGGCTGCTGTGACGTCACAAGCACCGGCAGCATCCAAGAGCCTGACACTATCCAAGAAGGCACTGAGGCTGTTGTGACCTCACAAGCACAGCCAGCAGCCAGGAGCCTGCCACTGTCCTAGGAGGCACTGAGACTGCTGTGACCTCACAAGCACAGCCAGCAGCCATGAGCCTGCCACTGTCCTAGGAGGCACTGAGACTGCTGTGACCTCACAAGCACAGCCAGCAGCCAGGAGCCTGCCACTGGCCTAGGAGGCACGGAGGCTGCTGTGACCTCACAAGCACAGCCAGCAGCCAGGAGCCTGCCACTGGCCTAGGAGGCAGTGAGGCTGCTGTGACCTCACAAGCACAGCCAGCAGCCAGGAGCCTGCCACTGGCCGAGAAGGCTCTCAGGCTGCTCTGACCTCAGAAGCACAGCCAGCAGCCAGGAGCCTGCCACTGGCCTAGGAGGCACTCAGGCTGCTGTCACTTTAAAAGCACAGCCAGCAAGGTGTGCTGCTCATTACCTTGGAGGCACTGAGGCTGCTGTGACCTGACAAGCACAGCCAGCCGCTACGGGCCTCCACTGGCCTATGAGGCACGGAGGCTACTGTGACCTCACAAGCACGGTCAGCAGCGAGGGGCCTGCCACTGGCCTATGAGGTACACAGACAAATGTGACCTGAAATCGCGGCCAGCTGCCAGGGGCCTGCCACTGCCCCATAAGACACTGAGGCTGCTGTGACCTCACAAGCACAGCCAGCAGCTGTGGGTCTGCCACTGGCCTATGATGCACTGAGGCTGCTGTGACCTGACAAGCACAGACAGCAGCCATTGGCCTCCAAATTCCCGATCAGGTGCTGATGCTGCTGTCAACTCAGAAGCACAGTAAGCAGTCCGGGGCCTGCCACTGCCCTAAAGGGCATGGAGGCTGCTGTGATCTCACAAGCCCAGCGGGCAGCTATGGGCCTGCCACTGCCCTATAGGACACTGAGCCTTCTCTGGCCTCACAAGCCCACCCAGCAGTCACTGGCCCCGAATTGGCATATCAGGCAACAGGACTGCTGTGACCTTACAAGCACGGCCAGCAGGCATGGGCATCCAACTGCCCTATGAGGCCCCGAGACAAACATGACCTCATAACGCAGCCAGCAGGCATGGAGCTGTCACTGGCCTATCAGACAACAGGAGTGCTGTGACCTCACAAGCACAGCCAGCAGCCAGCAACCATGGCATCCAAACCAGCCGATGAGCCACTGAGGCTGATGTCACCTCACAAAAACAGCCAGCACCCATAGGCCTGCCCCTGGCCTATGAGGCAATGTGACTGCTGTGACCTCACAAGCACAGCGAGCAGCCATTGGCCTGCCACTGACCTATCAGGCATTAAGAGTGCTGTCACCTCACAAACACAGCCAGCAGCCAGGAGCCTGCCACTGGCCTAGGAGGCACTCAGGCTTCCGTGAGCTGACAAGCACAGCCAGCAGCCAGGAGCCTGTCACTGGCCTCAGAGGCACGGAGGCTGCTGTGACCTCACAACCACAGCCAGCAGCCAGGACCCTGCCACTGGCCTAGGAGGTTCTCAGGCTGCTCTGACCACACAAGCGCAGCCAGCAGCCATGAGCCTGCCACTGGCCTAGGAGGCACTAAGGCTGCTGTGACCCCACAAGCACAGCCAGAAGCCAGGAGCCTGCCACTGGCGCACGAGGCACTGAGGCTGCTGTGACGTCACAAGCACAGCCAGCAGCCAGGACCCTGCCACTGGCCTAGGAGGCACTGAGACTGCTGTGACCTCACAAGCACAGCCAGCAGCCATGAGCCTGCCACTGCCCTAGGAGGCACTCAGGCTGCTGTGACCTCACAAGAACAGGCAGCAGCCAGGAGCCTGCCACTGGTCTAGGAGTCACTCAGGCTGCTGTGACCTCACAAGCACAGCCAGCAGCCAGGAGCCTGACACTGGCCTTGGAGGCACTGAGTCTGCTGTGACGTCACAAGCACAGCCAGCAGCCAGGAGCCTGCCACTGGCCTAGGAGGCACTGAGGCTGCTGTGACCTCACAAGCACAGGTAGCAGCCATGAGCCTGCCACTGGCCTAGGAGGGACTGAGGCTGCTGTGACCTCACAAGCACAGCCAGCAGACAGGAGCCTGCCACTGGCCTAGGAGGCACTGAGGCTGCTGTGACCGCACAAGCACAGCCAGCAGCCAGGAGCCTGCCACTGGCCTAGGAGGCACTGCGGATGCTGTGACCTCACAAGCACAGCCAGCAGCCAGGAGCCTGCCACTGGCCTAGGAGGCACTCAGGCTGCTGTGACCTCACAGGCACAGGCACCAGCCTTGAGCCTGCCACTGGCCTAGGAGGCACTGAGGCTGCTGTCACCTCACAAGCACAGCCAGCAGCCAGGAGCCTGCCACTGGCCTAGGAGGCACTGAGGCTGCTGTGACATCACAAACACAGCCAGCAGCCAGGAGACTGTCGCTGGCCTAGGAGGCACTCAGGCTGCTGTGACCTCACAAGAACAGCCAGCACCGGGCGCTGCTCACTACCTATGAGGCACTGAGGCTGCTGTGATCTCACAAGCACAGCCAGCAGCCAGGAGTCTGCCACGGGCCTAGAGGGCACTCAGCCTGCTGTAACCTCACAAGCACAGGCAGCAGCCAGGAGCCTGACACTGGCCTAGGAGGCACTGAGGCTGCTGTCACCTCACAAGCACAGCCAGCAGCCAGGAGCCTGCCACTGTCCTAGGAGGCACTGAGGCTTCTGTGACCTCACAAGCACAGCCAGCAGCCAGGAGCCTGCCACTGGCCTCGCAGGCACTGAGGCTGCTGTGACCTCACAAGCATAGCCAGCATGCAGGAGCCTGCCACTGGCCTGGGAGGCACTGAGGCTGCTGTGACCTCACAAGCACAGCCAGCAGCCAGGAGCCTGCCACTGGCCTAGGAGGCACTCAGGCTGCTGTGACGTCACAAGCACAGCCAGCAGCCACGAGCCTGCCACTGCCCTTTGAGGCACTGAGGGTGCTGTGACCTCACAAGCACAGCCAGCAGCCAGGAGCCTGCCACTCGCCTAGGATGCACTCAGGCTGCTGTGACCTCACAAGCACAGCCAGCAGCCAGGAGCCTACCACTGGCCTAGGAGGCACTAAAGCTGCTGTAACCTCACAAGCAGAGCCAGCAACCATGAGCCTACCACTGGCAGGGGAGGCACTGAGGCTGCTGTGACGTCACAAGTACAGCCAGCAGCCATTAGCCTGCCACTGGCCACAGAGGCGTAGAGGCTGCTGTGACCTCACAAGCAAAGCCAGCAGCCAGGAGCCTGCCACTGGCCTCGGAGGCACTGAGGCTGCTGTGACGTCACAAGAACAGCCAGCAGCCAGGAGCCTGCCACTGGCCTAGGAGGCAGTGAGGCTGCTGTGACCTCTCAACCACAGCCAGCAGCCAGGAGCCTGCCACTGGCCTCGGAGGCACTGAGACTGCTGTGACCACACAAGCGCAGCCAGCAGCCAGGAGCCTGCCACTGGCCTAGGAGGCACTGAGGCTACTGTGACCTCACAAGCACAGACAGCAGCCAGGAGCCTGCCACTGGCCTAGGAGGCACTGAGGCTGCTGTGAACTCACAAGCACAGCCAGCAGCCAGGAGCCTGCCACTGGCCTAGGAGGCACTCAGGCTGCTGTGACCTCACAAGCACACCAGCAGCCAGGAGCCTGCCACTGGCCTCGGAGGCACTGAGGCTACTGTGACCTTACAAGCACAACCAGCAACCAGGAGCCTGTCACTGGCGCACGACGCACAGAGGCTGCTGTGACGTCACAAGCACCGGCAGCATCCAAGAGCCTGACACTATCCAAGAAGGCACTGAGGCTGTTGTGACCTCACAAGCACAGCCAGCAGCCAGGAGCCTGCCACTGGCCTAGGAGGCACTGAGGCTGCTGTGACCTCACAAGCACAGCCAGCAGCCATGAGCCTGCCACTGTCCTAGGAGGCACTGAGACTGCTGTGACCTCACAAGCACAGCCAGCAGCCAGGAGCCTGCCACTGGCCTAGGAGGCACGGAGGCTGCTGTGACCTCACAAGCACAGCCAGCAGCCAGGAGCCTGCCACTGGCCTAGGAGGCAGTGAGGCTGCTGTGACCTCACAAGCACAGCCAGCAGCCAGGAGCCTGCCACTGGCCGAGAAGGCTCTCAGGCTGCTCTGACCTCAGAAGCACAGCCAGCAGCCAGGAGCCTGCCACTGGCCTAGGAGGCACTCAGGCTGCTGTCACTTTAAAAGCACAGCCAGCAAGGTGTGCTGCTCATTACCTTGGAGGCACTGAGGCTGCTGTGACCTGACAAGCACAGCCAGCCGCTACGGGCCTCCACTGGCCTATGAGGCACGGAGGCTACTGTGACCTCACAAGCACGGTCAGCAGCGAGGGGCCTGCCACTGGCCTATGAGGTACACAGACAAATGTGACCTGAAATCGCGGCCAGCTGCCAGGGGCCTGCCACTGCCCCATAAGACACTGAGGCTGCTGTGACCTCACAAGCACAGCCAGCAGCTGTGGGTCTGCCACTGGCCTATGATGCACTGAGGCTGCTGTGACCTGACAAGCACAGACAGCAGCCATTGGCCTCCAAATTCCCGATCAGGTGCTGATGCTGCTGTCAACTCAGAAGCACAGTAAGCAGTCCGGGGCCTGCCACTGCCCTAAAGGGCATGGAGGCTGCTGTGATCTCACAAGCCCAGCGGGCAGCTATGGGCCTGCCACTGCCCTATAGGACACTGAGCCTTCTCTGGCCTCACAAGCCCACCCAGCAGTCACTGGCCCCGAATTGGCATATCACGCAACAGGACTGCTGTGACCTTACAAGCACGGCCAGCAGGCATGGGCATCCAACTGCCCTATGAGGCCCCGAGACAAACATGACCTCATAACGCAGCCAGCAGGCATGGAGCTGTCACTGGCCTATCAGACAACAGGAGTGCTGTGACCTCACAAGCACAGCCAGCAGCCAGCAACCATGGCATCCAAACCAGCCGATGAGCCACTGAGGCTGCTGTCACCTCACAAAAACAGCCAGCACCCAGAGGCCTGCCACTGGCCTATGAGGCAATGTGACTGCTGTGACCTCACAAGCACAGCGAGCAGCCATTGGCCTGCCACTGACCTATCAGGCATTAAGAGTGCTGTCACCTCACAAACACAGCCAGCAGCCAGGAGCCTGCCACTGGCCTAGGAGGCACTCAGGCTTCCGTGAGCTGACAAGCACAGCCAGCAGCCAGGAGCCTGCCACTGCCCTAGGAGGCACGGAGGCTGCTGTGACCTCACAACCACAGCCAGCAGCCAGGACCCTGCCACTGGCCTAGGAGGTTCTCAGGCTGCTCTGACCACACAAGCGCAGCCAGCAGCCATGAGCCTGCCACTGGCCTAGGAGGCACTAAGGCTGCTGTGACCCCACAAGCACAGCCAGAAGCCAGGAGCCTGCCACTGGCGCACGAGGCACTGAGGCTGCTGTGACGTCACAAGCACAGCCAGCAGCCAGGACCCTGCCACTGGCCTAGGAGGCACTGAGACTGCTGTGACCTCACAAGCACAGCCAGCAGCCATGAGCCTGCCACTGCCCTAGGAGGCACTCAGGCTGCTGTGACCTCACAAGAACAGGCAGCAGCCAGGAGCCTGCCACTGGTCTAGGAGTCACTCAGGCTGCTGTGACCTCACAAGCACAGCCAGCAGCCAGGAGCCTGACACTGGCCTTGGAGGCACTGAGTCTGCTGTGACGTCACAAGCACAGCCAGCAGCCAGGAGCCTGCCACTGGCCTAGGAGGCACTGAGGCTGCTGTGACCTCACAAGCACAGCCAGCAGCCAGGAGCCTGACACTGGCCTGGGAGGCACTGAGGCTGCTGTGACCTCACAAGCACAGCCAGCAGCCAGGAGCCTGCCACTGGCCTAGGAGGCACGGAGGCTGCTGTGAACTCACAACCACAGCCAGCAGCCAGGACCCTGCCACTGGCCTAGGAGGCACTGAGACTGCTGTGACCACACAAGCGCAGCCAGCAGCCAGGAGCCTGCCACTGGCCTAGGAGGCACTCAGGCTGCTGTGACCTCACAAGCACAGCCAGAAGCCAGGAGCCTGCCACTGGCGCACGAGGCACTGAGGCTGCTGTGACGTCACAAGCACAGCCAGCAGCCAGGACCCTGCCACTGGCCTAGGAGGCACTGAGACTGCTGTGACCTCACAAGCACAGCCAGCAGCCATGAGCCTGCCACTGGTCTAGGAGGCACTCAGGCTGCTGTGACGTCACAAGCGCAGCCAGGAGCCTGCCACTGGCCTAGGAGGCACTGAGGCTGCTGTGACCTCACAAGCACAGCCAGCAGCCATGAGCCTGCCACTGGCCTAGGAGGCACTGAGGCTGCTGTGACCTCCCAAGCACAGGCAGCAGCCAGGAGCCTGCCACTGGCCTAGGAGGCACTGAGGCTGCTGTGACCTCACAAGCGCAGCCAGCAGCCATGAGCCTGCCACTGGCCTAGGAGGCACTCAGGCTGCTGTGACCTCACAAGCACAGTTATTAGCCAGGAGCCTGCCACTGGCCTAGGAGGCACTGACGCTACTGAGACCTCACAAGCACAGCCAGCAGCCAGCAGCATGCCACTGGCCTCGAAGGCATGAGGCTGCTGTGAATTCACTAGCATAGCCAGCAGCCAGGAGCCTGCCACTGGCCTAGGAGGCAGTGAGGCTGCTGTGACCTCCCAAACACAGCCAGCAGCCAGGAGCCTGCCACTGGCCTAGGAGGCACTGAGGCTAGTGTGACCTCACAAGAACAACCAGCAACCAGGAACCTGTCACTGGCGCACGAGGCACTGAGGCTGCTGTGACCTCCCAAGCACAGCCAGCAGCCAGGACCCTGCCACTGGCCTAGGAGGCACTGAGGCTACTGTGACCTCCCAAACACAGCCAGCATGCAGGAGCCTGCCATTGGCCTAGGAGGCACTGAGGCTGCTGTGACCTCACAAGCCCAGCCAGCAGCCAGGAGCCTGATACTGGCCTAGGAGGCACTGAGGCTGCTCTGACCTGACAAGCACAGCCAGCAGCCAGGAGCCTGACACTGGCCTAGGGGGCCGTCAACCTGCTGTGACCTCACAAGCACAGCCAGCAGCCATGAGCCTGCCACTGTCCTAGGAGGCACAGAGGCTGCTGTGACCTCACAAGCACAGCCAGCAGCCAGGAGCCTGCCACTGGCCTAGGAGGCACTGAGGCTGTTGTGACCTCACAAGCACAGCCAGAAGCCAGGAGCCTGCCACTGGTCTTGGAGGCACTGAGGCTGCTGTGACGTCACAAGCACAGCCAGCAGCCAGGACCCTGCCACTGGCCTAGGAGGCACTGAGACTGCTGTGACCTCACAAGCACAGCCAGCAGCCAGGAGCCTGCCACTGCCCTAGGAGGCACTCAGGCTGCTGTGACCTCACAAGAACAGCCAGCAGCCAGGAGCCTGCCACTGGTCTAGGAGGCACTCAGGCTGCTGTGACCTTACAAGCACAGCCAGCAGCCAGGAGCCTGACACTGGCCTAGGAGGCACTGAGGCTGCTGTGACCTCACAAGCACAGCCAGCAGCCATGAGCCTGCCACTGCCCTAGGAGGCACTCAGGTTTCCGTGAGCTGACATGCACAGCCAGCAGCCAGGAGCCTGACACTGGCCTGGGAGGCACTGAGGCTGCTGTGACCTCACAAGCACAGCCAGCAGCCATGAGCCTGCCACTGGCCTAGGAGGCACTGAGGCTGCTGTGACCTCACCAGCACAGCCAGCAGCCAGGAGCCTGACACTGGCCTTGGAGGCACTGAGGCTGCTGTGACCTCACAAGCACAGCCAGCAGCCAGGAGCCTGACACTGTCCTAGGAGGCACTGAGGCTTCTGAGAGCTCACAAGCACAGCCAGCAGCCATAAGCCTGCCACTGTCCTAGGAGGCACTGAGGCTGCTGTGACCTCACAAGCACAGCCAGCAGCCAGGAGCCTGCCACTGGCCTAGGAGGCACTCAGGCTTCCGTGAGCTGACAAGCACAGCCAGCAGCCAGGAGCCTGCCACTGGCCTAGGAGGCACGGAGGCTGCTGTGAACTCACAACCACAGCCAGCAGCCAGGACCCTGCCACTGGCCTAGGAGGCACTGAGACTGCTGTGACCACACAAGCGCAGCCAGCAGCCATGAGCCTGCCACTGGCCTAGGAGGCACTCAGGCTGCTGTGACCCCACAAGCACAGCCAGCAGCCAGGAGCCTGCCACTGGCGCACGAGGCACTGAAGCTGCTGTGACGTCACAAGCACAGCCAGCAGCCAGGACCCTGCCACTGCCCTTTGAGGCACTGAGGGTGCTTTGACCTCACAAGCACAGCCAGCAGCCAGGAGCCTGACACTGGCCTTGGAGGCACTGAGGCTGCTGTGACCTCACAAGCACAGCCAGCAGCCAGGAGCCTGACACTGGCCTTGGAGGCACTGAGGCTGCTGTGACCTCACAAGCACAGCCAGCAGCCATGAGCCTGCCACTGGCCTAGGAGGCACTCAGGCTTCCGTGAGCTGACAAGCGCAGCCAGCAGCCAGGAGCCTGCCACTGGCCTAGGAGGCACTGAGGCTGCTGTGACCTCCCAAGCACAGGCAGCAGCCAGGAGCCTGCCACTGGCCTAGGAGGCACTGAGGCTGCTGTGACCTCACAAGCGCAGCCAGCAGCCATGAGCCTGCCACTGGCCTAGGAGGCACTGAGGCTGCTGTCACCTCACAAGCACAGTTATTAGCCAGGAGCCTGCCACTGGCCTAGGAGGCACTGACGCTACTGAGACCTCACAAGCACAGCCAGCAGCCAGCAGCATGCCACCGGCCTCTAAGGCACTGAGGCTGCTGTGAATTCACTAGCACAGCCAGCAGCCAGGAGCCTGCCACTGGCCTAGGAGGCACTGAGGGTGCTGTGCCCTCCCAAACACAGCCAGCAGCCAGGAGCCTGCCACTGGTGCACGAGGCACTGAGGCTGCTGTGACCTCACAAGAACAACCAGCAACCAGGAGCCTGTCACTGGCGCACAAGGCACTGAGGCTGCTGTGACCTCACAAGCACAGCCAGCAGCCAGGACCCAGCCACTGGCCTAGGAGGCACTGAGGCTACTGTGACCTCACAAGCACAGCCAGCATGCAGGAGCCTGCCATTGGCCTAGGAGGCACTGAGGCTGCTGTGACCTCACAAGCCCAGCCAGCAGCCAGGAGCCTGATACTGGCCTAGGAGGCACTGAGGCTGCTCTGACCTGACAAGCACAGCCAGCAGCCAGGAGCCTGACACTGGCCTAGGAGGCCTTAAACCTGCTGTGACCTCACAAGCACAGCCAGGAGCCATGAGCCTGCCACTGGCCTCGGAGGCACTGAGGCTGCTGTGACCTCACAAGCACAGCCAGCAGCCATGAGCCTGCCACTGTCCTAGGAGGAACTCAGGCTGTTGTGACCTCACAAGCACAGCCAGCAGCCAGGAGCCTGACACTGGCCTAGGAGGCACTGAGGCTGCTGTGACCTCACAACCACAGCCAGCAGCCAGGAGCCTGCCACTGGCCTAGGAGGCACTGAGACTGCTGTGACCACACAAGCGCAGCCAGCAGCCATGAGCCTGCCACTGGCCTAGGAGGCACTGAGGCTACTGTGACCTCACAAGCACAACCAGCAACCAGGAGCCTGTCACTGGCCTTGGAGGCACTGAGGCTGCTGTGAACTCACTAGCACAGCCAGCAGCCAGGAGCCTGCCACTGGCCTAGGAGGCACGGAGGGTGCTTTGACCTCCCAAACACAGCCAGCAGCCAGGAGCCTGCCACTGGCCTAGGAGGCACTGAGGCTACTGTGACCTCACAAGCACAACCAGCAACCAGGAGCCTGTCACTGGCCTCAGAGGCACTGAGGCTGCTGTGAACTCACTAGCACAGCCAGCATCCAGGAGCCTGCCACTGGCCTAGGAGGCACTGAGACTGCTGTGACCTCACAAGCACAGCCAGCAGCCAGGAGCCTGCCACTGGCCTCGCAGGCACTGAGGCTGCTGTGACGTCACAAGCATAGCCAGCATGCAGGAGCCTGCCACTGGCCTGGGAGGCACTGAGGCTGCTGTGACCTCACAAGCACAGCCAGCAGCCAGGAGCCTGCCACTGGCCTAGGAGGCACTCAGGCTGCTGTGACGTCACAAGCACAGCCAGCAGCCACGAGCCTGCCACTGGCCTAGGAGCCACTGATGCTGCTGTGACCTCACAAGCACAGCCAGCAGCCAGGAGCCTACCACTGTCCTACGAGGCACTGAGACTGCTGTGACCTCACAAGCACAGCCAGCAGCCAGGAGCCTGCCACTGTCCTAGGAGGCACTGAGGCTGCTGTGACCTCACAAGCACAGCCAGCAGCCATGAGCCTGCCACTGGCCTAGGAGGCACTCAGGCTGCTGTGACCTCACAAGCACAGCCAGCAGCCAGGAGCCTGCCACTGGCCTAGGAGGCACTGAGGCTGCTGTGACCTCACAAGCACAGCCAGCAGCCATGAGCCTGCCACTGGCCTAGGAGGCACTGAGGCTGCTGTGACCTCCCAAGCACAGGCAGCAGCCAGGAGCCTGCCACTGGCCTAGGAGGCACTGAGGCTGCTGTGACCTCACAAGCGCAGCCAGCAGCCATGAGCCTGCCACTGGCCTAGGAGGCACTCAGGCTGCTGTGACCTCACAAGCACAGTTATTAGCCAGGAGCCTGCCACTGGCCTAGGAGGCACTGACGCTACTGAGACCTCACAAGCACAGCCAGCAGCCAGCAGCATGCCACTGGCCTCGAAGGCATGAGGCTGCTGTGAATTCACTAGCATAGCCAGCAGCCAGGAGCCTGCCACTGGCCTAGGAGGCACTGAGGGTGCTGTGACCTCCCAAACACAGCCAGCAGCCAGGAGCCTGCCACTGGCCTAGGAGGCACTGAGGCTAGTGTGACCTCACAAGAACAACCAGCAACCAGGAACCTGTCACTGGCGCACGAGGCACGGAGGCTGCTGTGACCTCCCAAGCACAGCCAGCAGCCAGGACCCTGCCACTGGCCTAGGAGGCACTGAGGCTACTGTGACCTCCCAAACACAGCCAGCATGCAGGAGCCTGCCATTGGCCTAGGAGGCACTGAGGCTGCTGTGACCTCACAAGCCCAGCCAGCAGCCAGGAGCCTGATACTGGCCTAGGAGGCACTGAGGCTGCTCTGACCTGACAAGCACAGCCAGCAGCCAGGAGCCTGACACTGGCCTAGGGGGCCTTCAACCTGCTGTGACCTCACAAGCACAGCCAGCAGCCATGAGCCTGCCACTGTCATAGGAGGCACAGAGGCTGCTGTGACCTCACAAGCACAGCCAGCAGCCAGGAGCCTGCCACTGGCCTAGGAGGCACTGAGGCTGCTGTGACCTCACAAGCACAGCCAGAAGCCAGGAGCCTGCCACTGGTCTTGGAGGCACTGAGGCTGCTGTGACGTCACAAGCACAGCCAGCAGCCAGGACCCTGCCACTGGCCTAGGAGGCACTGAGACTGCTGTGACCTCACAAGCACAGCCAGCAGCCAGGAGCCTGCCACTGCCCTAGGAGGCACTCAGGCTGCTGTGACCTCACAAGAACAGCCAGCAGCCAGGAGCCTGCCACTGGTCTAGGAGGCACTCAGGCTGCTGTGACCTTACAAGCACAGCCAGCAGCCAGGAGCCTGACACTGGCCTTGGAGGCACTGAGGCTGCTGTGACCTCACAAGCACAGCCAGCAGCCATGAGCCTGCCACTGCCCTAGGAGGCACTCAGGTTTCCGTGAGCTGACATGCACAGCCAGCAGCCAGGAGCCTGACACTGGCCTGGGAGGCACTGAGGCTGCTGTGACCTCACAAGCACAGCCAGCAGCCATGAGCCTGCCACTGGCCTAGGAGGCACTGAGGCTGCTGTGACCTCACCAGCACAGCCAGCAGCCAGGAGCCTGACACTGGCCTGGGAGGCACTGAGGCTGCTGTGACCTCACAAGCACAGCCAGCAGCCAGGAGCCTGACACTGTCCTAGGAGGCACTGAGGCTTCTGAGAGCTCACAAGCACAGCCAGCAGCCATAAGCCTGCCACTGTCCTAGGAGGCACTGAGGCTGCTGTGACCTCACAAGCACAGCCAGCAGCCAGGAGCCTGCCACTGGCCTAGGAGGCACTCAGGCTTCCGTGAGCTGACAAGCACAGCCAGCAGCCAGGAGCCTGCCACTGGCCTAGGAGGCACGGAGGCTGCTGTGAACTCACAACCACAGCCAGCAGCCAGGACCCTGCCACTGGCCTAGGAGGCACTGAGACTGCTGTGACCACACAAGCGCAGCCAGCAGCCATGAGCCTGCCACTGGCCTAGGAGGCACTCAGGCTGCTGTGACCCCACAAGCACAGCCAGCAGCCAGGAGCCTGCCACTGGCGCACGAGGCACTGAAGCTGCTGTGACGTCACAAGCACAGCCAGCAGCCAGGACCCTGCCACTGCCCTTTGAGGCACTGAGGGTGCTTTGACCTCACAAGCA
This sequence comes from Dromaius novaehollandiae, assembly GCF_036370855.1. NCBI lineage: Eukaryota > Metazoa > Chordata > Aves > Casuariiformes > Dromaiidae > Dromaius > Dromaius novaehollandiae. Next base: position 3,036,379 of record NC_088103.1, on the reverse strand, counting down.
CAGCCAGCAGCCATGAGCCTGCCACTGGTCTAGGAGGCACTCAGGCTGCTGTGACCTCACAAGCACAGCCAGCAGCCAGGAGCCTGACACTGGCCTTGGAGGCACTGAGGCTGCTGTGACCTCACAAGCACAGCCAGCAGCCATGAGCCTGCCACTGCCCTAGGAGGCACTCAGGCTTCCGTGAGCTGACATGCACAGCCAGCAGCCAGGAGCCTGCCACTGGCCTAGGAGGCACTGAGGCTGCTGTGACCTCCCAAGCACAGGCAGCAGCCAGGAGCCTGCCACTGGCCTAGGAGGCACTGAGGCTGCTGTGACCTCACAAGCGCAGCCAGCAGCCATGAGCCTGCCACTGGCCTAGGAGGCACTGAGGCTGCTGTCACCTCACAAGCACAGTTATTAGCCAGGAGCCTGCCACTGGCCTAGGAGGCACTGACGCTACTGAGACCTCACAAGCACAGCCAGCAGCCAGCAGCATGCCACCGGCCTCGAAGGCACTGAGGCTGCTGTGAATTCACTAGCACAGCCAGCAGCCAGGAGCCTGCCACTGGCCTAGGAGGCACTGAGGGTGCTGTGACCTCCCAAACACAGCCAGCAGCCAGGAGCCTGCCACTGGTGCACGAGGCACTGAGGCTAGTGTGACCTCACAAGAACAACCAGCAACCAGGAGCCTGTCACTGGCGCACGAGGCACTGAGGCTGCTGTGACCTCACAAGCACAGCCAGCAGCCAGGACCCAGCCACTGGCCTAGGAGGCACTGAGGCTACTGTGACCTCACAAGCACAGCCAGCATGCAGGAGCCTGCCATTGGCCTAGGAGGCACTGAGGCTGCTGTGACCTCACAAGCCCAGCCAGCAGCCAGGAGCCTGATACTGGCCTAGGAGGCACTGAGGCTGCTCTGACCTGACAAGCACAGCCAGCAGCCAGCAGCCTGACACTGGCCTAGGAGGCCTTAAACCTGCTGTGACCTCACAAGCACAGCCAGGAGCCATGAGCCTGCCACTGGCCTCGGAGGCACTGAGGCTGCTGTGACCTCACAAGCACAGCCAGCATGCAGGAGCCTGCCACTGTCCTAGGAGGAACTCAGGCTGTTGTGACCTCACAAGCACAGCCAGCAGCCAGGAGCCTGACACTGGCCTAGGAGGCACTGAGGCTGCTGTGACCTCACAACCACAGCCAGCAGCCAGGAGCCTGCCACTGGCCTAGGAGGCACTGAGACTGCTGTGACCACACAAGCGCAGCCAGCAGCCATGAGCCTGCCACTGGCCTAGGAGGCACTGAGGCTACTGTGACCTCACAAGCACAACCAGCAACCAGGAGCCTGTCACTGGCCTTGGAGGCACTGAGGCTGCTGTGAACTCACTAGCACAGCCAGCAGCCAGGAGCCTGCCACTGGCCTAGGAGGCACGGAGGGTGCTTTGACCTCCCAAACACAGCCAGCAGCCAGGAGCCTGCCACTGGCCTAGGAGGCACTGAGGCTACTGTGACCTCACAAGCACAACCAGCAACCAGGAGCCTGTCACTGTCCTAGGAGGCACTGAGGCTGCTGTGAACTCACTAGCACAGCCAGCATCCAGGAGCCTGCCACTGGCCTAGGAGGCACTGAGACTGCTGTGACCTCACAAGCACAGCCAGCAGCCAGGAGCCTGCCACTGGCCTCGCAGGCACTGAGGCTGCTGTGACGTCACAAGCATAGCCAGCATGCAGGAGCCTGCCACTGGCCTGGGAGGCACTGAGGCTGCTGTGACCTCACAAGCACAGCCAGCAGCCAGGAGCCTGCCACTGGCCTAGGAGGCACTCAGGCTGCTGTGACGTCACAAGCACAGCCAGCAGCCACGAGCCTGCCACTGGCCGAGGAGAGACTGATGCTGCTGTGACCTCACAAGCACAGCCAGCAGCCAGGAGCCTACCACTGTCCTACGAGGCACTGAGACTGCTGTGACCTCACAAGCACAGCCAGCAGCCAGGAGCCTGCCACTGTCCTAGGAGGCACTGAGGCTGCTGTGACCTCACAAGCACAGCCAGCAGCCATGAGCCTGCCACTGGCCTAGGAGGCACTGAGGCTGCTGTGACCGCACAAGCACAGCCAGCAGCCAGGAGCCTGACACTGTCCTAGGAGGCACTGAGGCTGCTGTGACCTCACAAGCACAGCCAGCAGCCAGGAGCCTGCCACTGGCGCACGAGGCACTGAGGCTGCTGTGACGTCACAAGCACAGCCAGCAGCCAGGACCCTGCCACTGTCCTAGGAGGCACTGAGGCTTCTGAGAGCTCACAAGCACAGCCAGCAGCCATAAGCCTGCCACTGTCCTAGGAGGCACTGAGGCTGCTGTGACCTCACAAGCACAGCCAGCAGCCATGAGCCTGCCACTGGCCTAGGAGGCACTCAGGCTTCCGTGAGCTGACAAGCACAGCCAGCAGCCAGCAGCCTGCCACTGGCCTAGGAGGCACCGAGGCTGCTGTGACCTCACCAGCACAGCCAGCAGCCAGGACCCTGCCACTGGCCTAGGAGGCACTGAGACTGCTGTGACCACACAAGCGCAGCCAGCAGCCATGAGCCTGCCACTGGCCTTGGAGGCACTGAGGCTGCTGTGACCTCCCAAGCTTGGGCAGCAGCCAGGAGCCTGCCACTGGCCTCAGAGGCACTGAGGCTGCTGTGACCTCACAACCACAGCCAGCAGCTAGGAGCCTGCCACTGGCCTAGGAGGCACTGAGACTGCTGTGACCACACAAGCGCAGCCAGCAGCCATGAGCCTGCCACTGGCCTAGGAGGCACTGAGGCTACTGTGACCTCACAACCACAGCCAGCAGCCAGGAGCCTGTCACTGGCCTCAGAGGCACTGAGGCTGCTGTGAACTCACTAGCACAACCAGCAGCCAGGAGCCTGCCACTGGCCTAGGAGGCACGGAGGGTGCTTTGACCTCCCAAACACAGCCAGCAGCCAGGAGCCTGCCACTGGCCTCGGAGGCACTGAGGCTACTGTGACCTCACAAGCACAACCAGCAACCAGGAGCCTGTCACTGGCGCACGACGCACTGAGGCTGCTGTGACGTCACAAGCACTGCCAGCATCCAAGATCCTGACACTATCCAAGAAGGCACTGAGGCTGCTGTGACCTCACAAGCACAGCCAGCAGCCAGGAGCCTGCCACTGTCCTAGGAGGCACTGAGGCTGCTGTGACCTCACAAGCACAGCCAGCAGCCATGAGCCTGCCACTGTCCTACGAGGCACTGAGACTGCTGTGACCTCACAAGCACAGCCAGCAGCCAGGAGCCTGCCACTGGCCTCGGAGGCACTGAGGCTACTGTGACCTCACAAGCACAGCCAGCAGCCAGGAGCCTGACACTGGCCTGTGAGGCACTGAGGCTGCTGTGACCTCACAAGCACAGCCAGCAGCCAGGAGCCTGCCACTGGCCTAGGAGGCACTCAGGCTGCTGTGACCTCACAAGCACAGCCAGCAGCCAGGAGCCTGCCACTGTCCTAGGAGGCACTGAGGCTTCTGAGAGCTCACAAGCACAGCCAGCAGCCATAAGCCTGCCACTGTCCTAGGAGGCACTGAGGCTGCTGTGACCTCACAAGCACAGCCAGCAGCCAGGAGCCTGCCACTGGCCTAGGAGGCACTCAGGCTTCTGTGAGCTGACAAGCACAGCCAGCAGCCAGGAGCCTGCCACTGGCCTAGGAGGCACTGAGGCTGCTGTGACCTCACAAGCACAGCCAGCAGCCAGGACCCTGCCACTGGCCTAGGAGGCTCTCAGGCTGCTGTGACCACACAAGCGCAGCCAGCAGCCATGAGCCTGCCACTGGCCTAGGAGGCACTAAGGCTGCTGTGACCCCACAAGCACAGCCAGAAGCCAGGAGCCTGCCACTGGCGCACGGGGCACTGAGGCTGCTGTGACCTCACAAGCACAGCCAGCAGCCAGGACCCTGCCACTGGCCTAGGAGGCACTGAGACTGCTGTGACCTCACAAGCACAGCCAGCAGCCATGAGCCTGCCACTGTCCTAGGAGGCACTGAGACTGCTGTGACCTCACAAGAACAGCCAGCAGCCAGGAGCCTGCCACTGGTCTAGGAGGCACTCAGGCTGCTGTGACCTCACAAGCACAGCCAGCAGCCAGGAGCCTGACACTGGCCTTGGAGGCACTGAGGCTGCAGTGACCTCACGAGCACAGCCAGCAGCCATGAGCCTGCCACTGCCCTAGGAGCCACTCAGGCTTCCGTGAGCTGACATGCACAGCCAACAGCCAGGAGCCTGCCACTGGCCTAGGAGGCACTGAGGCTTCTGAGAGCTCACAAGCACAGGCACCAGCCAGCAGCATGCCACTGGCCTCGAAGGCACTGAGGCTGCTGTGAATTCACTAGCACAGCCAGCAGCCAGGAGCCTGCCACTGGCCTTGGAGGCACTGAGGGTGCTGTGACCTGACAAGCACAGCCAGCAGCCAGGAGCCTGCCACTGGCGCACGAGGCACTGAGGCTAGTGTGACCTCACAAGAACAACCAGCAACCAGGAGCCTGTCACTGGCGCACGAGGCACTGAGGCTGCTGTGACCTCCCAAGCACAGCCAGCAGCCAGGAGCGTGCCACTGGCCTAGGAGGCACTGAGGCTACTGTGACCTCACAAGCACAGCCAACAGCCATGAACCTGCCACGGGCCTAGGAGGCACTCAGGCTACTGTGACCTCACAAGCACAGCCAGCATGCAGGAGCCTGCCATTGGCCTAGGAGGCACTGAAGCTGCTGTGACCTCACAAGCCCAGCCAGCAGCCAGGAGCCTGATACTGGCCTAGGAGGCACTCAGGCTGCTCTGACCTCACAAGCACAGCCAGCAGCCAGGAGCCTGACACTGGCCTAGGAGGCCTTCAACCTGCTGTGACCTCACAAGCACAGCCAGCAGCCAGGAGCCTGCCACTGGCCTAGGAGGCTCTCAGGCTGCTGTGACCTCACAAGAACGGCCAGCAGCCATGAGCCTGCCACTGGTCTAGGAGGCACTCAGGCTGCTGTGACCTGACAAGCACAGCCAGCAGCCAGGAGCCTGACACTGGCCTTGGAGGCACTGAGGCTGCTGTGACCTCACAAGCACAGCCAGCAGCCATGAGCCTGCCACTGGCCTCGGAGGCACTGAGGCTGCTGTGACCTCACAAGCACAGCCAGCAGCCAGGAGCGTGACACTGGCCTATGAGGCACTGAGGATGCTGTGACATCACAAGCACAGCCAGCAGCCATGAGCCTGCCACTGTCCTAGGAGGCACTAAGGCTGCTGTGACCTCACAAGCACAGCCAGCAGCTAGGAGCCTGCCACTGGCCTAGGAGGCACTGAGGCTGCTGTGACCTCACAAGCACAGCCAGCAGCCAGGAGCCTGACACTGGCCTAGGAGGCACTGAGGCTGCTGTGACCTCACAAGCACAGCCAGCAGCCAGGAGCCTGCCACTGGCCTTGGAGGCACTGAGGCTGCTATGACCTCACAAGCACAGCCAGCAGCCATGAGCCTGCCACTCTCCTAGGAGGCACTGAGACTGCTGTGACCTCACAAGCACAGCCAGCAGCCAGGAGCCTGCCACTGGCCTAGGAGGCACTGAGGCTGCTGTGACCTCCCAAGCACAGGCAGCAGCCAGGAGCCTGCCACTGGCCTAGGAGGCAGTGAGGCTGCTGTGACCTCACAAGCACAGCCAGCAGCTAGGAGCCTGCCACTGGCCTATGAGGCACTGAGACTGCTGTGACCACACAAGCGCAGCCAGCAGCCAGGAGCCTGCCACTGGCCTAGGAGGCACTGAGGCTTCTGAGAGCTCACAAGCACAGCCAGCAGCCAGGAGCCTGCCACTGTCCCAGGAGGCACTCAGGCTGCTGTGACCTCACAAGCACAGCCAGCAGCCAGGACCCTGCCACTGGCCTAGGAGGCACTGAGGCTGCTGTGACCTCACAAGCACAGCCAGCAGCCAGGAGCCTGTCACTGGCCTCAGAGGCACTGAGGCTGCTGTGAACTCACTAGCACAGCCAGCAGCCAGGAGCCTGACACTGGCCTAGGAGGCACAGAGGGTGCTTTGACCTCCCAAACACAGCCAGCAGCCAGGAGCCTGCCACTGGCCCCGGAGGCACTGAGGCTACTGTGACCTCACAAGCACAACCAGCAACCAGGAGCCTGTCACTGGCGCACGACGCACTGAGGCTGCTGTGACGTCACAAGCACTGCCAGCATCCAAGAGCCTGACACTATCCAAGAAGGCACTGAGGCTGCTGTGACCTCACAAGCACAGCCAGCAGCCAGGAGCCTGCCACTGGCCTAGGAGGCACTGAGGCTGCTGTGACCTCACAAGCACAGCCAGCAGCCAGGAGCCTGCCACTGTCCTACGAGGCACTGAGACTGCTGTGACCTCACAAGCACAGCCAGCAGCCAGGAGCCTGACACTGGCCTGGGAGGCACTGAGGCTGCTGTGACCTCACAAGCACAGCCAGCAGCCAGGAGCCTGCCACTGGCCTCGGAGGCACTGAGGCTTCTGAGAGCTCACAAGCACAGCCAGCAGCCAGGAGCCTGCCACTGTCCTAGGAGGCACTGAGGCTGCTGTGACCTCACAAGCACAGCCAGCAGCCAGGACCCTGCCACTGGCCTAGGAGGCACTCAGGCATCCGTGAGCTGACAAGCACAGCCAGCAGCCAGGAGCCTGCCACTGGCCTAGGAGGCACGGAGCCTGCTGTGACCTCACAACCACAGCCAGCAGCCAGGACCCTGCCACTGGCCTAGGAGGCACTGAGACTGCTGTGACCACACAAGCGCAGCCAGCAGCCATGAGCCTGCCACTGGCCTAGGAGGCACTCAGGCTGCTGTGACCCCACAAGCACAGCCAGAAGCCAGGAGCCTGCCACTGGCGCACGAGGCACTGAGGCTGCTGTGACGTCACAAGCACAGCCAGCAGCCAGGACCCTGCCACTGGCCTAGGAGGCACTGAGACTGCTGTGACCTCACAAGCACAGCCAGCAGCCATGAGCCTGCCACTGCCCTAGGAGGCACTGAGGCTGCTGTGACCTCACAAGAACAGCCAGCAGCCAGGAGCCTGCCACTGCCCTAGGAGGCACTGAGGCTGCTGTGACCTCACAATCACAGCCAGCAGCCGGGAGCCTGCCACTGGCCTTGGAGGCACTGAGGCTGCTGTGACCTCACAAGCACAGCCAGCAGCCAGGACCCTGCCACTGGCCTCAGAGGCACTCAGGCTGCTGTGACCTCACAGGCACAGGCACAAGCCTTGAGCCTGCCACTGGCCTAGGAGGCACTGAGGCTGCTGTCACCTCACAAGCACAGCCAGCAGCCAGGAGCCTGACACTGGCCTAGGAGGCACTGAGGATGCTGTGACCTCACAAACACAGCCAGCAGCCAGGAGACTGTCGCTGGCCTAGGAGGCACTCAGGCTGCTGTGACCTCACAAGAACAGCCAGCACCGGGCGCTGCTCACTACCTATGAGGCACTGAGGCTGCTGTGATCTCACAAGCACAGCCCGCAGCCAGGAGCCTGCCACGGGCCTAGAGGGCACTCAGCCTGCTGTAACCTCACAAGCACAGGCAGCAGCCAGGAGCCTGACACTGGCCTAGGAGGCACTGAGGCTGCTGTCACCTCACAAGCACAGCCAGCAGCCAGGAGCCTGCCACTGGCCTAGGAGGCACTGAGGCTGCTGTGACCTCACAAGCACAGCCAGCAGCCAGGAGCCTGCCACTGGCCTCGCAGGCACTGAGGCTGCTGTGACGTCACAAGCATAGCCAGCATGCAGGAGCCTGCCACTGGCCTGGGAGGCACTGAGGCTGCTGTGACCTCACAAGCACAGCCAGCAGCCAGGAGCCTGCCACTGGCCTAGGAGGCACTCAGGCTGCTGTGACGTCACAAGCACAGCCAGCAGCCACGAGCCTGCCACTGGCCTAGGAGCCACTGATGCTGCTGTGACCTCACAAGCACAGCCAGCAGCCAGGAGCCTGACACTGGCCTAGGATGCACTCAGGTTGCTGTGACCTCACAAGCACAGCCAGCAGCCAGGAGCCTACCACTGGCCTAGGAGGCACTAAAGCTGCTGTAACCTCACAAGCAGAGCCAGCAACCATGAGCCTACCACTGGCAGGGGAGGCACTGAGGCTGCTGTGACGTCACAAGTACAGCCAGCAGCCATTAGCCTGCCACTGGCCTCGGAGGCACTGAGGCTGCTGTGACGTCACAAGCACAGCCAGCAGCCAGGACCCTGCCACTGACCTAGGAGGTTCTCAGGCTGCTGTGACCTCACAAGAACAGCCAGCAGCCAGGAGCCTGACACTGGCCTAGGAGGCACTCAGGCTACTGTGACCCCACAAGCACAGCCAGCAGCCAGGAGCCTGACACTGGCCTTGGAGGCACTGAGGCTGCTGTGACCTCAGAAGCACAGCCAGCAGCCAGGAGCCTGCCACTGGCCGAGGAGGCACTGAGGATGCTGTGACCTCCCAAGCACAGCCAGCAGCCAGGAGCGTGCCACTGGCCTAGGAGGCACTCAGGCTACTGTGACCTCACAAGCACAGCCAACAGCCATGAACCTGCCACTGGCCTCGGAGGCACTCAGGCTACTGTGACCTCACAAGCACAGCCAGCATGCAGGAGCCTGCCATTGGCCTAGGAGGCACTGAGGCTGCTGTGACCTCACAAGCACAGCCAGCAGCCAGGAGCCTGCCATTGGCCTAGGAGGCACTGAGGCTGCTGTGACCTCACAAGCACAGCCAGCAGCCAGGAGCCTGACACTGGCCTAGGAGGCACTGAGGCTGCTGTGACCTCACAAGCACAGCCAGCAACCAGGAGCCTGCCACTGGCCTAGGAGGCACTGAGGCCGCTGTGACCCCACAAGCACAGCCAGCAGCCATAAGCCTGCCACTGGCCTAGGAGGCACTCAGGCTGCTGTGACCTCACAAGCACAGCTAGCAGCCATGAGCCTGCCACTCGCCTCGGAGACACTCAGCTTGCTGTGACCCCACAAGCACAGCCAGGAGCCATAAGCCTGCCACTGGCCTAGGAGGCACTCAGGCTGCTGTGACCTCACAAACACAGCCAGCAGCCAGGAGACTGTCATTGGCCTAGGAGGCACTCAGCCTGCTGTGACCTCACAAGCACAGCCAGCACTGTGCGCTGCTCACTACCTATGAGGCACTGAGGCTGCTGTGACCTCACAAGCACAGCCAGCAGCCAAGAGCCTGCGACTGGCCCCAGAGGCACTGAGGATGCTGTGACCTCACAAGCACAGCCAGCAGCCTGCCACTAGCCTAGGAGGCACTGAGGCTGCTGTGACCTCACAAGCACAGGTAGCAGCCATGAGCCTGCCACTGGCCTAGGAGGGACTGAGGCTGCTGTGACCTCACAAGCACAGCCAGCAGCCAGGAGCCTGCCACTGGCCTAGGAGGCACTGAGACTGCTGTGACCACACAAGCGCAGCCAGCAGCCATGAGCCTGCCACTGGCCTAGGAGGCACTGAGGCTTCTGAGAGCTCACAAGCACAGCCAGCAGCCAGGAGCCTGCCACTGTCCCAGGAGGCACTCAGGCTGCTGTGACCTCACAAGCACAGCCAGCAGCCAGGACCCTGCCACTGGCCTAGGAGGCACTGAGGCTGCTGTGACCTCACAAGCACAGCCAGCAGCCAGGAGCCTGTCACTGGCCTCAGAGGCACTGAGGCTGCTGTGAACTCACTAGCACAGCCAGCAGCCAGGAGCCTGACACTGGCCTAGGAGGCACAGAGGGTGCTTTGACCTCCCAAACACAGCCAGCAGCCAGGAGCCTGCCACTGGCCCCGGAGGCACTGAGGCTACTGTGACCTCACAAGCACAACCAGCAACCAGGAGCCTGTCACTGGCGCACGACGCACTGAGGCTGCTGTGACGTCACAAGCACTGCCAGCATCCAAGAGCCTGACACTATCCAAGAAGGCACTGAGGCTGCTGTGACCTCACAAGCACAGCCAGCAGCCAGGAGCCTGCCACTGGCCTAGGAGGCACTGAGGCTGCTGTGACCTCACAAGCACAGCCAGCAGCCAGGAGCCTGCCACTGTCCTACGAGGCACTGAGACTGCTGTGACCTCACAAGCACAGCCAGCAGCCAGGAGCCTGACACTGGCCTGGGAGGCACGGAGGCTGCTGTGACCTCACAAGCACAGCCAGCAGCCAGGAGCCTGCCACTGGCCTCGGAGGCACTGAGGCTTCTGAGAGCTCACAAGCACAGCCAGCAGCCAGGAGCCTGCCACTGTCCTAGGAGGCACTCAGGCTGCTGTGACCTCACAAGCACAGCCAGCAGCCAGGACCCTGCCACTGGCCTAGGAGGCACTCAGGCTGCTGTGACCTCACAAGCACAGCCAGCAGCCAGGACCCTGCCACTGGCCTAGGAGGCACTCAGGCATCCGTGAGCTGACAAGCACAGCCAGCAGCCAGGAGCCTGCCACTGGCCTAGGAGGCACGGAGCCTGCTGTGACCTCACAACCACAGCCAGCAGCCAGGACCCTGCCACTGGCCTAGGAGGCACTGAGACTGCTGTGACCACACAAGCGCAGCCAGCAGCCATGAGCCTGCCACTGGCCTAGGAGGCACTCAGGCTGCTGTGACCCCACAAGCACAGCCAGAAGCCAGGAGCCTGCCACTGGCGCACGAGGCACTGAGGCTGCTGTGACGTCACAAGCACAGCCAGCAGCCAGGACCCTGCCACTGGCCTAGGAGGCACTGAGACTGCTGTGACCTCACAAGCACAGCCAGCAGCCATGAGCCTGCCACTGGCCTAGGAGGCACTGAGGCTGCTGTGACCTCACAAGAACAGCCAGCAGCCAGGAGCCTGCCACTGCCCTAGGAGGCACTGAGGCTGCTGTGACCTCACAAGCACAGCCAGCAGCCGGGAGCCTGCCACTGGCCTTGGAGGCACTGAGGCTGCTGTGACCTCACAAGCACAGCCAGCAGCCAGGACCCTGCCACTGGCCTCAGAGGCACTCAGGCTGCTGTGACCTCACAGGCACAGGCACAAGCCTTGAGCCTGCCACTGGCCTAGGAGGCACTGAGGCTGCTGTCACCTCACAAGCACAGCCAGCAGCCAGGAGCCTGACACTGGCCTAGGAGGCACTGAGGATGCTGTGACCTCACAAACACAGCCAGCAGCCAGGAGACTGTCGCTGGCCTAGGAGGCACTCAGGCTGCTGTGACCTCACAAGAACAGCCAGCACCGGGCGCTGCTCACTACCTATGAGGCACTGAGGCTGCTGTGATCTCACAAGCACAGCCAGCAGCCAGGAGCCTGCCACGGGCCTAGAGGGCACTCAGCCTGCTGTAACCTCACAAGCACAGGCAGCAGCCAGGAGCCTGACACTGGCCTAGGAGGCACTGAGGCTGCTGTCACCTCACAAGCACAGCCAGCAGCCAGGAGCCTGCCACTGGCCTAGGAGGCACTGAGGCTGCTGTGACCTCACAAGCACAGCCAGCAGCCAGGAGCCTGCCACTGGCCTCGCAGGCACTGAGGCTGCTGTGACGTCACAAGCATAGCCAGCATGCAGGAGCCTGCCACTGGCCTGGGAGGCACTGAGGCTGCTGTGACCTCACAAGCACAGCCAGCAGCCAGGAGCCTGCCACTGGCCTAGGAGGCACTCAGGCTGCTGTGACGTCACAAGCACAGCCAGCAGCCACGAGCCTGCCACTGGCCTAGGAGCCACTGATGCTGCTGTGACCTCACAAGCACAGCCAGCAGCCAGGAGCCTGACACTGGCCTAGGATGCACTCAGGTTGCTGTGACCTCACAAGCACAGCCAGCAGCCAGGAGCCTACCACTGGCCTAGGAGGCACTAAAGCTGCTGTAACCTCACAAGCAGAGCCAGCAACCATGAGCCTACCACTGGCAGGGGAGGCACTGAGGCTGCTGTGACGTCACAAGTACAGCCAGCAGCCATTAGCCTGCCACTGGCCACAGAGGCGTAGAGGCTGCTGTGACCTCACAAGCACAGGCAACAGCCATGAGCCTGCCACTGGCCACAGAGGCGTAGAGGCTGCTGTGACGTCACAAGCACAGCCAGCAGCCAGGACCCTGCCACTGGCCTAGGAGGCACTCAGGCTAATGTGACCTCACAAGCACAGCCAACAGCCATGAACCTGCCACTGGCCTCGGAGGCACTCAGGCTTCCGTGACCTCACAAGCACAGCCAGCATGCAGGAGCCTGCCATTGGCCTAGGAGGCACTGAGGCTGCTGTGACCTCACAAGCACAGCCAGCAGCCAGGAGCCTGCCATTGGCCTAGGAGGCACTGAGGCTGCTGTGACCTCACAAGCACAGCCAGCAGCCAGGAGCCTGACACTGGCCTAGGAGGCACTGAGGCTGCTGTGACCTCACAAGCACAGCCAGCAACCAGGAGCCTGCCACTGGCCTAGGAGGCACTGAGGCCGCTGTGACCCCACAAGCACAGCCAGCAGCCATAAGCCTGCCACTGGCCTAGGAGGCACTCAGGCTGCTGTGACCTCACAAGCACAGCTAGCAGCCATGAGCCTGCCACTCGCCTCGGAGACACTCAGCTTGCTGTGACCCCACAAGCACAGCCAGGAGCCATAAGCCTGCCACTGGCCTAGGAGGCACTCAGGCTGCTGTGACCTCACAAACACAGCCAGCAGCCAGGAGACTGTCATTGGCCTAGGAGGCACTCAGCCTGCTGTGACCTCACAAGCACAGCCAGCACTGTGCGCTGCTCACTACCTATGAGGCACTGAGGCTGCTGTGACCTCACAAGCACAGCCAGCAGCCAAGAGCCTGCGACTGGCCCCAGAGGCACTGAGGATGCTGTGACCTCACAAGCACAGCCAGCAGCCTGCCACTAGCCTAGGAGGCACTGAGGCTGCTGTGACCTCACAAGCACAGGTAGCAGCCATGAGCCTGCCACTGGCCTAGGAGGGACTGAGGCTGCTGTGACCTCACAAGCACAGCCAGCAGCCAGGAGCCTGCCACTGCCCTAGGAGGCACTGAGGCTGCTGTGACCGCACAAGCACAGCCAGCAGCCAGGAGCCTGCCACTGGCCTAGGAGGCACTGCGGATGCTGTGACCTCACAAGCACAGCCAGCAGCCAGGAGCCTGCCACTGGCCTAGGAGGCACTCAGGCTGCTGTGACCTCACAGGCACAGGCACCAGCCTTGAGCCTGCCACTGGCCTAGGAGGCACTGAGGCTGCTGTCACCTCACAAGCACAGCCAGCAGCCAGGAGCCTGCCACTGGCCTAGGAGGCACTGAGGCTGCTGTGACATCACAAACACAGCCAGCAGCCAGGAGACTGTCGCTGGCCTAGGAGGCACTCAGGCTGCTGTGACCTCACAAGAACAGCCAGCACCGGGCGCTGCTCACTACCTATGAGGCACTGAGGCTGCTGTGATCTCACAAGCACAGCCAGCAGCCAGGAGCCTGCCACGGGCCTAGAGGGCACTCAGCCTGCTGTAACCTCACAAGCACAGGCAGCAGCCAGGAGCCTGACACTGGCCTAGGAGGCACTGAGGCTGCTGTCACCTCACAAGCACAGCCAGCAGCCAGGAGCCTGCCACTGTCCTAGGAGGCACTGAGGCTTCTGTGACCTCACAAGCACAGCCAGCAGCCAGGAGCCTGCCACTGGCCTCGCAGGCACTGAGGCTGCTGTGACCTCACAAGCATAGCCAGCATGCAGGAGCCTGCCACTGGCCTGGGAGGCACTGAGGCTGCTGTGACCTCACAAGCACAGCCAGCAGCCAGGAGCCTGCCACTGGCCTAGGAGGCACTCAGGCTGCTGTGACGTCACAAGCACAGCCAGCAGCCACGAGCCTGCCACTGCCCTTTGAGGCACTGAGGGTGCTGTGACCTCACAAGCACAGCCAGCAGCCAGGAGCCTGCCATTCGCCTAGGATGCACTCAGGCTGCTGTGACCTCACAAGCACAGGCAGCAGCCAGGAGCCTACCACTGGCCTAGGAGGCACTAAAGCTGCTGTAACCTCACAAGCAGAGCCAGCAACCATGAGCCTACCACTGGCAGGGGAGGCACTGAGGCTGCTGTGACGTCACAAGCACAGCCAGCAGCCAGGAGCCTGACACTGGCCTCGGAGGCACTGAGGCTGCTGTGACGTCACAAGAACAGCCAGCAGCCAGGAGCCTGCCACTGGCCTAGGAGGCAGTGAGGCTGCTGTGACCTCTCAACCACAGCCAGCAGCCAGGAGCCTGCCACTGGCTGAGGAGGCACTGAGGCTGCTGTGACCACACAAGCGCAGCCAGCAGCCAGGAGCCTGCCACTGGCCTAGGAGGCACTGAGGCTACTGTGACCTCACAAGCACAGACAGCAGCCAGGAGCCTGCCACTGGCCTAGGAGGCACTGAGGCTGCTGTGAACTCACTAGCACAGCCAGCAGCCAGGACCCTGCCACTGGCCTAGGAGGCACGGAGGGTGCTTTGACCTCCCAAACACACCAGCAGCCAGGAGCCTGCCACTGGCCTCGGAGGCACTGAGGCTACTGTGACCTTACAAGCACAACCAGCAACCAGGAGCCTGTCACTGGCGCACGACGCACAGAGGCTGCTGTGACGTCACAAGCACCGGCAGCATCCAAGAGCCTGACACTATCCAAGAAGGCACTGAGGCTGTTGTGACCTCACAAGCACAGCCAGCAGCCAGGAGCCTGCCACTGGCCTAGGAGGCACTCAGGCTGCTGTGACCTCACAAGCACAGCCAGCAGCCATGAGCCTGCCACTGTCCTACGAGGCACTGAGACTGCTGTGACCTCACAAGCACAGCCAGCAGCCAGGAGCCTGCCACTGGCCTAGGAGGCACGGAGGCTGCTGTGACCTCACAAGCACAGCCAGCAGCCATGAGCCTGCCACTGGCCTAGGAGGCACTCAGGCTGCTGTGACCTCACAAGCACAGCCAGCAGCCAGGAGCCTGCCACTGGCCGAGAAGGCTCTCAGGCTGCTCTGACCTCAGAAGCACAGCCAGCAGCCAGGAGCCTGCCACTGGCCTAGGAGGCACTCAGGCTGCTGTCACTTTAAAAGCACAGCCAGCAAGGTGTGCTGCTCATTACCTTGGAGGCACTGAGGCTGCTGTGACCTGACAAGCACAGCCAGCCGCTACGGGCCTCCACTGGCCTATGAGGCACGGAGGCTACTGTGACCTCACAAGCACGGTCAGCAGCGAGGGGCCTGCCACTGGCCTATGAGGTACACAGACAAATGTGACCTGAAATCGCCGCCAGCTGCCAGGGGCCTGCCACTGCCCCATAAGACACTGAGGCTGCTGTGACCTCACAAGCACAGCCAGCAGCTGTGGGTCTGCCACTGGCCTATGATGCACTGAGGCTGCTGTGACCTGACAAGCACAGACAGCAGCCATTGGCCTCCAAATTCCCGATCAGGTGCTGATGCTGCTGTCAACTCAGAAGCACAGTAAGCAGTCCGGGGCCTGCCACTGCCCTAAAGGGCATGGAGGCTGCTGTGATCTCACAAGCCCAGCGGGCAGCTATGGGCCTGCCACTGCCCTATAGGACACTGAGCCTTCTCTGGCCTCACAAGCCCACCCAGCAGTCACTGGCCCCGAATTGGCATATCAGGCAACAGGACTGCTGTGACCTTACAAGCACGGCCAGCAGGCATGGGCATCCAACTGCCCTATGAGGCCCCGAGACAAACATGACCTCATAACGCAGCCAGCAGGCATGGAGCTGTCACTGGCCTATCAGACAACAGGAGTGCTGTGACCTCACAAGCACAGCCAGCAGCCAGCAACCATGGCATCCAAACCAGCCGATGAGCCACTGAGGCTGCTGTCACCTCACAAAAACAGCCAGCACCCAGAGGCCTGCCACTGGCCTATGAGGCAATGTGACTGCTGTGACCTCACAAGCACAGCGAGCAGCCATTGGCCTGCCACTGACCTATCAGGCATTAAGAGTGCTGTCACCTCACAAACACAGCCAGCAGACAGGGGCCTGCCACTGGCCTAGGAGGCACTGAGGCTGCTGTGACCTCACAAGCACAGCCAGCAGCCATTGGGCTCCCACTGGCCTATGAGGCACTGAGGTTGCTGTGACCTCACAAGCACAGCCAGCAGCCATTGGCCTGCCACTGGCCTATGAGGCACTGAGGCTGCTGTGACCTCACAAGCACAGCCAGCAGCCAAGGGCCTGCCATTGGCCTGTAGGGATTGGAGGCTGCTGTGACCTCACAAGCACAGCCAGCAGCCATTGGCCTTCCACTGCCCGATGAGCAGCTGACACTGCTCTGACCTAACAAGCACAACACACTGTCACGGGCCTGCCAGTGCCATAAAGGGCACAGAGGCTTCTGTGACCTGACAAGCACAGCGAGGAGCCACAGGCCTGCCACTGCCCTATAAGACACTGAGGCTACTGTGACGTCACAAGCAAAGCCAGCAGCTGTGGGTCTTCCACTGGCCTATCAGGCTGCAGGAGTGTTGTGACCTAACAAGCACAGCCAGCAGCTATGGGCCTGCCACTGCCCTCAAGGGCAGGGAGGCTTCTGTAACCTCACAAGCACAGCCAGCAGACAGGGGCCTGCCACTGGTCTGTGAAACACTGAGGCTGCTGTGACCTCACAAGCACAGACAGCAGCTATGGGCCTGCCACTGCCCTACAGGGCACTGAGGCTGCTGTGACCTCACAAGCACAGCGAGGAGCCAGAGGCCTGCCATTGCCCTATCAGGTACAGAGACAAATGTGACCTCAAAAGGCAGCCAGCAGACAGGGGCCTTCCACTGGCCTAGGAGGCACTGAGGCTGCTGTGACATCACAAACACAGCCAGCAGCCAGGAGACTGTCGCTGGCCTAGGAGGCACTCAGGCTGCTGTGACCTCACAAGAACAGCCAGCACCGGGCGCTGCTCACTACCTATGAGGCACTGAGGCTGCTGTGATCTCACAAGCACAGCCAGCAGCCAGGAGCCTGCCACGGGCCTAGAGGGCACTCAGCCTGCTGTAACCTCACAAGCACAGGCAGCAGCCAGGAGCCTGACACTGGCCTAGGAGGCACTGAGGCTGCTGTCACCTCACAAGCACAGCCAGCAGCCAGGAGCCTGCCACTGGCCTAGGAGGCACTGAGGCTGCTGTGACATCACAAACACAGCCAGCAGCCAGGAGACTGTCGCTGGCCTAGGAGGCACTCAGGCTGCTGTGACCTCACAAGAACAGCCAGCACCGGGCGCTGCTCACTACCTATGAGGCACTGAGGCTGCTGTGATCTCACAAGCACAGCCAGCAGCCAGGAGCCTGCCACGGGCCTAGAGGGCACTCAGCCTGCTGTAACCTCACAAGCACAGGCAGCAGCCAGGAGCCTGACACTGGCCTAGGAGGCACTGAGGCTGCTGTCACCTCACAAGCACAGCCAGCAGCCAGGAGCCTGCCACTGTCCTAGGAGGCACTGAGGCTTCTGTGACCTCACAAGCACAGCCAGCAGCCAGGAGCCTGCCACTGGCCTCGCAGGCACTGAGGCTGCTGTGACCTCACAAGCATAGCCAGCATGCAGGAGCCTGCCACTGGCCTGGGAGGCACTGAGGCTGCTGTGACCTCACAAGCACAGCCAGCAGCCAGGAGCCTGCCACTGGCCTAGGAGGCACTCAGGCTGCTGTGACGTCACAAGCACAGCCAGCAGCCACGAGCCTGCCACTGCCCTTTGAGGCACTGAGGGTGCTGTGACCTCACAAGCACAGCCAGCAGCCAGGAGCCTGCCACTGGTCTAGGAGGCACTCAGGCTGCTGTGACCTCACAAGCACAGGCAGCAGCCAGGAGCCTACCACTGGCCTAGGAGGCACTAAAGCTGCTGTAACCTCACAAGCAGAGCCAGCAACCATGAGCCTACCACTGGCAGGGGAGGCACTGAGGCTGCTGTGACGTCACAAGTACAGCCAGCAGCCATTAGCCTGCCACTGGCCACAGAGGCGTAGAGGCTGCTGTGACCTCACAAGCACAGCCAGCAGCCAGGAGCCTGACACTGGCCTCGGAGGCACTGAGGCTGCTGTGACGTCACAAGAACAGCCAGCAGCCAGGAGCCTGCCACTGGCCTAGGAGGCAGTGAGGCTGCTGTGACCTCTCAACCACAGCCAGCAGCCAGGAGCCTGCCACTGGCTGAGGAGGCACTGAGGCTGCTGTGACCACACAAGCGCAGCCAGCAGCCAGGAGCCTGCCACTGGCCTAGGAGGCACTGAGGCTACTGTGACCTCACAAGCACAGACAGCAGCCAGGAGCCTGCCACTGGCCTAGGAGGCACTGAGGCTGCTGTGAACTCACTAGCACAGCCAGCAGCCAGGACCCTGCCACTGGCCTAGGAGGCACGGAGGGTGCTTTGACCTCCCAAACACACCAGCAGCCAGGAGCCTGCCACTGGCCTCGGAGGCACTGAGGCTACTGTGACCTTACAAGCACAACCAGCAACCAGGAGCCTGTCACTGGCGCACGACGCACAGAGGCTGCTGTGACGTCACAAGCACCGGCAGCATCCAAGAGCCTGACACTATCCAAGAAGGCACTGAGGCTGTTGTGACCTCACAAGCACAGCCAGCAGCCAGGAGCCTGCCACTGGCCTAGGAGGCACTCAGGCTGCTGTGACCTCACAAGCACAGCCAGCAGCCATGAGCCTGCCACTGTCCTACGAGGCACTGAGACTGCTGTGACCTCACAAGCACAGCCAGCAGCCAGGAGCCTGCCACTGGCCTAGGAGGCACGGAGGCTGCTGTGACCTCACAAGCACAGCCAGCAGCCAGGAGCCTGCCACTGGCCTAGGAGGCAGTGAGGCTGCTGTGACCTCACAAGCACAGCCAGCAGCCAGGAGCCTGCCACTGGCCGAGAAGGCTCTCAGGCTGCTCTGACCTCAGAAGCACAGCCAGCAGCCAGGAGCCTGCCACTGGCCTAGGAGGCACTCAGGCTGCTGTCACTTTAAAAGCACAGCCAGCAAGGTGTGCTGCTCATTACCTTGGAGGCACTGAGGCTGCTGTGACCTGACAAGCACAGCCAGCCGCTACGGGCCTCCACTGGCCTATGAGGCACGGAGGCTACTGTGACCTCACAAGCACGGTCAGCAGCGAGGGGCCTGCCACTGGCCTATGAGGTACACAGACAAATGTGACCTGAAATCGCCGCCAGCTGCCAGGGGCCTGCCACTGCCCCATAAGACACTGAGGCTGCTGTGACCTCACAAGCACAGCCAGCAGCCATAAGCCTGCCACTGGCCTAGGAGGCACTCAGGCTGCTGTGACCTCACAAGCACAGCTAGCAGCCATGAGCCTGCCACTCGCCTCGGAGACACTCAGCTTGCTGTGACCCCACAAGCACAGCCAGGAGCCATAAGCCTGCCACTGGCCTAGGAGGCACTCAGGCTGCTGTGACCTCACAAACACAGCCAGCAGCCAGGAGACTGTCATTGGCCTAGGAGGCACTCAGCCTGCTGTGACCTCACAAGCACAGCCAGCACTGTGCGCTGCTCACTACCTATGAGGCACTGAGGCTGCTGTGACCTCACAAGCACAGCCAGCAGCCAAGAGCCTGCGACTGGCCCCAGAGGCACTGAGGATGCTGTGACCTCACAAGCACAGCCAGCAGCCTGCCACTAGCCTAGGAGGCACTGAGGCTGCTGTGACCTCACAAGCACAGGTAGCAGCCATGAGCCTGCCACTGGCCTAGGAGGGACTGAGGCTGCTGTGACCTCACAAGCACAGCCAGCAGCCAGGAGCCTGCCACTGCCCTAGGAGGCACTGAGGCTGCTGTGACCGCACAAGCACAGCCAGCAGCCAGGAGCCTGCCACTGGCCTAGGAGGCACTGCGGATGCTGTGACCTCACAAGCACAGCCAGCAGCCAGGAGCCTGCCACTGGCCTAGGAGGCACTCAGGCTGCTGTGACCTCACAGGCACAGGCACCAGCCTTGAGCCTGCCACTGGCCTAGGAGGCACTGAGGCTGCTGTCACCTCACAAGCACAGCCAGCAGCCAGGAGCCTGCCACTGGCCTAGGAGGCACTGAGGCTGCTGTGACATCACAAACACAGCCAGCAGCCAGGAGACTGTCGCTGGCCTAGGAGGCACTCAGGCTGCTGTGACCTCACAAGAACAGCCAGCACCGGGCGCTGCTCACTACCTATGAGGCACTGAGGCTGCTGTGATCTCACAAGCACAGCCAGCAGCCAGGAGCCTGCCACGGGCCTAGAGGGCACTCAGCCTGCTGTAACCTCACAAGCACAGGCAGCAGCCAGGAGCCTGACACTGGCCTAGGAGGCACTGAGGCTGCTGTCACCTCACAAGCACAGCCAGCAGCCAGGAGCCTGCCACTGTCCTAGGAGGCACTGAGGCTTCTGTGACCTCACAAGCACAGCCAGCAGCCAGGAGCCTGCCACTGGCCTCGCAGGCACTGAGGCTGCTGTGACCTCACAAGCATAGCCAGCATGCAGGAGCCTGCCACTGGCCTGGGAGGCACTGAGGCTGCTGTGACCTCACAAGCACAGCCAGCAGCCAGGAGCCTGCCACTGGCCTAGGAGGCACTCAGGCTGCTGTGACGTCACAAGCACAGCCAGCAGCCACGAGCCTGCCACTGCCCTTTGAGGCACTGAGGGTGCTGTGACCTCACAAGCACAGCCAGCAGCCAGGAGCCTGCCATTCGCCTAGGATGCACTCAGGCTGCTGTGACCTCACAAGCACAGGCAGCAGCCAGGAGCCTACCACTGGCCTAGGAGGCACTAAAGCTGCTGTAACCTCACAAGCAGAGCCAGCAACCATGAGCCTACCACTGGCAGGGGAGGCACTGAGGCTGCTGTGACGTCACAAGTACAGCCAGCAGCCAGGAGCCTGACACTGGCCACAGAGGCGTAGAGGCTGCTGTGACCTCACAAGCACAGCCAGCAGCCAGGAGCCTGACACTGGCCTCGGAGGCACTGAGGCTGCTGTGACGTCACAAGAACAGCCAGCAGCCAGGAGCCTGCCACTGGCCTAGGAGGCAGTGAGGCTGCTGTGACCTCTCAACCACAGCCAGCAGCCAGGAGCCTGCCACTGGCTGAGGAGGCACTGAGGCTGCTGTGACCACACAAGCGCAGCCAGCAGCCAGGAGCCTGCCACTGGCCTAGGAGGCACTGAGGCTACTGTGACCTCACAAGCACAGACAGCAGCCAGGAGCCTGCCACTGGCCTAGGAGGCACTGAGGCTGCTGTGAACTCACTAGCACAGCCAGCAGCCAGGACCCTGCCACTGGCCTAGGAGGCACGGAGGGTGCTTTGACCTCCCAAACACACCAGCAGCCAGGAGCCTGCCACTGGCCTCGGAGGCACTGAGGCTACTGTGACCTTACAAGCACAACCAGCAACCAGGAGCCTGTCACTGGCGCACGACGCACAGAGGCTGCTGTGACGTCACAAGCACCGGCAGCATCCAAGAGCCTGACACTATCCAAGAAGGCACTGAGGCTGTTGTGACCTCACAAGCACAGCCAGCAGCCAGGAGCCTGCCACTGGCCTAGGAGGCACTCAGGCTGCTGTGACCTCACAAGCACAGCCAGCAGCCATGAGCCTGCCACTGTCCTACGAGGCACTGAGACTGCTGTGACCTCACAAGCACAGCCAGCAGCCAGGAGCCTGCCACTGGCCTAGGAGGCACGGAGGCTGCTGTGACCTCACAAGCACAGCCAGCAGCCATGAGCCTGCCACTGGCCTAGGAGGCACTCAGGCTGCTGTGACCTCACAAGCACAGCCAGCAGCCAGGAGCCTGCCACTGGCCGAGAAGGCTCTCAGGCTGCTCTGACCTCAGAAGCACAGCCAGCAGCCAGGAGCCTGCCACTGGCCTAGGAGGCACTCAGGCTGCTGTCACTTTAAAAGCACAGCCAGCAAGGTGTGCTGCTCATTACCTTGGAGGCACTGAGGCTGCTGTGACCTGACAAGCACAGCCAGCCGCTACGGGCCTCCACTGGCCTATGAGGCACGGAGGCTACTGTGACCTCACAAGCACGGTCAGCAGCGAGGGGCCTGCCACTGGCCTATGAGGTACACAGACAAATGTGACCTGAAATCGCCGCCAGCTGCCAGGGGCCTGCCACTGCCCCATAAGACACTGAGGCTGCTGTGACCTCACAAGCACAGCCAGCAGCTGTGGGTCTGCCACTGGCCTATGATGCACTGAGGCTGCTGTGACCTGACAAGCACAGACAGCAGCCATTGGCCTCCAAATTCCCGATCAGGTGCTGATGCTGCTGTCAACTCAGAAGCACAGTAAGCAGTCCGGGGCCTGCCACTGCCCTAAAGGGCATGGAGGCTGCTGTGATCTCACAAGCCCAGCGGGCAGCTATGGGCCTGCCACTGCCCTATAGGACACTGAGCCTTCTCTGGCCTCACAAGCCCACCCAGCAGTCACTGGCCCCGAATTGGCATATCAGGCAACAGGACTGCTGTGACCTTACAAGCACGGCCAGCAGGCATGGGCATCCAACTGCCCTATGAGGCCCCGAGACAAACATGACCTCATAACGCAGCCAGCAGGCATGGAGCTGTCACTGGCCTATCAGACAACAGGAGTGCTGTGACCTCACAAGCACAGCCAGCAGCCAGCAACCATGGCATCCAAACCAGCCGATGAGCCACTGAGGCTGCTGTCACCTCACAAAAACAGCCAGCACCCAGAGGCCTGCCACTGGCCTATGAGGCAATGTGACTGCTGTGACCTCACAAGCACAGCGAGCAGCCATTGGCCTGCCACTGACCTATCAGGCATTAAGAGTGCTGTCACCTCACAAACACAGCCAGCAGACAGGGGCCTGCCACTGGCCTAGGAGGCACTGAGGCTGCTGTGACCTCACAAGCACAGCCAGCAGCCATTGGGCTCCCACTGGCCTATGAGGCACTGAGGTTGCTGTGACCTCACAAGCACAGCCAGCAGCCATTGGCCTGCCACTGGCCTATGAGGCACTGAGGCTGCTGTGACCTCACAAGCACAGCCAGCAGCCAAGGGCCTGCCATTGGCCTGTAGGGATTGGAGGCTGCTGTGACCTCACAAGCACAGCCAGCAGCCATTGGCCTTCCACTGCCCGATGAGCAGCTGACACTGCTCTGACCTAACAAGCACAACACACTGTCACGGGCCTGCCAGTGCCATAAAGGGCACAGAGGCTTCTGTGACCTGACAAGCACAGCGAGGAGCCACAGGCCTGCCACTGCCCTATAAGACACTGAGGCTACTGTGACGTCACAAGCAAAGCCAGCAGCTGTGGGTCTTCCACTGGCCTATCAGGCTGCAGGAGTGTTGTGACCTAACAAGCACAGCCAGCAGCTATGGGCCTGCCACTGCCCTCAAGGGCAGGGAGGCTTCTGTAACCTCACAAGCACAGCCAGCAGACAGGGGCCTGCCACTGGTCTGTGAAACACTGAGGCTGCTGTGACCTCACAAGCACAGACAGCAGCTATGGGCCTGCCACTGCCCTACAGGGCACTGAGGCTGCTGTGACCTCACAAGCACAGCGAGGAGCCAGAGGCCTGCCATTGCCCTATCAGGTACAGAGACAAATGTGACCTCAAAAGGCAGCCAGCAGACAGGGGCCTTCCACTGGCCTAGGAGGCACTGAGGCTGCTGTGACATCACAAACACAGCCAGCAGCCAGGAGACTGTCGCTGGCCTAGGAGGCACTCAGGCTGCTGTGACCTCACAAGAACAGCCAGCACCGGGCGCTGCTCACTACCTATGAGGCACTGAGGCTGCTGTGATCTCACAAGCACAGCCAGCAGCCAGGAGCCTGCCACGGGCCTAGAGGGCACTCAGCCTGCTGTAACCTCACAAGCACAGGCAGCAGCCAGGAGCCTGACACTGGCCTAGGAGGCACTGAGGCTGCTGTCACCTCACAAGCACAGCCAGCAGCCAGGAGCCTGCCACTGGCCTAGGAGGCACTGAGGCTGCTGTGACATCACAAACACAGCCAGCAGCCAGGAGACTGTCGCTGGCCTAGGAGGCACTCAGGCTGCTGTGACCTCACAAGAACAGCCAGCACCGGGCGCTGCTCACTACCTATGAGGCACTGAGGCTGCTGTGATCTCACAAGCACAGCCAGCAGCCAGGAGCCTGCCACGGGCCTAGAGGGCACTCAGCCTGCTGTAACCTCACAAGCACAGGCAGCAGCCAGGAGCCTGACACTGGCCTAGGAGGCACTGAGGCTGCTGTCACCTCACAAGCACAGCCAGCAGCCAGGAGCCTGCCACTGTCCTAGGAGGCACTGAGGCTTCTGTGACCTCACAAGCACAGCCAGCAGCCAGGAGCCTGCCACTGGCCTCGCAGGCACTGAGGCTGCTGTGACCTCACAAGCATAGCCAGCATGCAGGAGCCTGCCACTGGCCTGGGAGGCACTGAGGCTGCTGTGACCTCACAAGCACAGCCAGCAGCCAGGAGCCTGCCACTGGCCTAGGAGGCACTCAGGCTGCTGTGACGTCACAAGCACAGCCAGCAGCCACGAGCCTGCCACTGCCCTTTGAGGCACTGAGGGTGCTGTGACCTCACAAGCACAGCCAGCAGCCAGGAGCCTGCCACTGGTCTAGGAGGCACTCAGGCTGCTGTGACCTCACAAGCACAGGCAGCAGCCAGGAGCCTACCACTGTCCTAGGAGGCACTAAAGCTGCTGTAACCTCACAAGCAGAGCCAGCAACCATGAGCCTACCACTGGCAGGGGAGGCACTGAGGCTGCTGTGACGTCACAAGTACAGCCAGCAGCCAGGAGCCTGACACTGGCCACAGAGGCGTAGAGGCTGCTGTGACCTCACAAGCACAGCCAGCAGCCAGGAGCCTGACACTGGCCTCGGAGGCACTGAGGCTGCTGTGACGTCACAAGAACAGCCAGCAGCCAGGAGCCTGCCACTGGCCTAGGAGGCAGTGAGGCTGCTGTGACCTCTCAACCACAGCCAGCAGCCAGGAGCCTGCCACTGGCTGAGGAGGCACTGAGGCTGCTGTGACCACACAAGCGCAGCCAGCAGCCAGGAGCCTGCCACTGGCCTAGGAGGCACTGAGGCTACTGTGACCTCACAAGCACAGACAGCAGCCAGGAGCCTGCCACTGGCCTAGGAGGCACTGAGGCTGCTGTGAACTCACTAGCACAGCCAGCAGCCAGGACCCTGCCACTGGCCTAGGAGGCACGGAGGGTGCTTTGACCTCCCAAACACACCAGCAGCCAGGAGCCTGCCACTGGCCTCGGAGGCACTGAGGCTACTGTGACCTTACAAGCACAACCAGCAACCAGGAGCCTGTCACTGGCGCACGACGCACAGAGGCTGCTGTGACGTCACAAGCACCGGCAGCATCCAAGAGCCTGACACTATCCAAGAAGGCACTGAGGCTGTTGTGACCTCACAAGCACAGCCAGCAGCCAGGAGCCTGCCACTGGCCTAGGAGGCACTCAGGCTGCTGTGACCTCACAAGCACAGCCAGCAGCCATGAGCCTGCCACTGTCCTACGAGGCACTGAGACTGCTGTGACCTCACAAGCACAGCCAGCAGCCAGGAGCCTGCCACTGGCCTAGGAGGCACGGAGGCTGCTGTGACCTCACAAGCACAGCCAGCAGCCAGGAGCCTGCCACTGGCCTAGGAGGCAGTGAGGCTGCTGTGACCTCACAAGCACAGCCAGCAGCCAGGAGCCTGCCACTGGCCGAGAAGGCTCTCAGGCTGCTCTGACCTCAGAAGCACAGCCAGCAGCCAGGAGCCTGCCACTGGCCTAGGAGGCACTCAGGCTGCTGTCACTTTAAAAGCACAGCCAGCAAGGTGTGCTGCTCATTACCTTGGAGGCACTGAGGCTGCTGTGACCTGACAAGCACAGCCAGCCGCTACGGGCCTCCACTGGCCTATGAGGCACGGAGGCTACTGTGACCTCACAAGCACGGTCAGCAGCGAGGGGCCTGCCACTGGCCTATGAGGTACACAGACAAATGTGACCTGAAATCGCCGCCAGCTGCCAGGGGCCTGCCACTGCCCCATAAGACACTGAGGCTGCTGTGACCTCACAAGCACAGCCAGCAGCTGTGGGTCTGCCACTGGCCTATGATGCACTGAGGCTGCTGTGACCTGACAAGCACAGACAGCAGCCATTGGCCTCCAAATTCCCGATCAGGTGCTGATGCTGCTGTCAACTCAGAAGCACAGTAAGCAGTCCGGGGCCTGCCACTGCCCTAAAGGGCATGGAGGCTGCTGTGATCTCACAAGCCCAGCGGGCAGCTATGGGCCTGCCACTGCCCTATAGGACACTGAGCCTTCTCTGGCCTCACAAGCCCACCCAGCAGTCACTGGCCCCGAATTGGCATATCAGGCAACAGGACTGCTGTGACCTTACAAGCACGGCCAGCAGGCATGGGCATCCAACTGCCCTATGAGGCCCCGAGACAAACATGACCTCATAACGCAGCCAGCAGGCATGGAGCTGTCACTGGCCTATCAGACAACAGGAGTGCTGTGACCTCACCAGCACAGCCAGCAGCCAGCAACCATGGCATCCAAACCAGCCGATGAGCCACTGAGGCTGCTGTCACCTCACAAAAACAGCCAGCACCCAGAGGCCTGCCACTGGCCTATGAGGCAATGTGACTGCTGTGACCTCACAAGCACAGCGAGCAGCCATTGGCCTGCCACTGACCTATCAGGCATTAAGAGTGCTGTCACCTCACAAACACAGCCAGCAGACAGGGGCCTGCCACTGGCCTAGGAGGCACTGAGGCTGCTGTGACCTCACAAGCACAGCCAGCAGCCATTGGGCTCCCACTGGCCTATGAGGCACTGAGGTTGCTGTGACCTCACAAGCACAGCCAGCAGCCATTGGCCTGCCACTGGCCTATGAGGCACTGAGGCTGCTGTGACCTCACAAGCACAGCCAGCAGCCAAGGGCCTGCCATTGGCCTGTAGGGATTGGAGGCTGCTGTGACCTCACAAGCACAGCCAGCAGCCATTGGCCTTCCACTGCCCGATGAGCAGCTGACACTGCTCTGACCTAACAAGCACAACACACTGTCACGGGCCTGCCAGTGCCATAAAGGGCACAGAGGCTTCTGTGACCTGACAAGCACAGCGAGGAGCCACAGGCCTGCCACTGCCCTATAAGACACTGAGGCTACTGTGACGTCACAAGCAAAGCCAGCAGCTGTGGGTCTTCCACTGGCCTATCAGGCTGCAGGAGTGTTGTGACCTAACAAGCACAGCCAGCAGCTATGGGCCTGCCACTGCCCTCAAGGGCAGGGAGGCTTCTGTAACCTCACAAGCACAGCCAGCAGACAGGGGCCTGCCACTGGTCTGTGAAACACTGAGGCTGCTGTGACCTCACAAGCACAGACAGCAGCTATGGGCCTGCCACTGCCCTACAGGGCACTGAGGCTGCTGTGACCTCACAAGCACAGCGAGGAGCCAGAGGCCTGCCATTGCCCTATCAGGTACAGAGACAAATGTGACCTCAAAAGGCAGCCAGCAGACAGGGGCCTTCCACTGGCCTATCAGGCACTGAGGCTGCTCTGACCTCAGAAGCAGAGTCAGCAGCCAGGGGCCTGGTGCTGGCCTATCATGCCACAGGACTGCTCTGACCTCACAAGCACAGCCAGCAGCCAAGGGCCTGCCACTGCCCTATGAGGTACAGAGACAAATGTGACCTGAAAACGCGGCCAGCAGCGAGGGGCCTGCCACTGCCCGATAAGACACTGAGGCTGCTGTGAGCTCACAAGCAAAGCCAGCAGCTGTGGGTCTGCTACTGGCCTATCAGGCTGTAGGAGTCTTGTGACCTCACAAGCACAGCCAGCAGCCAAGGGCCTGCCACTGCCCTATAAGACACTGAGGCTGCTGTGACGTCACAAGCAAAGCCAGCAGCTGTGGCCTCCCACTGGCCTATGAGGCACTGAGGCTGCTGTGGCCTCACAAACACAGCCAGCAGCCATTCGCCTTGCACTGCCCGATGAGGCGCTGACACTGCTCTGACCTCACAAGCACAGCACACTGTCACGGGCCTACCACTGCCATAAAGGGCACGGAGAACGCTGTGACCTCACAAGCACAGCCAGCAGCCAGGGGCCTGCCATTGGCCTGTGAAGCACTGAGGCTGCTGTGACCTCACAAGCACAGCCAGCAGCCATTGGCCTCCCACTGGCCTATCAGGTCCTGACGCTGCTGTGACCTCACAAGCACAGCCAGCAGCCAGGGGCCTGCCACTGACCTATCAGGCAATAGGACTGCTGTGACCTCACAAGCACAGCCAGCAGCCAGGGGTCTGCCACTGGCCTATGAGGCATGGAGGCTGCTGTGACCTCACAAGCACAGCCAGCAGCCATTGGCCTCCCACTGGCCTATCAGGTCCTGACACTGCTGTGACCTCACAAGCACAGCCAAGCAGACAGGGGCCTGCCACTGGCCTATCAGGCACTGAGGCTGCTGTGACCTCACAAGCACAGCCAAGCAGACAGGGGCCTGCCACTGGCCTATCAGGCACTGAGGCTGCTGTGACCTCACAAGCACAGCCAGCGGTGAAGGGCCTGCCATGGCGCATCAAGCACGGAGAAAGAAGGGAACACCCAAGCAGACCAGCAGCCATGGGCGTGGCTGTGCATGCCCATGCATGCCATGCATGCAATGGCATGCAGGTCAAAGTGACATCATAAGACACAACCAGCAACCATGGGCCTGCTACTGCCCTTTTTGGCCTGGAAACACAAGTATCCTCACAAGCCCAGTCAGGAGGCATGGCCCTGCCACTGGCCTATCAAGCACAGAGGCAGAAGCAACCTCACAAGCAGAACAAGGACTGATGGGCCTGACTGGCCTACCAGGCCGTGAGGCAGAAGTGACATGACTATCTCATCCAGCAGTGGTGGACCTGACAATATCATTTCAGGCAGAGGGTAAAGTGATATCACAGAACGTTGAAGGACCATAACAGAAAAAAAAGGCACTTGGAGGCATGAGTACTGGGAATAAAAAGGGCACTAGGAGGTGATGCACTGCAAAAATATGCACATGGAGGACACTATACTGGAAAAAAAGGCACTTTGGGAGCCTGCATCGCAAAAATAGGCACTTGGAGGCCGCTAGGCCGGAATAACGGCACTTAGATGCCCCTTCACTGCAAAAAAAGGCACTCAGACAGCAGTGCACCTCAAACAAAGGTACTCGGAGGCCCCTGCACCACAAAAACAGGCACTCGGCTGCCTCTACACTGCAAAAAAAATGGTACTCAGAGGCCCGTACAATACAAAAAGGCACTCGGGGCTGCTACAATGCAAAAAAAGGCACTTGGAGGCCCCTGCACCAGAAAGAAAGGCACTCGGAGAACAGTGAACCACAAAAAAAGGCACTCGGAGGCCTCTACACTGAAAAAAAAGGCACTTGGACGCCGCTACATCGCAGAGAAAGGCACTCGGAGGCACCTGCAACGGAAAAAAATGCACTCGGAGGCCAGTGCACCACAAAAAAAGGCACTCGGAGGCTGCTACAATGCAAAGAAAGGTACTCAGAGGCCCCTACACTGGAATAAAAGGCACTCGGAGGCCCCTGCACCAGAAAGAAAAGGCATTCGGTTGGCACTGCACTGCCAAAAAAGTTTATCACAGGCCCCTGCACAGCAAAAAAAGGCACTCGGAGGTCTCTACACCACAAAAGAAAGGCACTCGGAGGCCCCCACCACAAAAAAAGGTGCTGGCTGGCCCCGACAGCACAAGCAAAGGCACTTGGGAGCTGCTAATATGTGAAACAAGGCACTCGGAGGGCCCAGCACCACCAAAAAAGGCACTAGGAGGCTCCTGCACTGGGAAAAGAGGCACTTGCAGGCCTGTACACTGGAAATAAAGGCACTTGGAGGCCCGTACAGCACAAAAAAGAGGCACTTGCAGGCCTGTACACTGGAAATAAAGGCACTTGGCGGCCCCAGCACCACAAAAAAAGGCACTCGGAGGGCCCTTCACCACAAAAAAAGGCATTTGCAGGCTACTACACTGCAAAAAAAGGCGCTCCGTAGCCCCTGCAATGGAAAAAAAGGCACTTGGAGGCCAGTGCACTGCAAAAAAAAATGCACTCAGAGGCCCCGACACCACAAAAGAAAGGCACTTGGAGGACCACACCACAGAAACAGGCACTCGGCTGCCTCTACAGCACAAGAAAAGGCACTTGGGGGCCTGTACACTGCAAAAAAAGGCACTCGGAGGCCCCAGCACCACAAAAAAAGGCACTCAGAAGCCCCTACATTGCAAAAAAAGGCACTCGGAGGCTGCTACAATGCAAAAAAATGCACCCTGAGGCCCCTGCACCGCAAAAAAAGGCACTCGGGGGCTGCTACAATGCGAAAACAGGCACTCCGATGCCCCTACACCAGAAAGAAAGGCACTCAGAGGGCCCTGCAGCACAAAAAAAGGCACTCAGCTGCCCTTCCACTGGAAAAACAGGCACTCGAAGGCCTCTACATGCCAGAAAAAAAGGCACTCAGTGGCCCCTACACTGCAAAAAAAGGCACTTGGGGGCTGCTACAAGGTGAAACAAGGCACTCGGAGGGCCCGGCACCACCAAAAGAAGCACTCAGAGGCTCCTGCACTGGAAAAAGAGGCACGTACAGGCCTGTACACCGGAAAAAAAGGCACTCGGAGGCTGCTACACCGCAGAGAAAGGCACTCGGAGGCACCTGCAATGGAAAAAAAGGCACTCGGAGGCCCCTACACCACAAAAAAAGGCACTCGGCTGCCCCTACAGCACAAAAGAAGGCACTGGGGGGCTGCTACAATGCAAAAAAAGGCACTCAGAGGCCCCTGCACCAGAAACAAAGGCACTTGGAGGGCCCTGCACCACAAAAGAAGGCACTCGGAGGCCCCTGCACCACAAGAAAAGGCACTCGGGGCCACTACACCCCAGAAAAAGGTACATGGAGGACCACACACCCCAAAATAACAGCACTCGGAGGCCCCTGAACCACAAGAAAAGGCACTCAGTGGCTCCTACAGCACAAAAAAAGGCACTCGGGGGCTGCTACAATATGAAACAAGGCACTCGGAGGGCCCTGCACCACCAAAAAAGGCACTCGGAGGCTCCTGCACTGGAAAAAGAGGCACTTGCAGGCCTGTCCACTGGAAATAAAGACACTTGGAGGCCCCTGCACTGGAAAAAGAGGCACTTGGAGGCCTGTACACTGGAAATAAAGGCACTTGGAGGCCCCAGCACCACCAAGAAAGGCACTCAGAAGACCCTACACTGCAAAAAAAGGCACTTGGAGGCTACTACACTGCAAAAAAAGGCACCCTGAGCCCCCTGCACCACGAAAAAAGGCACTTGGTGGCGGCAGTCGGGGGCTGCTACAATGTGAAAAGAATGGCACTCGGAGGCTGCTACAACGCGAAAAATGGCACTCGGAGGGACCTGCACCACAAGAGAAGGCACTCGGAGGCTCCTGCACCACAAGAGAAGGCACTCGGAGGCTCCTGCACCACAAAAGAAGGCACTCGGAGGGCTCTTACACCACAAAAAAGGCATTTGGAGGCCTCTACACTGCAAAAAAAGGCACTCGGAGGACCATGCATGGCAAAAAAAGGCACTCGGTGGCTGCTACAATGGAAAAAAAGGCACTCGGAAGCCCCTACACTGGAATAAAAGGCATTTGGAGGCCAGTGCACCCCAAAAAAAGGCACTCGGAGGCCTCTACACCACAAAGAAAAGGCACTAGGAGGGCCTTACACTGGAAAAAAAGGCACTCAGAGGCCAGTGCACTGCAAAAACAGGGCACTCGGAGGCCACTACACTGGAACAAAAGGCACTCGGAGGCCAGTGCACCACAAGAAAAGGCACTCAGTGGCTCCTACAGCACAAAAAAAGGCACTCGGGGGCTGCTACAATGTGAAACAAGGCACTTGGAGGGCCCTGCACCACCAAAAAAGGCACTCGGAGGCCCCTGCACTGGAATAAGAAAGGCACTTGCAGGCCTCTACACTGGAAATAAAGGCACTTGGAGGCCGACTCGCTGCAAAAAAAGCACTCGGAGGGCCCTGCACCACAAAAAAAAGCACTCAGAGGGCCCTGCAGTGGAAAAAGAGGCACTTGGAGGCCCCTGCACCACAAAAAAGGGCACTTGGAGGCCGCTACACCACAAAAGAAAAGGCACTAGGAGGGCCTTACACTGGAAAAAAAGGCACTCGGAGGCCAGTGCACTGCAAAAACAGGCACTCGGAGGCCACTACACTGGAACAAAAGGCACTCGGAGGCCTCTACAACACAAAGAAAAGGCACTAGGAGGGCCTTACACTGAAAAAAAAGGCACTCAGAGGCCAGTGCACTGCAAAAACAGGGCACTTGGAGGCCTCTACACTGCAAAAGAAGGCACTCGGAGGCCACTACACTGGAACAAAAGGCTCTCGGAAGCCAGTGCACCACAAGAAAAGGCACTCAGTGGCCCCTACAGCACAAAAAAGGCTCTTGGGGGCTGCTACAATGTGAAAAAAGGCACTCAGAGGGCCCTGAACCACAAGAAAAGGCACTTGGTGGCCCCTGAACCACAAGAAAAGGCACTCAGTGGCCCCTACAGCACAATAAAAAGCACTCGGGGGCTGCTACAATGTGAAACAAGGCACTCAGAGCCCCTACACCACCAAGAAAGGCACTCGGTGGCCCCCACATTGCAAAAAAAGGCACTTGGAGGCTACTACACTGCAAAGAAATGCACCCTGAGGCCCACGCACAGCAAAAAAAGGCACTCAGAGGCCCCCACACCACAAAAAAGGCACTTGGAGGCCAGTGCACTGAAAAACAGGGCACTTGGAGGCCAGTGCACCGCAAAAAAAAAATGCACTCAGAGGCCCCTACAGCACAAAAGAAAGGCACTTGGAGGACCACACCACACAAAAAGGCACTCGGCTGCCCCTACACTGGAAAAAAAGGCACTCAGAGGCCCCTGAACCACAAGAAAAGGCACTTGGAGGCCTCTACAACAACTTCCACTGCCCTATCAGGCACAGAGGCTCATGTGACCTCACAAGGACAGGAAGCCGCCAGGGGCCTGCCAGTGGCCTATCAGGCACTGGTACTTCTGTGAGCTCAGAAGCAGAGTCAGCAGCCATGGGCATCCCACTGCCTGATGAGGCACTGAGACAAAGGTGACCTCAAAATGCAGCCAGCACGCAGAGGCCTGCCACTGGCCTATCAGGCAATAGGACTGCTGGGACCTCACGAGCACAGCCAGCAGGTATGGACCTCCCACTGGCTATCAGGCACTCAGACTGCTGTGACCTCACAAGCACAGCAAACAGCCAGGGGCCTGCCACTGCCCTATAGGGCACAGAGGCTGCTGTGACCTGACAAGCACAGCCAGCAGCCAGGGGCCTGCCACTGGCCCGTGAAGCACTGAGGCTGCTGTGACCTCAGAAGCACAGCAAACAGCCTTGGGCATCCCACTGGCATATCAGGCAATGGGACTGCTCTCACCTCACAAAAAAAAGCAGTCTCACAGGATCCTGCACTGGCCTATCAGTCACTGAGGATGCTGTGACCTCACAAGCACAGCCAGCAGCCAGGGGCCTGCCACTGGTGTATCAGGCACTGGGACTGCTTTGACTTCACAAGCACAGCCAGCAGCTGTGGGTCTGCCACTGGCGTATCAGGCAATGGGAGTGCTCTAACCTCACAAAAGAGCTGGCTCACAGGATCCTGCCACTGGCCTATTAAGCACTGAGGCTGCTGTGACCTCACAAGCACAGCCAGCAGGCACTGGCCTGCCCCTGGTATATCAGGCACTGAGGCTGCTGTTGTTGTCCGAAAGGCAGATTCGTTGCCCGGTGTGCAATAAGCCAATAATTACACACTCAGGAGAGACATTTGCTTATTTATTTCAGAGTTGCACAAGCCTGGGTGCTCGGTGGTTTCCCACAAATCAAGCACACTCCCCCCCACCCCAACTTTTCAAGTAGCATTTATACAAACAAATTGCCAGATTTGCAGTTTTCCCTTTTACACTGATTGGTTAGTGATTTCGTCATGCCCCGGGTCCCACCCCTGTCTCCCAAGGTCCTGATGAGGGGAGATCATTTAACACTGCCCCAGCAGGGACAGTAGGTGTTATCTCCCAAAGTCCTGACAAGGGGGAGATAGTCCAGACCCCTTAATTAACATTGTTTCAGCAGTGAGAGGAGGTTTTGCTCCCCAAGGTCCTGGTGCCCAAGCAGGCCTTATTTCAAAGCCTTGACATCTTCCCTTTCGGAGTGTGGGGCACAGGAATGCAGCCTGCTTGTAACTCCCTTATCTTTCCAGCCTGCACCAGCTCTGGGGCCCTTTCTTACTGAACTAGGAGTGCGGCCTAAGGCTTCAGCAAATTTAGCTACTCATGAAGCAAGTTTTATCTAAGTGGCTACCTCTAGACCACTTCAGACTTAATGTTAGAAGTTATCCTAATCTACCTAGTTCAAACATTCTTTCTGAGCTTCCCAGGGTTGTCTTGTAACAATTCTCCCCCTTTGAGACTTATATGATCATTTTCATATTAGTCTCACTCTTTTAAAATCTTTCCCATATTAATTTTGTACAACATCTAGAAATGCATTGAATCACTACATAAACGCATACAAAAAGTAACACCATTCCCAAAATTGTTAAACACTTTTTAACCCATGAGCTCACGTCAGGGAACCAGGAAGTCAACCATTTCCATGTTTCTTCAAATCCAAAAGAGGTATCCTCTTTCTGAACCCCATGTAAGATTTCAGTCTGCTTCCAGATTTCATTGAGATCGGTAGAAATTCTCCCGCTTTGATCCACATATACACAGCAACTAGTATTTATTATTGTACATACTCCTCCCTGAGATGCCAATAACATATCTAGCGCCATCCTGTTTTGGGTAGTTATTTTAGCAGTTTCTGAAACCTCCTCTTGTAAAGCTGCAGTGGCATCAGAGGTTTTATTCCCTATTTTTTTCAATAACTGCTGAAATACTTACTATTGCTTTTTCAAGTTCACTCACTCCCAGTTGTGGAAACAGCCACCTTACGAATGACTGCAACCTAGTAGGTCGATCTATTAAAGGATTATTGACCCTCTTTTGTCTCCTTATGAATGTTCTTAGCCAGGATTTTTGGTATTTATTACTCAATTCTTTTCTTATAGTAACATTAGGGATTATTGCCCCTAAAGTACATGTCCCTGACTAATTAGGAGGTAGCACTTTTCGTGCCTTGTTTCCACACAACCAATACCTTTTGGAACACGCCACCCATTTAGTTCCTTACTTGGCCACTTATAACCTATTCAGGTATCCGAGAGCAATCTTTATAACCTCCTACCTTAATGGCTCCAGTACAGTTGATCGGTTGCTTTCCATAAAGTATAGTTTTCTCCCACCATTTATTACTATTATTACATCTTTGGATACATTGATAATAATCTCCTGTCACACTCTGGACTTCCCATTCCTGTTTGGTTGTTTCATAGGCACTCCAATTAGTGGGAAGCCCTTGTTGGAATGTTCAGGGAAGTGGGTACACACCCAGCAATCCCTCTGGTTAACTATCTTCATAGATTTCGTAATTACTTCCAAATGGAGATTGTGACTCCAAAATCCTTCCTGATTCCCTTTAATTGTTTGGCTCAGGAAACCTAGAAAAACTAACCACCACATTTCTCCCCTGGTTGTTAAGGAGAACATCATTTTTACACAGATACCGTAACAACAATATTAACCCTATTCCTAACAAACAGATTAAAGCATTTTTTCCCTGAATACAATCTAAATTTAAAACCGATTCGCTTCTAATACAACTCATATATCTTTACATATTTTTAACTTTAGAGGTTGAACTTGTTCAGCTTTCCACGTCTCTCGAGGTACTGCTTTCACTCAGGTGTAACCTAAAAGTATAACTGGATGTACCTACGGAGAGAAGAACCTTTGCCATAGACAAGAGATAATCACTTAAAATTTGATCACCCTTAACGTGCATTTGAATTTCATTTCCAGTTAAATTTACAGTGTAAGGTTTACCATACAGAATCTCAAATGCACTAACTTTCTCCCTAACCCTTGGGGTTATTCTGATTCTTAATAATGCCAGAGGTAAAACATCAGTCCATTTCATCTGAGTCTCCTGACACAATTTTCCTACCTGTCTCTTAATTGTTTGATTCATTCTTTCCACTTTTCCACTGGATTGTGGCCTCCAGGGGGTATGTAAGTCCCATTTAATTTGTAGTATTTTTGAGATTTGCTGTACTATTTCTGCTATAAACTGAGGTCCCCTATCTGAAGAAAACCCTTCTGGTACCCTAAATCTTGGTATGATTTATTTTAATAACATTTTCACTACCTCCCTTGCTTTAGTGGTACGACACGGGAAAGCCTCAGGCCATCCTGAAAAGGTGTCAACAATTACCAACAAATATTTATATCCATTACATCTTGGTAATTCAGAAAAATCAATTTGCCAGTAATCCCCAGGCATGAAGCCCCTTTTTACTTCCCCTGGGGGGGGCTTCTTCTGAATCTTGGGATTATTTCTAAGACAGATTTCACATTTTTGTGTAATACCCTTTGCAATTATTAACATACTAACTCCCACAGCAAATCTTTTAACTGTTTCAACCAATGCCTCAGCTCCCATGTGGGTACTATCAGCTTCTTCATTATCAGCAAAGTTACCACACACTGTCCAGTAGATGTCACCCACCATCCTTCAGGAGTTGTTATGCATTTCAGTATTTCTGCTAATTTATTTTCTTTTTCAGTGTATACTGGAATTTCCATTTTTAACATTCTCCCTGGAACTAATGCTGCCACTGACACGGAGAATGCTGCCCTTTTTGCAGCCTCATCGGCCTGTTATGGAAATTAAACTTGTCGGCCACCATAACAGGGCTCGACCCTAGGTTCCCGCAAGTAAAGTTCAGAGCCAAATCAAAACAAACTAAATTTTAATCACACGCGTGCCGTAATTAGAGCTCGAGCTGGGTGCCTCTAAAGAGGGACCCTAACATAAACAAATCCTGGGTAATTACAGTCTTTTTGACTTCCATTTCCCACCCCTCACGCGATAGTTAGACCAATAGTAATTTTTTGGTCTGGGGGGGTCTCCTGCTCCTCATTGGGTCTCATCGTCTTTCTGAGGCAAGCTGTTTTTCTCCTTATTCTTGTTTTTTGCAGCCTCTGATGACGGTTGTACTTCTGTTTTTGTTGGGTCTGGCGGCTGTTTCCCAAGGTCTTATTTTTCCCCATTGTTTTGGTGTCTTCCCTCTCGGAGTCGGTGACACAGGTGCGCCGACTGTGTGTGGCTCCCTTATCTTCCCAGCCTGAACGAGCTCTGAGGCACTATTTTTTATTAAAATACATAAAGATTCGTTACTTTTCCCACGCTCGGCCTAAGGCTTCAGCAAATCTAGCCACTCATGCTAAGCAAGTTTTATATAAGTTGTGCTAAGCAGCCATTTCTAGACAGTTTCAATTCACTATTCTTTAACAGTTTCCCCCCTTTGTTTTTATGAAGCATCCTTGCTAATATTTTAAACAGAGTTCTCGAAGCCTTTCGAGGCATACTATCACTTTCCATACTCTTATATATAATATGATCGTAAGCAATAGGCATAACACAGTTAAACTGAATACAACTACTACCGGGTGCAATACATGATTATAAATCCCTGTTGCAGTTGGTGACCACCCTAGAAGAGTTTCCCAGCCATGATGTTCTCCGTCCCTTTTTACCCTTTCTAAGATATGATGTATCTCTTTTGCATCATGGGGAACAGTGATTAGAGTTTTCTGTCCACTGTTCTGGATGCGCTCTAACAGTCAATGCAAATCATCATGTTGTAGTAGTTTCCTTACCAGGGTGAGATTCATCCCAATGGGAGTAGGTAGTAAATTTTGAATGAATGTATAATTAGATTGTAACAATTGATAAGACGTGATAGGAGCTGAATAATTGAAATCACATCCCATGATTTTGGTAAAGCTACAAATACAAATATTTCAATGATTACTCATATCTACTACAATGCCATCTATAACTACAAGACTACAAAAGGTTCTCATACATACGCATCCGCTCCCAATATATACAAGTATAGTTTCAGGTGTTTCATCAGGGTGTATTTCAAAATGACAAACATTTTGCTCAGTGTCAAGACAAATGTCTTGGGCTTTGATAGTATTACTTTCACAAATAAATCCTTGCTGTTCCCGTACAATGCATGCGCTAACATCCACAGTTTGCCATTTATTTCCATTTCGTTGGGCCCATACTCTATGTTCCAATGGATAGAGTATAGCTCCATTGTGATTTAATCCTAACGCAATGATTGGATATATTGTATATGTTGGAGCATTACGTATTGTTGAAACAAAGGCTGTGGCCTTAGTGTTGATAGGATCATAAGTAAAATTGACCAGATACCACCAGGATTGGAATTCCTTTTCAAATTCGGTCGCATTATCCCAAATTACCTTTCGAATTTCAGTGGGTAAAGTGCCCTCTTCCCCTTCCCTTATAATCGCTGCTACCATAGATTGCATCCACAGTTGAGCTTGGATGCAACTGAGGGCCAGGGAAATATTCATTTGGGCTTCCCCAAGTGCATCCACTATCAAGTGGTGATCTTTTTCATTCATTTTTTCCCATTGAGGTAATATCTCGGATGAAAGCCATTGGTTAGTTCCTAATGCTAATAGAGAAGACCTCAATGGATGCTTTAATCTGTATAAGTCACTTGTTGTTGTGCTCAGTTTATTTACGAGTACTTCAGCATCTATACTGTTTAGGACTCCCAATCCTGTTCCTATGATACCGATCACATCTCTCCTTGTCCGTTTTGGAGAGGTGAGGGTTTGCCTATGTAACCACACCGTCCATCCCACATAGGACGTACCTAAGAATGGTGAACAGGTCGGTTTGATTGTAGAGATATAATTTGCATTAATAGCTCTACTCGATTGAGAGACCATGATGGATTAAATAACACTCATTGTTGGCCTGTATTTCTAATCACATATGGTCCAATTTCAAAGATTTGTGGGGATAAGGTTTTCTTACTCTTCATGGTAACAGAGTTATTTATATTGGTGAAAATAATTGTAGTCAGGGTAGGTATTGCTGTACTGGGCTCAATAATGTCTATTTTAAATTTAAATGATAGTCCCACATTGTGGTGAGCCCACAGGCAAACTATAAAAACAGGCGGTTCTAAGGTAAAAATTGTACCAACAATCCAGGTTTTCAGTGGCACAAATTTTCCTTTCTTTTTCATTTGATTTGATTTTAGTGAGATAGATTTGAGTCGCCTTCTCGTGGGTGGACCCGCTGATCACTCGACACCCTCTTTATTTCCTTTCCTGTCCCTCCCAGGAGTTGGGGAAGTTGGTTAGTATTATCCCAGCTCCATTCATTTTCTGAGTATACTTCGGTTCCATGCATGACCAGGGCTGAGAGGTTTAAGTTTTTATCAGAATTTAATCCCATACTTCCGGTATATTTAACACGGGCCTGGGACCATGGCCACTCTAAGGTTCTTTGACCACAGCTTAGGGAAAGTAGCATTGCCAGGGTTTGAAACAGCAACATGAGCACGGCACTTCTGCCTGCCATCCTGCAGGGTGCAGTAAAGGGAAAGAGATTTGTGTTAGTGAGGCGGGTCCCAACAGATTACCCTGGGGAAGTCGTGTATCCCATCGAGCTTTACGTGGTTGTCTTCACTGATCTGCTGCACCCTCTGCTGTGTTTGCTTCTTGGACTGTCACTCGTTTCACGTGAGAATGGTGAATCCAACTCTCTTTTCCTAGAATTTTAACAGCGTAGTAAGAACTTAACAATACAGTATAGGGTCCTTCCCATTTTGGTTCTAGTTTTGTTTTTCGCGAGAATACCTTTATCAGCACTTTATCTCCAGGCTGTATATCATGTGCCTGAATGTCTGATGGCACCGGCTGAAACCACTGAGCCTGATTTTGCAAGGCCTTAAACCGTTCCTGTAAGGCTAGTACATATTGTGTCACTCGTTCATCTCCATCTAATAGGCTGGTCTTAGCAGGGATATAAGTCCCTGGTATCGCTAAATGTCTCCCAAAAAGAATTTCTGCTGGTGTTAGTCCTATGGATTGCCGTGGAGAATTTCAAACATCCCATAGAGCTACGTTTAATGCCTCTGGCCATTTTAGGCTAGCATGTGTGCATATTCTTGCTATTTTCTCTTTTAATGTTCTATTCATTCTTTCTACTTGTCCTGAAGATTGTGGGTGATAAGGAGTATGTAGGTTTCTTTTTGTTCCTAACGATTTACATAACTGATTGATTATGCTTGCTGTAAAATGGGCACCCCTGTCTGAATCAATGGCTTCTGGGACCCCATACCTGGGTATGATTTCCTTCAGTAAGGCTTTTACCACTCCCCCTGTGTCAGCCTTTCTTGTTGGGAAAGCTTCTACCCAGCTTGATAACTGATCTACTATCACTAACAAGTGTTTGTATCCATAGACAGATGGCATATCTGCATAATCTATTTGCAGCTTCTGGAAAGGGAAGAAAGCCCACGGTCGCCCCCCAAATCTGAGCTTGGCTTGTTATTTGAAAACTTCTGGCAGGTCGGGCAGCTATTCGTTATTCTTGTAGCAGCTGCATAAATTCCTGGAGCAGCCCATACTTTCTGTACCTGTTTAGCTATTGCCTCGGCTCCCCCATGAGCTTTATCGTGAAACCACCTAGCTATAGTAATTAAATATTTTTTTGGTAGAATTGGTTTTTCCCCAATTGTCCATATTCCATCATCATTTTGTTTTGCTTCCCACTGTTCCCATTGTTTTTTCTCTTCCACTGAGCAGTCTTTTTCATACATAGTTTTGGGGTCTATTAAGTTTGGCCACTCACTCTGGTCCATCCTTGGAACTGCCCCCATACATTCTCTCAGAGGTTGTCGAGCTGCAGCCCTCGCAGCAGCGTTGGCTAGAGCATTTCCTCTGCTAATTTCTGTAGTGTCTTTAGTATGGGCTGGGCAGT
The DNA here is from genome assembly GCF_036370855.1 of Dromaius novaehollandiae. Lineage (NCBI taxonomy): Eukaryota > Metazoa > Chordata > Aves > Casuariiformes > Dromaiidae > Dromaius > Dromaius novaehollandiae. Next base: position 2,995,477 of record NC_088103.1, on the reverse strand, counting down.
GTATTACCGCAATTTCTTTGGGCAGTTGAACTGCTTCCAGCAAATTACGTATTTCTTCTCCATTAGCTAATTTCTTTCCTGATGACGACAAGAATCCTCGTTCTTTCCATAACATCCCTGTTGCATGACACACTCCAAATGCATATTTAGAGTCGGTATAGATATTTACCCGCAAGCTCTTACCTATATTTTGCTGCTTGGGGCAATGCTATTAATTCTGCTCCTTGAGCACTTACTGATGGAGACAAAGGATTGGCCTCGAGCACCTCAAAGACGTTAGTGACAGCACAGCTGGAGTGACGTCTTCCGTCCAAATAATAGGATGACCCATCTGTAAACAGAACTAAGTCTGGGTTCTCCAAAGGTTCTTCTTTAAGGTCCTCCCGGGGCTTGCTTGAGCTGACCACCACCTGCTCACAGGAATGATGTGGCTCTCCGTCCTCCGGTTGAGGCAATAGCATTGCTGGATTCAAAATATTGCATCTTTTGAAAGTCACATTATCTGCATGCAGTATTATCAGTTCATAGCGGTGAGCTCTCTGTGGGGATAGTGCTTGAGTCGCATATTGCTTCATTAACAGTTCTACTTCATGTGGCACATACACAGTCAATGAATGACCCAAAACTACAGGTCGTGTTTTTTTCAATAAGAGCTGCAGTAGCTGCTATTGCTCTGATGCATCCTGGAGTGCCTTTAGCTACCTCATCTAGTTGCGTGGAGTAACAGGCCACTGGTCTACGGTGAGGGCCTAGTTTTTGGGTGAGTACCCCACTTGCTACTCCCTGTCGCTCATGGACAAATAATTCAAATAGTTTGCTATAATCTGGTAACCCGAGAACAGGGGCTGAAACCAACGCTTTTTTCACAGATGTAAAAGCTTTCTCCCTTTCCCTGGGGCCTTGGGCCCCAGGCCAAAGGCTCTATCTCCTCCTTTTTTGTTGCCTGTACCAGAGGCTTAGTAAGTTCTGCTAACCCAGGAATCCACGGTTGGCAGAATCCTACAGCTCCTAAAAATCCCCTAAGCTGTTTTTTTGTTACAGGACGAGGCATATCAAGAATTGTCTTTACTCATTCTGGATCAACTAACCTGTGTCCTTCTCTTAAGATAAACCCCAAATATTTTACCTCTCTTTGACACAGCTGGAGTTTAGACAGAGATGCTCGATGCCCTTTTTCTGCAAGAGCGTTACATAGAGAAACAGTATCTTTCAAACATGTCTCATAATCTTTACTTGCTAATAACAAATCATCTACATATTGTATTAATACAGAATGTCCTGGAAGTTCGATATCTGAGAGGTCATTTTTGAGTATACGCGAAAAAATAGTCGGAGACCCAGTAAATCCCTGTGGCAGCCTTGTCCAAGTTAATTGTTGTCCCTTCCAAGTGAAAGCAAAGAGATCTTGGCTATCTTCAGCTATTGGTATACTAAAAAAGGCTGCTGTTAGGTCAATCACAGTAAAATAAGTTGCCCAATGGGGAATCTGTAGTAAAATGGTTGATGGGTCGGGGACTACTGGATGTGGAGCAACTACATGTTGGTTTATAGCCCTTAAGTCTTGTACAAAGCGATACTCTGGATCACCATCAGCATCTTGCCTGTTCTTTTCAGCTGGCAGAATTGGGGTGTTATATGGGGATTCACAGACTCTAAGGATACCCATTTTCAGATAATGATCAATTTGTTTTTGGATACTCTTCTCTGCTTCCTTCGGGATAGGATATTGTTTAACTGCAGGAGGCAATCCCCCCTTTGTTTTTATCGAGACTGGACTGGCTGATTTCAGTAGTCCCACATCCATTCCTGAAGAGCTCCATAATTTTTTAGAAACTGATTCTAAACCTGTTGGAATTTGCAGATTAGTTGGCTCTGGTCCTGGTGTCTTAGCCAGAACACACAAACCCATAATTATTAGCTTTATCCCTTCCGGCTGTAAGCAGATCTGAGTATCCAAGGCTTGCAGGAGATCCCTCCCCAAAAGGCATATAGGTGCGTCTGTGACTGACTCTGACTCCATCTCTCTCTCCTAGCTCTTTCACCTCCCCTCCCCCTGGGTCCTCTAAATCCATCTCTTAACACAGCTGCTAACACACTAACTTCCTCTCTTTTTTGCTGTCTCTTTTCTTTTGCCCTCTACTCCTCTCGACTATTATACACAAATGTGGCTAAACGTAATATTTCATCCATTCGCTTTCCTGGCCAGTCAGGAACATGTTTGGAAAACTACTTTTTAATGTCCGGGGCTGCTTGGTCTACAAATGTGGAAATCATTAGCGGCCTGTTAGCCTCAGCTTCTGGGTCTAGTCCTCCCCCATACATTCTGACTCGCTTAATTAGCCTAGCAAAGTAAGCTGAGGGGTGTTCCTCTGCCTGTTGCTGACACTCCCTTATTTGCAGTCTTTTGTCCTGCCAAAGGTATAGCTTCTTCTAAGTCCTCTCTGGCTAATTGCAACTGCCTGTAATCTGCATCTACATTATGATTCCACCCGGGGTCCACAGCTGGCCAGGCTGTTCCAGCAGCCCTGACACCCCCCTCTGCTGCCCAACGGCGGTTTGCATCCAAAATTGAGCACCTTTCATCTGGAGTGAACACAGGTTCAAGGCGTGTTTGTACATCTCCCCAGGTAGGGTCATACGCCCGCACAATTCCCCTTAATTGGGCACTTTTCTCTCGCTCCGTGGGAACCACACTCACACCACCCGAGTCTTTAACTGCTAGGACTGCTGTCCCTTCGCAGCGGGCGGCTTCTCAGCCGATGGGTGCCCCAATTGGTTCCCAGGCTACACGCACTCACACACACACATACACAGTACTGTTTAAACTCACACCAGTCACAGTGACTCTAATTTTTGGTCTCAAAGTTTTGCAGTGCGCCTTATGCTGATCAGGCTGCGCACCCCTCCTCCGGCCGGACCGAGCTGGGACTTAGACCCACTCTAACCCTGGGGATGGGACTCGCGCCCGTCCCCCTGGTATGCCTTACGGTGGCCAGTCCACGTACCCCCTTCAGTGCACTGTTACCAGACCAGATTTTAGAATTTAGGCGGGAGTTTAAGACTCACCTTCTCGGTGCCTCTCGTAGCCAAAGATCCCAGGTGAACTCACCCGATGGTGCCAGATGATCGTTTGGAGACGAGAGGCCTGACAGTCATTGCCTAGGGTCCCATCTGGGGTGCCAAACTGTTATGGAAATTAGGCCTGTCGGCCACCATAACAGGGCTCGACCCTAGGTTCCCGCAGAAAAGTTCAGAGCCAAATCAAAACAAATTAGATAATTTTAATAACGCGCATGCCGTAATTACAGCTCGAGCTGGGTGCCTCCGAAGAGGGACCCTAACAAACAAATCCTGGGTAATTATAGTCTTTTCAACTTCCAGTTCCCACCCTTCACGCGATAGTTAGACCAATAGTAATTTTTTTGGTCTGGGGTCTCCTGCTTCTCATTGGGTCTCATCATCTTTCTGAGGCAAGCTGTTTTTCTCCTTATTCTTGTTTGGCTGCTGGCTATACTTGTGATGTCATGGAAGTACCAGTGCGTCAGAGGCCAGTGACAGCTCCATGCCTGCTGGCTGCGTTATGAGGTCACGTTTGTGTCGGGGCCTCAAACGGCAGTTGGATGCCCATGCCTGCTGGCCGTGCTTGTGAGGTCACAGCAGTCCTGTTGCCTGATAGGCCAGTGGCAGGCCCATGGTTGCTGGGTCGGCTTGTGAGGTTAGAGAAGCCTCAGTGCCTCATAGGCCAGTGGCAGGCCCATAGCTGCTGGCTGGACTTGTGAGATCACAACACTCCTAGAGCCTGATAGGCCAGCAGCAGGCTCATGGCTGCTGACTGTGCTTGTGAGGTCACAGCAGCCTCAGTGCCTCATAGCCCAGTGGCAGGCCCATAGCTGCTGGGTGTGCTTGTGAGGTCACAGCAGCCTCCGTTCCCTATAAGCCAGTGGCAGGCCCATAGCTGCTGGCTGTGCTTGTCAGGTCACAGCAGTCCTGTTGCCTGATAGGCCAGTGGCAGGCCCATGGCTGCTGGGTCGGCTTGTGAGGTCAGAGAAGCCTCAGTGCCTCATAGGCCAGTGGCAGGCCCACACCTGCTGGCTGGGCTTGTGAGATCACAGCAGCCTCCAAGCCCTTTAGGGCAGTGGCAATCCACTGACTGTTTACTGTGCTTCTGACTTGACAGCAGCGTCAGCACGTGATCGGGCAGTGGGAGGCTAATGGCTGCTGCCTGCGCTTGTGAGGTCAAATCAGCCTCCGTGCTGTATAGGCCAGTGGCAGGCCCATAGCTGCTGACTGTGCTTGTGAGGTCACAGCAGTCCTATGGACCGATAGGCCAGTGGCAGGCCGATACCTGCTGGCTGTGCTTGTGAGGTGACAGCAGCCTCCGTTCCCTATAGGCCAGTGGCAGGCCCCTGGCTGCTGGCTGTGCTTGTGAGGTCACATCAGCCTCTGTTCCCTATAGGCCAGTGACAGCCCCATAGCTGCTGGCTGTGCTTGTCAGATCACAACACTCCTAGAGCCTGATAGGCCAGCAGCAGGCCCCTGGCTGCTGACTGTGCTTGTGAGGTCACAGCAGCCTCAGTGCCTCATAGGCCAGTGGCAAGCCCATAGCTGCTGGGTGTGCTTGTGAGGTAACAGAAGCCTCCGTTCCCTATAGGCCAGTGGCAGGCCCATAGGTGTTGGCTGTGCTTGTAAGGTCACAGCAGTCCTATTTCCTGATAGGCCTGCGGCAGGCCTCTGTCTGCTGGCTGCCTTTTGAGGTCACATTTGTCTCTGTACCTTATAGGGCAGTGGGAGGCCCCTGGCTCCTCGCTGTGCTTGTGAGGTCACATCAGCCTCCTTTTCCTGTAGGCCAGAGCGAGGCCAATGGCTGCTTGGTGTGCTTGTGAGGTCACAGCAGCCTCAGTGCCTCATAGGCCAGTGGCAGGCCCATAGCTGCTGCCTGGGCTCGTGAGGTCACAGCAGCCTCAGTGCTTCACAGGCCAGTGGCAGGCCCCTTGCTGCTGGCTGTGCTTGTGAGGTTACAGAAGCCTCAGTGCTTCACAGGCCAGTTCGAGGCCAATGACTGCTGGGTGGGCTTCTGAGGTCAGAGCAGCCTCCATGCCCTTGAGGGCAGTGGCAGGCCCCTGACTGTTTACTGTGCTTCTGAGTTGACAGCAGCGTCAGCGTCTCATCGGGCAGTGGGAGGCTAATGGCTACTTGGTGTGCTTGTGAGCTCACAGCAGCCTCCGTGCCTCACAGGCCAGTGGCAGGCCCGTAGCTGCTGTTTGTTCTTGTAAGGTCACAGCAGTCCTATTTCCTGATAGGCCCGTGGCAGGCCTCTGTCTGCTGGCTGCCTTTTGAGGTCACATTTGTCTCTGTACCTTATAGGGCAGTGGGAGGCCCCTGGCTACTCGTTGTGCTTGTGAGGTCACATCAGCCTCCTTTTCCTGTAGGCCAGAGGGAGGCCAATGGCTGCTTGGTGTGCTTGTGAGGTCAAAGCAGCCTCCTTTTACTATAGGCCAGTGGCAGGCCCATAGCTGCTGGCTGTGCTTGTGAGGTCACAGCAGTCGTATTGCCTGATAGGCCAGTGGCAGGCCCCTTGCTGCTGGCTGTGCTTGTGAGGTTAAAGAAGCCTCAGTGCCTGATAGGCCAGTTCGAGGCCAATGACTGCTGGGTGGGCTTGTGAGGTCAGAGAAGCCTCAGTGCCCTACAGGGCAGTGGCAGGCCCATAGCTGCTGGCTCGGCTTCTGAGGTCACAGCAGCCTCCATGCCCTTGAGGGCAGTGGCAGGCCCCTGACTGTTTACTGTGCTTCTGAGTTGACAGCAGCGTCAGCGCCTCATCGGGCAGTGGAAGGCTAATGGCTGCTGCCTGTGCTTGTGAGGGCACATCAGCCTCCTTTTGCTGTACGCCAGAGGGAGGCCAATGGCTGCTTGGTGTGCTGGTGAGGTCAGAGGAGCCTGTGTGCCTCTTCGGACAGTAGCAGGCCAATAGCTGCTGGCTGTGCTTGTGAGGTCACATCAGCCTCTGTTCCCTATAGGCCAGTGACAGCCCCATAGCTGCTGGGTGTGCTTGTGAGGTCACAGCAGTCCTATTGCCTGATAGGCTACTGGCAGGCCCTTGGCTGCTACCTGTACTTGTGAGGTCACAGCAGCCTCAGTGCCTCATAGGCCAGTGGCAGGCCCATAGCTGCTGGCTGTGCTTGTGAGGTCACAGCAGTCCTATTGCCTGATAGACCCGTGGCAGGCCTCTGTCTGCTGGCTGCCTTTTGAGGTCACATTAGTCTCTGTACCTTATAGGGCAATGGCAGGCCTCTGGCTCCTCGCTGTGCTTGCGAGGTCACAGCAGCCTCAGTGCCCTATAGGGCAGTGGCAGGCCCTTGGCTGCTGGCTGTGCTTGTAAGGTCACAGTAGTCCTATTTTCTGATAGGCCCATGGCAGGCCTCTGTCTGCTGGCTGCCTTTTGAGGTCACATTTGTCTCTGTACCTTATAGGGCAGTGGGAGGCCCCTGGCTACTCGCTGTGCTTGTCAGGTCACATCAGCCTCCTTTTCCTGTAGGCCAGAGGGAGGCCAATGGCTGCTTGGTGTGCTGGTGAGGTCAGAGGAGCCTCCGTGCCTCTTCGGACAGTGGCAGGCCAATGGCTGCTGGCTGTGCTTGTCAGGTCACAGCACTCCTACAGCCTGACAGGCCAGCAGCAGGCCCCTGGCTGCTGACTGTGCTTGTGAGGTCACAGCAGCCTCAGTGCCTCATAGGCCAGTGGAGACCAGAAGCTGCTGGCTGTGTTTGTGAGGTCACAACACTCCTACAGCCTGATAGGCCAGCAGCAGGCCCCTGGCTGCTGGCTGTGCTTCTGAGGTCACAGCAGTCTCAGTGCTTCACAGGCCTGCGGCACGCCCTTGGCTGCTGGCTGTGCTTGTGAGGTCACAGCAGCCTCAGTGCCTCCGAGGCTCGTGGGAGGCCAATGGCTGTTTGGTGTGCTTCTGAGGTCACAGCAGCCTCCGTGCCTCATAGGCCAGTGGCAGGCCCATAGCTGCTGCCTGGGCTCGTGAGGTCACAGCAGCCTCAGTGCTTCACAGGCCAGTGGCAGGCCCCTGACTGCTGGCTGTGCTTGTGAGGTTACTGAAGCCTCAGTGCCTGATAGGCCAGTTCGAGGCCAATGACTGCTGGGTGGGCTTGTGAGGTCAGAGAAGCCTCAGTGCCCTTGAGGGCAGTGGCAGGCCCCTGACTGTTTACTGTGCTTCTGAGTTGACAGCAGTGTCAGCGCCTCATCGGGCAGTGGGAGGCCAATGGCTGCTGCCTGTGCTTGTGAGGTCACAGCAGCCTCCTTTTCCTATAGGCAAGTGGCAGGCCCATAGCTGCTGGCTGTGCTTGTGAGGTCACAGCAGTCCTATTGCCTGATAGGCCTGTGGCAGGCCCTTGGCTGCTGGCTGTGCTTGTGAGGTCACAGCAGCCTCAGTGCCTGATAGGCCCGTGGGAGGCCAATGGCTGCTTGGTGTGCTTGTGAGGTCACAGCAGCCTCAATGCGTGATAGGCCAGTGGAAGGCCCCTAGCTGCTGGCTGTGCTTGTCAGGTGACAACACTCCTAGAGCCTGATTGGCCAGCAGGAGGCCCCTGGCTGCTGACTGTGCTTGTGAGGTCACAGCAGCCTCAGTGCTTCACAGGCCAGTGGCAGGCCCATAGCTGCTGGCTGTGCTTGTGAGGTTACTGAAGCCTCAGTGCCTGATAGGCCAGTTCGAGGCCAATGAGTGCTGGGTGGGCTTGTGAGGTCAGAGAAGCCTCAGTGCCCTGTAGGGCAGTGGCAGGCCCATAGCTGCTCACTGTGCTTGTGAGGTCAGAGCAGCCTCCATGCCCTTGAGGGCAGTGGCAGGCCCCTGACTGTTTACTGTGCTTCTCAGTTGACAGCAATGTCAGCGCCTCATCGGGCAGTGGGAGGCTAATGGCTGCTGTCTGTGCTTGTGAGGTCACAGCAGCCTCCTTTGCCTGATAGGCCCGTGGGAGGCCAATGGCTGCTTGGTGTGCTTGTGAGGTCACAGCAGCCTCCGTGCCTCATAGGCCAGTGGCAGGCCCGTAGCTGCTGTTTGTTCTTGTAAGGTGACAGCAGTCCTATTTCCTGATAGGCCCGTGGCAGGCCTCTGTCTGCTGGCTGCCTTTTGAGGTCACATTTGTCTCTGTACCTTATAGGGCAATGGCAGGCCTCTGGCTCCTCGCTGTGCCTGTTTGGTCACATCAGCCTCCTTTTGCTGTAGGCCAGAGGGAGGCCAATGGCTGCTTGGTGTGCTGGTGAGGTCAAGGCAGCCTGAGTGCCTGTTTGGACAGCAGCAGGCCCCTGGCTGCTGGCTGTGCTTGTGAGGTCACATCAGCCTCTGTTCCCTATAGGCCAGTGGCAGGCCCATAGCTGCTGGCTGTGCTTGTCAGGTCACAACACTCCTACAGCCTGATAGGCCAGCAGCAGGCCCCTGGCTGCTGACTGTGCTTGTCAGGTCACAACACTCCTACAGCCTGATAGGCCAGCAGCAGGCCCCTGGCTGCTGACTGTGCTTGTGAGGTCAGAGCAGCCTCAGTGCTTCACAGGCCAGTGGCAGGCCTCTGGGTCCTGGCTGTTTTTGTGAGGTGACAGCAGCCTCCGTTCCCTATAGGCCAGTGGCAGGCCCTTCACTGCTGGCTGTGCTTGTGAGGTCACAGCAGCCTCTGTGCCCTATAGGTCAGTGGCAGGCCCCTGGCTGTTTGCTGTGCTTGTGAGGTCACAGCAGTCTGAGTGCCTGATAGCCAGTGGGAGGTCCATACCTGCTGGCTGTCCTTTTGAGGTCACAGCAGTCCTATTGCCTGATAGGCCAGTGCAAGGCCATTGGCTGCTGGCTGTCCTTTTGAGGTCACGGCAGTCCTATTGCCTGATAGGCCAGTGGCAGGCCTCTGCGTGCTGGCTGCATTTTGAGGTCACCTTTGTCTCAGTGCCTCATCAGGCAGTGGGATGCTCATGGCTGCTGACTCTGCTTGTGAGCTCACAGAAGTACCAGTGCCTGACAGGCCACTGGCAGGCCCCTGGCGGCTTCCTGTCCTTGTGAGGTCACATGAGCCTCTGTGTCTGATAGGGCAGTGGAAGGTGTTGTAGAGGCCCCCGAGTGCCTTTTTTTGCAGTGTAGGGGCCCCCGAGTGCCTTTTTTTGCAGTGTAGGGGCCCCGAGTGCCTTTTTTTGCAGTGTAGGGGCCCCGAGTGCCTTTTTTTGCAGTGTAGGGGCCCCCGAGTGCCTTTTTTTGCAGTGTAGGGGCCCCGAGTGCCTTTTTTTGCGGTGCAGGGGCCCCCGAGGGCCTTCTTTTGTGGTGCAGGGGCCTCCAAGTGCCTTTTTTTGCATTGTAGCAGCCCCCAAGTGCCTTTTTTTGTGGTGTAGGGGCCTCCGAGTGCCTTTTTTTTGTGGTGTACAGGCCTGCAAGTGCCTCTTTTCCCAGTGCAGGAGCCTCCGAGTGCTTTTCTTTGTGGTGCAGGGCCCTCTGAGTGCCTTTTTCCGTGTTGTAGCAGCCTCCGAGTGCCTTTTTTTGCATTTTAGCAGCCACCAAGCGCCTTTTTTTGTGCTGTAGGGGCCACTGAGTGCCTTTTTTTGCAGTGTAGGGGCAGCCGAGTGCCTTTTTTTGCAGTGTAGGGGCCCCCGAGTGCCATTTTTTGTGGTGCAGGGCCCTCCAAGTGCCTTTGTTTCTGACGCAGGGGCCTCCAAGTGCCTTTTTTTGCATTGTAGCAGCCCCCAAGTGCCTTTTTTTGTGGTGTAGGGGCCTCCGAGTGCCTTTCTTTTTGCAGTGTAGGGGCCTCCGAGTGCCTTCTTTTGTCGTGCAGGGGCCTCCAAGTGCCTTTATATCCGGTGTACAGGCCTGCAAGTGCCTCTTTTCCCAGTGCAGGAGCCTCCGAGTGCTTTTCTTTGTGGTGCAGGGCCCTCTGAGTGCCTTTTTCCGCGTTGTAGCAGCCTCCGAGTGCCTTTTTTTGCATTTTAGCAGCCACCAAGTGCCTTTTTTTGTGCTGTAGGGGCCACTGAGTGCCTTTTCTTGTGGTGTAGGGGCAGCCGAGTGCCTTTTTTTCCAGTGTAGGGGCAGCCGAATGCCTTTTTTTGTGGTGTGGTCCTCCGAGTGCCTTTCTTTTGTGGTGTCGAGGCCTCTGGGTGCATTTTTTTTTGTGCAGTGTAGCAGCCTCCGAGTGCCTTTTTTTGCGGTGTGGAGGCCTCTGAGTGCCTTTTTTTGCGGTGTGGAGGCCTCTGAGTGCCTTTTTTTGCAATGCAGGGGCTACTGAGTGCCTTTTTTTGCTGTGCATGGGCCTCAGGGTGACTTGTTTCACGTTGTAGCAGCCCCCGAGTGCCTTTTTTTGTGCTGTAGGAGCCACCAAGTGCCTTTTCTTGTGCTTCAGGGGCCTCTGAGTGCCTTTTTTCACATTGTAGCAGCCCCCGAGTGCCTTTTTTTGTGCTGTAGGAGCCACAAAGTGCCTTTCCTTGTGGTTCAGGGGCCACTGAGTGCTGTTATTTTCGGGTGTGTGGTCCTCCATGTACCTTTTTTTTGTGGTGTAGTGGCCCCGAGAGCCTTTTCTTGTGGTTCAGGGGCCTCCGAGTGCCTTCTTTTGTGGTGCAGGGCCCTCCAAGTGCCTTTGTTTCTGGTGCAGGGGCCTCCGAGTGCCTTTTTTTCCAGTGTATTGGCAGCCGAGTGCCTTTTTCTGTGGTGTAGGGGCCTCCAAGTGCCTTTTTTTTGTGGTGCAGGGGCCTCCAAGTGCCTTTTTTCGCGGTGCAGGGGCCTCGATGCATTTTTTTGCAGTGTAGTAGCCTCCAAGTGCCTTTTTTTGCAATGTAGGGGCTTCCGAGTGCCTTTTTTTGTGGTGCAGGGGCCTCCAAGTGCCTTTATTTCCAGTGTACAGGCCTGCAAGTGCCTCTTTTTCCAGTGCGGGAGCCTCCGAGTGCCTTTTTTGGTGGTGCAGGGCCCTCAGAGTGCCTTGTTTCACATTGTAGCAGCCCCCGAGTGCCTTTTTTTGTGCTGTAGGAGCCACTGAGTGCCTTTCCTTCTGGTTCAGGGGCCTCCGAGTGCTGTTATTTTGGGGGGTGTGGTCCTCCATGTACCTTTTTTTTGCGGTGTAGTGGCCCCGAGTGCCTTTTCTTGTGGTGCAGGGGCCTCCGAGTGCCTTCTTCTGTGGTGCAGGGGCCTCCGAGTTCCTTTCTTTCTGGTGCAGGGGCCTCCGAGTGCCTTTTTTTGCATTGTAGCAGCCCCCAAGTGCCTTTTTTTGTGGTGTAGGGGCCTCCGAGTGCCTTTTTTTGTGGTGTAGGGGCAGCCGAGTGCCTTTTTTTGTGGTGTGGTGCTCCAAGTGCCTTTCTTTTGTGCTGTAGGGGCCTCTGAGTGCATTTTTTTTTGCGGTGCACTGGCCTCCAAGTGCCCTGTTTTTCAGTGCACTGGCCTCCGAGTGCCTTTTTTTGCGGTGCAGGGGCTACTGAGTGCCTTTTTTGCCGTGCAGGGGCTATTGAGTGCCTTTTTTTCCAGTGTAGTAGCCTCCAAGTGCCTTTTTTTGCAATGTGGGGGCCACCGAGTGCCTTTTTTTGCGGTGAAGGGGCCTCCGAGTGCCTTCTTTTGTGGTGCAGGGGCCTCCAAGTGCCTTTATATCCGGTGTACAGGCCTGCAAGTGCCTCTTTTCCCAGTGCAGGAGCCTCCGAGTGCTTTTTTTTGTGGTGCAGGGCCCTCTGAGTGCCTTTTTCCGCGTTGTAGCAGCCTCCGAGTGCCTTTTTTTGCATTTTAGCAGCCACCAAGTGCCTTTTTTTGTGCTATAGGGGCCTCTGAGTGCCTTATCTTGTGGTGTAGGGGCAGCCGAGTGCCTTTTTTTCCAGTGTAGGGGCAGCCGAGTGCCTTTTTTTGCGGTGTGGTCCTCCGAGTGCCTTTCTTTTGTGGTGTCGAGGCCTCTGGGTGCATTTTCTTTTTGCAGTGTAGCGGCCTCCGAGTGCCTTTTTTTGCTGTGCATGGGCCTCAGGGTGCATTTTTTTGCAGTGTAGTAGCCTCCAAGTGCCTTTTTTTGCAATGTGGGGGCCACCGAGTGCCTTTCTTGGTGGTGTAGGGGCCTCTGAGTGCCTTCTTTTGTGGTGCAGGAGCCTCCGAGTGCTTTTTGTGGTGGTGCTGGGCCCTCAGAGTGCCTTGTTTCACGTTGTAGCAGCCCCCGAGTGCCTTTTTTTGTGCTGTAGGAGCCACCAAGTGCCTTTTCTTGTGCTTCAGGGGCCTCTGAGTGCCTTTTTTCACATTGTAGCAGCCCCCGAGTGCCTTTTTTTGTGCTGTAGGAGCCACAAAGTGCCTTTCCTTGTGGTTCAGGGGCCACTGAGTGCTGTTATTTTCGGGTGTGTGGTCCTCCATGTACCTTTTTTTTGTGGTGTAGTGGCCCCGAGAGCCTTTTCTTGTGGTTCAGGGGCCTCCGAGTGCCTTCTTCTGTGGTGCAGGGCCCTCCAAGTGCCTTTGTTTCTGGTGCAGGGGCCTCCGAGTGCCTTTTTTTCCAGTGTATTGGCAGCCGAGTGCCTTTTTCTGTGGTGTAGGGGCCTCCAAGTGCCTTTTTTTTGTGGTGCAGGGGCCTCTGAGTGCCTTTTTTCGCGGTGCAGGGGCCTCGATGCATTTTTTTGCAGTGTAGTAGCCTCCGAGTGCCTTTTTTTGCGGTGCAGGGGCTACTGAGTGCCTTTTTTGCCGTGCAGGGGCTATTGAGTGCCTTTTTTTCCAGTGTAGTAGCCTCCAAGTGCCTTTTTTTGCAATGTGGGGGCCACCGAGTGCCTTTTTTTGCGGTGAAGGGGCCTCCGAGTGCCTTCTTTTGTGGTGCAGGGGCCTCCAAGTGCCTTTATATCTGGTGTACAGGCCTGCAAGTGCCTCTTTTCCCAGTGCAGGAGCCTCCGAGTGCTTTTTTTTGTGGTGCAGGGCCCTCTGAGTGCCTTTTTTTGCATTTTAGCAGCCACCAAGTGCCTTTTTTTGTGCTGTAGGGGCCACTGAGTGCCTTTTCTTGTGGTGTAGGGGCAGCCGAGTGCCTTTTTTTCCAGTGTAGGGGCAGCCGAGTGCCTTTTTTTGTGGTGTGGTCCTCCGAGTGCCTTCTTTTGTGGTGCAGGGGCCTCCGAGTGCCTTTTTTTTTGCAGTGTAGGGGCCTCCGAGTGCCTTCTTTTGTGGTGCGGGGGCCTCCAAGTGCCTTTATATCCGGTGTACAGGCCTGCAAGTGCCTCTTTTCCCAGTGCAGGAGCCTCCGAGTGCTTTTTTTTGTGGTGCAGGGCCCTCTGAGTGCCTTTTTCCGCGTTGTAGCAGCCTCCGAGTGCCTTTTTTTGCATTTTAGCAGCCACCAAGTGCCTTTTTTTGTGCTATAGGGGCCTCTGAGTGCCTTATCTTGTGGTGTAGGGGCAGCCGAGTGCCTTTTTTTCCAGTGTAGGGGCAGCCGAGTGCCTTTTTTTGCGGTGTGGTCCTCCGAGTGCCTTTCTTTTGTGGTGTCGAGGCCTCTGGGTGCATTTTCTTTTTGCAGTGTAGCGGCCTCCGAGTGCCTTTTTTTGCTGTGCATGGGCCTCAGGGTGCATTTTTTTGCAGTGTAGTAGCCTCCAAGTGCCTTTTTTTGCAATGTGGGGGCCACCGAGTGCCTTTCTTGGTGGTGTAGGGGCCTCTGAGTGCCTTCTTTTGTGGTGCAGGAGCCTCCGAGTGCTTTTTGTGGTGGTGCTGGGCCCTCAGAGTGCCTTGTTTCACGTTGTAGCAGCCCCCGAGTGCCTTTTTTTGTGCTGTAGGAGCCACCGAGTGCCTTTCCTTGTGGTTCAGGGGCCACCGAGTGCCTTTGTTTGAGGTGCACTGCTGTCTGAGTGCCTTTTTTTTGCAGTGAAGGGGCATCTAAGTGCCTTTTTTTCCGGCCTAGCGGCCTCCAAGTGCCTATTTTTGCGATGCAGGCTCCCAAAGTGCCTTTTTTTCCAGTATAGTGTCCTCCATGGGCATATTTTTGCAGTGCATTGCCTCCTAGTGCCCTTTTTTCCCAGTGCTCATGCCTCCAAGTGCCTTTTTTTTCTGTTATGGTCCTTCAACGTTCTGTGATATCACTTTACCCTCTGCCTGAAATGATATTGTCAGGTCCACCACTGCTGGATGAGATAGTCATGTCACTTCTGCCTCACGGCCTGGTAGGCCAGTCAGGCCCATCAGTCCTTGCTCTGCTTGTGAGGTTGCTTCTGCCTCTGTGCTTGATAGGCCAGTGGCAGGGCCATGCCTCCTGGCTGGGCTTGTGAGGATACTTGTGTCTCCATGCCAAAAAGGGCAGTGGCAGGCCCATGGTTGCTGCTTGTGTCTTATGATGTCACTTTGACCTGCATGCCATTGCATGCATGGCATGCATGGGCATGCACTGCCACGCCCATGGCTGCTGGTCTGCTTGGGTGTTCCCTTCTTTCTCCGTGCTTGATGCGCCATGGCAGGCCCTTCACTGCTGGCTGTGCTTGTGAGGTCACAGCAGCCTCAGTGCCTGATAGGCCAGTGGCAGGCCCCTGTCTGCTTGGCTGTGCTTGTGAGGTCACAGCAGCCTCCGTGCCTCATAGGCCAGTGGCAGACCCACAGCTGCTGGCTGTGCTTGTCAGGTCAGAGCAGCCTCAGTGCCTCATAGGCCAGTGGCAGACCCACAGCTGCTGGCTTTGCTTGTGAGGTCACAGCAGCCCCAGTGTCTTATAGGGCAGTGGCAGGCCCCTGGCTGCTGGCCGCGTTTTCAGGTCACATTTGTCTCTGTACCTCATAGGGCAGTGGCAGGCCCATAGCTGCTGGCTGTGCTTGTGAGGTCACAGCAGTCCGATTGCCTGATAGGTCAGTGGCAGGCCCCTGGCTGCTGGCTGTGCTTGTGAGGTTACAGAAGCCTTCCTGCCCTTGAGGGTGGTGGCAGGCCCATACCTGCTGGCTGTGCTTGTCAGGTCACAACACTCCTACAGCCTGATAGGCCAGTGGCAGACCCACAGCTGCTGCCTTTGCTTGTGAGGTCACAGCAGCCTCCGTGTCTGATAGGTCAGTGGCAGGCCCTTCGCTGCTGGCTGTGCTTGTGAGGTCACAGCAGGGTCAGCGCCTCATAGGCCAGTTGGAGGCCGATGGCTGCTGGCTGTGCTTCTCAGGTCACATCAGCCTCCGTTTCCTATAGGCCAGTGGCAGCCCCATAGCTCCTGGCTGTGCTTGTGAGGTCACAGCAGTCCTATAGCGTGAGAGGCCAGTGGGATGGCTCCTGGCTGTTAGCTTTCCTTGTTAGGTAACAGCAGCCTTAATACCTGAGAGGCCAGTGAGAGGCCAATGGCTGCTGGCTGTGCTTGTGAGGTCACAGCAGCCTCCGTGCCTCATAGGCCAGTGGAGGCCCGTAGCGGCTGGCTATGCTTGTCAGGTCACAGCAGCCTCAGTGCCGCACAGGGCAGTGGCAGGCTCATGGCTGCTGGCTGTGCTTGTGAAGTAACAGCAGCCACCGTGCCTCCTAGGCCAGTGGCAGGCTCATGGCTGCTGGCTGTGCTTGTGAGGTCACAGCACCCTCAGTGCCTCATAGGGCAGTGGCAGGCTTCTGGCTGCTGGCTGTGCTTGTGAGGTCACAGCAGTCCTATTGCCTGATAGGTCAGTGGCAGGCCCCTGGCTGCTGGCTCTCCTTTTGAGTTCACAGCAGTCTGAGTTACTGATAGGCAAGTGGTAGGCCTCTGGGTCCTGGCTGTTTTTGTGAGGTGACAGCAGCCTCCGTTCCCTATAGGCCAGTGGCAGGCCCTTCACTGCTGGCTGTGCTTGTGAGGTCACAGCAGCCTCTGTGCCCTATAGGTCAGTGGCAGGCCCCTGGCTGTTTGCTGTGCTTGTGAGGTCACAGCAGTCTGAGTGCCTGATAGCCAGTGGGAGGTCCATACCTGCTGGCTGTGCTCGTGAGGTCACAGCAGTCCTATTGCCTGATAGGCCAGTGCGAGGCCATTGGCTGCTGGCTGTCCTTTTGAGGTCACGGCAGTCCTATTGCCTGATAGGCCAGTGGCAGGCCTCTGCGTGCTGGCTGCATTTTGAGGTCACCTTTGTCTCAGTGCCTCATCAGGCAGTGGGATGCTCATGGCTGCTGACTCTGCTTGTGAGCTCACAGAAGTACCAGTGCCTGACAGGCCCCTGGCAGGCCCCTGGCGGCTTCCTGTCCTTGTGAGGTCACATGAGCCTCTGTGTCTGATAGGGCAGTGGAAGGTGTTGTAGAGGCCCCCGAGTGCCTTTTTATGCAGTGTAGGGGCCCCCGAGTGCCTTTTTTTGCAGTGTAGGGGCCCCCGAGTGCCTTTTTTTGCAGTGTAGGGGCCCCCGAGTGCCTTTTTTTGCGGTGCAGGGGCCCCCGAGTGCCTTTTTTTGCGGTGCAGGGGCCCCCGAGTGCCTTCTTTTGTGGTGCAGGGGCCTCCGAGTGCCTTTTTTTTTGCAGTGTAGGGGCCTCCGAGTGCCTTCTTTTGTGGTGCAGGGGCCTCCAAGTGCCTTTATATCTGGTGTACAGGCCTGCAAGTGCCTCTTTTCCCAGTGCAGGAGCCTCCGAGTGCTTTTTTTTGTGGTGCAGGGCCCTCTGAGTGCCTTTTTTTGCATTTTAGCAGCCACCAAGTGCCTTTTTTTGTGCTGTAGGGGCCACTGAGTGCCTTTTTTTGCAGTGTAGGGGCAGCCGAGTGCCTTTTTTTGCAGTGTAGGGGCCTCCGAGCGCCTTTTTTTGTGGTGCAGGGCCCTCCAAGTGCCTTTTTTTGCATTGTAGCAGCCCCCAAGTGCCTTTTTTTGTGGTGTAGGGGCCTCCGAGTGCCTTTCTTTTTGCAGTGTAGGGGCCTCCGAGTGCCTTCTTTTGTGGTGCAGGGGCCTCCAAGTGCCTTTATATCCGGTGTACAGGCCTGCAAGTGCCTCTTTTCCCAGTGCAGGAGCCTCCGAGTGCTTTTTTTTGTGGTGCAGGGCCCTCTGAGTGCCTTTTTCCGCGTTGTAGCAGCCTCCGAGTGCCTTTTTTTGCATTTTAGCAGCCACCAAGTGCCTTTTTTGTGCTGTAGGGGCCACTGAGTGCCTTTTCTTGTCGTGTAGGGGCAGCCGAGTGCCTTTTTTTGCAGTGTAGGGGCCTCCGAGCGCCTTTTTTTGTGGTGCAGGGCCCTCCAAGTGCCTTTGTTTCTGGTGCAGGGCCCTCCAAGTGCCTTTTTTTGCATTGTAGCAGCCCCCAAGTGCCTTTTTTTGTGGTGTAGGGGCCTCCGAGTGCCTTTCTTTTTGCAGTGTAGGGGCCTCCGAGTGCCTTCTTTTGTGGTGCAGGGGCCTCCAAGTGCCTTTATATCCGGTGTACAGGCCTGCAAGTGCCTCTTTTCCCAGTGCAGGAGCCTCCGAGTGCTTTTTTTTGTGGTGCAGGGCCCTCTGAGTGCCTTTTTCCGCGTTGTAGCAGCCTCCGAGTGCCTTTTTTTGCATTTTAGCAGCCACCAAGTGCCTTTTTTTGTGCTGTAGGGGCCACTGAGTGCCTTTTCTTGTGGTGTAGGGGCAGCCGAGTGCCTTTTTTTCCAGTGTAGGGGCAGCCGAATGCCTTTTTTTGTGGTGTGGTCCTCCGAGTGCCTTTCTTTTGTGGTGTCGAGGCCTCTGGGTGCATTTTTTTTTGTGCAGTGTAGCAGCCTCCGAGTGCCTTTTTTTGCGGTGTGGAGGCCTCCGAGTGCCTTTTTTTGCGGTGTGGAGGCCTCTGAGTGCCTTTTTTTGCAATGCAGGGGCTACTGAGTGCCTTTCTTTGCTGTGCATGGGCCTCAGGGTGCATTTTTTTGCAGTGTAGTAGCCTCCAAGTGCCTTTTTTTGCAATGTGGGGGCCACCGAGTGCCTTTCTTGGTGGTGTAGGGGCCTCTGAGTGCCTTCTTTTGTGGTGCAGGAGCCTCCGAGTGCTTTTTTTTGTGGTGCAGGGCCCTCTGAGTGCCTTTTTTTGCATTTTAGCAGCCACCAAGTGCCTTTTTTTGTGCTGTAGGGGCCACTGAGTGCCTTTTTTTGCAGTGTAGGGGCAGCCGAGTGCCTTTTTTTGCAGTGTAGGGGCCTCCGAGCGCCTTTTTTTGTGGTGCAGGGCCCTCCAAGTGCCTTTGTTTCTGGTGCAGGGCCCTCCAAGTGCCTTTTTTTGCATTGTAGCAGCCCCCAAGTGCCTTTTTTTGTGGTGTAGGGGCCTCCGAGTGCCTTCTTTTGTGGTGCAGGGGCCTCCAAGTGCCTTTATATCCGGTGTACAGGCCTGCAAGTGCCTCTTTTCCCAGTGCAGGAGCCTCCGAGTGCTTTTTTTTGTGGTGCAGGGCCCTCTGAGTGCCTTTTTCCGCGTTGTAGCAGCCTCCGAGTGCCTTTTTTTGCATTTTAGCAGCCACCAAGTGCCTTTTTTTGTGCTGTAGGGGCCACTGAGTGCCTTTTCTTGTGGTGTAGGGGCAGCCGAGTGCCTTTTTTTCCAGTGTAGGGGCAGCCGAATGCCTTTTTTTGTGGTGTGGTCCTCCGAGTGCCTTTCTTTTGTGGTGTCGAGGCCTCTGGGTGCATTTTCTTTTTGCAGTGTAGCAGCCTCCGAGTGCCTTTTTTTGCGGTGTGGAGGCCTCCGAGTGCCTTTTTTTGCGGTGTGGAGGCCTCTGAGTGCCTTTTTTTGCAATGCAGGGGCTACTGAGTGCCTTTCTTTGCTGTGCATGGGCCTCAGGGTGCATTTTTTTGCAGTGTAGTAGCCTCCAAGTGCCTTTTTTTGCAATGTGGGGGCCACCGAGTGCCTTTCTTGGTGGTGTAGGGGCCTCTGAGTGCCTTCTTTTGTGGTGCAGGAGCCTCCGAGTGCTTTTTGTGGTGGTGCTGGGCCCTCTGAGTGCCTTGTTTCACGTTGTAGCAGCCCCCGAGTGCCTTTTTTTGTGCTGTAGGAGCCACCAAGTGCCTTTTCTTGTGCTTCAGGGGCCTCTGAGTGCCTTTTTTCACATTGTAGCAGCCCCCGAGTGCCTTTTTTTGTGCTGTAGGAGCCACCAAGTGCCTTTCCTTGTGGTTCAGGGGCCACTGAGTGCTGTTATTTTGGGGGGTGTGGTCCTCCATGTACCTTTTTTTTGCGGTGTAGTGGCCCTGAGAGCCTTTTCTTGTGGTTCAGGGGCCTCCGAGTGCCTTCTTTTGTGGTGCAGGGCCCTCCAAGTGCCTTTGTTTCTGGTGCAGGGGCCTCCGAGTGCCTTTTTTTCCAGTGTAGGGGCAGCCGAGTGCCTTTTTTTGTGGTGTAGGGGCCTCCGAGTGCCTTTTTTTCCAGTGTATTGGCAGCCGAGTGCCTTTTTCTGTGGTGTAGGGGCCTCCAAGTGCCTTTTTTTTGTGGTGCAGGGGCCTCCAAGTGCCTTTTTTCGCGGTGCAGGGGCCTCGATGCATTTTTTTGCAGTGTAGTAGCCTCCAAGTGCCTTTTTTTGCAATGTAGGGGCTTCCGAGTGCCTTTTTTTGTGGTGCATGGGCCTCCAAGTGCCTTTATTTCCAGTGTACAGGCCTGCAAGTGCCTCTTTTTCCAGTGCAGGAGCCTCCGAGTGCCTTTTTTGGTGGTGCTGGGCCCTCAGAGTGCCTTGTTTCACATTGTAGCAGCCCCCGAGTGCCTTTTATTTTGCTGTATATGCCACTGAATGCCTCTTCTTGTGGTTCAGGGGCCTCCGAGTGCTGTTATTTTGGGGGGTGTGGTCCTCCATGTACCATTTTTTTGCGGTGTAGTGGCCCCGAGTGCCTTTTCTTGTGGTGCAGGGGCCTCCAAGTGCCTTTCTTTCTGGTGCAGGGGCCTCCGAGTGCCTTTTTTTGCATTGTAGCAGCCCCCAAGTGCCTTTTTTTGTGGTGTAGGGGCCTCCGAGTGCCTTTTTTTGTGGTGTAGGGGCCTCCGAGAGCCTTTTTTTGTGGTGTGGTGCTCCAAGTGCCTTTCTTTTGTGCTGTAGGGGCCTCTGAGTGCACTTTTTTTTGCGGTGCACTGGCCTCCAAGTGCCCTGTTTTTCAGTGCACTGGCCTCCGAGTGCCTTTTTTTGCGGTGCAGGGGCTACTGAGTGCCTTTTTTCCAGTGTAGTAGCCTCCAAGTGCCTTTTTTTGCAATGTGGGCGCCACCGAGTGCCTTTTTTTGCGGTGAAGGGGCCTCCGAGTGCCTTCTTTTGTCGTGCAGGGGCCTCTGAGTGCCTTTATATCCGGTGTACAGGCCTGCAAGTGCCTCTTTTCCCAGTGCAGGAGCCTCCGAGTGCTTTTTTTTGTGGTGCAGGGCCCTCTGAGTGCCTTTTTCCGCGTTGTAGCAGCCTCCGAGTGCCTTTTTTTGCATTTTAGCAGCCACCAAGTGCCTTTTTTTGTGCTGTAGGGGCCACTGAGTGCCTTTTCTTGTGGTGTAGGGGCAGCCGAGTGCCTTTTTTTGCAGTGTAGGGGCCTCCGAGCGCCTTTTTTTGTGGTGCAGGGCCCTCCAAGTGCCTTTGTTTCTGGTGCAGGGCCCTCCAAGTGCCTTTTTTTGCATTGTAGCAGCCCCCAAGTGCCTTTTTTTGTGGTGTAGGGGCCTCCGAGTGCCTTTCTTTTTGCAGTGTAGGGGCCTCCGAGTGCCTTCTTTTGTGGTGCAGGGGCCTCCAAGTGCCTTTATATCCGGTGTACAGGCCTGCAAGTGCCTCTTTTCCCAGTGCAGGAGCCTCCGAGTGCTTTTTTTTGTGGTGCAGGGCCCTCTGAGTGCCTTTTTCCGCGTTGTAGCAGCCTCCGAGTGCCTTTTTTTGCATTTTAGCAGCCACCAAGTGCCTTTTTTTGTGCTGTAGGGGCCACTGAGTGCCTTTTCTTGTGGTGTAGGGGCAGCCGAGTGCCTTTTTTTCCAGTGTAGGGGCAGCCGAGTGCCTTTTTTTGTGGTGTGGTCCTCCGAGTGCCTTTCTTTTGTGGTGTCGAGGCCTCTGGGTGCATTTTTTTTTTTGCAGTGTAGCAGCCTCCGAGTGCCTTTTTTTGCGGTGTGGAGGCCTCCGAGTGCCTTTTTTTGCGGTGTGGAGGCCTCTGAGTGCCTTTTTTTGCAATGCAGGGGCTACTGAGTGCCTTTCTTTGCTGTGCATGGGCCTCAGGGTGCATTTTTTTGCAGTGTAGTAGCCTCCAAGTGCCTTTTTTTGCAATGTGGGGGCCACCGAGTGCCTTTCTTGGTGGTGTAGGGGCCTCTGAGTGCCTTCTTTTGTGGTGCAGGAGCCTCCGAGTGCTTTTTTTGGTGGTGCTGGGCCCTCTGAGTGACTTGTTTCACGTTATAGCAGCCCCCGAGTGCCTTTTTTTGTGCTGTAGGAGCCACCAAGTGCCTTTTCTTGTGGTTCAGGGGCCTCTGAGTGCCTTTTCTTGTGGCTCAGGGGCCTCTGAGTGCCTTTTTTCACATTGTAGCAGCCCCCGAGTGCCTTTTTTTTGTGCTGTAGGAGCCACTGAGTGCCTTTCCTTGTGGTTCAGGGGCCACTGAGTGCTGTTATTTTCGGGTGTGTGGTCCTCCATGTACCTTTTTTTTGTGGTGTAGTGGCCCCGAGAGCCTTTTCTTGTGGTTCAGGGGCCTCCGAGTGCCTTCTTCTGTGGTGCAGGGCCCTCCAAGTGCCTTTCTTTCTGGTGCAGGGGCCTCCGAGTGCCTTTTTTTCCAGTGTATTGGCAGCCGAGTGCCTTTTTCTGTGGTGTAGGGGCCTCCAAGTGCCTTTTTTTTGTGGTGCAGGGGCCTCCAAGTGCCTTTTTTCGCGGTGCAGGGGCCTCGATGCATTTTTTTGCAGTGTAGTAGCCTCCAAGTGCCTTTATTTCCAGTGTACAGGCCTGCAAGTGCCTCTTTTTCCAGTGCAGGAGCCTCCGAGTGCCTTTTTTGGTGGTGCAGGGGCTACTGAGTGCCTTGTTTCACATTGTAGCAGCCCCCGAGTGCCTTTTTTTGTGCTGTAGGAGCCACTGAGTGCCTTTCCTTCTGGTTCAGGGGCCTCCGAGTGCTGTTATTTTGGGGGGTGTGGTCCTCCATGTACCTTTTTTTTGCGGTGTAGTGGCCCCGAGTGCCTTTTCTTGTGGTGCAGGGGCCTCCGAGTGCCTTCTTCTGTGGTGCAGGGGCCTCCGAGTTCCTTTCTTTCTGGTGCAGGAGCCTCCGAGTGCCTTTTTTTGCATTGTAGCAGCCCCCAAGTGCCTTTTTTTGTGGTGTAGGGGCCTCCGAGTGCCTTTTTTTGTGGTGTAGGGGCAGCCGAGTGCCTTTTTTTGTGGTGTGGTGCTCCAAGTGCCTTTCTTTTGTGCTGTAGGGGCCTCTGAGTGCATTTTTTTTTGCGGTGCACTGGCCTCCAAGTGCCCTGTTTTTCAGTGCACTGGCCTCCGAGTGCCTTTTTTTGCGGTGCAGGGGCTACTGAGTGCCTTTTTTGCCGTGCAGGGGCTATTGAGTGCCTTTTTTTCCAGTGTAGTAGCCTCCAAGTGCCTTTTTTTGCAATGTGGGGGCCACCGAGTGCCTTTTTTTGCGGTGAAGGGGCCTCTGAGTGCCTTCTTTTGTGGTGCAGGGGCCTCCAAGTGCCTTTATATCCGGTGTACAGGCCTGCAAGTGCCTCTTTTTCCAGTGCAGGAGCCTCCGAGTGCCTTTTCTTGTGGTGTAGGGGCAGCCGAGTGCCTTTTTTTCCAGTGTAGGGGCAGCCGAGTGCCTTTTTTTGTGGTGTGGTCCTCCGAGTGCCTTTCTTTTGTGGTGTCGAGGCCTCTGGGTGCATTTTCTTTTTGCAGTGTAGCGGCCTCCGAGTGCCTTTTTTTGCGGTGTGGAGGCCTCCGAGTGCCTTTCTTTTTGCAGTGTAGGGGCCTCCGAGTGCCTTTTTTTGCAGTGTAGGGGCCCCCGAGTGCCTTCTTTTGTGGTGCAGGGGCCTCCGAGTGCCTTTGTTTCTGGTGCAGGGCCCTCCAAGTGCCTTTTTTTGCATTGTAGCAGCCCCCAAGTGCCTTTTTTTGTGGTGTAGGGGCCTCCGAGTGCCTTTCTTTTTGCAGTGTAGGGGCCTCCGAGTGCCTTCTTTTGTCGTGCAGGGGCCTCCAAGTGCCTTTATATCTGGTGTACAGGCCTGCAAGTGCCTCTTTTCCCAGTGCAGGAGCCTCCGAGTGCTTTTTTTTGTGGTGCAGGGCCCTCTGAGTGCCTTTTTCCGCGTTGTAGCAGCCTCCGAGTGCCTTTTTTTGCATTTTAGCAGCCACCAAGTGCCTTTTTTTGCAGTGTAGGGGCCCCCGAGTGCCTTTTTTTGCAGTGTAGGGGCCCCCGAGTGCCTTTTTTTGCGGTGCAGGGGCCCCTGAGTGCCTTCTTTTGTGGTGCAGGGGCCCCCGAGTGCCTTCTTTTGTGGTGCAGGGCCCTCCAAGTGCCTTTTTTTGCATTGTAGCAGCCCCCAAGTGCCTTTTTTTGTGGTGTAGGGGCCTCCGAGTGCCTTTCTTTTTGCAGTGTAGGGGCCTCCGAGTGCCTTCTTTTGTGGTGCAGGGGCCTCCAAGTGCCTTTATATCCGGTGTACAGGCCTGCAAGTGCCTCTTTTCCCAGTGCAGGAGCCTCCGAGTGCCTTTTCTTGTGCTTCAGGGGCCTCTGAGTACCTTTTTTCACATTGTAGCAGCCCCCGAGTGCCTTTTTTTGTGCTGTAGGAGCCACAAAATGCCTTTCCTTGTGGTTCAGGGGCCACTGAGTGCTGTTATTTTCGGGTGTGTGGTCCTCCATGTACCTTTTTTTGTGGTGTAGTGGCCCCGAGAGCCTTTTCTTGTGGTTCAGGGGCCTCCGAGTGCCTTCTTCTGTGGTGCAGGGCCCTCCAAGTGCCTTTGTTTCTGGTGCAGGGGCCTCCGAGTGCCTTTTTTTCCAGTGTATTGGCAGCCGAGTGCCTTTTTCTGTGGTGTAGGGGCCTCCAAGTGCCTTTTTTTTGTGGTGCAGGGGCCTCCAAGTGCCTTTTTTCGCGGTGCAGGGGCCTCGATGCATTTTTTTGCAGTGTAGTAGCCTCCAAGTGCCTTTTTTTGCAATGTAGGGGCTTCCGAGTGCCTTTTTTTGTGGTGCAGGGGCCTCCAAGTGCCTTTATTTCCAGTGTACAGGCCTGCAAGTGCCTCTTTTTCCAGTGCGGGAGCCTCCGAGTGCCTTTTTTGGTGGTGCAGGGCCCTCAGAGTGCCTTGTTTCACATTGTAGCAGCCCCCGAGTGCCTTTTTTTGTGCTGTAGGAGCCACTGAGTGCCTTTCCTTCTGGTTCAGGGGCCTCCGAGTGCTGTTATTTTGGGGGGTGTGGTCCTCCATGTACCTTTTTTTTGCGGTGTAGTGGCCCCGAGTGCCTTTTCTTGTGGTGCAGGGGCCTCCGAGTGCCTTCTTCTGTGGTGCAGGGGCCTCCGAGTTCCTTTCTTTCTGGTGCAGGGGCCTCCGAGTGCCTTTTTTTGCATTGTAGCAGCCCCCAAGTGCCTTTTTTTGTGGTGTAGGGGCCTCCGAGTGCCTTTTTTTGTGGTGTAGGGGCAGCCGAGTGCCTTTTTTTGTGGTGTGGTGCTCCAAGTGCCTTTCTTTTGTGCTGTAGGGGCCTCTGAGTGCATTTTTTTTTGCGGTGCACTGGCCTCCAAGTGCCCTGTTTTTCAGTGCACTGGCCTCCGAGTGCCTTTTTTTGCGGTGCAGGGGCCCCCGAGTGCCATTTTTGCCGTGCAGGGGCTATTGAGTGCCTTTTTTCCAGTGTAGTAGCCTCCAAGTGCCTTTTTTTGCAATGTGGGGGCCACCGAGTGCCTTTTTTTGCGGTGAAGGGGCCTCCGAGTGCCTTCTTTTGTGGTGCAGGGGCCTCCAAGTGCCTTTATATCTGGTGTACAGGCCTGCAAGTGCCTCTTTTCCCAGTGCAGGAGCCTCCGAGTGCTTTTTTTTGTGGTGCAGGGCCCTCTGAGTGCCTTTTTCCGCGTTGTAGCAGCCTCCGAGTGCCTTTTTTTGCATTTTAGCAGCCACCAAGTGCCTTTTTTTGTGCTGTAGGGGCCACTGAGTGCCTTTTCTTGTGGTGTAGGGGCAGCCGAGTGCCTTTTTTTCCAGTGTAGGGGCAGCCGAGTGCCTTTTTTTGTGGTGTGGTCCTCCGAGTGCCTTTCTTTTGTGGTGTCGAGGCCTCTGGGTGCATTTTCTTTTTGCAGTGTAGCGGCCTCCGAGTGCCTTTTTTTGCGGTGTGGAGGCCTCCGAGTGCCTTTTTTTGCGGTGTGGAGGCCTCTGAGTGCCTTTTTTTGCAATGCAGGGGCTACTGAGTGCCTTTCTTTGCTGTGCATGGGCCTCAGGGTGCATTTTTTTGCAGTGTAGTAGCCTCCAAGTGCCTTTTTTTGCAATGTGGGGGCCACCGAGTGCCTTTCTTGGTGGTGTAGGGGCCTCTGAGTGCCTTCTTTTGTGGTGCAGGAGCCTCCGAGTGCTTTTTGTGGTGGTGCTGGGCCCTCAGAGTGCCTTCTTTTGTGGTGCAGGAGCCTCCGAGTGCTTTTTGTGGTGGTGCTGGGCCCTCAGAGTGCCTTGTTTCACGTTGTAGCAGCCCCCGAGTGCCTTTTTTTGTGCTGTAGGAGCCACCGAGTGCCTTTCCTTGTGGTTCAGGGGCCACCGAGTGCCTTTGTTTGAGGTGCTCTGCTGTCTGAGTGCCTTTTTTTTGCAGTGAAGGGGCATCTAAGTGCCTTTTCTTCCGGCCTAGCGGCCTCCAAGTGCCTATTTTTGCGATGCAGGCTCCCAAAGTGCCTTTTTTTCCAGTATAGTGTCCTCCATGGGCATATTTTTGCAGTGCATTGCCTCCTAGTGCCCTTTTTTCCCAGTGCTCATGCCTCCAAGTGCCTTTTTTTCTGTTATGGTCCTTCAACGTTCTGTGATATCACTTTACCCTCTGCCTGAAATGATATTGTCAGGTCCACCACTGCTGGATGAGATAGTCATGTCACTTCTGCCTCACGGCCTGGTAGGCCAGTCAGGCCCATCAGTCCTTGCTCTGCTTGTGAGGTTGCTTCTGCCTCTGTGCTTGATAGGCCAGTGGCAGGGCCATGCCTCCTGACTGGGCTTGTGAGGATACTTGTGTCTCCATGCCAAAAAGGGCAGTGGCAGGCCCATGGTTGCTGCTTGTGTCTTATGATGTCACTTTGACCTGCATGCCATTGCATGCATGGCATGCATGGGCATGCACTGCCACGCCCATGGCTGCTGGTCTGCTTGGGTGTTCCCTTCTTTCTCCGTGCTTGATGCGCCATGGCAGGCCCTTCACTGCTGGCTGTGCTTGTGAGGTCACAGCAGCCTCAGTGCCTGATAGGCCAGTGGCAGGCCCCTGTCTGCTTGGCTGTGCTTGTGAGGTCACAGCAGCCTCCGTGCCTCATAGGCCAGTGGCAGACCCACAGCTGCTGGCTGTGCTTGTGAGGTCACAGCAGCCTCAGTGTCTTATAGGGCAGTGGCAGGCCCCTGGCTGCTGGCCGCGTTTTCAGGTCACATTTGTCTCTGTACCTCATAGGGCAGTGGCAGGCCCATAGCTGCTGGCTGTGCTTGTGAGGTCACAGCAGTCCGATTGCCTGATAGGTCAGTGGCAGGCCCCTGGCTGCTGGCTGTGCTTGTGAGGTTACAGAAGCCTTCCTGCCCTTGAGGGTGGTGGCAGGCCCATACCTGCTGGCTGTGCTTGTCAGGTCACAACACTCCTACAGCCTGATAGGCCAGTGGCAGACCCACAGCTGCTGCCTTTGCTTGTGAGGTCACAGCAGCCTCCGTGTCTGATAGGTCAGTGGCAGGCCCTTCGCTGCTGGCTGTGCTTGTGAGGTCACAGCAGGGTCAGCGCCTCATAGGCCAGTTGGAGGCCGATGGCTGCTGGCTGTGCTTCTCAGGTCACATCAGCCTCCGTTTCCTATAGGCCAGTGGCAGCCCCATAGCTCCTGGCTGTGCTTGTGAGGTCACAGCAGTCCTATAGCGTGAGAGGCCAGTGGGATGGCTCCTGGCTGTTAGCTTTCCTTGTTAGGTAACAGCAGCCTTAATACCTGAGAGGCCAGTGAGAGGCCAATGGCTGCCGGCTGTGCTTGTGAGGTCACAGCAGCCTCCGTGCCTCATAGGCCAGTGGAGGCCCGTAGCGGCTGGCTATGCTTGTCAGGTCACAGCAGCCTCAGTGCCACACAGGGCAGTGGCAGGCTCATGGCTGCTGGCTGTGCTTGTGAAGTAACAGCAGCCACCGTGCCTCCTAGGCCAGTGGCAGGCTCATGGCTGCTGGCTGTGCTTGTGAGGTCACAGCACCCTCAGTGCCTCAAAGGGCAGTGGCAGGCTTCTGGCTGCTGGCTGTGCTTGTGAGGTCATAGCACCCTCCATGCCTCCTAGGCCAGTGGCAGACTAATGGCCGCTGGCCGTGCTTGTGCGGTCACAGCAGTCTCAGTGCCTCCTAGGCTAGTGGCAGGCTCATGGCTGCTGGCTGTGCTTGTGAGGTCAGAGCAGCCTCAGTGCCTCCTAGGCCAAGGGCAGGCCACTGGCTGCTTTATGTGCTTGTTAGGTCACAGCAGCCTCCGTGCCTCATAGGCCAGTGGCATACCCACAGCTGCTGGCTTTACTTGTTAGGTGAAATCAGCCTCAGTATCTTGTAGGGCAGTGGCAGGGCCCTGGCTGCTGGCCGCATTTTGAGGTCACATTTGTCTCTGTACCTCATAGGGCAGTGGCAGGCCCCTGGCTGCTGGCTGTGCTTGTGAGGTCACAGCAGTCCTATTGCCTGATAGGTCAGTGGCAGGCCCCTGGCTGCTGGCTGTCCTTTTGAGTTCACAGCAGTCTGAGTTACTGATAGGCAAGTGGCAGGCCTCTGGGTCCTGGCTGTTTTTGTGAGGTGACAGCAGCCTCCGTTCCCTATAGGCCAGTGGCAGTCCCCTTCACTGCTGGCTGTGCTTGTGAGGTCACAGCAGCCTCTGTGCCCTATAGGTCAGTGGCAGGCCCCTGGCTGTTTGCTGTGCTTGTGAGGTCACAGCAGTCTGAGTGCCTGATAGCCAGTGGGAGGTCCATACCTGCTGGCTGTGCTCGTGAGGTCACAGCAGTCCTATTGCCTGATAGGCCAGTGCGAGGCCATTGGCTGCTGGCTGTCCTTTTGAGGTCACGGCAGTCCTATTGCCTGATAGGCCAGTGGCAGGCCTCTGCGTGCTGGCTGCATTTTGAGGTCACCTTTGTCTCAGTGCCTCATCAGGCAGTGGGATGCTCATGGCTGCTGACTCTGCTTGTGAGCTCACAGAAGTACCAGTGCCTGACAGGCCACTGGCAGGCCCCTGGCGGCTTCCTGTCCTTGTGAGGTCACATGAGCCTCTGTGTCTGATAGGGCAGTGGAAGGTGTTGTAGAGGCCCCCGAGTGCCTTTTTTTGCAGTGTAGGGGCCCCCGAGTGCCTTTTTTTGCAGTGTAGGGGCCCCCGAGGGCCTTTTTTTGCAGTGTAGGGGCCCCCGAGTGCCTTTTTTTGCGGTGCAGGGGCCCCCGAGTGCCTTTGTTTCTGGTGCAGGGCCCTCCAAGTGCCTTTTTTTGCATTGTAGCAGCCCCCAAGTGCCTTTTTTTGCGGTGTAGGGGCCTCCGAGTGCCTTTTTTTTTGCAGTGTAGGGGCCTCCGAGTGCCTTCTTTTGTGGTGCAGGGGCCTCCAAGTGCCTTTATATCCGGTGTACAGGCCTGCAAGTGCCTCTTTTCCCAGTGCAGGAGCCTCCGAGTGCTTTTTTTTGTGGTGCAGGGCCCTCTGAGTGCCTTTTTCCGCATTGTAGCAGCCTCCGAGTGCCTTTTTTTGCATTTTAGCAGCCACCAAGTGCCTTTTTTTGTGCTGTAGGGGCCACTGAGTGCCTTTTCTTGTGGTGTAGGGGCAGCCGAGTGCCTTTTTTTCCAGTGTAGGGGCAGCCGAGTGCCTTTTTTTGTGGTGTGGTCCTCCGAGTGCCTTTCTTTTGTGGTGTCGAGGCCTCTGGGTGCATTTTTTTTTTGCAGTGTAGCAGCCTCTGAGTGCCTTTTTTTGCGGTGTGGAGGCCTCCGAGTGCCTTTTTTTGCGGTGTGGAGGCCTCTGAGTGCCTTTTTTTGCAATGCAGGGGCTACTGAGTGCCTTTCTTTGCTGTGCATGGGCCTCAGGGTGCATTTTTTTGCAGTGTAGTAGCCTCCAAGTGCCTTTTTTTGCAATGTGGGGGCCACCGAGTGCCTTTCTTGGTGGTGTAGGGGCCTCTGAGTGCCTTCTTTTGTGGTGCAGGAGCCTCCGAGTGCTTTTTTTGGTGGTGCTGGGCCCTCAGAGTGCCTTGTTTCACGTTGTAGCAGTCCCCGAGTGCCTTTTTTTGTGCTGTAGGAGCCACCAAGTGCCTTTTCTTGTGCTTCAGGGGCCTCTGAGTGCCTTTTTTCACATTGTAGCAGCCCCCGAGTGCCTTTTTTTGTGCTGTAGGAGCCACAAAGTGCCTTTCCTTGTGGTTCAGGGGCCACTGAGTGCTGTTATTTTCAGGTGTGTGGTCCTCCATGTACCTTTTTTTTGTGGTGTAGTGGCCCCGAGAGCCTTTTCTTGTGGTTCAGGGGCCTCCGAGTGCCTTCTTTTGTGGTGCAGGGCCCTCCAAGTGCCTTTTTTCGCGGTGCAGGGGCCTCCGAGTGCCTTTTTTTCCAGTGTATTGGCAGCCGAGTGTCTTTTTCTGTGGTGTAGGGGCCTCCAAGTGCCTTTTTTTGTGGTGCAGGGGCCTCCAAGTGCCTTTATTTGCAGTGTACAGGCCTGCAAGTGCCTCTTTTTCCAGTGCAGGAGCCTCCGAGTGCCTTTTTTGGTGGTGCAGGGCCCTCAGAGTGCCTTGTTTCACATTGTAGCAGCCCCCGAGTGCCTTTTTTTGTGCTGTAGGAGCCACTGAGTGCCTTTCCTTCTGGTTCAGGGGCCTCCGAGTGCTGTTATTTTGGGGGGTGTGGTCCTCCATGTACCTTTTTTTTGCGGTGTAGTGGCCCCGAGTGCCTTTTCTTGTGGTGCAGGGGCCTCCGAGTGCCGCCTTCTGTGGTGCAGGGGCCTCCGAGTTCCTTTCTTTCTGGTGCAGGGGCCTCCGAGTGCCTTTTTTTGCATTGTAGCAGCCCCCAAGTGCCTTTTTTTGTGGTGTAGGGGCCTCCGAGTGCCTTTTTTTGTGGTGTAGGGGCAGCCGAGTGCCTTTTTTTGTGGTGTGGTGCTCCAAGTGCCTTTCTTTTGTGCTGTAGGGGCCTCTGAGTGCATTTTTTTTTGCGGTGCACTGGCCTCCAAGTGCCCTGTTTTTCAGTGCACTGGCCTCCGAGTGCCTTTTTTTGCGGTGCAGGGGCTACTGAGTGCCTTTTTTGCCGTGCAGGGGCTATTGAGTGCCTTTTTTTCCAGTGTAGTAGCCTCCAAGTGCCTTTTTTTGCAATGTGGGGGCCACCGAGTGCCTTTTTTTGCGGTGAAGGGGCCTCCGAGTGCCTTCTTTTGTGGTGCAGGGGCCTCCAAGTGCCTTTATATCCGGTGTACAGGCCTGCAAGTGCCTCTTTTCCCAGTGCAGGAGCCTCCGAGTGCTTTTTTTTGTGGTGCAGGGCCCTCTGAGTGCCTTTTTTTGCATTTTAGCAGCCACCAAGTGCCTTTTTTTGTGCTATAGGGGCCTCTGAGTGCCTTATCTTGTGGTGTAGGGGCAGCCGAGTGCCTTTTTTTCCAGTGTAGGGGCAGCCGAGTGCCTTTTTTTGTGGTGTGGTCCTCCGAGTGCCTTTCTTTTGTGGTGTCGAGGCCTCTGGGTGCATTTTCTTTTTGCAGTGTAGCGGCCTCCGAGTGCCTTTTTTTGCGGTGTGGAGGCCTCCGAGTGCCTTTTTTTGCGGTGTGGAGGCCTCTGAGTGCCTTTTTTTGCAATGCAGGGGCTACTGAGTGCCTTTCTTTGCTGTGCATGGGCCTCAGGGTGCATTTTTTTGCAGTGTAGTAGCCTCCAAGTGCCTTTTTTTGCAATGTGGGGGCCACCGAGTGCCTTTCTTGGTGGTGTAGGGGCCTCTGAGTGTCTTATCTTGTGGTGTAGGGGCAGCCGAGTGCCTTTTTTTCCAGTGTAGGGGCAGCCGAGTGCCTTTTTTTGTGGTGTGGTCCTCCGAGTGCCTTTCTTTTGTGGTGTCGAGGCCTCTGGGTGCATTTTCTTTTTGCAGTGTAGCGGCCTCCGAGTGCCTTTTTTTGCGGTGTGGAGGCCTCCGAGTGCCTTTTTTTGCGGTGTGGAGGCCTCTGAGTGCCTTTTTTTGCAATGCAGGGGCTACTGAGTGCCTTTCTTTGCTGTGCATGGGCCTCAGGGTGCATTTTTTTGCAGTGTAGTAGCCTCCAAGTGCCTTTTTTTGCAATGTGGGGGCCACCGAGTGCCTTTCTTGGTGGTGTAGGGGCCTCTGAGTGCCTTCTTTTGTGGTGCAGGAGCCTCCGAGTGCTTTTTGTGGTGGTGCTGGGCCCTCAGAGTGACTTGTTTCACGTTGTAGCAGCCCCCGAGTGCCTTTTTTTTGTGCTGTAGGAGCCACCGAGTGCCTTTCCTTGTGGTTCAGGGGCCACCGAGTGCCTTTGTTTGAGGTGCACTGCTGTCTGAGTGCCTTTTTTTTGCAGTGAAGGGGCATCTAAGTGCCTTTTCTTCCGGCCTAGCGGCCTCCAAGTGCCTATTTTTGCGATGCAGGCTCCCAAAGTGCCTTTTTTTCCAGTATAGTGTCCTCCATGGGCATATTTTTGCAGTGCATTGCCTCCTAGTGCCCTTTTTTCCCAGTGCTCATGCCTCCAAGTGCCTTTTTTTCTGTTATGGTCCTTCAACGTTCTGTGATATCACTTTACCCTCTGCCTGAAATGATATTGTCAGGTCCACCACTGCTGGATGAGATAGTCATGTCACTTCTGCCTCACGGCCTGGTAGGCCAGTCAGGCCCATCAGTCCTTGCTCTGCTTGTGAGGTTGCTTCTGCCTCTGTGCTTGATAGGCCAGTGGCAGGGCCATGCCTCCTGACTGGGCTTGTGAGGATACTTGTGTCTCCATGCCAAAAAGGGCAGTGGCAGGCCCATGGTTGCTGCTTGTGTCTTATGATGTCACTTTGACCTGCATGCCATTGCATGCATGGCATGCATGGGCATGCACTGCCACGCCCATGGCTGCTGGTCTGCTTGGGTGTTCCCTTCTTTCTCCGTGCTTGATGCGCCATGGCAGGCCCTTCACTGCTGGCTGTGCTTGTGAGGTCACAGCAGCCTCAGTGCCTGATAGGCCAGTGGCAGGCCCCTGTCTGCTTGGCTGTGCTTGTGAGGTCACAGCAGCCTCCGTGCCTCATAGGCCAGTGGCAGACCCACAGCTGCTGGCTGTGCTTGTGAGGTCACAGCAGCCTCAGTGCCTCATAGGCCAGTGGCAGACCCACAGCTGCTGGCTTTGCTTGTGAGGTCACAGCAGCCTCAGTGTCTTATAGGGCAGTGGCAGGGCCCTGGCTGCTGGCCGCGTTTTCAGGTCACATTTGTCTCTGTACCTCATAGGTCAGTGGCAGGCCCCTGGCTGCTGGCTGTGCTTGTGAGGTCACAGCAGTCCGATTGCCTGATAGGTCAGTGGCAGGCCCCTGGCTGCTGGCTGTGCTTGTGAGGTTACAGAAGCCTTCCTGCCCTTGAGGGTGGTGGCAGGCCCATACCTGCTGGCTGTGCTTGTCAGGTCACAACACTCCTACAGCCTGATAGGCCAGTGGCAGACCCACAGCTGCTGCCTTTGCTTGTGAGGTCACAGCAGCCTCCGTGTCTGATAGGTCAGTGGCAGGCCCTTCGCTGCTGGCTGTGCTTGTGAGGTCACAGCAGGGTCAGCGCCTCATAGGCCAGTTGGAGGCCGATGGCTGCTGGCTGTGCTTCTCAGGTCACATCAGCCTCCGTTTCCTATAGGCCAGTGGCAGCCCCATAGCTCCTGGCTGTGCTTGTGAGGTCACAGCAGTCCTATAGCGTGAGAGGCCAGTGGGATGGCTCCTGGCTGTTAGCTTTCCTTGTTAGGTAACAGCAGCCTTAATACCTGAGAGGCCAGTGAGAGGCCAATGGCTGCCGGCTGTGCTTGTGAGGTCACAGCAGCCTCCGTGCCTCATAGGCCAGTGGAGGCCCGTAGCGGCTGGCTATGCTTGTCAGGTCACAGCAGCCTCAGTGCCACACAGGGCAGTGGCAGGCTCATGGCTGCTGGCTGTGCTTGTGAAGTAACAGCAGCCACCGTGCCTCTTAGGCCAGTGGCAGGCTCATGGCTGCTGGCTGTGCTTGTGAGGTCACAGCACCCTCAGTGCCTCAAAGGGCAGTGGCAGGCTTCTGGCTGCTGGCTGTGCTTGTGAGGTCATAGCACCCTCCATGCCTCCTAGGCCAGTGGCAGACTAATGGCCGCTGGCCGTGCTTGTGCGGTCACAGCAGTCTCAGTGCCTCCTAGGCTAGTGGCAGGCTCATGGCTGCTGGCTGCGCTTGTGAGGTCAGAGCAGCCTCAGTGCCTCCTAGGCCAAGGGCAGGCCACTGGCTGCTTTATGTGCTTGTTAGGTCACAGCAGCCTCCGTGCCTCATAGGCCAGTGGCATACCCACAGCTGCTGGCTTTACTTGTTAGGTGAAATCAGCCTCAGTATCTTGTAGGGCAGTGGCAGGCCCCTGGCTGCTGGCCACATTTTGAGGTCACATTTGTCTCTGTACCTCATAGGGCAGTGGCAGGCCCCTGGCTGCTGGCTGTGCTTGTGAGGTCACAGCAGTCCTATTGCCTGATAGGTCAGTGGCAGGCCCCTGGCTGCTGGCTGTCCTTTTGAGTTCACAGCAGTCTGAGTTACTGATAGGCAAGTGGCAGGCCTCTGGGTCCTGGCTGTTTTTGTGAGGTGACAGCAGCCTCCGTTCCCTATAGGCCAGTGGCAGGCCCTTCACTGCTGGCTGTGCTTGTGAGGTCACAGCAGCCTCTGTGCCCTATAGGTCAGTGGCAGGCCCCTGGCTGTTTGCTGTGCTTGTGAGGTCACAGCAGTCTGAGTTACTGATAGCCAGTGGGAGGTCCATACCTGCTGGCTGTGCTCGTGAGGTCACAGCAGTCCTATTGCCTGATAGGCCAGTGCGAGGCCATTGGCTGCTGGCTGTCCTTTTGAGGTCACGGCAGTCCTATTGCCTGATAGGCCAGTGGCAGGCCTCTGCGTGCTGGCTGCATTTTGAGGTCACCTTTGTCTCAGTGCCTCATCAGGCAGTGGGATGCTCATGGCTGCTGACTCTGCTTGTGAGCTCACAGAAGTACCAGTGCCTGACAGGCCACTGGCAGGCCCCTGGCGGCTTCCTGTCCTTGTGAGGTCACATGAGCCTCTGTGTCTGATAGGGCAGTGGAAGGTGTTGTAGAGGCCCCCGAGTGCCTTTTTTTGCAGTGTAGGGGCCCCCGAGTGCCTTTTTTTGCAGTGTAGGGGCCCCCGAGTGCCTTTTTTTGCAGTGTAGGGGCCCCCGAGTGCCTTTTTTTGCAGTGTAGGGGCCCCCGAGTGCCTTTTTTTGCAGTGTAGGGGCCCCCGAGTGCCTTTTTTTGCAGTGTAGGGGCCCCCGAGTGCCTTTTTTTGCAGTGTAGGGGCCCCGAGTGCCTTTTTTTGCAGTGTAGGGGCCCCCGAGTGCCTTTTTTTGCGGTGCAGGGGCCCCCGAGTGCCTTCTTTTGTGGTGCAGGGGCCCCGAGTGCCTTTTTTTGCGGTGCAGGGGCCCCCGAGTGCCTTCTTTTGTGGTGCAGGGGCCTCCGAGTGCCTTTGTTTCTGGTGCAGGGCCCTCCAAGTGCCTTTTTTTGCATTGTAGCAGCCCCCAAGTGCCTTTTTTTGTGGTGTAGGGGCAGCCGAGTGCCTTTCTTTTTGCAGTGTAGGGGCCTCCGAGTGCCTTCTTTTGTCGTGCAGGGGCCTCCAAGTGCCTTTATATCTGGTGTACAGGCCTGCAAGTGCCTCTTTTCCCAGTGCAGGAGCCTCCGAGTGCTTTTTTTTGTGGTGCAGGGCCCTCTGAGTGCCTTTTTCCGCGTTGTAGCAGCCTCCGAGTGCCTTTTTTTGCATTTTAGCAGCCACCAAGTGCCTTTTTTTGTGCTGTAGGGGCCACTGAGTGCCTTTTCTTGTGGTGTAGGGGCAGCCGAGTGCCTTTTTTTCCAGTGTAGGGGCCCCCGAGCGCCTTTTTTTGTGGTGCAGGGCCCACCAAGTGCCTTTGTTTCTGATGCAGGGCCCTCCAAGTGCCTTTTTTTGCATTGTAGCAGCCCCCAAGTGCCTTTTTTTGTGGTGTAGGGGCCTCCGAGTGCCTTTCTTTTTGCAGTGTAGGGGCCTCCGAGTGCCTTCTTTTGTGGTGCAGGGGCCTCCAAGTGCCTTTATATCCGGTGTACAGGCCTGCAAGTGCCTCTTTTCCCAGTGCAGGAGCCTCCGAGTGCTTTTTTTGTGGTGCAGGGCCCTCTGAGTGCCTTTTTCCGCGTTGTAGCAGCCTCCGAGTGCCTTTTTTTGCATTTTAGCAGCCACCAAGTGCCTTTTTTTGTGCTGTAGGGGCCACTGAGTGCCTTTTCTTGTGGTGTAGGGGCAGCCGAGTGCCTTTTTTTCCAGTGTAGGGGCAGCCGAGTGCCTTTTTTTGTGGTGTGGTCCTCCGAGTGCCTTTCTTTTGTGGTGTCGAGGCCTCTGGGTGCATTTTTTTTTTTGCAGTGTAGCAGCCTCCGAGTGCCTTTTTTTGCGGTGTGGAGGCCTCTGAGTGCCTTTTTTTGCAATGCAGGGGCTACTGAGTGCCTTTCTTTGCTGTGCATGGGCCTCAGGGTGCATTTTTTTGCAGTGTAGTAGCCTCCAAGTGCCTTTTTTTGCAATGTGGGGGCCACCGAGTGCCTTTCTTGGTGGTGTAGTGGCCTCTGAGTGCCTTCTTTTGTGGTGCAGGAGCCTCCGAGTGCTTTTTTTTGTGGTGCAGGGCCCTCTGAGTGCCTTTTTCCGCGTTGTAGCAGCCTCCGAGTGCCTTTTTTTGCATTTTAGCAGCCACCAAGTGCCTTTTTTTGTGCTGTAGGGGCCACTGAGTGCCTTTTATTGTGGTGTAGGGGCAGCCGAGTGCCTTTTTTTCCAGTGTAGGGGCAGCCGAGTGCCTTTTTTTGTGGTGTGGTCCTCCGAGTGCCTTTCTTTTGTGGTGTCGAGGCCTCTGGGTGCATTTTTTTTTTTGCAGTGTAGCAGCCTCCGAGTGCCTTTTTTTGCGGTGTGGAGGCCTCTGAGTGCCTTTTTTTGCAATGCAGGGGCTACTGAGTGCCTTTCTTTGCTGTGCATGGGCCTCAGGGTGCATTTTTTTGCAGTGTAGTAGCCTCCAAGTGCCTTTTTTTGCAATGTGGGGGCCACCGAGTGCCTTTCTTGGTGGTGTAGGGGCCTCTGAGTGCCTTCTTTTGTGGTGCAGGAGCCTCCGAGTGCTTTTTTTTGTGGTGCAGGGCCCTCTGAGTGCCTTTTTCCGCGTTGTAGCAGCCTCCGAGTGCCTTTTTTTGCATTTTAGCAGCCACCAAGTGCCTTTTTTGTGCTGTAGGGGCCACTGAGTGCCTTTTCTTGTGGTGTAGGGGCAGCCGAGTGCCTTTTTTTGCAGTGTAGGGGCCCCCGAGCGCCATTTTTTGTGGTGCAGGGCCCTCCACGTGCCTTTGTTTCTGATGCAGGGCCCTCCAAGTGCCTTTTTTTGCATTGTAGCAGCCCCCAAGTGCCTTTTTTTGTGGTGTAGGGGCCTCCGAGTGCCTTTCTTTTTGCAGTGTAGGGGCCTCCGAGTGCCTTCTTTTGTGGTGCAGGGGCCTCCAAGTGCCTTTATATCCGGTGTACAGGCCTGCAAGTGCCTCTTTTCCCAGTGCAGGAGCCTCCGAGTGCTTTTTTTGTGGTGCAGGGCCCTCTGAGTGCCTTTTTCCGCGTTGTAGCAGCCTCCGAGTGCCTTTTTTTGCATTTTAGCAGCCACCAAGTGCCTTTTTTTGTGCTGTAGGGGCCACTGAGTGCCTTTTCTTGTGGTGTAGGGGCAGCCGAGTGCCTTTTTTTCCAGTGTAGGGGCAGCCGAGTGCCTTTTTTTGTGGTGTGGTCCTCCGAGTGCCTTTCTTTTGTGGTGTCGAGGCCTCTGGGTGCATTTTTTTTTTTGCAGTGTAGCAGCCTCCGAGTGCCTTTTTTTGCGGTGTGGAGGCCTCTGAGTGCCTTTTTTTGCAATGCAGGGGCTACTGAGTGCCTTTCTTTGCTGTGCATGGGCCTCAGGGTGCATTTTTTTGCAGTGTAGTAGCCTCCAAGTGCCTTTTTTTGCAATGTGGGGGCCACCGAGTGCCTTTCTTGGTGGTGTAGGGGCCTCTGAGTGCCTTCTTTTGTGGTGCAGGAGCCTCCGAGTGCTTTTTTTGGTGGTGCTGGGCCCTCTGAGTGACTTGTTTCACGTTGTAGCAGCCCCCGAGTGCCTTTTTTTGTGCTGTAGGAGCCACCAAGTGCCTTTTCTTGTGCTTCAGGGGCCTCTGAGTGCCTTTTCTTGTGCTTCAGGGGCCTCTGAGTGCCTTTTTTCACATTGTAGCAGCCCCCGAGTGCCTTTTTTTGTGCTGTAGGAGCCACAAAGTGCCTTTCCTTGTGGTTCAGGGGCCACTGAGTGCTGTTATTTTCGGGTGTGTGGTCCTCCATGTACCTTTTTTTTGTGGTGTAGTGGCCCCGAGAGCCTTTTCTTGTGGTTCAGGGGCCTCCGAGTGCCTTCTTCTGTGGTGCAGGGCCCTCCAAGTGCCTTTGTTTCTGGTGCAGGGGCCTCCGAGTGCCTTTTTTTCCAGTGTATTGGCAGCCGAGTGCCTTTTTCTGTGGTGTAGGGGCCTCCAAGTGCCTTTTTTTTGTGGTGCAGGGGCCTCCAAGTGCCTTTTTTCGCGGTGCAGGGGCCTCGATGCATTTTTTTGCAGTGTAGTAGCCTCCAAGTGCCTTTTTTTGCAATGTAGGGGCTTCCGAGTGCCTTTTTTTGTGGTGCAGGGGCCTCCAAGTGCCTTTATTTCCAGTGTACAGGCCTGCAAGTGCCTCTTTTTCCAGTGCAGGAGCCTCCGAGTGCCTTTTTTGGTGGTGCAGGGCCCTCAGAGTGCCTTGTTTCACATTGTAGCAGCCCCCGAGTGCCTTTTTTTGTGCTGTAGGAGCCACTGAGTGCCTTTCCTTCTGGTTCAGGGGCCTCCGAGTGCTGTTATTTTGGGGGGTGTGGTCCTCCATGTACCTTTTTTTTGCGGTGTAGTGGCCCCGAGTGCCTTTTCTTGTGGTGCAGGGGCCTCCGAGTGCCTTCTTCTGTGGTGCAGGGGCCTCCGAGTTCCTTTCTTTCTGGTGCAGGGGCCTCCGAGTGCCTTTTTTTGCATTGTAGCAGCCCCCAAGTGCCTTTTTTTGTGCTGTAGGGGCCTCCGAGTGCCTTTCCTTGTGGTTCAGGGGCCACCGAGTGCCTTTGTTTGAGGTGCTCTGCTGTCTGAGTGCCTTTTTTTTGCAGTGAAGGGGCATCTGAGTGCCTTTTTTTCCGGCCTAGCGGCCTCCAAGTGCCTATTTTTGCGATGCAGGCTCCCAAAGTGCCTTTTTTTCCAGTATAGTGTCCTCCATGTGCATATTTTTGCAGTGCATTGCCTCCTAGTGCCCTTTTTTCCCAGTGCTCATGCCTCCAAGTGCCTTTTTTTCTGTTATGGTCCTTCAACGTTCTGTGATATCACTTTACCCTCTGCCTGAAATGATATTGTCAGGTCCACCACTGCTGGATGAGATAGTCATGTCACTTCTGCCTCACGGCCTGGTAGGCCAGTCAGGCCCATCAGTCCTTGCTCTGCTTGTGAGGTTGCTTCTGCCTCTGTGCTTGATAGGCCAGTGGCAGGGCCATGCCTCCTGACTGGGCTTGTGAGGATACTTGTGTCTCCATGCCAAAAAGGGCAGTGGCAGGCCCATGGTTGCTGCTTGTGTCTTATGATGTCACTTTGACCTGCATGCCATTGCATGCATGGCATGCATGGGCATGCACTGCCACGCCCATGGCTGCTGGTCTGCTTGGGTGTTCCCTTCTTTCTCCGTGCTTGATGCGCCATGGCAGGCCCTTCACTGCTGGCTGTGCTCGTGAGGTCACAGCAGTCCTATTGCCTGATAGGCCAGTGCGAGGCCATTGGCTGCTGGCTGTCCTTTTGAGGTCACGGCAGTCCTATTGCCTGATAGGCCAGTGGCAGGCCTCTGCGTGCTGGCTGCATTTTGAGGTCACCTTTGTCTCAGTGCCTCATCAGGCAGTGGGATGCCCATGGCTGCTGACTCTGCTTGTGAGCTCACAGAAGTACCAGTGCCTGACAGGCCACTGGCAGGCCCCTGGCGGCTTCCTGTCCTTGTGAGGTCACATGAGCCTCTGTGTCTGATAGGGCAGTGGAAGGTGTTGTAGAGGCCCCCGAGTGCCTTTTTTTGCAGTGTAGGGGCCCCCGAGTGCCTTTTTTTGCGGTGCAGGGGCCCCCGAGTGCCTTTTTTTGCGGTGCAGGGGCCCCCGAGTGCCTTTTTTTGTGGGGTAGGGGCCTCCGAGTGCCTTTTTTTTTGCAGTGTAGGGGCCTCCGAGTGCCTTCTTTTGTGGTGCAGGGGCCTCCAAGTGCCTTTATATCCGGTGTACAGGCCTGCAAGTGCCTCTTTCCCCAGTGCAGGAGCCTCCGAGTGCCTTTTTTTGCATTTTAGCAGCCACCAAGTGCCTTTTTTTGTGCTATAGGGGCCTCTGAGTGCCTTATCTTGTGGTGTAGGGGCAGCCGAGTGCCTTTTTTTCCAGTGTAGGGGCAGCCGAGTGCCTTTTTTTGTGGTGTGGTCCTCCGAGTGCCTTTCTTTTGTGGTGTCGAGGCCTCTGGGTGCATTTTCTTTTTGCAGTGTAGCGGCCTCCGAGTGCCTTTTTTTGCGGTGTGGAGGCCTCCGAGTGCCTTTTTTTGCGGTGTGGAGGCCTCTGAGTGCCTTTTTTTGCAATGCAGGGGCTACTGAGTGCCTTTCTTTGCTGTGCATGGGCCTCAGGGTGCATTTTTTTGCAGTGTAGTAGCCTCCAAGTGCCTTTTTTTGCAATGTGGGGGCCACCGAGTGCCTTTCTTGGTGGTGTAGGGGCCTCTGAGTGCCTTCTTTTGTGGTGCAGGAGCCTCCGAGTGCTTTTTTTTGTGGTGCAGGGCCCTCTGAGTGCCTTTTTCCGCGTTGTAGCAGCCTCCGAGTGCCTTTTTTTGCATTTTAGCAGCCACCAAGTGCCTTTTTTGTGCTGTAGGGGCCACTGAGTGCCTTTTCTTGTGGTGTAGGGGCAGCCGAGTGCCTTTTTTTCCAGTGTAGGGGCAGCCGAGTGCCTTTTTTTGTGGTGTGGTCCTCCGAGTGCCTTTCTTTTGTGGTGTCGAGGCCTCTGGGTGCATTTTTTTTTTTTGCAGTGTAGCAGCCTCCGAGTGCCTTTTTTTGCGGTGTGGAGGCCTCTGAGTGCCTTTTTTTGCAATGCAGGGGCTACTGAGTGCCTTTCTTTGCTGTGCATGGGCCTCAGGGTGCATTTTTTTGCAGTGTAGTAGCCTCCAAGTGCCTTTTTTTGCAATGTGGGGGCCACCGAGTGCCTTTCTTGGTGGTGTAGGGGCCTCTGAGTGCCTTCTTTTGTGGTGCAGGAGCCTCCGAGTGCTTTTTTTGGTGGTGCTGGGCCCTCTGAGTGACTTGTTTCACGTTGTAGCAGCCCCCGAGTGCCTTTTTTTGTGCTGTAGGAGCCACCAAGTGCCTTTTCTTGTGGTTCAGGGGCCTCTGAGTGCCTTTTCTTGTGCTTCAGGGGCCTCTGAGTGCCTTTTTTCACATTGTAGCAGCCCCCGAGTGCCTTTTTTTGTGCTGTGGGAGCCACAAAGTGCCTTTCCTTGTGGTTCAGGGGCCACTGAGTGCTGTTATTTTCGGGTGTGTGGTCCTCCATGTACCTTTTTTTTGTGGTGTAGTGGCCCCGAGAGCCTTTTCTTGTGGTTCAGGGGCCTCCGAGTGCCTTCTTCTGTGGTGCAGGGCCCTCCAAGTGCCTTTGTTTCTGGTGCAGGGGCCTCCGAGTGCCTTTTTTTCCAGTGTATTGGCAGCCGAGTGCCTTTTTCTGTGGTGTAGGGGCCTCCAAGTGCCTTTTTTTTGTGGTGCAGGGGCCTCCAAGTGCCTTTTTTCGCGGTGCAGGGGCCTCGATGCATTTTTTTGCAGTGTAGTAGCCTCCAAGTGCCTTTTTTTGCAATGTAGGGGCTTCCGAGTGCCTTTTTTTGTGGTGCAGGGGCCTCCAAGTGCCTTTATTTCCAGTGTACAGGCCTGCAAGTGCCTCTTTTTCCAGTGCAGGAGCCTCCGAGTGCCTTTTTTGGTGGTGCAGGGCCCTCAGAGTGCCTTGTTTCACATTGTAGCAGCCCCCGAGTGCCTTTTTTTGTGCTGTAGGAGCCACTGAGTGCCTTTCCTTCTGGTTCAGGGGCCTCCGAGTGCTGTTATTTTGGGGGGTGTGGTCCTCCATGTACCTTTTTTTTGCGGTGTAGTGGCCCCGAGTGCCTTTTCTTGTGGTGCAGGGGCCTCCGAGTGCCTTCTTCTGTGGTGCAGGGGCCTCCGAGTTCCTTTCTTTCTGGTGCAGGGGCCTCCGAGTGCCTTTTTTTGCATTGTAGCAGCCCCCAAGTGCCTTTTTTTGTGCTGTAGGGGCCTCCGAGTGCCTTTCCTTGTGGTTCAGGGGCCACCGAGTGCCTTTGTTTGAGGTGCTCTGCTGTCTGAGTGCCTTTTTTTTGCAGTGAAGGGGCATCTAAGTGCCTTTTTTTCCGGCCTAGCGGCCTCCAAGTGCCTATTTTTGCGATGCAGGCTCCCAAAGTGCCTTTTTTTCCAGTATAGTGTCCTCCATGTGCATATTTTTGCAGTGCATTGCCTCCTAGTGCCCTTTTTTCCCAGTGCTCATGCCTCCAAGTGCCTTTTTTTCTGTTATGGTCCTTCAACGTTCTGTGATATCACTTTACCCTCTGCCTGAAATGATATTGTCAGGTCCACCACTGCTGGATGAGATAGTCATGTCACTTCTGCCTCACGGCCTGGTAGGCCAGTCAGGCCCATCAGTCCTTGCTCTGCTTGTGAGGTTGCTTCTGCCTCTGTGCTTGATAGGCCAGTGGCAGGGCCATGCCTCCTGACTGGGCTTGTGAGGATACTTGTGTCTCCATGCCAAAAAGGGCAGTGGCAGGCCCATGGTTGCTGCTTGTGTCTTATGATGTCACTTTGACCTGCATGCCATTGCATGCATGGCATGCATGGGCATGCACTGCCACGCCCATGGCTGCTGGTCTGCTTGGGTGTTCCCTTCTTTCTCCGTGCTTGATGCGCCATGGCAGGCCCTTCACTGCTGGCTGTGCTCGTGAGGTCACAGCAGTCCTATTGCCTGATAGGCCAGTGCGAGGCCATTGGCTGCTGGCTGTCCTTTTGAGGTCACGGCAGTCCTATTGCCTGATAGGCCAGTGGCAGGCCTCTGCGTGCTGGCTGCATTTTGAGGTCACCTTTGTCTCAGTGCCTCATCAGGCAGTGGGATGCCCATGGCTGCTGACTCTGCTTGTGAGCTCACAGAAGTACCAGTGCCTGACAGGCCACTGGCAGGCCCCTGGCGGCTTCCTGTCCTTGTGAGGTCACATGAGCCTCTGTGTCTGATAGGGCAGTGGAAGGTGTTGTAGAGGCCCCCGAGTGCCTTTTTTTGCAGTCTAGGGGCCCCCGAGTGCCTTTTTTTGCGGTGCAGGGGCCCCCGAGTGCCTTCTTTTGCGGTGCAGGGGCCCCCGAGTGCCTTCTTTTGTGGTGCAGGGGCCCCCGAGTGCCTTCTTTTGCGGTGCAGGGGCCCCCGAGTGCCTTCTTTTGTGGTGCAGGGGCCCCCGAGTGCCTTCTTTTGTGGTGCAGGGCCCTCCAAGTGCCTTTTTTTGCATTGTAGCAGCCCCCAAGTGCCTTTTTTTGTGGTGTAGGGGCCTCCGAGTGCCTTTTTTTTTGCAGTGTAGGGGCCTCCGAGTGCCTTCTTTTGTGGTGCAGGGGCCTCCAAGTGCCTTTATATCCGGTGTACAGGCCTGCAAGTGCCTCTTTCCCCAGTGCAGGAGCCTCCGAGTGCCTTTTTTTGCATTTTAGCAGCCACCAAGTGCCTTTTTTTGTGCTATAGGGGCCTCTGAGTGCCTTATCTTGTGGTGTAGGGGCAGCCGAGTGCCTTTTTTTCCAGTGTAGGGGCAGCCGAGTGCCTTTTTTTGTGGTGTGGTCCTCCGAGTGCCTTTCTTTTGTGGTGTCGAGGCCTCTGGGTGCATTTTCTTTTTGCAGTGTAGCGGCCTCCGAGTGCCTTTTTTTGCGGTGTGGAGGCCTCCGAGTGCCTTTTTTTGCGGTGTGGAGGCCTCTGAGTGCCTTTTTTTGCAATGCAGGGGCTACTGAGTGCCTTTCTTTGCTGTGCATGGGCCTCAGGGTGCATTTTTTTGCAGTGTAGTAGCCTCCAAGTGCCTTTTTTTGCAATGTGGGGGCCACCGAGTGCCTTTCTTGGTGGTGTAGGGGCCTCTGAGTGCCTTCTTTTGTGGTGCAGGAGCCTCCGAGTGCTTTTTTTTGTGGTGCAGGGCCCTCTGAGTGCCTTTTTCCGCGTTGTAGCAGCCTCCGAGTGCCTTTTTTTGCATTTTAGCAGCCACCAAGTGCCTTTTTTGTGCTGTAGGGGCCACTGAGTGCCTTTTCTTGTGGTGTAGGGGCAGCCGAGTGCCTTTTTTTCCAGTGTAGGGGCAGCCGAGTGCCTTTTTTTGTGGTGTGGTCCTCCGAGTGCCTTTCTTTTGTGGTGTCGAGGCCTCTGGGTGCATTTTTTTTTTTTGCAGTGTAGCAGCCTCCGAGTGCCTTTTTTTGCGGTGTGGAGGCCTCTGAGTGCCTTTTTTTGCAATGCAGGGGCTACTGAGTGCCTTTCTTTGCTGTGCATGGGCCTCAGGGTGCATTTTTTTGCAGTGTAGTAGCCTCCAAGTGCCTTTTTTTGCAATGTGGGGGCCACCGAGTGCCTTTCTTGGTGGTGTAGGGGCCTCTGAGTGCCTTCTTTTGTGGTGCAGGAGCCTCCGAGTGCTTTTTTTGGTGGTGCTGGGCCCTCTGAGTGACTTGTTTCACGTTGTAGCAGCCCCCGAGTGCCTTTTTTTGTGCTGTAGGAGCCACCAAGTGCCTTTTCTTGTGGTTCAGGGGCCTCTGAGTGCCTTTTCTTGTGCTTCAGGGGCCTCTGAGTGCCTTTTTTCACATTGTAGCAGCCCCCGAGTGCCTTTTTTTGTGCTGTGGGAGCCACAAAGTGCCTTTCCTTGTGGTTCAGGGGCCACTGAGTGCTGTTATTTTCGGGTGTGTGGTCCTCCATGTACCTTTTTTTTGTGGTGTAGTGGCCCCGAGAGCCTTTTCTTGTGGTTCAGGGGCCTCCGAGTGCCTTCTTCTGTGGTGCAGGGCCCTCCAAGTGCCTTTGTTTCTGGTGCAGGGGCCTCCGAGTGCCTTTTTTTCCAGTGTATTGGCAGCCGAGTGCCTTTTTCTGTGGTGTAGGGGCCTCCAAGTGCCTTTTTTTTGTGGTGCAGGGGCCTCCAAGTGCCTTTTTTCGCGGTGCAGGGGCCTCGATGCATTTTTTTGCAGTGTAGTAGCCTCCAAGTGCCTT
This sequence comes from Dromaius novaehollandiae, assembly GCF_036370855.1. Classification (NCBI taxonomy): domain Eukaryota; kingdom Metazoa; phylum Chordata; class Aves; order Casuariiformes; family Dromaiidae; genus Dromaius; species Dromaius novaehollandiae. Next base: position 2,951,251 of record NC_088103.1, on the reverse strand, counting down.
TTTTTGCAATGTAGGGGCTTCCGAGTGCCTTTTTTTGTGGTGCAGGGGCCTCCAAGTGCCTTTATTTCCAGTGTACAGGCCTGCAAGTGCCTCTTTTTCCAGTGCAGGAGCCTCCGAGTGCCTTTTTTGGTGGTGCAGGGCCCTCAGAGTGCCTTGTTTCACATTGTAGCAGCCCCCGAGTGCCTTTTTTTGTGCTGTAGGAGCCACTGAGTGCCTTTCCTTCTGGTTCAGGGGCCTCCGAGTGCTGTTATTTTGGGGGGTGTGGTCCTCCATGTACCTTTTTTTTGCGGTGTAGTGGCCCCGAGTGCCTTTTCTTGTGGTGCAGGGGCCTCCGAGTGCCTTCTTCTGTGGTGCAGGGGCCTCCGAGTTCCTTTCTTTCTGGTGCAGGGGCCTCCGAGTGCCTTTTTTTGCATTGTAGCAGCCCCCAAGTGCCTTTTTTTGTGCTGTAGGGGCCTCCGAGTGCCTTTCCTTGTGGTTCAGGGGCCACCGAGTGCCTTTGTTTGAGGTGCTCTGCTGTCTGAGTGCCTTTTTTTTGCAGTGAAGGGGCATCTGAGTGCCTTTTTTTCCGGCCTAGCGGCCTCCAAGTGCCTATTTTTGCGATGCAGGCTCCCAAAGTGCCTTTTTTTCCAGTATAGTGTCCTCCATGTGCATATTTTTGCAGTGCATTGCCTCCTAGTGCCCTTTTTTCCCAGTGCTCATGCCTCCAAGTGCCTTTTTTTCTGTTATGGTCCTTCAACGTTCTGTGATATCACTTTACCCTCTGCCTGAAATGATATTGTCAGGTCCACCACTGCTGGATGAGATAGTCATGTCACTTCTGCCTCACGGCCTGGTAGGCCAGTCAGGCCCATCAGTCCTTGCTCTGCTTGTGAGGTTGCTTCTGCCTCTGTGCTTGATAGGCCAGTGGCAGGGCCATGCCTCCTGGCTGGGCTTGTGAGGATACTTGTGTCTCCATGCCAAAAAGGGCAGTGGCAGGCCCATGGTTGCTGCTTGTGTCTTATGATGTCACTTTGACCTGCATGCCATTGCATGCATGGCATGCATGGGCATGCACTGCCACGCCCATGGCTGCTGGTCTGCTTGGGTGTTCCCTTCTTTCTCCGTGCTTGATGCGCCATGGCAGGCCCTTCACTGCTGGCTGTGCTCGTGAGGTCACAGCAGTCCTATTGCCTGATAGGCCAGTGCGAGGCCATTGGCTGCTGGCTGTCCTTTTGAGGTCACGGCAGTCCTATTGCCTGATAGGCCAGTGGCAGGCCTCTGCGTGCTGGCTGCATTTTGAGGTCACCTTTGTCTCAGTGCCTCATCAGGCAGTGGGATGCCCATGGCTGCTGACTCTGCTTGTGAGCTCACAGAAGTACCAGTGCCTGACAGGCCACTGGCAGGCCCCTGGCGGCTTCCTGTCCTTGTGAGGTCACATGAGCCTCTGTGTCTGATAGGGCAGTGGAAGGTGTTGTAGAGGCCCCCGAGTGCCTTTTTTTGCAGTGTAGGGGCCCCCGAGTGCCTTTTTTTGCAGTGTAGGGGCCCCCGAGTGCCTTTTTTTGCGGTGCAGGGGCCCCCGAGTGCCTTCTTTTGTGGTGCAGGGGCCCCCGAGTGCCTTCTTTTGTGGTGCAGGGGCCCCCGAGGGCCTTCTTTTGCATTGTAGCAGCCCCCAAGTGCCTTTTTTTGTGGGGTAGGGGCCTCCGAGTGCCTTTTTTTTTGCAGTGTAGGGGCCTCCGAGTGCCTTCTTTTGTGGTGCAGGGGCCTCCAAGTGCCTTTATATCCGGTGTACAGGCCTGCAAGTGCCTCTTTCCCCAGTGCAGGAGCCTCCGAGTGCCTTTTTTTGCATTTTAGCAGCCACCAAGTGCCTTTTTTTGTGCTATAGGGGCCTCTGAGTGCCTTATCTTGTGGTGTAGGGGCAGCCGAGTGCCTTTTTTTCCAGTGTAGGGGCAGCCGAGTGCCTTTTTTTGTGGTGTGGTCCTCCGAGTGCCTTTCTTTTGTGGTGTCGAGGCCTCTGGGTGCATTTTCTTTTTGCAGTGTAGCGGCCTCCGAGTGCCTTTTTTTGCGGTGTGGAGGCCTCCGAGTGCCTTTTTTTGCGGTGTGGAGGCCTCTGAGTGCCTTTTTTTGCAATGCAGGGGCTACTGAGTGCCTTTCTTTGCTGTGCATGGGCCTCAGGGTGCATTTTTTTGCAGTGTAGTAGCCTCCAAGTGCCTTTTTTTGCAATGTGGGGGCCACCGAGTGCCTTTCTTGGTGGTGTAGGGGCCTCTGAGTGCCTTCTTTTGTGGTGCAGGAGCCTCCGAGTGCTTTTTTTTGTGGTGCAGGGCCCTCTGAGTGCCTTTTTCCGCGTTGTAGCAGCCTCCGAGTGCCTTTTTTTGCATTTTAGCAGCCACCAAGTGCCTTTTTTGTGCTGTAGGGGCCACTGAGTGCCTTTTCTTGTGGTGTAGGGGCAGCCGAGTGCCTTTTTTTGCAGTGTAGGGGCCCCCGAGCGCCATTTTTTGTGGTGCAGGGCCCTCCAAGTGCCTTTGTTTCTGATGCAGGGCCCTCCAAGTGCCTTTTTTTGCATTGTAGCAGCCCCCAAGTGCCTTTTTTTGTGGTGTAGGGGCCTCCGAGTGCCTTTCTTTTTGCAGTGTAGGGGCCTCCGAGTGCCTTCTTTTGTGGTGCAGGGGCCTCCAAGTGCCTTTATATCCGGTGTACAGGCCTGCAAGTGCCTCTTTTCCCAGTGCAGGAGCCTCCGAGTGCTTTTTTTGTGGTGCAGGGCCCTCTGAGTGCCTTTTTCCGCGTTGTAGCAGCCTCCGAGTGCCTTTTTTTGCATTTTAGCAGCCACCAAGTGCCTTTTTTTGTGCTGTAGGGGCCACTGAGTGCCTTTTCTTGTGGTGTAGGGGCAGCCGAGTGCCTTTTTTTCCAGTGTAGGGGCAGCCGAGTGCCTTTTTTTGTGGTGTGGTCCTCCGAGTGCCTTTCTTTTGTGGTGTCGAGGCCTCTGGGTGCATTTTTTTTTTTTGCAGTGTAGCAGCCTCCGAGTGCCTTTTTTTGCGGTGTGGAGGCCTCTGAGTGCCTTTTTTTGCAATGCAGGGGCTACTGAGTGCCTTTCTTTGCTGTGCATGGGCCTCAGGGTGCATTTTTTTGCAGTGTAGTAGCCTCCAAGTGCCTTTTTTTGCAATGTGGGGGCCACCGAGTGCCTTTCTTGGTGGTGTAGGGGCCTCTGAGTGCCTTCTTTTGTGGTGCAGGAGCCTCCGAGTGCTTTTTTTGGTGGTGCTGGGCCCTCTGAGTGACTTGTTTCACGTTGTAGCAGCCCCCGAGTGCCTTTTTTTGTGCTGTAGGAGCCACCAAGTGCCTTTTCTTGTGGTTCAGGGGCCTCTGAGTGCCTTTTCTTGTGCTTCAGGGGCCTCTGAGTGCCTTTTTTCACATTGTAGCAGCCCCCGAGTGCCTTTTTTTGTGCTGTGGGAGCCACAAAGTGCCTTTCCTTGTGGTTCAGGGGCCACTGAGTGCTGTTATTTTCGGGTGTGTGGTCCTCCATGTACCTTTTTTTTGTGGTGTAGTGGCCCCGAGAGCCTTTTCTTGTGGTTCAGGGGCCTCCGAGTGCCTTCTTCTGTGGTGCAGGGCCCTCCAAGTGCCTTTGTTTCTGGTGCAGGGGCCTCCGAGTGCCTTTTTTTCCAGTGTATTGGCAGCCGAGTGCCTTTTTCTGTGGTGTAGGGGCCTCCAAGTGCCTTTTTTTTGTGGTGCAGGGGCCTCCAAGTGCCTTTTTTCGCGGTGCAGGGGCCTCGATGCATTTTTTTGCAGTGTAGTAGCCTCCAAGTGCCTTTTTTTGCAATGTAGGGGCTTCCGAGTGCCTTTTTTTGTGGTGCAGGGGCCTCCAAGTGCCTTTATTTCCAGTGTACAGGCCTGCAAGTGCCTCTTTTTCCAGTGCAGGAGCCTCCGAGTGCCTTTTTTGGTGGTGCAGGGCCCTCAGAGTGCCTTGTTTCACATTGTAGCAGCCCCCGAGTGCCTTTTTTTGTGCTGTAGGAGCCACTGAGTGCCTTTCCTTCTGGTTCAGGGGCCTCCGAGTGCTGTTATTTTGGGGGGTGTGGTCCTCCATGTACCTTTTTTTTGCGGTGTAGTGGCCCCGAGTGCCTTTTCTTGTGGTGCAGGGGCCTCCGAGTGCCTTCTTCTGTGGTGCAGGGGCCTCCGAGTTCCTTTCTTTCTGGTGCAGGGGCCTCCGAGTGCCTTTTTTTGCATTGTAGCAGCCCCCAAGTGCCTTTTTTTGTGCTGTAGGGGCCTCCGAGTGCCTTTCCTTGTGGTTCAGGGGCCACCGAGTGCCTTTGTTTGAGGTGCTCTGCTGTCTGAGTGCCTTTTTTTTGCAGTGAAGGGGCATCTAAGTGCCTTTTTTTCCGGCCTAGCGGCCTCCAAGTGCCTATTTTTGCGATGCAGGCTCCCAAAGTGCCTTTTTTTCCAGTATAGTGTCCTCCATGTGCATATTTTTGCAGTGCATTGCCTCCTAGTGCCCTTTTTTCCCAGTGCTCATGCCTCCAAGTGCCTTTTTTTCTGTTATGGTCCTTCAACGTTCTGTGATATCACTTTACCCTCTGCCTGAAATGATATTGTCAGGTCCACCACTGCTGGATGAGATAGTCATGTCACTTCTGCCTCACGGCCTGGTAGGCCAGTCAGGCCCATCAGTCCTTGCTCTGCTTGTGAGGTTGCTTCTGCCTCTGTGCTTGATAGGCCAGTGGCAGGGCCATGCCTCCTGACTGGGCTTGTGAGGATACTTGTGTCTCCATGCCAAAAAGGGCAGTGGCAGGCCCATGGTTGCTGCTTGTGTCTTATGATGTCACTTTGACCTGCATGCCATTGCATGCATGGCATGCATGGGCATGCACTGCCACGCCCATGGCTGCTGGTCTGCTTGGGTGTTCCCTTCTTTCTCCGTGCTTGATGCGCCATGGCAGGCCCTTCACTGCTGGCTGTGCTCGTGAGGTCACAGCAGTCCTATTGCCTGATAGGCCAGTGCGAGGCCATTGGCTGCTGGCTGTCCTTTTGAGGTCACGGCAGTCCTATTGCCTGATAGGCCAGTGGCAGGCCTCTGCGTGCTGGCTGCATTTTGAGGTCACCTTTGTCTCAGTGCCTCATCAGGCAGTGGGATGCCCATGGCTGCTGACTCTGCTTGTGAGCTCACAGAAGTACCAGTGCCTGACAGGCCACTGGCAGGCCCCTGGCGGCTTCCTGTCCTTGTGAGGTCACATGAGCCTCTGTGTCTGATAGGGCAGTGGAAGGTGTTGTAGAGGCCCCCGAGTGCCTTTTTTTGCAGTCTAGGGGCCCCCGAGTGCCTTTTTTTGCGGTGCAGGGGCCCCCGAGTGCCTTCTTTTGCGGTGCAGGGGCCCCCGAGTGCCTTCTTTTGTGGTGCAGGGGCCCCCGAGTGCCTTCTTTTGTGGTGCAGGGCCCTCCAAGTGCCTTTTTTTGCATTGTAGCAGCCCCCAAGTGCCTTTTTTTGTGGTGTAGGGGCCTCCGAGTGCCTTTTTTTTTGCAGTGTAGGGGCCTCCGAGTGCCTTCTTTTGTGGTGCAGGGGCCTCCAAGTGCCTTTATATCCGGTGTACAGGCCTGCAAGTGCCTCTTTCCCCAGTGCAGGAGCCTCCGAGTGCCTTTTTTTGCATTTTAGCAGCCACCAAGTGCCTTTTTTTGTGCTATAGGGGCCTCTGAGTGCCTTATCTTGTGGTGTAGGGGCAGCCGAGTGCCTTTTTTTCCAGTGTAGGGGCAGCCGAGTGCCTTTTTTTGTGGTGTGGTCCTCCGAGTGCCTTTCTTTTGTGGTGTCGAGGCCTCTGGGTGCATTTTCTTTTTGCAGTGTAGCGGCCTCCGAGTGCCTTTTTTTGCGGTGTGGAGGCCTCCGAGTGCCTTTTTTTGCGGTGTGGAGGCCTCCGAGTGCCTTTTTTTGCAATGCAGGGGCTACTGAGTGCCTTTCTTTGCTGTGCATGGGCCTCAGGGTGCATTTTTTTGCAGTGTAGTAGCCTCCAAGTGCCTTTTTTTGCAATGTGGGGGCCACCGAGTGCCTTTCTTGGTGGTGTAGGGGCCTCTGAGTGCCTTCTTTTGTGGTGCAGGAGCCTCCGAGTGCTTTTTGTGGTGGTGCTGGGCCCTCAGAGTGACTTGTTTCACGTTGTAGCAGCCCCCGAGTGCCTTTTTTTTGTGCTGTAGGAGCCACCGAGTGCCTTTCCTTGTGGTTCAGGGGCCACCGAGTGCCTTTGTTTGAGGTGCACTGCTGTCTGAGTGCCTTTTTTTTGCAGTGAAGGGGCATCTAAGTGCCTTTTCTTCCGGCCTAGCGGCCTCCAAGTGCCTATTTTTGCGATGCAGGCTCCCAAAGTGCCTTTTTTTCCAGTATAGTGTCCTCCATGGGCATATTTTTGCAGTGCATTGCCTCCTAGTGCCCTTTTTTCCCAGTGCTCATGCCTCCAAGTGCCTTTTTTTCTGTTATGGTCCTTCAACGTTCTGTGATATCACTTTACCCTCTGCCTGAAATGATATTGTCAGGTCCACCACTGCTGGATGAGATAGTCATGTCACTTCTGCCTCACGGCCTGGTAGGCCAGTCAGGCCCATCAGTCCTTGCTCTGCTTGTGAGGTTGCTTCTGCCTCTGTGCTTGATAGGCCAGTGGCAGGGCCATGCCTCCTGACTGGGCTTGTGAGGATACTTGTGTCTCCATGCCAAAAAGGGCAGTGGCAGGCCCATGGTTGCTGCTTGTGTCTTATGATGTCACTTTGACCTGCATGCCATTGCATGCATGGCATGCATGGGCATGCACTGCCACGCCCATGGCTGCTGGTCTGCTTGGGTGTTCCCTTCTTTCTCCGTGCTTGATGCGCCATGGCAGGCCCTTCACTGCTGGCTGTGCTTGTGAGGTCACAGCAGCCTCAGTGCCTGATAGGCCAGTGGCAGGCCCCTGTCTGCTTGGCTGTGCTTGTGAGGTCACAGCAGCCTCCGTGCCTCATAGGCCAGTGGCAGACCCACAGCTGCTGGCTGTGCTTGTCAGGTCAGAGCAGCCTCAGTGCCTCATAGGCCAGTGGCAGACCCACAGCTGCTGGCTTTGCTTGTGAGGTCACAGCAGCCTCAGTGTCTTATAGGGCAGTGGCAGGGCCCTGGCTGCTGGCCGCGTTTTCAGGTCACATTTGTCTCTGTACCTCATAGGTCAGTGGCAGGCCCCTGGCTGCTGGCTGTGCTTGTGAGGTCACAGCAGTCCGATTGCCTGATAGGTCAGTGGCAGGCCCCTGGCTGCTGGCTGTGCTTGTGAGGTTACAGAAGCCTTCCTGCCCTTGAGGGTGGTGGCAGGCCCATACCTGCTGGCTGTGCTTGTCAGGTCACAACACTCCTACAGCCTGATAGGCCAGTGGCAGACCCACAGCTGCTGCCTTTGCTTGTGAGGTCACAGCAGCCTCCGTGTCTGATAGGTCAGTGGCAGGCCCTTCGCTGCTGGCTGTGCTTGTGAGGTCACAGCAGGGTCAGCGCCTCATAGGCCAGTTGGAGGCCGATGGCTGCTGGCTGTGCTTCTCAGGTCACATCAGCCTCCGTTTCCTATAGGCCAGTGGCAGCCCCATAGCTCCTGGCTGTGCTTGTGAGGTCACAGCAGTCCTATAGCGTGAGAGGCCAGTGGGATGGCTCCTGGCTGTTAGCTTTCCTTGTTAGGTAACAGCAGCCTTAATACCTGAGAGGCCAGTGAGAGGCCAATGGCTGCCGGCTGTGCTTGTGAGGTCACAGCAGCCTCCGTGCCTCATAGGCCAGTGGAGGCCCGTAGCGGCTGGCTATGCTTGTCAGGTCACAGCAGCCTCAGTGCCACACAGGGCAGTGGCAGGCTCATGGCTGCTGGCTGTGCTTGTGAAGTAACAGCAGCCACCGTGCCTCCTAGGCCAGTGGCAGGCTCATGGCTGCTGGCTGTGCTTGTGAGGTCACAGCACCCTCAGTGCCTCAAAGGGCAGTGGCAGGCTTCTGGCTGCTGGCTGTGCTTGTGAGGTCATAGCACCCTCCATGCCTCCTAGGCCAGTGGCAGACTAATGGCCGCTGGCCGTGCTTGTGCGGTCACAGCAGTCTCAGTGCCTCCTAGGCTAGTGGCAGGCTCATGGCTGCTGGCTGCGCTTGTGAGGTCAGAGCAGCCTCAGTGCCTCCTAGGCCAAGGGCAGGCCACTGGCTGCTTTATGTGCTTGTTAGGTCACAGCAGCCTCCGTGCCTCATAGGCCAGTGGCATACCCACAGCTGCTGGCTTTACTTGTTAGGTGAAATCAGCCTCAGTATCTTGTAGGGCAGTGGCAGGGCCCTGGCTGCTGGCCGCATTTTGAGGTCACATTTGTCTCTGTACCTCATAGGGCAGTGGCAGGCCCCTGGCTGCTGGCTGTGCTTGTGAGGTCACAGCAGTCCTATTGCCTGATAGGTCAGTGGCAGGCCCCTGGCTGCTGGCTGTCCTTTTGAGTTCACAGCAGTCTGAGTTACTGATAGGCAAGTGGCAGGCCTCTGGGTCCTGGCTGTTTTTGTGAGGTGACAGCAGCCTCCGTTCCCTATAGGCCAGTGGCAGGCCCTTCACTGCTGGCTGTGCTTGTGAGGTCACAGCAGCCTCTGTGCCCTATAGGTCAGTGGCAGGCCCCTGGCTGTTTGCTGTGCTTGTGAGGTCACAGCAGTCTGAGTGCCTGATAGCCAGTGGGAGGTCCATACCTGCTGGCTGTGCTCGTGAGGTCACAGCAGTCCTATTGCCTGATAGGCCAGTGCGAGGCCATTGGCTGCTGGCTGTCCTTTTGAGGTCACGGCAGTCCTATTGCCTGATAGGCCAGTGGCAGGCCTCTGCGTGCTGGCTGCATTTTGAGGTCACCTTTGTCTCAGTGCCTCATCAGGCAGTGGGATGCTCATGGCTGCTGACTCTGCTTGTGAGCTCACAGAAGTACCAGTGCCTGACAGGCCACTGGCAGGCCCCTGGCGGCTTCCTGTCCTTGTGAGGTCACATGAGCCTCTGTGTCTGATAGGGCAGTGGAAGGTGTTGTAGAGGCCCCCGAGTGCCTTTTTTTGCAGTGTAGGGGCCCCCGAGTGCCTTTTTTTGCAGTGTAGGGGCCCCCGAGTGCCTTTTTTTGCAGTGTAGGGGCCCCCGAGTGCCTTTTTTTGCAGTGTAGGGGCCCCCGAGTGCCTTTTTTTGCAGTGTAGGGGCCCCCGAGTGCCTTCTTTTGTGGTGCAGGGGCCCCGAGTGCCTTTTTTTGCGGTGCAGGGGCCCCCGAGTGCCTTCTTTTGTGGTGCAGGGGCCTCCGAGTGCCTTTGTTTCTGGTGCAGGGCCCTCCAAGTGCCTTTTTTTGCATTGTAGCAGCCCCCAAGTGCCTTTTTTTGTGGTGTAGGGACCTCCGAGTGCCTTTTTTTTTGCAGTGTAGGGGCCTCCGAGTGCCTTCTTTTGTGGTGCAGGGGCCTCCAAGTGCCTTTATATCCGGTGTACAGGCCTGCAAGTGCCTCTTTTCCCAGTGCAGGAGCCTCCGAGTGCTTTTTTTTGTGGTGCAGGGCCCTCTGAGTGCCTTTTTCCGCGTTGTAGCAGCCTCCGAGTGCCTTTTTTTGCATTTTAGCAGCCACCAAGTGCCTTTTTTTGTGCTGTAGGGGCCACTGAGTGCCTTTTCTTGTGGTGTAGGGGCAGCCGAGTGCCTTTTTTTCCAGTGTAGGGGCAGCCGAGTGCCTTTTTTTGTGGTGTGGTCCTCCGAGTGCCTTTCTTTTGTGGTGTCGAGGCCTCTGGGTGCATTTTTTTTTTTGCAGTGTAGCAGCCTCCGAGTGCCTTTTTTTGCGGTGTGGAGGCCTCTGAGTGCCTTTTTTTGCAATGCAGGGGCTACTGAGTGCCTTTCTTTGCTGTGCATGGGCCTCAGGGTGCATTTTTTTGCAGTGTAGTAGCCTCCAAGTGCCTTTTTTTGCAATGTGGGGGCCACCGAGTGCCTTTCTTGGTGGTGTAGGGGCCTCTGAGTGCCTTCTTTTGTGGTGCAGGAGCCTCCGAGTGCTTTTTTTTGTGGTGCAGGGCCCTCTGAGTGCCTTTTTCCGCGTTGTAGCAGCCTCCGAGTGCCTTTTTTTGCATTTTAGCAGCCACCAAGTGCCTTTTTTGTGCTGTAGGGGCCACTGAGTGCCTTTTCTTGTGGTGTAGGGGCAGCCGAGTGCCTTTTTTTGCAGTGTAGGGGCCCCCGAGCGCCATTTTTTGTGGTGCAGGGCCCTCCAAGTGCCTTTGTTTCTGATGCAGGGCCCTCCAAGTGCCTTTTTTTGCATTGTAGCAGCCCCCAAGTGCCTTTTTTTGTGGTGTAGGGGCCTCCGAGTGCCTTTCTTTTTGCAGTGTAGGGGCCTCCGAGTGCCTTCTTTTGTGGTGCAGGGGCCTCCAAGTGCCTTTATATCCGGTGTACAGGCCTGCAAGTGCCTCTTTTCCCAGTGCAGGAGCCTCCGAGTGCTTTTTTTGTGGTGCAGGGCCCTCTGAGTGCCTTTTTCCGCGTTGTAGCAGCCTCCGAGTGCCTTTTTTTGCATTTTAGCAGCCACCAAGTGCCTTTTTTTGTGCTGTAGGGGCCACTGAGTGCCTTTTCTTGTGGTGTAGGGGCAGCCGAGTGCCTTTTTTTCCAGTGTAGGGGCAGCAGAGTGCCTTTTTTTGTGGTGTGGTCCTCCGAGTGCCTTTCTTTTGTGGTGTCGAGGCCTCTGGGTGCATTTTTTTTTTTGCAGTGTAGCAGCCTCCGAGTGCCTTTTTTTGCGGTGTGGAGGCCTCTGAGTGCCTTTTTTTGCAATGCAGGGGCTACTGAGTGCCTTTCTTTGCTGTGCATGGGCCTCAGGGTGCATTTTTTTGCAGTGTAGTAGCCTCCAAGTGCCTTTTTTTGCAATGTGGGGGCCACCGAGTGCCTTTCTTGGTGGTGTAGGGGCCTCTGAGTGCCTTCTTTTGTGGTGCAGGAGCCTCCGAGTGCTTTTTTTGGTGGTGCTGGGCCCTCTGAGTGCCTTGTTTCACGTTGTAGCAGCCCCCGAGTGCCTTTTTTTGTGCTGTAGGAGCCACCAAGTGCCTTTTCTTGTGGTTCAGGGGCCTCTGAGTGCCTTTTCTTGTGCTTCAGGGGCCTCTGAGTGCCTTTTTTCACATTGTAGCAGCCCCCGAGTGCCTTTTTTTGTGCTGTGGGAGCCACAAAGTGCCTTTCCTTGTGGTTCAGGGGCCACTGAGTGCTGTTATTTTCGGGTGTGTGGTCCTCCATGTACCTTTTTTTTGTGGTGTAGTGGCCCCGAGAGCCTTTTCTTGTGGTTCAGGGGCCTCCGAGTGCCTTCTTCTGTGGTGCAGGGCCCTCCAAGTGCCTTTGTTTCTGGTGCAGGGGCCTCCGAGTGCCTTTTTTTCCAGTGTATTGGCAGCCGAGTGCCTTTTTCTGTGGTGTAGGGGCCTCCAAGTGCCTTTTTTTTGTGGTGCAGGGGCCTCCAAGTGCCTTTTTTCGCGGTGCAGGGGCCTCGATGCATTTTTTTGCAGTGTAGTAGCCTCCAAGTGCCTTTTTTTGCAATGTAGGGGCTTCCGAGTGCCTTTTTTTGTGGTGCAGGGCCCTCAGAGTGCCTTGTTTCACATTGTAGCAGCCCCCGAGTGCCTTTTTTTGTGCTGTAGGAGCCACTGAGTGCCTTTCCTTCTGGTTCAGGGGCCTCCGAGTGCTGTTATTTTGGGGGGTGTGGTCCTCCATGTACCTTTTTTTTGTGGTGTAGTGGCCCCGAGTGCCTTTTCTTGTGGTGCAGGGGCCTCCGAGTGCCTTCTTCTGTGGTGCAGGGGCCTCCGAGTGCCTTTCTTTCTGGTGCAGGGGCCTCCGAGTGCCTTTTTTTGCATTGTAGCAGCCCCCAAGTGCCTTTTTTTGTGCTGTAGGGGCCTCCGAGTGCCTTTTTTTGTGGTGTAGGGGCAGCCGAGTGCCTTTTTTTGTGGTGTGGTGCTCCAAGTGCCTTTCTTTTGTGCTGTAGGGGCCTCTGAGTGCATTTTTTGTTTGCGGTGCACTGGCCTCCAAGTGCCCTGTTTTTCAGTGCACTGGCCTCCGAGTGCCTTTTTTTGCGGTGCAGGGGCTATTGAGTGCCTTTTTTTCCAGTGTAGTAGCCTCCAAGTGCCTTTTTTTGCAATGTGGGGGCCACCGAGTGCCTTTTTTTGCGGTGAAGGGGCCTCCGAGTGCCTTCTTTTGTGGTGCAGGGGCCTCCAAGTGCCTTTATATCCGGTGTACAGGCCTGCAAGTGCCTCTTTTCCCAGTGCAGGAGCCTCCGAGTGCTTTTTTTTGTGGTGCAGGGCCCTCTGAGTGCCTTTTTCCGCGTTGTAGCAGCCTCCGAGTGCCTTTTTTTGCATTTTAGCAGCCACCAAGTGCCTTTTTTTGTGCTATAGGGGCCTCTGAGTGCCTTATCTTGTGGTGTAGGGGCAGCCGAGTGCCTTTTTTTCCAGTGTAGGGGCAGCCGAGTGCCTTTTTTTGCGGTGTGGTCCTCCGAGTGCCTTTCTTTTGTGGTGTCGAGGCCTCTGGGTGCATTTTCTTTTTGCAGTGCATGGGCCTCAGGGTGCCTTTTTTTGCTGTGCATGGGCCTCAGGGTGCATTTTTTTGCAGTGTAGTAGCCTCCAAGTGCCTTTTTTTGCAATGTGGGGGCCACCGAGTGCCTTTCTTGGTGGTGTAGGGGCCTCTGAGTGCCTTCTTTTGTGGTGCAGGAGCCTCCGAGTGCTTTTTGTGGTGGTGCTGGGCCCTCAGAGTGACTTGTTTCACGTTGTAGCAGCCCCCGAGTGCCTTTTTTTGTGCTGTAGGAGCCACCGAGTGCCTTTCCTTGTGGTTCAGGGGCCACCGAGTGCCTTTGTTTGAGGTGCACTGCTGTCTGAGTGCCTTTTTTTTGCAATGAAGGGGCATCTAAGTGCCTTTTCTTCCGGCCTAGCGGCCTCCAAGTGCCTATTTTTGCGATGCAGGCTCCCAAAGTGCCTTTTTTTCCAGTATAGTGTCCTCCATGTGCATATTTTTGCAGTGCATGGCCTCCTAGTGCCCTTTTTTCCCAGTGCTCATGCCTCCAAGTGCCTTTTTTTCTGTTATGGTCCTTCAACGTTCTGTGCTATCACTTTACCCTCTGCCTGAAATGATATTGTCAGGTCCACCACTGCTGGATGAGATAGTCATGTCACTTCTGCCTCACGGCCTGGTAGGCCAGTCAGGCCCATCAGTCCTTGCTCTGCTTGTGAGGTTGCTTCTGCCTCTGTGCTTGATAGGCCAGTGGCAGGGCCATGCCTCCTGGCTGGGCTTGTGAGGATACTTGTGTCTCCATGCCAAAAAGGGCAGTGGCAGGCCCATGGTTGCTGCTTGTGTCTTATGATGTCACTTTGACCTGCATGCCATTGCATGCATGGCATGCATGGGCATGCACTGCCACGCCCACGGCTGCTGGTCTGCTTGGGTGTTCCCTTCTTTCTCCGTGCTTGATGCGCCATGGCAGGCCCTTCACTGCTGGCTGTGCTTGTGAGGTCACAGCAGCCTCAGTGCCTCATAGGCCAGTGGCAGGCCCCTGTCTGCTTGGCTGTGCTTGTGAGGTCACAGCAGCCTCCGTGCCTCATAGGCCAGTGGCAGACCCACAGCTGCTGGCTGTGCTTGTCAGGTCAGAGCAGCCTCAGTGCCTCATAGGCCAGTGGCAGACCCACAGCTGCTGGCTTTGCTTGTGAGGTCACAGCAGCCTCAGTGTCTTATAGGGCAGTGGCAGGCCCCTGGCTGCTGGCCGCGTTTTCAGGTCACTTTTGTCTCTGTACCTCATAGGGCAGTGGCAGGCCCACAGCTGCTGGCTTTGCTTGTGAGGTCACAGCAGCCTCAGTGTCTTATAGGGCAGTGGCAGGGCCCTGGCTGCTGGCCGCGTTTTCAGGTCACTTTTGTCTCTGTACCTCATAGGGCAGTGGCAGGCCCATAGCTGCTGGCTGTGCTTGTGAGGTCACAGCAGTCCGATTGCCTGATAGGTCAGTGGCAGGCCCCTGGCTGCTGGCTGTGCTTGTGAGGTTACAGAAGCCTTCCTGCCCTTGAGGGTGGTGGCAGGCCCATACCTGCTGGCTGTGCTTGTCAGGTCACAACACTCCTACAGCCTGATAGGCCAGTGGCAGACCCACAGCTGCTGCCTTTGCTTGTGAGGTCACAGCAGCCTCCGTGTCTGATAGGTCAGTGGCAGGCCCTTCGCTGCTGGCTGTGCTTGTGAGGTCACAGCAGGGTCAGCGCCTCATAGGCCAGTTGGAGGCCGATGGCTGCTGGCTGTGCTTCTCAGGTCACATCAGCCTCCGTTTCCTATAGGCCAGTGGCAGCCCCATAGCTCCTGGCTGTGCTTGTGAGGTCACAGCAGTCCTATAGCGTGAGAGGCCAGTGGGATGGCTCCTGGCTGTTAGCTTTCCTTGTTAGGTAACAGCAGCCTTAATACCTGAGAGGCCAGTGAGAGGCCAATGGCTGCCGGCTGTGCTTGTGAGGTCACAGCAGCCTCCGTGCCTCATAGGCCAGTGGAGGCCCGTAGCGGCTGGCTATGCTTGTCAGGTCACAGCAGCCTCAGTGCCACACAGGGCAGTGGCAGGCTCATGGCTGCTGGCTGTGCTTGTGAAGTAACAGCAGCCACCGTGCCTCCTAGGCCAGTGGCAGGCTCATGGCTGCTGGCTGTGCTTGTGAGGTCACAGCACCCTCAGTGCCTCAAAGGGCAGTGGCAGGCCTCTGGCTGCTGGCTGTGCTTGTGAGGTCATAGCACCCTCCATGCCTCCTAGGCCAGTGGCAGACTAATGGCCGCTGGCCGTGCTTGTGCGGTCACAGCAGTCTCAGTGCCTCCTAGGCTAGTGGCAGGCTCATGGCTGCTGGCTGTGCTTGTGAGGTCAGAGCAGCCTCAGTGCCTCCTAGGCCAAGGGCAGGCCACTGGCTGCTTTATGTGCTTGTTAGGTCACAGCAGCCTCCGTGCCTCATAGGCCAGTGGCATACCCACAGCTGCTGGCTTTACTTGTTAGGTGAAATCAGCCTCAGTATCTTGTAGAGCAGTGGCAGGGCCCTGGCTGCTGGCCGCATTTTGAGGTCACATTTGTCTCTGTACCTCATAGGGCAGTGGCAGGCCCCTGGCTGCTGGCTGTGCTTGTGAGGTCACAGCAGTCCTATTGCCTGATAGGTCAGTGGCAGGCCCCTGGCTGCTGGCTGTCCTTTTGAGTTCACAGCAGTCTGAGTTACTGATAGGCAAGTGGCAGGCCTCTGGGTCCTGGCTGTTTTTGTGAGGTGACAGCAGCCTCCGTTCCCTATAGGCCAGTGGCAGGCCCTTCACTGCTGGCTGTGCTTGTGAGGTCACAGCAGCCTCTGTGCCCTATAGGTCAGTGGCAGGCCCCTGGCTGTTTGCTGTGCTTGTGAGGTCACAGCAGTCTGAGTGCCTGATAGCCAGTGGGAGGTCCATACCTGCTGGCTGTGCTCGTGAGGTCACAGCAGTCCTATTGCCTGATAGGCCAGTGCGAGGCCATTGGCTGCTGGCTGTCCTTTTGAGGTCACGGCAGTCCTATTGCCTGATAGGCCAGTGGCAGGCCTCTGCGTGCTGGCTGCATTTTGAGGTCACCTTTGTCTCAGTGCCTCATCAGGCAGTGGGATGCCCATGGCTGCTGACTCTGCTTGTGAGCTCACAGAAGTACCAGTGCCTGACAGGCCACTGGCAGGCCCCTGGCGGCTTCCTGTCCTTGTGAGGTCACATGAGCCTCTGTGTCTGATAGGGCAGTGGAAGGTGTTGTAGAGGCCCCCGAGTGCCTTTTTTTGCAGTCTAGGGGCCCCCGAGTGCCTTTTTTTGCAGTCTAGGGGCCCCCGAGTGCCTTTGTTTCTGGTGCAGGGGCCTCCGAGTGCCTTTTTTTGCATTTTAGCAGCCACCAAGTGCCTTTTTTTGTGCTGTAGGGGCCACTGAGTGCCTTATCTTGTGGTGTAGGGGCAGCCGAGTGCCTTTTTTTCCAGAGTAGGGGCAGCCGAGTGCCTTTTTTTGTTGTGTGGTCCTCCGAGTGCCTTTCTTTTGTGGTGTCGAGGCCTCTGGGTGCATTTTTTTTTTTTTGCAGTGTAGCAGCCTCCGAATGCCTTTTTTTGCGGTGTGGAGGCCTCCGAGTGCCTTTTTTTGCGGTGTGGAGGCCTCTGAGTGCCTTTTTTTGCAGATCAGGGGGCTGTGATTGACTTTTTTGGCAGTGCAGGGGCCACTGAATGCCTTTTCTTGTGGTGCACTGGCCTCCGAGTGCATTTTTTTTTTCGTTGCAGGTGCCTCCGAGTGCCTTTCTCTGCTGTGAAGCGGCCTCCAAGTGCCTTTTTTTGTGGTGCAGGGGCCTCTGAGTGCCTTTTTTTCCGTTGCAGGTGCCTCCGAGTGCCTTTTTTTGTGCTATAGGGGCCACCGAGTGCCTTTTTTTGTGGTGCAGGGGCCTCCAAGTGTCTTTATTTCCAGTGTACAGGCCTGCAAGTGCCTCTTTTTCCAGTGAAGGAGCCTCTGAGTGCCTTTTTTTGCTGTGCAGGGGCCTGTGATTGACTTTTTTGGCAGTGCAGGGGCCACCGAATGCCTTTTCTTGTGGTGCACTGGCCTCCGAGTACCTTTTTTTCCAGTGTAGGAGCCTCCGAGTACCTTTTTTTGCATTGTAGCTGCCTCCGAGTGCCTTTTTTTTGTGGTGTAGGGGCCTCCGCGTGCTTTTTTTTCCATTGCAGGTGCCTCCGAGTGCCTTTCTCTGCGATGTAGCGGCCTCCAAGTGACTGTTTTTGTGGTGCAAGGGCCTCCGAGTGCCTTTTTTTGTGGTGCACTGGCCTCTGAGTGCCTTTTTTGCAGTGCAGGGGCCACCAAGTGCCTTTTTTTGCATTCTAGCAGCCCCTGAGTGCCTTTTTTTTGTGTTGTACGGGCCTCCAAGTACCTTTTTTTTTCCAGTGTAGTGGCAGCCGAGTGCCTTTTTTTGTGGTGTAGAGGCCTCTGAGTGCCTTTTTTGCAGTGCAGGGGCCACCGAGTGCCTTTATTTGCTGTGCATGGGCCTCAGGGTGCCTTTTTTTTCAGTGTAGTAGCCTCCAAGTGCCTTTTTTTGCAATGTAGGGGCTCCCGAGTGCCTTTTTTTGTGGTGTAGGGGCCTCTGAGTGCCTTCTTTTGTGGTGCAGGAGCCTCCGAGTGCGTTTTCTGGTGGTGCAGGGCCCTCCGAGTGCCTTGTTTCACATTGTAGCAGCCCCTGAGTGCCTTTTCTTGTCGTTCAGGGCCACCGAGTGCCTTTTTTTGCGGTGCAGGGGCCTCCGAGTGCCTTTTTTTGTGGTGTACTAGCCTCCAAGTGCCTTATTTTGTGATGCAGGGGCTTCCGAGTGCCTTTTTTTGCGGTGTAGCCGCCTCCGAGTGCCTTTTCTTGTGGTGCACTGTTCTCCGGGTGCCTGTTTTTGTGGTGCAGGGGCCTCTGACTGCCTTTGTTTGAGGTGCACTGCTCTCTGAGTGCCTTTTTTTGCAGTGAAGAGGCATCTAAGTGCCTTTTTTTGCAGTGAAGAGGCATCTAAGTGCCTTTTTTTCCAGTCTAGCAGCCTCCAAGTGCCTATTTTTGCGATGCAGGCTCCCAAAGTGCCTTTTTTTCCAGTGTAGGGGCAGCCGAGTGCCTTTTTTTGTGGTGTAGGGGGCCACAGAGTGCCTTTTTTTCCGTTGCAGGTGCCTCTGAGTGCCTTTCTCTGGGGTTTAGAGGCCTCCGAGTGCCTGTTTTTCCAGTGTAAGGGCAGCTGAGTGCCTTTTTTTGTGCTGTCAGGGCCCTCTGAGTACCTTTCTTTCCGCTGTACGGGCACCGGAGTGCCTGTTTTCACATTGTAGCAGCCCCCGAGTGCCTTTTTTTGTGCTGTAGCGGCCTCCGAGTGCCTTTTTTCCAGTGTAGGGGCAGCTGAGTGCCTTTTATTTGTGGTGTGGTGCTCCAAGTGCCTTTCTTTTGTGGTGTCGGGGCCTCTGAGCGCATTTTTTTTTTGCGGTGCACTGGCCTCCGAGTGCCTTTTTTTGCGGTGTGGTGGCCTCTGAGCACCTTTTTTTGCGGTGCAGGGGCTACTGAGTGCCTTTTTTTGCAGTGTAGTAGACTCCAAGTGCCTTTTTTTGTGGTGAAGGGCCCTCCGAGTGCCTTTTTTTGCAGTGTTGGGGCATCCGAGTGGCTTTTTTTTGCAGTGTTGGGGCCTCTGAGTGGCTTTTTTTTCGGTTTACAGGCCTGCAAGTGCCTCCTTTTCCAGTGCAGGAGCCTCCGAGTGCTTTTTTTTTTGTGGTGCAGGGGCCTCCAAGTGCCTTTTTCCGCGTTGTAGCAGCCTCCGAGTGCTTTCTTTTTGCATTGTAGCAGCCCCCGAGTGCCTTTTTTTGTGCTGTAGGGGCCACCGAGTGCCTTTTTTTGTGCTGTAGGGGCCACCGACTGCCTTTTTTTCTGGTGTACAGGCCTACAAGTGCCTCTTTTTCCAGTGCAGGAGCCTCCGAGTGCCTTTTTTGCAGTGAATGGGCCTCCGAGTGCCTTTATTTCCAGTGTACAGGCCTGCAAGTGCATCTTTTTCCAGTGCAGGGGCCTCTGAGTGCCTTTTTTGGTGGTTCTGGGCACTCCGAGTGCCTTGTTTCACATTGTAGCAGCCCCCGAGTGCCTTTTTTTGTGCTGTAGGAGCCACCGAGTGCCTTTCCTTCTGGTTCAGGGGCCTCCGAGTGCTGTTATTTTGGGGGGTGTGGTCCTCCATGTACCTTTTTTTTGCGGTGTAGTGGCCCCGAGTGCCTTTTCTTGTGGTGCAGGGGCCTCCAAGTGCCTTTTTTTGCATTGTAGCAGCTCCCAAGTGCCTTTTTTTGTCATGTCGGGGCCTCTGAGTGCCTTTTTTCCAGTGTATTGGCAGCCAAGTGACTTTTTTTGTGGTGTAGGGGCCTCCAAGTGCATATTTTTCCGTTGCAGGTGCCTCCGAGTGCCTTTTTTTGTGGTGTAGCGGGCCTCCGAGTGCCTTTTTTTCCAGTGTAAGGGCATCTGAGTGCCTTTTTTTGTGCTGCAGGGCCCGCTGAGTCCATTTCTATCCGCTGTAGGGGCACCGGAGTGCCTGTTTTCGCATTGTAGCAGCCCCTGAGTGCCTTTTTTTGTGGTGTCGGGGCCACCGAGTGCCTTTTTTTGCGGTGCAGGGGCCTCAGGGTGCAATTTTTGCAGTGTAGTAGCCTCCAAGTGCCTTTTTTTGCAATGTAGTTCCTTCTGAGTGCCTTTCTTTGTAATGTAGGGGCTTCCAAGTGCCTTCTTTTGTGGTGCAGGAGCCTCCGAGTGCCTTTATTTGCAGTGTACAGGCCTGCAAGTGCCTCTTTTTCCAGTGCAGGGCCCTCCAAGTGCCATGTTTCACATTATAGCAGCCCCCGAGTGCCTTTTTTTGTGCTGTAGGTGCCACCGAGTGCCTTTCCTTCTGGTTCAGGGGCCTCCGAGTGCTGTTATTTTGGGGGGTGTGGTCCTCCATGTACCTTTTTTTTGTGGTGTAGTGGCCCCGAGTGCCTTTTCTTGTGGTTCAGAGGCCACCAAGTGCCTTTTTTTGCGGTGAAGAGCCCTCCGAGTGCCTTTTTTTGCATTGTAGCAGACCCCGAGTGCCTTTTATTGTGCTGTAGGGGCCACCGAGTGCCTTTTTTTGCCGTGCATGGTTCTCCGCGTGCTTTTTTTTTGCAGCGTAGAGGCCTCCAAGTGCCTTTTTTTGCAGCGTAGCGGCCTCCGAGTGCCTTTTCTTGTGGTTCACTCTTCTCCGGGTGCCTTTTTTTGCAGTGCAGGGGCCTCCGAGTGCCTTTGTTTGAGGTGCACTGCTTTCTGAGTGCCTTTTTTTGCGGTGAAGGGGCATCTAAGTGCCTTTTCTCCGGTCTAGCCACCTCCAAGTGCCTATTTTTGCGATGCAGGCTCCCAAAGTGCCTTTTTTTCCAGTATAGTGTCCTCCATGTGCATATTTTTGCAGTGCATGGCCTCCTAGTGCCCTTTTTTCCCAGTGCTCATGCCTCCAAGTGCCTTTTTTCTGTTATGGTCCTTCAACGTTCTGTGCTATCACTTTACCCTCTGCCTGAAATGATATTGTCAGGCCCACCACTGCTGGATGAGATAGTCATGTCACTTCTGCCTCACGGCCTGGTAGGCCAGTCAGGCCCATCAGTCCTTGTTCTGCTTGTGAGGTTGCTTCTGCCTCTGTGCTTGATAGGCCAGTGGCAGGGCCATGCCTCCTGGCTGGGCTTGTGAGGATACTTGTGTCTCCATGCCAAAAAGGGCAGTGGCAGGCCCATGGTTGCTGGTTGTGTCTTATGATGTCACTTTGACCTGCATGCCATTGCATGCATGGCATGCATGGGCATGCACTGCCACGCCCACGGCTGCTGGTCTGCTTGGGTGTTCCCTTCTTTCTCCGTGCTTGATGCGCCATGGCAGGCCCTTCACTGCTGGCTGTGCTTGTGAGGTCACAGCAGCCTCAGTGCCTCATAGGCCAGTGGCAGGCCCCTGTCTGCTTGGCTGTGCTTGTGAGGTCACAGCAGCCTCCGTGCCTCATAGGCCAGTGGCAGACCCACAGCTGCTGGCTGTGCTTGTCAGGTCAGAGCAGCCTCAGTGCCTCATAGGCCAGTGGCAGACCCACAGCTGCTGGCTTTGCTTGTGAGGTCACAGCAGCCTCAGTGTCTTATAGGGCAGTGGCAGGCCCCTGGCTGCTGGCCGCGTTTTCAGGTCACTTTTGTCTCTGTACCTCATAGGGCAGTGGCAGGCCCACAGCTGCTGGCTTTGCTTGTGAGGTCACAGCAGCCTCAGTGTCTTATAGGGCAGTGGCAGGGCCCTGGCTGCTGGCCGCGTTTTCAGGTCACTTTTGTCTCTGTACCTCATAGGGCAGTGGCAGGCCCATAGCTGCTGGCTGTGCTTGTGAGGTCACAGCAGTCCGATTGCCTGATAGGTCAGTGGCAGGCCCCTGGCTGCTGGCTGTGCTTGTGAGGTTACAGAAGCCTTCCTGCCCTTGAGGGTGGTGGCAGGCCCATACCTGCTGGCTGTGCTTGTCAGGTCACAACACTCCTACAGCCTGATAGGCCAGTGGCAGACCCACAGCTGCTGCCTTTGCTTGTGAGGTCACAGCAGCCTCCGTGTCTGATAGGTCAGTGGCAGGCCCTTCGCTGCTGGCTGTGCTTGTGAGGTCACAGCAGGGTCAGCGCCTCATAGGCCAGTTGGAGGCCGATGGCTGCTGGCTGTGCTTCTCAGGTCACATCAGCCTCCGTTTCCTATAGGCCAGTGGCAGCCCCATAGCTCCTGGCTGTGCTTGTGAGGTCACAGCAGTCCTATAGCGTGAGAGGCCAGTGGGATGGCTCCTGGCTGTTAGCTTTCCTTGTTAGGTAACAGCAGCCTTAATACCTGAGAGGCCAGTGAGAGGCCAATGGCTGCCGGCTGTGCTTGTGAGGTCACAGCAGCCTCCGTGCCTCATAGGCCAGTGGAGGCCCGTAGCGGCTGGCTATGCTTGTCAGGTCACAGCAGCCTCAGTGCCACACAGGGCAGTGGCAGGCTCATGGCTGCTGGCTGTGCTTGTGAAGTAACAGCAGCCACCGTGCCTCCTAGGCCAGTGGCAGGCTCATGGCTGCTGGCTGTGCTTGTGAGGTCACAGCACCCTCAGTGCCTCAAAGGGCAGTGGCAGGCCTCTGGCTGCTGGCTGTGCTTGTGAGGTCATAGCACCCTCCATGCCTCCTAGGCCAGTGGCAGACTAATGGCCGCTGGCCGTGCTTGTGCGGTCACAGCAGTCTCAGTGCCTCCTAGGCTAGTGGCAGGCTCATGGCTGCTGGCTGTGCTTGTGAGGTCAGAGCAGCCTCAGTGCCTCCTAGGCCAAGGGCAGGCCACTGGCTGCTTTATGTGCTTGTTAGGTCACAGCAGCCTCCGTGCCTCATAGGCCAGTGGCATACCCACAGCTGCTGGCTTTACTTGTTAGGTGAAATCAGCCTCAGTATCTTGTAGAGCAGTGGCAGGGCCCTGGCTGCTGGCCGCATTTTGAGGTCACATTTGTCTCTGTACCTCATAGGGCAGTGGCAGGCCCCTGGCTGCTGGCTGTGCTTGTGAGGTCACAGCAGTCCTATTGCCTGATAGGTCAGTGGCAGGCCCCTGGCTGCTGGCTGTCCTTTTGAGTTCACAGCAGTCTGAGTTACTGATAGGCAAGTGGCAGGCCTCTGGGTCCTGGCTGTTTTTGTGAGGTGACAGCAGCCTCCGTTCCCTATAGGCCAGTGGCAGGCCCTTCACTGCTGGCTGTGCTTGTGAGGTCACAGCAGCCTCTGTGCCCTATAGGTCAGTGGCAGGCCCCTGGCTGTTTGCTGTGCTTGTGAGGTCACAGCAGTCTGAGTGCCTGATAGCCAGTGGGAGGTCCATACCTGCTGGCTGTGCTCGTGAGGTCACAGCAGTCCTATTGCCTGATAGGCCAGTGCGAGGCCATTGGCTGCTGGCTGTCCTTTTGAGGTCACGGCAGTCCTATTGCCTGATAGGCCAGTGGCAGGCCTCTGCGTGCTGGCTGCATTTTGAGGTCACCTTTGTCTCAGTGCCTCATCAGGCAGTGGGATGCCCATGGCTGCTGACTCTGCTTGTGAGCTCACAGAAGTACCAGTGCCTGACAGGCCACTGGCAGGCCCCTGGCGGCTTCCTGTCCTTGTGAGGTCACATGAGCCTCTGTGTCTGATAGGGCAGTGGAAGGTGTTGTAGAGGCCCCCGAGTGCCTTTTTTTGCAGTGTAGGGGCCCCCGAGTGCCTTTTTTTGCGGTGCAGGGGCCCCCGAGTGCCTTTGTTTCTGGTGCAGGGGCCTCCGAGTGCCTTTTTTTGCATTGTAGCAGCCCCCAAGTGCCTTTTTTTGTGGTGTAGGGGCCTCCGAGTGCCTTTTTTTTTGCAGTGTAGGGGCCTCCGAGTGCCTTCTTTTGTCGTGCAGGGGCCTCCAAGTGCCTTTATATCTGGTGTACAGGCCTGCAAGTGCCTCTTTTCCCAGTGCAGGAGCCTCCGAGTGCTTTTTTTTGTGGTGCAGGGCCCTCTGAGTGCCTTTTTCCGCGTTGTAGCAGCCTCCGAGTGCCTTTTTTTGCATTTTAGCAGCCACCAAGTGCCTTTTTTTGTGCTGTAGGGGCCACTGAGTGCCTTATCTTGTGGTGTAGGGGCAGCCGAGTGCCTTTTTTTCCAGAGTAGGGGCAGCCGAGTGCCTTTTTTTGTTGTGTGGTCCTCCGAGTGCCTTTCTTTTGTGGTGTCGAGGCCTCTGGGTGCATTTTTTTTTTTTTGCAGTGTAGCAGCCTCCGAATGCCTTTTTTTGCGGTGTGGAGGCCTCCGAGTGCCTTTTTTTGCGGTGTGGAGGCCTCTGAGTGCCTTTTTTTGCAGATCAGGGGGCTGTGATTGACTTTTTTGGCAGTGCAGGGGCCACTGAATGCCTTTTCTTGTGGTGCACTGGCCTCCGAGTGCATTTTTTTTTTCGTTGCAGGTGCCTCCGAGTGCCTTTCTCTGCTGTGAAGCGGCCTCCAAGTGCCTTTTTTTGTGGTGCAGGGGCCTCTGAGTGCCTTTTTTTCCGTTGCAGGTGCCTCCGAGTGCCTTTTTTTGTGCTATAGGGGCCACCGAGTGCCTTTTTTTGTGGTGCAGGGGCCTCCAAGTGTCTTTATTTCCAGTGTACAGGCCTGCAAGTGCCTCTTTTTCCAGTGAAGGAGCCTCTGAGTGCCTTTTTTTGCTGTGCAGGGGCCTGTGATTGACTTTTTTGGCAGTGCAGGGGCCACCGAATGCCTTTTCTTGTGGTGCACTGGCCTCCGAGTACCTTTTTTTCCAGTGTAGGAGCCTCCGAGTACCTTTTTTTGCATTGTAGCTGCCTCCGAGTGCCTTTTTTTTGTGGTGTAGGGGCCTCCGCGTGCTTTTTTTTCCATTGCAGGTGCCTCCGAGTGCCTTTCTCTGCGATGTAGCGGCCTCCAAGTGACTGTTTTTGTGGTGCAAGGGCCTCCGAGTGCCTTTTTTTGTGGTGCACTGGCCTCTGAGTGCCTTTTTTGCAGTGCAGGGGCCACCAAGTGCCTTTTTTTGCATTCTAGCAGCCCCTGAGTGCCTTTTTTTTGTGTTGTACGGGCCTCCAAGTACCTTTTTTTTTCCAGTGTAGTGGCAGCCGAGTGCCTTTTTTTTGTGGTGTAGAGGCCTCTGAGTGCCTTTTTTGCAGTGCAGGGGCCACCGAGTGCCTTTTTTTGCTGTGCATGGGCCTCAGGGTGCCTTTTTTTTTCAGTGTAGTAGCCTCCAAGTGCCTTTTTTTGCAATGTAGGGGCTCCCGAGTGCCTTTTTTTGTGGTGTAGGGGCCTCTGAGTGCCTTCTTTTGTGGTGCAGGAGCCTCCGAGTGCGTTTTCTGGTGGTGCAGGGCCCTCCGAGTGCCTTGTTTCACATTGTAGCAGCCCCTGAGTGCCTTTTCTTGTCGTTCAGGGCCACCGAGTGCCTTTTTTTGCGGTGCAGGGGCCTCCGAGTGCCTTTTTTTGTGGTGTACTAGCCTCCAAGTGCCTTATTTTGTGATGCAGGGGCTTCCGAGTGCCTTTTTTTGCGGTGTAGCCGCCTCCGAGTGCCTTTTCTTGTGGTGCACTGTTCTCCGGGTGCCTGTTTTTGTGGTGCAGGGGCCTCTGACTGCCTTTGTTTGAGGTGCACTGCTCTCTGAGTGCCTTTTTTTGCAGTGAAGAGGCATCTAAGTGCCTTTTTTTCCAGTCTAGCAGCCTCCAAGTGCCTATTTTTGCGATGCAGGCTCCCAAAGTGCCTTTTTTTCCAGTGTAGGGGCAGCCGAGTGCCTTTTTTTGTGGTGTAGGGGGCCACAGAGTGCCTTTTTTTCCGTTGCAGGTGCCTCTGAGTGCCTTTCTCTGGGGTTTAGAGGCCTCCGAGTGCCTGTTTTTCCAGTGTAAGGGCAGCTGAGTGCCTTTTTTTGTGCTGTCAGGGCCCTCTGAGTACTTTTCTTTCCGCTGTACGGGCACCGGAGTGCCTGTTTTCACATTGTAGCAGCCCCCGAGTGCCTTTTTTTGTGCTGTAGCGGCCTCCGAGTGCCTTTTTTCCAGTGTAGGGGCAGCTGAGTGCCTTTTATTTGTGGTGTGGTGCTCCAAGTGCCTTTCTTTTGTGGTGTCGGGGCCTCTGAGCGCATTTTTTTTTGCGGTGCACTGGCCTCCGAGTGCCTTTTTTTGCGGTGTGGTGGCCTCTGAGCACCTTTTTTTGCGGTGCAGGGGCTACTGAGTGCCTTTTTTTGCAGTGTAGTAGCCTCCAAGTGCCTTTTTTTGTGGTGAAGGGCCCTCCGAGTGGCTTTTTTTTGCAGTGTTGGGGCCTCCGAGTGGCTTTTTTTTGCAGTGTTGGGGCCTCTGAGTGGCTTTTTTTTCGGTTTACAGGCCTGCAAGTGCCTCCTTTTCCAGTGCAGGAGCCTCCGAGTGCTTTTTTTTTGTGGTGCAGGGGCCTCCAAGTGCCTTTTTCCGCGTTGTAGCAGCCTCCGAGTGCTTTCTTTTTGCATTGTAGCAGCCCCCGAGTGCCTTTTTTTGTGCTGTAGGGGCCACCGAGTGCCTTTTTTTGTGCTGTAGGGGCCACCGACTGCCTTTTTTTCTGGTGTACAGGCCTACAAGTGCCTCTTTTTCCAGTGCAGGAGCCTCCGAGTGCCTTTTTTGCAGTGAATGGGCCTCCGAGTGCCTTTATTTCCAGTGTACAGGCCTGCAAGTGCATCTTTTTCCAGTGCAGGGGCCTCTGAGTGCCTTTTTTGGTGGTTCTGGGCACTCCGAGTGCCTTGTTTCACATTGTAGCAGCCCCCGAGTGCCTTTTTTTGTGCTGTAGGAGCCACCGAGTGCCTTTCCTTCTGGTTCAGGGGCCTCCGAGTGCTGTTATTTTGGGGGGTGTGGTCCTCCATGTACCTTTTTTTTGCGGTGTAGTGGCCCCGAGTGCCTTTTCTTGTGGTGCAGGGGCCTCCAAGTGCCTTTTTTTGCATTGTAGCAGCTCCCAAGTGCCTTTTTTTGTCATGTCGGGGCCTCTGAGTGCCTTTTTTCCAGTGTATTGGCAGCCAAGTGACTTTTTTTGTGGTGTAGGGGCCTCCAAGTGCATATTTTTCCGTTGCAGGTGCCTCCGAGTGCCTTTTTTTGTGGTGTAGCGGGCCTCCGAGTGCCTTTTTTTCCAGTGTAAGGGCATCTGAGTGCCTTTTTTTGTGCTGCAGGGCCCGCTGAGTCCATTTCTATCCGCTGTAGGGGCACCGGAGTGCCTGTTTTCGCATTGTAGCAGCCCCCGAGTGCCTTTTTTTGTGGTGTCGGGGCCACCGAGTGCCTTTTTTTGCGGTGCAGGGGCCTCAGGGTGCAATTTTTGCAGTGTAGTAGCCTCCAAGTGCCTTTTTTTGCAATGTAGTTCCTTCTGAGTGCCTTTCTTTGTAATGTAGGGGCTTCCAAGTGCCTTCTTTTGTGGTGCAGGAGCCTCCGAGTGCCTTTATTTGCAGTGTACAGGCCTGCAAGTGCCTCTTTTTCCAGTGCAGGGCCCTCCAAGTGCCATGTTTCACATTATAGCAGCCCCCGAGTGCCTTTTTTTGTGCTGTAGGTGCCACCGAGTGCCTTTCCTTCTGGTTCAGGGGCCTCCGAGTGCTGTTATTTTGGGGGTGTGGTCCTCCATGTACCTTTTTTTTGCGGTGTAGTGGCCCCGAGTGCCTTTTCTTGTGGTTCAGAGGCCACCAAGTGCCTTTTTTTGCGGTGAAGAGCCCTCCGAGTGCCTTTTTTTGCATTGTAGCAGACCCCGAGTGCCTTTTATTGTGCTGTAGGGGCCACCGAGTGCCTTTTTTTGCCGTGCATGGTCCTCCGCCTGCTTTTTTTTTGCAGCGTAGAGGCCTCCAAGTGCCTTTTTTTGCAGCGTAGCGGCCTCCGAGTGCCTTTTCTTGTGGTTCACTCTTCTCCGGGTGCCTTTTTTTGCAGTGCAGGGGCCTCCGAGTGCCTTTGTTTGAGGTGCACTGCTTTCTGAGTGCCTTTTTTTGCGGTGAAGGGGCATCTAAGTGCCTTTTCTCCGGTCTAGCCACCTCCAAGTGCCTATTTTTGCGATGCAGGCTCCCAAAGTGCCTTTTTTTCCAGTATAGTGTCCTCCATGTGCATATTTTTGCAGTGCATGGCCTCCTAGTGCCCTTTTTTCCCAGTGCTCATGCCTCCAAGTGCCTTTTTTCTGTTATGGTCCTTCAACGTTCTGTGCTATCACTTTACCCTCTGCCTGAAATGATATTGTCAGGCCCACCACTGCTGGATGAGATAGTCATGTCACTTCTGCCTCACGGCCTGGTAGGCAAGTCAGGCCCATCAGTCCTTGCTCTGCTTGTGAGGTTGCTTCTGCCTCTGTGCTTGATAGGCCAGTGGCAGGGCCATGCCTCCTGGCTGGGCTTGTGAGGATACTTGTGTCTCCATGCCAAAAAGGGCAGTGGCAGGCCCATGGCTGCTGGTCTGCTTGGGTGTTCCCTTCTTTCTCCGTGCTTGATGCGCCATGGCAGGCCCAGAGCTGCTGGCTGTGCTTTTGAGGGCCCTTTGACCTCAGGGCCTGATGAGGCACTCAGAGCGCCATGAGTCCTGCCTGTGCTTCTGAGCTCACTTCTGCCTCAGTGCCTGATTGGCAAGTGGCAGGCCAATGGCTGCTTGCTGAGCTAGTGAGGTCATTTTTACCAGCAGCCCTAAACTTAGCGCTACGGGAGGTTCAGAATCCTCCGTGACAGCCTCTAGGACTATTGCCAGTGGAAATTCTTTTGGGGAGACCTTTAGCCACAGTGGGCAACTCAGGCTAAAAGCAACCGCTTGGGTGGAGATGAGCGAATTACACTTATAAAAGGTAGGGGAAAAGCTCAGTGGGCCCGCTCAGTACCAGGTGGCGTGCAAGCACACGCTATCCAGCCTGGACATAAGGGGTTGGTACAGATAGTCACCTGAAAGTCCGAAGTGCAACCAAATCGCGGGAGGCCCCTACACTGTACTGTGGAGTTCTTATTTCACTGTTAAACTTCCAGGTAAAGAAAACTGGCTCCAATCAGTCAGATGTAAAGCGGCTGAGTGGACCGGAAGCTCTTGGAAGCACCACATGAGCTAAGCCATCTGGGACATTAAATGTTACAAAGTGTGGCGTGTAACACTTGCTTGTGTTGTTAGTTGTTGTCATGACCTTTGTGCTTGCACTGGAGTATTGTTTAACCGCCCTAGCAAAAAACCAACCTGGGGTTAAAATGTGTTGTAGCCAAAATCGAGGAGAAGCAATTTGGGAAGCAAATGAGGAACGCTCTTGTTCCTACTTGTATCAAATAGCGCATCCACAGAGTTGACAGCATGTTGCAGCACTGGCCTGCCACGTTGAAGGTGAGGCAAAAGCCCTGGAGGAGCATCCCATACGGATAGAAATGGGACCAAGACGTTACCCAAACTAAGTCCAGTGTGTCACTAACTACAAATTGTAGTGACTCTCGCGTGGTGCCGGACAGACGATTGCACTGAGAACTTCCGCCTTCCATTGCCCGGGTCCCGGCAGGCCCCGGTGATGTGTTCTAACGAATGCTCTTGTAATGGGAGTGTAACTTGTAAGTCTACTCCATTAGTTCTACCCTGCACTCTCAGGAGCGGGCTTTCAGCACTCTCTCCTGCTTTAACCACTTCCCCAATGCTCTCCATTTTAACTTTCCCTGCGGCCACTGCAGGAACAGCCCGACCATCTCCGCAGAGCTCCCACGCAGTTAAATCAACCGGAACACAAAAGTTACTGTTGAACCCTTTGTGGTCTCTAAAACTTGTAGCGTTACTCAGGCAAGAGAACATGTCTATGATTAAACCATCCTGTCTGCCATTTTTAAATATAGCTTACACCACATGGCTGGAATGGTTACGCAAGCAGACCTGAAGCGCCAAATGGCGAGAAAGAAAGGATGTCAGTGATGTTACAGGGCCAGGATTAGGAGTTCTAAATAGCATCGATGCTGAGGCATTAGTGAATAAGTAAGTGCCACAAACAGAGATGTGTCCAGATTAGACAAAGCAAAGCCATTACGATCATCTCTGTTACCTCTTGGAAGTAATCAACGGTGCTCCTCTCAGATTTCTACCTCAGTGGGAGCTCAAAGAAGGAAAGCTCATCAGCTTCCTTAGTTGCATCAGGAGGAGCTCAAACTAATGTTTCTTTGGCGGTCCATTGTATCCAAGCCAAATGGACACAATCCGGACCAGTTGCAACAACTCAGGCAGGTGAGAAAGGGCTCCTACCCAGTGAAATTCGCAAAGCAGGACTCCTTCCAAAGGAGTTCAATATTAAGGAATCTTGGACTGCCACCATCTAGAGTTAATCAGAGTCAGGCCCGGGCAGCCCCATGACATTGCCTCCCGTGCCTCACTTACACCACGTCCACTCACAGCTGCCTCCTAAGACTGCCCGCCTGCTCAGCTGCCTGTCTGAACAGCCCACGCTGACAGGCAAGAGCTGTTGCCAAGCAAGCTTGACCTGCATGTGTAGGGCAGCCCCACAGCACTTTCACAGCTGCCTTCCTCGCCGGTTGACACAGCAGGGCTATTCCCTCCGAACGCCTAGGAGTGCCACACTGCTCTAACGCCTCCACTGACAGTCAGGGCTCAGAGGCGGGAGCTAGTCCCAGCCAAGCTTCCCCTGCATGCCTAAGGCAGTCCCACTACAGGATAACGGCTTGCCTTCTCCTGTCGACATTAAAAGCACGTTGGCTCCCACCTTCCTCTTAGCAATGCCACATTGCTCAAATGCCTGTCCAATGAGCAAGGGCTGCTGGGCATGCCAAGCTTGCCTCAGGCAGCCCCACAAGAGGTACCCATCTCGCCTTCCTCCCCGTCGACAAACACACCATGCATACTCACAGCTTCCTGCTAAGAATGCCAGAGTGCTCAGATGCCTGAGCGAACAACAAGTGCAGAGAAGTAATAGCTCTGGGCATGCCAAGCTTCCCTTTGGCAGCCCACAAAATATTCCCTTGCTCTCTTCCTAGGTGCGCGCCTTTTGGCCCTTTACACCTCAGCTACTCACAAGCCTTACTCCTGAGAATGCCGGCCGGCTCCGACACCCGTCGCGGCAGAAGTGGATTCAGAGGGAGAGCTCTGGGCCCTACAGGCTTGCCTCGGGCAGCCTCACAAAAAAACCCAGGTCTCGCTTTCCTTCCCTGTGGACACTTGCAGCAGCACTCTTCCCACCTCACTCCTGGGAGAGGCACAGGTATCACATGCCTCTCCCACTTCTCAGCACTCACAGGCAAGAGTTCTTGAGTCACACCAAACTGGCTTCCGACAGCCTTGCTGATAATCCCCCTCTCGCCATCCTCCCCCTTGATAAGAAGACCAGGCCAACTCAAAGCTTCCTCCTAAGAATGCCAGAAGACTCAGATACAGCCAAGGCTCACAGGCAAGAGCTCTTCCCAAGCAAGCAGGCCCTTCATCCCTAAGGCCACCACACAGCACGTTCACAAGTGGCCTTCCTCTCCTGGAGCCACTTACAGCGGGGCTTGTTTGCTCTAAGTGTGGAGAGAAGAGGTAGGCAAAGTGCGAACCTGTATACATCTGTTGTAGAGCCGCCTTAGCTATGCAGCTCAGGGCTGTCAGCTCTGGCTATTCGGGAAGGTGTCAGAGCAGTCTGGCATTCTAAGGAGGAAGTTGTGAGTATGCCTGTTGCAATTGTCGAAGGGGAGGAGGGCGAGATGAGGTTTCTTGTGAGCTTCGAGAGACAAGCTTGTCATGTCCGCAGCGCTTGCTTGTGCTTACTGACGAGGAGAGAAGCGTTTGAGCAGTGTGGCACTCCTAGCAGTAAGGTGGAATAGGCCTGCTGTACGTGCCGACAGGCAAAGGAAGGGAGCCGGGAACGTGTTGTTGGGCTGCCCTGAGCATGCGGAGCAAGCTTGCTGGGGCAGTGCTCTTCCCTGTGAGCGCAGTCGACAATTACAGCAGGCTGAATCTTAAGAAAGCAAGCCTGCTCAGATGCCTCTCTGCACAGGGCGGCAGTCACAGGCGAGCGCTCTGGACACAACAAGCTTCTTTCTGGCAGTCCCACTAGAAGTCCACATCTCGCCTTCCTCCCCGTCGGCAATTACACCAGGCATACTCAGAGCTTCCTCCTAAGAATGCCAGACACCTGTCCGAACAGCCTGGGCTCTGGCCACCGCACAGCGCATTCCCGAGTGGCCGTTCTCTGCTGGCAGCACGTAAAGCGGGGCTTGCTTGTTCTAAGTGTGGAGAGAAGAGGTAGGCAAACTGCGAACTTGTTGGAGAGACGCAGAGCAACGTCTTGAGCTCTGGTTGTTTGGACAACCATCTGGCATTCTTAGGCGGAAGCTTTGATTATGCCTGGTCTTCTTATCGATGGGGAGGATGGCGAGACGGCCTCGTCTTGTAGGGCTGCCCGAGACAAGCTTGGCATGCCCAGAGCTCATGCCTGTGGGAAAAGACAAGGGAGAGACGTTTAAACAATGTGACACTCCTAGCAGTAAGATGGGCATAGCCCACACAGGAGAACATTGCCAACACAGGAGAAAGGCGAGACGGGGAACTTTTTGCGAGACTGCTTGAAGCAAGCTGGCCGTGCCCAGAGCTCTTGCCTGTGAACTCCTGCTGGTCCAAGAGGCATCAGAGCAGCCTGGCATACTTAGGAAGAAGCTGTGCGTGCACTGTTGCAATTGTCGACGGGCGAGATGGAGGGACTTCAAGAGACAACCTTTTCCTGCCTAGAGCGCTTGCCTGTGTGTACTGGCAAGGAGAGAGGTGTTTGAGCAGTGTGGCACTCCTAGCAGTAAGGCGGGAATAGGCCTGCTGTATGTGTCGACGGGCAAAGAAGGGGAGCCGGGAATGTGTTGTGGGACTGGGCTAAGCATGAGGAGCAAGCTTGGTGGGGCAGCTCTCTTGCCTGTGAGTGCAGTCGACAACTACACCAGGCTGACTCCTAAGAAAGCCATCCTGCTCGGACACCTGTCCAGAGACCCGCCACGCATGGGCAAGAGGTCTGGGCACGCCAAGCTTGTCTCTGGCAGCCCTGCGAGATGACCCGGCTCTCCGTCGACACTTACAGCAGGCGTATTCAAAAACCTCCTCCTAAGAATGCCAGACTCCTCAGACAACTGTCCGAACACCCAGGCCTCGCAGACGCTGTCGACACTGCAGTTGCATCGTACTGCTGGGAGTGCAACTCTGCTCAAACGTGTATCTCGCCCCTGTCAGTACTCACAGTCAAGCGCTCTGGGCACGACAAACTTGTCTCTCGAAGCTCTGCCCATCTCGCCATCCTCCCCTTGGACACTTACACCACATCCACTCACAGCTTCCTCCAAAGAATGCCCGCCTGCTCTGCTGCCTGTACGAACAGCCAGCGCTCACAGGCAAGACCTCTGGGCAGGACAAGCTTCCATCTGGAAGGGGTTCAGAGGCAAGAGCTCTGGGCAAGCCAATTGTGCTTCTGGCAGCCTCGCGAAACGCCCCTTTCTCGCCATCCGCCCCTCGATTATAAGACCAGGCCAGCTCAATGCTTCCTCCTATGAATGCCAAACTGCTCAGACGCCTGCCCGAACAGCCAGCGTTCACAGGCTCTTCCCAAGCACGCTGGACTTTTATCCCTAAGGCAGCCGCACAGCCCGTTCACGGGGGGGCCTTTCCTCTCCTGGCGACACTTACAGCGGGGCTTGCTTACGCTGTGTGGAGGTAGGCAAAGTGCAAACGTGTTGTAGAGCCGCCTTAGATATGCAACTCAAGCCTGTGAGCTCTGGCTGTTCAGACAGGCAGCTGAGCAGGCTGGCATTGTTAGGAGGAAGGCGTGAGAACGCCTGGTGCAATTGTCGACGAGGGAGGATGGAGAATCAGCCTTGCCCATGGGCCTCCCGAGACAAGCTTGTTGTGTCCAGAGCTCTTGCCCATGAGTGCCTGCTCTCCGGACAGGCGTCCCAGCAAGCTTACTTTCTTAAGAGTCAGCCTGGTGTAACTGTCGACTGCGCTCACAGGCAAGAGAGCTGCCCCCACCAAGCTTGCTCCTCATGCTCAGGGCAGTCCAACAACACGTTCCCGGCTCCCCTTCTTTGCCCGTCAACACATGCAGCAGCCTATTCCCGCCTTACTGCTAGGAGTGCCACACTGCTCAAACGCTTCTCTCCTCGTCAGTACTCACAGGCGAGCGCTCTGGAAATGACAAGCTTGTCTCTGGCCGCTCCACAAGACGAGCCCGTCTCGCCATCCTCCCCATCGACAATTACACCAGGTGTCCTCATAGCTTCCTCCTTAGAATGCCAGACTGCTCATCTGCCTGTCCAAACAGCCAGAGCGCACAGACCCGAGCTGCCCATCTAAGCCAGCTCTCCAACAGTTTCGCTGTTTGCCTACCTCTTCTCCCAGCACAGAGCAAGCAAGTCCCTCTGTAAGTGCCGCCAGGAGAGGACGGCCACGCCTGGTTGTGTTGTGCGGCTGCTTCAGTGATGAAAGTAAGCGTGCTTGGGAAGAGCTCTTGCCTTGTGAGCCCTGGCTGCTGGGACAGGGGTCTGAGACCAGCAAAGCTTTCATAGGAAAGAGCTCTGGGCATGCCAAGCTTTCCTCAGGCAGCCCCGCAGAACGTGCCCATGACTACCACCCTTCCACATCGACCTGGTCGACACACCACTTCTGCTCGCACCTTATTCTGAAGAATGCTAAAATACTCAGACACCTGTCCGAAAAGCAAAGGCTCACAGGCAAGCGCTCTGGGCAAGGACAGCTTTCTTCGGGCATTGTCGCCAAAATTCCCAGTCTCGCCTTATTCGCCTGTCGACGATAACACAAGGCCTTTTCCCACCTTACGCCTATTTGTGCTACACTGCTTAAACGCCTCTCCCACCTGTCAGAATGCACAGGCATGATATCTGGGCACGACAAGCTTGTCTTGCAACGCCCCATCAGAGGAGCCCGTCTCGCCATCCTCCCCGTTGACAATTACACCAGGCGTACTCACAACTTCCTCCTGAGCGTGCCAGACTGCTCTGACACCTTTCCGAATAGCCAGAGCTCACAGACCTGATCTGCATATCTAAGGCGGCTCTACAACAGGTTCGCACTTTGCCTACCTCTTCTCTCCTCACCACAGAGCAAGCAAACCCCGCTGTATGTGTCGCCAGGATAGGAAGGCCCCCCCGGCTCGTGAACGTGCTGTGCAGAGGCCTTAGGGATGAAGGGCCAGCTTGCTTGGGAAGAGATCTTGCCTGTGAGCCCTGGCTGTATCTGAGTCTTCTGGCATTCTTAGGAGGAAGCTTTGAGTTGGCCTGGTCTTCTTATCAAGGGGGAGGATGGCGAGAGGGGGCTTTTTGTGAGACTGCCGGAAACCAGTTTGCTGTGCCCAGAGCTCTTGCCTGTGAGTGCTGACAAGTGGGAGAGGCGGGTGATACTTGTGGCACGCCTAGGAGTGAGGTGGGAAGAGGCCTGCTGTATGTGTCCACAGGGACGGAAAGCGAGACCTGGATTTTTTCTGAGGCTGCCCGAAGCAAGCCTGTCGTGCCAGCACATTCGCCTCTGAACCCATTTCTGCTCTTTGGACAGGCGTCTGAGCACGCTGGCATTCTTAGGGGAAAGCCTTGTGTAATTGTTGACTGGGGAGGATGGTGCGATGGTATGTCTTCTGGAGCGGCCAGAAGCTCTTTTCCAGCTGGTGTCCAGAATTCTTGCTTGTGCGTACTGACGGGGAGAGAAGCATTTGAGCAGTGTGGCACTCTGAGCAGTAAGGTGGGAGTAGGCCTGCTGTAAGTTCGAGAGGCAAAGAAGGCGAGACGTGGACGCAGAAGAACTGAAGAACTCTTTCCTGTGAGTGCTGCGAAGTGGGAGAAGCATGTGATACCTGTGCCTATCTCAGGAGTGAGGTGGGAAGAGTCCTGCTGTAATGTCCACAGGGAAGGAAAGCGAGACCTGGGTTTTTTGTGAGGCTGCCCGAGGCAAGCCTGTAGCGCCCAGAGTTCTCCCTCTGAATCCACTTCTGCCACGACGGGTGTCGGAGCCGGCCGGCATTCTCAGGAGTAAGGCTTGTGAGTAGCCGTGGTGTAAAGGGCCAAAAGGCGCGCACCTAGGAAGAGAGCAAGGGAATATATTGTGGGCTGCCAAAGGGAAGCTTGGCATGCCCAGCAGCCCTTGCTCGTTGGACAGGCATTTGAGCAATGTGGCATTGCTAAGAGGAAGGTGGGAGCCGACGTGCTTTTAATGTCGACAGGAAAGGAAGGCAAGCAGTTATCCTGCTGTGGGACTGCCTTAGGCATGCAGGGCAAGCTTGGCTGTGACTAACTCCTGCCTCTGAGCCCTGACTGTCAGTGGTGGCGCTTGAGCTGTGTGGCACGCCTAGGCGTTCAGGAGGACTAGCCCTGCTGTAAGTGTTGACCGGCGAGGAAGGCAGCTGTGAATGCGTTGCGGGGCTGCCCTAAGCATGAAAAGGAAGCTTGGTTGGATAGCTTTCCTGCCTGTGCCCCCTGCCGACTACTATGCTTACTCCTAAGAAAGCTCGTAAGAGTCGACCGGCAAAGAAGGCGAGCCGTGAATGTGTTGTCGGGCTGCCCTAAGCATGCAGAGCAATCCTGGGGCGGGGGGGGGGGGGGGGAGTCCATCACTCTTGCCTGTGAGACCTGTCGACAATTACACCAGGCTTACGCTTTAGAAAGCTCACGGGCAAGAGCGCTGGGCACGACAAGCTTGTCTCTGGGAGCACAGCAAAATGAGCCCGTCTCGCCATCCTCCTCCCATCAACAATTACACCAGGCGTACTCACAGCTTCTGCCTAAGAATGCCAGACTGCTCAGACGACTGTCCGAACATCCAGAGCTCACAGGCAAAAGAGTTGCCCCAGCAAGCTTGCACTGCATGCTTAGGGCAGCTCCACAACACCTTCACGACTTGCCTTCTTCGCCTGCTGACAGTTACAGCGCGCCAATTCCAACCTACTGCTAGGAGTGGCACACTGCTCAAATGCCTTTCTCCCCTGTCATTACTCACAGGCAAGCGTTCTTGGCACAACAAGCTTGTCTCTGGAAGTCACATTTCGCCATCCTCCCCATCAACAATTACACCATGCTTACTCTTAACAGGGCTCGGCTGCTCAGAGGCTTCTCCGGAGAGCCGGCACTCATAGGCAAGAGATCTGGGCAGGAGACGCTTGTCTCTGGCAGGGCCACAAAACGAGCCGGGCTCACCAGCCTCCCTTGTCGACAGTTACACCAGGCGTACTCACAGCTTCTTCCTAAGCCCGACAGACTGCTCCGACGGCTGTCCGAACAGCCAGCGTTCACAGGCTTGAGCTGCATATCTAAGGCAGCTCTACAACAGGTTCGCAGCTTGCCCGCCTCTTCCCTCCACACTTCGAGCGAGCAAGCCCCTCTGTTTTGCCAGGCGAGGATGGCCATTCAGGAACATACCGTGCAGTGGCCTCAGGGATGAAGGTTCTTGTCTGTGAGCCCTGGCTGCTCGGACGCGCCACTGACTATTCTGGCATTCATTGGAGGAAGCGCTGAGTATGCCTGGTGTGATCGGCGACAGAAGTGTACGGTGAGCTGCGCATATCTTGTGCGGCTGCCAGAAGCTCTTTTCCAACTTGTGTCCAGAATTCTTGCCTGTGAGGACTGACAGAGGAGAGAGAGGCGTTTGCGCAATGTGGCACTCCTCGGAGTAAGGCGTGAGTAGGCATCCTTGAAGTGTGGCCAGGAGAGGAAGGCAACTGTGAAGGTGTAGTGGGCCTGCTGTGGCTTAGCAGGTCTTGTGTGGTGGGGACGAGCTCTTGCTTTTGAGCCCTGCTTGCTCACAAAGGCATCTGAGCATTTTGGCATTCTTAGGACTAAGTTGGGAGTAGCCAGGGGGTAAAGGCCAAAAGGCCCTCACCTAGAAAGAGAGCAGGGAATATGCTGTGGGCTGCCCGAGGCAAGCTTGGCATGCCCAGAGCTCTTGCCTAGTGGCCCTTGCTGTTCGGACAGGCGTCTGAGCAGCTGGGCATTCTTAGGAGGAAGCTGTGAGTACGCCTGCTGTAACTGTTGACGGGGGAGGAAGGCGAGATGGGTACCTCTTGTGGGGCTGCCCAAGGCTAGTTTCGCACACCCGCGCTCTTGCCTAGCAGCCCTTGCTCGTTGGACAGGCATTTGAGCAACGTGGCATTGCTAGGAGGAAGGCGGGAGTAGCGGTGCTATTAATGTCGACAGGAAAGGAAGGCAAGCCATTATCCTGTTGTGGGACTGCCTTAGGCATGCAGGGCAAGCTTGGCTGGGACTAGCTCCCGCCTGTGAGCCCTGACTGTCAGTGGAGGCGTTAGAGCAGTGTGGCACTCCTAGGCATTCGGAGGGAATAGCCCTGCTGTAAGCGTCAACCGGCGAGGAAGGCAGCTGTGAAAGTGCTGTGGGGCTGCCCTACACATGCAGGTCAAGCTTGCTTGGCAACAGCTCTTGCCTGTCAGCGTGGGCTGTTCAGACAGGCAGCTGAGCAGGCGGGCAGTCTTAGGAGGCAGCTGTGAGTGGACGTGGTGTAAGTGAGGCACGGGAGGCAATGTCATGGGGCTGCCCTAGCCTGACTCTGATTAACTCTAGATGGTGGCAGTCCAAGATTCCTTAATATTGAACTCCTTTGGAAGGAGTCCTGCTTTGCGAATTTCACTGGGTAGGAGCCCTTTCTCACCTGCCTGAGTTGTTGCAACTGGTCCGGATTGTGTCCATTTGGCTTGGATACAATGGACCGCCAAAGAAACATTAGTTTGAGCTCCTCCTGATGCAACTAAGGAAGCTGATGAGCTTTCCTTCTTTGCGCTCCCACTGAGGTAGAAATCTGAGAGGAGCACCGTTGATTACTTCCAAGAGGTAACAGAGATGATCGTAATGGCTTTGCTTTGTCTAATCTGGACACATCTCTGTTTGTGGCACTTACTTATTCACTAATGCCTCAGCATCGATGCTATTTAGAACTCCTAATCCTGGCCCTGTAACATCACTGACATCCTTTCTTTCTCGCCATTTGGTGCTTCAGGTCTGCTTGCGTAACCATTCCAGCCATGCGGTGTAAGCTATATTTAAAAATGGCAGACAGGATGGTTTAATCATAGACATGTTCTCTTGCCTGAGTAACGCTACAAGTTTTAGACACCACAAAGGGTTCAACAGTAACTTTTGTGTTCCGGTTGATTTAACTGCGTGGGAGCTCTGCGGAGATGGTCGGGCTGTTCCTGCAGTGGCCGCAGGGAAAGTTAAAATGGAGAGCATTGGGGAAGTGGTTAAAGCAGGAGAGAGTGCTGAAAGCCCCTTCCTGAGAGTGCAGGGTAGAACTAATGGAGTAGACTTACAAGTTACACTCCCATTACAAGAGCGGTCATTAGAACACATCACCGGGGCCTGCCGGGACCCGGGCAATGGAAGGCGGAAGTTCTCAGTGCAATCGTCTCTCCAGCACCAGGCGAGAGTCACTACAATTTGTAGTTAGTGACACACTGGACTTCTCAGTTTGGATAACGTCTTGGTCCCATTTCTATCCGTATGGGATGCTCCTCCAGGGCTTTTGCCTCACCTTCAACGTGGC
This sequence comes from Dromaius novaehollandiae, assembly GCF_036370855.1. NCBI lineage: Eukaryota > Metazoa > Chordata > Aves > Casuariiformes > Dromaiidae > Dromaius > Dromaius novaehollandiae. The sequence continues at coordinate 2,912,923 of NC_088103.1, read as the reverse complement.
AGGCCAGTACTGCAACATGCTGTCAACTCTGTGGATGCGCTATTTGATACAAGTAGGAACAAGAGCGTTCCTCATTTGCTTCCCAAATTGCTTCTCCTCGATTTTGGCTACAACACATTTTAACCCCAGGTTGGTTTTTTGCTAGGGCGGTTAAACAATACTCCAGTGCAAGCACAAAGGTCACGACAACAACTAACAACACAAGCAAGTGTTACACGCCACACTTTGTAACATTTAATGTCCCGGACGGCTTAGCTCATGTGGTGCTTCCAAGAGCTTCCGGTCCACTCAGCTGCTTAACATCTGACTGATTGGAGCCAGTTTTCTTTACCTGGAAGTTTAACAGTGAAATAAGAACTCAACAGTACAGTGTAGGGGCCTCCCGCGATTTGGTTGCACTTCGGACTTTCAGGTGACTATCTGTACCAACCCCTTATGTCCAGGCTGGATAGCGTGTGCTTGCACACCACCTGGTACTGAGTGGGCCCACTGAGCTTTTCCCCTACCTTTTGTAAGTGTAATTCGCTCATCTCCACCCAAGCGGTTGCTTTTAGCCTGAGTTGCCCACTGTGGCTAAAGGTCTCCCCAAAAGAATTTCCACTGGCAATAGTCCTAGAGGCTGTCACGGAGGATTCTGAACCTCCCGTAGCGCTAAGTTTAGGGCTGCTGGTAAAAATGACCTCACTAGTTCAGCAAGCAGCCATTGGCCTGCCACTTGCCAATCAGGCACTGAGGCAGAAGTGAGCTCAGAAGCACAGGCAGGACTCATGGCGCTCTGAGTGCCTCATCAGGCCCTGAGGTCAAAGGGCCCTCACAAGCACAGCCAGCAGCTCTGGGCCTGCCATGGCGCATCAAGCACGGAGAAAGAAGGGAACACCCAAGCAGACCAGCAACCATGGGCCTGCCACTGCCCTTTTTGGCATGGAGACACAAGTATCCTCACAAGCCCAGCCAGGAGGCATGGCCCTGCCACTGGCCTATCAAGCACAGAGGCAGAAGCAACCTCACAAGCAGAGCGAGGACTGATGGGCCTGACTGGCCTACCAGGCCGTGAGGCAGAAGTGACATGACTATCTCATCCAGCAGTGGTGGACCTGACAATATCATTTCAGGCAGAGGGTAAAGTGACAGCACAGAACGTTGAAGGACCGTAACAGAAAAAAGGCACTTGGAGGCATGAGCACTGGGAAAAAAGGGCACTAGGAGGCCATGCACTGCAAAAAATATGCACATGGAGGACACTATACTGGAAAAAAGGCACTTTGGGAGCCTGCATCGCAAAAATAGGCACTTGGAGGCGGCTAGACCGGAAAAAAGCCACTTAGATGCCCCTTCCACTGCAAAAAAAGGCACTCAGACAGCAGTGCACCTCAAACAAAGGCACTCGAAGGCCCCTGCACCACAAAAACAGGCACCCGGAGAACAATGCACCACAAGAAAAGGCACTCGGAGGCCGCTACACCGCAAGAAAAGGCACTCGGAGGCCGCTACACCGCAAAAAAAGGCACTTGGAGGCCTGTACACTGCAAAAAGGCTTTCGGAGGCCCCAGCACCACAAGAAAAGGCTCTTGGGGCCACTACACCGGAAAAAAATGTACATGGAGGACCACACCCCAAAATAACAGCACTCGGAGGGCACTGAACCACAAGAAAAGGCACTCGGGGGCTGCTACAATGTGAAACAAGGCACTCGGAGGGCCCGGCACCACCAAAAAAGGCACTCGGAGGCTCCTGCACTGGAAAAAGAGGCACTTGCAGGCCTGTACACCAGAAAAAAAGGCACTTGGAGGCTCCTGCACCACAAAAGAAGGCACTCAGAGGCCCCTACACCACCAAGAAAGGCACTTGGTGGCCCCCACATTGCAAAAAAAGGCACTTGGAGGCTACTACACTGCAAAGAAATGCACCCTGATGCCCACGCACAGCAAAAAAAAGGCACTCAGTAGCCCCTGCACCGCCAAAAAAGGCACTCAGAGCCGTCCACACAGCAAAAAAAAGCACTCGGAGGCCAGTGCACTGAAAAACAGGGCATTTGGAGGCCAGTGCACCGCAAAAAAAAATGCACTCAGAGGCCCCTACACCACAAAAGAAAGGCACTCGGATGCCACACCACAAAAAAAGGCACTCAGCTGCCCCTACATTGGGAAAAAAGGCACTTGGAGGCCCCTACAGCACAAAAGAAGGCACTCGGAAGCCCCTACATGGCAAAAAAAGGCACGTGGAGGCTACTACACTGCCAAAAAATGCACCCTGAGGCCCCTGCACCGCAAAAAAGGGCAGTTGGTGGCCCCGACACCACAAAAGAAGGCACTCGGGGGCTGCTACAATGCAAAAAGAAAGGCACTCGGACCCTGCTACAACGCGTAAAAAGGCACTCGGAGGGCCCTGCACCACAAAAAAAAGCACTCAGAGGCTCCTGCACTGCAAAAAAACGCACTTGCAGGCCTGTACACCGGAAATAAAGGCACTTGGAGGCCCCTGCACCACAAAAGAAGGCACTCGGAAGCCCCTACACTGCAAGAAAAGGCACTCGGGGGCCCTTCGCCGCAAGAAAAGGCACTTGGAGGCTACTGCACTGCAAAAAAAGGAACTTGGAGGCTACTGCACTGCAAATAAAGGCACTCAGTAGCCCCTGCACTGCAAAAAAAGGCACTCAGAGGCCTCCACACCGCAAAAAAAGGCACTCGGAGGCCAGTGCACTGAAAAACAGGGCACTTGGAGGCCAGTGCACCGAAAAACAGGGCACTTGGAGGCCAGTGCACCGCAAAAAAAAAATGCACTCAGAGGCCCCGACACCACAAAAGAAAGGCACTTGGAGGACCACACCACAAAAAGAAAGGCACTCGGCTGCTCCTACACTGGAAAAAAGGAACTCGGAGGCCACTACAGCACAAAAAAAGGCACTTGGAGGCCCCCGCACCACAAAAGAGGGCACTCCGTGGCCCCTGCATCACAAAAAAAGGCACTCGGAGGCTACTACACTGCAAAAATTGCACCCTGCGGCCCCTGCACCGCAAAAAAAAGGCACTCAGTGGCCCATACATCACAAAACAAGGCTCTCAGGGGCTGCTACAATGTGAAAACAGGCACTCCGGTGCCCCTACTCCGGAAAGAAAGGCACTCAGAGGGCCCTGCAGCACAAAAAAAGGCACTCAGCTGCCCTTACAGCGGAAAAACAGGCACTTGGAGGCCTCTACAGCCCAGAAAAAGGCACTTGGTGGCCCCTACACCGCAAATAAAGGCACTCGGGGGCTGCTACACTGGAAAAAGAGGCACTCGGAGGCACCTGCACCAGAAACAAGGCACTCGGAGGGCCCAGCACCACCAAAAGAGGCACTCGGAGGCTCCTGCACTGGAAAAAGAGGCTCTTGCAGGCCTGTACACCGCAAAAAAAGGCACTTGGAGGCCTCTACACCGCAGAGAAAGGCGCTCGGAGGCACATGCAACGGAAAAATATGCACTTGGAGGCCCCTACACCACAAAAGAAAGGCACTCGGCTGCCCCTACACTGGAAAAAAAAGGCACTTGGAGGCCCCTACAGCACAAAAAAAGGCACTTGGGGGCTGCTACAATGCAAAAAGTCACTTGGAGGGCCCTGCACCACAAAAGAAGGCACTCGGAGGCCCCTGAACCACAAGAAAGGCACTCGGGGCCACTACATCGCAGAAAAAAGGTACATGGAGGAGCACACCCCCCAAAATAACAGCCCTCGGAGGCCCCTGAACCAGAAGGAAAGGCACTCAGTGGCTCCAACAGCACAAAAAAAGGCACTCGGGGGCTGCTACAATGTGAAAAAAGGCACTCGGAGGGCCCTGCACCACCAAAAAAGGCACTTGGAGGCTCCTGCACTGGAAAAAGAGGCACTTGCAGGCCTGTACACTGGAAAGAAAGGCACTCGGAGGCTCCTGCACTGGAAAAAGAGGCACTTGGAGGCCTGTACACTGGAAATACAGGCACTTGGTGGCCCCTACACTGCAAAAAAAGGCACTCGGAGGGCCCTTTGCCGCAAAAAAAGGCACTTGGAGGCCACTACACTGCAAAAAAAGGAACTTGGAGGCTACTGCACTGCAAGAAAAGGCACTCAGTAGCCCCTGCACCGCAAAAAAAGGCACTCAGTAGCCCCTGCACCGCAAAAAAAGGCACTCAGAGGCCTCCACACCGAAAAAAAAGGCACTCAGTAGCCCCTGCACCGCAAAAAAAGGCACTCAGTAGCCCCTGCACCGCAAAAAAAGGCACTCAGAGGCCTCCACACCGAAAAAAAAGGCACTCAGTAGCCCCTGCACCGCAAAAAAAGGCACTCAGAGGCCTCCACACCGCAAAAAAAGACACTCGGAGGCCAGTGCACCGCAAAAAAAAAATGCACTCAGAGGCCCCTACACCACAAAAGAAAGGCACTTGGAGGACCACACCACAAAAAAAGGCACTCGGCTGCCCCTACACTGGAAAAAAAGGAACTCGGAGGCCCCTACAGCACAAAAAAAGGCACTTGGGGGCTGCTACAATGCGAAAACAGGCACTCAGAGGCCCCTACACCGGAAAGAAAGGCACTCGGAGGGCCCTGCACCACAAACCAAGGCACTCGGAGGCTGCTACACGGTAGAGAAAGGCACTCGGAGGCCCCTGCACTGGAAAAAGAGGCACTTGGAGGCCAGTGCACCACAAAAAAGGCACTCGGAGGCTGCTACAATGCAAAAAAAGGCACTCGGAGGCCCCTACACTGGAATAAAAGACACTCGGAGGCCTGTGCACCACAAGAAAAGGCACTCGGAGGCCCCTGCACCAGAAACAAAGGCACTCGGAGGCCTCCGCACTGGAAAAAAGGGCACTTGGAGGCCAGTGCACCACCTAAAAAGGCAGTCGGAGGCTGCTACAATGCAAAAAAAGGCACTCGGAGGCCCCTACAATGCAAAAAAAGGCACTCGGAGGCCAGTGCACCACAAGAAAAGGCACTCAGTGGCCCCTGCAGCACAAAAAAAGGCTCTTCAGGGCTGCTACAATGTGAAACAAGGCACTCAGAGGCCCCTGAACCACAAGAAAAGGCACTCGGAGGCCCCTGAACCACAAGAAAAGGCACTCGGAGGCCCCTGAACCACAAGAAAAGGCACTTGGGAGCTGCTACAATGTGAAACAAGGCACTCAGAGGCCCCTGAACCACAAGAAAAGGCACTCGGTGGCCCCTACAGCTCAAGAAAAGGCACTTGGGAGCTGCTACAATGTGAAACAAGGCACTCGGAGGGCCCTGAAGCACAAAAAAAGGCACTCCGTGGCTCCTACAGCACAAAAAAAGGCACTCGGGGGCTGCTACAATGTGAAACAAGGCACTCGGAGGGCCCGGCACCACCAAAAAAGGCACTCGGACGCCCCTACATTGCAAAAAAAGGCACTTGGAGGCTACTACACTGCAAAAAAATGCACCCTGAGGCCCCTACATTGCAAAAAAAGGCACTTGGAGGCTCCTGCACCACAAAAGAAGGCACTCGGAAGCCCCTACATTACAAAAAAAGGCACTTGGAGGCTATTACACTGCAAAAAAAGGCACCCTGAGGCCCCCGCACCGCAAAAAAAGGCACTTGGTGGCCCCTACAGCACAAAAAAAGGCACTTGGGGGCTGCTACAATGCGAAAAGAAAGGCACTCGGAGGCTGATACAACGCGAAACAAGGCACTTGGAGGCCCCTGCACCACAAAAGAAGGCACTCGGAGGCCCCTGAACCACAAGAAAAGGCACTCGGGGCCACTACACCGCAAAAAAAAAGGTACATGGAGGACCACACCCCCCAAAATAACAGCACTCGGAGGCCCCTGAACCAGAAGGAAAGGCACTCAGTGGCTCCTACAGCACAAAAAAAGGCACTCGGGGGCTGCTACAGTGTGAAACAAGGCACTCGGGGGGCCCGGCACCACCAAAAAAGGCACTCGGAGGCTCCTGCACTGGAAAAAGAGGCACTTGCAGGCCTGTACACTGGAAATAAAGGCACTTGGAGGCCCCTGCACTGGAAAAAGAGGCACTTGGAGGCCTGTGCACTGGAAATAAAGGCACTCGGTGGCCCCGACAGCACAGAAAAAGGCTCTTGGAGGCTGCTACAATGCGAAAACACGCACTCGGATGCCCCTAAACCGGAAAGAAAGGCACTCGGAGGGCCCTACACTGGAATAAAAGGCACTCGGAGGGCCCTGCGCCAGAAACAAAGGCACTCAGTGGCCCCTACAGCACAAAAAAAGGCTCTTGAGGGCTGCTACAACGTGAAACAAGGCACTCAGCGGCCCCTGAACCACAAGAAAAGGCACTCGGAGGCCCCTGAACCACAAGAAAAGGCACTTGGGAGCTGCTACAATGTGAAACAAGGCACTCAGAGGCCCCTGAACCACAAGAAAAGGCACTCGGTGGCCCCTACAGCACAAGAAAAGGCACTTGGGAGCTGCTACAATGTGAAACAAGGCACTCGGAGGGCCCGGCACCACCAAAAAAGGCACTCGGAGGCCCCTGCACTGGAAAAAGAGGCACTTGCAGGCCTGTACACTGGAAAGAAAGGCACTCAGAGGCCCCTGCACTGGAAAAAGAGGCACTCGGAAGCCCCTACATTGCAAAAAAAGGCACTTGGAGGCCCCTACACCACAGAAAAAGGCACTCGGCTGCCAATACACTGGAAAAAAAGGCACTCGGAGGCCCCTACAGCACAAAAAAGGCACTTCGTACTGCTACAATGCAAAATAAGGCACTCGGAGGCCCGTGAACCACAAGAAAAGGCACTCGGGGCCACTACGCCACAAGAAAAAGGTACATGGAGGACCACACCCCCCAAAATAACAGCACTCGGAGGCCCCTGAACCAGAAGGAAAGGCACTCAGTGGCTCCTACAGCACAAAAAAAGGCACTCGGGGGCTGCTACAATGTGAAACAAGGCACTCGGAGGGCCCTGCACCACCAAAAAAGGCACTCGGAGGCTCCTGCACTGGAAAAAGAGGCACTTGCAGGCCTGTACACTGGAAATAAAGGCACTCGGAGGGCCCCTGCACCACCAAGAAAGGCACTCGGTAGCCCCTACATTGCAAAAAAAGGCACTTGGAGGCCTGTACACTGCAAAAGAATGCACCCTGAGGCCCCTGCACCGCAAAAAAAGGCACTCGGTGGCCCCGACACCACAAAAAAAGGCACTCGGGGGCTGCTACAATGCAAAAACAGGCACTCCGGTGCCCCTACACCGGAAAGAAAGGCACTCAGAGGGCCCTGCAGCACAAAAAAAGGCACTCAGCTGCCCTTACAGTGGAAAAACAGGCACTTGGAGGACCCTGCACCACCAAAAAAGGCACTCGGAGGCTCCTGCACTGGAAAAAGAGGCACTTGCAGGCCTGTACACTGGAAAGAAAGGCACTCAGAGGCCCCTGCACTGGAAAAAGAGGCACTCGGAAGCCCCTACATTGCAAAAAAAGGCACTTGGAGGGCCCTGCACCACAAAAGAAGGCACTCGGAGGCTCCTGCACTGGAAAAAGAGGCACTTGCAGGCCTGTACACCGGAAATAAAGGCACTTGGAGGCCCCTGCACCACAAAAGAAGGCACGTGGAGGCCCCTACGCTGCAAGAAAAGGCACTCAGAGGGCCCTTCGCCGCAAAAAAAGGCACTTGGAGGCTACTGCACTGCAAAAAAAGGAACTTGGAGGCTACTGCACTGCAAATAAAGGCACTCAGTAGCCCCTGCACCACAAAAAAAGGCACTCAGTAGCCCCTGCACCGCAAAAAAAGGCACTCGGAGGCCAGTGCACTGAAAAACAGGGCACTTGGAGGCCAGTGCACCGCAAAAAAAATGCACTCAGAGGCCCCTACACCACAGAAGAAAGGCACTTGGAGGACCACACCACAAAAAAAGGCACTCGGCTGCCCCTACACTGGAAAAAAAGGCACTCGGAGGCCCCTACAGCACAAAAAAAGGCACTTGGGGGCTGCTACAATGCAAAAAAAGGCACCCTGAGGCCCCTGCACCAGAAACAAAGGCACTCGGAGGCCCCTGCACCAGAAACAAAGGCACTCGGAGGCTGCTACAGTGTGAAAACAGGCACTCCGGTGCCCCTACTCCGGAAAGAAAGGCACTCAGAGGGCCCTGCAGCACAAAAAAAGGCACTCAGCTGCCCTTACAGTGGAAAAACAGGCACTTGGAGGCTGCTACACCCCAGAAAAAGGCACTCAGTGGCCCCCACACTGCAAAAAAAGGCACTCGGGGGCTGCTACAATGTGAAACAAGGCACTCGGAGGGCCCGGCACCACCAAAAAAGGCACTCGGAGGCTCCTGCACTGGAAAAGAGGCACTTGCAGGCCGCTACACCGCAGAGAAAGGCACTCGGAGGCCGCTACACCGCAGAGAATGGCACTCGGAGGCACCTGCAACGGAAAAATATGCACTCGGAGGCCCCTACACCACAAAAAAAGGCACTCGGCTGCCCCTACACTGGAAAAAAAAGGCACTCGGAGGCCCCTACAGCACAAAAAAAGGCACTTGGGGGCTGCTACAATGCAAAAAAAGGCACTTGGAGGGCCCTGCACCAGAAACAAAGGCACTTGGAGGGCCCTGCACCACAAAAGAAGGCACTCGGAGGCCCCTGAACCACAAGAAAAGGCACTCGGGGCCACTACACCGCAAAAAAAAGGTACAGGGAGGACCACACCCCCCAAAATAACAGTACTCGGAGGCCCCTGAACCAGAAGGAAAGGCACTCAGTGGCTCCTACAGCACAAAAAAAGGCACTCGGGGGCTGCTACAATGTGAAACAAGGCACTTGGAGGGCCCGGCACCACCAAAAAAGGCACTCGGAGGCTCCTGCACTGGAAAAAGAGGCACTTGCAGGCCTGTACACTGGAAATAAAGGCACTTGGAGGCCCCTGCACTGGAAAAAGAGGCACTTGGAGGCCTGTACACTGGAAATAAAGGCACTCGGTGGCCCCGACAGCACAAAAAAAGGCTCTTGGAGGCTGCTACAATGCGAAAACAGGCACTCGGATGCCCCTACACCGGAAAGAAAGGCACTCGGAGGGCCCTGCACCACAAACCAAGGCACTCGGAGGCTGCTACATGGTAGAGAAAGGCACTCGGAGGCCCCTGCACTGGAAAAAAAGGCACTTGGAGGCCAGTGCACCACAAAAAAGGCACTCGGAGGCTGCTACAATGCAAAAAAAGGCACTCGGAGGCCCCTACACTGGAATAAAAGACACTCGGAGGCCTGTGCACCACAAGAAAAGGCACTCGGAGGCCCCTGCACCAGAAACAAAGGCACTCGGAGGCCTCCGCACTGGAAAAAAGGGCACTTGGAGGCCAGTGCACCACAAAAAAGGCAGTCGGAGGCTGCTACAATGCAAAAAAAGGCACTCGGAGGCCCCTACACTGGAATAAAAGGCACTCGGAGGCCAGTGCACCACAAGAAAAGGCACTCAGTGGCCCCTACAGCACAAAAAAAGGCTCTTGAGGGCTGCTACAATGTGAAACAAGGCACTCAGAGGCCCCTGAACCACAAGAAAAGGCACTCGGAGGCCCCTGAACCAGAAGGAAAGGCACTCAGTGGCTCCTACAGCACAAAAAAAGGCACTCGGGGGCTGCTACAATGTGAAACAAGGCACTTGGAGGGCCCGGCACCACCAAAAAAGGCACTCGGACGCCCCTACATTGCAAAAAAAGGCACTTGGAGGCTACTACACTGCAAAAAAATGCACCCTGAGGCCCCTACATTGCAAAAAAAGGCACTCGGAGGCTCCTGCACCACAAAAGAAGGCACTCGGAAGCCCCTACATTACAAAAAAAGGCACTTGGAGGCTACTACACTGCAAAAAAAGGCACCCTGAGGCCCCTGCACCGCAAAAAAAGGCACTTGGTGGCCCCTACACCACAAAAGAAGGCACTTGGGGGCTGCTACAATGCGAAAAGAAAGGCACTCGGAGGCTGATACAACGCGGAAAAAGGCACTCGGAGGGCCCTGCACCACAAAAAAAAGCACTCGGAGGCTCCTGCACTGGAAAAAGAGGCACTTGCAGGCCTGTACACCAGAAAAAAAGGCACTTGGAGGCCCCTGCACCACAAAAGAAGGCACTCAGAGGCCCCTACACCACCAAGAAATGCACCCTGAGGCCCATGCACCGCGAAAAAAGGCGCTCGGCTGCCCCTACACTGGAAAAAAAAGGCACTTGGAGGCCCCTACAGCACAAAAAAGGGCACTTGGGGGCTGCTACAATGCAAAAAAAGGCACTTGGAGGGCCCTGCACCAGAAAGAAAGGCACTTGGAGGCCCCTGCACCACAAAAGAAGGCACTCGGAGGCCCCTGAACCACAAGAAAAGGCACTCGGGGCCACTACACCACAAAAAAAAGGTACAGGGAGGACCACACCCCCCAAAATAACAGCACTCGGAGGCCCCTGAACCAGAAGGAAAGGCACTCAGTGGCTCCTACAGCACAAAAAAAGGCACTCGGGGGCTGCTACAGTGTGAAACAAGGCACTCGGGGGGCCCTGCACCACCAAAAAAGGCACTCGGAGGCTCCTGCACTGGAAAAAGAGGCACTTGCAGGCCTGTACACTGGAAATAAAGGCACTTGGAGGCCCCTGCACTGGAAAAAGAGGCACTTGGAGGCCTGTGCACTGGAAATAAAGGCACTCGGTGGCCCCGACAGCACAGAAAAAGGCTCTTGAGGGCTGCTACAATGCGAAAACACGCACTCGGATGCCCCTAAACCGGAAAGAAAGGCACTCGGAGGGCCCTACACTGGAATAAAAGGCACTCGGAGGGCCCTACACTGGAATAAAAGGCACTCAGTGGCCCCTACAGCACAAAAAAAGGCTCTTGAGGGCTGCTACAACGTGAAACAAGGCACTCAGCGGCCCCTGAACCACAAGAAAAGGCACTCGGAGGCCCCTGAACCACAAGAAAAGGCACTTGGGAGCTGCTACAATGTGAAACAAGGCACTCAGAGGCCCCTGAACCACAAGAAAAGGCACTCGGTGGCCCCTACAGCACAAGAAAAGGCACTTGGGAGCTGCTACAATGTGAAACAAGGCACTCGGAGGGCCCTGAAGCACAAAAAAAGGCACTCCGTGGCTCCTACAGCACAAAAAAAGGCACTCGGGGGCTGCTACAATGTGAAACAAGGCACTCGGAGGGCCCGGCACCACCAAAAAAGGCACTCGGACGCCCCTACATTGCAAAAAAAGGCACTTGGAGGCTACTACACTGCAAAAAAATGCACCCTGAGGCCCCTACATTGCAAAAAAAGGCACTTGGAGGCTCCTGCACTACAAAAGGCGGCACTCGGAAGCCCCTACATTACAAAAAAAGGCACTTGGAGGCTATTACACTGCAAAAAAAGGCACCCTGAGGCCCCCGCACCGCAAAAAAAGGCACTTGGTGGCCCCTACACCACAAAAGAAGGCACTCGGGGGCTGCTACAATGCGAAAAGAAAGGCACTCGGAGGCTGATACAACGCGAAACAAGGCACTCGGAGGGCCCTGCACCACAAAAAAAAGCACTCGGAGGCTCCTGCACTGGAAAAAGAGGCACTTGCAGGCCTGTACACCGGAAATAAAGGCACTTGGAGGCCCCTGCACCACAAAAGAAGGCACTTGGAGGCCCCTGCACCACAAAAGAAGGCACTTGGAGGCCCCTACACTGCAAGAAAAGGCACTCGGAGGGCCCTTCGCCGCAAAAAAAAGGCACTTGGAGGCTACTGCACTGCAGAAAAAGGCACTTGGAGGCTACTACACTGCAAAAAAAGGCACTCAGTAGCCCCTGCACTGCAAAAAAAGCCACTCGGAGGCCCCTACACCACAAAAAAAAGGCACTCGGAGGCCAGTGCACTGAAAAACAGGGCACTTGTGTTGTCCGAAAAGCGGATTCATTGCCCGGTGTGCAATGAGCCAATAATTACACACTCAGGAGAGACATCTATTTATTTATTTCAGAGTTGCGCAAGCCTGGGTGCTCGGTGGTCTCCCACAAATCGAGCACACCCCCCCCCCCCCCCAACTTTTCAGGTAGCATTTATACAATCAAATTTGCCATATTTGTGACTTCCTTCCTCTTATTGCCATATTTGTGACTTCCTTCCTCTTTCACACTGATTGGTTAATGATTTCTTCACATTTCCCTGGGTCCCACCCCTACTTCTCAAGGTCCTGATCAATTAATTAACACTGCCCCAGCTGGGTCAGTAGGTGTTATCTTCCAAGGCCCTGAGGAAGAAGACATAATCCAGACCCCTTAATCATCACTGTTTTAACAGTGAGAGGAAGCTTTTTACTTCCCAAGGTCCTGGCGTCCAAACAGGCCTTATTTCTCAGCCTTGGCATCCTCCCTTCTGCAGAGTGGGGCACAGGAATGCAGACTGCTTGTAACTCCCTTATCTCTCCAGCCTGCACCAGCTCTGAGGCCTTTTCTTAACGAACTAGGAGCGCGGCCTAAGGCTTCAGCAAATTTAGCTACTTATGCTAAGCAAGTGTGCGGCTACTCATGCTAAGCAAATTCTACCTAAGATAGAAGTTATCCAAATCTACCTACTTCAAACATTCTTTCTGAGCTTCTCAGGGTTGTCTTGTAACAATTGGAGGCCAGTGCACCGCAAAAAAAAATGCACTCAGAGGCCCCTACACCACAAAAGAAAGGCACTCGGAGGGCCACACCACAAAAAAAGGCACTCAGCTGCCCCTACACTGGGAAAAAAGGCACTCGGAGGCCCCGGCACCAGAAACAAAGGCACTTGGCGGCTGCTACAATGCAAAAAAAGGCACTCGGAGGCCCCTACACCGGAAAGAAAGGCACTCGGAGGCCCCTGCACCAGAAACAAAGGCACTCGGAGGCTGCTACACGGTAGAGAAAGGCACTCGGAGGCCCCTGCACTGGAAAAAAAGGCACTTGGAGGCCAGTGCACCACAAAAAAGGCACTCGGAGGCTGCTACAATGCAAAAAAAGGCACTCGGAGGCCCCTACACTGGAATAAAAGACACTCGGAGGCCTGTGCACCACAAGAAAAGGCACTCGGAGGCCTCTGCACCAGAAACAAAGGCACTCGGAGGCCTCTGCACCAGAAACAAAGGCACTCGGAGGCCTCCGCACTGGAAAAAAGGGCACTTGGAGGCCAGTGCACCACCTAAAAAGGCACTCGGAGGCTGCTACAATGCAAAAAAAGGCACTCGGAGGCCCCTACACTGGAATAAAAGGCACTCGGAGGCCAGTGCACCACAAGAAAAGGCACTCAGTGGCCCCTACAGCACAAAAAAAGGCTCTTCAGGGCTGCTACAATGTGAAACAAGGCACTCAGAGGCCCCTGAACCACAAGAAAAGGCACTCGGAGGCCCCTGAACCACAAGAAAAGGCACTCGGGGCCACTACACCACAAAAAAAAGGTACAGGGAGGACCACACCCCCCAAAATAACAGCACTCGGAGGCCCCTGAACCAGAAGGAAAGGCACTCAGTGGCTCCTACAGCACAAAAAAAGGCACTCGGGGGCTGCTACAATGTGAAACAAGGCACTTGGAGGGCCCGGCACCACCAAAAAAGGCACTTGGAGGCTCCTGCACTGGAAAAAGAGGCACTTGCAGGCCTGTACACTGGAAATAAAGGCACTTGGAGGCCCCTGCACTGGAAAAAGAGGCACTTGGAGGCCTGTGCACTGGAAATAAAGGCACTCGGTGGCCCCGACAGCACAAAAAAAGGCTCTTGGAGGCTGCTACAATGCGAAAACAGGCACTCGGATGCCCCTACACCGGAAAGAAAGGCACTCGGAGGGCCCTGCACCACAAACCAAGGCACTCGGAGGCTGCTACATGGTAGAGAAAGGCACTCGGAGGCCCCTGAACCACAAGAAAAGGCACTCGGGGCCACTACACCGCAAAAAAAAGGTACATGGAGGACCACACCCCCCAAAATAACAGCACTCGGAGGCCCCTGAACCAGAAGGAAAGGCACTCAGTGGCTCCTACAGCACAAAAAATGGCACTCGGGGGCTGCTACAATGTGAAACAAGGCACTCGGAGGGCCCGGCACCACCAAAAAAGGCACTCGGAGGCTCCTGCACTGGAAAAAGAGGCACTTGCAGGCCTGTACACTGGAAATAAAGGCACTCGGAGGGCCCCTGCACCACCAAGAAAGGCACTCGGTAGCCCCTACATTGCAAAAAAAGGCACTTGGAGGCCTGTACACTGCAAAAGAATGCACCCTGAGGCCCCTGCACCGCAAAAAAAGGCACTCGGTGGCCCTGACACCACAAAAAAAGGCACTCGGGGGCTGCTACAATGCAAAAACAGGCACTCCGGTGCCCCTACACCGGAAAGAAAGGCACTCAGAGGGCCCTGCAGCACAAAAAAAGGCACTCAGCTGCCCTTACAGTGGAAAAACAGGCACTTGGAGGACCCTGCACCACCAAAAAAGGCACTCGGAGGCCCCTGCACTGGAAAAAGAGGCACTTGCAGGCCTGTACACTGGAAAGAAAGGCACTCAGAGGCCCCTGCACTGGAAAAAGAGGCACTCGGAAGCCCCTACATTGCAAAAAAAGGCACTTGGAGGGCCCTGCACCACAAAAGAAGGCACTCGGAGGCTCCTGCACTGGAAAAAGAGGCACTTGCAGGCCTGTACACCGGAAATAAAGGCACTTGGAGGCCCCTGCACCACAAAAGAAGGCACTTGGAGGCCCCTACGCTGCAAGAAAAGGCACTCGGAGGGCCCTTCGCCGCAAAAAAAGGCACTTGGAGGCTACTGCACTGCAAAAAAAGGAACTTGGAGGCTACTGCACTGCAAATAAAGGCACTCAGTAGCCCCTGCACCACAAAAAAAGGCACTCAGTAGCCCCTGCACCGCAAGAAAAGGCACTCAGAGGCCTCCACACCGCAAAAAAAGGCACTCGGAGGCCAGTGCACTGAAAAACAGGGCACTTGGAGGCCAGTGCACCGCAAAAAAAATGCACTCAGAGGCCCCGACACCACAGAAGAAAGGCACTTGGAGGACCACACCACAAAAAAAGGCACTCGGCTGCCCCTACACTGGAAAAAAAAGGCACTCGGAGGCCCCTGCACTAGAAACAAAGGCACTCGGAGGCTGCTACAGTGTGAAAACAGGCACTCCGGTGCCCCTACTCCGGAAAGAAAGGCACTCAGAGGGCCCTGCAGCACAAAAAAAGGCACTCAGCTGCCCTTACAGTGGAAAAACAGGCACTTGGAGGCTGCTACACCCCAGAAAAAGGCACTCAGTGGCCCCCACACTGCAAAAAAAGGCACTCAGGGGCTGCTACAATGTGAAACAAGGCACTCGGAGGGCCCGGCACCACCAAAAAAGGCACTCGGAGGCTCCTGCACTGGAAAAGAGGCACTTGCAGGCCGCTACACCGCAGAGAAAGGCACTCGGAGGCCGCTACACCGCAGAGAATGGCACTCGGAGGCACCTGCAACGGAAAAATATGCACTCGGAGGCCCCTACACCACAAAAAAAGGCACTCGGCTGCCCCTACACTGGAAAAAAAAGGCACTCGGAGGCCCCTACAGCACAAAAAAAGGCACTTGGGGGCTGCTACAATGCAAAAAAAGGCACTTGGAGGGCCCTGCACCACAAAAGAAGGCACTCGGAGGCCCCTGAACCACAAGAAAAGGCACTCGGGGCCACTACACCGCAAAAAAAAGGTACAGGGAGGACCACACCCCCCAAAATAACAGCACTCGGAGGCCCCTGAACCAGAAGGAAAGGCACTCAGTGGCCCCCACACTGCAAAAAAAGGCACTCGGGGGCTGCTACAATGTGAAACAAGGCACTCGGAGGGCCCGGCACCACCAAAAAAGGCACTCGGAGGCTCCTGCACTGGAAAAAGAGGCACTTGCAGGCCTGTACACTGGAAATAAAGGCACTTGGAGGCCCCTGCACTGGAAAAAGAGGCACTTGGAGGCCTGTACACTGGAAATAAAGGCACTCGGTGGCCCCGACAGCACAAAAAAAGGCTCTTGGAGGCTGCTACAATGCGAAAACAGGCACTCGGATGCCCCTACACCGGAAAGAAAGGCACTCGGAGGGCCCTGCACCACAAACCAAGGCACTCGGAGGCTGCTACACGGTAGAGAAAGGCACTCGGAGGCCCCTGCACTGGAAAAAAAGGCACTTGGAGGCCAGTGCACCACAAAAAAGGCACTCGGAGGCTGCTACAATGCAAAAAAAGGCACTCGGAGGCCCCTACACTGGAATAAAAGACACTCGGAGGCCCCTGCACCAGAAACAAAGGCACTCGGAGGCCCCTGCACCAGAAACAAAGGCACTCGGAGGCCTCCGCACTGGAAAAAAGGGCACTTGGAGGCCAGTGCACCACAAAAAAGGCACTCGGAGGCTGCTACAATGCAAAAAAAGGCACTCGGAGGCCCCTACACTGGAATAAAAGACACTCGGAGGCCTGTGCACCACAAGAAAAGGCACTCGGAGGCCCCTGCACCAGAAACAAAGGCACTCGGAGGCCTCCGCACTGGAAAAAAGGGCACTTGGAGGCCTGTGCACCACAAGAAAAGGCACTCGGAGGCTGCTACAATGCAAAAAAAGGCACTCGGAGGCCGCTACAATGCAAAAAAAGGCACTCGGAGGCCAGTGCACCACAAGAAAAGGCACTCAGTGGCCCCTACAGCACAAAAAAAGGCTCTTGAGGGCTGCTACAATGTGAAACAAGGCACTCAGAGGCCCCTGAACCACAAGAAAAGGCACTCGGAGGCCCCTGAACCACAAGAAAAGGCACTCGGAGGCCCCTACAGCACAAGAAAAGGCACTTGGGAGCTGCTACAATGTGAAACAAGGCACTCGGAGGGCCCTGAAGCACAAAAAAAGGCACTCAGTGGCTCCTACAGCACAAAAAAAGGCACTCGGGGGCTGCTACAATGTGAAACAAGGCACTCGGAGGGCCCGGCACCACCAAAAAAGGCACTCGGACGCCCCTACATTGCAAAAAAAGGCACTTGGAGGCTACTACACTGCAAAAAAAATGCACCCTGAGGCCCCTACATTGCAAAAAAAGGCACTCGGAGGCTCCTGCACCACAAAAGAAGGCACTCGGAAGCCCCTACATTACAAAAAAAGGCACTTGGAGGCTACTACACTGCAAAAAAAGGCACCCTGAGGCCCCTGCACCGCAAAAAAAGGCACTTGGTGGCCCCTACACCACAAAAGAAGGCACTTGGGGGCTGCTACAATGCGAAAAGAAAGGCACTCGGAGGCTGATACAACGCGGAAAAAGGCACTCAGAGGGCCCTGCACCACAAAAAAAAGCACTCGGAGGCTCCTGCACTGGAAAAAGAGGCACTTGCAGGCCTGTACACCAGAAAAAAAGGCACTTGGAGGCCCCTGCACCACAAAAGAAGGCACTCAGAGGCCCCTACACCACCAAGAAATGCACCCTGAGGCCCATGCACCGCGAAAAAAGGCGCTCGGCTGCCCCTACACTGGAAAAAAAAGGCACTCGGAGGCCCCTACAGCACAAAAAAAGGCACTTGGGGGCTGCTACAATGCAAAAAAAGGCACTTGGAGGGCCCTGCACCACAAAAGAAGGCACTCGGAGGCCCCTGAACCACAAGAAAAGGCACTCGGGGCCACTACACCGCAAAAAAAAGGTACAGGGAGGACCACACCCCCCAAAATAACAGCACTCGGAGGCCCCTGAACCAGAAGAAAAGGCACTCGGAGGCCCCTACAGCACAAAAAAAGGCACTCGGAGGCCCCTACACTGGAATAAAAGACACTCGGAGGCCTGTGCACCACAAGAAAAGGCACTCGGAGGCCTCTGCACCAGAAACAAAGGCACTCGGAGGCCTCTGCACCAGAAACAAAGGCACTCGGAGGCCTCCGCACTGGAAAAAAGGGCACTTGGAGGCCAGTGCACCACCTAAAAAGGCACTCGGAGGCTGCTACAATGCAAAAAAAGGCACTCGGAGGCCCCTACACTGGAATAAAAGGCACTCGGAGGCCAGTGCACCACAAGAAAAGGCACTCAGTGGCCCCTACAGCACAAAAAAAGGCACTTGGGGGCTGCTACAATGTGAAACAAGGCACTCAGAGGCCCCTGAACCACAAGAAAAGGCACTCGGAGGCCCCTGAACCACAAGAAAAGGCACTCGGGGCCGCTACACCGCAAAAAAAAGGTACAGGGAGGACCACACCCCCCAAAATAACAGCACTCGGAGGCCCCTGAACCAGAAGGAAAGGCACTCAGTGGCTCCTACAGCACAAAAAAAGGCACTCGGGGGCTGCTACAATGTGAAACAAGGCACTTGGAGGGCCCGGCACCACCAAAAAAGGCACTTGGAGGCTCCTGCACTGGAAAAAGAGGCACTTGCAGGCCTGTACACTGGAAATAAAGGCACTCGGTGGCCCCGACAGCACAAAAAAAGGCTCTTGGAGGCTGCTACAATGCGAAAACAGGCACTCGGATGCCCCTACACCGGAAAGAAAGGCACTCGGAGGGCCCTGCACCACAAACCAAGGCACTCGGAGGCTGCTACATGGTAGAGAAAGGCACTCGGAGGCCCCTGAACCACAAGAAAAGGCACTCGGGGCCACTACACCGCAAAAAAAAGGTACAGGGAGGACCACACCCCCCAAAATAACAGCACTCGGAGGCCCCTGAACCAGAAGGAAAGGCACTCAGTGGCTCCTACAGCACAAAAAATGGCACTCGGGGGCTGCTACAATGTGAAAAAAGGCACTCGGAGGGCCCGGCACCACCAAAAAAGGCACTCGGAGGCTCCTGCACTGGAAAAAGAGGCACTTGCAGGCCTGTACACTGGAAATAAAGGCACTCGGAGGGCCCCTGCACCACCAAGAAAGGCACTCGGTAGCCCCTACATTGCAAAAAAAGGCACTTGGAGGCCTGTACACTGCAAAAGAATGCACCCTGAGGCCCCTGCACCGCAAAAAAAGGCACTCGGTGGCCCCGACACCACAAAAAAAGGCACTCGGGGGCTGCTACAATGCAAAAACAGGCACTCCGGTGCCCCTACACCGGAAAGAAAGGCACTCAGAGGGCCCTGCAGCACAAAAAAAGGCACTCAGCTGCCCTTACAGTGGAAAAACAGGCACTTGGAGGACCCTGCACCACCAAAAAAGGCACTCGGAGGCCCCTGCACTGGAAAAAGAGGCACTTGCAGGCCTGTACACTGGAAAGAAAGGCACTCAGAGGCCCCTGCACTGGAAATACAGGCACTCGGAAGCCCCTACATTGCAAAAAAAGGCACTTGGAGGGCCCTGCACCACAAAAGAAGGCACTCGGAGGCTCCTGCACTGGAAAAAGAGGCACTTGCAGGCCTGTACACCGGAAATAAAGGCACTTGGAGGCCCCTGCACCACAAAAGAAGGCACTTGGAGGCCCCTACGCTGCAAGAAAAGGCACTCGGAGGGCCCTTCGCCGCAAAAAAAGGCACTTGGAGGCTACTGCACTGCAAAAAAAGGAACTTGGAGGCTACTGCACTGCAAATAAAGGCACTCAGTAGCCCCTGCACCACAAAAAAAGGCACTCAGTAGCCCCTGCACCGCAAGAAAAGGCACTCAGAGGCCTCCACACCGCAAAAAAAGGCACTCGGAGGCCAGTGCACTGAAAAACAGGGCACTTGGAGGCCAGTGCACCGCAAAAAAAATGCACTCAGAGGCCCCGACACCACAGAAGAAAGGCACTTGGAGGACCACACCACAAAAAAAGGCACTCGGCTGCCCCTACACTGGAAAAAAAAGGCACTCGGAGGCCCCTGCACTAGAAACAAAGGCACTCGGAGGCTGCTACAGTGTGAAAACAGGCACTCCGGTGCCCCTACTCCGGAAAGAAAGGCACTCAGAGGGCCCTGCAGCACAAAAAAAGGCACTCAGCTGCCCTTACAGTGGAAAAACAGGCACTTGGAGGCTGCTACACCCCAGAAAAAGGCACTCAGTGGCCCCCACACTGCAAAAAAAGGCACTCGGGGGCTGCTACAATGTGAAACAAGGCACTCGGAGGGCCCGGCACCACCAAAAAAGGCACTCGGAGGCTCCTGCACTGGAAAAGAGGCACTTGCAGGCCGCTACACCGCAGAGAAAGGCACTCGGAGGCCGCTACACCGCAGAGAATGGCACTCGGAGGCACCTGCAACGGAAAAATATGCACTCGGAGGCCCCTACACCACAAAAAAAGGCACTCGGCTGCCCCTACACTGGAAAAAAAAGGCACTCGGAGGCCCCTACAGCACAAAAAAAGGCACTTGGGGGCTGCTACAATGCAAAAAAAGGCACTTGGAGGGCCCTGCACCAGAAACAAAGGCACTTGGAGGGCCCTGCACCACAAAAGAAGGCACTCGGAGGCCCCTGAACCACAAGAAAAGGCACTCGGGGCCACTACACCGCAAAAAAAAGGTACAGGGAGGACCACACCCCCCAAAATAACAGCACTCGGAGGCCCCTGAACCAGAAGGAAAGGCACTCAGTGGCTCCTACAGCACAAAAAAAAGGCACTCGGGGGCTGCTACAATGTGAAACAAGGCACTTTGAGGGCCCGGCACCACCAAAAACGGCACTCGGAGGCTCCTGCACTGGGAAAAGAGGCACTTGCAGGCCTGTACACTGGAAATAAAGGCACTTGGAGGCCCCTGCACTGGAAAAAGAGGCACTTGGAGGCCTGTACACTGGAAATAAAGGCACTCGGTGGCCCCGACAGCACAAAAAAAGGCTCTTGGAGGCTGCTACAATGCGAAAACAGGCACTCGGATGCCCCTACACCGGAAAGAAAGGCACTCGGAGGGCCCTGCACCACAAACCAAGGCACTCGGAGGCTGCTACATGGTAGAGAAAGGCACTCGGAGGCCCCTGCACCGGAAAAAAAGGCACTCGGAGGCCAGTGCACCACAAAAAAGGCACTTGGAGGCTGCTACAATGCAAAAAAAGGCACTCGGAGGCCCCTACACTGGAATAAAAGACACTCGGAGGCCTGTGCACCACAAGAAAAGGCACTCGGAGGCCCCTGCACCAGAAACAAAGGCACTCGGAGGCCTCCGCACTGGAAAAAAGGGCACTTGGAGGCCAGTGCACCACAAAAAAGGCACTCGGAGGCTGCTACAATGCAAAAAAAGGCACTCGGAGGCCCCTACACTGGAATAAAAGGCACTCGGAGGCCAGTGCACCACAAGAAAAGGCACTCAGTGGCCCCTACAGCACAAAAAAAGGCTCTTGAGGGCTGCTACAATGTGAAACAAGGCACTCAGAGGCCCCTGAACCACAAGAAAAGGCACTCGGAGGCCCCTGAACCACAAGAAAAGGCACTTGGGAGCTGCTACAATGTGAAACAAGGCACTCAGAGGCCCCTGAACCAGAAGGAAAGGCACTCGGTGGCCCCTACAGCACAAGAAAAGGCACTTGGGAGCTGCTACAATGTGAAACAAGGCACTCGGAGGGCCCGGCACCACCAAAAAAGGCACTCGGACGCCCCTACATTGCAAAAAAAGGCACTCGGAGGCTCCTGCACCACAAAAGAAGGCACTTGGGGGCTGCTACAATGCGAAAAGAAAGGCACTTGGAGGCTACTACACTGCAAAAAAAGGCACCCTGAGGCCCCTGCACCGCAAAAAAAGGCACTTGGTGGCCCCTACACCACAAAAGAAGGCATTTGGGGGCTGCTACAATGCGAAAAGAAAGGCACTCGGAGGCTGATACAACGCGAAACAAGGCACTCGGAAGGCCCTGCACCACAAAAAAAAGCACTCGGAGGCTCCTGCACTGGAAAAAGAGGCACTTGCAGGCCTGTACACCAGAAAAAAAGGCACTTGGAGGCCCCTGCACCACAAAAGAAGGCACTCAGAGGCCCCTACACCACCAAGAAATGCACCCTGAGGCCCATGCACCGCGAAAAAAGGCGCTCGGCTGCCCCTACACTGGAAAAAAAAGGCACTCGGAGGCCCCTACAGCACAAAAAAAGGCACTTGGGGGCTGCTACAATGCAAAAAAAGGCACTTGGAGGGCCCTGCACCACAAAAGAAGGCACTCGGAGGCCCCTGAACCACAAGAAAAGGCACTCGGGGCCACTACACCGCAAAAAAAAGGTACATGGAGGACCACACCCCCCAAAATAACAGCACTCGGAGGCCCCTGAACCAGAAGAAAAGGCACTCAGTGGCTCCAACAGCACAAAAAAAGGCACTCGGGGGCTGCTACAATGTGAAACAAGGCACTCGGAGGGCCCTGCACCACCAAAAAAGGCACTCGGAGGCTCCTGCACTGGAAAAAGAGGCACTTGCAAGCCTGTACACTGGAAAGAAAGGCACTCGGAGGCTCCTGCACTGGAAAAAGAGGCACTTGGAGGCCTGTACACTGGAAATAAAGGCACTTGGAGGCCCCTGCAGTGTAAAAAAAGGCACTCAGAGGGCCTGCCCCACCTAAAAAGGCACTCGGAGGCCCCTGCACTGGAAAAAGAGGCACTTCGAGGCTACTACACTGCAAAGAAATGCACCCTGAGGCCCACGCACCGCAAAAAAAGGCACTTAGTAGCCCCCGCACCGCAAAAAAAGGCACTCAGAGGCCTCCGCACCGCAAAAAAAGGCACTCGGAGGCCCCGACACCACAAAAGAAAGGCACTTGGAGCACCACACCACAAAAAAAGGCACTCGGCTGCCCCTACACTGGAAAAAAAGGCACTCGGAGGCCCCTAAAGCACAAAAAAAGGCACTTGGGGGCTGCTACAATGCAAAAGAAGGCACTCGGAGGCCCGTGCACCACAAAAGAAGGCACTTGGAGGCCCCTACGCTGCAAGAAAAGGCACTCGGATGGCCCTTCGCCGCAAAAAAAGGCACTTGGAGGCTACTGCACTGCAAAAAAAGGAACTTGGAGGCCTGTACACTGCAAAAGAATGCACCCTGAGGCCCCTGCACCGCAAAAAAAGGCACTCGGTGGCCCCGACACCACAAAAAAAGGCACTCGGGGGCTGCTACAATGCAAAAACAGGCACTCCGGTGCCCCTACACCGGAAAGAAAGGCACTCAGAGGGCCCTGCAGCACAAAAAAAGGCACTCAGCTGCCCTTACAGTGGAAAAACAGGCACTTGGAGGACCCTGCACCACCAAAAAAGGCACTCGGAGGCCCCTGCACTGGAAAAAGAGGCACTTGCAGGCCTGTACACTGGAAAGAAAGGCACTCAGAGGCCCCTGCACTGGAAATACAGGCACTCGGAAGCCCCTACATTGCAAAAAAAGGCACTTGGAGGGCCCTGCACCACAAAAGAAGGCACTCGGAGGCTCCTGCACTGGAAAAAGAGGCACTTGCAGGCCTGTACACCGGAAATAAAGGCACTTGGAGGCCCCTGCACCACAAAAGAAGGCACTTGGAGGCCCCTACGCTGCAAGAAAAGGCACTCGGAGGGCCCTTCGCCGCAAAAAAAGGCACTTGGAGGCTACTGCACTGCAAAAAAAGGAACTTGGAGGCTACTGCACTGCAAATAAAGGCACTCAGTAGCCCCTGCACCACAAAAAAAGGCACTCAGTAGCCCCTGCACCGCAAGAAAAGGCACTCAGAGGCCTCCACACCGCAAAAAAAGGCACTCGGAGGCCAGTGCACTGAAAAACAGGGCACTTGGAGGCCAGTGCACCGCAAAAAAAATGCACTCAGAGGCCCCGACACCACAGAAGAAAGGCACTTGGAGGACCACACCACAAAAAAAGGCACTCGGCTGCCCCTACACTGGAAAAAAAAGGCACTCGGAGGCCCCTGCACTAGAAACAAAGGCACTCGGAGGCTGCTACAGTGTGAAAACAGGCACTCCGGTGCCCCTACTCCGGAAAGAAAGGCACTCAGAGGGCCCTGCAGCACAAAAAAAGGCACTCAGCTGCCCTTACAGTGGAAAAACAGGCACTTGGAGGCTGCTACACCCCAGAAAAAGGCACTCAGTGGCCCCCACACTGCAAAAAAAGGCACTCGGGGGCTGCTACAATGTGAAACAAGGCACTCGGAGGGCCCGGCACCACCAAAAAAGGCACTCGGAGGCTCCTGCACTGGAAAAGAGGCACTTGCAGGCCGCTACACCGCAGAGAAAGGCACTCGGAGGCCGCTACACCGCAGAGAATGGCACTCGGAGGCACCTGCAACGGAAAAATATGCACTCGGAGGCCCCTACACCACAAAAAAAGGCACTCGGCTGCCCCTACACTGGAAAAAAAAGGCACTCGGAGGCCCCTACAGCACAAAAAAAGGCACTTGGGGGCTGCTACAATGCAAAAAAAGGCACTTGGAGGGCCCTGCACCAGAAACAAAGGCACTTGGAGGGCCCTGCACCACAAAAGAAGGCACTCGGAGGCCCCTGAACCACAAGAAAAGGCACTCGGGGCCACTACACCGCAAAAAAAAGGTACAGGGAGGACCACACCCCCCAAAATAACAGCACTCGGAGGCCCCTGAACCAGAAGGAAAGGCACTCAGTGGCTCCTACAGCACAAAAAAAAGGCACTCGGGGGCTGCTACAATGTGAAACAAGGCACTTTGAGGGCCCGGCACCACCAAAAACGGCACTCGGAGGCTCCTGCACTGGGAAAAGAGGCACTTGCAGGCCTGTACACTGGAAATAAAGGCACTTGGAGGCCCCTGCACTGGAAAAAGAGGCACTTGGAGGCCTGTACACTGGAAATAAAGGCACTCGGTGGCCCCGACAGCACAAAAAAAGGCTCTTGGAGGCTGCTACAATGCGAAAACAGGCACTCGGATGCCCCTACACCGGAAAGAAAGGCACTCGGAGGGCCCTGCACCACAAACCAAGGCACTCGGAGGCTGCTACATGGTAGAGAAAGGCACTCGGAGGCCCCTGCACCGGAAAAAAAGGCACTCGGAGGCCAGTGCACCACAAAAAAGGCACTTGGAGGCTGCTACAATGCAAAAAAAGGCACTCGGAGGCCCCTACACTGGAATAAAAGACACTCGGAGGCCTGTGCACCACAAGAAAAGGCACTCGGAGGCCCCTGCACCAGAAACAAAGGCACTCGGAGGCCTCCGCACTGGAAAAAAGGGCACTTGGAGGCCAGTGCACCACAAAAAAGGCACTCGGAGGCTGCTACAATGCAAAAAAAGGCACTCGGAGGCCCCTACACTGGAATAAAAGGCACTCGGAGGCCAGTGCACCACAAGAAAAGGCACTCAGTGGCCCCTACAGCACAAAAAAAGGCTCTTGAGGGCTGCTACAATGTGAAACAAGGCACTCAGAGGCCCCTGAACCACAAGAAAAGGCACTCGGAGGCCCCTGAACCACAAGAAAAGGCACTTGGGAGCTGCTACAATGTGAAACAAGGCACTCAGAGGCCCCTGAACCAGAAGGAAAGGCACTCGGTGGCCCCTACAGCACAAGAAAAGGCACTTGGGAGCTGCTACAATGTGAAACAAGGCACTCGGAGGGCCCGGCACCACCAAAAAAGGCACTCGGACGCCCCTACATTGCAAAAAAAGGCACTCGGAGGCTCCTGCACCACAAAAGAAGGCACTTGGGGGCTGCTACAATGCGAAAAGAAAGGCACTTGGAGGCTACTACACTGCAAAAAAAGGCACCCTGAGGCCCCTGCACCGCAAAAAAAGGCACTTGGTGGCCCCTACACCACAAAAGAAGGCATTTGGGGGCTGCTACAATGCGAAAAGAAAGGCACTCGGAGGCTGATACAACGCGAAACAAGGCACTCGGAAGGCCCTGCACCACAAAAAAAAGCACTCGGAGGCTCCTGCACTGGAAAAAGAGGCACTTGCAGGCCTGTACACCAGAAAAAAAGGCACTTGGAGGCCCCTGCACCACAAAAGAAGGCACTCAGAGGCCCCTACACCACCAAGAAATGCACCCTGAGGCCCATGCACCGCGAAAAAAGGCGCTCGGCTGCCCCTACACTGGAAAAAAAAGGCACTCGGAGGCCCCTACAGCACAAAAAAAGGCACTTGGGGGCTGCTACAATGCAAAAAAAGGCACTTGGAGGGCCCTGCACCACAAAAGAAGGCACTCGGAGGCCCCTGAACCACAAGAAAAGGCACTCGGGGCCACTACACCGCAAAAAAAAGGTACATGGAGGACCACACCCCCCAAAATAACAGCACTCGGAGGCCCCTGAACCAGAAGAAAAGGCACTCAGTGGCTCCAACAGCACAAAAAAAGGCACTCGGGGGCTGCTACAATGTGAAACAAGGCACTCGGAGGGCCCTGCACCACCAAAAAAGGCACTCGGAGGCTCCTGCACTGGAAAAAGAGGCACTTGCAAGCCTGTACACTGGAAAGAAAGGCACTCGGAGGCTCCTGCACTGGAAAAAGAGGCACTTGGAGGCCTGTACACTGGAAATAAAGGCACTTGGAGGCCCCTGCAGTGTAAAAAAAGGCACTCAGAGGGCCTGCCCCACCTAAAAAGGCACTCGGAGGCCCCTGCACTGGAAAAAGAGGCACTTCGAGGCTACTACACTGCAAAGAAATGCACCCTGAGGCCCACGCACCGCAAAAAAAGGCACTTAGTAGCCCCCGCACCGCAAAAAAAGGCACTCAGAGGCCTCCGCACCGCAAAAAAAGGCACTCGGAGGCCCCGACACCACAAAAGAAAGGCACTTGGAGCACCACACCACAAAAAAAGGCACTCGGCTGCCCCTACACTGGAAAAAAAGGCACTCGGAGGCCCCTAAAGCACAAAAAAAGGCACTTGGGGGCTGCTACAATGCAAAAGAAGGCACTCGGAGGCCCGTGCACCACAAAAGAAGGCACTTGGAGGCCCCTACGCTGCAAGAAAAGGCACTCGGATGGCCCTTCGCCGCAAAAAAAGGCACTTGGAGGCTACTGCACTGCAAAAAAAGGAACTTGGAGGCTACTGCACTGCAAATAAAGGCACTCAGTAGCCCCTGCACCACAAAAAAAGGCACTCAGTAGCCCCTGCACCACAAAAAAAGGCACTCAGAGGCCTCCACACCGCAAAAAAAGGCACTCGGAGGCCAGTGCACTGAAAAACAGGGCACTTGGAGGCCAGTGCACCGCAAAAAAAATGCACTCAGAGGCCCCGACACCACAGAAGAAAGGCACTTGGAGGACCACACCACAAAAAAAGGCACTCGGCTGCCCCTACACTGGAAAAAAAAGGCACTCGGAGGCCCCTGCACTAGAAACAAAGGCACTCGGAGGCTGCTACAGTGTGAAAACAGGCACTCCGGTGCCCCTACTCCGGAAAGAAAGGCACTCAGAGGGCCCTGCAGCACAAAAAAAGGCACTCAGCTGCCCTTACAGTGGAAAAACAGGCACTTGGAGGCTGCTACACCCCAGAAAAAGGCACTCAGTGGCCCCCACACTGCAAAAAAAGGCACTCGGGGGCTGCTACAATGTGAAACAAGGCACTCGGAGGGCCCGGCACCACCAAAAAAGGCACTCGGAGGCTCCTGCACTGGAAAAGAGGCACTTGCAGGCCGCTACACCGCAGAGAAAGGCACTCGGAGGCCGCTACACCGCAGAGAATGGCACTCGGAGGCACCTGCAACGGAAAAATATGCACTCGGAGGCCCCTACACCACAAAAAAAGGCACTCGGCTGCCCCTACACTGGAAAAAAAAGGCACTCGGAGGCCCCTACAGCACAAAAAAAGGCACTTGGGGGCTGCTACAATGCAAAAAAAGGCACTTGGAGGGCCCTGCACCAGAAACAAAGGCACTTGGAGGGCCCTGCACCACAAAAGAAGGCACTCGGAGGCCCCTGAACCACAAGAAAAGGCACTCGGGGCCACTACACCGCAAAAAAAAGGTACAGGGAGGACCACACCCCCCAAAATAACAGCACTCGGAGGCCCCTGAACCAGAAGGAAAGGCACTCAGTGGCTCCTACAGCACAAAAAAAAGGCACTCGGGGGCTGCTACAATGTGAAACAAGGCACTTTGAGGGCCCGGCACCACCAAAAACGGCACTCGGAGGCTCCTGCACTGGGAAAAGAGGCACTTGCAGGCCTGTACACTGGAAATAAAGGCACTTGGAGGCCCCTGCACTGGAAAAAGAGGCACTTGGAGGCCTGTACACTGGAAATAAAGGCACTCGGTGGCCCCGACAGCACAAAAAAAGGCTCTTGGAGGCTGCTACAATGCGAAAACAGGCACTCGGATGCCCCTACACCGGAAAGAAAGGCACTCGGAGGGCCCTGCACCACAAACCAAGGCACTCGGAGGCTGCTACATGGTAGAGAAAGGCACTCGGAGGCCCCTGCACCGGAAAAAAAGGCACTCGGAGGCCAGTGCACCACAAAAAAGGCACTTGGAGGCTGCTACAATGCAAAAAAAGGCACTCGGAGGCCCCTACACTGGAATAAAAGACACTCGGAGGCCTGTGCACCACAAGAAAAGGCACTCGGAGGCCCCTGCACCAGAAACAAAGGCACTCGGAGGCCTCCGCACTGGAAAAAAGGGCACTTGGAGGCCAGTGCACCACAAAAAAGGCACTCGGAGGCTGCTACAATGCAAAAAAAGGCACTCGGAGGCCCCTACACTGGAATAAAAGGCACTCGGAGGCCAGTGCACCACAAGAAAAGGCACTCAGTGGCCCCTACAGCACAAAAAAAGGCTCTTGAGGGCTGCTACAATGTGAAACAAGGCACTCGGAGGCCCCTGAACCACAAGAAAAGGCACTCGGAGGCCCCTGAACCACAAGAAAAGGCACTTGGGAGCTGCTACAATGTGAAACAAGGCACTCAGAGGCCCCTGAACCAGAAGGAAAGGCACTCGGTGGCCCCTACAGCACAAGAAAAGGCACTTGGGAGCTGCTACAATGTGAAACAAGGCACTCGGAGGGCCCGGCACCACCAAAAAAGGCACTCGGACGCCCCTACATTGCAAAAAAAGGCACTCGGAGGCTCCTGCACCACAAAAGAAGGCACTTGGGGGCTGCTACAATGCGAAAAGAAAGGCACTTGGAGGCTACTACACTGCAAAAAAAGGCACCCTGAGGCCCCTGCACCGCAAAAAAAGGCACTTGGTGGCCCCTACACCACAAAAGAAGGCATTTGGGGGCTGCTACAATGCGAAAAGAAAGGCACTCGGAGGCTGATACAACGCGAAACAAGGCACTCGGAAGGCCCTGCACCACAAAAAAAAGCACTCGGAGGCTCCTGCACTGGAAAAAGAGGCACTTGCAGGCCTGTACACCAGAAAAAAAGGCACTTGGAGGCCCCTGCACCACAAAAGAAGGCACTCAGAGGCCCCTACACCACCAAGAAATGCACCCTGAGGCCCATGCACCGCGAAAAAAGGCGCTCGGCTGCCCCTACACTGGAAAAAAAAGGCACTCGGAGGCCCCTACAGCACAAAAAAAGGCACTTGGGGGCTGCTACAATGCAAAAAAAGGCACTTGGAGGGCCCTGCACCACAAAAGAAGGCACTCGGAGGCCCCTGAACCACAAGAAAAGGCACTCGGGGCCACTACACCGCAAAAAAAAGGTACATGGAGGACCACACCCCCCAAAATAACAGCACTCGGAGGCCCCTGAACCAGAAGAAAAGGCACTCAGTGGCTCCAACAGCACAAAAAAAGGCACTCGGGGGCTGCTACAATGTGAAACAAGGCACTCGGAGGGCCCTGCACCACCAAAAAAGGCACTCGGAGGCTCCTGCACTGGAAAAAGAGGCACTTGCAAGCCTGTACACTGGAAAGAAAGGCACTCGGAGGCTCCTGCACTGGAAAAAGAGGCACTTGGAGGCCTGTACACTGGAAATAAAGGCACTTGGAGGCCCCTGCAGTGTAAAAAAAGGCACTCAGAGGGCCTGCCCCACCTAAAAAGGCACTCGGAGGCCCCTGCACTGGAAAAAGAGGCACTTCGAGGCTACTACACTGCAAAGAAATGCACCCTGAGGCCCACGCACCGCAAAAAAAGGCACTTAGTAGCCCCCGCACCGCAAAAAAAGGCACTCAGAGGCCTCCGCACCGCAAAAAAAGGCACTCGGAGGCCCCGACACCACAAAAGAAAGGCACTTGGAGCACCACACCACAAAAAAAGGCACTCGGCTGCCCCTACACTGGAAAAAAAGGCACTCGGAGGCCCCTAAAGCACAAAAAAAGGCACTTGGGGGCTGCTACAATGCAAAAGAAGGCACTCGGAGGCCCGTGAACCACAAGAAAAGGCTCTCGGGGCCACTACACCGCAAAAATAAGGTACATGGAGGACCACACACCCCAAAATAACAGCACTCGGAGGCCCCTGCACCACAAAAAAAGGCACTCGGAGGCTCCTACACTGGAAAAAAAAGGCACTTGGAGGCTACTACACTGCAAAAATTGCACCCTGAGGCCCCTGCACCGCAAAAAAAGGCACTCGGTGGCCCCGACACCACAAAAAAAGGCACTCGGTGGCTGCTACAATGTGGAAACAGGCACTCCGGTGCCCCTACACCGGAAAGAAAGGCACTGATCGGGCAGTGGGAGGCCAATGGCTGCTGCCTGTGTTTGTGAGGTCACAGCAGCCTCCGTGCTGTATAGGCCAGTGGCAGGCCCATAGCTGCTGGCTGTGCTTGTCAGGTCACAACACTCCTACAGCCTGATAGGCCAGTGGCAGACCCACAGCTGCTGGCTGTGCTTGTGACGTCAGAGCAGCCTCAGTGTCTTATAGGGCAGTGGCAGGCCCCTGGCTGCTGGCTGTGCTTCTGAGGTCACAGCAGCCTCAGTGCTTCACAGGCCAATGGCAGGCCCCTGGCTGCTGGCTGTGCTTGTGTGGTCGCATCAGCCTCCATTCCCTATAGGCCAGTGGCAGGCCCTTGGCTGCTGGCTATGCTTGTGAGGTTACAGCAGCCTCAGTGCCTGATAAGCCAGTGGCAGGCTCCTGTCTGCTGGCTTTGCTTGTGAGGTCACAGCAGCCTCAGTGCCCTATAGGGCAGTGGCAGACCCACAGTTGCTGGCTGTGCTTGTGAGGTCACAGCAGCCTCAGTGTCTTATGGGGTAGTGGCAGGCCCCTGGCTGCTGGCTGCATTTTGAGGTCACTTTTGTCTCTGTACCTCATAGGGCAGTGGCAGGCCAATGGCTGCTGGCTGTCTTTTTGAGGTCACAGCAGTCTGAGTGACTGATAGGCCAGTGGCAGGCCCATGGCTGCTGGCTGTTTTTGTGAGGTCACAGCAGCCTCAGTGCCTCCTAGGCCAGTGGCAGGCCCTGGCTGCTGGCTGGGTTTGTGAGGTCACAGCAGTCCTGTTGCCTGATAGGCTAGTGACAGCTCCATGCCTGCTGGCTGCGTTATGAGGTCACGTTTGTCTTAGTGCCTCATAGGGCAGTTGGATGCCCATGTCTGCTGGCCGTGCTTGTGAGGTCACAGCAGCCTCAGTGCCTGATATGCCAGTTCGAGGCCAATGACTGCTGGGTGGGCTTGTGAGGTCAGAGAAGCCTCAGTGCCCTATAGGGCAGTGGCAGACCCATAGCTGCTCGCTGGGCTTCTGAGATCACAGCAGCCTGCATGCCCTTGAGGGCAGTGGCAGGTCCCTGACTATTTACTGTGCTTCTCAGTTGACAGCAGCGTCAGCGCCTCATCAGGCAGTTGGAGGCCAATTGCTGCTGCCTGTGCTTGTGAGGTCACAGCATCCTCCGTGCTGTATAGGCCAGTGGCAGGCCCATAGCTGCTGGCTGTGCTTGTGAGGTCGCAGCAGTCCTATTGCCTGATAGGCTAGTGGCAGGCCCTTGGCTGCTGACTGTGCTTGTGAGGTCACAGAAGCCTCAGTGCCTCATAGGCCCATAGGAGGCGAATGGCTGCTTGCTGTGCTTTTGAGGTCACAGCATTGTCTGTGCCTCATAGGCCCGTGGCAGGCCCATAGCTGCTGGCTGTGCTTGTAAGGTCACAGCAGTCCTATTTCCTGATAGGCCCGTGGCAGGCCTCTGTCTGCTGGCTGCCTTTTAAGGTCACATTTGTCTCTGTACCTTATAGGGCAGTGTGAGGCCCCTGACTGCTGCCTGGGCTCGTGAGCTCACAGCAGCCTCAGTGCTTCACAGGCCAGTGGCAGGCCCCTGGCTGTTGGCTGTGCTTGTTAGGTCACAGAAGTGTCAGCACTTCATCGGGTACTGAGAGGCATTTGCTGCTGGCTGTGCTTGTGAGGTCACAGCAGTCCTATGGCCCAATAGGCCAGTGGGAGGCCCATAGCTGCTGGCTGTGCTTGTGAGCTCACAGCAGCGTCAGTGCCCTATCCGGCAGTTGCAGGCCCCTGGCTGTTTGCTGTGCTTGTGAGGTCACAGCAGTCCTATTGCCTGATAGGCCAATGGCAGGCAAATGACTGCTTGCTGTGCTTGTCAGGCCACAGTAGTCCTATTGCCTGATAGGCCAATGGCAGGCCAATGGCTGCTGGCTGTGCTTTTGAGGTCACAGCAGTCTGAGTGCCCAATAGGGTAGTGGCAGGCCCATAGCTGCTGGCTGTGCTTGTGAGGTCAGTGCAGTTCCATTGCCTGGTAGGTCAATGGTAGGCCCCTGGCGGCTGGCTTTGCTTGTGTGGACAATGAAGCCTCTGTGCCCTTTACGGCAGTGGCAGGCCTCTGACTGTTTGCCGTGCTTGTGAGGTGAGAGCAGTGTCAGTGTCTCATCAGGCAGTGGGAGGCCAATGGCTGCTGCCTGTGTTTGTGAGGTCCCATCAGCCTCCTTGCCCTATAGGCCAGTGGCAGCCCCTAGCTGCTGGCTGTGCTTGTGAGGTCACAGCAGGCTCCATTCCCTATAGACCAGTGGCAGGCCCATAGCTGCTGGCTGTGCTTGTGAGGTCACAGCAGCCTCAGTGCCTGATAGGCCAGTAGCAGGCCCATGGATGCTGGCTGTGTTTGTGTGGTCAAAGGAGCCTTAGTGCCTGATAGGCCAGTGGGAGGCCCTTAGCTGCTGGCTGTGCTTGTGAGGTCACAGCAATCCTATTTCCTGAAAGGCCAGAGGCAGGCCCCTGGCTGTGCTTGTGAGGTGACAGCAGCCTCAGTGCTTCACAGGCCAATGGCAGGCCCCTGGCTGCTGGCTGTGCTTGTGAGGTCACAGCAGCCTCCGTGCCCTTTATGGCAGTGGCAGGCCCGTGATAGTGTGCTGTGCTTGTGAATAATTTGTAGTACAGAGGGTCCGACAATGAAGGATAATCCTCTTTTTGAGAATTTGAAGGGCTATAAAGCCCTGCTCTCTCTTGGCATGGCTCGGGCAACAGTTTGTGGTGTTTTAGGGGCAGCACTAACTGCTGCCTGGTGGGGGAGGCAAGGTGAGAAAAAGACCGTTGAGTCCTTGGGAGAACACATAAGAAACTCCCAGAGTCGAGCCAAAGAGACAGCTGAGTCTTTGCAAGAACAGGTAAGAAACTTGCAAAGTCAACTCACTGCAGAGCGCAATCATACTCAGCGGCTTCAAATAATCTTATCGGAGTCACTAGACCGAGAGAGAATCCTGCGGTCTGAATTGGAAGCAAACAGGCGGGGGTTTGATGATAGTGAACCGGGATTCTCGAATTTGGCCGAACTAGACGGAAAACAGGCATCTGATCTAAAATCCATATATCCAATTAAAGAATTAGAAGACAGCAGGAACTCCTTTTATCCTGGAGGTGGGAACGTAGTAATGAGACCCTTGATTAAAACGGAAACCATTGATAATGGTCAGGGGGGTATTCAACAACGTACCACGCGTATTATCCCCTATTCCCCTCAGGACTTGGCTAAAATACATGAAAAATACTCCCGGGGCTCCCGGGAAACTGAAACTGAGTATGTGTGGAGAGTCTCCCTCACCGGGGGGGATCGCATTCTGCTGAGCGAAGATGAAACTAGAGGATATTGGGGACCCAGAGTCTTTCTAACCACAAATGATAACAGGGAACCATGGTCCTTGACCCAGAGGGTAGCCTACTGGGCAGGAGGATTAGACCCAATGGAAAGAGGAGACCCTTTTTCTATTAAAACACCCACAGCGGGCCACATTCTGGAAAGCGTACAGAAAACTGCTTGCCTCCAATTGATGCATGACCGTTTGCTGCTTCCGCAGCAGCCCTCCCCCATGCAGTGTGTGGCAGACCCCGAGAGGTCACATCCTCTGATCAGGGGACTTCGTGATGCTTTAAAACTATATGCTGTTCAGCTGCAAGACCGATTACGAACTCCCCGACCGAGACGAAGGGGAGGCCTCCCCGACATGACTTGGGGGGAGGTGGCACAGGAGCTAATTAATTACGGAAGGCGTATGGGATTCACTGGCCAGGGGGAAACAAAGCATAAAGCAGAAATAAGAAGAGTTGAGGAAAGTGGGAGGCAATATAAATCACTGCAACACCCACATCCTGGGAAACCGGTACGGGTGTCGGATAGCAGGAGACAATTATTATGGGCAGAAGGCATTTCAAAGGGAATTCCCAGAGAAGTCATGGATAGGTTACCAACTCCCAACCTGGAAGGTTTGGTAAGAAGTTGGGACAGGATAAGGGGAACCCCATCTTCCTCAAACCCCAAAGTTCCTCCTCCCTTATCCCAAGACCCCGTCTGCACCCCAGGACTCTTAAAACGAACCCTGAGACCACACAATCCCGGATGGGTGCGACGAATATCTGATGCAGTAACTAAAGTCAATGGACGATGGGGAGTAAATGGCTGCCCCAGACTCGCTGCTTTTTGCCCTAATCCTCCATCCCTCTTACCTGGGACTAGGGAGAATAAGAAACCGAGGAATCCCTTGTATTACCCGGGACAACCGGTTCTAGTGGACTTACCCACTGTGGGACAAATACCTCTAGTACTAAAAGCTTCAAAAAATCTGTATGCATGGGTAGCTACTGATGCCCATGGGAAAGATCATAGAATCCATACCAGGTGGATCCTCCCTTCCTTTTAGGTCAACAATGTAAAAGGAAGAGGGCACTGGGGAAGAAGACTTGTCTTATGTCGAGCTTGAGTGTCCTCAACGATACTACCTGTGGTAGTTATAACAGTTATTTTATCATTTTTTTGTAATTGTGTGCTGCGATCATGATTAGCTTTATTGTTGAAAACACAACAGCCAAGAATGGCATTCTTAACCTGTGTTGGAAAGATACTTCTTGTCTTAATGTGCTTATATGTGCTATGGCAAACCTACCACCAGAATACACTTCTGGGGCTTGGTATTGTACTGGCCGAATAGGTGATGGGGCAACCACCTTCTTCAGCCCTCTGGGCAACAGAGATGCAACTTACTTTCAATTCCCACCAGGGATAAACGGGCCATTTGCTCAGGGCATTGGAGCTAAGAAGGGGCATTACTGGATATGCAGGCACACAGCATATACATTTTTACCCACGGGGTGGTTGGGAATTTGTTATATAGGGATTATCAGACCTTTGTTTTTCCTTTTGCCAGAAACAAGCGGACCTCGGTTAGGCATAAAGGTATATGATAACCTTGGAGACAGAAGTGTTGCCTGTAAGACGCGATCCATTAAGGTAAATTTGGGCGGGATGCAAAAATGGGGAAATAATCAGACTACAAGCGGCTCTAGAAATTATTACCAACAAAACCGCTGACGCAATAGATCTTTGAACTCGGCAATCCCAACAGATGCGCATGGCAATCCTTCAGCACCACATGGTTTTTAGATTACCTGTTAGCTGAAGAGGGAGAAGTGTGTGGGAAATTAAATATTCCTAACTGTTGTTTGGAAATAGATGATGTAGGCGAAGTAGTTCTCCAGTTAACCAAAGATATCAGAAAAATAGCCCACATCCCCGTCCAAACCTGGAATGGCTGGAGTGGCGATTTGTAGTCCTGGTTACTGGGGGCACCGTGGGTGAAACAGTTAATATTGTATTCATTAGGTGCAGTTGCCGCCTTAATGTTCTTGTATAATTCCTTGCTTTGTTCAATTAATCTGACATGTTGTGTCAAACATGCAATTTGTTCCTACCACCTTGCCGGACGGCATAAAGAAAATCTGTGCCATCCATTGGCCATGGCCAACCACAGTACCCATCATTTCCCAGTTTCTCCTGAAGGAGGAAATTGCATATTGACATCCACAGCGCATTTGCCAGCTGTTTTATGCCTATTGTAACAATCCTACCTCATTAACTCAGTTTTGATGTCTGTTTTGTAAAGTTAAATGTTGTTGAAGTTGTTAAAGAATAAGCTTGCATTGAGCAAGACCTCTGTTTAATCACTGTTAAGCACTTTATTTTTTACCCAAACCCATGTTGTTCCCAGGACTTCGCCCCCCGTCCCTAATTCTCTCTCCTTTCCTTCCTTCCTTGCTGTCTTTCTTTCTCTCTCTCTCTCTCTCCTGCTGCCAAGCTGCAATGTTGAGACACGGGTGGTGTAGAGGACCGGTACTAAATGCGGTTTTGTCTCGACATTGCTGCTGCTGCTGCAAAGCCGCCGCTGCCAAGGTGTGTTGGGCAATGCCGCGCTGGCACCCCCGGGAGCCGTCCGCGAAGTAAACAACCTCGTGCACCTGCACGGTGTAAAAAGGGTGCGAAAAGGGCAGAAGGTCGTCTCTAGGGCACGAACTGCACGTACTCATTTGCCATCTACACATGAGCAGGAGACCCCCAGATGCCCCAGCCCATTTCTGGAAGGTTCCGAGAGGGCAGACTGCGCATGACGGTTAATCTGCATGGGAAGCGAGGAAGCACCTCCCAGAGGCGGGGCAAGAACCTATAAAAACTGCAGCCTGTGTGAATGGGGGGGCTTGCTTGCGACGACTGAAGAACTCGAGCGGAGTCAGCGGAACCAGACGGGAGCTTCCCCCCTCTGCCCCCCCCCACCGCCAAGACTCCCAAAAGAAGAGGACCAACGGGACGCCGCTGGATCCACGGGTGGTGATATCTTTCTCTCTCTCTCTCTCTTCCCCTTTTCCTCTCTTTTTCCCTAAACGTGTGACGCGGGACGTGTCTAGTTAGTTGATTCCATTTTGCCTTAATAAATCTTAAACTGGTTGGCTGGTGTCGTTTTCACCTTAATTCAGTCCAAGGGCATCACGAACTTGGTCGTTGGTCCTAAGGGGAGGGAGGTCATCCTGAACGACTCCTTTCGGGCCGCGACACGTGTCTGATAGGTCACTGGCAGGCCCATAGCTGCTGGCTGTGCTTGTGAGGTCACAGCAGTCCTATAGCCTCATAGGCCAGTTGGATGGCTCCTGGCTGTTGGCTGTCCTTGTGAGGTCATAGCAGCCTCAGTGCCTCATAGGCCAAAGGGAGTCCCCTGGCTGCTGGCTTTGCTTGTGAGGTCACAGCAGCCTCAGCGTCCCATAGGGCAGTGGCAGGCCCCTGGCTCCTGGCTGTGTTTTGAGGTCGCCTTTGTCTCAGTGCCTCATAGGCCAGTGGGATGCCCCAGCTGCTGGCTGTGCTTGTGAGGCCATGTTTGTCTCCGTGCTTCACAGTTCAGTGGCAGGCCCACAGCTGCTGTCTGTGCTTGTGAAGGCACAGGAGTCCCAGTTCCTCATACACCAGGGGCAGGCCCATGGCTGCTGGCTGTGCTTCTGACATCACAGCAACCTCACTGCCTGATAGGCCAGGGACAGGCTCATGGCTGCTGGCTGTGCTTGTGAGGTCACAGCAGTATGAGTGCCTGATAGCCAGTGCAAGGTCCATAGCTGCTGGTTGTGCTTGTGAGGTCAGAGAAGCCTCAGTGCCTCATAGGCCAGAGGGAGGCCCCTGGCTGCTGGCTGTGTTTGTGAGTGTTAAAGAATAGTGAATTGAAACTGTCTAGAAATAGCTGCTTGGCACAACTTACATAAAATTTGCTTAGCATGAGTGGCTAGATTTGCTGAAGCCTTAGGCCAAGCGTGGGAAAAGTAACGAATCTTTACCTAGTTTAATAAAAAATAGTGCCTCAGAGCTCGTTCAGGCTGGGAAAATAAGGGAGCCATACGCAGTCTGCGCTCCTGTGTCACCCACTCCGAGAGGGAAGACGCCAAAACAATGGGGAAAAATAAGACCTTGGGAAACAGCTGCCAGACCCAACAAAAACAGAAGTACAACCGTCATCAGAGACTGCAAAAAAACAAGAATAAGGAGAAAAACAGTTTGCCTCAGAATGACGATGAGACCCAATGAGGAGCAGGAGACCCCAGACCAAAAAAATTACTATTGGTCTAACTACCGCGTAAGGGGTGGGAACTGGAAGTCGAAAAGACTATAATTACCCAGGATTTGTTTATGTTAGGGTCCCTCTTTAGAGGCACCCAGCTCGAGCTGTAATTACTGCACGCGCGTGATTAAAATTATCTAATTTGTTTTGATTTGGCTCTGAACTTTACTTGCGGGGACCTAGGGTCGAGCCCTGTTATGGTGGCCGACAAGCCTATTTTCCATAACAGTTTGGCACCCCAGATGGGACCCTAGGCGACCACTGTCGGGGCCTCTCATCTCCAAACAATCATCTGGTGCCATCGGGTGAGTTCACCTGGGATCTTTGGCAACGAGAGGCACCGAGAAGGTGAGTCTTAAACTCCCGCCTAAATTCTAAAATCTAGTCTGGTAACAGTGCACTGAAGGGGTACGCGGGCTGATCACCGTAAGGCGTACCAGGTGGGGGGGGTATGCGGGCTGGCCACTGTAAGGCATACCAGGGGGACAGGTAGGAGTCCCATCCCCAGGGTTAGAGTGGGTTTTAAGTCCCAGCTCGGTTCGGCCGGAGGAGGGGTGTGCAGCCTGATCAGCATAAGGCGCACTGCAAAACTATAAGACCGAAATCTAGAGTCACTGTGACTGGTGTGAGTGTAAACAGTACTGTGTGTTTGCATGTGTGTGTGTGAGTGCGTGTAGCCTGGGAACCGATTGGGGCACCCGTCGGCTGAGAAGCCGCCCGCTGCGAAGGGACAGCAGTCCTAGCAGTTAAAGACTCGGGTGGTGTGAGTGCGGTTCCCAGAGAGCAAGAGAAAGAGAGAGAGAGAGAAATAGTGTGTGTGATCACACCAGCTACAGGATCTGGTGTTACAGGTAAGGAAGTGCACTGCCTGATTTGCTTAAGACGCACTTTTCAGGAACTCAATATGGGAAATAATTTCGGCATAGAAAAGGGGACGCCCTTAGCCGAAATTTTGGTAAACTGGAGTAAGATTGATGGTACCAAAACTTTAGGGAGAAAAAGGTTAGTCCAACTATGTCAGGAGGATTGGCCGTTCCTGACTAAGGAAGGTAATCTGGCAGAGCGATGGCCGCCCCAGGGGACCTTCGGTTACCAGGAACTAACTTTCCTGCGTCATCATTTGCAGAATAGGTTCCCCAGACAAATGGATTACTGGTATGTATGGGACAACTGGGCATTTGCGAGACGAAAAGAGGCGCCTAGGAAAGAGAGACTCTTTCCTCAGAATGCTGTAAGTACCGCAGCTGCTGAAACGCTTGTGGAAACTATTCCACCCTATGCGCTACCCTCTGCTTCAGCTTCCCTACACCCCCGCTTGCCTTCCGCCCCCGCCTTTCAAGCTCCTCTGGAAGGCCTTCCTGTGCCAGGAGTGCCCCCACCCGGTCTGGAAGGGGTACCTCGGGTCGCCACTACACGAGTTTACCGACCCTGGAGGCCCCAAGATTTAATTATATGGAGTCAAAGGCTCCCCAGACTTAGGGATGATCCAGAAAGAGTGTTACAAATCATAAGGGGAATTATGCGGGCGTATGACCCTACCTGGGGAGATGTACAAACACGCCTTGAACCTGTGTTCACTGCAGATGAAAGGTGCTCAATTTTGGATGCAAACCGCCGCTGGGCAGCAGAGGGGGGTGTCGGGACTGCTCAAACAGCCTGGCCAGCTGTGGACCCCGGATGGAATCATAATGTAGATGCAGATTACAGGCAGTTGCAATTAGCCAGAGAGGGCTTAGAAGAAGCTATACGTTTGGCAGGACAAAAGACTGCAAATTGGTCTAAAGTAAGGGAGTGTCAGCAACAGGCAGAGGAACACCCCTCGGCTTACTTTGCTAGGCTAATTAAGCAAGTCAGAATGTATGGGGGAGGACTAGACCCAGAAGCCGAGGCTAACAGGCCGCTAATGATTTCCACATTTGTAGACCAAGCAGCCCCAGACATTAAAAAGTAGTTTTCCAAACATGTTCCTGACTGGCCAGGAAAGCGAATGGATGAAATATTACGTTTAGCCACATTTGTGTATAACAGTCGAGAGGAGGAGAGGGCAAAAGAAAAGAGACAGCAAAAAAGAGAGGAAGTTAGTGTGTTAGCAGCTGTGTTAAGAGATGGATTTAGAGGACCCAGGGGGAGGGGACGTGAAAGAGCCAGGAGAGATAGATGGAGTCAAAGTGAACGTGCTGTACAGTCAGGAGTTAATGATGTTTGTTATAATTGTGGGGAACAAGGACACTGGCAGCGGGAGTGCCCAGTGAGGCCCCGTGTAGTTAGGAACAGAGGAACCGGCATGAGACAATCAAACACTAAGGAGGAGACCAGGCGATTCCCAGTCAATCCACAATGAGAGGAAACAGGAGACTCAGAAAATACTGTGGAAATTGGAGTAAATTTATGGGATGTAGATTTGGATTTTGAGGGTCACGTAATGGCAATACTGAAGGTTTAGAAGTTCCCTTTCTAGTGGATACTGGAGCCACCCTTTCCCTTTTAAATTTTGAGCCTAAAGGATGCAAATCATCAGATAAAATAGTGATGCAAGGAGTGATGGGAAAGGGCAAACGAAGTTATCTAAGCCCTTATTACTCACTATTGGGGGTAAAACAGTGTGGGGACGTTTTATAATTTCCACAGACGCACCTATATGCCTTTTGGGGAGGGATCTCCTGCAAGCCTTGGATACTCAGATCTGCTTACAGCCGGAAGGGATAAAGCTAATAATTATGGGTTCGTGTGTTCTGGCTAAGACACCAGGACCAGAGCCAACTAATCTGCAAATTCCAACAGGTTTAGAATCAGTTTCTAAAAAATTATGGAGCTCTTCAGGAATGGATGTGGGACTACTGAAATCAGCCAGTCCAGTCTCGATAAAAACAAAGGGGGGATTGCCTGCTGCAGTTAAACAATATCCTATCCCGAAGGAAGCAGAGAAGAGTATCCAAAAACAAATTGATCATTATCTGAAAATGGGTATCCTTAGAGTCTGTGAATCCCCATATAACACCCCAATTCTGCCAGCTAAAAAGAACAGGCAAGATGCTGATGGTGATCCAGAGTATCGCTTTGTACAAGACTTAAGGGCTATAAACCAACATGTAGTTGCTCCACATCCAGTAGTCCCCGACCCATCAACCATTTTACTACAGATTCCCCATTGGGCAACTTATTTTACTGTGATTGACCTAACAGCAGCCTTTTTTAGTATACCAATAGCTGAAGATAGCCAAGATCTCTTTGCTTTCACTTGGAAGGGACAACAATTAACTTGGACAAGGCTGCCACAGGGATTTACTGGGTCTCCGACTATTTTTTCGCGTATACTCAAAAATGACCTCTCAGATATCGAACTTCCAGGACATTCTGTATTAATACAATATGTAGATGATTTGTTATTAGCAAGTAAAGATTATGAGACATGTTTGAAAGATACTGTTTCTCTATGTAACGCTCTTGCAGAAAAAGGGCATCGAGCATCTCTGTCTAAACTCCAGCTGTGTCAAAGAGAGGTAAAATATTTGGGGTTTATCTTAAGAGAAGGACACAGGTTAGTTGATCCAGAATGAGTAAAGACAATTCTTGATATGCCTCGTCCTGTAACAAAAAAACAGCTTAGGGGATTTTTAGGAGCTGTAGGATTCTGCCAACCGTGGATTCCTGGGTTAGCAGAACTTACTAAGCCTCTGGTACAGGCAACAAAAAAGGAGGAGATAGAGCCTTTGGCCTGGGGCCCAAGGCCCCAGGGAAAGGGAGAAAGCTTTTACATCTGTGAAAAAAGCGTTGGTTTCAGCCCCTGTTCTCGGGTTACCAGATTATAGCAAACTATTTGAATTATTTGTCCATGAGCGACAGGGAGTAGCAAGTGGGGTACTCACCCAAAAACTAGGCCCTCACCGTAGACCAGTGGCCTGTTACTCCACGCAACTAGATGAGGTAGCTAAAGGCACTCCAGGATGCATCAGAGCAATAGCAGCTACTGCAGCTCTTATTGAAAAAAACACGACCTGTAGTTTTGGGTCATTCATTGACTGTGTATGTGCCACATGAAGCAGAACTGTTAATGAAGCAATATGCGACTCAAGCACTATC
This sequence comes from Dromaius novaehollandiae, assembly GCF_036370855.1. Taxonomy (NCBI): domain Eukaryota; kingdom Metazoa; phylum Chordata; class Aves; order Casuariiformes; family Dromaiidae; genus Dromaius; species Dromaius novaehollandiae. Next base: position 2,870,854 of record NC_088103.1, on the reverse strand, counting down.
CCCACAGAGAGCTCACCGCTATGAACTGATAATACTGCATGCAGATAATGTGACTTTCAAAAGATGCAATATTTTGAATCCAGCAATGCTATTGCCTCAACCGGAGGACGGAGAGCCACATCATTCCTGTGAGCAGGTGGTGGTCAGCTCAAGCAAGCCCCGGGAGGACCTTAAAGAAGAACCTTTGGAGAACCCAGACTTAGTTCTGTTTACAGATGGGTCATCCTATTATTTGGACGGAAGACGTCACTCCAGCTGTGCTGTCTCTAACGTCTTTGAGGTGCTCGAGGCCAATCCTTTGTCTCCATCAGTAAGTGCTCAAGGAGCAGAATTAATAGCATTGCCCCAAGCAGCAAAATATAGGTAAGAGCTTGCGGGTAAATATCTATACCGACTCTAAATATGCATTTGGAGTGTGTCATGCAACAGGGATGTTATGGAAAGAACGAGGATTCTTGTCGTCATCAGGAAAGAAATTAGCTAATGGAGAAGAAATACGTAATTTGCTGGAAGCAGTTCAACTGCCCAAAGAAATTGCGGTAATACACTGCCCAGCCCATACTAAAGACACTACAGAAATTAGCAGAGGAAATGCTCTAGCCAACGCTGCTGCGAGGGCTGCAGCTCGACAACCTCTGAGAGAATGTATGGGGGCAGTTCCAAGGATGGACCAGAGTGAGTGGCCAAACTTAATAGACCCCAAAACTATGTATGAAAAAGACTGCTCAGTGGAAGAGAAAAAACAATGGGAACAGTGGGAAGCAAAACAAAATGATGATGGAATATGGACAATTGGGGAAAAACCAATTCTACCAAAAAAATATTTAATTACTATAGCTAGGTGGTTTCACGATAAAGCTCATGGGGGAGCCGAGGCAATAGCTAAGCAGGTACAGAAAGTATGGGCTGCTCCAGGAATTTATGCAGCTGCTACAAGAACAACAAATAGCTGCCCGACCTGCCTGAAGTTTTCAAATAACAAGCCAAGCTCAGATTTGGGGGGTGACCATGGGCTTACTTCCCTTTCCAGAAGCTGCAAATAGATTATGCAGATATGCCATCTGTCTATGGATACAAACACTTGTTAGTGATAGTAGATCAGTTATCAGGCTGGGTAGAAGCTTTCCCAACAGGAAAGGCTGACACAGGGGGAGAGGTAAAAGCCTTACTGAAGGAAATCATACCCCGGTATGGGGTCCCAGAAGCCATTGATTTAGACAGGGGTGCCCATTTTACAGCAAGCATAATCAATCAGTTATGTAAATCGTTAGGAATAAAAAGAAACCTACATGCTCCTTATCACCCACAATCTTCAGGACAAGTAGAAAGAATGAATAGAGCATTAAAAGAGAAAATAGCAAGAATATGCACACATGCTAGCCTGAAATGGCCAGAGGCATTAAACTTAGCTCTATGGGATGTTCGAAATTCTCCATGGCAACCCATAGGACTAACACCAGCAGAAATTCTTTTTGGGAGACATTTAGCGATACCAGGGACTTATATCCCTGCTAAAACCAGCCTATTAGACGGAGATGAATGAGTGACACAATATGTACTAGCCTTACAAGAACAGTTTAAGGCCTTGCAAAATCAGGCTCAGTGGTTTCAGCCGGTGCCATCAGACATTCAGGCACATGATATACAGCCTGGAGATAAAGTGCTGATAAAGATATTCCCACGAAAAACAAAACTAGAACCAAAATGGGAAGGACCCTACACTGTATTGTTAAGTTCTTACTACGCTGTTAAAATTCTAGGAAAAGAGAATTGGATTCACCACTCTCACGTGAAACGAGTGACAGTCCAAGAAGCAAACACAGCAGAGGGTGCAGCAGATCAGTGAAAACAACCACGTAAAGCTCGATGGGATACACGACTTCCCCAGGGTAATCTGTTGGGACTCGCCTCACTAACACAAATCTCTTTCCCTTTACTGCACCCTGCAGGATGGCAGGCAGAAGTGCCATGCTGATGTTGCTGTTTCAAACCCTGGCAATGCTACTTTCCCTAACCTGTGGTCAAAGAACCTTAGAGTGGCCATGGTCCCAGGCCCGTGTTAAGTATACCGGAAGTATGGGATTAAATTCTGATAAAAACTTAAACCTCTCAGCCCTGGTCATGCATGGAACTGAAGTATACTCAGAAAATGAATGGAGCTGGGATAATACTAACCAACTTCCCCAACTCCTGGGAAGGACAGGAAAGGAAATAAAGATAGGATGTGGAGTGATCAGCGGGTCCACCCATGAGAAGGCGACTCAAATCTCTCTCACTAAAATCAAATCAAATGAAAAAGAAAGGAAAATTTGTGCCACTGAAAACCTGGATTGCTGGTACAATTTTACCTTAGAACAGCCTGTTTTAATAGTTTGTCTGTGGGCTCACCACAATGTGGGACTATCATTTAAATTTAAAATAGACATTATTGAGCCCAGTACAGCAATACCTACCCTGACTACAATTATTTTCACCAATATAAATAACTCTGTTACCATGAAGAGTAAGAAAACCTTATCCCCACAAATCTTTGAAATTGGACCGTATGTGATTAGAAATACAGGCCAGCAACGAGTGTTATTTAATCCATCATGGTCTCTCAGTCGAGTAGAGCTATTAATGCAAATTATATCCCTACAATCAAACCGACCTGTTCACCATTCTTAGGTACGTCCTATGTGGGATGGACGGCATGGTTACATAGGCAAACCCTCACCTCTCCAAAACGAACAAGGAGAGATGTGACCGGTATCATAGGAACAGGATTGGGAGTCCTAAACAGTATAGATGCTGAAGTACTCGTAAATAAACTGAGCACAACAACAAGTGACTTATACAGATTAAAGCATCCATTGAGGGCTTCTTTATTAGCATTAGGAACTAACCAATGGCTTTCATCCGAGATATTACCTCAATGGGAAAAAATGAATGAAAAAGATCACCACTTGATAGTGGATGCACTTGGGGAAACCCAAATTAATATTTCCCTGGCCCTCAGTTGCATCCAAGCTCAACTGTGGATGCAATCTATGGTAGCAACGATTATAAGGGAAGGGGAAGAGGGCACTTTACCCACTGAAATTCGAAAGGTAATTTGGGATAATGCGACCGAATTTGAAAAGGAATTCCAATCCTGGTGGTATCTGGTCAATTTTACTTATGATCCTATCAACACTAAGGCCACAGCCTTTGTTTCAACAATACGTAATGCTCCAACATATACAATATATCCAATCATTGCGTTAGGATTAAATCACAATGGAGCTATACTCTATCCATTGGAACATAGAGTATGGGCCCAACGAAATGGAAATAAATGGCAAACTGTGGACGTTAGCGCATGTATTGTACAGGAACAGCAAGGGTTTATTTGTGAAAGTAATACTATCAAAGCCCAAGACATTTGTCTTGACGCTGAGCAAAATGTTTGTCATTTTGAAATACACCCCGATGAAACACCTGAAACTATACTTGTATATATTGGGAGAGGATGCGTATGTATGAGAACCTTTTGTAGTCTTGTAGTTATAGATGGCATTGTAGTAGATATGAGTAATCATTGAAATATTTGTATTTGTAGCTTTACCAAAATCATGGGATGTGATTTCAATTATTCAGCTCCTATCACGTCTTATCAATTGTTACAATCTAATTATACATTAATTCAAAATTTACTACCTACCCCCATTGGGATGAATCTCACCCTGGTAAGGAAACTACTACAACATGATGATTTGCATCGACTGCTACAGCGCATCCAGAACAGTGGACAGAAAACTCTAATCACTGTTCCCCATGATGCAAAAGAGATACATCATATCTTAGAAAGGGTAAAAAGGGACGGAGAACATCATGGCTGGGAAACTCTTGTAGGGTGGTCACCAACTGCAACAGGGATTTATAATCATGTATTGCACCCAGTAGTAGTTGTATTCAGTTTAACTGTGTTATGCCTATTGCTTACGATCATATTATACATAAGATTAGGGAAAGTGATAGTACGCCTCGAAAGGCTTCGAGAACTCTGTTTAAAATATTAGCAAGGATGCTTCATAAAAACAAAGGGGGGAAACTGTTAAAGAATAGTGAATTGAAACTGTCTAGAAATGGCTGCTTAGCACAACTTACATAAAACTTGCTTAGCATGAGTGGCTAGATTTGCTGAAGCCTTAGGCCGAGCATGAGAAAAGTAACGAATCTTTACTTAGTTTAATAAAAAATAGTGCCTCAGAGCTCGTTCAGGCTGGGAAGATAAGGGCGCCACACGCAGTCGGTGCACCTGTGTCACCGACTCCGGGAGGGAAGGTGCCAAAACAATTGGGAAGATAAGACCTTGGGAGGCAACCGCCAGACCCAACAAAAACAGAAGTGCAGCCATCATCAGAGATTGCAAAAAACAAGAATAAGGAGAAAAACAGCTTGCCTCAGAAAGACGATGAGACCCAATGAGGAGCAGGAGACCCCCCCAGACCAAAAAATTACTATTGGTCTAACTATCGCGTGAGGGGTGGGAAATGGAAGTCAAAAAGACTGTAATTACCCAGGATTTGTTTATGTTAGGGTCCCTCTTTGGAGGCACCCAGCTCGAGCTGTAATTACGGCACGCGTGTGATTAAAATTTAGTTTGTTTTGATTTGGCTCTGAACTTTACTTGCGGGAACCTAGGGTCGAACTCTGTTATGGTGGCCGACAAGTTTAATTTCCATAACAGCCCGATGAGGCTGCAAAAAGGGCAGCATTATCTGTGTCAGTGGCAGCATTAGTTCCAGAGAGAATGTTAAAAATGGAAATTCCAGTATACACTGAAAAAGAAAATAAATTAGCAGAAATACTGAAATGCATAAAAACTCCCGAAGGATGGTGGGTAACATCTACTGGACCATGTGTGGTAGCTTTGCCGATAATGAAGAAGCTGATGAAGCAAATACATGATAGCACCCACATGGGAGCCGAGTCACTGGTTGAAACAGTTAAAAGATTTGCTGTGGGAGTTAGTATGTTAATAATTGCAAAGGGTATTACACAAAAATGTGAAATCTGTCTTAGAAATAATCCCAAGATTCAGAAGAAGCCCCCCAGGGGAAGTAAAAAGGGGCTTCATGCCTGGGGATTACTGGCAAATTAATTTTTCTGAATTACCAAGATGTAATGGATATAAATATTTGTTGGTAATTGTTGACACCTTTTCAGGATGGCCTGAGGCTTTCCCGTGTCGTACCACTAAAGCAAGGGAGGTAGTGAAAATGTTATTAAAAGACATCTACCAAGATTTAGGGTACCAGAAGGGTTTTCTTCAGATAGGGGACCTCATTTTATAGCAGAAATAGTACAGCAAATCTCAAAAATACTACAAATTAAATGGGACTTACATACCCCCTGGAGGCCACAATCCAGTGGAAAAGTGGAAAGAGTGAATCAAACAATTAAGAGACAGGTAGGAAAATTGTGTCAGGAGACTCAGATGAAATGGACTGATGTTTTACCTCTGGCATTATTAAGAACCAGAATAACCCCAAGGGTTAGGGAGAAAGTCCATTTGAGATTCTGTATGGTAAACCTTACACTGTAAATTTAACTGGAAATGAAATTCAAATGCACGTTAAGGGTGATCAAATTTTAAGTGATTATCTCTTGTCTATGGCAAAGGTTCTTCTCTCCGTAGGTACATCCAGTTATACTTTTAGGTTACACCCAAGTGAAAGCAGTACCTCGAGAGACGTGGAAAGCTGAACAAGTTCAACCTTTAAAGTTAAAAATATATAAAGATATATGAGTTGTATTAGAAGCGAATCGGTTTTAAATTTAGATTGTATTCAGGGAAAAAAAATGCTTTAATCTGTTTGTTAGGAATAGGGTGAATATTGTTGTTACGGTGTCTATGGTATCTGTGTAAAAATGATGTTCTCCTTAACAACCAGGGGAGAAATGTGGTGGTTAGTTTTTCTAGGTTTCCTGAGCCAAACAATTAAAGGGAATCAGGAAGGATTTTGGAGTCACAATCTCCATTTGGAAGTAATTACGAAATCTATGACGATAGTTAACCAGAGGGATTGCTGGGTGTGTACCCACTTCCCTGAACATTCCAACAAGGGCTTCCCGCTAACTGGAGTGCCTATGAAACAACCAAACAGGAATGGGAAGTCCAGAGTGTGACAGGAGATTATTATCAATGTATCCAAAGATGTAATAATAGTAATAAATGGTGGGAGAAAACTATACTTTATGGAAAGCAATCGATCAACTGTACTGGAGCCATTAAGGTAGGAGATTATAAAGATTGCTCTCGGATACCTGAATAGGTTATAAGTGGCCAAGTAAGGAACTAAATGGGTGGCGTGTTCCAAAAGGTAGTGGATGGTATTGGTTGTGTGGAAACAAGGCACGAAAAGTGCTACCTCCTAATTGGTCAGGGACATGTACTTTAGGGGCAATAATCCCTAATGTTACTATAAGAAAAGAATTGAGTAATAAATACCAAAAATCCTGGCTAAGAACATTCATAAGGAGACAAAAGAGGGTCAATAATCCTTTAATAGATCGACCTACTAGGTTGCAGTCATTCGTAAGGTGGCTGTTTCCACAACTGGGAGTGAGTGAACTTGAAAAAGCAATAGTAAGTATTTCAGCAGTTATTGAAAAAAATAGGGAATAAAACCTCTGATGCCACTGCAGCTTTACAAGAGGAGGTTTCAGAAACTGCTAAAATAACTACCCAAAACAGGATGGCGCTAGATATGTTATTGGCATCTCAGGGAGGAGTATGTACAATAATAAATACTAGTTGCTGTGTATATGTGGATCAAAGCGGGAGAATTTCTACCGATCTCAATGAAATCTGGAAGCAGACTGAAATCTTACATGGGGTTCAGAAAGAGGATACCTCTTTTGGATTTGAAGAAACATGGAAATGGTTGACTTCCTGGTTCCCTGACGTGAGCTCATGGGTTAAAAAGTGTTTAACAATTTTGGGAATGGTGTTAGTAGTTTTGTATGCGTTTATGTAGTGATTCAATGCATTTCTAGATGTTGTACAAAATTAATATGGGAAAGATTTTAAAAGAGTGAGACTAATATGAAAATGATCATATAAGTCTCAAAGGGGAGAATTGTTACAAGACAACCCTGGGAAGCTCAGAAAGAATGTTTGAACTAGGTAGATTAGGATAACTTCTAACATTAAGTCTGAAGTGGTCTAGAGGTAGCCACTTAGATAAAACTTGCTTCATGAGTAGCTAAATTTGCTGAAGCCTTAGGCCGCACTGCTAGTTCAGTAAGAAAGGGCCTCAGAGCTGGTGCAGGCTGGAAAGATAAGGGAGTTACAAGCAGGCTGCATTCCTGTGCCCCACACTCCGAAAGGGAAGATGTCAAGGCTTTGAAATAAGGCCTGCTTGGGCACCAGGACCTTGGGGAGCAAAACCTCCTCTCACTGCTGAAACAATGTTAATTAAGGGGTCTGGACTATCTCCCCCCTTGTCAGGACTTTGGGAGATAACACCTACTGTCCCTGCTGGGGCAGTGTTAAATGATCTCCCCTCATCAGGACCTTGGGAGACAGGGGTGGGATCTGGGGAATGAAGAAATCACTAACCAATCAGTGTAAAAGGGAAAACTGCAAATCTGGCAATTTGTTTGTATAAATGCTACTTGAAAAGTTGGGGTGGGGGGGAGTGTGCTTGATTTGTGGGAAACCACCGAGCACCCAGGCTTGCGCAACTCTGAAATAAATAAGCAAATGTCTCTCCTGAGTGTGTAATTATTGGCTTATTGCACACCGGGCAACGAATCCGCTTTTCGGAAAACAACAGCAGCCTCAGTGCTTCACAGGCCCGTGGGAGGCCCCTGGCTGCTGGCTGTGCTTGTGAGGTCACAACAGCCTCTGTGCCCTATAGGGCAGTGGCAGGCCCCTGGCTGTTTGCTGTGCTTGTGAGCTCACAGCAGTCTGAGTGCCTGATAGCCAGTGGCAGACCCACAGCTGCTGGCTGTGCTCATGAGGTCACAGCAGTCCTATTGCCTGATAGGCCCGTGGGAGGCCATTGGCTGCTGGCTGTCCTTTTGAGGTCACGGCAGTCTGAGTGACTGAGAGGCCAGTGGCAGGCCTCTGTGTGCTGGCTGTATTTTGAGGTCACCTTTGCCTCAGTGCCTCATCAGGCAGTGGGATGCCCATGGCTGCTGACTCTGCTTGTGAGCTCACAGAAGTACCAGTGCCTGACAGGACACTGGCAGGCCCCTGGTGGCTTCCTGTCCTTGTGAGGTCACATCAGCCTCTGTGTCTGATAGGGCAGTGGAAGGTGGTGTAGAGGACTCCGAGTGCCATTTTGTGGTGCAGGGCCCTCCGAGTGCCTTTTTTCATATTGTAGCAGCCCCCGAGTGCCTTTTTTTGTGCTGTAGGGGCCACCGAGTGCCTTTTTGTTGCAGTGCAGGGGCCTCAGGGTGCATTTTTTTGCAGTGTAGTAGCCTCCAAGTGCCTTTTTTTGCAATGTAGGGGCTTCCGAGTGCCTTTTTTTGTGGTGCTGGGGCCTCCAAGTGCCTTTATTTCCAGTGTACAGGCCTGCAAGTGCCTCTTTTTCCAGTGCAGGAGCCTCCGAGTGCCTCTTTTGGTGGTGCAGGGGCCTCTGAGTGCCTTGTTTCACATTGTAGCAGCCCCGAGTGCCTTTTCTTGTGCTGTAGGGGCCTCCGAGTGCCTTTTTTTCCCAGTGTAGGGGCAGCCGAGTGCCTTTTTTTGTGGTGTGGAGGCCTCTGAGTGCATTTTTTTTTTGCGGTGCACTGGCCTCCAAGTGCCCTGTTTTTCAGTACAGTGGCCTCGAGTGCCTTTTTTTGCGGTGAAGGGCCCTCCGAGTGCCTTTTTTCGTGTTGTAGCAGCCTCCGAGTGCCTTTCTTTTCGCATTGTAGCAGCCCCCGAGAGCCTTTCTTTTCGCATTGTAGCAGCCCCCGAGTGCCTTTTTTTTGGTGGTGTAGGGGCCACCAAGTGCCTTTTTTGGCAATGTAGGGGCCTCAGGGTGCATTGTTTGCAGTATAGTAGCCTCCAAGTGCCTTTTTTTGCAATGCAGTGGCTTCCAAGTGCCTTTCCTTCTGGTTCAGGGGCCTCCGAGTGCTGTTATTTTGGGGGGTGTGGTCCTCCATGTACCTTTTTTTTGTGGTGTAGTGGCCCCGAGAGCCTTTTCTTGTGGTTCAGGGGCCTCCGAGTGCCTTCTTTTGTGGTGCAGGGCCCTCCAAGTGCCTTGTTTCACATTGCAGCAGCCCCCAAGTGCATTTGTTTGTGCTGTCGGGGCCACCCAGTACCTTTTTTTGTGGTGTGGTCCTCCAAGTGCCTTTTTTTTGTGGTGTAGTGGCCTCCGAGTGCCTTTTTTTTGCAGTTCAGGGGGCTGTGATTGACTTTTTTGGCAGTGCAGGGGCCACCGTATGCCTTTTCTTGTGGTGCACTGGCCTCCGAGTGCATTTTTTTTCCGTTGCAGGTGCCTCCGAGTGCCCCTCTCTGCGATGTAGCGGCCTCCGAGTGCCTGTTTTTGTGGTGCAAGGGCCTCCGAGTGCCTTTTTTTGTGGTGCACTGGCCTCCAAGTACCTTTTTTTTTCCAGTGTAGGGGCAGCCGAGTGCCTTTTTTTGCGGTGCAGGGGCCTCAGGGTGCCTTTTTTTTCAGTGTAGTAGCCTCCAAGTGCCTTTTTTTCCACTGTAGGGGCAGCCGAGTGCCTTTTTTTTTTGTGGTGTGGTGCTCCAAGTGCCTTTCTTTTGTGGTGTTGGGGCCTCTGAGTGCATTTTTTTTTTGCGGTGCACTGGCCTCCAAGTGCCCTGTTTTTCAGTGCACTGGCCTCCGAGTGCCTTTTTTTGAGGTGTGGAGGCCTCCGAGTGGCTTTTTTTGCAGTGCAGGGGCTACCGAGTGCCTTTATTTGCAGTGTAGTACCACCAAGTGCCTTTTTTTTCAGTGTAGTAGCCTCCAGGTGCCTTTTTTTGTGGCGAAGGGCCCTCCGAGTGCCTTTTTTTGCGGCGAAGGGCCCTCCAAGTGCCTTCTTTTGTGGTGCAGTAGCCTCCGAGTGCCTTTATTTCCGATGTACAGGCCTGCAAGTGCCTCTTTTTCCAGTGCAGGATACTCCAAGTGCCTTTTTTGGTGGTGCTGGCCCTCTGAGTGCCTTTTTTTGAGGTGCAGGAGCCTCCGAGTGCCTCTTTTTCCAGTGTAGGAGCCTCCGAGTGCCTTTTTTGGTGGTGCCGGGCCCTCCGAGTGCCTTGTTTCATATTGTAGCAGCTCCCGAGTGCCTTTTTCTGTGCTGTAGGAGCCACTGAGTGCCTTTCCTTGTGGTTCAGGGGCCTCCGAGTGCTGTTATTTTTGGGGTGTGTGGTCCTCCATGTACCTTTTTTTTGTGGTGTAGTGGCTCCGAGACCCATTTCTTGTGGTTCAGGGGCCTCCGAGTGCCTTTTTTTCCAGTGTAGGGGCAGCCAAGTGCCTTTTTTAGTGGTGTAGGGGCCTCCAAGTGCATATTTTTCCATTGCAGGTGCCTCCGAGTGCCTTTCTCTGGGGTGTAGCGGCCTCCGAGTGCCTTTTTTTTCCAGTGTAAGGGCATCTGAGTGCTTTTTTTTGTGCTGCAGGGTCCGCTGAGTCCATTTCTATCCGCTGTAGGGGCACCGGAGTGCCTGTTTTCGCATTGTAGCAGCCCCTGAGTGCCTTTTTTTGTGGTGTCGGGGCCACCGAGTGCCTTTTTTTGCGGTGCAGGGGCCTCAGGGTGCAATTTTTGCAGTGTAGTAGCCTCCAAGTGCCTTTTTTTGCAATGTAGGTGCTTCTGAGTGCCTTTCTTTGTAATGTAGAGGCTTCCAAGTGCCTTCTTTTGTGGTGCAGGAGCCTCCGAGTGCCTTTATTTGCAGTGTACAGGCCTGCAAGTGCCTCTTTTTCCAGTGCAGGGCCCTCCAAGTGCCATGTTTCACATTATAGCAGCCCCCGAGTGCCTTTTTTTGTGCTGTAGGAGCCACTGAGTGCCTTTGCTTGTGGTTCAGGGGCCTCCGAGTGCTGTTATTTTGGGGTAGTAGCCTCCATGTACGTTTTTCTTTGCGGTGTAGTGGCCCCGAGTGCCTTTTCTTGTGTTTCAGAGGCCACCAAGTGCCTTTTTTTGTGGTGAAGAGCCCTCCGAGTGCCTTTTTTTGCATTGTAGCAGACCCCGAGTGCCTTTTATTGTGCTGTAGGGGCCACCGAGTGCCTTTTTTTGCCGTGCATGGTCCTCCGCCTGCTTTTTTTTTGCAGCGTAGAGGCCTCCAAGTGCCTTTTTTTGCAGCGTAGCGGCCTCCGAGTGCCTTTTCTTGTGGTTCACTCTTCTCCGGGTGCCTTTTTTTGCAGTGCAGGGGCCTCCGAGTGCCTTTGTTTGAGGTGCACTGCTTTCTGAGTGCCTTTTTTTGCGGTGAAGGGGCATCTAAGTGCCTTTTTTCTGGTCTAGCCACTTCCAAGTGCCTATTTTTGCGATGCAGGCTCCCAAAGTGCCTTTTTTTCCAGTATAGTGTCCTCCATGTGCATATTTTTGCAGTGCATTGCCTCCTAGTGCCCTTTTTTCCCAGTGCTCATGCCTCCAAGTGCCTTTTTTTCTTTCTGTTATGGTCCTTCAACGTTCTGTGACATCACTTTACCCTCTGCCTGAGATGATATTGTCAGGCCCACCACTGCTGGATGAGATAGTCATGTCACTTCTGCCTCACGGCCTGGTAGGCCAGTCAGGCCCATCAGTCCTCGCTCTGCTTGTGAGGTTGCTTCTGCCTCTGTGCTTGATAGGCCAGTGGCAGGGCCATGCCTCCTGACTGGGCTTGTGAGGATACTTGTGTCTGCATGCCAAAAAGGGCAGTGGCAGGCCCATGGTTGCTGGTCTGCTTGGGTGTTCCCTTCTTTCTCCGTGCTTGATGCGCCATGGCAGGCCCAGAGCTGCTGGCTGTGCTTGTGAGGGCCCTTTGACCTCAGGGCCTGATGAGGCACTCAGAGTGCCATGAGTCCTGCCTGTGCTTCTGAGCTCACTTCTGCCTCAGTGCCTGATTGGCAAGTGGCAGGCCACTGGCTGCTTGCTGAGCTAGTGAGGTCATTTTTACCAGCAGCCCTAAACTTAGCGCTACGGGAGGTTCAGAATCCTCCGTGACAGCCTCTAGGACTATTGCCAGTGGAAATTCTTTTGGGGAGACCTTTAGCCACAGTGGGCAACTCAGGCTAAAAGCAACCGCTTGGGTGGAGATGAGCGAATTACACTTACAAAAGGTAGGGGAAAAGCTCAGTGGGCCCACTCAGTACCAGGTGGCGTGCAAGCACACGCTATCCAGCCTGGACATAAGGGGTTGGTACAGATAGTCACCTGAAAGTCCGAAGTGCAACCAAATCGCGGGAGGCCCCTACACTGTACTGTGGAGTTCTTATTTCACTGTTAAACTTCCAGGTAAAGAAAACTGGCTCCAATCAGTCAGATGTTAAGCGGCTGAGTGGACCGGAAGCTCTTGGAAGCACCACATGAGCTAAGCCATCCGGGACATTAAATGTTACAAAGTGTGGCGTGTAACACTTGCTTGTGTTGTTAGTTGTTGTCGTGACCTTTGTGCTTGCACTGGAGTATTGTTTAACCGCCCTAGCAAAAAACCAACCTGGGGGTAAAATGTGTTGTAGCCAAAATCGAGGAGAAGCAATTTGGGAAGCAAATGAGGAACGCTCTTGTTCCTACTTGTATCAAATAGCGCATCCACAGAGTTGACAGCATGTTGCAGTACTGGCCTGCCACGTTGAAGGTGAGGCAAAAGCCCTGGAGGAGCATCCCATACGGATAGAAATGGGACCAAGACATTACCCAAACTGAGAAGTCCAGTGTGTCACTAACTACAAATTGTAGTGACTCTCGCCTGGTGCCGGAGAGACGATTGCACTGAGAACTTCCACCTTCCATTGCCCGGGTCCCGGCAGGCCCCGGTGATGTGTTCTAATGACCGCTCTTGTAATGGGAGTGTAACTTGTAAGTCTACTCCATTAGTTCTACCCTGCACTCTCAGGAGCGGGCTTTCAGCACTCTCTCCTGCTTTAACCACTTCCCCAATGCTCTCCATTTTAACTCTCCCTGCGGTCACTGCAGGAACAGCCCGACCATCTCCGCAGAGCTCCCACGCAGTTAAATCAACTGGAACACAAAAGTTACTGTTGAACCCTTTGTGGTCTCTAAAACTTGTAGGGTTACTCAGGCAAGAGAACATGTCTATGATTAAACCATCCTGTCTGCCATTTTTAAATATAGCTTACACCGCATGGCTGGAATGGTTACGCAAGCAGACCTGAAGCGCCAAATGGCGAGAAAGAAAGGATGTCAGTGATGTTACAGGGCCAGGATTAGGAGTTCTAAATAGCATCGATGCTGAGGCATTAGTGAATAAGTAAGTGCCACAAACAGAGATGTGTCCAGATTAGACAAAGCAAAGCCATTACGATCATCTCTGTTACCTCTTGGAAGTAATCAACGGTGCTCCTCTCAGATTTCTACCTCAGTGGGAGCTCAAAGAAGGAAAGCTCATCAGCTTCCTTAGTTGCATCAGGAGGAGCTCAAACTAATGTTTCTTTGGCGGTCCATTGTATCCAAGCCAAATGGACACAATCCGGACCAGTTGCAACTCGGGCAGGTGAGAAAGGGCTCCTACCCAGTGAAATTCGCAAAGCAGGACTCCTTCCAAAGGAGTTCAATATTAAGGAATCTTGGACTGCCACCATCTAGAGTTAATCAGAGTCAGGCTAGGGCAGCCCCATGACATTGCCTCCCGTGCCTCACTTACACCACGTCCACTCACAGCTGCCTCCTAAGACTGCCCGCCTGCTCAGCTGCCTGTCTGAACAGCCCACGCTGACAGGCAAGAGCTGTTGCCAAGCAAGCTTGACCTGCATGTGTAGGGCAGCCCCACAGCACTTTCACAGCTGCCTTCCTCGCCGGTTGACACTTACAGCAGGGCTATTCCCTCCGAACGCCTAGGAGTGCCACACTGCTCTAACGCCTCCACTGACAGGGCTCACAGGCAGGAGCTAGTCCCAGCCAAGCTTGCCCTGCATGCCTAAGGCAGTCCCACAACAGGATAACGGCTTGCCTTCCTTTCCTGTTGACATTAATAGCACCGCTACTCCCACCTTCCTCCTAGCAATGCCACATTGCTCAAATGCCTGTCCAACGAGCAAGGGCTGCTAGGCAAGAGCGCGGGTATGCGAAACTAGCCTTGGGCAGCCCCACAAGAGGTACCCATCTCGCCTTCCTCCCCCGTCAACAGTTACAGCAGGCGTACTCACAGCTTCCTCCTAAGAATGCCCAGCTGCTCAGACGCCTGTCCGAACAGCAAGGGCCACTAGGCAAGAGCTCTGGGCATGCCAAGCTTGCCTCGGGCAGCCCACAGCATATTCCCTGCTCTCTTTCTAGGTGAGGGCCTTTTGGCCTTTACCCCCTGGCTACTCCCAACTTAGTCCTAAGAATGCCAAAATGCTCAGATGCCTTTGTGAGCAAGCAGGGCTCAAAAGCAAGAGCTCGTCCCCACCACACAAGACCTGCTAAGCCACAGCAGGCCCACTACACCTTCACAGTTGCCTTCCTCTCCTGGCCACACTTCAAGGATGCCTACTCACGCCTTACTCCGAGGAGTGCCACATTGCGCAAACGCCTCTCTCTCCTCTGTCAGTCCTCACAGGCAAGAATTCTGGACACAAGTTGGAAAAGAGCTTCTGGCAGCCGCACAAGATATGCGCAGCTCACCGTTCACTTGTGTTGCCGATCACACCAGGCATACTCAGCGCTTCCTCCAATGAATGCCAGAATAGTCAGTGGCGCGTCCGAGCAGCCAGGGCTCACAGGCAAGAGCCTTCATCCCTAAGGCCACTGCACAGTATGTTCCTGAGTGGCCATCCTCGCCTGGCAAAACAGAGGGGCTTGCTCGCTCGAAGTGTGGAGGGAAGAGGCGGGCAAGCTGCGAACCTGTTGTAGAGCTGCCTTAGATATGCAGCTCAAGCCTGTGAGTGCTGGCTGTTCGGACAGCCGTCGGAGCAGTCTGTCGGGCTTAGGAAGAAGCTGTGAGTATGCCTGGTGTAACTGTCGACAAGGGAGGCTGGTGAGCCCGGCTCGTTTTGTGGCCCTGTCAGCTTAGGGCAGCCCGACAACACATTCACGGCTCGCTTTCTTTGCCGGTCGACTCTTACGAGCTTTCTTAAGAGTAAGCATGGTAGTCGGCAGTGGGCACAGGCAGGAAAGCTATCCAACCAAGCTTCCTTTTCATGCTTAGGGCAGCCCCGCAACACATTCACAGCTGCCTTCCTCGCTGGTCAACACTTACAGCAGGGCTAGTCCTCCTGAACCACTAGGCGTGCCACACAGCTCAAGCGCCACCACCGACAATCAGGGCTCACAGGCGGGAGCTAGTCCCAGCCAAGCTTGCCCTGCATGCCTAAGGCAGTACCACAACAGGATAACTGCTTGCCGCCTTCTCCTGTCGACATTAAAAGCACGTCGGCTCCCACCTTCTTCCTAGCAATGCCACATTGCTCAAATGCCTGTCCAACGAGCAAGGGCTGCTGGGCATGCCAAGCTTCCCTTTGGCAGCCCACAAAATATTCCCTTGCTCTCTTCCTAGGTGCGCGCCTTTTGGCCCTTTACACCACGGCTTCTCACAAGCCTTAATCCCGAGAATGCCGGCCGGCTCCGACACCCGTCATGGCAGAAGTGGTTTCAGAGGGAGAACTCTGGGCGCTACAGGCTTGTCTCGAGCAGCCTCACAAAAAAACCCAGGTCTCGCTTTCCTTCCCTGTGGACATTACAGCAGGACTCTTCCCACCTCACTCCTGAGATAGGCACAGGTATCACATGCTTCTCCCACTTCGCAGCACTCACAGGGAAGAGTTCTTCAGTTCTTCTGCGTCCACGTCTCGCCTTCTTTGCCTCTTGACACTTAGAGCAGGCCTACTCCCACCTTACTGCTCGGAGTGCCACACTGCTCAAATGCTTCTCTCCGCGTCAGTACGCACAAGCAAGAATTCTGGACACCAGCTGGAAAAGAGCTTCTGGCCGCTCCAGAAGACATACCATCGCACCATCCTCCCCAGTCAACAATTACACAAGGCTTTCCCCTAAGAATGCCAGCGTGCTCAGACGCCTGTCCAAAGAGCAGAAATGGGTTCAGAGGCGAATGTGCTGGCACGACAGGCTTGCTTCGGGCAGCCTCAGAAAAAATCCAGGTCTCGCTTTCCGTCCCTGTGGACACATACAGCAGGCCTCTTCCCACCTCACTCCTAGGCGTGCCACAAGTATCACCCGCCTCTCCCACTTGTCAGCACTCACAGGCAAGAGCTCTGGGCACACCAAACTGGTTTCCGGCAGTCTCACAAAAAGCCCCCTCTTGCCATCCTCCTCCATCGATAATAAGACGAGGCCAACTCAAAGCTTCCTCCTAAGAATGCCAGAAGACTCAGATACAGCCAGGGCTCACAGGCAAGAGCTCTTCCCAAGCAAGATTCATCTTCATCCCTAAGGCCACCGCACAGCACGTTCACGAGTCGGGGGGGGCCTTCCTATCCTGGCGACACATACAGCTGGGTTTGCTTGCTCTGTGGTGAGGAGAGAAGAGGTAGGCAAAGTGCGAACCTGTTGTAGAGCCGCCTTAGATATGCAGATCAGGTCTGTGAGCTCTGGCTATTCGGAAAGGTGTCAGAGCAGTCTGGCACTCTCAGGAGGAAGTTGTGAGTATGCCTGGTGTAATTGTCAACGGGGAGGATGGCGAGACGGGCTCATCTGATGGGGCGTTGCAAGACAAGCTTGTCGTGCCCAGATATCATGCCTGTGCATTCTGACAGGTGGGAGAGGCGTTTAAGCAGTGTAGCACAAATAGGCGTAAGGTGGGAAAAGGCCTTGTGTTATCGTCGACAGGCGAATAAGGCGAGACTGGGAATTTTGGCGACAATGCCCGAAGAAAGCTGTCCTTGCCCAGAGCGCTTGCCTGTGAGCCTTTGCTTTTCGGACAGGTGTCTGAGTATTTTAGCATTCTTCAGAATAAGGTGCGAGCAGAAGTGGTGTGTCGACCAGGTCGATGTGGAAGGGTGGTAGTCATGGGCACGTTCTGCGGGGCTGCCTGAGGAAAGCTTGGCATGCCCAGAGCTCTTTCCTATGAAAGCTTGCTGGTCTCATACCCCTGTCCCAGCAGCCAGGGCTCACAAGGCAAGAGCTCTTCTCAAGCACTCTTACTTTCATCACTGAAGCAGCCGCACAACACAACCAGGAGTGGCCGTCCTCTCCTGGCGGCACTTACAGAGGGACTTGCTTGCTCTGTGCTGGGAGAAGAGGTAGGCAAACAGCGAAACTGTTGGAGAGCTGGCTTAGCTATGCAGCTCGGGTCTGTGCGCTCTGGCTGTTTGGACAGGCAGATGAGCAGTCTGGCATTCTAAGGAGGAAGCTATGAGGACACCTGGTGTAATTGTCGATGGGGAGGATGGCGAGACGGGCTCGTCTTGTGGAGCGGCCAGAGACAAGCTTGTCATTTCCAGAGCGCTCGCCTGTGAGTACTGACGAGGAGAGAAGCGTTTGAGCAGTGTGGCACTCCTAGCAGTAAGGCGGGAATAGGCTGCTGCATGTGTTGACGGGCAAAGAAAGGGAGCCGGGAACGTGTTGTTGGACTGCCCTGAGCATGAGGAGCAAGCTTGGTGGGGGCAGCTCTCTTGCCTGTGAGCGCAGTCGACAGTTACACCAGGCTGACTCTTAAGAAAGTAAGCTTGCTGGGACGCCTGTCCGGAGAGCCGGCACTCATGGGCAAGAGCTCTGGACACAACAAGCTTGTCTCGGGAGGCCCATGGGCAAGGCTGATTCTCCATCCTCCCTCGTCGACAATTGCACCAGGCGTTCTCACGCCTTCCTCCTAACAATGCCAGCCTGCTCAGCTGCCTGTCTGAACAGCCAGAGCTCACAGGCTTGAGTTGCATATCTAAGGCGGCTCTACAACAGTTTCGCACTTTGCCTACCTCCACACAGCGTAAGCAAGCCCCGCTGTAAGTGTCGCCAGGAGAGGAAAGGCCCCCCCCGTGAACGGGCTGTGCGGCTGCCTTAGGGATAAAAGTCCAGCGTGCTTGGGAAGAGCCTGTAAACGCTGGCTGTTCGGGCAGGCGTCTGAGCATTTTGGCATTCATAGGAGGAAGCATTGAGCTGGCCTGGTCTTATAATCGAGGGGCGGATGGCGAGAAAGGGGCGTTTCGCGAGGCTGCCAGAAGCACAACTGGCTTGCCCAGAGCTCTTGCCTCTGAACCCCTTCCAGATGGAAGCTTGTCCTGCCCAGAGGTCTTGCCTGTGAGCGCTGGCTGTTCGTACAGGCAGCAGAGCAGGCGGGCATTCTTTGGAGGAAGCTGTGAGTGGATGTGGTGTAAGTGTCCAAGGGGAGGATGGCGAGATGGGCAGAGCTTCGAGAGACAAGTTTGTCGTGCCCAGAGCGCTTGACTGTGAGTACTGACAGGGGCGAGATACACGTTTGAGCAGAGTTGCACTCCCAGCAGTACGATGCAACTGCAGTGTCGACAGCGTCTGCGAGGCCTGGGTGTTCGGACAGTTGTCTGAGGAGTCTGGCATTCTTAGGAGGAGGTTTTTGAATACTGAGAGCTGGGTCATCTCGCAGGGCTGCCAGAGACAAGCTTGGCGTGCCCAGACCTCTTGCCCATGCGTGGAGGGTCTCTGGACAGGTGTCCGAGCAGGATGGCTTTCTTAGGAGTCAGCCTGGTGTAGTTGTCGACTGCACTCACAGGCAAGAGAGCTGCCCCACCAAGCTTGCTCCTCATGCTTAGCCCAGTCCCACAACACGTTCCCGGCTCGCGTTCTTTGCCCGTCGACACATACAGCAGGCCTATTCCCGCCTTACTGCTAGGAGTGCCACACTGCTCAAACACCTCTGTCCTCGCCAGTACACACAGGCAAGGCTCTAGGCAGGAAAAGGTTGTCTCTTGAAGTCCCTCCATCTCGCCCGTCGACAATTGCAACAGTGCACGCACAGCTTCTTCCTAAGTATGCCAGGCTGCTCTGATGCCTCTTGGACCAGCAGGAGTTCACAGGCAAGAGCTCTGGGCACAGCCAGCTTGCTTCAAGCAGTCTCGCAAAAAGTTCCCCGTCTCGCCTTTCTCCTGTGTTGGCAATGTTCTCCTGTGTGGGCTATGCCCACCTTACTGCTAGGAGTGTCACATTGTTTAAACGTCTCTCCCTTGTCTTTTCCCACAGGCATGAGCTCTGGGCATGCCAAGCTTGCCTCGGGCAGCCTTACAAGACGAGTCCGTCTCGCCATCCTCCCCATCGATAAGAAGACCAGGCATACTCAAAGCTTCCGCCTAAGAATGCCAGATGGTTGTCCGAACAACCAGAGCTCACGACGTTGCCCTGCGTCTCTCCAACAGGTTCGCAGTTTGCCTACCTCTTCTCTCCACACTTAGAACAAGCAAGCCCCGCTTTACGTGCTGCCAGCAGAGAACGGCCACTCGGGAATGCGCTGTGCGGTGGCCAGAGCCCAGGCTGTTCGGACAGGTGTCTGCGCAGTCTGGCATTCTTAGGAGGAAGCTCTGAGTATGCCTGGTGTAATTGCCGACGGGGAGGAAGGCGAGATGTGGACTTCTAGTGGGACTGCCAGAAAGAAGCTTGTTGTGTCCAGAGCGCTCGCCTGTGACTGCCGCCCTGTCCAGAGAGGCATCTGAGCAGGCTTGCTTTCTTAAGATTCAGCCTGCTGTAATTGTCGACTGCGCTCACAGGGAAGAGCACTGCCCCAGCAAGCTTGCTCGGCATGCTCAGGGCAGCCCAACAACATGTTCCCGGCTCCCTTCCTTTGCCTGTCGGCACGTACAGCAGGCCTATTCCACCTTACTGCTGGGAGTGCCACACTGCTCAAACGCTTCTCTCCTCGTCAGTACGCACAGGCAAACGCTGCGGACATGACAAGCTTGTCTCTCGAAGCTCACAAGAAACCTCATCTCGCCCTCCTCCCCTTCGACAATTGCAACAGGCATACTCACAACTTCCTCCTTAGAATGCCAGACTGCTCTGACACCTTTCCGCATAGCCAGAGCTCACAGACCTGAGCTGCATAGCTAAGGCGGCTCTACAACAGATGTGCACTTTGCCTACCTCTTCTCGCCACACTTAGAGCAAGGATGCCCCGCTGGAAGTGGCGCCAGGAGAGGAAGGCCACTTGTGAACGTGCTGTGCGGTGGCCTTAGGGATGAAGATGAATCTTGCTTGGGAAGAGCTCTTGCCTGTGAGCCTTGGCTGTATCTGAGTCTTCTGGCATTCTTAGGAGGAAGCTTTGAGTTGGCCTGTTCTGCTTATCGATGGAGGAGGATGGCGAGAGAGGGACTTTTTGCGAGGCTGCCGGAAGCAAATTTGGTGTGACTAGAACTCTTGCCTGTGAGTGCTGAGAAGTGGGAGAGGCATGTGATACCTTTACCTCTCCCAGGAGTGAGGTGGGAAGAGTCCAGCTGTAAGTGTCCACAGGGAAGGAAAGCGAGCCCTGGGTTTTTTTGTGAGGCTGCCCGAGGCAAGCCTGTAGCGCCCAGAGTTCTCCCTCTGAATCCACTTCTGCCACGACGGGTGTCGGAGCCGGCCGGCATTCTCAGGAGTAAGGCTTGTGAGTAGCCGTGGTGTAAAGGGCCAAAAGGCGCGCACCTAGGAAGAGAGCAAGGGAATATATTGTGGGCTGCCAAAGGGAAGCTTGGCATGCCCAGCAGCCCTTGCTCGTTGGACAGGCATTTGAGCAATGTGGCATTGCTAAGAGGAAGGTGGGAGCCGACGTGCTTTTAATGTCGACAGGAAAGGAAGGCAAGCAGTTATCCTGCTGTGGGACTGCCTTAGGCATGCAGGGCAAGCTTGGCTGTGACTAACTCCTGCCTCTGAGCCCTGACTGTCAGTGGTGGCGCTTGAGCTGTGTGGCACGCCTAGGCGTTCAGGAGGACTAGCCCTGCTGTAAGTGTTGACCGGCGAGGAAGGCAGCTGTGAATGCGTTGCGGGGCTGCCCTAAGCATGAAAAGGAAGCTTGGTTGGATAGCTTTCCTGCCTGTGCCCCCTGCCGACTACTATGCTTACTCCTAAGAAAGCTCGTAAGAGTCGACCGGCAAAGAAGGCGAGCCGTGAATGTGTTGTCGGGCTGCCCTAAGCATGCAGAGCAATCCTGGGGCGGGGGGGGGGGGGGGGGAGTCCATCACTCTTGCCTGTGAGACCTGTCGACAATTACACCAGGCTTACGCTTTAGAAAGCTCACGGGCAAGAGCGCTGGGCACGACAAGCTTGTCTCTGGGAGCACAGCAAAATGAGCCCGTCTCGCCATCCTCCTCCCATCAACAATTACACCAGGCGTACTCACAGCTTCTGCCTAAGAATGCCAGACTGCTCAGACGACTGTCCGAACATCCAGCGCTCACAGGCAAAAGAGTTGCCCCAGCAAGCTTGCACTGCATGCTTAGGGCAGCTCCAC
Source organism: Dromaius novaehollandiae (assembly GCF_036370855.1). Lineage (NCBI taxonomy): Eukaryota > Metazoa > Chordata > Aves > Casuariiformes > Dromaiidae > Dromaius > Dromaius novaehollandiae. Next base: position 2,849,421 of record NC_088103.1, on the reverse strand, counting down.
AACACCTTCACGACTTGCCTTCTTCGCCTGCTGACAGTTACAGCGCGCCAATTCCAACCTACTGCTAGGAGTGGCACACTGCTCAAATGCCTTTCTCCCCTGTCATTACTCACAGGCAAGCGTTCTTGGCACAACAAGCTTGTCTCTGGAAGTCACATTTCGCCATCCTCCCCATCAACAATTACACCATGCTTACTCTTAACAGGGCTCGGCTGCTCAGAGGCTTCTCCGGAGAGCCGGCACTCATAGGCAAGAGATCTGGGCAGGAGACGCTTGTCTCTGGCAGGGCCACAAAACGAGCCGGGCTCACCAGCCTCCCTTGTCGACAGTTACACCAGGCGTACTCACAGCTTCTTCCTAAGCCCGACAGACTGCTCCGACGGCTGTCCGAACAGCCAGCGTTCACAGGCTTGAGCTGCATATCTAAGGCAGCTCTACAACAGGTTCGCAGCTTGCCCGCCTCTTCCCTCCACACTTCGAGCGAGCAAGCCCCTCTGTTTTGCCAGGCGAGGATGGCCACTCAGGAACATACCGTGCAGTGGCCTCAGGGATGAAGGTTCTTGTCTGTGAGCCCTGGCTGCTCGGACGCGCCACTGACTATTCTGGCATTCATTGGAGGAAGCGCTGCGTATGCCTGGTGTGATCGGCGACAGAAGTGTACGGTGAGCTGCGCATATCTTGTGCGGCTGCCAGAAGCTCTTTTCCAACTTGTGTCCAGAATTCTTGCCTGTGAGGACTGACAGAGGAGAGAGAGGCGTTTGCGCAATGTGGCACTCCTCGGAGTAAGGCGTGAGTAGGCATCCTTGAAGTGTGGCCAGGAGAGGAAGGCAACTGTGAAGGTGTAGTGGGCCTGCTGTGGCTTAGCAGGTCTTGTGTGGTGGGGACGAGCTCTTGCTTTTGAGCCCTGCTTGCTCACAAAGGCATCTGAGCATTTTGGCATTCTTAGGACTAAGTTGGGAGTAGCCAGGGGGTAAAGGCCAAAAGGCCCTCACCTAGAAAGAGAGCAGGGAATATGCTGTGGGCTGCCCGAGGCAAGCTTGGCATGCCCAGAGCTCTTGCCTAGCGGCCCTTGCTGTTCGGACAGGCGTCTGAGCAGCTGGGCATTCTTAGGGGGAAGCTGTGAGTACGCCTGCTGTAACTGTTGATGGGGGAGGAAGGCGAGATGGGTACCTCTTGTGGGGCTGCCCAAGGCTAGTTTCGCACACCCGCGCTCTTGCCTAGCAGCCCTTGCTCGTTGGACAGGCATTTGAGCAATGTGGCATTGCTAAGAGGAAGGTGGGAGTAGCGGTGCTATTAATGTCGACAGGAAAGGAAGGCAAGCCGTTATCCTGTTGTGGGACTGCCTTAGGCATGCAGGGCAAGCTTGGCTGGGACTAGCTCCTGCCTGTGAGCCCTGTCAGTGGAGGCGTTAGAGCAGTGTGGCACTCCTAGGCGTTCGGAGGGAATAGCCCTGCTGTAAGTGTCAACCGGCGAGGAAGGCAGCTGTGAAAGTGCTGTGGGGCTGCCCTACACATGCAGGTCAAGCTTGCTTGGCAACAGCTCTTGCCTGTCAGCGTGGGCTGTTCAGACAGGCAGCTGAGCAGGCGGGCAGTCTTAGGAGGCAGCTGTGAGTGGACGTGGTGTAAGTGAGGCACGGGAGGCAATGTCATGGGGCTGCCCTAGCCTGACTCTGATTAACTCTAGATGGTGGCAGTCCAAGATTCCTTAATATTGAACTCCTTTGGAAGGAGTCCTGCTTTGCGAATTTCACTGGGTAGGAGCCCTTTCTCACCTGCCCGAGTTGTTGCAACTGGTCCGGATTGTGTCCATTTGGCTTGGATACAATGGACCGCCAAAGAAACATTAGTTTGAGCTCCTCCTGATGCAACTAAGGAAGCTGATGAGCTTTCCTTCTTTGCGCTCCCACTGAGGTAGAAATCTGAGAGGAGCACCGTTGATTGCTTCCAAGAGGTAACAGAGATGATCGTAATGGCTTTGCTTTGTCTAATCTGGACACATCTCTGTTTGTGGCACTTACTTATTCACTAATGCCTCAGCATCGATGCTATTTAGAACTCCTAATCCTGGCCCTGTAACATCACTGACATCCTTTCTTTCTCGCCATTTGGCGCTTCAGGTCTGCTTGCGTAACCATTCCAGCCATGTGGTGTAAGCTATATTTAAAAATGGCAGACAGGATGGTTTAATCATAGACATGTTCTCTTGCCTGAGTAACGCTACAAGTTTTAGAGACCACAAAGGGTTCAACAGTAACTTTTGTGTTCCGGTTGATTTAACTGCGTGGGAGCTCTGCGGAGATGGTCGGGCTGTTCCTGCAGTGGCCGCAGGGAAAGTTAAAACGGAGAGCATTGGGGAAGTGGTTAAAGCAGGAGAGAGTGCTGAAAGCCCGCTCCTGAGAGTGCAGGGTAGAACTAATGGAGTAGACTTACAAGTTACACTCCCATTACAAGAGCATTCGTTAGAACACATCACCGGGGCCTGCCGGGACCCGGGCAATGGAAGGCGGAAGTTCTCAGTGCAATCGTCTGTCCGGCACCACGCGAGAGTCACTACAATTTGTAGTTAGTGACACACTGGACTTAGTTTGGGTAACGTCTTGGTCCCATTTCTATCCGTATGGGATGCTCCTCCAGGGCTTTTGCCTCACCTTCAACGTGGCAGGCCAGTACTGCAACATGCTGTCAACTCTGTGGATGCGCTATTTGATACAAGTAGGAACAAGAGCGTTCCTCATTTGCTTCCCAAATTGCTTCTCCTCGATTTTGGCTACAACACATTTTAACCCCAGGTTGGTTTTTTGCTAGGGCGGTTAAACAATACTCCAGTGCAAGCACAAAGGTCACGACAACAACTAACAACACAAGCAAGTGTTACACGCCACACTTTGTAACATTTAATGTCCCAGATGGCTTAGGCTCATGTGGTGCTTCCAAGAGCTTCCGGTCCACTCAGCCGCTTTACATCTGACTGATTGGAGCCAGTTTTCTTTACCTGGAAGTTTAACAGTGAAATAAGAACTCCACAGTACAGTGTAGGGGCCTCCCGCGATTTGGTTGCACTTCGGACTTTCAGGTGACTATCTGTACCAACCCCTTATGTCCAGGCTGGATAGCGTGTGCTTGCACGCCACCTGGTACTGAGTGGGCCCACTGAGCTTTTCCCCTACCTTTTATAAGTGTAATTCGCTCATCTCCACCCAAGCGGTTGCTTTTAGCCTGAGTTGCCCACTGTGGCTAAAGGTCTCCCCAAAAGAATTTCCACTGGCAATAGTCCTAGAGGCTGTCACGGAGGATTCTGAACCTCCCGTAGCGCTAAGTTTAGGGCTGCTGGTAAAAATGACCTCACTAGCTCAGCAAGCAGCCAGTGGCCTGCCACTTGCCAATCAGGCACTGAGGCAGAAGTGAGCTCAGAAGCACAGGCAGGACTCATGGAGCTCTGAGTGCCTCATCAGGCCCTGAGGTGAAAGGGCCCTCACAAGCACACCAAGCAGCCATTGGCCTCCCACGGGCCTTTCAGGCACTGAGGCTGCTGTGACCTCACAAGCACAGGCAGCAGCCATTAGCCTCCCACTTCCCGATGAGGTGCTGACGCTGCTGTCAACTCAGAAGCACAGTAAACAGTCAGGGGCCTGCCACTGCCCTCAAGGGCATGGAGGCTTCTCTGACCTCAGAAGCCCAGCAAGCAGCTATGGGACTGCCACTGCCCTATAGGGCACTGAGGCTTCTCTGACCTCACAAGCCCACCCAGCAGTCATTTGCCTTCAACTAGCCTATCAGGCACTGAGGCTTCTGTAACCTCACAAGCACAGTCAGCAGCCAGGGGCCTGCCACTGGCCTGTGAAGCACTGAGGCTGCTGTCACCTCACAAGCCCAGGCAGCAGCTATTGGCCTGCCACAGGCCTATGAGGCACGGAGGCTGCTGTGACCTCACAAGCACAGTCAGCAGCCAGGGGCCTGCTGCTGGCCTGTCAGGCTCTAGGAGTGTTGTCACCTGACAAGCACAGCCAGCAGCAATGGGCCTGCCACTGGCCTATGAGGCACTGAGGCTGCTGTGACCTCACAAGCACACCAAGCAGCCATTGGCCTCCCACGGGCCTATGAGGCACTGAGGCTGCTGTGACCTCACAAGCACACCAAGCAGCCATTGGCCTCCCACGGGCCTATCAGGCAATAGGACTGCTGTGACCTGACAAGCACAGCCAGCAGCTATGGGCCTGCAACTGGCTTATAGGGAATGGAGGCTGCTGTTACCTCACAAACACACCAAGCAGCCATTGGCCTGCCACTGGCCTGTGAGGCACTGAGGCTGCTGTGACCTCACAGGCACAGCCAGCAGCCAGGGGCCTGCCATTGCCCTATAAGCTACAGAGACAAATGTGACCTCAAAAGGCAGCCAGCAGACAGAGGCCTGCCACGGGCCTATCAGGAAATAGGACTGCTGTGACCTCACAAGCACAGCCAGCAGCTATGGGCCTCCACTGGCGTCTGAGGCACGGAGGCTGCTGTGACCTCACAAGCACAGTCAGCAGCCAGGGGCCTGCCACAGGCCTATGAGGCATGGAGGCTGCTGTGACCTCACGAGCGCAGGCAGCAGCCAGGGCCCTGCTGCTGGCCTGTCAGGCTCTAGGAGTGTTGTCACCTCACAAGCACACCAAGCAGCCATTGGCCTCCCACGGGCCTATCAGGCACTGAGGCTGCTGTGACCTCACAAGCACAGCCAGCAGCCAAGGGCCTGCCACAGGCCTATCAGGCAATAGGACTGCTGTGACCTCACAAGCACAGCCAGCAGCTATGGGCCTGCCACTGGCCTATAGGAAAAGGAGGCTGCTGTGACCTGACAAGCACAGCCAGCAGCTATGGGCCTGCCACTGGCCTATGAGGCACGGAGGCTGCTGTGACCTCACAAGCACAGTCAGCAGCCAGGGGCCTGCTGCTGGCCTATCAGGCTCTAGGAGTGTTGTCACCTGACAAGCACAGCCAGCAGCTATGGGCCTGCCACTGGCCTATAGGGAACAGAGGCTGATGTGACCTCACAAGCACAGACAGCAGCCATTGGCCTGCCACTGTCCAAACAGGAACGCAGGCTCCTCTGATCTCACCAGCACACCAAGCAGCCATTGGCTTCCCTCTGGCCTACAGGAAAAGGAGGCTGATGTGACCTCAGAAGCACAGTGAGTAGCCAGGGGCCTCCCACTGCCCTATAAGGTACAGAGACAAATGTGACCTCAAAAGGCAGCCAGCAGACAGAGGCCTGCCACGGGCCTATCAGGAAATAGGACTGCTGTGACCTTGCAAGCACAGCCAGCAGCAATGGGCCTTCCACTGGCCTATGAGGCACTGAGGCTGCTGTGACCTCACAAGCACACCAAGCAGCCATTGGCCTCCCACGGGCCTATGAAGCACTGAGGCTGCTGTGACCTCACAAGCACAGCCAGCAGCCAAGGGCCTACCACAGGCCTATCAGGCAATAGGACTGCTGTGACCTGACAAGCACAGCCAGCAGCTATGGGCCTGCAACTGGCTTATAGGGAATGGAGGCTGCTGTTACCTCACAAACACACCAAGCAGCCATTGGCCTGCCACTGGCCTGTGAGGCACTGAGGCTGCTTTGACCTCACAGGCACAGCCAGCAGCCAAGGGCCTGAAACTAGCCTATAGAGCACTGAGGCTGCTGTGACCTCACGAGCCCAGGCAGCAGCCATTGGCCTGCCGCTGGCCTATGAGGCACTGAGGCTGCTGTGACTTCACAAGCACAGCAAGTAGCCAGAGGCCTGCCATTGCCCTATAAGCTACAGAGACAAATGTGACCTCAAAAGGCAGCTAGCAGACAGAGGCCTGCCACGCGCCTATCAGGAAATAGGACTGCTGTGACCTCACAAGCACAGCCAGCAGCTATGGGCCTCCACTGACGTCTGAGGCACGGAGGCTGCTGTGACCTCACAAGCACAGTCAGCAGCCAGGGGCCTGCTGCTGGCCTATCAGGCTGTAGGAGTGTTGTTACCTAGCAAGCACAGCCAGCAGCTATGGGCCTGCCACTGTCCTATAGGGAACAGAGGCTGATGTGACCTCACAAGCACACCAAGCAGCCATTGGCCTCCCTCTGGCCTACAGGAAAAGGAGGCTGCTGTGACCTCACAAGCACAGCGAGAAGCCAGGGGCCTCCCACTGCCCTATAAGGTACAGAGACAAATGTGACCTCAAAAGGCAGCCAGCAGACAGAGGCCTGCCACAGGCCTATCAGGAAATAGGACTGCTGTGACCTCACAAGAACAAACAGCAGCTACAGGCCTTCCACTGGCCTATGAGGCACGGAGGCTGCTGTGACCTCACAAGCACACCAAGCAGCCATTGGCCTCCCACGGGCCTATGAGGCACTGAGGCTGCTTTGACCTCACAGGCACAGCCAGCAGCCAAGGGCCTGAAACTAGCCTATAGAGCACTGAGGCTGCTGTGACATCACAAGCACAGTCAGCAGCCAGGGGCCTGCTGCTGGCCTGTCAGGCTCTAGGAGTGTTGTCACCTCACAAGCACACCAAGCAGCCAGTGGCCTCCCACGGGCCTATCAGGCACTGATGCTGCTGTGACCTCACAAGCACAGCCAGAAGCCAAGGGCCTGCCACAGGCCTATCAGGCAATAGGACTGCTGTGACCTGACAAGCACAGCCAGCAGCTATGGGCCTGCCACTGGCCTACAGCAAAAGGAGCCTGAGGTTACCTCACAAGCACAGCGAGTAGCCAGGGGCTTCCCACTGCCCTATAAGGTACAGAGACAAATGTGACCTCAAAAGGCAGCCAGCAGACAGAGGTCTGCCACAGGCCTATCAGGAAATAGGACTGCTGTGACCTTACAAGAACAAACAGCAGCTATGGGCCTCCACTGGCCTCAAGGGCATGGACGCTGCTGTGACCTCACAAGCACAGCCAGCAGCCAGGGGCCTGCTGCTGGCCTGTCAGGCTCTAGGAGTGTTGTCACCTGACAAACACAGCCAGCAGCAATGGGCCTGCCACTGGCCTATGAGGCACTGAGGCTGCTGTGACCTGACAAGCACACCAAGCAGCCATTGGCCTCCCACGGGCCTATCAGGCACTGAGGCTGCTGTGACCTCACAAGCACAGCCAGCAGCCAAGGGCCTGCCACAGGCCTATCAGGCAATAGGACTGCTGTGACCTGACAAGCACAGCCAGCAGCTATGGGCCTGCCACTGGCTTATAGGGAACGGAGGCTGCTGTGACCTCACAGGCAAACCAAGCAGCCATTGGCCTGCCACTGGCCTATGAGGCACTGAGGCTGCTTGGACCTCACAGGCACAGCCAGCAGCCAAGGGCCTGAATCTAGCCTATAGAGCACTGAGGCTGCTGTGACCTCACAAGCACAGCCAGCAGCTATGGGCCTGCCACTGGCCTATAGGAAATGGAGGCTGCTGTGACCTCACAAGCACACCCAGCAGCTATGGGCCTGCCACTGGCCTATGAGGCACTGAGGCTGCTGTGACCTCACAAGCACAGTCAGCAGCCAGGGGCCTGCTGCTGGCCTATCAGGCTCTAGGAGTGTTGTCACCTGACAAGCACAGCCAGCAGCTATGGGCCTGCCACTGGCCTATAGGGAGCAGAGGCTGATGTGACCTCACAAGCACAGACAGCAGCCATTGGCCTGCCACTGTCCAAACAGGAACGCAGGCTCCTCTGACCTCACCAGCACACCAAGCAGCCATTGGCTTCCCTCTGGCCTACAGGAAAAGGAGGCTGATGTGACCTCAGAAGCACAGTGAGTAGCCAGGGTCCTCCCACTGCCCTATAAGGTACAGAGACAAATGTGACCTCAAAAGGCAGCCAGCAGACAGAGGCCTGCCACGGGCCTATCAGGAAATAGGACTGCTGTGACCTTACAAGCACAGCCAGCAGCTACGGGCCTTCCACTGGCCTATGAGGCATGGAGGCTGCTGTGACCTCACAAGCACAGTCAGCAGCCAGGGGCCTGCTGCTGGCCTGTCAGGCTCTAGGAGTGTTGTCACCTGACAAGCACAGCCAGCAGCCATTGGCCTCCCACGGGCCTATGAGGCACGGAGGCTGCTGTGACCTCACAAGCACAGCCAGCAGCCAAGGGCCTACCACAGGCCTATCAGGCAATAGGACTGCTGTGACCTGACAAGCACAGCCAGCAGCTATGGGCCTGCAACTGGCTTATAGGGAATGGAGGCTGCTGTTACCTCACAAACACACCAAGCAGCCATTGGCCTGCCACTGGCCTGTGAGGCACTGAGGCTGCTTTGACCTCACAGGCACAGCCAGCAGCCAAGGGCCTGAAACTAGCCTATAGAGCACTGAGGCTGCTGTGACCTCACGAGCCCAGGCAGCAGCCATTGGCCTGCCGCTGGCCTATGAGTCACTGAGGCTGCTGTGACTTCACAAGCACAGCAAGTAGCCAGAGGCCTGCCATTGCCCTATAAGCTACAGAGACAAATGTGACCTCAAAAGGCAGCCAGCAGACAGAGGCCTGCCACGCGCCTATCAGGAAATAGGACTGCTGTGACCTCACAAGCACAGCCAGCAGCTATGGGCCTCCACTGGCGTCTGAGGCACGGAGGCTGCTGTGACCTCACAAGCACAGTCAGCAGCCAGGGGCCTGCTGCTGGCCTATCAGGCTGTAGGAGTGTTGTTACCTAGCAAGCACAGCCAGCAGCTATGGGCCTGCCACTGGCCTATAGGGAACAGAGGCTGATGTGACCTCACAAGCACAGTCAGCAACCATTGGCCTGCCACTCTCCAAACAGGCACTGAGGCTGCTTTGACCTCACCAGCACACCAAGCAGCCATTGGCCTCCCTCTGGCCTACAGGAAAAGGAGGCTTCTGTAACCTCACAAGCACAGCCAGCAGCCAGGGGCCTGCCACTGGCCTGTGAAGCACTGAGGCTGCTGTCACCTCACGAGCCCAGGCAGCAGCTATTGGCCTGCCACAGGCCTATGAGGCACGGAGGCTGCTGTGACCTCACAAGCACAGTCAGCAGCCAGGGGCCTGCTGCTGGCCTGTCAGGCTCTAGGAGTGTTGTCACCTCACAAGCACACCAAGCAGCCAGTGGCCTCCCACGGGCCTATCAGGCACTGAGGCTGCTGTGAGCTCACAAGCACAGCCAGCAGCCAACGGCCTGCCACAGGCCTATCAGGCAATAGGACTGCTGTGACCTCACAAGCACAGCCAGCAGCTATGGGCCTGCCACTGGCCTATAGGAAAAGGAGGCTGCTGTGACCTCACAAGCACAGTCAGCAGCCAGGGGCCTGCTGCTGGCCTGTCAGGCTCTAGGAGTGTTGTCACCAGACAAGCACAGCCAGCAGCTATGGGCCTGCCACTGGCCTATAGGGAGCAGAGGCTGATGTGACCTCACAAGCACAGACAGCAGCCATTGGCCTGCCACTGTCCAAACAGGAACGCAGGCTCCTCTGACCTCACCAGCACACCAAGCAGCCATTGGCTTCCCTCTGGCCTACAGGAAAAGGAGGCTGATGTGACCTCAGAAGCACAGTGAGTAGCCAGGGTCCTCCCACTGCCCTATAAGGTACAGAGACAAATGTGACCTCAAAAGGCAGCCAGCAGACAGAGGCCTGCCACGGGCCTATCAGGAAATAGGACTGCTGTGACCTTACAAGCACAGCCAGCAGCTACGGGCCTTCCACTGGCCTATGATGCACTGAGGCTGCTGTGACCTCACAAGCACACCAAGCAGCCATTGGCCTCCCACGGGCCTATCAGGCACTGAGGCTGCTGTGACCTCACAAGCACAGCCAGCAGCCAAGGGCCTGCCACTAGCCTATCAGGCAATAGGACTGCTGTGACCTGACAAGCACAGCCAGTAGCTATGGGCCTGCCACTGGCTTATAGGGAACGGAGGCTCCTCTGACCTCACAAGCACAGCGAGGAGCCAGGGGCCTCCCACTGCCCTATAAGGTACAGAGACAAATGTGACCTCAAAAGGCAGCCATCAGCCATTGGCCTGCCACTGGCCTATTGAGCACTGAGGCTGCTGTGACCTCACAAGCACAGCGAGGAGCCAGAGGCCTGCCATTGCCCTATAAGCTACAGAGAGCAATGTGACCTCAAAAGGCAGCCAGCAGACAGAGGCCTGCCACGGGCCTATCAGGAAATAGGACTGCTGTGACCTTACAAGCACAGCCAGCAGCTACGGGCCTTCCACTGGCCTATGAGGCATGGAGGCTGCTGTGACCTCACAAGCACAGTCAGCAGCCAGGGGCCTGCTGCTGGCCTGTCAGGCTCTAGGAGTGTTGTCACCTGACAAGCACAGCCAGCAGCAATGGGCCTGCCACTGGCCTATGAGGCACGGAGGCTGCTGTGACCTCACAAGCACACCAAGCAGCCATTGGCCTCCCACGGGCCTATGAGGCACTGAGGCTGCTTTGACCTCACAAGCACAGCCAGCAGCCAAGGGCCTACCACAGGCCTATCAGGCAATAGGACTGCTGTGACCTGACAAGCACAGCCAGCAGCTATGGGCCTGCAACTGGCTTATAGGGAATGGAGGCTGCTGTTACCTCACAAACACACCAAGCAGCCATTGGCCTGCCACTGGCCTGTGAGGCACTGAGGCTGCTTTGACCTCACAGGCACAGCCAGCAGCCAAGGGCCTGAAACTAGCCTATAGAGCACTGAGGCTGCTGTGACCTCACGAGCCCAGGCAGCAGCCATTGGCCTGCCGCTGGCCTATGAGGCACTGAGGCTGCTGTGACTTCACAAGCACAGCAAGTAGCCAGAGGCCTGCCATTGCCCTATAAGCTACAGAGACAAATGTGACCTCAAAAGGCAGCCAGCAGACAGAGGCCTGCCACGCGCCTATCAGGAAATAGGACTGCTGTGACCTCACAAGCACAGCCAGCAGCTATGGGCCTCCACTGGCGTCTGAGGCACGGAGGCTGCTGTGACCTCACAAGCACAGTCAGCAGCCAGGGGCCTGCTGCTGGCCTATCAGGCTGTAGGAGTGTTGTTACCTAGCAAGCACAGCCAGCAGCTATGGGCCTGCCACTGGCCTATAGGGAACAGAGGCTGATGTGACCTCACAAGCACAGTCAGCAACCATTGGCCTGCCACTCTCCAAACAGGCACTGAGGCTGCTTTGACCTCACCAGCACACCAAGCAGCCATTGGCCTCCCTCTGGCCTACAGGAAAAGGAGGCTTCTGTAACCTCACAAGCACAGCCAGCAGCCAGGGGCCTGCCACTGGCCTGTGAAGCACTGAGGCTGCTGTCACCTCACGAGCCCAGGCAGCAGCTATTGGCCTGCCACAGGCCTATGAGGCACGGAGGCTGCTGTGACCTCACAAGCACAGTCAGCAGCCAGGGGCCTGCTGCTGGCCTGTCAGGCTCTAGGAGTGTTGTCACCTCACAAGCACACCAAGCAGCCAGTGGCCTCCCACGGGCCTATCAGGCACTGAGGCTGCTGTGAGCTCACAAGCACAGCCAGCAGCCAACGGCCTGCCACAGGCCTATCAGGCAATAGGACTGCTGTGACCTCACAAGCACAGCCAGCAGCTATGGGCCTGCCACTGGCCTATAGGAAAAGGAGGCTGCTGTGACCTCACAAGCACAGTCAGCAGCCAGGGGCCTGCTGCTGGCCTGTCAGGCTCTAGGAGTGTTGTCACCAGACAAGCACAGCCAGCAGCTATGGGCCTGCCACTGGCCTATAGGGAGCAGAGGCTGATGTGACCTCACAAGCACAGACAGCAGCCATTGGCCTGCCACTGTCCAAACAGGAACGCAGGCTCCTCTGACCTCACCAGCACACCAAGCAGCCATTGGCTTCCCTCTGGCCTACAGGAAAAGGAGGCTGATGTGACCTCAGAAGCACAGTGAGTAGCCAGGGTCCTCCCACTGCCCTATAAGGTACAGAGACAAATGTGACCTCAAAAGGCAGCCAGCAGACAGAGGCCTGCCACGGGCCTATCAGGAAATAGGACTGCTGTGACCTTACAAGCACAGCCAGCAGCTACGGGCCTTCCACTGGCCTATGATGCACTGAGGCTGCTGTGACCTCACAAGCACACCAAGCAGCCATTGGCCTCCCACGGGCCTATCAGGCACTGAGGCTGCTGTGACCTCACAAGCACAGCCAGCAGCCAAGGGCCTGCCACTAGCCTATCAGGCAATAGGACTGCTGTGACCTGACAAGCACAGCCAGTAGCTATGGGCCTGCCACTGGCTTATAGGGAACGGAGGCTCCTCTGACCTCACAAGCACAGCGAGGAGCCAGGGGCCTCCCACTGCCCTATAAGGTACAGAGACAAATGTGACCTCAAAAGGCAGCCATCAGCCATTGGCCTGCCACTGGCCTATTGAGCACTGAGGCTGCTGTGACCTCACAAGCACAGCGAGGAGCCAGAGGCCTGCCATTGCCCTATAAGCTACAGAGAGAAATGTGACCTCAAAAGGCAGCCAGCAGACAGAGGCCTGCCACGGGCCTATCAGGAAATAGGACTGCTGTGACCTTACAAGCACAGCCAGCAGCTACGGGCCTTCCACTGGCCTATGAGGCATGGAGGCTGCTGTGACCTCACAAGCACAGTCAGCAGCCAGGGGCCTGCTGCTGGCCTGTCAGGCTCTAGGAGTGTTGTCACCTGACAAGCACAGCCAGCAGCAATGGGCCTGCCACTGGCCTATGAGGCACGGAGGCTGCTGTGACCTCACAAGCACACCAAGCAGCCATTGGCCTCCCACGGGCCTATGAGGCACTGAGGCTGCTTTGACCTCACAAGCACAGCCAGCAGCCAAGGGCCTACCACAGGCCTATCAGGCAATAGGACTGCTGTGACCTGACAAGCACAGCCAGCAGCTATGGGCCTGCAACTGGCTTATAGGGAATGGAGGCTGCTGTTACCTCACAAACACACCAAGCAGCCATTGGCCTGCCACTGGCCTGTGAGGCACTGAGGCTGCTTTGACCTCACAGGCACAGCCAGCAGCCAAGGGCCTGAAACTAGCCTATAGAGCACTGAGGCTGCTGTGACCTCACCAGCACACCAAGCAGCCATTGGCCTGCCGCTGGCCTATGAGGCACTGAGGCTGCTGTGACTTCACAAGCACAGCAAGTAGCCAGAGGCCTGCCATTGCCCTATAAGCTACAGAGACAAATGTGACCTCAAAAGGCAGCCAGCAGACAGAGGCCTGCCACGCGCCTATCAGGAAATAGGACTGCTGTGACCTCACAAGCACAGCCAGCAGCTATGGGCCTCCACTGGCGTCTGAGGCACGGAGGCTGCTGTGACCTCACAAGCACAGTCAGCAGCCAGGGGCCTGCTGCTGGCCTATCAGGCTGTAGGAGTGTTGTTACCTAGCAAGCACAGCCAGCAGCTATGGGCCTGCCACTGGCCTATAGGGAACAGAGGCTGATGTGACCTCACAAGCACAGTCAGCAACCATTGGCCTGCCACTCTCCAAACAGGCACTGAGGCTGCTTTGACCTCACCAGCACACCAAGCAGCCATTGGCCTCCCTCTGGCCTACAGGAAAAGGAGGCTTCTGTAACCTCACAAGCACAGCCAGCAGCCAGGGGCCTGCCACTGGCCTGTGAAGCACTGAGGCTGCTGTCACCTCACGAGCCCAGGCAGCAGCTATTGGCCTGCCACAGGCCTATGAGGCACGGAGGCTGCTGTGACCTCACAAGCACAGTCAGCAGCCAGGGGCCTGCTGCTGGCCTGTCAGGCTCTAGGAGTGTTGTCACCTCACAAGCACACCAAGCAGCCAGTGGCCTCCCACGGGCCTATCAGGCACTGAGGCTGCTGTGAGCTCACAAGCACAGCCAGCAGCCAACGGCCTGCCACAGGCCTATCAGGCAATAGGACTGCTGTGACCTCACAAGCACAGCCAGCAGCTATGGGCCTGCCACTGGCCTATAGGAAAAGGAGGCTGCTGTGACCTCACAAGCACAGTCAGCAGCCAGGGGCCTGCTGCTGGCCTGTCAGGCTCTAGGAGTGTTGTCACCAGACAAGCACAGCCAGCAGCTATGGGCCTGCCACTGGCCTATAGGGAGCAGAGGCTGCTGTGACCTCACAAGCACAGCCAGCAGCCAACGGCCTGCCACAGGCCTATCAGGCAATAGGACTGCTGTGACCTCACAAGCACAGCCAGCAGCTATGGGCCTGCCACTGGCCTATAGGAAAAGGAGGCTGCTGTGACCTCACAAGCACAGTCAGCAGCCAGGGGCCTGCTGCTGGCCTATCAGGCTCTAGGAGTGTTGTCACCTGACAAGCACAGCCAGCAGCTATGGGCCTGTCACTGGCCTATAGGGAACAGAGGCTGATGTGACCTCACAAGCACAGACAGCAGCCATTGGCCTGCCACTGTCCAAACAGGAACGCAGGCTCCTCTGACCTCACCAGCACACCAAGCAGCCATTGGCTTCCCTCTGGCCTACAGGAAAAGGAGGCTGATGTGACCTCACAAGCACAGCGAGTAGCCAGGGGCCTCCCACTGCCCTATAAGGTACAGAGACAAATGTGACCTCAAAAGGCAGCCAGCAGACAGAGGCCTGCCACGGGCCTATCAGGAAATAGGACTGCTGTGACCTTGCAAGCACAGCCAGCAGCAATGGGCCTTCCACTGGCCTATGAGGCACGGAGGCTGCTGTGACCTCACAAGCACACCAAGCAGCCATTGGCCTCCCACGGGCCTATGAGGCACTGAGGCTGCTGTGACCTCACAAGCACAGCCAGCAGCCAAGGGCCTGCCACAGGCCTATCAGGCAATAGGACTGCTGTGACCTGACAAGCACAGCCAGCAGCTATGGGCCTGCAACTGGCTTATAGGGAATGGAGGCTGCTGTTACCTCACAAACACACCAAGCAGCCATTGGCCTGCCACTGGCCTGTGAGGCACTGAGGCGGCTTTGACCTCACAGGCACAGCCAGCAGCCAAGGGCCTGAAACTAGCCTATAGAGCACTGAGGCTGCTGTGACTTCACAAGCACAGCAAGTAGCCAGAGGCCTGCCATTGCCCTATAAGCTACAGAGACAAATGTGACCTCAAAAGGCAGCTAGCAGACAGAGGCCTGCCACGCGCCTATCAGGAAATAGGACTGCTGTGACCTCACAAGCACAGCCAGCAGCTATGGGCCTCCACTGGCGTCTGAGGCACGGAGGCTGCTGTGACCTCACAAGCACAGTCAGCAGCCAGGGGCCTGCCACTCTCCAAACAGGCACTGAGGCTGCTGTGACCTCACCAGCACACCAAGCAGCCATTGGCCTCCCTCTGGCCTACAGGAAAAGGAGGCTGATGTGACTTCACAAGCACAGCGAGTAGCCAGGGGCCTCCCACTGCCCTATAAGGTACAGAGACAAATGTGACCTCAAAAGGCAGCCAGCAGACAGAGGCCTGCCACAGGCCTATCAGGAAATAGGACTGCTGTGACCTCACAAGAACAAACAGCAGCTACAGGCTTTCCACTGGCCTATGAGGCACGGAGGCTGCTGTGACCTCACAAGCACACCAAGCAGCCATTGGCCTCCCAGGGGCCTATGAGGCACTGAGGCTGCTTTGACCTCACAGGCACAGCCAGCAGCCAAGGGCCTGAAACTAGCCTATAGAGCACTGAGGCTGCTGTGACCTCACAAGCACAGCCAGCCACCAAGGGCCTGCCACTAGCCTATCAGTCAATAGTACTGCTGTGACCTGACAAGCACAGCCAGCAGCTATGGGCCTGCCACTGGCCTATAGGAAATGGAGGCTGCTGTGACCTCACAAGCACACCCAGCAGCTATGGGCCTGCCACTGGCCTATGAGGCACTGAGGCTGCTGTGACCTCACAAGCACAGTCAGCAGCCAGGGGCCTGTTGCTGGCCTGTCAGGCTCTAGGAGTGTTGTCACCTGACAAGCACAGCCAGCAGCTATGGGCCTGCCACTGGCCTATAGGGAACAGAGGCTGATGTGACCTCACAAGCACAGACAGCAGCCATTGGCCTGCCACTGTCCAAACAGGAACGCAGGCTCCTCTGACCTCACCAGCACACCAAGCAGCCATTGGCTTCCCTCTGGCCTACAGGAAAAGGAGGCTGATGTGACCTCAGAAGCACAGTGAGTAGCCAGGGGCCTCCCACTGCCCTATAAGGTACAGAGACAAATGTGACCTCAAAAGGCAGCCAGCAGACAGAGGCCTGCCACGGGCCTATCAGGAAATAGGACTGCTGTGACCTTGCAAGCACAGCCAGCAGCTACGGGCCTTCCACTGGCCTATGATGCCCTGAGGCTGCTGTGACCTCACAAGCACACCAAGCAGCCATTGGCCTCCCACGGGCCTATGAGGCACTGAGGCTGCTGTGACCTCACAAGCACAGCCAGAAGCCAAGGGCCTGCCACAGGCCTATCAGGCAATAGGACTGCTGTGACCTGACAAGCACAGCCAGCAGCTATGGGCCTGCCACTGGCCTATAGGAAAAGGAGCCTGAGGTGACCTCACAAGCACAGCGAGTAGCCAGGGGCTTCCCACTGCCCTATAAGGTACAGAGACAAATGTGACCTCAAAAGGCAGCCAGCAGACAGAGGCCTGCCACAGGCCTATCAGGAAATAGGACTGCTGTGACCTCACAAGCACAGCCAGCAGCTACGGGCCTTCCACTGGCCTATGAGGCACGGAGGCTGCTGTGACCTCACAAGCACAGTCAGCAGCCAGGGGCCTGCTGCTGGCCTGTCAGGCTCTAGGAGTGTTGTCACCTGACAAGCACAGCCAGCAGCAATGGGCCTGCCACTGTCCTATAGGGAACAGAGGCTGATGTGACCTCACAAGCACACCAAGCAGCCATTGGCCTCCCTCTGGCCTACAGGAAAAGGAGGCTGATGTGACCTCACAAGCACAGCAAGTAGCCAGGGGCCTCCCACTGCCCTATAAGGTACAGAGACAAATGTGACCTCAAAAGGCAGCCAGCAGACAGAGGCCTGCCACAGGCCTATCAGGAAATAGGACTGCTGTGACCTCACAAGAACAAACAGCAGCTACAGGCCTTCCACTGGCCTATGAGGCACGGAGGCTGCTGTGACCTCACAAGCACACCAAGCAGCCATTGGCCTCCCACGGGCCTATGAGGCACTGAGGCTGCTTTGACCTCACAAGCACAGCCAGCAGACAAGGGCCTGAAACTAGCCTATAGAGCACTGAGGCTGCTGTGACATCACAAGCACAGTCAGCAGCCAGGGGCCTGCTGCTGGCCTGTCAGGCTCTAGGAGTGTTGTCACCTCACAAGCACACCAAGCAGCCAGTGGCCTCCCACGGGCCTATCAGGCACTGAGGCTGCTGTGACCTCACAAGCACAGCCAGAAGCCAAGGGCCTGCCACAGGCCTATCAGGCAATAGGACTGCTGTGACCTCACAAGCACAGCCAGCAGCTATGGGCCTGCCACTGGCCTACAGCAAAAGGAGCCTGAGGTGACCTCACAAGCACAGCGAGTAGCCAGGGGCTTCCCACTGCCCTATAAGGTACAGAGACAAATGTAACCTCAAAAGGCAGCCAGCAGACAGAGGCCTGCCACAGGCCTATCAGGAAATAGGACTGCTGTGACCTCACAAGAACAAATAGCAGCTACGGGCCTGCCACTGGCCTATGAGGCACGGAGGCTGCTGTGACCTCACAAGCACAGGCAGCAGCCATTAGCCTCCCACTGCCCGATGAGGCGCTGACGCTGCTGTCAACTCAGAAGCACAGTAAACAGTCAGGGGCCTGCCACTGCCCTCAAGGGCATGGAGGCTGCTGTGACCTCAGAAGCCCAGCCAGCAGCTATGGGCCTGCCACTGCCCTCAAGGGCATGGAGGCTGCTGTGACCTCAGAAGCCCAGCCAGCAGCTATGGGCCTGCCACTGCCCTATAGGGCACTGAGGCTTCTCTGACCTCACAAGCCCACCCAGCAGTCATTGGCCTCGAACTGGCCTATCAGGCACTGAGGCTTCTGTAACCTCACAAGCACAGCCAGCAGCCAGGGGCCTGCCACTGGCCTGTGAAGCACTGAGGCTGCTGTGACCTCACAAGCACAGCAAGGAGCCAGAGGCCTGCCATTGCCCTGTAAGGTACAGAGACAAATGTGACCTCAAAAGGCAGCCAGCAGACAGAGGCCTGCCACGGGCCTATCAGGAAATAGGACTGCTGTGACCTTACAAGCACAGCCAGCAGCTATGGGCCTCCACTGGCCTCAAGGGCATGGACGCTGCTGTGAGCTCACAAGCACAGTCAGCAGCCAGGGGCCTGCTGCTGGCCTGTCAGGCTCTAGGAGTGTTGTCACCTGACAAACACAGCCAGCAGCAATGGGCCTGCCACTGGCCTATGAGGCACTGAGGCTGCTGTGACCTCACAAGCACAGTCAGCAGCCAAGGGCCTGAAACTAGCCTATAGAGCACTGAGGCTGCTGTGACCTCACCAGCACACCAAGCAGCCATTGGCCTGCCGCTGGCCTATGAGGCACTGAGGCTGCTGTGACTTCACAAGCACAGCAAGTAGCCAGAGGCCTGCCATTGCCCTATAAGCTACAGAGACAAATGTGACCTCAAAAGGCAGCCAGCAGACAGAGGCCTGCCACGCGCCTATCAGGAAATAGGACTGCTGTGACCTCACAAGCACAGCCAGCAGCTATGGGCCTCCACTGGCGTCTGAGGCACGGAGGCTGCTGTGACCTCACAAGCACAGTCAGCAGCCAGGGGCCTGCTGCTGGCCTATCAGGCTGTAGGAGTGTTGTTACCTAGCAAGCACAGCCAGCAGCTATGGGCCTGCCACTGTCCTATAGGGAACAGAGGCTGATGTGACCTCACAAGCACAGTCAGCAACCATTGGCCTGCCACTCTCCAAACAGGCACTGAGGCTGCTTTGACCTCACCAGCACACCAAGCAGCCATTGGCCTCCCTCTGGCCTACAGGAAAAGGAGGCTTCTGTAACCTCACAAGCACAGCCAGCAGCCAGGGGCCTGCCACTGGCCTGTGAAGCACTGAGGCTGCTGTCACCTCACGAGCCCAGGCAGCAGCTATTGGCCTGCCACAGGCCTATGAGGCACGGAGGCTGCTGTGACCTCACAAGCACAGTCAGCAGCCAGGGGCCTGCTGCTGGCCTGTCAGGCTCTAGGAGTGTTGTCACCTCACAAGCACACCAAGCAGCCAGTGGCCTGCCACTGGCCTATAGGAAAAGGAGGCTGCTGTGACCTCACAAGCACAGTCAGCAGCCAGGGGCCTGCTGCTGGCCTATCAGGCTCTAGGAGTGTTGTCACCTGACAAGCACAGCCAGCAGCTATGGGCCTGTCACTGGCCTATAGGGAACAGAGGCTGCTGTGACCTCACAAGCACACCAAGCAGCCATTGGCCTGCCACTGTCCAAACAGGAACGCAGGCTCCTCTGACCTCACCAGCACACCAAGCAGCCATTGGCTTCCCTCTGGCCTACAGGAAAAGGAGGCTGATGTGACCTCACAAGCACAGCGAGTAGCCAGGGGCCTCCCACTGCCCTATAAGGTACAGAGACAAATGTGACCTCAAAAGGCAGCCAGCAGACAGAGGCCTGCCACGGGCCTATCAGGAAATAGGACTGCTGTGACCTTGCAAGCACAGCCAGCAGCAATGGGCCTTCCACTGGCCTATGAGGCACGGAGGCTGCTGTGACCTCACAAGCACACCAAGCAGCCATTGGCCTCCCACGGGCCTATGAGGCACTGAGGCTGCTGTGACCTCACAAGCACAGGCAGCAGCCATTAGCCTCCCACTGCCCAATGAGGCGCTGACGCTGCTGTCAACTCAGAAGCACAGTAAACAGTCAGGGGCCTGCCACTGCCCTCAAGGGCATGGAGGCTGCTGTGACCTCAGAAGCCCAGCCAGCAGACACTGGCCTCGAACTGGCCTATCAGGCACTGAGGCTTCTGTAACCTCACAAGCACAGCCAGCAGCCAGGGGCCTCCCACTGGCCTATAGAGCACTGAGGCTGCTGTGACCTCACAAGCACAGCCAGCAGCCAAGGGCCTGCCACTAGCCTATCAGGCACTAGGACTGCTGTGACCTCACAAGCACAGGCAGCAGCTATGGGCCTCCACTGGCCTCAAGGGCATGGAGGCTGCTGTGACCTCACAAGCACAGGCAGCAGCTATTGGCCTGCCACAGGCCTATGAGGCACGGAGGCTGCTGTGACCTCACAAGCACAGTCAGCAGCCAGGGGCCTGCTGCTGGCCTGTCAGGCTCTAGGAGTGTTGTCACCTCACAAGCACACCAAGCAGCCAGTGGCCTCCCACGGGCCTATCAGGCACTGAGGCTGCTGTGACCTCACAAGCACAGCCAGTAGCTATGGGCCTGCCACTGGCCTATAGAGCACTGAGGCTGCTGTGACCTCACAGGCACAGCCAGCAGCCAAGGGCCTGCCACTAGCCTATCAGTCAATAGGACTGCTGTGACCTCACAAGCACAGCCAGCAGCTATGGGCCTGCCACTGGCCTATAGGAAATGGAGGCTGCTGTGACCTCACAAGCACAGCCAGCAGCTATGGGCCTGCCACTGGCCTATGAGGCACTGAGGCTGCTGTGAGCTCACAAGCACAGTCAGCAGCCAGGGGCCTGCTGCTGGCCTATCAGTCAATAGGACTGCTGTGACCTCACAAGCACAGCCAGCAGCTATGGGCCTGCCACTGGCCTATAGGAAATGGAGGCTGCTGTGACCTCACAAGCACACCCAGCAGCTATGGGCCTGCCACTGGCCTATGAGGCACTGAGGCTGCTGTGAGCTCACAAGCACAGTCAGCAGCCAGGGGCCTGCTGCTGGCCTATCAGGCTCTGGGAGTGTTGTCACCTGACAAGCACAGCCAGCAGCTATGGGCCTGCCACTGGCCTATAGGGAGCAGAGGCTGATGTGACCTCACAAGCACAGACAGCAGCCATTGGCCTGCCACTGTCCAAACAGGAACGCAGGCTCCTCTGACCTCACCAGCACACCAAGCAGCCATTGGCTTCCCTCTGGCCTACAGGAAAAGGAGGCTGATGTGACCTCAGAAGCACAGCGAGTAGCCAGGGTCCTCCCACTGCCCTATAAGGTACAGAGACAAATGTGACCTCAAAAGGCAGCCAGCAGACAGAGGCCTGCCACGGGCCTATCAGGAAATAGGACTGCTGTGACCTTACAAGCACAGCCAGCAGCCATGAGCCTGCCACTGGCCTATGAGGCACGGAGGCTGCTGTGACCTCACAAGCACACCAAGCAGCCATTGGCCTCCCACGGGCCTATGAGGCACTGAGGCTGCTGTGACCTCACAAGCACAGCCAGAAGCCAAGGGCCTGCCACAGGCCTATCAGGCAATAGGACTGCTGTGACCTGACAAGCACAGCCAGTAGCTATGGGCCTGCCACTGGCTTATAGGGAACGGAGGCTGCTGTGACCTCACAAGCACAGCGAGGAGCCAGGGGCCTCCCACTGCCCTATAAGGTACACAGACAAATGTGACCTCACAAGCACAGCCAGCAGCCAATGGCCTGCCACTGGGCTATTGAGCACTGAGGCTGCTGTGACCTCACAAGCACAGCGAGGAGCCAGAGGCCTGCCATTGCCCTATAAGCTACAGAGAGAAATGTGACCTCAAAAGGCAGCCAGCAGACAGAGGCCTGGCACGGGCCTATCAGGAAATAGGACTGCTGTGACCTTACAAGCACAGCCAGCAGCTACGGGCCTTCTACTGGCCTATGAGGCATGGAGGCTGCTGTGACCTCACAAGCACAGTCAGCAGCCAGGGTCCTGCGGCTGGCCTGTCAGGCTCCAGGAGTGTTGTCACCTGACAAGCACAGCCAGCAGCAATGGGCCTGCCACTGGCCTATGAGGCACTGAGGCTGCTGTGACCTCACAAGCACACCAAGCAGCCATTGGCCTGCCACTAGCCTATCAGGCAATAGGACTGCTGTGACCTCACAAGCACACCAAGCAGCCATTGGCCTCCCACGGGCCTATGAGGCACTGAGGCTGCTGTGACCTCACAAGCACAGCCAGCAGCCAAGGGCCTACCACAGGCCTATCAGGCAATAGGACTGCTGTGACCTGACAAGCACAGCCAGCAGCTATGGGCCTGCCACTGGCTTATAGGGAACGGAGGCTGCTGTGACCTCACAGGCAAACCAAGCAGCCATTGGCCTGCCACTGGCCTATGAGGCACTGAGGCTGCTTGGACCTCAAAGGCACAGCCAGCAGCCAAGGGCCTGAATCTAGCCTATAGAGCACTGAGGCTGCTGTGACCTCACAAGCACAGCCAGCAGCTATGGGCCTGCCACTGGCCTATAGGAAATGGAGGCTGCTGTGACCTCACAAGCACACCCAGCAGCTATGGGCCTGCCACTGGCCTATGAGGCACTGAGGCTGCTGTGACCTCACAAGCACAGTCAGCAGCCAGGGGCCTGCTGCTGGCCTGTCAGGCTCTAGGAGTGTTGTCACCTCACAAGCACACCAAGCAGCCAGTGGCCTCCCACGGGCCTATCAGGCACTGAGGCTGCTGTGACCTCACAAGCACAGCCAGTAGCTATGGGCCTGCCACTGGCCTATAGAGCACTGAGGCTGCTGTGACCTCACAGGCACAGCCAGCAGCCAAGGGCCTGCCACTAGCCTATCAGTCAATAGGACTGCTGTGACCTCACAAGCACAGCCAGCAGCTATGGGCCTGCCACTGGCCTATAGGAAATGGAGGCTGCTGTGACCTCACAAGCACAGCCAGCAGCTATGGGCCTGCCACTGGCCTATGAGGCACTGAGGCTGCTGTGAGCTCACAAGCACAGTCAGCAGCCAGGGGCCTGCTGCTGGCCTATCAGTCAATAGGACTGCTGTGACCTCACAAGCACAGCCAGCAGCTATGGGCCTGCCACTGGCCTATAGGAAATGGAGGCTGCTGTGACCTCACAAGCACACCCAGCAGCTATGGGCCTGCCACTGGCCTATGAGGCACTGAGGCTGCTGTGAGCTCACAAGCACAGTCAGCAGCCAGGGGCCTGCTGCTGGCCTATCAGGCTCTGGGAGTGTTGTCACCTGACAAGCACAGCCAGCAGCTATGGGCCTGCCACTGGCCTATAGGGAGCAGAGGCTGATGTGACCTCACAAGCACAGACAGCAGCCATTGGCCTGCCACTGTCCAAACAGGAACGCAGGCTCCTCTGACCTCACCAGCACACCAAGCAGCCATTGGCTTCCCTCTGGCCTACAGGAAAAGGAGGCTGATGTGACCTCAGAAGCACAGCGAGTAGCCAGGGTCCTCCCACTGCCCTATAAGGTACAGAGACAAATGTGACCTCAAAAGGCAGCCAGCAGACAGAGGCCTGCCACGGGCCTATCAGGAAATAGGACTGCTGTGACCTTACAAGCACAGCCAGCAGCCATGAGCCTGCCACTGGCCTATGAGGCACGGAGGCTGCTGTGACCTCACAAGCACACCAAGCAGCCATTGGCCTCCCACGGGCCTATGAGGCACTGAGGCTGCTGTGACCTCACAAGCACAGCCAGAAGCCAAGGGCCTGCCACAGGCCTATCAGGCAATAGGACTGCTGTGACCTGACAAGCACAGCCAGTAGCTATGGGCCTGCCACTGGCTTATAGGGAACGGAGGCTGCTGTGACCTCACAAGCACAGCGAGGAGCCAGGGGCCTCCCACTGCCCTATAAGGTACACAGACAAATGTGACCTCACAAGCACAGCCAGCAGCCAATGGCCTGCCACTGGGCTATTGAGCACTGAGGCTGCTGTGACCTCACAAGCACAGCGAGGAGCCAGAGGCCTGCCATTGCCCTATAAGCTACAGAGAGAAATGTGACCTCAAAAGGCAGCCAGCAGACAGAGGCCTGGCACGGGCCTATCAGGAAATAGGACTGCTGTGACCTTACAAGCACAGCCAGCAGCTACGGGCCTTCTACTGGCCTATGAGGCATGGAGGCTGCTGTGACCTCACAAGCACAGTCAGCAGCCAGGGTCCTGCGGCTGGCCTGTCAGGCTCCAGGAGTGTTGTCACCTGACAAGCACAGCCAGCAGCAATGGGCCTGCCACTGGCCTATGAGGCACTGAGGCTGCTGTGACCTCACAAGCACACCAAGCAGCCATTGGCCTGCCACTAGCCTATCAGGCAATAGGACTGCTGTGACCTCACAAGCACACCAAGCAGCCATTGGCCTCCCACGGGCCTATGAGGCACTGAGGCTGCTGTGACCTCACAAGCACAGCCAGCAGCCAAGGGCCTACCACAGGCCTATCAGGCAATAGGACTGCTGTGACCTGACAAGCACAGCCAGCAGCTATGGGCCTGCCACTGGCTTATAGGGAACGGAGGCTGCTGTGACCTCACAGGCAAACCAAGCAGCCATTGGCCTGCCACTGGCCTATGAGGCACTGAGGCTGCTTGGACCTCAAAGGCACAGCCAGCAGCCAAGGGCCTGAATCTAGCCTATAGAGCACTGAGGCTGCTGTGACCTCACAAGCACAGCCAGCAGCTATGGGCCTGCCACTGGCCTATAGGAAATGGAGGCTGCTGTGACCTCACAAGCACACCCAGCAGCTATGGGCCTGCCACTGGCCTATGAGGCACTGAGGCTGCTGTGACCTCACAAGCACAGTCAGCAGCCAGGGGCCTGCTGCTGGCCTATCAGGCTCTAGGAGTGTTGTCACCTGACAAGCACAGCCAGCAGCTATGGGCCTGCCACTGGCCTATAGGGAACAGAGGCTGATGTGACCTCACAAGCACAGACAGCAGCCATTGGCCTGCCACTGTCCAAACAGGAACGCAGGCTCCTCTGACCTCACCAGCACACCAAACAGCCATTGGCTTCCTTCTGGCCTACAGGAAAAGGAGGCTGATGTGACCTCAGAAGCACAGTGAGTAGCCAGAGGCCTGCCATTGCCCTATAAGCTACAGAGAGAAATGTGACCTCAAAAGGCAGCCAGCAGACAGAGGCCTGGCACGGGCCTTTCAGGAAATAGGACTGCCGTGACCTTACAAGCACAGCCAGCAGCTACGGGCCTTCCACTGGCCTATGAGGCACGGAGGCTGCTGTGACCTCACAAGCACAGTCAGCAGCCAGGGGCCTGCTGCTGGCCTGTCAGGCTCTAGGAGTGTTGTCACCTGACAAGCACAGCCAGCAGCAATGGGCCTGCCACTGGCCTATGAGGCACTGAGGCTGCTGTGACCTCACAAGCACACCAAGCAGCCATTGGCCACCCACGGGCCTATGAGGCACGGAGGCTGCTGTGACCTCACAAGCACAGTCAGCAGCCAGGGGCCTGCTGCTGGCCTGTCAGGCTCTAGGAGTGTTGTCACCTCACAAGCACACCAAGCAGCCAGTGGCCTCCCACGGGCCTATCAGGCACTGAGGCTGCTGTGACCTCACAAGCACAGCCAGCAGCCAAGGGCCTGCCACAGGCCTATCAGTCAATAGGACTGCTGTGACCTCACAAGCACAGCCAGCAGCTATGGGCCTGCCACTGGCCTATGAGGCACGGAGGCTGCTGTGACCTCCCAAGTACAGTCAGCAGCCAGGGGCCTGCTGCTGGCCTGTCAGGCTCTAGGAGTGTTGTCACCTGACAAGCACAGCCAGCAGCTATGGGCCTGCCACTAGCCTATCAGGAAATAGGACTGCTGTGACCTCACAAGAACAAACAGCAGCTACGGGCCTGCCACTGGCCTATGAGGCACGGAGGCTGCTGTGACCTCAAAAGCACACCAAGCAGCCATTGGCCTCCCACGGGCCTATGAGGCACTAAGGCTGCTGTGACCTCACAAGCACAGGCAGCAGCCATTAGCCTCCCACTGCCCAATGAGGCGCTGACGCTGCTGTCAACTCAGAAGCACAGTAAACAGTCAGGGGCCTGCCACTGCCCTCAAGGGCATGGAGGCTGCTGTGACCTCAGAAGCCCAGCCAGCAGCTATGGGCCTGCCACTGCCCTATAGGGCACTGAGGCTTCTCTGACCTCACAAGCCCACCCAGCAGACATTGGCCTCGAACTGGCCTATCAGGCACTGAGGCTTCTGTAACCTCACAAGCACAGCCAGCAGCCAGGGGCCTCCCACTGCCCTGTAAGGTACAGAGACAAATGTGACCTCAAAAGGCAGCCAGCAGCCATTGGCCTGCCACTGGCCTATAGAGCACTGAGGCTGCTGTGACCTCACAAGCACAGCCAGCAGCCAAGGGCCTGCCACTAGCCTATCAGGCACTAGGACTGCTGTGACCTCACAAGCACAGGCAGCAGCTATGGGCCTCCACTGGCCTCAAGGGCATGGAGGCTGCTGTGACCTCACAAGCACAGGCAGCAGCTATTGGCCTGCCACAGGCCTATGAGGCACGGAGGCTGCTGTGACCTCACAAGCACAGTCAGCAGCCAGGGGCCTGCTGCTGGCCTGTCAGGCTCTAGGAGTGTTGTCACCTCACAAGCACACCAAGCAGCCAGTGGCCTCCCACGGGCCTATCAGGCACTGAGGCTGCTGTGACCTCACAAGCACAGCCAGTAGCTATGGGCCTGCCACTGGCCTATGAGGCACGGAGGCTGCTGTGACCTCAAAAGCACACCAAGCAGCCATTGGCCTCCCACGGGCCTATGAGGCACTGAGGCTGCTGTGACCTCACAAGCACAGGCAGCAGCCATTAGCCTCCCACTGCCCAATGAGGCGCTGACGCTGCTGTCAACTCAGAAGCACAGTAAACAGTCAGGGGCCTGCCACTGCCCTCAAGGGCATGGAGGCTGCTGTGACCTCAGAAGCCCAGCCAGCAGCTATGGGCCTGCCACTGCCCTATAGGGCACTGAGGCTTCTCTGACCTCACAAGCCCACCCAGCAGACATTGGCCTCGAACTGGCCTATCAGGCACTGAGGCTTCTGTAACCTCACAAGCACAGCCAGCAGCCAGGGGCCTCCCACTGCCCTGTAAGGTACAGAGACAAATGTGACCTCAAAAGGCAGCCAGCAGCCATTGGCCTGCCACTGGCCTATAGAGCACTGAGGCTGCTGTGACCTCACAAGCACAGCCAGCAGCCAAGGGCCTGCCACTAGCCTATCAGGCACTAGGACTGCTGTGACCTCACAAGCACAGGCAGCAGCTATGGGCCTCCACTGGCCTCAAGGGCATGGAGGCTGCTGTGACCTCACAAGCACAGGCAGCAGCTATTGGCCTGCCACAGGCCTATGAGGCACGGAGGCTGCTGTGACCTCACAAGCACAGTCAGCAGCCAGGGGCCTGCTGCTGGCCTGTCAGGCTCTAGGAGTGTTGTCACCTCACAAGCACACCAAGCAGCCAGTGGCCTCCCACGGGCCTATCAGGCACTGAGGCTGCTGTGACCTCACAAGCACAGCCAGTAGCTATGGGCCTGCCACTGGCCTATAGAGCACTGAGGCTGCTGTGACCTCACAGGCACAGCCAGCAGCCAAGGGCCTGCCACTAGCCTATCAGTCAATAGGACTGCTGTGACCTCACAAGCACAGCCAGCAGCAATGGGCCTGCCACTGGCCTATAGGAAATGGAGGTTGCTGTGACCTCACAAGCACAGCCAGCAGCTATGGGCCTGCCACTGGCCTATGAGGCACTGAGGCTGCTGTGAGCTCACAAGCACAGTCAGCAGCCAGGGGCCTGCTGCTGGCCTATCAGTCAATAGGACTGCTGTGACCTCACAAGCACAGCCAGCAGCTATGGGCCTGCCACTGGCCTATAGGAAATGGAGGCTGCTGTGACCTCACAAGCACACCCAGCAGCTATGGGCCTGCCACTGGCCTATGAGGCACTGAGGCTGCTGTGAGCTCACAAGCACAGTCAGCAGCCAGGGGCCTGCTGCTGGCCTATCAGGCTCTAGGAGTGTTGTCACCTGACAAGCACAGCCAGCAGCTATGGGCCTGCCACTAGCCTATCAGGCAATAGGACTGCTGTGACCTCACAAGCACAGCCAGCAGCTATGGACCTGCCACTGGCCTATAGGAAAAGGAGGCTGCTGTGACCTCACAAGCACAGGCAGCAGCTATGGGCCTGCCACTGGCCTATGAGGCACGGAGGCTGCTGTGACCTCACAAGCACAGGCAGCAGCCAGGGGCCTGCTGCTGGCCTATCAGGCTCTAGGAATGTTGTCACCTGACAAGCACAGCCAGCAGCTATGGGCCTGCCACTGGCCTATAGGGAACAGAGGCTGATGTGACCTCACAAGCACAGACAGCAGCCATTGGCCTGCCACTGTCCGAAGAGGCACACAGGCTCCTCTGACATCACCAGCACACCAAGCAGCCATTGGCTTCCCTCTGGCCTACAAGAAAAGGAGGCTGATGTGACCTCAGAAGCACAGCGAGGAGCCAGGGGCCTCCCACTGCCCTATAAGGTACAGAGACAAATGTGACCTCAAAAGGCAGCCAGCAGACAGAGGCCTGCCACGGGCCTATCAGGAAAGAGGACTGTTGTGACCTTACAAGCACAGCCAGCAGCTACGGGCCTTCCACTGGCCTATGAGGCACGGAGGCTGCTGTGACCTCACAAGCACACCAAGCAGCCATTGGCCTCCCATGGGCCTATCAGGCACTGAGGCTGCTGTGATCTCACAAGCACAGGCAGCAGCCAAGGGCCTGCCACAGGCCTATCAGGCAATAGGACTGCTGTGACCTGACAAGCACAGCCAGCAGCTATGGGCCTGCCACTGGCTTACAGGGAATGAAGGCTGCTGTGACCTCACAGGCAAACCAAGCAGCCATTGGCCTGCCCCTGGCCTATGAGGCACTGAGGCTGCTTGGACCTCACAGGCACAGCCAGCAGCCAAGGGCCTGAATCTAGCCTATAGAGCACTGAGGCTGCTGTGACCTCACGAGCCCAGGCAGCAGCCATTGGCCTGCCGCTGGCCTGTGAAGCACTGAGGCTGATGTGACCTCACAAGCACAGCAAGTAGCCAGAGGCCTGCCATTGCCCTATAAGCTACAGAGACAAATGTGACCTCAAAAGGCAGCCAGCAGACAGAGGCCTACCTCGGGCCTATCAGGAAATAGGACTGCTGTGACCTTACGAGAACAAACAGCAGCTATGGGCCTCCACTGGCGTCTGAGGCACGGAGGCTGCTGTGACCTGACAAGCACAGTCAGCAGCCAGGGGCCTGCTGCTGGCCTGTCAGGCTCTAGGAGTGTTGTCACCTCACAAGCACACCAAGCAGCAATGGGCCTGCCACTGGCCTATGAGGCACTGAGGCTGCTGTGACCTCACAAGCACACCAAGCAGCCATTGGCCTCCCACGGGCCTATCAGGCACTGAGGCTGCTGTGACCTCACAAGCACAGCCAGCAGCCAAGGGCCTGCCACTAGCCTATCAGGCAATAGGACTGCCGTGACCTCACAAGCACAGCCAGCAGCTATGGGCCTGCCACTGGCCTATGAGGCACGGAGGCTGCTGTGACCTCCCAAGCACAGTCAGCAGCCAGGGGTCTGCTGCTGGCCTATCAGTCTCTAGGAGTGTTGTCACCTGACAAGCACAGCCAGCAGCTATGGGCCTGCCACTAGCCTATCAGGAAATAGGACTGCTGTGACCTCACAAGAACAAACAGCAGCTACGGGCCTGCCACTGGCCTATGAGGCACGGAGGCTGCTGTGACCTCACAAGCACACCAAGCAGCCATTGGCCTCCCACGGGCCTATGAGGCACTGAGGCTGCTGTGACCTCACAAGCACAGGCAGCAGCCATTAGCCTCCCACTGCCCAATGAGGCGCTGACGCTGCTGTCAACTCAGAAGCACAGTAAACAGTCAGGGGCCTGCCACTGCCCTCAAGGGCATGGAGGCTGCTGTGACCTCAGAAGCCCAGCCAGCAGACACTGGCCTCGAACTGGCCTATCAGGCACTGAGGCTTCTGTAACCTCACAAGCACAGCCAGCAGCCAGGGGCCTCCCACTGCCCTGTAAGGTACAGAGACAAATGTGACCTCAAAAGGCAGCCAGCAGCCATTGGCCTGCCACTGGCCTATAGAGCACTGAGGCTGCTGTGACCTCACAAGCACAGCCAGCAGCCAAGGGCCTGCCACTAGCCTATCAGGCACTAGGACTGCTGTGACCTCACAAGCACAGGCAGCAGCTATGGGCCTCCACTGGCCTCAAGGGCATGGAGGCTGCTGTGACCTCACAAGCACAGGCAGCAGCTATTGGCCTGCCACAGGCCTATGAGGCACGGAGGCTGCTGTGACCTCACAAGCACAGTCAGCAGCCAGGGGCCTGCTGCTGGCCTGTCAGGCTCTAGGAGTGTTGTCACCTCACAAGCACACCAAGCAGCCAGTGGCCTCCCACGGGCCTATCAGGCACTGAGGCTGCTGTGACCTCACAAGCACAGCCAGTAGCTATGGGCCTGCCACTGGCCTATAGAGCACTGAGGCTGCTGTGACCTCACAGGCACAGCCAGCAGCCAAGGGCCTGCCACTAGCCTATCAGTCAATAGGACTGCTGTGACCTCACAAGCACAGCCAGCAGCAATGGGCCTGCCACTGGCCTATAGGAAATGGAGGTTGCTGTGACCTCACAAGCACAGCCAGCAGCTATGGGCCTGCCACTGGCCTATAGAGCACTGAGGCTGCTGTGAGCTCACAAGCACAGTCAGCAGCCAGGGGCCTGCTGCTGGCCTATCAGTCAATAGGACTGCTGTGACCTCACAAGCACAGCCAGCAGCTATGGGCCTGCCACTGGCCTATAGGAAATGGAGGCTGCTGTGACCTCACAAGCACACCCAGCAGCTATGGGCCTGCCACTGGCCTATGAGGCACTGAGGCTGCTGTGTCCTCACAAGCACAGTCAGCAGCCAGGGTCCTGCTGCTGGCCTGTCAGGCTCCAGGAGTGTTGTCACCTGACAAGCACAGCCAGCAGCAATAGGCCTGCCACTGGCCTATGAGGCACTGAGGCTGCTGTGACCTCACAAGCACACCAAACAGCCATTGGCCTGCCACTAGCCTATCAGGCAATAGGACTGCTGTGACCTCACAAGCACAGCCAGCAGCTATGGGCCTGCCACTGGCCTATAGGAAAAGGAGGCTGCTGTGACCTCACAAGCACAGCCAGCAGCTATGGGCCTGCCACTGGCCTATGAGGCACTGAGGCTGCTGTGACCTCACAAGCGCAGTCAGCGGCCAGGGGCCTGCTGCTGGCCTATCAGGCTCTAGGAGTGTTGTCACCTGACAAGCACAGCCAGCAGCTATGGGCCTGTCACTGGCCTATAGGGAACAGAGGCTGATGTGACCTCACAAGCACCAACAGCAGCCATTGGCCTGCCACTGTCCGAAGAGGCACGCAGGCTCCTCTGACATCACCAGCACACCAAGCAGCCATTGGTTTTCCTCTGGCCTACAGGAAAATGAGGCTGATGTGACCTCACAAGCACAGTCAGCAGCCAGGGTCCTCCCACTGCCCTATAAGGTACAGAGACAAATGTGACCTCAAAACGCAGCCAGCAGACAGAGGCCTGCCACAGGCCTATCAGGAAATAGGACTGCTGTGACCTCACAAGCACAGCCAGTAGCTATGGGCCTGCCACTGGCCTATAGGAAAAGGAGGCTGCTGTGACCTCACAAGCACAGGCAGCAGCTATTGGCCTGCCACAGGCCTATGAGGCACTGAGGCTGATGTGACCTCACAAGCACAGCGAGTAGCCAGGGGCCTCCCACTGCCCTATAAGGTACAGAGACAAATGTGACCTCAAAAGGCAGCCAGCAGACAGAGGCCTGGCACGGGCCTATCAGGAAATAGGACTGCTGTGACCTTGCAAGCACAGCCAGCAGCTACGGGCCTGCCACTGGCCTATGAGGCACGGAGGCTGCTGTGACCTCACAAGCACACCAAGCAGCCATTGGCCTCCCACGGGCCTATGAGGCACTGAGGCTGCTGTGACCTCACAAGCACAGCCAGCAGCCAAGGGCCTACCACAGGCCTATCAGGCAATAGGACTGCTGTGACCTGACAAGCACAGCCAGCAGCTATGGGCCTGCCACTGGCTTATAGGGAATGGAGGCGGCTGTGACCTCACAAACACACCAAGCAGCCATTGGCCTGCCACTGGCCTGTGAGGCACTGAGGCTGCTTTCACCTCACAGGCACAGCCAGCAGCCAAGGGCCTGAATCTAGCCTATAGAGCACTGAGGCTTCTGTGACCTCACGAGCCCAGGCAGCAGCCATTGGCCTGCCGCTGGCCTATGAGGCACTGAGGCTGCTGTGACTTCACAAGCACAGCAAGTAGCCAGAGGCCTGCCATTGCCCTATAAGCTACAGAGACAAATGTGACCTCAAAAGGCAGCCAGCAGACAGAGGCCTGCCACAGGCCTATCAGGAAATAGGACTGCTGTGACCTCACAAGCACAGCCAGCAGCTATGGGCCTCCACTGGCGTCTGAGGCACGGAGGCTGCTGTGACCTCACAAGCACAGTCAGCAGCCAGGGGCCTGCTGCTGGCCTATCAGGCTGTAGGAGTGTTGTTACCTAGCAAGCACAGCCAGCAGCTATGGGCCTGCCACTGTCCTATAGGGAACAGAGGCTGATGTGACCTCACAAGCACAGTCAGCAACCATTGGCCTGCCACTCTCCAAACAGGCACTGAGGCTGCTTTGACCTCACCAGCACACCAAGCAGCCATTGGCCTCCCTCTGGCCTACAGGAAAAGGACGCTGATGTGACCTCACAAGCACAGCGAGGAGCCAGGGGCCTCCCACTGCCCTATAAGGTACAGAGACAAATGTGACCTCAAAAGGCAGCCAGCAGACAGAGGCCTGCCACGGGCCTATCAGGAAATAGGACTGCTGTGACCTTACAAGCACAGCCAGCAGCTACGGGCCTGCCACTGGCCTATCAGGCACTGAGGCTGCTGTGACCTCACAAGCACAGCCAGCAGCCAAGGGCCTGCCACAGGCCTATCAGGCAATAGGACTGCTGTGACCTTAGAAGAAAAAACAGCAGCTATGGGCCTGCCACTGGCTTATAGGGAACGAAGGCTGCTGTGACCTCACAAGCACACCAAGCAGCCATTGGCCTGCCCCTGGCCTATGAGGCACTGAGGCTGCTTGGACCTCACAGGCACAGCCAGCAGCCAAGGGCCTGAATCTAGCCTATAGAGCACTGAGGCTGCTGTGACCTCACGAGCCCAGGCAGCAGCCATTGGCCTGCTGCTGGCCTATGAGGCACTGAGGCTGCTGTGACCTCACAAGCACAGCAAGGAGCCAGAGGCCTGCCATTGCCCTGTAAGGTACAGAGACAAATGTGACCTCAAAAGGCAGCCAGCAGACAGAGGTCTGCCACGGGCCTATCAGGAAATAGGACTGCTGTGACCTTACGAGAATAAACAGCAGCTATGGGCCTCCACTGGCCTCAAGGGCATGGACGCTGCTGTGAGCTCACAAGCACAGCCAGCAGCCAGGGGCCTGCTGCTGGCCTATCAGGCTCTAGGAGTGTTGTCACCTGACAAGCACAGCCAGCAGCAATGGGCCTGCCACTGGCCTATGAGGCACTGATGCTGCTGTGACCTCACAAGCACAGGCAGCAGCCAAGGGCCTGCCACAGGCCTATCAGGCAATAGGACTGCTGTGACCTGACAAGCACAGCCAGCAGCTATGGGCCTGCCACTGCCTTATAGGGAACGGAGGCTGCTGTGACCTCACAAGCACCGACAGCAGCCATTGGCCTGCCACTGTCCGAAGAGGCACGCAGGCTCTTCTGACCTCACCAGCACACCAAGCAGATATTGGCTTCCCTCTGGCCTACAGGAAAAGGAGGCTGATATGACCTCAGAAGCACAGCGAGTAGCCAGGGGCCTCCCACTGCCCTATAAGGTACAGAGACAAATGTGACCTCAAAAGGCAGCCAGCAGCCATTGGCCTGCCACTGGCCTATAGAGCACTGAGGCTGCTGTGACCTCACAAGCACAGCGAGGAGCCAGAGGCCTGCCATTGCCCTATAAGCTACAGAGACAAATGTGACCTCAAAAGGCAGCCAGCAGACAGAGGCCTGCCACGGGCCTATCAGGCACTGAAGCTGCTGTGACCTCACAAGCACAGCCAGCAGCCAAGGGCCTGCCACTAGCCTATCAGGAAATAGGACTGCTGTGACCTCACAAGCACACCCAGCAGCTATGGGCCTGCCACTGGCCTATGAGGCACTGAGGCTGCTGTGACCTCACAAGCACAGGCAGCAGCCAGGGGCCTGCTGCTGGCCTATCAGGCTCTAGGAGTGTTGTCACCTGACAAGCACAGCCAGCAGCTATGGGCCTGCCACTGGCCTACAGCAAAAGGAGCCTGAGGTGACCTCACAAGCACAGCGAGTAGCCAGGGGCTTCCCACTGCCCTATAAGGTACAGAGACAAATGTGACCTCAGAAGGCAGCCAGCAGACAGAGGCCTGCCGCAGGCCTATCAGGAAATAGGACTGCTGTGACCTCACAAGAACAAACAGCAGCTACGGGCCTGCCACTGGCCTATGAGGCACGGAGGCTGCTGTGACCTCACAAGCACACCAAGCAGCCATTGGCCTCCCACGGGCCTATGAGGCACTGAGGCTGCTGTGACCTGACAAGCACAGGCAGCAGCCATTAGCCTCCCACTGCCCGATGAGGCGCTGACGCTGCTGTCAACTCAGAAGCACAGTAAACAGTCAGGGGCCTGCCACTGCCCTCAAGGGCATGGAGGCTGCTGTGACCTCAGAAGCCCAGCCAGCAGCTATGGGCCTGACACTGCCCTATAGGGCACTGAGGCTTCTCTGACCTCACAAGCCCACCCAGCAGACATTGGCCTCGAACTGGCCTATCAGGCACTGAGGCTTCTGTAACCTCACAAGCACAGCCAGCAGTCAGGGGCCTGCCACAGGCCTATCAGGGAATAGGACTGCTGAGACCTGACAAGCACAGCCGGTAGCTATGGGCCTGCCACTGGCTTATACGGAATGGAAGCTGCTGTGACCTCACAAGCAAAGCGAGGAACCAGGGGCCTCCCACTGCCCTATTATGTACAGAGACAAATGTGACCTCAAAAGGCAGCCAGCAGCCATTGGCCTGCCACTGGCCTATAGAGCACTGAGGCTGCTGTGACCTCACAAGCACACCAAGCAGCCAAGGGCCTGCCACTAGCCTATCAGGCAATAGGACTGCTGTGACCTGACAAGCACAGCCAGCAGCTATGGGCCTGCCACTTGCCCATAGGAAAAGGAGGCTGCTGTGACCTCACAAGCACAGGCTGCAGCTATTGGCCTGCCACAGGCCTATGAGGCACGGAGGCTGCTGTGACCTCACAAGCACAGTCAGCAGCCAGGGGCCTGCTGCTGGCCTGTCAGGCTCTAGGAGTGTTGTCACCTCACAAGCACACCAAGCAGCCATTGGCCTCCCACGGGCCTATCAGGCACTGAGGCTGCTGTGACCTCACAAGCACAGCCAGCAGCCAAGGGCCTGCCACAGGCCTATCAGGCAATAGGACTGCTGTGACCTGACAAGCACAGCCAGTAGCTATGGGCCTGCCACTGGCCTATAGAGCACTGAGGCTGCTGTGACCTCACAGGCACAGCCAGCCACCAAGGGCCTGCCACTAGCCTATCAGTCAATAGGACTGCTGTGACCTCACAAGCACAGCCAGCAGCTATGGGCCTGCCACTGGCCTATGAGGCACTGAGGCTGCTGTGACCTCACAAGCACAGTCAGCAGCCAGGGGCCTGTTGCTGGCCTATCAGGCTCTAGGAGTGTTGTCACCTGACAAGCACAGCCAGCAGCTATGGGCCTGCCACTGGCCTATAGGGAACAGAGGCTGCTGTGACCTCACAAGCAGAGACAGCAGCCATTGGCCTGCCACTGTCCAAACAGGAACGCAGGCTCCTCTGACCTCACCAGCACACCAAGCAGCCATTGGCTTCCCTCTGGCCTACAGGAAAAGGAGGCTGATGTGACCTCAGAAGCACAGTCAGCAACCATTGGCCTGCAACTCTCCAAAGAGGCACTGAGGCTGCTTTGACCTCACCAGCACACCAAGCAGCCAGGGGCCTCCCTCTGGCCTACAGGAAAAGGAGGCTGATGTGACCTCACAAGCACAGCGAGTAGCCAGGGGCCTCCCACTGCCCTATAAGGTATAGAGACAAATGTGACCTCAAAAGGCAGCCAGCAGACAGAGGCCTGCCACAGGCCTATCAGGAAATAGGACTGCTGTGACCTCACAAGAAAAAACAGCAGCTACGGGCCTTCCACTGGCCTATGAGGCACGGAGGCTGCTGTGACCTCACAAGCACACCAAGCAGCCATTGGCCTCCCACGGGCCTATCAGGCACTGAGGCTGCTTTGACCTCACAGGCACAGCCAGCAGCCAAGGGCCTGAAACTAGCCTATGGAGCACTGAGGCTGCTGTGACCTCACGAGCCCAGGCAGCAGCGATTGGCCTGACGCTGGCCTAGGAGGCACTGAGGCTGCTGTGACTTCACAAGCACAGCAAGTAGCCAGAGGCCTGCCATTGCCCTATAAGCTACAAAGACAAATGTGACCTCAAAAGGCAGGCAGCAGACAGAGGCCTACCACGGGCCTATCAGGAAATAGGACTGCTGTGACCTTACGAGAGAACAAACAGCAGCTATGGGCCTCCACTGGCGTCTGAGGCACGGAGGCTGCTGTGACCTCACAAGCACAGTCAGCAGCCAGGGGCCTGCTGCTGGCCTATCAGGCTGTAGGAGTGTTGTTACCTAGCAAGCACAGCCAGCAGCTATGGGCCTGCCACTGTCCTATAGGGAACAGAGGCTGATGTGACCTCACAAGCACAGTCAGCAGCCATTGGCCTGCTACTCTCCAAACAGGCACTGAGGCTGCTTTGACCTCACCAGCACACCAAGCAGCCATTGGCCTCCCTCTGGCCTACAGGAAAAGGAGGCTGATGTGACCTCACAAGCACAGCGAGTAGCCAGGGGCCTCCCACTGCCCTATAAGGTACAGAGACAAATGTGACCTCAAAAGGCAGCCAGCAGACAGCGGCCTGCCACAGGCCTATCAGGAAATAGGACTGCTGTGACCTTACTCGAACAAACAGCTGCTACGGGCCTTCCACTGTCCTATGAGGCCCTGAGGCTGCTGTGACCTCACCAGCACACCAAGCAGCCATTGGCTTCCCTCTGGCCTACAGGAAAAGGAGGCTGATGTGACCTCAGAAGCACAGTCAGCAACCATTGGCCTGCAACTCTCCAAAGAGGCACTGAGGCTGCTTTGACCTCACCAGCACACCAAGCAGCCAGGGGCCTCCCTCTGGCCTACAGGAAAAGGAGGCTGATGTGACCTCACAAGCACAGCGAGTAGCCAGGGGCCTCCCACTGCCCTATAAGGTATAGAGACAAATGTGACCTCAAAAGGCAGCCAGCAGACAGAGGCCTGCCACAGGCCTATCAGGAAATAGGACTGCTGTGACCTCACAAGAAAAAACAGCAGCTACGGGCCTTCCACTGGCCTATGAGGCACGGAGGCTGCTGTGACCTCACAAGCACACCAAGCAGCCATTGGCCTCCCACGGGCCTATCAGGCACTGAGGCTGCTTTGACCTCACAGGCACAGCCAGCAGCCAAGGGCCTGAAACTAGCCTATGGAGCACTGAGGCTGCTGTGACCTCACGAGCCCAGGCAGCAGCGATTGGCCTGACGCTGGCCTAGGAGGCACTGAGGCTGCTGTGACTTCACAAGCACAGCAAGTAGCCAGAGGCCTGCCATTGCCCTATAAGCTACAAAGACAAATGTGACCTCAAAAGGCAGGCAGCAGACAGAGGCCTACCACGGGCCTATCAGGAAATAGGACTGCTGTGACCTTACGAGAGAACAAACAGCAGCTATGGGCCTCCACTGGCGTCTGAGGCACGGAGGCTGCTGTGACCTCACAAGCACAGTCAGCAGCCAGGGGCCTGCTGCTGGCCTATCAGGCTGTAGGAGTGTTGTTACCTAGCAAGCACAGCCAGCAGCTATGGGCCTGCCACTGTCCTATAGGGAACAGAGGCTGATGTGACCTCACAAGCACAGTCAGCAGCCATTGGCCTGCTACTCTCCAAACAGGCACTGAGGCTGCTTTGACCTCACCAGCACACCAAGCAGCCATTGGCCTCCCTCTGGCCTACAGGAAAAGGAGGCTGATGTGACCTCACAAGCACAGCGAGTAGCCAGGGGCCTCCCACTGCCCTATAAGGTACAGAGACAAATGTGACCTCAAAAGGCAGCCAGCAGACAGCGGCCTGCCACAGGCCTATCAGGAAATAGGACTGCTGTGACCTTACTCGAACAAACAGCTGCTACGGGCCTTCCACTGTCCTATGAGGCCCTGAGGCTGCTGTGACCTCACCAGCACACCAAGCAGCCATTGGCCTCCCTCTGGCCTACAGGAAAAGGAGGCTGATGTGACCT
This sequence comes from Dromaius novaehollandiae, assembly GCF_036370855.1. Taxonomy (NCBI): domain Eukaryota; kingdom Metazoa; phylum Chordata; class Aves; order Casuariiformes; family Dromaiidae; genus Dromaius; species Dromaius novaehollandiae. The sequence continues at coordinate 2,811,108 of NC_088103.1, read as the reverse complement.
CACAAGCACAGCGAGTAGCCAGGGGCCTCCCACTGCCCTATAAGGTACAGAGACAAATGTGACCTCAAAAGGCAGCCAGCAGACAGAGGCCTGCCACGGGCCTATCAGGCAATAGGACTGCCGTGACCTCAAAAGGACAGCCAGCAGCTATGGGCCTGTCACTGGCCTATGAGGCACTGAGGCTGCTGTGACCTCACAAGCACAGCCAGCAGCCAGGGGCCTGCTGCTGGCCTGTCAGGCTCTAGGAGTGTTGTCACCTGACAAGCACAGCCAGCAGCAATGGGCCTGCCACTGGCCTATGAGGCACCGAGGCTGCTGTGACCTCACAAGCACACCAAGCAGCCATTGGCCTCCCACGGGCCTATCAGGCACTGAGGCTGCTGTGACCTCATAAGCACAGCGAGCAGCCAAGGGCCTGCCACAGGCCTATCAGGCAATAGGACTGCTGTGACCTGACAAGCACAGCCAGCAGCCATTGGCCTGCCACTGTCTGAAGAGGCATGCAGGCTCCTCTGACATCACCAGCACACCAAGCAGCCATTGGCCTCCCTCTGGCCTACAGGAAAAGGAGGCTGATGTGACCTCACAAGCACAGCGAGTAGCCAGGGGCCTCCCACTGCCCTATAAGGTACAGAGACAAATGTGACCTCAAAAGGCAGCCAGCAGACAGAGGCCTGCCACGGGCCTATCAGGAAATAGGACTGCTGTGACCTCACAAGAACAAACAGCAGCTACGGGCCTGCCACTGTCTTATAGGGAATGAAGGCTGCTGTGACCTCACCAGCACACCAAGCAGCCATTGGCCTGCCCCTGGCCTATGAGGCACTGAGGCTGCTGTGACCTCACAAGCACACCAAGCAGCCATTGGCCTCCCACGGGCCTATCAGGCACTGAGGCTGCTGTGACCTCACAAGCACAGCCAGCAGCCAAGGGCCTGCCACAGGCCTATCAGGCAATAGGACTGCTGTGACCTGACAAGCACAGCCAGCAGCTATGGGCCTGCCACTGGCTTACAGGGAACGGAGGCTGCTGTGACCTCACAAGCAAACCAAGCAGCCATTGGCCCGCCACTGGCCTATGAGGCACTGAGGCTGCTTGGACCTCACAGGCACAGCCAGCAGCCAAGGGCCTGAATCTAGCCTATAGAGCACTGAGGCTGCTGTGACCTCACGAGCCCAGGCAGCAGACATTGGCCTGCCACAGGCCTATCAGGCAATAGGACTGCTGTGACCTGACAAGCACAGCCAGCAGCTATGGGCCTGCCACTGGCTTATAGGGAACGAAGGCTGCTGTGACCTCACAAGCACACCAAGCAGCCATTGGCCTGCCCCTGGCCTATGAGGCACTGAGGCTACTTGGACCTCACAGGCACAGCCAGCAGCCAAGGGCCTGAATCTAGCCTATAGAGCACTGAGGCTTCTGTGACCTCACGAGCCCAGGCAGCAGACATTGGCCTGCCACAGGCCTATCAGGAAATAGGACTGCTGTGACCTTACGAGAACAAACAGCAGCTATGGGCCTCCACTGGCCTATGAGGGACGGAGGCTGCTGTGACCTCACAAGCACAGTCAGCAGCCAGGGGCCTGCTGCTGGCCTATCAGGCTCTAGGAGTGTTGTCACCTGACAAGCACAGCCAGCAGCTATGGGCCTGCCACTGGCCTACAGCAAAAGGAGCCTGAGGTGACCTCACAAGCACAGCGAGTAGCCAGGGGCTTCCCACTGCCCTATAAGGTACAGAGACAAATGTGACCTCAAAAGGCAGCCAGCAGACAGAGGCCTACCACGGGCCTATCAGGAAATAGGACTGCTGTGACCTTACGAGAACAAACAGCAGCTATGGGCCTCCACTGGCCTATGAGGCACGGAGGCTGCTGTGACCTCACAAGCACAGTCAGCAGCCAGGGGCCTGCTGCTGGCCTGTCAGGCTCTAGGAGTGTTGTCACCTGACAAGCACAGCCAGCAGCAATGGGCCTGCCACTGGCCTATGAGGCACTGAGGCTGCTGTGACCTGACAAGCACAGCCAGCACCTATGGGCCTGCCACTGGCCTATGAGGCACGGAGGCTGCTGTGACCTCACAAGCACAGTCAGCAGCCAGGGGCCTGCTGCTGGCCTATCAGGCTCTAGGAGTGTTGTCACCTGACAAGCACAGCCAGCAGCTATGGGCCTGCCACTGGCCTATAGGGAACAGAGGCTGATGTGACCTCACAAGCACCAACAGCAGCCATTGGCCTGCCACTGTCCGAAGAGGCACGCAGGCTCCTCTGACCTCACCAGCACACCAAGCAGCCATTGGCTTCCCTCTGGCCTACAGGAAAAGGAGGCTGATGTGACCTCACAAGCACAGCGAGTAGCCAGGGGCCTCCCACTGCCCTATAAGGTACAGAGACAAATGTGACCTCAAAAGGCAGCCAGCAGACAGAGGCCTGCCACGGGCCTATCAGGAAATAGGACTGCTGTGACCTTACAAGCACAGCCAGCAGCTACGGGCCTGCCACTGGCCTATGAGGCACTGAGGCTGCTGTGACCTCACAAACACACCAAGCAGCCATTGGCCTCCCACGGGCCTATCAGGCACTGAGGCTGCTGTGACCTCACAAGCACAGCCAGCAGCCAAGGGCCTGCCACAGGCCTATCAGGCAATAGGACTGCTGTGACCTGACAAGCACAGCCAGCAGCTATGGGCCTGCCACTGGCTTACAGGGAACGGAGGCTGCTGTGACCTCACAAGCAAACCAAGCAGCCATTGGCCCGCCACTGGCCTATGAGGCACTGAGGCTGCTTGGACCTCACAGGCACAGCCAGCAGCCAAGGGCCTGAATCTAGCCTATAGAGCACTGAGGCTGCTGTGACCTCACGAGCCCAGGCAGCAGACATTGGCCTGCCACAGGCCTATCAGGCAATAGGACTGCTGTGACCTGACAAGCACAGCCAGCAGCTATGGGCCTGCCACTGGCTTATAGGGAACGAAGGCTGCTGTGACCTCACAAGCACACCAAGCAGCCATTGGCCTGCCCCTGGCCTATGAGGCACTGAGGCTACTTGGACCTCACAGGCACAGCCAGCAGCCAAGGGCCTGAATCTAGCCTATAGAGCACTGAGGCTTCTGTGACCTCACGAGCCCAGGCAGCAGACATTGGCCTGCCACAGGCCTATCAGGAAATAGGACTGCTGTGACCTTACGAGAACAAACAGCAGCTATGGGCCTCCACTGGCCTATGAGGGACGGAGGCTGCTGTGACCTCACAAGCACAGTCAGCAGCCAGGGGCCTGCTGCTGGCCTATCAGGCTCTAGGAGTGTTGTCACCTGACAAGCACAGCCAGCAGCTATGGGCCTGCCACTGGCCTACAGCAAAAGGAGCCTGAGGTGACCTCACAAGCACAGCGAGTAGCCAGGGGCTTCCCACTGCCCTATAAGGTACAGAGACAAATGTGACCTCAAAAGGCAGCCAGCAGACAGAGGCCTACCACGGGCCTATCAGGAAATAGGACTGCTGTGACCTTACGAGAACAAACAGCAGCTATGGGCCTCCACTGGCCTATGAGGCACGGAGGCTGCTGTGACCTCACAAGCACAGTCAGCAGCCAGGGGCCTGCTGCTGGCCTGTCAGGCTCTAGGAGTGTTGTCACCTGACAAGCACAGCCAGCAGCAATGGGCCTGCCACTGGCCTATGAGGCACTGAGGCTGCTGTGACCTGACAAGCACAGCCAGCACCTATGGGCCTGCCACTGGCCTATGAGGCACGGAGGCTGCTGTGACCTCACAAGCACAGTCAGCAGCCAGGGGCCTGCTGCTGGCCTATCAGGCTCTAGGAGTGTTGTCACCTGACAAGCACAGCCAGCAGCTATGGGCCTGCCACTGGCCTATAGGGAACAGAGGCTGATGTGACCTCACAAGCACCAACAGCAGCCATTGGCCTGCCACTGTCCGAAGAGGCACGCAGGCTCCTCTGACCTCACCAGCACACCAAGCAGCCATTGGCTTCCCTCTGGCCTACAGGAAAAGGAGGCTGATGTGACCTCACAAGCACAGCGAGTAGCCAGGGGCCTCCCACTGCCCTATAAGGTACAGAGACAAATGTGACCTCAAAAGGCAGCCAGCAGACAGAGGCCTGCCACGGGCCTATCAGGAAATAGGACTGCTGTGACCTTACAAGCACAGCCAGCAGCTACGGGCCTGCCACTGGCCTATGAGGCACTGAGGCTGCTGAGACCTCACAAACACACCAAGCAGCCATTGGCCTCCCACGGGCCTATCAGGCACTGAGGCTGCTGTGACCTCACAAGCACAGCGAGCAGCCAAGGGCCTGCCACAGGCCTATCAGGCAATAGGACTGCTGTGACCTGACAAGCACAGCCAGCAGCTATGGGCCTGCCACTGGCTTACAGGGAACGGAGGCTGCTGTGACCTCACAAGCAAACCAAGCAGCCATTGGCCTGCCACTGTCCGAAGAGGCACTGAGGCTGCTTGGACCTCACAGGCACAGCCAGCAGCCAAGGGCCTGAATCTAGCCTATAGAGCACTGAGGCTGCTGTGACCTCACGAGCCCAGGCAGCAGACATTGGCCTGCCGCTGGCCTATGAGGCACTGAGGCTGCTGTGACCTCACAAGCACAGCAAGGAGCCAGAGGCCTGCCATTGCCCTATAAGGTACAGAGACAAATGTGACCTCAAAAGGCAGCCAGCAGACAGAGGCCTACCACAGGCCTATCAGGAAATAGGACTGCTGTGACCTTACGAGAACAAACAGCAGCTATGGGCCTCCACTGGCGTCTGAGGCACGGAGGCTGCTGTGACCTCACAAGCACAGGCAGCAGCCAGGGGCCTGCTGCTGGCCTATCAGGCTGTAGGAGTGTTATCACCTGACAAGCACAGCCAGCAGCAATGGGCCTGCCACTGGCCTATGAGGCACTGAGGCTGCTTTGACCTCACAAGCACACCAAGCAGCCATTGGCCTCCCACGGGCCTATGAGGCACTGAGGCTGCTGTGACCTCACAAGCACAGCCAGCAGCCAAGGGCCTGCCACTAGCCTATGAGGCACTGAGGCTGCTGTGACCTCACAAGCACACCAAGCAGCCATTGGCCTCCCACGGGCCTATCAGGCACTGAGGCTGCTGTGACCTCACAAGCACACCAAGCAGCCAAGGGCCTGACACAGGCCTATCAGGCAATAGGACTGCTGTGACCTGACAAGCACAGCCAGTAGCTATGGGCCTGCCACTGGCCTATAGAGCACTGAGGCTGCTGTGACCTCACAGGCACAGCCAGCCACCAAGGGCCTGCCACTAGCCTATCAGTCAATAGGACTGCTGTGACCTCACAAGCACAGCCAGCAGCTATGGGCCTGCCACTGGCCTATGAGGCACTGAGGCTGCTGTGACCTCACAAGCACAGTCAGCAGCCAGGGGCCTGTTGCTGGCCTATCAGGCTCTAGGAGTGTTGTCACCTGACAAGCACAGCCAGCAGCTATGGGCCTGCCACTGGCCTATAGGGAACAGAGGCTGCTGTGACCTCACAAGCACAGACAGCAGCCATTGGCCTGCCACTGTCCAAACAGGAACGCAGGCTCCTCTGACCTCACCAGCACACCAAGCAGCCATTGGCTTCCCTCTGGCCTACAGGAAAAGGAGGCTGATGTGACCTCAGAAGCACAGTCAGCAACCATTCGCCTGCCACTCTCCAAAGAGGCACTGAGGCTGCTTTGACCTCACTAGCACACCAAGCAGCCAGGGGCCTCCCTCTGGCCTACAGGAAAAGGAGGCTGATGTGACCTCACAAGCACAGCGAGTAGCCAGGGGCCTCCCACTGCCCTATAAGGTATAGAGACAAATGTGACCTCAAAAGGCAGCCAGCAGACAGAGGCCTGCCACAGGCCTATCAGGAAATAGGACTGCTGTGACCTTACAAGAAAAAACAGCAGCTACGGGCCTTCCACTGGCCTATGAGGCACGGAGGCTGCTGTGACCTCACAAGCACACCAAGCAGCCATTGGCCTCCCACGGGCCTATCAGGCACTGAGGCTGCTTTGACCTCACAGGCACAGCCAGCAGCCAAGGGCCTGAAACTAGCCTATGGAGCACTGAGGCTGCTGTGACCTCACGAGCCCAGGCAGCAGCCATTGGCCTGCCGCTGGCCTATGAGGCACTGAGGCTGCTGTGACTTCACAAGCACAGCAAGTAGCCAGAGGCCTGCCATTGCCCTATAAGCTACAAAGACAAATGTGACCTCAAAAGGCAGGCAGCAGACAGAGGCCTACCACGGGCCTATCAGGAAATAGGACTGCTGTGACCTTACGAGAGAACAAACAGCAGCTATGGGCCTCCACTGGCGTCTGAGGCACGGAGGCTGCTGTGACCTCACAAGCACAGTCAGCAGCCAGGGGCCTGCCACTCTCCAAACAGGCACTGAGGCTGCTTTGACCTCACCAGCACACCAAGCAGCCATTGGCCTCCCTCTGGCCTACAGGAAAAGGACGCTGATGTGACCTCACAAGCACAGCGAGTAGCCAGGGGCCTCCCACTGCCCTATAAGGTACAGAGACAAATGTGACCTCAAAAGGCAGCCAGCAGACAGCGGCCTGCCACAGGCCTATCAGGAAATAGGACTGCTGTGACCTTACTCGAACAAACAGCTGCTACGGGCCTTCCACTGTCCTATGAGGCCCTGAGGCTGCTGTGACCTCACCAGCACACCAAGCAGCCATTGGCCTCCCTCTGGCCTACAGGAAAAGGAGGCTGATGTGACCTCACAAGCACAGCGAGTGGCCAGGGGCCTCCCACTGCCCTATAAGGTACAGAGACAAATGTGACCTCAAAAGGCAGCCAGCAGCTATGGGCCTGCCACTGGCCTATCAGGCAATAGGATTGCCGTGACCTCAAAAGGACAGCCAGCAGCAATGGGCCTGCCACTGGCCTATGAGGCACTGAGGCTGCTGTGACCTCACAAGCACACCAAGCAGCCATTGGCCTCCCACGGGCCTATCAGGCACTGAGGCTGCTGTGACCTCATAAGCACAGCGAGCAGCCAAGGGCCTGCCACAGGCCTATCAGGCAATAGGACTGCTGTGACCTGACAAGCACAGCCAGCAGCCATTGGCCTGCCACTGTCTGAAGAGGCATGCAGGCTCCTCTGACATCACCAGCACACCAAGCAGCCATTGGCCTCCCTCTGGCCTACAGGAAAAGGAGGCTGATGTGACCTCACAAGCACAGCGAGTAGCCAGGGGCCTCCCACTGCCCTATAAGGTACAGAGACAAATGTGACCTCAAAAGGCAGCCAGCAGACAGAGGCCTGCCACGGGCCTATCAGGAAATAGGACTGCTGTGACCTCACAAGAACAAACAGCAGCTACGGGCCTGCCACTGTCTTATAGGGAATGAAGGCTGCTGTGACCTCACCAGCACACCAAGCAGCCATTGGCCTCCCACGGGCCTATCAGGCACTGAGGCTGCTGTGACCTCACAAGCACAGCCAGCAGCCAAGGGCCTGCCACAGGCCTATCAGGCAATAGGACTGCTGTGACCTGACAAGCACAGCCAGCAGCTATGGGCCTGCCACTGGCTTACAGGGAACGGAGGCTGCTGTGACCTCACAAGCAAACCAAGCAGCCATTGGCCTGCCACTGGCCTATGAGGCACTGAGGCTGCTTGGACCTCACAGGCACAGCCAGCAGCCAAGGGCCTAAATCTAGCCTATAGAGCACTGAGGCTGCTGTGACCTCACGAGCCCAGGCAGCAGACATTGGCCTGCCACAGGCCTGTCAGGCAATAGGACTGCTGTGACCTGACAAGCACAGCCAGCAGCTATGGGCCTGCCACTGGCTTATAGGGAACGAAGGCTGCTGTGACCTCACAAGCACACCAAGCAGCCATTGGCCTGCCCCTGGCCTATGAGGCACTGAGGCTGCTTGGACCTCACAGGCACAGCCAGCAGCCAAGGGCCTGAATCTAGCCTATAGAGCACTGAGGCTTCTGTGACCTCACGAGCCCAGGCAGCAGACATTGGCCTGCCACAGGCCTATCAGGAAATAGGACTGCTGTGACCTTACGAGAACAAACAGCAGCTATGGGCCTCCACTGGCCTATGAGGCACGGAGGCTGCTGTGACCTCACAAGCACAGTCAGCAGCCAGGGGCCTGCTGCTGGCCTATCAGGCTCTAGGAGTGTTGTCACCTGACAAGCACAGCCAGCAGCTATGGGCCTGCCACTGGCCTACAGCAAAAGGAGCCTGAGGTGACCTCACAAGCACAGCGAGTAGCCAGGGGCTTCCCACTGCCCTATAAGGTACAGAGACAAATGTGACCTCAAAAGGCAGCCAGCAGACAGAGGCCTGCCACAGGCCTATCAGGAAATAGGACTGCTGTGCCCTCACAAGAACAAACAGCAGCTACGGGCCTGCCACTGGCCTATGAGGCACGGAGGCTGCTGTGACCTCACAAGCACACCAAGCAGCCATTGGCCTCCCACGGGCCTATCAGGCACTGAGGCTGCTGTGACCTGACAAGCACAGGCAGCAGCCATTAGCCTCCCACTGCCCGATGAGGCGCTGACGCTGCTGTCAACTCAGAAGCACACCAAGCAGACAAGGGCCTGCCACAGGCCTATCAGGAAATAGGACTGCTGTGACCTTACTCGAACAAACAGCTGCTACGGGCCTTCCACTGTCCTATGAGGCCCTGAGGCTGCTGTGACCTCACCAGCACACCAAGCAGCCATTGGCCTCCCTCTGGCCTACAGGAAAAGGAGGCTGATGTGACCTCACAAGCACAGCGAGTAGCCAGGGGCCTCCCACTGCCCTATAAGGTACAGAGACAAATGTGACCTCAAAAGGCAGCCAGCAGACAGAGGCCTGCCACGGGCCTATCAGGCAATAGGACTGCCGTGACCTCAAAAGGACAGCCAGCAGCTATGGGCCTGTCACTGGCCTATGAGGCACTGAGGCTGCTGTGACCTCACAAGCACAGCCAGCAGCCAGGGGCCTGCTGCTGGCCTGTCAGGCTCTAGGAGTGTTGTCACCTGACAAGCACAGCCAGCAGCAATGGGCCTGCCACTGGCCTATGAGGCACCGAGGCTGCTGTGACCTCACAAGCACACCAAGCAGCCATTGGCCTCCCACGGGCCTATCAGGCACTGAGGCTGCTGTGACCTCATAAGCACAGCGAGCAGCCAAGGGCCTGCCACAGGCCTATCAGGCAATAGGACTGCTGTGACCTGACAAGCACAGCCAGCAGCCATTGGCCTGCCACTGTCTGAAGAGGCATGCAGGCTCCTCTGACATCACCAGCACACCAAGCAGCCATTGGCCTCCCTCTGGCCTACAGGAAAAGGAGGCTGATGTGACCTCACAAGCACAGCGAGTAGCCAGGGGCCTCCCACTGCCCTATAAGGTACAGAGACAAATGTGACCTCAAAAGGCAGCCAGCAGACAGAGGCCTGCCACGGGCCTATCAGGAAATAGGACTGCTGTGACCTCACAAGAACAAACAGCAGCTACGGGCCTGCCACTGTCTTATAGGGAATGAAGGCTGCTGTGACCTCACCAGCACACCAAGCAGCCATTGGCCTGCCCCTGGCCTATGAGGCACTGAGGCTGCTGTGACCTCACAAGCACACCAAGCAGCCATTGGCCTCCCACGGGCCTATCAGGCACTGAGGCTGCTGTGACCTCACAAGCACAGCCAGCAGCCAAGGGCCTGCCACAGGCCTATCAGGCAATAGGACTGCTGTGACCTGACAAGCACAGCCAGCAGCTATGGGCCTGCCACTGGCTTACAGGGAACGGAGGCTGCTGTGACCTCACAAGCAAACCAAGCAGCCATTGGCCCGCCACTGGCCTATGAGGCACTGAGGCTGCTTGGACCTCACAGGCACAGCCAGCAGCCAAGGGCCTGAATCTAGCCTATAGAGCACTGAGGCTGCTGTGACCTCACGAGCCCAGGCAGCAGACATTGGCCTGCCACAGGCCTATCAGGCAATAGGACTGCTGTGACCTGACAAGCACAGCCAGCAGCTATGGGCCTGCCACTGGCTTATAGGGAACGAAGGCTGCTGTGACCTCACAAGCACACCAAGCAGCCATTGGCCTGCCCCTGGCCTATGAGGCACTGAGGCTACTTGGACCTCACAGGCACAGCCAGCAGCCAAGGGCCTGAATCTAGCCTATAGAGCACTGAGGCTTCTGTGACCTCACGAGCCCAGGCAGCAGACATTGGCCTGCCACAGGCCTATCAGGAAATAGGACTGCTGTGACCTTACGAGAACAAACAGCAGCTATGGGCCTCCACTGGCCTATGAGGGACGGAGGCTGCTGTGACCTCACAAGCACAGTCAGCAGCCAGGGGCCTGCTGCTGGCCTATCAGGCTCTAGGAGTGTTGTCACCTGACAAGCACAGCCAGCAGCTATGGGCCTGCCACTGGCCTACAGCAAAAGGAGCCTGAGGTGACCTCACAAGCACAGCGAGTAGCCAGGGGCTTCCCACTGCCCTATAAGGTACAGAGACAAATGTGACCTCAAAAGGCAGCCAGCAGACAGAGGCCTACCACGGGCCTATCAGGAAATAGGACTGCTGTGACCTTACGAGAACAAACAGCAGCTATGGGCCTCCACTGGCCTATGAGGCACGGAGGCTGCTGTGACCTCACAAGCACAGTCAGCAGCCAGGGGCCTGCTGCTGGCCTGTCAGGCTCTAGGAGTGTTGTCACCTGACAAGCACAGCCAGCAGCAATGGGCCTGCCACTGGCCTATGAGGCACTGAGGCTGCTGTGACCTGACAAGCACAGCCAGCACCTATGGGCCTGCCACTGGCCTATGAGGCACGGAGGCTGCTGTGACCTCACAAGCACAGTCAGCAGCCAGGGGCCTGCTGCTGGCCTATCAGGCTCTAGGAGTGTTGTCACCTGACAAGCACAGCCAGCAGCTATGGGCCTGCCACTGGCCTATAGGGAACAGAGGCTGATGTGACCTCACAAGCACCAACAGCAGCCATTGGCCTGCCACTGTCCGAAGAGGCACGCAGGCTCCTCTGACCTCACCAGCACACCAAGCAGCCATTGGCTTCCCTCTGGCCTACAGGAAAAGGAGGCTGATGTGACCTCACAAGCACAGCGAGTAGCCAGGGGCCTCCCACTGCCCTATAAGGTACAGAGACAAATGTGACCTCAAAAGGCAGCCAGCAGACAGAGGCCTGCCACGGGCCTATCAGGAAATAGGACTGCTGTGACCTTACAAGCACAGCCAGCAGCTACGGGCCTGCCACTGGCCTATGAGGCACTGAGGCTGCTGTGACCTCACAAACACACCAAGCAGCCATTGGCCTCCCACGGGCCTATCAGGCACTGAGGCTGCTGTGACCTCACAAGCACAGCCAGCAGCCAAGGGCCTGCCACAGGCCTATCAGGCAATAGGACTGCTGTGACCTGACAAGCACAGCCAGCAGCTATGGGCCTGCCACTGGCTTACAGGGAACGGAGGCTGCTGTGACCTCACAAGCAAACCAAGCAGCCATTGGCCCGCCACTGGCCTATGAGGCACTGAGGCTGCTTGGACCTCACAGGCACAGCCAGCAGCCAAGGGCCTGAATCTAGCCTATAGAGCACTGAGGCTGCTGTGACCTCACGAGCCCAGGCAGCAGACATTGGCCTGCCACAGGCCTATCAGGCAATAGGACTGCTGTGACCTGACAAGCACAGCCAGCAGCTATGGGCCTGCCACTGGCTTATAGGGAACGAAGGCTGCTGTGACCTCACAAGCACACCAAGCAGCCATTGGCCTGCCCCTGGCCTATGAGGCACTGAGGCTACTTGGACCTCACAGGCACAGCCAGCAGCCAAGGGCCTGAATCTAGCCTATAGAGCACTGAGGCTTCTGTGACCTCACGAGCCCAGGCAGCAGACATTGGCCTGCCACAGGCCTATCAGGAAATAGGACTGCTGTGACCTTACGAGAACAAACAGCAGCTATGGGCCTCCACTGGCCTATGAGGGACGGAGGCTGCTGTGACCTCACAAGCACAGTCAGCAGCCAGGGGCCTGCTGCTGGCCTATCAGGCTCTAGGAGTGTTGTCACCTGACAAGCACAGCCAGCAGCTATGGGCCTGCCACTGGCCTACAGCAAAAGGAGCCTGAGGTGACCTCACAAGCACAGCGAGTAGCCAGGGGCTTCCCACTGCCCTATAAGGTACAGAGACAAATGTGACCTCAAAAGGCAGCCAGCAGACAGAGGCCTACCACGGGCCTATCAGGAAATAGGACTGCTGTGACCTTACGAGAACAAACAGCAGCTATGGGCCTCCACTGGCCTATGAGGCACGGAGGCTGCTGTGACCTCACAAGCACAGTCAGCAGCCAGGGGCCTGCTGCTGGCCTGTCAGGCTCTAGGAGTGTTGTCACCTGACAAGCACAGCCAGCAGCAATGGGCCTGCCACTGGCCTATGAGGCACTGAGGCTGCTGTGACCTGACAAGCACAGCCAGCACCTATGGGCCTGCCACTGGCCTATGAGGCACGGAGGCTGCTGTGACCTCACAAGCACAGTCAGCAGCCAGGGGCCTGCTGCTGGCCTATCAGGCTCTAGGAGTGTTGTCACCTGACAAGCACAGCCAGCAGCTATGGGCCTGCCACTGGCCTATAGGGAACAGAGGCTGATGTGACCTCACAAGCACCAACAGCAGCCATTGGCCTGCCACTGTCCGAAGAGGCACGCAGGCTCCTCTGACCTCACCAGCACACCAAGCAGCCATTGGCTTCCCTCTGGCCTACAGGAAAAGGAGGCTGATGTGACCTCACAAGCACAGCGAGTAGCCAGGGGCCTCCCACTGCCCTATAAGGTACAGAGACAAATGTGACCTCAAAAGGCAGCCAGCAGACAGAGGCCTGCCACGGGCCTATCAGGAAATAGGACTGCTGTGACCTTACAAGCACAGCCAGCAGCTACGGGCCTGCCACTGGCCTATGAGGCACTGAGGCTGCTGTGACCTCACAAACACACCAAGCAGCCATTGGCCTCCCACGGGCCTATCAGGCACTGAGGCTGCTGTGACCTCACAAGCACAGCGAGCAGCCAAGGGCCTGCCACAGGCCTATCAGGCAATAGGACTGCTGTGACCTGACAAGCACAGCCAGCAGCTATGGGCCTGCCACTGGCTTACAGGGAACGGAGGCTGCTGTGACCTCACAAGCAAACCAAGCAGCCATTGGCCTGCCACTGGCCTATGAGGCACTGAGGCTGCTTGGACCTCACAGGCACAGCCAGCAGCCAAGGGCCTGAATCTAGCCTATAGAGCACTGAGGCTGCTGTGACCTCACGAGCCCAGGCAGCAGACATTGGCCTGCCGCTGGCCTATGAGGCACTGAGGCTGCTGTGACCTCACAAGCACAGCAAGGAGCCAGAGGCCTGCCATTGCCCTATAAGGTACAGAGACAAATGTGACCTCAAAAGGCAGCCAGCAGACAGAGGCCTACCACAGGCCTATCAGGAAATAGGACTGCTGTGACCTTACGAGAACAAACAGCAGCTATGGGCCTCCACTGGCGTCTGAGGCACGGAGGCTGCTGTGACCTCACAAGCACAGGCAGCAGCCAGGGGCCTGCTGCTGGCCTATCAGGCTGTAGGAGTGTTATCACCTGACAAGCACAGCCAGCAGCAATGGGCCTGCCACTGGCCTATGAGGCACTGAGGCTGCTTTGACCTCACAAGCACACCAAGCAGCCATTGGCCTCCCACGGGCCTATGAGGCACTGAGGCTGCTGTGACCTCACAAGCACAGCCAGCAGCCAAGGGCCTGCCACTAGCCTATGAGGCACTGAGGCTGCTGTGACCTCACAAGCACACCAAGCAGCCATTGGCCTCCCACGGGCCTATCAGGCACTGAGGCTGCTGTGACCTCACAAGCACACCAAGCAGCCAAGGGCCTGACACAGGCCTATCAGGCAATAGGACTGCTGTGACCTGACAAGCACAGCCAGTAGCTATGGGCCTGCCACTGGCCTATAGAGCACTGAGGCTGCTGTGACCTCACAGGCACAGCCAGCCACCAAGGGCCTGCCACTAGCCTATCAGTCAATAGGACTGCTGTGACCTCACAAGCACAGCCAGCAGCTATGGGCCTGCCACTGGCCTATGAGGCACTGAGGCTGCTGTGACCTCACAAGCACAGTCAGCAGCCAGGGGCCTGTTGCTGGCCTATCAGGCTCTAGGAGTGTTGTCACCTGACAAGCACAGCCAGCAGCTATGGGCCTGCCACTGGCCTATAGGGAACAGAGGCTGCTGTGACCTCACAAGCACAGACAGCAGCCATTGGCCTGCCACTGTCCAAACAGGAACGCAGGCTCCTCTGACCTCACCAGCACACCAAGCAGCCATTGGCTTCCCTCTGGCCTACAGGAAAAGGAGGCTGATGTGACCTCAGAAGCACAGTCAGCAACCATTCGCCTGCCACTCTCCAAAGAGGCACTGAGGCTGCTTTGACCTCACTAGCACACCAAGCAGCCAGGGGCCTCCCTCTGGCCTACAGGAAAAGGAGGCTGATGTGACCTCACAAGCACAGCGAGTAGCCAGGGGCCTCCCACTGCCCTATAAGGTATAGAGACAAATGTGACCTCAAAAGGCAGCCAGCAGACAGAGGCCTGCCACAGGCCTATCAGGAAATAGGACTGCTGTGACCTTACAAGAAAAAACAGCAGCTACGGGCCTTCCACTGGCCTATGAGGCACGGAGGCTGCTGTGACCTCACAAGCACACCAAGCAGCCATTGGCCTCCCACGGGCCTATCAGGCACTGAGGCTGCTTTGACCTCACAGGCACAGCCAGCAGCCAAGGGCCTGAAACTAGCCTATGGAGCACTGAGGCTGCTGTGACCTCACGAGCCCAGGCAGCAGCCATTGGCCTGCCGCTGGCCTATGAGGCACTGAGGCTGCTGTGACTTCACAAGCACAGCAAGTAGCCAGAGGCCTGCCATTGCCCTATAAGCTACAAAGACAAATGTGACCTCAAAAGGCAGGCAGCAGACAGAGGCCTACCACGGGCCTATCAGGAAATAGGACTGCTGTGACCTTACGAGAGAACAAACAGCAGCTATGGGCCTCCACTGGCGTCTGAGGCACGGAGGCTGCTGTGACCTCACAAGCACAGTCAGCAGCCAGGGGCCTGCCACTCTCCAAACAGGCACTGAGGCTGCTTTGACCTCACCAGCACACCAAGCAGCCATTGGCCTCCCTCTGGCCTACAGGAAAAGGACGCTGATGTGACCTCACAAGCACAGCGAGTAGCCAGGGGCCTCCCACTGCCCTATAAGGTACAGAGACAAATGTGACCTCAAAAGGCAGCCAGCAGACAGCGGCCTGCCACAGGCCTATCAGGAAATAGGACTGCTGTGACCTTACTCGAACAAACAGCTGCTACGGGCCTTCCACTGTCCTATGAGGCCCTGAGGCTGCTGTGACCTCACCAGCACACCAAGCAGCCATTGGCCTCCCTCTGGCCTACAGGAAAAGGAGGCTGATGTGACCTCACAAGCACAGCGAGTGGCCAGGGGCCTCCCACTGCCCTATAAGGTACAGAGACAAATGTGACCTCAAAAGGCAGCCAGCAGCTATGGGCCTGCCACTGGCCTATCAGGCAATAGGATTGCCGTGACCTCAAAAGGACAGCCAGCAGCAATGGGCCTGCCACTGGCCTATGAGGCACTGAGGCTGCTGTGACCTCACAAGCACACCAAGCAGCCATTGGCCTCCCACGGGCCTATCAGGCACTGAGGCTGCTGTGACCTCATAAGCACAGCGAGCAGCCAAGGGCCTGCCACAGGCCTATCAGGCAATAGGACTGCTGTGACCTGACAAGCACAGCCAGCAGCCATTGGCCTGCCACTGTCTGAAGAGGCATGCAGGCTCCTCTGACATCACCAGCACACCAAGCAGCCATTGGCCTCCCTCTGGCCTACAGGAAAAGGAGGCTGATGTGACCTCACAAGCACAGCGAGTAGCCAGGGGCCTCCCACTGCCCTATAAGGTACAGAGACAAATGTGACCTCAAAAGGCAGCCAGCAGACAGAGGCCTGCCACGGGCCTATCAGGAAATAGGACTGCTGTGACCTCACAAGAACAAACAGCAGCTACGGGCCTGCCACTGTCTTATAGGGAATGAAGGCTGCTGTGACCTCACCAGCACACCAAGCAGCCATTGGCCTCCCACGGGCCTATCAGGCACTGAGGCTGCTGTGACCTCACAAGCACAGCCAGCAGCCAAGGGCCTGCCACAGGCCTATCAGGCAATAGGACTGCTGTGACCTGACAAGCACAGCCAGCAGCTATGGGCCTGCCACTGGCTTACAGGGAACGGAGGCTGCTGTGACCTCACAAGCAAACCAAGCAGCCATTGGCCTGCCACTGGCCTATGAGGCACTGAGGCTGCTTGGACCTCACAGGCACAGCCAGCAGCCAAGGGCCTAAATCTAGCCTATAGAGCACTGAGGCTGCTGTGACCTCACGAGCCCAGGCAGCAGACATTGGCCTGCCACAGGCCTGTCAGGCAATAGGACTGCTGTGACCTGACAAGCACAGCCAGCAGCTATGGGCCTGCCACTGGCTTATAGGGAACGAAGGCTGCTGTGACCTCACAAGCACACCAAGCAGCCATTGGCCTGCCCCTGGCCTATGAGGCACTGAGGCTGCTTGGACCTCACAGGCACAGCCAGCAGCCAAGGGCCTGAATCTAGCCTATAGAGCACTGAGGCTTCTGTGACCTCACGAGCCCAGGCAGCAGACATTGGCCTGCCACAGGCCTATCAGGAAATAGGACTGCTGTGACCTTACGAGAACAAACAGCAGCTATGGGCCTCCACTGGCCTATGAGGCACGGAGGCTGCTGTGACCTCACAAGCACAGTCAGCAGCCAGGGGCCTGCTGCTGGCCTATCAGGCTCTAGGAGTGTTGTCACCTGACAAGCACAGCCAGCAGCTATGGGCCTGCCACTGGCCTACAGCAAAAGGAGCCTGAGGTGACCTCACAAGCACAGCGAGTAGCCAGGGGCTTCCCACTGCCCTATAAGGTACAGAGACAAATGTGACCTCAAAAGGCAGCCAGCAGACAGAGGCCTGCCACAGGCCTATCAGGAAATAGGACTGCTGTGCCCTCACAAGAACAAACAGCAGCTACGGGCCTGCCACTGGCCTATGAGGCACGGAGGCTGCTGTGACCTCACAAGCACACCAAGCAGCCATTGGCCTCCCACGGGCCTATCAGGCACTGAGGCTGCTGTGACCTGACAAGCACAGGCAGCAGCCATTAGCCTCCCACTGCCCGATGAGGCGCTGACGCTGCTGTCAACTCAGAAGCACACCAAGCAGACAAGGGCCTGCCACAGGCCTATCAGGAAATAGGACTGCTGTGACCTTACAAGCACAGCCAGCAGCTACGGGCCTGCCACTGGCCTATGAGGCACTGAGGCTGCTGTGACCTCACAAGCACACCAAGCAGCCATTGGCCTCCCACGGGCCTATCAGGCACTGAGGCTGCTGTGACCTCACAAGCACACCAAGCAGACAAGGGCCTGCCACAGGCCTATCAGGCAATAGGACTGCTGTGACCTGACAAGCACAGCTAGCAGCTATGGGCCTGCCACTGGCTTATAGGGAACGGAGGCTGCTGTGACCTCACAAGCACAGCGAGGAGCCAGGGGCCTCCCACTGCCCTATAAGGTACACAGACAAACGTGACCTCAAAAGGCAGCCAGCAGCCATTGGCCTGCCACGAGCCTATAGAGCACTGAGGCTGTTGTGACCTCACAAGCACAGCGAGGAGCCAGAGGCCTGCCATTGCCCTATAAGGTACAGAGACAAATGTGACCTCAAAAGGCAGCCAGCAGACAGAGGCCTGCCACTGGCCTATCAGGAAATAGGACTGCTGTGACCTTACAAGCACAGCCAGCAGCTACGGGCCTGCCACTGGCCTATGAGGCACGGAGGCTGCTGTGACCTCACAAGCACACCAAGCAGCCATTGGCCTCCCACGGGCCTATCAGGCACTGAGGCTGCTGTGACCTCACAAGCACACCAAGCAGACAAGGGCCTGCCACAGGCCTATCAGGCAATAGGACTGCTGTGACCTGACAAGCACAGCTAGCAGCTATGGGCCTGCCACTGGCTTATAGGGAACGGAGGCTGCTGTGACCTCACAAGCACAGCGAGGAGCCAGGGGCCTCCCACTGCCCTATAAGGTACACAGACAAATGTGACCTCAAAAGGCAGCCAGCAGCCATTGGCCTGCCACTGGCCTATAGAGCACTGAGGCTGCTGTGACCTCACAAGCACAGCGAGGAGCCAGAGGCCTGCCATTGCCCTATAAGCTACAGAGACAAATGTGACCTCAAAAGGCAGCCAGCAGACAGAGGCCTGCCACGGGCCTATCAGGCACTGAAGCTGCTGTGACCTGACAAGCACAGCGAGCAGCTATGGGCCTGCCAATGGCTTATAGGGAACGGAGGCTGCTGTGACCTGACAAGCACAGCCAGCAGCTATGGGCCTGCCACTGACCTATGAGGCACTGAGGCTGCTGTGACCTCACAAGCACATTCAGCAGCCAGGGGCCTGCTGCTGGCCTATCAGGCTCTAGGAGTGTTGTCACCTGACAAGCACAGCCAGCAGCTATGGGCCTGCCACTGGCCTACAGCAAAAGGAGCCTGAGGTGACCTCACAAGCACAGCGAGTAGCCAGGGGCTTCCCACTGCCCTATGAGGTACAGAGACAAATGTGACCTCAAAAGGCAGCCAGCAGACAGAGGCCTACCACGGGCCTATCAGGAAATAGGACTGCTGTGCCCTCACAAGAACAAACAGCAGCTACGGGCCTGCCACTGGCCTATGAGGCACGGAGGCTGCTGTGACCTCACAAGCACACCAAGCAGCCATTGGCCTCCCACGGGCCTATCAGGCACTGAGGCTGCTGTGGCCTCACAAGCACAGCCAGCAGCCAAGGGCCTGCCACTAGCCTATGAGGCACTGAGGCTGCTGTGACCTCACAAGCACACCAAGCAGCCAGTGGCCTCCCACGGGCCTATCAGGCACTGAGGCTGCTGTGACCTCACAAGCACACCAAGCAGCCAAGGGCCTGACACAGGCCTATCAGGCAATAGGACTGCTGTGACCTGAAAAGCACAGACAGCAGCTATGGGCCTGCCACTGGCCTATGAGGCACTGAGGCTGCTGTGACCTCACAAGCACAGTCAACAGCCAGGGGCCTGCTGCTGACCTATCAGGCTGTAGGAGTGTTGTAACCTGACAAGCACAGCCAGCAGCTCTGGGCCTGCCATGGCGCATCAAGCACGGAGAAAGAGGGGAACACCCAAGCAGACCAGCAGCCATGGGCGTGGCAGTGCATGCCCATGCATGCCATGCATGCAATGGCATGCCGGTCAAAGTGACATCATAAGACACAACCAGCAACCATGGGCCTGCCACTGCCCTTTTTGGCATGCAGACACAAGTATCCTCACAAGCCCAGCCAGGAGGCATGGCCCTGCCACTGGCCTATCACGCACAGAGGCAGAAGCAACCTCACAAGCAGAGCGAGGACTGATGGGCCTGACTGGCCTACCAGGCCGTGAGGCAGAAGTGACATGACTATCTCATCCAGCAGTGGTGGACCTGACAATATCATTTCAGGCAGAGGGTAAAGTGACAGCACAGAACGTTGAAGGACCATAACAGAAAAAAGGCACTTGGAGGCATGAGTACTGGGGGAAAAAAAGGGCACTAGGAGGCCATGCACTGCAAAAATAGGCCCATGGAGGACACTATACTGGAAAAAAAGGCACTTTGGGAGCCTGCATCACAAAAATAGGCACTTGGAGGCCGCTAGACCGGAAAAAAGGCACTTAGATGCCCCTTCACTGCAAAAAAAGGCACTCAGACAGCAGTGCACCTCAAACAAAGGCACTTGCAGGCCCCTGCACCACAAAAAAAGGAAGTCGGCTGCCCCTACACTGGAAAAAAAAAGGTACTCGGAGGCCCCTACACTGCAAAAAAAGGCACTCGGGGGCTGCTACAATGTGAAACAAGGCACTCGGAGGGCCCGGCACCACCAAAAGAGGCACTTGGAGGCTCCTGCACTGGGAAAAGAGGCACTTGCAGGCCTGTACACCGGAAAAAAAGGCACTCGGAGGCTGCTACACTGCAGAGAAAGGCACTCGGAGGCACCTGCAACGGAAAATAAGGCACTCGGAGGCCCCTACACCACAAAAAAAGGCACTTGGGGGCTGCTACAATGGAAAAAAAGGCACTCGGAGGCCCGTGACCCACAAGAAAAGGCACTCGGGGCCACTACACAGCAAAAGAAAGATACATGGAGGACCACACACCCCAAAATAACAGCACTCGGAGGCCCCTGAACCACAGGGAAAGGCACTCGGTGGCTCCTACAGCACAGAAAAAGGCACTTGGGGGCTGCTACAATGTGAAACAAGGCACTCGGAGGGCCCGGCACAACCAAAAGAGGCGCTTGGAGGCCACTGCACTGGAAAAAGAGGCACTTGCAGGCCTGTACACCAGAAAAAAAGGCACTCGGAGGCTCCTGCACCACGAAAGAAGGCACTCGGAGGCTGCTACAATGGAAAAAAAGGCACTCGGAGGCCAGTGCACTGCAAAAACAGGGCACTTGGAGGCCTCTACACTGCAAAAGAAGGCACTCGGAGGAAACTACACTGGAACAAAAGGCACTCGGAGGCCAGTGCACCACAAGAAAAGGCACTCAGTGGCCCCTACAGCACAAAAAAAGGCTCTTGGGGGCTGCTACAATGGAAAAAAAGGCACTCAGAGACCCCTGAACCACAAGAAAAGGCACTTAGTGGCCTCTGAACCACAAGAAAAGGCACTCGGTGGACTCTACAGCACAAGAAAAGGCACTCGGGGCCACTACACCGCAAAAAAAAGGTACATGGAGGACCACACACCCCAAAATAACAGCACTCGGAGGCCCCGGAACCACAAGGAAAGGCACTCAGTGGCCCCTACACTGCAAAAAAAGGCACTTGGGGGCTGCTACAATGTGAAACAAGGCACTCGGAGGGCCCGGCACCACCAAAAGAGGCACTCGGAGGTTCCCGCACTGGAAAAAGAGGCACTTGCAGGCCTGTACACCGGAAAAAAAGGCACTCGGAGGCTGCTACACTGCAGAGAAAGGCACTCGGAGGCACCTGCAACGGAAAATAAGGCACTCGGAGGCCCCTACACCACAAAAAAAGGCACTTGGGGGCTGCTACAATGGAAAAAAAGGCACTCGGAGGCCCGTGACCCACAAGAAAAGGCACTCGGGGCCACTACACAGCAAAAGAAAGATACATGGAGGACCACACACCCCAAAATAACAGCACTCGGAGGCCCCTGAACCACAGGGAAAGGCACTCGGTGGCTCCTACAGCACAGAAAAAGGCACTTGGGGGCTGCTACAATGTGAAACAAGGCACTTGGAGGGCCCGGCACAACCAAAAGAGGCGCTTGGATGCCACTGCACTGGAAAAAGAGGCACTTGCAGGCCTGTACACCAGAAAAAAAGGCACTCGGAGGCTCCTGCACCATGAAAGAAGGCACTCGGAGGCTGCTACAATGGAAAAAAAGGCACTCGGAGGCCAGTGCACTGCAAAAACAGGGCACTTGGAGGCCTCTACACTGCAAAAGAAGGCACTCGGAGGAAACTACACTGGAACAAAAGGCACTCGGAGGCCAGTGCACCACAAGAAAAGGCACTCAGTGGCCCCTACAGCACAAAAAAAGGCTCTTGGGGGCTGCTACAATGCAAAAAAAGGCACTCAGAGGCCACTGAACCACAAGAAAAGGCACTTAGTGGCCTCTGAACCACAAGAAAAGGCACTCGGTGGACTCTACAGCACAAGAAAAGGCACTCGGGGCCACTACACCACAAAAAAAGGCACTTGGGGGCTGCTACAATGTGAAACAAGGCACTCGGAGGGCTCGGCACCACCAAAAAAGGCACTCGGAGGTTCCCGCACTGGAAAAAGAGGCACTTGCAGGCCTGTGGACAACAAAAAAAGGCACTCGGAGGCTCCTGCACCACAAAAGAAGGCACTCGGTGGCCCCGACACCACAGAAAAAGGCACTCGGGGGCTGCTACAATGTGAAAACAGGCACTCCGATGCCCCTACACCGGAAAGAAAGGCACTCAGAGGGCCTGCAGCACAAAAAAAGGCACTCAGCTGCCCTTACACTGGAAAAACAGGCACTTGGAGGCCTCTACACCACAGAAAAAGGCACTCAGCGGCCCCTACACTGCAAAAAAAAGGCACTCGGGGGCTGCTACAATGTGAAACAAGGCACTCGGATGGCCCGGCACCACCAAAAGAGGCACTTGGAGGCTCCTGCACTGGGAAAAGAGGCACTTGCAGGCCTGTACACCGGAAAAAAAGGCACTCGGAGGCTGCTACACTGCAGAGAAAGGCACTCGGAGGCACCTGCAACGGAAAATAAGGCACTCGGAGGCCCCTACACCACAAAAAAAGGCACTTGGGGGCTGCTACAATGGAAAAAAAGGCACTCGGAGGCCCGTGACCCACAAGAAAAGGCACTCGGGGCCACTACACAGCAAAAGAAAGATACATGGAGGACCTCACACCCCAAATAACAGCACTCGGAGGCCCCTGAACCACAGGGAAAGGCACTCGGTGGCTCCTACAGCACAGAAAAAGGCACTTGGGGACTGCTACAAGGCGAAACAAAGCACTCGGAGGCCCCTGCACCACCAAAAGAGGCACTCGGAGGCTCCTGCACTGGAAAAAGAGGCACTTGCAGGCCTGTACACCGGAAATAAAGGCACACAGAGGCACCTGCAATGGATAAAATGGCACTCGGAGGCGTCTACACCACAAAAAAAAGGCACTCGGAGGACCACACTACAAAAAAAGGTACTGGGTGGCCCCGACAGCACAAACAAATGCACTCGGGGGCTGCTACAATGTGAAACAAGGCATTCGGGGGGCCCCAAAAAAGGCACTTGGAAGCCACGACATTGCAAAAAAGGCACTTGGAAGCCACGACATTGCAAAAAAATGCACCCTGAGGCCCCTGCACCACAAGAAAAGGCACTCGGTGGCCCCGACACCACAAAAAAAGGCACTCGGGGGCTGCTACAATGCGAAAAGAGGCACTCCGATGCCCCTACACCGGAAAGAAAGGCACTCAGAGGGCCCTGCACCACCAAAAAAGGCACTCAGCTGCCCTTACACTGGAAAAACAGGCACTTGGAGGCCTCTACACCACAGAAAAAGGCACTCAGTGGCCCCTACACCACCAAGAAAGGCACTCGGTGGCCCCCACATTGCAAAAAAGGGTACTTGGAGGCTACTACACTGCAAAGAAATGCACCCTGAGGCCCACGCATTGCAAAAAAAGGCACTCAGTAGCCCCTGCACCGCAAAAAAAGGCACTCAGAGGCCAGTGCACTGAAAAACAGGGCACTTGGAGGCCAGTGCACCACAAAAGAAAATGCACTCAGAGGCCCCGACACCACAAAAGAAAGGCACTTGGAGGACCACACCACAAAAAAAGGCACTCGGCTGCCCCTACACTGGAAAAAAAAGGCACTCGGAGGCCCCTACAGCACAAAAAAAGGCACTTGGGGGCTGCTACAATGCAAAAAAAGGCACTCAGGGGCCCCTGAACCACAAGAAAAGGCACTCGGGGCCACTACACTGCAAAAAAAAGATACATGGAGGACCACACACCCCAAAATAACAGCACTCGGAGGCCCCTGAACCACAGGGAAAGGCACTCGGTGGCTCCTACAGCACAGAAAAAGGCACTCAGAGGCCACTACACCACCAAGAAAGGCACTCGGTGGCCCCCACATTGCAAAAAAAGGCACTTGGAGGCTACTACACTGCAAAAAAATGCATCCTGAGGCCCATGCACAGCAAAAAAAGGCACTCAGTAGCCCCTGCAGCACAAAAAAAGGCACTCGGAGGCCAGTGCACTGAAAAACAGGGCACTTGGAGGCCAGTGCACCACAAAAAAAATGCACTCAGAGGCCCCGACACCACAAAAGAAAGGCACTTGGAGGACCCGACACCACAAAAAAAGGCACTCAGCTGCCCCTACACTGGAAAAAAAGGCACTTGGAGGCCCCTACAGCACAAAAAAAGGCACTTGGGGGCTGCTACAATGGAAAAAAAGGCACTCGGAGGCCCCTGCACCAGAAACAAAGGCACTTGGAGGGCCCTGCACCACAAAAGAAGGCACTCGGAGGCCCCTGTCCCACAAGAAAAGGCACTCGGGGCCACTACACCGCAAATAAAAGATACATGGAGGACCACAAACCCCAAAATAACAGCACTCGGAGGCCCCGGAACCACAAGAAAAGGCACTCGGTGGCCCCTACAGCACAATAAAACGCACTCGGGGGCTGCTACAATGTGAAACAAGGCACTCTGAGGGCCCAGCACCACCAAAAAAAGGCACTCGGAGGCTCCTGCACCACAAAAGAAGGCACTCGGAGGCTGCTACAATGGAAAAAAAGGCACTCGGAGGCCAGTGCACTGCAAAAACAGGGTACTTGGAGGCCTC
Organism: Dromaius novaehollandiae; assembly: GCF_036370855.1. NCBI lineage: Eukaryota > Metazoa > Chordata > Aves > Casuariiformes > Dromaiidae > Dromaius > Dromaius novaehollandiae. The sequence goes on along the minus strand of NC_088103.1, from coordinate 2,786,551 downwards.
TACACTGCAAAAGAAGGCACTCGGAGGAAACTACACTGGAACAAAAGGCACTCGGAGGCCAGTGCACCACAAGAAAAGGCACTCAGTGGCCCCTACAGCACAAAAAAAGGCTCTTGGGGGCTGCTACAATGCAAAAAAAGGCACTCAGAGGCCCCTGAACCACAAGAAAAGGCACTTAGTGGCCTCTGAACCAGAAGGAAAGGCACTCGGTGGACTCTACAGCACAAGAAAAGGCACTCGGGGCCACTACACCGCAAAAAAAAGGTACATGGAGGACCACACACCCCAAAATAACAGCACTCGGAGGCCCTGGAACCACAAGGAAAGGCACTCAGTGGCCCCTACGCTGCAAAAAAAGGCACTTGGGGGCTGCTACAATGTGAAACAAGGCACTCGGAGGGCTCAGCACCACCAAAAAAAGCACTCGGAGGTTCCCGCACTGGAAAAAGAGGCACTTGCAGGCCTGTGGACAACAAAAAAAGGCACTCGGAGGCTCCTGCACCACAAAAGAAGGCACTCGGTGGCCCCGACACCACAGAAAAAGGCACTCGGGGGCTGCTACAATGTGAAAACAGGCACTCCGATGCCCCTACACCGGAAAGAAAGGCACTCAGAGGGCCTGCAGCACAAAAAAAGGCACTCAGCTGCCCTTACACTGGAAAAACAGGCACTTGGAGGCCTCTACACCACAGAAAAAGGCACTCAGTGGCCCCTACACTGCAAAAAAAGGCACTCGGGGGCTGCTACAATGTGAAACAAGGCACTCGGAGGGCCCGGCACCACCAAAAGAGGCACTTGGAGGCTCCTGCACTGGGAAAAGAGGCACTTGCAGGCCTGTACACCGGAAAAAAAGGCACTCGGAGGCTGCTACACTGCAGAGAAAGGCACTCGGAGGCACCTGCAACGGAAAATAAGGCACTCGGAGGCCCCTACACCACAAAAAAAGGCACTTGGGGGCTGCTACAATGGAAAAAAAGGCACTCGGAGGCCCGTGACCCACAAGAAAAGGCACTCGGGGCCACTACACAGCAAAAGAAAGATACATGGAGGACCACACACCCCAAAATAACAGCACTCGGAGGCCCCGGAACCACAAGAAAAGGCACTCGGTGGCCCCCACATTGCAAAAAAGGGTACTTGGAGGCTACTACACTGCAAAGAAATGCACCCTGAGGCCCACGCATTGCAAAAAAAGGCACTCAGTAGCCCCTGCACCGCAAAAAAAGGCACTCGGAGGCCAGTGCACTGAAAAACAGGGCACTTGGAGGCCAGTGCACCACAAAAGAAAATGCACTCAGAGGCCCCGACACCACAAAAAAAAGGCACTTGGAGGACCACACCACAAAAAAAGGCACTCGGCTGCCCCTACACTGGAAAAAAAAGGCACTCGGAGGCCCCTACACCACAAAAAAAGGCACTTGGGGGCTGCTACAATGCAAAAAAAAGGCACTCAGGGGCCCCTGAACCACAAGAAAAGGCACTCGGGGCCACTACACTGCAAAAAAAAGGTACATGGAGGACCACACACCCCAAAATAACAGCACTCGGAGGCCCCTGAACCACAGGGAAAGGCACTCGGTGGCTCCTACAGCACAGAAAAAGGCACTTGGGGGCTGCTACAATGTGAAACAAGGCACTTGGAGGGCCCGGCACAACCAAAAGAGGCACTCAGAGGCCCCTGCACTGGAAAAAGAGGCACTTGCAGGCCTGTACACCAGAAAAAAAGGCACTCGGAGGCTCCTGCACCACAAAAGAAGGCACTCAGAGGCCACTACACCACCAAGAAAGGCACTTGGTGGCCCCCACATTGCAAAAAAAGGCACTTGGAGGCTACTACACTGCAAAGAAATGCACCCTGAGGCCCACGCACAGCAAAAAAAGGCACTTAGTAGCCCCTGCACCGCAAAAAAAGGCACTCGGTGGCCCCGACACTGGAAAGAAAGGCACTCAGAGGGCCCTGCAGCACAAAAAGAGGCACTCGACTGCCCCTACACTGGGAAAAAAGGCACTTGGAGGCCTCTACACCCCAGAAAAAGGCACTCAGTGGCCCCTACACTGCAAAAAAAGGCACTCGGGGACTGCTACAAGGCGAAACAAAGCACTCGGAGGCCCCTGCACCACCAAAAGAGGCACTCGGAGGCTCCTGCACTGGAAAAAGAGGCACTTGCAGGCCTGTACACCGGAAATAAAGGCACACAGAGGCACCTGCAATGGATAAAAAGGCACTCGGAGGCGTCTACACCACAAAAAAAAGGCACTCGGAGGACCACACTACAAAAAAAGGTACTGGGTGGCCCCGACAGCACAAACAAATGCACTCGGGGGCTGCTACAATGTGAAACAAGGCATTCGGGGGGCCCGGCGTGACCAAAAAAGGCACTTGGAAGCCACGACATTGCAAAAAAGGCACTTGGAAGCCACGACATTGCAAAAAAATGCACCCTGAGGCCCCTGCACCACAAGAAAAGGCACTCGGTGGCCCCGACACCACAAAAAAAGGCACTCGGGGGCTGCTACAATGCGAAAAGAGGCACTCCGATGCCCCTACACCGGAAAGAAAGGCACTCAGAGGGCCCTGCAGCACAAAAAAAGGCACTCAGCTGCCCTTACACTGGAAAAACAGGCACTTGGAGGCCTCTACACCACAGAAAAAGGCACTCAGTGGCCCCTACACCACCAAGAAAGGCACTCAGTGGCCCCCACATTGCAAAAAAGGGTACTTGGAGGCTACTACACTGCAAAGAAATGCACCCTGAGGCCCACGCATTGCAAAAAAAGGCACTCAGTAGCCCCTGCACTGCAAAAAAAGGCACTCAGAGGCCAGTGCACTGAAAAACAGGGCACTTGGAGGCCAGTGCACCACAAAAGAAAATGCACTCAGAGGCCCCGACACCACAAAAGAAAGGCACTTGGAGGACCACACCACAAAAAAAGGCACTCGGCTGCCCCTACACTGGAAAAAAAAGGCACTCGGAGGCCCCTACAGCACAAAAAAAGGCACTTGGGGGCTGCTACAATGCAAAAAAAGGCACTCAGGGGCCCCTGAACCACAAGAAAAGGCACTCGGGGCCACTACACTGCAAAAAAAAGATACATGGAGGACCACACACCCCAAAATAACAGCACTCGGAGGCCCCTGAACCACAAGGAAAGGCACTCAATGGCTCCTACAGCACAAAAAAAGGCACTCAGGGTCTGCTACAATGTGAAACAAGGCACTCAGAGGGCCCTGCACCACAAACAAAGGCACTCGGAGGCTGCTACACCATAGAGAAAGGCACTCGGAGGCCCCTGCACTGGAAAAAAAGGCACTTGGAGGCCCCTGCACCACAAAAAAGGCACTCAGAGGCTGCTACAATGGAAAAAAAGGCACTCGGAGGCCTCTACACTGCAAAAGAAGGCACTCGGAGGCCACTACACTGGAACAAAAGGCACTCGGAGGCCAGTGCACCACAAAAGAAGGCACTCAGTGGCCCCTACAGCACAATAAAAAGCACTCGGGGGCTGATACAATGTGAAACAAGGCACTCGGAGGGCCCTGCACCACCAAAAAAGGCACTCGGAGGCGCCTGCACTGGAAAAAGAGGCACTTGCAGGCCTGTACACCAGAAAAAAAGGCACTCGGAGGCTCCTGCACCACAAAAGAAGGCACTCAGAGGCCACTACACCACCAAGAAAGGCACTCGGTGGCCCCCACATTGCAAAAAAAGGCACTTGGAGGCTACTACACTGCAAAAAAATGCATCCTGAGGCCCATGCACAGCAAAAAAAGGCACTCAGTAGCCCCTGCAGCACAAAAAAAGGCACTCGGAGGCCAGTGCACTGAAAAACAGGGCACTTGGAGGCCAGTGCACCACAAAAAAAATGCACTCAGAGGCCCCGACACCACAAAAGAAAGGCACTTGGAGGACCCGACACCACAAAAAAAGGCACTCAGCTGCCCCTACACTGGAAAAAAAGGCACTTGGAGGCCCCTACAGCACAAAAAAAGGCACTTGGGGGCTGCTACAATGGAAAAAAAGGCACTCGGAGGCCCCTGCACCAGAAACAAAGGCACTTGGAGGGCCCTGCACCACAAAAGAAGGCACTCGGAGGCCCCTGTCCCACAAGAAAAGGCACTCGGGGCCACTACACCGCAAATAAAAGATACATGGAGGACCACAAACCCCAAAATAACAGCACTCGGAGGCCCCGGAACCACAAGAAAAGGCACTCGGTGGCCCCTACAGCACAATAAAACGCACTCGGGGGCTGCTACAATGTGAAACAAGGCACTCTGAGGGCCCAGCACCACCAAAAAAAGGCACTCGGAGGCTCCTGCACCACAAAAGAAGGCACTCGGAGGCCCCTGTCCCACAAGAAAAGGCACTCGGGGCCACTACACCGCAAATAAAAGATACATGGAGGACCACAAACCCCAAAATAACAGCACTCGGAGGCCCCGGAACCACAAGAAAAGGCACTCGGTGGCCCCTACAGCACAATAAAACGCACTCGGGGGCTGCTACAATGTGAAACAAGGCACTCTGAGGGCCCAGCACCACCAAAAAAAGGCACTCGGAGGCTCCTGCACCACAAAAGAAGGCACTCGGAGGCTGCTACAATGGAAAAAAAGGCACTCGGAGGCCAGTGCACTGCAAAAACAGGGTACTTGGAGGCCTCTACACTGCAAAAGAAGGCACTCGGAGGAAACTACACTGGAACAAAAGGCACTCAGAGGCCAGTGCACCACAAGAAAAGGCACTCAGTGGCCCCTACAGCACAAAAAAAGGCTCTTGGGGGCTGCTACAATGCAAAAAAAGGCACTCAGAGGCCCCTGAACCACAAGAAAAGGCACTTAGTGGCCTCTGAACCACAAGAAAAGGCACTCGGTGGACTCTACAGCACAAGAAAAGGCACTCGGGGCCACTACACCGCAAAAAAAAGGTACATGGAGGACCACACACCCCAAAATAACAGCACTCGGAGGCCCTGGAACCACAAGGAAAGGCACTCAGTGGCCCCTACACTGCAAAAAAAGGCACTTGGGGGCTGCTACAATGTGAAACAAGGCACTCGGAGGGCTCAGCACCACCAAAAAAAGCACTCGGAGGTTCCCGCACTGGAAAAAGAGGCACTTGCAGGCCTGTGGACAACAAAAAAAGGCACTCGGAGGCTCCTGCACCACAAAAGAAGGCACTCGGTGGCCCCGACACCACAGAAAAAGGCACTCGGGGGCTGCTACAATGTGAAAACAGGCACTCCGATGCCCCTACACCGGAAAGAAAGGCACTCAGAGGGCCTGCAGCACAAAAAAAGGCACTCAGCTGCCCTTACACTGGAAAAACAGGCACTTGGAGGCCTCTACACCACAGAAAAAGGCACTCAGTGGCCCCTACACTGCAAAAAAAGGCACTCGGGGGCTGCTACAATGTGAAACAAGGCACTCGGAGGGCCCGGCACCACCAAAAGAGGCACTTGGAGGCTCCTGCACTGGGAAAAGAGGCACTTGCAGGCCTGTACACCGGAAAAAAAGGCACTCGGAGGCTGCTACACTGCAGAGAAAGGCACTCGGAGGCACCTGCAACGGAAAATAAGGCACTCGGAGGCCCCTACACCACAAAAAAAGGCACTTGGGGGCTGCTACAATGGAAAAAAAGGCACTCGGAGGCCCGTGACCCACAAGAAAAGGCACTCGGGGCCACTACACAGCAAAAGAAAGATACATGGAGGACCACACACCCCAAAATAACAGCACTCGGAGGCCCCTGAACCACAGGGAAAGGCACTCGGTGGCTCCTACAGCACAGAAAAAGGCACTTGGGGGCTGCTACAATGTGAAACAAGGCACTTGGAGGGCCCGGCACAACCAAAAGAGGCACTCAGAGGCCCCTGCACTGGAAAAAGAGGCACTTGCAGGCCTGTACACCAGGAAAAAAGGCACTCGGAGGCTCCTGCACCACAAAAGAAGGCACTCAGAGGCCACTACACCACCAAGAAAGGCACTTGGTGGCCCCCACATTGCAAAAAAAGGCACTTGGAGGCTACTACACTGCAAAGAAATGCACCCTGAGGCCCACGCACAGCAAAAAAAGGCACTTAGTAGCCCCTGCACCGCAAAAAAAGGCACTCGGTGGCCCCGACACTGGAAAGAAAGGCACTCAGAGGGCCCTGCAGCACAAAAAGAGGCACTCGACTGCCCCTACACTGGGAAAAAAGGCACTTGGAGGCCTCTACACCCCAGAAAAAGGCACTCAGTGGCCCCTACACTGCAAAAAAAGGCACTCGGGGACTGCTACAAGGCGAAACAAAGCACTCGGAGGCCCCTGCACCACCAAAAGAGGCACTCGGAGGCTCCTGCACTGGAAAAAGAGGCACTTGCAGGCCTGTACACCGGAAATAAAGGCACACAGAGGCACCTGCAATGGATAAAAAGGCACTCGGAGGCGTCTACACCACAAAAAAAAGGCACTCGGAGGACCACACTACAAAAAAAGGTACTGGGTGGCCCCGACAGCACAAACAAATGCACTCGGGGGCTGCTACAATGTGAAACAAGGCATTCGGGGGGCCCGGCGTGACCAAAAAAGGCACTTGGAAGCCACGACATTGCAAAAAAGGCACTTGGAAGCCACGACATTGCAAAAAAATGCACCCTGAGGCCCCTGCACCACAAGAAAAGGCACTCGGTGGCCCCGACACCACAAAAAAAGGCACTCGGGGGCTGCTACAATGCGAAAAGAGGCACTCCGATGCCCCTACACCGGAAAGAAAGGCACTCAGAGGGCCCTGCACCACCAAAAAAGGCACTCAGCTGCCCTTACACTGGAAAAACAGGCACTTGGAGGCCTCTACACCACAGAAAAAGGCACTCAGTGGCCCCTACACCACCAAGAAAGGCACTCAGTGGCCCCCACATTGCAAAAAAGGGTACTTGGAGGCTACTACACTGCAAAGAAATGCACCCTGAGGCCCACGCATTGCAAAAAAAGGCACTCAGTAGCCCCTGCACTGCAAAAAAAGGCACTCAGAGGCCAGTGCACTGAAAAACAGGGCACTTGGAGGCCAGTGCACCACAAAAGAAAATGCACTCAGAGGCCCCGACACCACAAAAGAAAGGCACTTGGAGGACCACACCACAAAAAAAGGCACTCGGCTGCCCCTACACTGGAAAAAAAAGGCACTCGGAGGCCCCTACACCACAAAAAAAGGCACTTGGGGGCTGCTACAATGCAAAAAAAGGCACTCAGGGGCCCCTGAACCACAAGAAAAGGCACTCGGGGCCACTACACTGCAAAAAAAAGATACATGGAGGACCACACACCCCAAAATAACAGCACTCGGAGGCCCCTGAACCACAGGGAAAGGCACTCGGTGGCTCCTACAGCACAGAAAAAGGCACTCAGAGGCCACTACACCACCAAGAAAGGCACTCGGTGGCCCCCACATTGCAAAAAAAGGCACTTGGAGGCTACTACACTGCAAAGAAATGCACCCTGAGGCCCACGCACAGCAAAAAAAGGCACTCAGTAGCACCTGCAGCACAAAAAAAGGCACTCGGAGGCCAGTGCACTGAAAAACAGGGCACTTGGAGGCCAGTGCACCACAAAAAAAATGCACTCAGAGGCCCCGACACCACAAAAGAAAGGCACTTGGAGGACCCGACACCACAAAAAAAGGCACTCAGCTGCCCCTACACTGGAAAAAAAGGCACTTGGAGGCCCCTACAGCACAAAAAAAGGCACTTGGGGGCTGCTACAATGGAAAAAAAGGCACTCGGAGGCCCCTGCACCAGAAACAAAGGCACTTGGAGGGCCCTGCACCAGAAACAAAGGCACTTGGAGGGCCCTGCACCACAAAAGAAGGCACTCGGAGGCCCCTGTCCCACAAGAAAAGGCACTCGGGGCCACTACACCGCAAATAAAAGATACATGGAGGACCACAAACCCCAAAATAACAGCACTCGGAGGCCCCGGAACCACAAGAAAAGGCACTCGGTGGCCCCTACAGCACAATAAAACGCACTCGGGGGCTGCTACAATGTGAAACAAGGCACTCTGAGGGCCCAGCACCACCAAAAAAAGGCACTCGGAGGCTCCTGCACCACAAAAGAAGGCACTCGGAGGCTGCTACAATGGAAAAAAAGGCACTCGGAGGCCAGTGCACTGCAAAAACAGGGTACTTGGAGGCCTCTACACTGCAAAAGAAGGCACTCGGAGGAAACTACACTGGAACAAAAGGCACTCAGAGGCCAGTGCACCACAAGAAAAGGCACTCAGTGGCCCCTACAGCACAAAAAAAGGCTCTTGGGGGCTGCTACAATGCAAAAAAAGGCACTCAGAGGCCCCTGAACCACAAGAAAAGGCACTTAGTGGCCTCTGAACCACAAGAAAAGGCACTCGGTGGACTCTACAGCACAAGAAAAGGCACTCGGGGCCACTACACCGCAAAAAAAAGGTACATGGAGGACCACACACCCCAAAATAACAGCACTCGGAGGCCCTGGAACCACAAGGAAAGGCACTCAGTGGCCCCTACACTGCAAAAAAAGGCACTTGGGGGCTGCTACAATGTGAAACAAGGCACTCGGAGGGCTCAGCACCACCAAAAAAAGCACTCGGAGGTTCCCGCACTGGAAAAAGAGGCACTTGCAGGCCTGTGGACAACAAAAAAAGGCACTCGGAGGCTCCTGCACCACAAAAGAAGGCACTCGGTGGCCCCGACACCACAGAAAAAGGCACTCGGGGGCTGCTACAATGTGAAAACAGGCACTCCGATGCCCCTACACCGGAAAGAAAGGCACTCAGAGGGCCTGCAGCACAAAAAAAGGCACTCAGCTGCCCTTACACTGGAAAAACAGGCACTTGGAGGCCTCTACACCACAGAAAAAGGCACTCAGTGGCCCCTACACTGCAAAAAAAGGCACTCGGGGGCTGCTACAATGTGAAACAAGGCACTCGGAGGGCCCGGCACCACCAAAAGAGGCACTTGGAGGCTCCTGCACTGGGAAAAGAGGCACTTGCAGGCCTGTACACCGGAAAAAAAGGCACTCGGAGGCTGCTACACTGCAGAGAAAGGCACTCGGAGGCACCTGCAACGGAAAATAAGGCACTCGGAGGCCCCTACACCACAAAAAAAGGCACTTGGGGGCTGCTACAATGGAAAAAAAGGCACTCGGAGGCCCGTGACCCACAAGAAAAGGCACTCGGGGCCACTACACAGCAAAAGAAAGATACATGGAGGACCACACACCCCAAAATAACAGCACTCGGAGGCCCCTGAACCACAGGGAAAGGCACTCGGTGGCTCCTACAGCACAGAAAAAGGCACTTGGGGGCTGCTACAATGTGAAACAAGGCACTTGGAGGGCCCGGCACAACCAAAAGAGGCACTCAGAGGCCCCTGCACTGGAAAAAGAGGCACTTGCAGGCCTGTACACCAGAAAAAAAGGCACTCGGAGGCTCCTGCACCACGAAAGAAGGCACTCAGAGGCCACTACACCACCAAGAAAGGCACTTGGTGGCCCCCACATTGCAAAAAAAGGCACTTGGAGGCTACTACACTGCAAAGAAATGCACCCTGAGGCCCACGCACAGCAAAAAAAGGCACTTAGTAGCCCCTGCACCGCAAAAAAAGGCACTCGGTGGCCCCGACACTGGAAAGAAAGGCACTCAGAGGGCCCTGCAGCACAAAAAGAGGCACTCGACTGCCCCTACACTGGGAAAAAAGGCACTTGGAGGCCTCTACACCCCAGAAAAAGGCACTCAGTGGCCCCTACACTGCAAAAAAAGGCACTCGGGGACTGCTACAAGGCGAAACAAAGCACTCGGAGGCCCCTGCACCACCAAAAGAGGCACTCGGAGGCTCCTGCACAGGAAAAAGAGGCACTTGCAGGCCTGTACACCGGAAATAAAGGCACACAGAGGCACCTGCAATGGATAAAAAGGCACTCGGAGGCGTCTACACCACAAAAAAAAGGCACTCGGAGGACCACACTACAAAAAAAGGTACTGGGTGGCCCCGACAGCACAAACAAATGCACTCGGGGGCTGCTACAATGTGAAACAAGGCATTCGGGGGGCCCGGCGTGACCAAAAAAGGCACTTGGAAGCCACGACATTGCAAAAAAGGCACTTGGAAGCCACGACATTGCAAAAAAATGCACCCTGAGGCCCCTGCACCACAAAAAAAGGCACTCGGTGGCCCCGACACCACAAAAAAAGGCACTCGGGGGCTGCTACAATGCGAAAACAGGCACTCCGATGCCCCTACACCGGAAAGAAAGGCACTCAGAGGGCCCTGCAGCACCAAAAAAGGCACTCAGCTGCCCTTACACTGGAAAAACAGGCACTTGGAGGCCTCTACACCACAGAAAAAGGCACTCAGTGGCCCCTACACCACCAAGAAAGGCACTCAGTGGCCCCCACATTGCAAAAAAGGGTACTTGGAGGCTACTACACTGCAAAGAAATGCACCCTGAGGCCCACGCATTGCAAAAAAAGGCACTCAGTAGCCCCTGCACCGCAAAAAAAGGCACTCAGAGGCCAGTGCACTGAAAAACAGGGCACTTGGAGGCCAGTGCACCACAAAAGAAAATGCACTCAGAGGCCCCGACACCACAAAAGAAAGGCACTTGGAGGACCACATCACAAAAAAAGGCACTCGGCTGCCCCTACACTGGAAAAAAAAGGCACTCGGAGGCCCCTACACCACAAAAAAAGGCACTTGGGGGCTGCTACAATGCAAAAAAAAGGCACTCAGGGGCCCCTGAACCACAAGAAAAGGCACTCGGGGCCACTACACTGCAAAAAAAAGATACATGGAGGACCACACACCCCAAAATAACAGCACTCGGAGGCCCCTGAACCACAAGGAAAGGCACTCAGTGGCTCCTACAGCACAAAAAAAGGCACTCAGGGTCTGCTACAATGTGAAACAAGGCACTCAGAGGGCCCTGCACCACCAAAAAAGGCACTCAGCTGCCCTTACACTGGAAAAACAGGCACTTGGAGGCCTCTACACCACAGAAAAAGGCACTCAGTGGCCCCTACACCACCAAGAAAGGCACTCAGTGGCCCCCACATTGCAAAAAAGGGTACTTGGAGGCTACTACACTGCAAAGAAATGCACCCTGAGGCCCACGCATTGCAAAAAAAGGCACTCAGTAGCCCCTGCACCGCAAAAAAAGGCACTCAGAGGCCAGTGCACTGAAAAACAGGGCACTTGGAGGCCAGTGCACCACAAAAGAAAATGCACTCAGAGGCCCCGACACCACAAAAGAAAGGCACTTGGAGGACCACACCACAAAAAAAGGCACTCGGCTGCCCCTACACTGGAAAAAAAAGGCACTCGGAGGCCCCTACAGCACAAAAAAAGGCACTTGGGGGCTGCTACAATGCAAAAAAAGGCACTCAGGAGCCCCTGAACCACAAGAAAAGGCACTCGGGGCCACTACACTGCAAAAAAAAGATACATGGAGGACCACACACCCCAAAATAACAGCACTCGGAGGCCCCTGAACCACAAGGAAAGGCACTCAGTGGCTCCTACAGCACAAAAAAAGGCACTCAGGGTCTGCTACAATGTGAAACAAGGCACTCAGAGGGCCCTGCACCACAAACAAAGGCACTCGGAGGCTGCTACACCATAGAGAAAGGCACTCGGAGGCCCCTGCACTGGAAAAAAAGGCACTTGGAGGCCCCTGCACCACAAAAAAGGCACTCAGAGGCTGCTACAATGGAAAAAAAGGCACTCGGAGGCCTCTACACTGCAAAAGAAGGCACTCGGAGGCCACTACACTGGAACAAAAGGCACTCGGAGGCCAGTGCACCACAAAAGAAGGCACTCGGTGGCCCCTTCAGCACAAAAAAGGCACTTGGGGGCTGCTACAATGCAAAAACGGCACTCAGAGGGCCCTGAACTACAAGAAAAGGCACTCAGTGGCCCCTACAGCACAATAAAAAGCACTCGGGGGCTGATACAATGTGAAACAAGGCACTCAGAGGGCCCTGCACCACCAAAAAAGGCACTCGGAGGCGCCAGCACTGGAAAAAGAGGCACTTGCAGGCCTGTACACCAGAAAAAAAGGCACTCGGAGGCTCCTGCACCACAAAAGAAGACACTCAGAGGCCACTACACCACCAAGAAAGGCACTCGGTGGCCCCCACATTGCAAAAAAAGGCACTTGGAGGCTACTACACTGCAAAAAAATGCATCCTGAGGCCCATGCACAGCAAAAAAAGGCACTCAGTAGCCCCTGCAGCACAAAAAAAGGCACTCGGAGGCCAGTGCACTGAAAAACAGGGCACTTGGAGGCCAGTGCACCACAAAAAAAATGCACTCAGAGGCCCCGACACCACAAAAGAAAGGCACTTGGAGGACCCGACACCACAAAAAAAGGCACTCAGCTGCCCCTACACTGGAAAAAAAGGCACTTGGAGGCCCCTACAGCACAAAAAAAGGCACTTGGGGGCTGCTACAATGGAAAAAAAGGCACTCAGAGGCCCCTGCACCAGAAACAAAGGCACTTGGAGGGCCCTGTCCCACAAGAAAAGGCACTCGGAGCCACTACACCGCAAAAAAAAGGTACATGGAGGACCACACACCCCAAAATAACAGCACTCGGAGGCCCCGGAACCACAAGGAAAGGCACTCAGTGGCCCCTACACTGCAAAAAAAGGCACTTGGGGGCTGCTACAATGTGAAACAAGGCACTCGGAGGGCTCAGCACCACCAAAAAAGGCACTCGGAGGTTCCCGCACTGGAAAAAGAGGCACTTGCAGGCCTGTGGACAACAAAAAAAGGCACTCGGAGGCTCCTGCACCACAAAAAAAGGCACTCGGTGGCCCCGACACCACAAAAAAAGGCACTCGGGGGCTGCTACAATGTGAAAACAGGCACTCCGATGCCCCTACACCGGAAAGAAAGGCACTCAGAGGGCCTGCAGCACAAAAAAAGGCACTCAGCTGCCCTTACACTGGAAAAACAGGCACTTGGAGGCCTCTACACCACAGAAAAAGGCACTCAGTGGCCCCTACACTGCAAAAAAAGGCACTCGGGGGCTGCTACAATGTGAAACAAGGCACTCGGAGGGCCCGGCACCACCAAAAGAGGCACTTGGAGGCTCCTGCACTGGGAAAAGAGGCACTTGCAGGCCTGTACACCGGAAATAAAGGCACCCTGAGGCCCCTGCACCACAAAAAAAGGCACTCGGTGGCCCCGACACCACAAAAAAAGGCACTCGGGGGCTGCTACAATGCAAAAAGAGGCACTCCGATGCCCCTACACCGGAAAGAAAGGCACTCAGAGGGCCCTGCAGCACAAAAAAAGGCACTCAGCTGCCCTTACACTGGAAAAACAGGCACTTGGAGGCCTCTACACCACAGAAAAAGGCACTCAGTGGCCCCTACACCACCAAGAAAGGCACTCAGTGGCCCCCACATTGCAAAAAAGGGTACTTGGAGGCTACTACACTGCAAAGAAATGCACCCTGAGGCCCACGCATTGCAAAAAAAGGCACTCAGTAGCCCCTGCAGCACAAAAAAAGGCACTCAGAGGCCAGTGCACTGAAAAACAGGGCACTTGGAGGCCAGTGCACCACAAAAGAAAATGCACTCAGAGGCCCCGACACCACAAAAGAAAGGCACTTGGAGGACCACACCACAAAAAAAGGCACTCGGCTGCCCCTACACTGGAAAAAAAAGGCACTCGGAGGCCCCTACACCACAAAAAAAGGCACTTGGGGGCTGCTACAATGCAAAAGAAGGCACTCGGAGGCCCCTGAACCACAAGAAAAGGCACTCGGGGCCACTACACCGCAAAAAAAAGGTACATGGAGGACCACACACCCCAAAATAACAGCACTCGTTGGCCCCTGAACCAGAAGGAAAGGCACTCGGTGGCTCCTACAGCACAAAAAAAGGCACTCGGGGTCTGCTACAATGTGAAACAAGGCACTCGGTGGCCCCTACAGCACAAAAAAAGGCACTCGGAGGCTGCTACAATGCGAAAACAGGCACTTGGAGGCCCCTACATCGGAAATAAAGGCACTCAGAGGGCCCTGCACCACAAACAAAGGCACTCGGAGGCTGCTACACCATAGAGAAAGGCACTCGGAGGGCCCGGCACTGGAAAAAAAGGCACTTGGAGGCCCCTGCACCACAAAAAAGGCACTCAGAGGCTGCTACAATGGAAAAAAAGGCACTCGGAGGCCTCTACACTGCAAAAGAAGGCACTCGGAGGCCACTACACTGGAACAAAAGGCACTCGGAGGCCAGTGCACCACAAAAGAAGGCACTCGGTGGCCCCTTCAGCACAAAAAAGGCACTTGGGGGCTGCTACAATGCAAAAACGGCACTCAGAGGGCCCTGAACTACAAGAAAAGGCACTCAGTGGCCCCTACAGCACAATAAAAAGCACTCGGGGGCTGATACAATGTGAAACAAGGCACTCAGAGGGCCCAGCACCACCAAAAAAGGCACTCGGAGGCGCCTGCACCACAAAAGAAGGCACTCAGAGGCCACTACACCACCAAGAAAGGCACTCGGTGGCCCCCACATTGCAAAAAAAGGCACTTGGAGGCTACTACACTGCAAAAAAATGCATCCTGAGGCCCATGCACAGCAAAAAAAGGCACTCAGTAGCCCCTGCAGCACAAAAAAAGGCACTCGGAGGCCAGTGCACTGAAAAACAGGGCACTTGGAGGCCAGTGCACCACAAAAAAAATGCACTCAGAGGCCCCGACACCACAAAAGAAAGGCACTTGGAGGACCCGACACCACAAAAAAAGGCACTCAGCTGCCCCTACACTGGAAAAAAAGGCACTTGAAGGCCCCTACAGCACAAAAAAAGGCACTTGGGGGCTGCTACAATGGAAAAAAAGGCACTCGGAGGCCCCTGCACCAGAAACAAAGGCACTTGGAGGGCCCTGCACCACAAAAGAAGGCACTCGGAGGCCCCTGTCCCACAAGAAAAGGCACTCGGGGCCACTACACCGCAAATAAAAGATACATGGAGGACCACAAACCCCAAAATAACAGCACTCGGAGGCCCCGGAACCACAAGAAAAGGCACTCGGTGGCCCCTACAGCACAATAAAACGCACTCGGGGGCTGCTACAATGTGAAACAAGGCACTCTGAGGGCCCAGCACCACCAAAAAAAGGCACTCGGAGGCTCCTGCACCACAAAAGAAGGCACTCGGAGGCTGCTACAATGGAAAAAAAGGCACTCGGAGGCCAGTGCACTGCAAAAACAGGGTACTTGGAGGCCTCTACACTGCAAAAGAAGGCACTCGGAGGAAACTACACTGGAACAAAAGGCACTCGGAGGCCAGTGCACCACAAGAAAAGGCACTCAGTGGCCCCTACAGCACAAAAAAAGGCTCTTGGGGGCTGCTACCATGCAAAAAAAGGCACTCAGAGACCCCTGAACCACAAGAAAAGGCACTTAGTGGCCTCTGAACCACAAGAAAAGGCACTCGGTGGACTCTACAGCACAAGAAAAGGCACTCGGGGCCACTACACCACAAAAAAAAGGTACATGGAGGACCACACACCCCAAAATAACAGCACTCGGAGGCCCTGGAACCACAAGGAAAGGCACTCAGTGGCCCCTACACTGCAAAAAAAGGCACTTGGGGGCTGCTACAATGTGAAACAAGGCACTCGGAGGGCTCAGCACCACCAAAAAAAGCACTCGGAGGTTCCCGCACTGGAAAAAGAGGCACTTGCAGGCCTGTGGACAACAAAAAAAGGCACTCGGAGGCTCCTGCACCACAAAAGAAGGCACTCGGTGGCCCCGACACCACAGAAAAAGGCACTCGGGGGCTGCTACAATGTGAAAACAGGCACTCCGATGCCCCTACACCGGAAAGAAAGGCACTCAGAGGGCCTGCAGCACAAAAAAAGGCACTCAGCTGCCCTTACACTGGAAAAACAGGCACTTGGAGGCCTCTACACCACAGAAAAAGGCACTCAGTGGCCCCTACACTGCAAAAAAAGGCACTCGGGGGCTGCTACAATGTGAAACAAGGCACTCGGAGGGCCCGGCACCACCAAAAGAGGCACTTGGAGGCTCCTGCACTGGGAAAAGAGGCACTTGCAGGCCTGTACACCGGAAAAAAAGGCACTCGGAGGCTGCTACACTGCAGAGAAAGGCACTCGGAGGCACCTGCAACGGAAAATAAGGCACTCGGAGGCCCCTACACCACAAAAAAAGGCACTTGGGGGCTGCTACAATGGAAAAAAAGGCACTCGGAGGCCCGTGACCCACAAGAAAAGGCACTCGGGGCCACTACACAGCAAAAGAAAGATACATGGAGGACCACACACCCCAAAATAACAGCACTCGGAGGCCCCTGAACCACAGGGAAAGGCACTCGGTGGCTCCTACAGCACAGAAAAAGGCACTTGGGGGCTGCTACAATGTGAAACAAGGCACTTGGAGGGCCCGGCACAACCAAAAGAGGCGCTTGGAGGCCCCTGCACTGGAAAAAGAGGCACTTGCAGGCCTGTACACCAGAAAAAAAGGCACTCGGAGGCTCCTGCACCACAAAAGAAGGCACTCAGAGGCCACTACACCACCAAGAAAGGCACTTGGTGGGCCCCACATTGCAAAAAAAGGCACTTGGAGGCTACTACACTGCAAAGAAATGCACCCTGAGGCCCACGCACAGCAAAAAAAGGCACTTAGTAGCCCCTGCACCGCAAAAAAAGGCACTCGGTGGCCCCGACACTGGAAAGAAAGGCACTCAGAGGGCCCTGCAGCACAAAAAGAGGCACTCGACTGCCCCTACACTGGGAAAAAAGGCACTTGGAGGCCTCTACACCCCAGAAAAAGGCACTCAGTGGCCCCTACGCCGCAAAAAAAGGCACTCGGGGACTGCTACAAGGCGAAACAAAGCACTCAGAGGCCACTACACCACCAAGAAAGGCACTCGGTGGCCCCCACATTGCAAAAAAAGGCACTTGGAGGCTACTACACTGCAAAAAAATGCATCCTGAGGCCCATGCACAGCAAAAAAAGGCACTCAGTAGCCCCTGCACCGCAAAAAAAGGCACTCGGAGGCCAGTGCACTGAAAAACAGGGCACTTGGAGGCCAGTGCACCACAAAAAAAATGCACTCAGAGGCCCCGACACCACAAAAGAAAGGCACTTGGAGGCCCCTGTCCCACAAGAAAAGGCACTCGGCTGCCACTACACCGCAAATAAAAGATACATGGAGGACCACAAACCCCAAAATAACAGCACTCGGAGGCCCCGGAACCACAAGAAAAGGCACTCGGTGGCCCCTACAGCACAATAAAACGCACTCGGGGGCTGCTACAATGTGAAACAAGGCACTCTGAGGGCCCAGCACCACCAAAAAAGGCACTCGGAGGCCCCAGCACTGGGAAAAGCGGCACTTGCAGGCCTGTACACTGGAAATAAAGGCACTTGGAGGCCCCTGCACCACAAAAAAAGGCACTCGGAAGCCCCTACATTGCAAAAAAAGGCACTTGGAAGCTACTACATTGCAAAAAAAGGCACTCGGTGGCCCCTGCACCGCAAAAAAAGGCACTCAGTGGCCCCTGCACCGCAAAAAAAGGCACTTGGAGGCCTCTACAACACCTTCCACTGCCCTGTCAGACACAGAGGCTCATGTGACCTCACAAGGACAGGAAGCCACCAGGGGCCTGCCACTGGCCTGTCAGGCACTGGTACTTCTGTAAGCTCACAAGCAGAGTGAGCAGCCATGGGCATCCCACTGCCTGATGAGGCACTGAGGCAAAGGTGACCTCAAAATGCAGCCAGCACGCAGAGGCCTGCCACTGGCCTATCAGGCAATAGGACTGCCGTGACCTCAAAAGGACAGCCAGCAGCTATGGGCCTGTCACTGGCCTATGAGGCACTGAGGCTGCTGTGACCTCACAAGCACAGCCAGCAGCTATGGGCCTGCCACTGGCCTACAGCAAAAGGAGCCTGAGGTGACCTCACAAGCACAGCGAGTAGCCAGGGGCTTCCCACTGCCCTATAAGGTACAGAGAGAAACGTGAGCTCAAAAGGCAGCCAGCAGACAGAGGCCTGCCACAGGCCTATGAGGCAATAGGACTGCTGTGACCTGACAAGCACACCAAGCAGCTATGGGCCTGCCACTGGCCTATAGGAAAAGGAGGCTGCTGTGACCTCAAAAGCACACCAAGCAGCCATTGGCCTCCCACTGCCCGATGAGGCGCTGACACTGCTGTCAACTCAGAAGCACAGTAAGCAGTCAGGGGCCTGCCACTGCCGTAAAGGGCATGGAGGCTGCTGTGACCTCAGAAGCCCAGCCAGCAGCTATGGGCCTGCCACTGCCCTATAGGGCACTGAGGCTTCTCTGACCTCACAAGCCCACCCAGCAGTCATTGGCCTCGAACTGGCCTATCAGGCACTGAGGCTTCTGCAACGTCACAAGCACAGCCAGCAGCCAGGGGCCTACCACTGGCCTGTGAAGCACTGAGGCTGCTGTGACCTCACAAGCCCAGGCAGCAGCTACGGCCCTGCCGCTGGCCTACGAGGCACGGAGGCTACTGTGACGTCAAAAGCACACCAAGCAGACATTGGCCTCCCACAGGCCTATCAGGCACTGAGGCTGCTGTGACCTCACAAGCACAGCCAGCAGTCAGGGGCCTGCTGCTGGCCTATCAGGCTGTAGGAGTGTTCTCACCTGACAAGCACAGCCAGCAGCTATGGGCCTGCAACTGGCCTATAGGGAACAGAGGCTGATGTGACCTCACAAGCACAGTCAGCAGCCATTGGCCTGCCACTGTCCAAACAGGCACTGAGGCTGCTTTGACCTCACCAGCACACCAAGCAGCCATTGGCCTCCCTCTGGCCTACAGGAAAAGGAGGCTGATGTGACCTCAGAAGCACAGTGAGTAGCCAGGGGCCTCCCACTGCCCTATAAGGTACAGAGACAAATGTGACCTCAAAAGGCAGCCAGCAGACAGAGGCCTGCCACGGGCCTATCAGGAAATAGGACTGCTGTGACCTTACAAGCACAGCCAGCAGCTACGGGCCTTCCACTGGCCTATCACACACTGAGGCTGCTGTGAACTTACAAGCACACCAAGCAGCCATTGGCCTCCCACGGGCCTATCAGGCACTGAGGCTGCTGTGACCTCACAAGCACAGCCAGCAGCCAAGGGCCTGCCACTAGCCTATGAGGCAAAAGGACTGCTGTGATCTGACAAGCACAGCCAGCAGCCAAGGGCCTGCCACAGGCCTATCAGGCAATAGGACTGCTGTGACCTGACAAGCACACCAAGCAGCTATGGGCCTGCCACTGGCCTATGGGAAAAGGAGGCTGCTGTGACCTCACAAGCACAGGCAGCAGCCATTAGCCTCCCACTGCCCGATGAGGCGCTGATGCTCAGAAGCACAGTAAACAGTCAGGGGCCTGCCACTGCCCTCAAGGGCATGGAGGCTGCTGTGACCTCAGAAGCCCAGCCAGCAGCTATGGGCTGCCACTGCCCTATAGGGCACTGAGGCTTCTCTGACCTCACAAGCAGAGCCAGCAGCTATGAGCCTGCCACTGGCCTGTGAAGCACTGAGGCTGCTGTGACCTCACGAGCCCAGGCAGCAGCTGTGGGCCTGCCACTGGCCTATGAGGCACTGAGGCTGCTGTGACCTCACAAGCACAGTCAGCAGCCAGGGGCCTGCTGCTGGCCTATCAGGCTGTAGGAGTGTTGTCACCTGAGAAGCACAGCCAGCAGCTAAGGGCCTGCAACTGGCCTATAGGGAGCAGAGGCTGATGTGACCTCACAAGCACAGCCAGCAGCCATTGGCCTGCCACTGTCCAAACAGGCACTGGGGCTGCTTTGACCTCACCAGCACACGAATCAGCCATTGGCCTCCCTCTGGCCTACAGGAAAAGGAGGCTGATGTGACCTCACAAGCACAGCGAGTAGCCAGGGGCCTCCCATGGGCCTATCAGGCACTGAGGCTTCTGCAACCTCAGAAACACAGCCAGCAGTCAGAGGCCTGCCACTGGCCTGTGAAGCACTGAGGCTGCTGTGACCTCACGAGCCCAGTCAGCAGCTACGGGCCTTCCACTGGCCTATCACGCACTGAGGCTGCTGTGACCTCAAAGCACACCAAGCAGCCATTGGCCTCCCACGGGCCTATGAGGCACTGAGGCTGCTGTGACCTCACAAGCACAGTCAGCAGCCATTAGCCTCCCACTGCCTGATGAGGCGCTGACGCTGCTGTCAACTCAGAAGCACAGTAAACAGTCAGGGGCCTGCCACTGCCCTCAAGGGCATGGTGGCTGCTGTGACCTCAGAAGCCCAGCCAGCAGCTATGGGCCTGCCACTGCCCTATAGGGCACTGAGGCTTCTCTGACCTCACAAGCCCACCCAGCAGTCAGGGGCCTCGAACTGGCCTATCAGGCACTGCAGCTTCTGTAACCTCACAAGCACAGCCAGCAGCCATGGGCCTGCCACTGGCCTGTGAAGCACTGAGGCTGCTGTGACCTCACAAGCACAGACAGCAGCCATTGGCCTGCCACTGGCCTATACAGCACTGAGGCTGCTGTGACCTCACAAGCACAGCAAGGAGCAAGAGGCCTGCCATTGCCCTATAAGCTACAGAGACAAATTTGACCTCAAAAGGCAGCCAGCAGACAGAGGCCTGCCACGGGCCTATCAGGCAATAGGACTGCCGTGACCTCAAAAGGACAGCCAGCAGCTACTGGCCTGTCACTGGTCTATGAGGCACTGAGGCTGCTGTGACCTCACATGCACAGCCAGCAGCTATGGGCCTGCCACTGGCCTACAGCAAAAGGAGCCTGAGGTGACCTCACAAGCACAGCGAGTAGCCAGGGGCTTCCCACTGCCCTATAAGGTACAGAGAGAAATGTGAGCTCAAAAGGCAGCCAGCAGACAGAGGCCTGCCACAGGCCTATGAGGCAATAGGACTGCTGTGAGCTGACAAGCACACCAAGCAGCTATGGGCCTGCCACTGGCCTATAGGAAAAGGAGGCTGCTGTGACCTCAAAAGCACACCAAGCAGCCATTGGCCTCCCACTGCCCGATGAGGCGCTGATGCTGCTGTCAACTCAGAAGCACAGTAAGCAGTCAGGGGCCTGCCACTGCTGTAAAGGGCATGGAGCCTGCTGTGACCTCAGAAGCCCAGCCAGCAGCTATGGGCCTGCCACTGCCCTATAGGGCACTGAGGCTTCTCTGACCTCACAAGCCCACCCAGCAGTCATTGGCCTCGAACTGGCCTATCAGGCACTGAGGCTTCTGCAACGTCACAAGCACAGCCAGCAGACAGGGGCCTGCCACTGGCCTGTCAGGCACTGAGGCTGCTGTGACCTCACGAGCCCAGGCAGCAGCTATGGGCCTGCCACTGGCCTATGAGGCACTGACGCTGCAGTGACCTCACAAGCACACCAAGCAGACAAGGGCCTGCCATTGCCCTATAAGGTACAGAGACAAATGTGACCTCAAAAGGCAGCCAGCAGACAGAGGCCTGCCACTGGCCTATCAGGAAATAGGACTGCTGTGACCTTACAAGCACAGCCAGCAGCTACGGGCCTGCCACTGGCCTATAAGGCACGGAGGCTGCTGTGACCTCACAAGCACACCAAGCAGCCATTGGCCTCCCACGGGCCTATCAGGCACTGAGGCTGCTGTGACCTCACAAGCACAGCCAGCAGTCAGGGGCCTGCTGCTGGCCTATCAGGCTGTAGGAGTGTTCTCACCTGACAAGCACAGCCAGCAGCTATGGGCCTGCAACTGGCCTATAGGGAACAGAGGCTGATGTGACCTCACAAGCACAGTCAGCAGCCATTGGCCTGCCACTGTCCAAACAGGCACTGAGGCTGCTTTGACCTCACCAGCACACCAAGCAGCCATTGGCCTCCCTCTGGCCTACAGGAAAAGGAGGCTGATGTGACCTCAGAAGCACAGTGAGTAGCCAGGGGCCTCCCACTGCCCTATAAGGTACAGAGACAAATGTGACCTCAAAAGGCAGCCAGCAGACAGAGGCCTGCCACGGGCCTATCAGGAAATAGGACTGCTGTGACCTTACAAGCACAGCCAGCAGCTACGGGCCTTCCACTGGCCTATCACACACTGAGGCTGCTGTGAACTTACAAGCACACCAAGCAGCCATTGGCCTCCCACGGGCCTATCAGGCACTGAGGCTGCTGTGACCTCACAAGCACAGCCAGCAGCCAAGGGCCTGCCACTAGCCTATGAGGCAAAAGGACTGCTGTGATCTGACAAGCACAGCCAGCAGCCAAGGGCCTGCCACAGGCCTATCAGGCAATAGGACTGCTGTGACCTGACAAGCACAGCCAGCAGCTATGGGCCTGCCACTGGCCTATGGGAAAAGGAGGCTGCTGTGACCTCACAAGCACAGGCAGCAGCCATTAGCCTCCCACTGCCCGATGAGGCGCTGATACTCAGAAGCACAGTAAACAGTCAGGGGCCTGCCACTGCCCTCAAGGGCATGGAGGCTGCTGTGACCTCAGAAGCCCAGCCAGCAGCTATGGGCCTGCCACTGCCCTATAGGGCACTGAGGCTTCTCTGACCTCACAAGCACAGCCAGCAGCTATGAGCCTGCCACTGGCCTGTGAAGCACTGAGGCTGCTGTGACCTCACGAGCCCAGGCAGCAGCTGTGGGCCTGCCACTGGCCTATAAGGCACTGAGGCTGCTGTAACCTCACAAGCACAGCCAGCAGTCAGGGGCCTGCCACTGGCCTGTGAAGCACTGAGGCTGCTGTGACCTCACGAGCCCAGGCAGCAGCAATGGGCCTGCCACTGGCCTATGAGGCACTGAGGCTGCTGTGACCTCACAAGCACAGTCAGCAGCCAGGGGCCTGCTGCTGGCCTATCAGGCTGTAGGAGTGTTGTCACCTGAGAAGCACAGCCAGCAGCTAAGGGCCTGCAACTGGCCTATAGGGAGCAGAGGCTGATGTGACCTCACAAGCACAGCCAGCAGCCATTGGCCTGCCACTGTCCAAACAGGCACTGGGGCTGCTTTGACCTCACCAGCACACGAATCAGCCATTGGCCTCCCTCTGGCCTACAGGAAAAGGAGGCTGATGTGACCTCACAAGCACAGCGAGTAGCCAGGGGCCTCCCATGGGCCTATCAGGCACTGAGGCTTCTGCAACCTCAGAAACACAGCCAGCAGCCATTGGCCTGCCACTGTCCAAACAGGCACTGGGGCTGCTTTGACCTCACCAGCACACGAATCAGCCATTGGCCTCCCTCTGGCCTACAGGAAAAGGAGGCTGATGTGACCTCACAAGCACAGCGAGTAGCCAGGGGCCTCCCATGGGCCTATCAGGCACTGAGGCTTCTGCAACCTCAGAAACACAGCCAGCAGTCAGGGGCCTGCCACTGGCCTGTGAAGCACTGAGGCTGCTGTGACCTCACGAGCCCAGTCAGCAGCTACGGGCCTTCCACTGGCCTATCACGCACTGAGGCTGCTGTGACCTCAAAGCACACCAAGCAGCCATTGGCCTCCCACGGGCCTTTCAGGCACTGAGGCTGCTGTGACCTCACAAGCACAGTCAGCAGCCATTAGCCTCCCACTGCCTGATGAGGCGCTGACGCTGCTGTCAACTCAGAAGCACAGTAAACAGTCAGGGGCCTGCCACTGCCCTCAAGGGCATGGTGGCTGCTGTGACCTCAGAAGCCCAGCCAGCAGCTATGGGCCTGCCACTGCCCTATAGGGCACTGAGGCTTCTCTGACCTCACAAGCCCACCCAGCAGTCAGGGGCCTCGAACTGGCCTATCAGGCACTGCGGCTTCTGTAACCTCACAAGCACAGCCAGCAGCCATGGGCCTGCCACTGGCCTGTGAAGCACTGAGGCTGCTGTGACCTCACAAGCACAGACAGCAGCCATTGGCCTGCCACTGGCCTATACAGCACTGAGGCTGCTGTGACCTCACAAGCACAGCAAGGAGCAAGAGGCCTGCCATTGCCCTATAAGCTACAGAGACAAATTTGACCTCAAAAGGCAGCCAGCAGACAGAGGCCTGCCACGGGCCTATCAGGCAATAGGACTGCCGTGACCTCAAAAGGACAGCCAGCAGCTACTGGCCTGTCACTGGTCTATGAGGCACTGAGGCTGCTGTGACCTCACATGCACAGCCAGCAGCTATGGGCCTGCCACTGGCCTACAGCAAAAGGAGCCTGAGGTGACCTCACAAGCACAGCGAGTAGCCAGGGGCTTCCCACTGCCCTATAAGGTACAGAGAGAAATGTGAGCTCAAAAGGCAGCCAGCAGACAGAGGCCTGCCACAGGCCTATGAGGCAATAGGACTGCTGTGAGCTGACAAGCACACCAAGCAGCTATGGGCCTGCCACTGGCCTATAGGAAAAGGAGGCTGCTGTGACCTCAAAAGCACACCAAGCAGCCATTGGCCTCCCACTGCCCGATGAGGCGCTGACGCTGCTGTCAACTCAGAAGCACAGTAAGCAGTCAGGGGCCTGCCACTGCTGTAAAGGGCATGGAGGCTGCTGTGACCTCAGAAGCCCAGCCAGCAGCTATGGGCCTGCCACTGCCCTATAGGGCACTGAGGCTTCTCTGACCTCACAAGCCCACCCAGCAGTCATTGGCCTCGAACTGGCCTATCAGGCACTGAGGCTTCTGCAACGTCACAAGCACAGCCAGCAGACAGGGGCCTGCCACTGGCCTGTCAGGCACTGAGGCTGCTGTGACCTCACGAGCCCAGGCAGCAGCTATGGGCCTGCCACTGGCCTATGAGGCACTGACGCTGCAGTGACCTCACAAGCACACCAAGCAGACAAGGGCCTGCCATTGCCCTATAAGGTACAGAGACAAATGTGACCTCAAAAGGCAGCCAGCAGACAGAGGCCTGCCACTGGCCTATCAGGAAATAGGACTGCTGTGACCTTACAAGCACAGCCAGCAGCTACGGGCCTGCCACTGGCCTATAAGGCACGGAGGCTGCTGTGACCTCACCAGCACACCAAGCAGCCATTGGCCTCCCACGGGCCTATCAGGCACTGAGGCTGCTGTGACCTCACAAGCACAGGCAGCAGCCAAGGGCCTGACACAGGCCTATCAGGCAATAGGACTGCTGTGACCTGAAAAGCACAGCCAGCAGCTATGGGCCTGCCACTGGCTTATAGGGAACAGAGGCTGCTGTGACCTCACAAGCACAGCCAGCAGCTATGGGCCTGCCACTGGCCTATGAGGCACTGAGGCTGCTGTGACCTCACAAGCACAGTCAGCAGCCAGGGGCCTGCTGCTGACCTATCAGGCTGTAGGAGTGTTGTAACCTGACAAGCACAGCCAGCAGCTCTGGGCCTGCCATGGCGCATCAAGCACGGAGAAAGAAGGGAACACCCAAGCAGACCAGCAGCCATGGGCGTGGCAGTGCCCTTTTTGGCATGGAGACACAAGTATCCTCACAAGCCCAGCCAGGAGGCATGGCCCTGCCACTGGCCTATCACGCACAGAGGCAGAAGCAACCTCACAAGCAGAGCGAGGACTGATGGGCCTGACTGGCCTACCAGGCCGTGAGGCAGAAGTGACATGACTATCTCATCCAGCAGTGGTGGACCTGACAATATCATTTCAGGCAGAGGGTAAAGTGACAGCACAGAACGTTGAAGGACCATAACAGAAAAAAGGCACTTGGAGGCATGAGTACTGGGGGAAAAAAAGGGCACTAGGAGGCCATGCACTGCAAAAATAGGCCCATGGAGGACACTATACTGGAAAAAAAGGCACTTTGGGAGCCTGCATCACAAAAATAGGCACTTGGAGGCCGCTAGACCGGAAAAAAGGCACTTAGATGCCCCTTCACTGCAAAAAAAGGCACTCAGACAGCAGTGCACCTCAAACAAAGGCACTTGGAGGGCCCTGCACCACAAAAAAAGGAAGTCGGCTGCCCCTACACTGGAAAAAAAAAGGTACTCGGAGGCCCCTACACTGCAAAAAAAGGCACTCGGGGGCTGCTACAATGTGAAACAAGGCACTCGGAGGGCCCGGCACCACCAAAAGAGGCACTTGGAGGCTCCTGCACTGGGAAAAGAGGCACTTGCAGGCCTGTACACCGGAAAAAAAGGCACTCGGAGGCTGCTACACTGCAGAGAAAGGCACTCGGAGGCACCTGCAACGGAAAATAAGGCACTCGGAGGCCCCTACACCACAAAAAAAGGCACTTGGGGGCTGCTACAATGGAAAAAAAGGCACTCGGAGGCCCGTGACCCACAAGAAAAGGCACTCGGGGCCACTACACAGCAAAAGAAAGATACATGGAGGACCACACACCCCAAAATAACAGCACTCGGAGGCCCCTGAACCACAGGGAAAGGCACTCGGTGGCTCCTACAGCACAGAAAAAGGCACTTGGGGGCTGCTACAATGTGAAACAAGGCACTCGGAGGGCCCGGCACAACCAAAAGAGGCGCTTGGAGGCCACTGCACTGGAAAAAGAGGCACTTGCAGGCCTGTACACCAGAAAAAAAGGCACTCGGAGGCTCCTGCACCACGAAAGAAGGCACTCGGAGGCTGCTACAATGGAAAAAAAGGCACTCGGAGGCCAGTGCACTGCAAAAACAGGGCACTTGGAGGCCTCTACACTGCAAAAGAAGGCACTCGGAGGAAACTACACTGGAACAAAAGGCACTCGGAGGCCAGTGCACCACAAGAAAAGGCACTCAGTGGCCCCTACAGCACAAAAAAAGGCTCTTGGGGGCTGCTACAATGGAAAAAAAGGCACTCAGAGACCCCTGAACCACAAGAAAAGGCACTTAGTGGCCTCTGAACCACAAGAAAAGGCACTCGGTGGACTCTACAGCACAAGAAAAGGCACTCGGGGCCACTACACCGCAAAAAAAGGCACTTGGGGGCTGCTACAATGTGAAACAAGGCACTCGGAGGGCTCAGCACCACCAAAAAAGGCACTCGGAGGTTCCCGCACTGGAAAAAGAGGCACTTGCAGGCCTGTGGACAACAAAAAAAGGCACTCGGAGGCTCCTGCACCACAAAAGAAGGCACTCGGTGGCCCCGACACCACAAAAAAAGGCACTCGGGGGCTGCTACAATGTGAAAACAGGCACTCCGATGCCCCTACACCGGAAAGAAAGGCACTCAGAGGGCCTGCAGCACAAAAAAAGGCACTCAGCTGCCCTTACACTGGAAAAACAGGCACTTGGAGGCCTCTACACCACAGAAAAAGGCACTCAGTGGCCCCTACACTGCAAAAAAAGGCACTCGGGGGCTGCTACAATGTGAAACAAGGCACTCGGAGGGCCCGGCACCACCAAAAGAGGCACTTGGAGGCTCCTGCACTGGGAAAAGAGGCACTTGCAGGCCTGTACACCGGAAATAAAGGCACCCTGAGGCCCCTGCACCATAAAAAAAGGCACTCGGTGGCCCCGACACCACAAATAAAAGCACTCGGGGGCTGCTACAATGCAAAAAGAGGCACTCCAATGCCCCTACACCAGAAAGAAAGGCACTCAGAGGGCCCTGCAGCACAAAAAAAGGCACTCAGCTGCCCTTACACTGGAAAAAAAGGCACTCGGAGGCTCCTGCACCACAGAAAAAGGCACTCAGTGGCCCCTACACCACCAAGAAAGGCACTCGGTGGCCCCCACATTGCAAAAAAGGGTACTTGGAGGCTACTACACTGC
This sequence comes from Dromaius novaehollandiae, assembly GCF_036370855.1. Lineage (NCBI taxonomy): Eukaryota > Metazoa > Chordata > Aves > Casuariiformes > Dromaiidae > Dromaius > Dromaius novaehollandiae. The sequence continues at coordinate 2,758,925 of NC_088103.1, read as the reverse complement.
AAAGAAATGCACCCTGAGGCCCACGCATTGCAAAAAAAGGCACTCAGTAGCCCCTGCACCGCAAAAAAAGGCACTCGGAGGCCAGTGCACTGAAAAACAGGGCACTTGGAGGCCAGTGCACCACAAAAGAAAATGCACTCAGAGGCCCCGACACCACAAAAGAAAGGCACTTGGAGGACCACACCACAAAAAAAGGCACTCGGCTGCCCCTACACTGGAAAAAAAAGGCACTCGGAGGCCCCTACACCACAAAAAAAGGCACTTGGGGGCTGCTACAATGCAAAAGAAGGCACTCGGAGGCCCCTGAACCACAAGAAAAGGCACTCGGGGCCACTACACTGCAAAAAAAAGATACATGGAGGACCACACACCCCAAAATAACAGCACTCGTTGGCCCCTGAACCAGAAGGAAAGGCACTCGGTGGCTCCTACAGCACAAAAAAAGGCACTCGGGGTCTGCTACAATGTGAAACAAGGCACTCGGTGGCCCCTACAGCACAAAAAAAGGCACTCGGAGGCTGCTACAATGCGAAAACAGGCACTTGGAGGCCCCTACATCGGAAATAAAGGCACTCAGAGGGCCCTGCACCACAAACAAAGGCACTCGGAGGCTGCTACACCATAGAGAAAGGCACTCGGAGGCCCCTGCACTGGAAAAAAAGGCACTTGGAGGCCCCTGCACCACAAAAAAGGCACTCAGAGGCTGCTACAATGGAAAAAAAGGCACTCGGAGGCCTCTACACTGCAAAAGAAGGCACTCGGAGGCCACTACACTGGAACAAAAGGCACTCGGAGGCCAGTGCACCACAAAAGAAGGCACTCGGTGGCCCCTTCAGCACAAAAAAGGCACTTGGGGGCTGCTACAATGCAAAAACGGCACTCAGAGGGCCCTGAACTACAAGAAAAGGCACTCAGTGGCCCCTACAGCACAATAAAAAGCACTCGGGGGCTGATACAATGTGAAACAAGGCACTCAGAGGGCCCAGCACCACCAAAAAAGGCACTCGGAGGCGCCTGCACTGGAAAAAGAGGCACTTGCAGGCCTGTACACCAGGAAAAAAGGCACTCGGAGGCTCCTGCACCACAAAAGAAGGCACTCAGAGGCCACTACACCACCAAGAAAGGCACTCGGTGGCCCCCACATTGCAAAAAAAGGCAGTTGGAGGCTACTACACTGCAAAAAAATGCACCCTGAGGCCCATGCACAGCAAAAAAAGGCACTCAGTAGCCCCTGCAGCACAAAAAAAGGCACTCAGAGGCCGGTGCACTGAAAAACAGAGCACTTGGAGGCCAGTGCACCACAAAAAAAATGCACTCAGAGGCCCCGACACCACAAAAGAAAGGCACTTGGAGGCCCCTGTCCCACAAGAAAAGGCACTCGGGGCCACTACACCGCAAATAAAAGATACATGGAGGACCACAAACCCCAAAATAACAGCACTCGGAGGCCCCAGAACCACAAGAAAAGGCACTCGGTGGCCCCTACAGCACAATAAAACGCACTCGGGGGCTGCTACAATGTGAAACAAGGCACTCTGAGGGCCCAGCACCACCAAAAAAGGCACTCGGAGGCCCCAGCACTGGGAAAAGCGGCACTTGCAGGCCTGTACACTGGAAATAAAGGCACTTGGAGGCCCCTGCACCACAAAAAAAGGCACTCGGAAGCCCCTACATTGCAAAAAAAGGCACTTGGAAGCTACTACATTGCAAAAGAAGGCACTCGGTGGCCCCTGCACCGCAAAAAAAGGCACTCGGTGGCCCCTGCACCACAAAAAAAGGCACTCGGTGGCCCCTGCACCGCAAAAAAAGGCACTTGGAGGCCTCTACAACACCTTCCACTGCCCTATCAGACACAGAGGCTCATGTGACCTCACAAGGACAGGAAGCCGCCAGGGGCCTGCCACTGGCCTGTCAGGCACTGGTACTTCTGTAAGCTCACAAGCAGAGTCAGCAGCCATGGGCATCCCACTGCCTGATGAGGCACTGAGGCAAAGGTGACCTCCAAATGCAGCCAGCACGCAGAGGCCTGCCACTGGCCTATCAGGCAATAGGACTGCCGTGACCTCAAAAGGACAGCCAGCAGCTATGGGCCTGTCACTGGCCTATGAGGCACTGAGGCTGCTGTGACCTCACAAGCACAGCCAGCAGCTATGGGCCTGCCACTGGCCTACAGCAAAAGGAGCCTGAGGTGACCTCACAAGCACAGCGAGTAGCCAGGGGCTTCCCACTGCCCTATAAGGTACAGAGAGAAACGTGAGCTCAAAAGGCAGCCAGCAGACAGAGGCCTGCCACAGGCCTATGAGGCAATAGGACTGCTGTGACCTGACAAGCACACCAAGCAGCTATGGGCCTGCCACTGGCCTATGAGGCACGGAGGCTGCTGTGACCTCACAAGCACACCAAGCAGCCATTGGCCTCCCACTGCCCGATGAGGCGCTGACACTGCTGTCAACTCAGAAGCACAGTAAGCAGTCAGGGGCCTGCCACTGCTGTAAAGGGCATGGAGGCTGCTGTGACCTCAGAAGCCCAGCCAGCAGCTATGGGCCTGCCACTGCCCTATAGGGCACTGAGGCTTCTCTGACCTCACAAGCCCACCCAGCAGTCATTGGCCTCGAACTGGCCTATCAGGCACTGAGGCTTCTGCAACGTCACAAGCACAGCCAGCAGCCAGGGGCCTGCCACTGGCCTGTCAGGCACTGAGGCTGCTGTGACCTCACGAGCCCAGGCAGCAGCTACGGCCCTGCCGCTGGCCTACGAGGCACGGAGGCTACTGTGACGTCAAAAGCACACCAAGCAGACATTGGCCTCCCACGGGCCTATCAGGCACTGAGGCTGCTGTGACCTCACAAGCACAGCCAGCAGCCAAGGGCCTGCCACTAGCCTATGAGGCAAAAGGACTGCTGTGATCTGACAAGCACAGCCAGCAGCCAAGGGCCTGCCACAGGCCTATCAGGCAATAGGACTGCTGTGACCTGACAAGCACAGCCAGCAGCTATGGGCCTGCCACTGGCCTATGGGAAAAGGAGGCTGCTGTGACCTCACAAGCACAGGCAGCAGCCATTAGCCTCCCACTGCCCGATGAGGCGCTGATGCTCAGAAGCACAGTAAACAGTCAGGGGCCTGCCACTGCCCTCAAGGGCATGGAGGCTGCTGTGACCTCAGAAGCCCAGCCAGCAGCTATGGGCCTGCCACTGCCCTATAGGGCACTGAGGCTTCTCTGACCTCACAAGCACAGCCAGCAGCTATGAGCCTGCCACTGGCCTGTGAAGCACTGAGGCTGCTGTGACCTCACGAGCCCAGGCAGCAGCTGTGGGCCTGCCACTGGCCTATAAGGCACTGAGGCTGCTGTAACCTCACAAGCACAGCCAGCAGTCAGGGGCCTGCCACTGGCCTGTGAAGCACTGAGGCTGCTGTGACCTCACGAGCCCAGGCAGCAGCAATGGGCCTGCCACTGGCCTATGAGGCACTGAGGCTGCTGTGACCTCACAAGCACAGTCAGCAGCCAGGGGCCTGCTGCTGGCCTATCAGGCTGTAGGAGTGTTGTCACCTGAGAAGCACAGCCAGCAGCTAAGGGCCTGCAACTGGCCTATAGGGAGCAGAGGCTGATGTGACCTCACAAGCACAGCCAGCAGCCATTGGCCTGCCACTGTCCAAACAGGCACTGGGGCTGCTTTGACCTCACCAGCACACGAATCAGCCATTGGCCTCCCTCTGGCCTACAGGAAAAGGAGGCTGATGTGACCTCACAAGCACAGCGAGTAGCCAGGGGCCTCCCATGGGCCTATCAGGCACTGAGGCTGCTGTGACCTCACAAGCACAGCCAGCAGCAAGGGGCCTGCCACTGGCCTGTGAAGCACTGAGGCTGCTGTGACCTCACGAGCCCAGTCAGCAGCTACGGGCCTTCCACTGGCCTATCACGCACTGAGGCTGCTGTGACCTCAAAGCACACCAAGCAGCCATTGGCCTCCCACGGGCCTTTCAGGCACTGATGCTGCCGTGACCTCACAAGCACAGTCAGCAGCCATTAGCCTCCCACTGCCTGATGAGGCGCTGACGCTGCTGTCAACTCAGAAGCACAGTAAACAGTCAGGGGCCTGCCACTGCCCTCAAGGGCATGGTGGCTGCTGTGACCTCAGAAGCCCAGCCAGCAGCTATGGGCCTGCCACTGCCCTATAGGGCACTGAGGCTTCTCTGACCTCACAAGCCCACCCAGCAGTCAGGGGCCTCGAACTGGCCTATCAGGCACTGCGGCTTCTGTAACCTCACAAGCACAGCCAGCAGCCATGGGCCTGCCACTGGCCTGTGAAGCACTGAGGCTGCTGTGACCTCACAAGCACAGACAGCAGCCATTGGCCTGCCACTGGCCTATACAGCACTGAGGCTGCTGTGACCTCACAAGCACAGCAAGGAGCAAGAGGCCTGCCATTGCCCTATAAGCTACAGAGACAAATTTGACCTCAAAAGGCAGCCAGCAGACAGAGGCCTGCCACGGGCCTATCAGGCAATAGGACTGCCGTGACCTCAAAAGGACAGCCAGCAGCTACTGGCCTGTCACTGGTCTATGAGGCACTGAGGCTGCTGTGACCTCACATGCACAGCCAGCAGCTATGGGCCTGCCACTGGCCTACAGCAAAAGGAGCCTGAGGTGACCTCACAAGCACAGCGAGTAGCCAGGGGCTTCCCACTGCCCTATAAGGTACAGAGAGAAATGTGAGCTCAAAAGGCAGCCAGCAGACAGAGGCCTGCCACAGGCCTATGAGGCAATAGGACTGCTGTGACCTGACAAGCACACCAAGCAGCTATGGGCCTGCCACTGGCCTATAGGAAAAGGAGGCTGCTGTGACCTCACAAGCACACCAAGCAGCCATTGGCCTCCCACTGCCCGATGAGGCGCTGACGCTGCTGTCAACTCAGAAGCACAGTAAGCAGTCAGGGGCCTGCCACTGCCGTAAAGGGCATGGAGGCTGCTGTGACCTCAGAAGCCCAGCCAGCAGCTATGGGCCTGCCACTGCCCTATAGGGCACTGAGGCTTCTCTGACCTCACAAGCCCACCCAGCAGTCATTGGCCTCGAACTGGCCTATCAGGCACTGAGGCTTCTGCAACGTCACAAGCACAGCCAGCAGACAGGGGCCTGCCACTGGCCTGTCAGGCACTGAGGCTGCTGTGACCTCACGAGCCCAGGCAGCAGCTATGGGCCTGCCACTGGCCTATGAGGCACTGACGCTGCAGTGACCTCACAAGCACACCAAGCAGACAAGGGCCTGCCATTGCCCTATAAGGTACAGAGACAAATGTGACCTCAAAAGGCAGCCAGCAGACAGAGGCCTGCCACTGGCCTATCAGGAAATAGGACTGCTGTGACCTTACAAGCACAGCCAGCAGCTACGGGCCTGCCACTGGCCTATAAGGCACGGAGGCTGCTGTGACCTCACCAGCACACCAAGCAGCCATTGGCCTCCCACGGGCCTATCAGGCACTGAGGCTGCTGTGACCTCACAAGCACAGGCAGCAGCCAAGGGCCTGACACAGGCCTATCAGGCAATAGGACTGCTGTGACCTGAAAAGCACAGCCAGCAGCTATGGGCCTGCCACTGGCTTATAGGGAACAGAGGCTGCTGTGACCTCACAAGCACAGCCAGCAGCTATGGGCCTGCCACTGGCCTATGAGGCACTGAGGCTGCTGTGACCTCACAAGCACAGTCAGCAGCCAGGGGCCTGCTGCTGACCTATCAGGCTGTAGGAGTGTTGTAACCTGACAAGCACAGCCAGCAGCTCTGGGCCTGCCATGGCGCATCAAGCACGGAGAAAGAAGGGAACACCCAAGCAGACCAGCAGCCATGGGCGTGGCAGTGCCCTTTTTGGCATGGAGACACAAGTATCCTCACAAGCCCAGCCAGGAGGCATGGCCCTGCCACTGGCCTATCACGCACAGAGGCAGAAGCAACCTCACAAGCAGAGCGAGGACTGATGGGCCTGACTGGCCTACCAGGCCGTGAGGCAGAAGTGACATGACTATCTCATCCAGCAGTGGTGGACCTGACAATATCATTTCAGGCAGAGGGTAAAGTGACAGCACAGAACGTTGAAGGACCATAACAGAAAAAAGGCACTTGGAGGCATGAGTACTGGGGGAAAAAAAGGGCACTAGGAGGCCATGCACTGCAAAAATAGGCCCATGGAGGACACTATACTGGAAAAAAAGGCACTTTGGGAGCCTGCATCACAAAAATAGGCACTTGGAGGCCGCTAGACCGGAAAAAAGGCACTTAGATGCCCCTTCACTGCAAAAAAAGGCACTCAGACAGCAGTGCACCTCAAACAAAGGCACTTGGAGGGCCCTGCACCACAAAAAAAGGAAGTCGGCTGCCCCTACACTGGAAAAAAAAAGGTACTCGGAGGCCCCTACACTGCAAAAAAAGGCACTCGGGGGCTGCTACAATGTGAAACAAGGCACTCGGAGGGCCCGGCACCACCAAAAGAGGCACTTGGAGGCTCCTGCACTGGGAAAAGAGGCACTTGCAGGCCTGTACACCGGAAAAAAAGGCACTCGGAGGCTGCTACACTGCAGAGAAAGGCACTCGGAGGCACCTGCAACGGAAAATAAGGCACTCGGAGGCCCCTACACCACAAAAAAAGGCACTTGGGGGCTGCTACAATGCAAAAAAAGGCACTCGGAGGCCCGTGACCCACAAGAAAAGGCACTCGGGGCCACTACACAGCAAAAGAAAGATACATGGAGGACCACACACCCCAAAATAACAGCACTCGGAGGCCCCTGAACCACAGGGAAAGGCACTCGGTGGCTCCTACAGCACAGAAAAAGGCACTTGGGGGCTGCTACAATGTGAAACAAGGCACTCGGAGGGCCCGGCACAACCAAAAGAGGCGCTTGGAGGCCACTGCACTGGAAAAACAGGCACTTGCAGGCCTGTACACCAGAAAAAAAGGCACTCGGAGGCTCCTGCACCACGAAAGAAGGCACTCGGAGGTTCCCGCACTGCAAAAACAGGGCACTTGGAGGCCTCTACACTGCAAAAGAAGGCACTCGGAGGAAACTACACTGGAACAAAAGGCACTCGGAGGCCAGTGCACCACAAGAAAAGGCACTCAGTGGCCCCTACAGCACAAAAAAAGGCTCTTGGGGGCTGCTACAATGCAAAAAAAGGCACTCAGAGGCCCCTGAACCACAAGAAAAGGCACTTAGTGGCCTCTGAACCACAAGAAAAGGCACTCGGTGGACTCTACAGCACAAGAAAAGGCACTCGGGGCCACTACACCGCAAAAAAAAGGTACATGGAGGACCACACACCCCAAAATAACAGCACTCGGAGGCCCCGGAACCACAAGGAAAGGCACTCAGTGGCCCCTACACTGCAAAAAAAGGCACTCGGGGGCTGCTACAATGTGAAACAAGGCACTCGGAGGGCTCAGCACCACCAAAAAAGGCACTCGGAGGTTCCCGCACTGGAAAAAGAGGCACTTGCAGGCCTGTGGACAACAAAAAAAGGCACTCGGAGGCTCCTGCACCACAAAAGAAGGCACTCGGTGGCCCCGACACCACAGAAAAAGGCACTCGGGGGCTGCTACAATGTGAAAACAGGCACTCCGATGCCCCTACACCGGAAAGAAAGGCACTCAGAGGGCCTGCAGCACAAAAAAAGGCACTCAGCTGCCCTTACACTGGAAAAACAGGCACTTGGAGGCCTCTACACCACAGAAAAAGGCACTCAGTGGCCCCTACACTGCAAAAAAAGGCACTCGGGGGCTGCTACAATGTGAAACAAGGCACTCGGAGGGCCCGGCACCACCAAAAGAGGCACTTGGAGGCTCCTGCACTGGGAAAAGAGGCACTTGCAGGCCTGTACACCGGAAATAAAGGCACCCTGAGGCCCCTGCACCACAAAAAAAGGCACTCGGTGGCCCCGACACCACAAATAAAAGCACTCGGGGGCTGCTACAATGCTAAAAGAGGCACTCCAATGCCCCTACACCAGAAAGAAAGGCACTCAGAGGGCCCTGCAGCACAAAAAAAGGCACTCAGCTGCCCTTACACTGGAAAAAAAGGCACTCGGAGGCTCCTGCACCACAGAAAAAGGCACTCAGTGGCCCCTACACCACCAAGAAAGGCACTCGGTGGCCCCCACATTGCAAAAAAGGGTACTTGGAGGCTACTACACTGCAAAGAAATGCACCCTGAGGCCCACGCATTGCAAAAAAAGGCACTCAGTAGCCCCTGCACCGCAAAAAAAGGCACTCGGAGGCCAGTGCACTGAAAAACAGGGCACTTGGAGGCCAGTGCACCACAAAAGAAAATGCACTCAGAGGCCCCGACACCACAAAAGAAAGGCACTTGGAGGACCACACCACAAGAAAAGGCACTCGGCTGCCCCTACACTGGAAAAAAAAGGCACTCGGAGGCCCCTACACCACAAAAAAAGGCACTTGGGGGCTGCTACAATGCAAAAGAAGGCACTCGGAGGCCCCTGAACCACAAGAAAAGGCACTCGGGGCCACTACACCGCAAAAAAAAGGTACATGGAGGACCACACACCCCAAAATAACAGCACTCGTTGGCCCCTGAACCAGAAGGAAAGGCACTCGGTGGCTCCTACAGCACAAAAAAAGGCACTCGGGGTCTGCTACAATGTGAAACAAGGCACTCGGTGGCCCCTACAGCACAAAAAAAGGCACTCGGAGGCTGCTACAATGCGAAAACAGGCACTTGGAGGCCCCTACATCGGAAATAAAGGCACTCAGAGGGCCCTGCACCACAAAAGAAGGCACTCGGAGGCTGCTACACCATAGAGAAAGGCACTCGGAGGCCCCTGCACTGGAAAAAAAGGCACTTGGAGGCCCCTGCACCACAAAAAAGGCACTCAGAGGCTGCTACAATGGAAAAAAAGGCACTCGGAGGCCTCTACACTGCAAAAGAAGGCACTCGGAGGCCACTACACTGGAACAAAAGGCACTCGGAGGCCAGTGCACCACAAAAGAAGGCACTCAGTGGCCCCTTCAGCACAAAAAAGGCACTTGGGGGCTGCTACAATGCAAAAACGGCACTCAGAGGGCCCTGAACTACAAGAAAAGGCACTCGGTGGCCCCTACAGCACAATAAAAAGCACTCGGGGGCTGATACAATGTGAAACAAGGCACTCTGAGGGCCCAGCACCACCAAAAAAGGCACTCGGAGGCCCCTGCACTGGAAAAAGAGGCACTTGCAGGCCTGTACACCAGAAAAAAAGGCACTTGGAGGCGCCTGCACCACAAAAGAAGGCACTCAGAGGCCACTACACCACCAAGAAAGGCACTCGGTGGCCCCCACATTGCAAAAAAAGGCAGTTGGAGGCTACTACACTGCAAAAAAATGCACCCTGAGGCCCATGCACAGCAAAAAAAGGCACTCAGTAGCCCCTGCAGCACAAAAAAAGGCACTCGGAGGCCAGTGCACTGAAAAACAGGGCACTTGGAGGCCAGTGCACCACAAAAAAAATGCACTCAGAGGCCCCGACACCACAAAAGAAAGGCACTTGGAGGCCCCTGTCCCACAAGAAAAGGCACTCGGCTGCCACTACACCGCAAATAAAAGATACATGGAGGACCACAAACCCCAAAATAACAGCACTCGGAGGCCCCGGAACCACAAGAAAAGGCACTCGGTGGCCCCTACAGCACAATAAAACGCACTCGGGGGCTGCTACAATGTGAAACAAGGCACTCTGAGGGCCCAGCACCACCAAAAAAGGCACTCGGAGGCCCCAGCACTGGGAAAAGCGGCACTTGCAGGCCTGTACACTGGAAATAAAGGCACTTGGAGGCCCCTGCACCACAAAAAAAGGCACTCGGAAGCCCCTACATTGCAAAAAAGGCACTTGGAAGCTACTACATTGCAAAAAAAGGCACTCGGTGGCCCCTGCACCGCAAAAAAAGGCACTCGGTGGCCCCTGCACCGCAAAAAAAGGCACTTGGAGGCCTCTACAACACCTTCCACTGCCCTATCAGACACAGAGGCTCATGTGACCTCACAAGGACAGGAAGCCGCCAGGGGCCTGCCACTGGCCTGTCAGGCACTGGTACTTCTGTAAGCTCACAAGCAGAGTCAGCAGCCATGGGCATCCCACTGCCTGATGAGGCACTGAGGCAAAGGTGACCTCAAAATGCAGCCAGCACGCAGAGGCCTGCCACTGGCCTATCAGGCAATAGGACTGCCGTGACCTCAAAAGGACAGCCAGCAGCTATGGGCCTGTCACTGGCCTATGAGGCACTGAGGCTGCTGTGACCTCACATGCACAGCCAGCAGCTATGGGCCTGCCACTGGCCTACAGCAAAAGGAGCCTGAGGTGACCTCACAAGCACAGCGAGTAGCCAGGGGCTTCCCACTGCCCTATAAGGTACAGAGAGAAATGTGAGCTCAAAAGGCAGCCAGCAGACAGAGGCCTGCCACAGGCCTATGAGGCAATAGGACTGCTGTGACCTGACAAGCACACCAAGCAGCTATGGGCCTGCCACTGGCCTATAGGAAAAGGAGGCTGCTGTGACCTCACAAGCACACCAAGCAGCCATTGGCCTCCCACTGCCCGATGAGGCGCTGACGCTGCTGTCAACTCAGAAGCACAGTAAGCAGTCAGGGGCCTGCCACTGCCGTAAAGGGCATGGAGGCTGCTGTGACCTCAGAAGCCCAGCCAGCAGCTATGGGCCTGCCACTGCCCTATAGGGCACTGAGGCTTCTCTGACCTCACAAGCCCACCCAGCAGTCATTGGCCTCGAACTGGCCTATCAGGCACTGAGGCTTCTGCAACGTCACAAGCACAGCCAGCAGACAGGGGCCTGCCACTGGCCTGTCAGGCACTGAGGCTGCTGTGACCTCACGAGCCCAGGCAGCAGCTATGGGCCTGCCACTGGCCTATGAGGCACTGACGCTGCAGTGACCTCACAAGCACACCAAGCAGACAAGGGCCTGCCATTGCCCTATAAGGTACAGAGACAAATGTGACCTCAAAAGGCAGCCAGCAGACAGAGGCCTGCCACTGGCCTATCAGGAAATAGGACTGCTGTGACCTTACAAGCACAGCCAGCAGCTACGGGCCTGCCACTGGCCTATGAGGCACGGAGGCTGCTGTGACCTCACAAGCACACCAAGCAGCCATTGGCCTCCCACGGGCCTATCAGGCACTGAGGCTGCTGTGACCTCACCAGCACACCAAGCAGCCAAGGGCCTGACACAGGCCTATCAGGCAATAGGACTGCTGTGACCTGAAAAGCACAGCCAGCAGCTATGGGCCTGCCACTGGCTTATAGGGAACAGAGGCTGCTGTGACCTCACAAGCACAGCCAGCAGCTATGGGCCTGCCACTGGCCTATGAGGCACTGAGGCTGCTGTGACCTCACAAGCACAGTCAGCAGCCAGGGGCCTGCTGCTGACCTATCAGGCTGTAGGAGTGTTGTAACCTGACAAGCACAGCCAGCAGCTCTGGGCCTGCCATGGCGCATCAAGCACGGAGAAAGAAGGGAACACCCAAGCAGACCAGCAGCCATGGGCGTGGCAGTGCCCTTTTTGGCATGGAGACACAAGTATCCTCACAAGCCCAGCCAGGAGGCATGGCCCTGCCACTGGCCTATCACGCACAGAGGCAGAAGCAACCTCACAAGCAGAGCGAGGACTGATGGGCCTGACTGGCCTACCAGGCCGTGAGGCAGAAGTGACATGACTATCTCATCCAGCAGTGGTGGACCTGACAATATCATTTCAGGCAGAGGGTAAAGTGACAGCACAGAACGTTGAAGGACCATAACAGAACAAAGGCACTTGGAGGCATGAGTACTGGGGGGAAAAAAGGGCACTAGGAGGCCATGCACTGCAAAAATATGCCCATGGAGGACACTATACTGGAAAAAAAGGCACTTTGGGAGCCTGCATCACAAAAATAGGCACTTGGAGGCCGCTAGACCGGAAAAAAGGCACTTAGATGCCCCTTCACTGCAAAAAAAGGCACTCAGACAGCAGTGCACCTCAAACAAAGGCACTTGCAGGCCCCTGCACCACAAAAAAAGGAAGTCGGCTGCCCCTACACTGGAAAAAAAAAGGTACTCGGAGGCCCCTACACTGCAAAAAAAGGCACTCGGGGGCTGCTACAATGTGAAACAAGGCACTCGGAGGGCCCGGCACCACCAAAAGAGGCACTTGGAGGCTCCTGCACTGGGAAAAGAGGCACTTGCAGGCCTGTACACCGGAAAAAAAGGCACTCGGAGGCTGCTACACTGCAGAGAAAGGCACTCGGAGGCACCTGCAACGGAAAATAAGGCACTCGGAGGCCCCTACACCACAAAAAAAGGCACTTGGGGGCTGCTACAATGGAAAAAAAGGCACTCGGAGGCCCGTGACCCACAAGAAAAGGCACTCGGGGCCACTACACAGCAAAAGAAAGATACATGGAGGACCACACACCCCAAAATAACAGCACTTGGAGGCCCCTGAACCACAGGGAAAGGCACTCGGGGGCTGCTACAATGTGAAACAAGGCACTTGGAGGGCCCAGCACAACCAAAAGAGGCACTCAGAGGCCCCTGCACTGGAAAAAGAGGCACTTGCAGGCCTGTACACCAGAAAAAAAGGCACTCGGAGGCTCCTGCACCACAAAAGAAGGCACTCAGAGGCCACTACACCACCAAGAAAGGCACTTGGTGGCCCCCACATTGCAAAAAAAGGCACTTGGAGGCTACTACACTGCAAAGAAATGCACCCTGAGGCGCACGCACAGCAAAAAAAGGCACTTAGTAGCCCCTGCACCGCAAAAAAAGGCACTCGGTGGCCCCGACACTGGAAAGAAAGGCACTCAGAGGGCCCTGCAGCACAAAAAGAGGCACTCGACTGCCCCTACACTGGGAAAAAAGGCACTTGGAGGCCTCTACACCCCAGAAAAAGGCACTCAGTGGCCCCTACACCGCAAAAAAAGGCACTCGGGGACTGCTACAAGGCGAAACAAAGCACTCGGAGGCCCCTGCACCACCAAAAGAGGCACTCGGAGGCTCCTGCACTGGAAAAAGAGGCACTTGCAGGCCTGTACACCGGAAATAAAGGCACACAGAGGCACCTGCAATGGATAAAAAGGCACTCGGAGGCGTCTACACCACAAAAAAAAGGCACTCGGAGGACCACACCACAAAAAAAGGTACTGGGTGGCCCCGACAGCACAAACAAATGCACTCGGGGGCTGCTACAATGTGAAACAAGGCATTCGGGGGGCCCCAAAAAAGGCACTTGGAAGCCACGACATTGCAAAAAAGGCGCTTGGAAGCCACGACATTGCAAAAAAATGCACCCTGAGGCCCCTGCACCACAAAAAAAGGCACTCGGTGGGCCCGACACCACAAAAAAAGGCACTCGGGGGCTGCTACAATGCGAAAAGAGGCACTCCGATGCCCCTACACCGGAAAGAAAGGCACTCAGAGGGCCCTGCAGCACAAAAAAAGGCACTCAGCTGCCCTTACACTGGAAAAACAGGCACTTGGAGGCCTCTACACCACAGAAAAAGGCACTCAGTGGCCCCTACACCACCATGAAAGGCACTCAGTGGCCCCCACATTGCAAAAAAGGGTACTTGGAGGCTACTACACTGCAAAGAAATGCACCCTGAGGCCCACGCATTGCAAAAAAAGGCACTCAGTAGCCCCTGCACCGCAAAAAAAGGCACTCAGAGGCCAGTGCACTGAAAAACAGGGCACTTGGAGGCCAGTGCACCACAAAAGAAAATGCACTCAGAGGCCCCGACACCACAAAAGAAAGGCACTTGGAGGACCACACCACAAAAAAAGGCACTCGGCTGCCCCTACACTGGAAAAAAAAGGCACTCGGAGGCCCCTACAGCACAAAAAAAGGCACTTGGGGGCTGCTACAATGCAAAAAAAAGGCACTCAGGGGCCCCTGAACCACAAGAAAAGGCACTCGGGGCCACTACACTGCAAAAAAAAGGTACATGGAGGACCACACACCCCAAAATAACAGCACTCGGAGGCCCCTGAACCACAAGGAAAGGCACTCAGTGGCTCCTACAGCACAAAAAAAGGCACTCAGGGTCTGCTACAATGTGAAACAAGGCACTCAGAGGGCCCTGCACCACAAACAAAGGCACTCGGAGGCTGCTACACCATAGAGAAAGGCACTCGGAGGCCCCTGCACTGGAAAAAAAGGCACTTGGAGGCCCCTGCACCACAAAAAAAGGCACTCGGTGGCCCCGACACCACAAAAAAAGGCACTCGGGGGCTGCTACAATGCGAAAAGAGGCACTCCGATGCCCCTACACCGTAAAGAAAGGCACTCAGAGGACCCTGCAGCACAAAAAAAGGCACTCAGCTGCCCTTACACTGGAAAAACAGGCACTTGGAGGCCTCTACACCACAGAAAAAGGCACTTGGGGGCTGCTACAATGGAAAAAAAGGCACTCGGAGGCCCGTGACCCACAAGAAAAGGCACTCGGGGCCACTACACAGCAAAAGAAAGATACATGGAGGACCACACACCCCAAAATAACAGCACTCGGAGGCCCCTGAACCACAGGGAAAGGCACTCGGGGGCTGCTACAATGTGAAACAAGGCACTTGGAGGGCCCAGCACCACCAAAAAAGGCACTCGGAGGCCCCTGCACTGGAAAAAGAGGCACTTGCAGGCCTGTACACCAGAAAAAAAGGCACTCGGAGGCTCCTGCACCACGAAAGAAGGCACTCAGAGGCCACTACACCACCAAGAAAGGCACTTGGTGGCCCCCACATTGCAAAAAAAGGCACTTGGAGGCTACTACACTGCAAAGAAATGCACCCTGAGGCGCACGCACAGCAAAAAAAGGCACTTAGTAGCCCCTGCACCGCAAAAAAAGGCACTCGGTGGCCCCGACACTGGAAAGAAAGGCACTCAGAGGGCCCTGCAGCACAAAAAGAGGCACTCGACTGCCCCTACACTGGGAAAAAAGGCACTTGGAGGCCTCTACACCCCAGAAAAAGGCACTCAGTGGCCCCTACACCGCAAAAAAAGGCACTCGGGGACTGCTACAAGGCGAAACAAAGCACTCGGAGGCCCCTGCACCACCAAAAGAGGCACTCGGAGGCTCCTGCACTGGAAAAAGAGGCACTTGCAGGCCTGTACACCGGAAATAAAGGCACACAGAGGCACCTGCAATGGATAAAAAGGCACTCGGAGGCGTCTACACCACAAAAAAAAGGCACTCGGAGGACCACACCACAAAAAAAGGTACTGGGTGGCCCCGACAGCACAAACAAATGCACTCGGGGGCTGCTACAATGTGAAACAAGGCATTCGGGGGGCCCCAAAAAAGGCACTTGGAAGCCACGACATTGCAAAAAAGGCGCTTGGAAGCCACGACATTGCAAAAAAATGCACCCTGAGGCCCCTGCACCACAAAAAAAGGCACTCGGTGGGCCCGACACCACAAAAAAAGGCACTCGGGGGCTGCTACAATGCGAAAAGAGGCACTCCGATGCCCCTACACCGGAAAGAAAGGCACTCAGAGGGCCCTGCAGCACAAAAAAAGGCACTCAGCTGCCCTTACACTGGAAAAACAGGCACTTGGAGGCCTCTACACCACAGAAAAAGGCACTCAGTGGCCCCTACACCACCATGAAAGGCACTCAGTGGCCCCCACATTGCAAAAAAGGGTACTTGGAGGCTACTACACTGCAAAGAAATGCACCCTGAGGCCCACGCATTGCAAAAAAAGGCACTCAGTAGCCCCTGCACCGCAAAAAAAGGCACTCAGAGGCCAGTGCACTGAAAAACAGGGCACTTGGAGGCCAGTGCACCACAAAAGAAAATGCACTCAGAGGCCCCGACACCACAAAAGAAAGGCACTTGGAGGACCACACCACAAAAAAAGGCACTCGGCTGCCCCTACACTGGAAAAAAAAGGCACTCGGAGGCCCCTACAGCACAAAAAAAGGCACTTGGGGGCTGCTACAATGCAAAAAAAAGGCACTCAGGGGCCCCTGAACCACAAGAAAAGGCACTCGGGGCCACTACACTGCAAAAAAAAGGTACATGGAGGACCACACACCCCAAAATAACAGCACTCGGAGGCCCCTGAACCACAAGGAAAGGCACTCAGTGGCTCCTACAGCACAAAAAAAGGCACTCAGGGTCTGCTACAATGTGAAACAAGGCACTCAGAGGGCCCTGCACCACAAACAAAGGCACTCGGAGGCTGCTACACCATAGAGAAAGGCACTCGGAGGCCCCTGCACTGGAAAAAAAGGCACTTGGAGGCCCCTGCACCACAAAAAAAGGCACTCGGTGGCCCCGACACCACAAAAAAAGGCACTCGGGGGCTGCTACAATGCGAAAAGAGGCACTCCGATGCCCCTACACCGTAAAGAAAGGCACTCAGAGGACCCTGCAGCACAAAAAAAGGCACTCAGCTGCCCTTACACTGGAAAAACAGGCACTTGGAGGCCTCTACACCACAGAAAAAGGCACTTGGGGGCTGCTACAATGGAAAAAAAGGCACTCGGAGGCCCGTGACCCACAAGAAAAGGCACTCGGGGCCACTACACAGCAAAAGAAAGATACATGGAGGACCACACACCCCAAAATAACAGCACTCGGAGGCCCCTGAACCACAGGGAAAGGCACTCGGGGGCTGCTACAATGTGAAACAAGGCACTTGGAGGGCCCAGCACCACCAAAAAAGGCACTCGGAGGCCCCTGCACTGGAAAAAGAGGCACTTGCAGGCCTGTACACCAGAAAAAAAGGCACTCGGAGGCTCCTGCACCACGAAAGAAGGCACTCAGAGGCCACTACACCACCAAGAAAGGCACTTGGTGGCCCCCACATTGCAAAAAAAGGCACTTGGAGGCTACTACACTGCAAAGAAATGCACCCTGAGGCGCACGCACAGCAAAAAAAGGCACTTAGTAGCCCCTGCACCGCAAAAAAAGGCACTCGGTGGCCCCGACACTGGAAAGAAAGGCACTCAGAGGGCCCTGCAGCACAAAAAGAGGCACTCGACTGCCCCTACACTGGGAAAAAAGGCACTTGGAGGCCTCTACACCCCAGAAAAAGGCACTCAGTGGCCCCTACACCGCAAAAAAAGGCACTCGGGGACTGCTACAAGGCGAAACAAAGCACTCGGAGGCCCCTGCACCACCAAAAGAGGCACTCGGAGGCTCCTGCACTGGAAAAAGAGGCACTTGCAGGCCTGTACACCGGAAATAAAGGCACACAGAGGCACCTGCAATGGATAAAAAGGCACTCGGAGGCGTCTACACCACAAAAAAAAGGCACTCGGAGGACCACACCACAAAAAAAGGTACTGGGTGGCCCCGACAGCACAAACAAATGCACTCGGGGGCTGCTACAATGCGAAAAGAGGCACTCCGATGCCCCTACACCGGAAAGAAAGGCACTCAGAGGGCCCTGCAGCACAAAAAAAGGCACTCAGCTGCCCTTACACTGGAAAAACAGGCACTTGGAGGCCTCTACACCACAGAAAAAGGCACTCAGTGGCCCCTACACCACCATGAAAGGCACTCAGTGGCCCCCACATTGCAAAAAAGGGTACTTGGAGGCTACTACACTGCAAAGAAATGCACCCTGAGGCCCACGCATTGCAAAAAAAGGCACTCAGTAGCCCCTGCACCGCAAAAAAAGGCACTCAGAGGCCAGTGCACTGAAAAACAGGGCACTTGGAGGCCAGTGCACCACAAAAGAAAATGCACTCAGAGGCCCCGACACCACAAAAGAAAGGCACTTGGAGGACCACACCACAAAAAAAGGCACTCGGCTGCCCCTACACTGGAAAAAAAAGGCACTCGGAGGCCCCTACAGCACAAAAAAAGGCACTTGGGGGCTGCTACAATGCAAAAAAAAGGCACTCAGGGGCCCCTGAACCACAAGAAAAGGCACTCGGGGCCACTACACTGCAAAAAAAAGGTACATGGAGGACCACACACCCCAAAATAACAGCACTCGGAGGCCCCTGAACCACAAGGAAAGGCACTCAGTGGCTCCTACAGCACAAAAAAAGGCACTCAGGGTCTGCTACAATGTGAAACAAGGCACTCAGAGGGCCCTGCACCACAAACAAAGGCACTCGGAGGCTGCTACACCATAGAGAAAGGCACTCGGAGGCCCCTGCACTGGAAAAAAAGGCACTTGGAGGCCCCTGCACCACAAAAAAAGGCACTCGGTGGCCCCGACACCACAAAAAAAGGCACTCGGGGGCTGCTACAATGCGAAAAGAGGCACTCCGATGCCCCTACACCGTAAAGAAAGGCACTCAGAGGACCCTGCAGCACAAAAAAAGGCACTCAGCTGCCCTTACACTGGAAAAACAGGCACTTGGAGGCCTCTACACCACAGAAAAAGGCACTTGGGGGCTGCTACAATGGAAAAAAAGGCACTCGGAGGCCCGTGACCCACAAGAAAAGGCACTCGGGGCCACTACACAGCAAAAGAAAGATACATGGAGGACCACACA
This sequence comes from Dromaius novaehollandiae, assembly GCF_036370855.1. Taxonomy (NCBI): domain Eukaryota; kingdom Metazoa; phylum Chordata; class Aves; order Casuariiformes; family Dromaiidae; genus Dromaius; species Dromaius novaehollandiae. Next base: position 2,740,444 of record NC_088103.1, on the reverse strand, counting down.
CCCCAAAATAACAGCACTCGGAGGCCCCTGAACCACAGGGAAAGGCACTCGGGGGCTGCTACAATGTGAAACAAGGCACTTGGAGGGCCCAGCACCACCAAAAAAGGCACTCGGAGGCCCCTGCACTGGAAAAAGAGGCACTTGCAGGCCTGTACACCAGAAAAAAAGGCACTCGGAGGCTCCTGCACCACGAAAGAAGGCACTCAGAGGCCACTACACCACCAAGAAAGGCACTTGGTGGCCCCCACATTGCAAAAAAAGGCACTTGGAGGCTACTACACTGCAAAGAAATGCACCCTGAGGCCCACGCACAGCAAAAAAAGGCACTTAGTAGCCCCTGCACCGCAAAAAAAGGCACTCGGTGGCCCCGACACTGGAAAGAAAGGCACTCAGAGGGCCCTGCAGCACAAAAAGAGGCACTCGACTGCCCCTACACTGGGAAAAAAGGCACTTGGAGGCCTCTACACCCCAGAAAAAGGCACTCAGTGGCCCCTACACCGCAAAAAAAGGCACTCGGGGACTGCTACAAGGCGAAACAAAGCACTCGGAGGCCCCTGCACCACCAAAAGAGGCACTCGGAGGCTCCTGCACTGGAAAAAGAGGCACTTGCAGGCCTGTACACCGGAAATAAAGGCACACAGAGGCACCTGCAATGGATAAAAAGGCACTCGGAGGCGTCTACACCACAAAAAAAAGGCACTCGGAGGACCACACTACAAAAAAAGGTACTGGGTGGCCCCGACAGCACAAACAAATGCACTCGGGGGCTGCTACAATGTGAAACAAGGCATGCGGGGGGCCCCAAAAAAGGCACTTGGAAGCCACGACATTGCAAAAAAGGCGCTTGGAAGCCACGACATTGCAAAAAAATGCACCCTGAGGCCCCTGCACCACAAAAAAAGGCACTCGGTGGGCCTGACACCACAAAAAAAGGCACTCGGGGGCTGCTACAATGCGAAAAGAGGCACTCCGATGCCCCTACACCGGAAAGAAAGGCACTCAGAGGGCCCTGCACCACAAAAAAAGGCACTCAGCTGCCCTTACACTGGAAAAACAGGCACTTGGAGGCCTCTACACCACAGAAAAAGGCACTCAGTGGCCCCTACACCACCAAGAAAGGCACTCAGTGGCCCCCACATTGCAAAAAAGGGTACTTGGAGGCTACTACACTGCAAAGAAATGCACCCTGAGGCCCACGCATTGCAAAAAAAGGCACTCAGTAGCCCCTGCACCGCAAAAAAAGGCACTCAGAGGCCAGTGCACTGAAAAACAGGGCACTTGGAGGCCAGTGCACCACAAAAGAAAATGCACTCAGAGGCCCCGACACCACAAAAGAAAGGCACTTGGAGGACCACACCACAAAAAAAGGCACTCGGCTGCCCCTACACTGGAAAAAAAAGGCACTCGGAGGCCCCTACAGCACAAAAAAAGTCACTTGGGGGCTGCTACAATGCAAAAAAAAGGCACTCAGGGGCCCCTGAACCACAAGAAAAGGCACTCGGGGCCACTACACTGCAAAAAAAAGGTACATGGAGGACCACACACCCCAAAATAACAGCACTCGGAGGCCCCTGAACCACAAGGAAAGGCACTCAGTGGCTCCTACAGCACAAAAAAAGGCACTCAGGGTCTGCTACAATGTGAAACAAGGCACTCAGAGGGCCCTGCACCACAAACAAAGGCACTCGGAGGCTGCTACACCATAGAGAAAGGCACTCGGAGGCCCCTGCACTGGAAAAAAAGGCACTTGGAGGCCCCTGCACCACAAAAAAAGGCACTCGGTGGCCCCGACACCACAAAAAAAGGCACTCGGGGGCTGCTACAATGCGAAAAGAGGCACTCCGATGCCCCTACACCGGAAAGAAAGGCACTCAGAGGACCCTGCAGCACAAAAAAAGGCACTCAGCTGCCCTTACACTGGAAAAACAGGCACTTGGAGGCCTCTACACCACAGAAAAAGGCACTTGGGGGCTGCTACAATGGAAAAAAAGGCACTCGGAGGCCCGTGACCCACAAGAAAAGGCACTCGGGGCCACTACACAGCAAAAGAAAGATACATGGAGGACCACACACCCCAAAATAACAGCACTCGGAGGCCCCTGAACCACAGGGAAAGGCACTCGGGGGCTGCTACAATGTGAAACAAGGCACTTGGAGGGCCCAGCACCACCAAAAAAGGCACTCGGAGGCCCCTGCACTGGAAAAAGAGGCACTTGCAGGCCTGTACACCAGAAAAAAAGGCACTCGGAGGCTCCTGCACCACAAAAGAAGGCACTCAGAGGCCACTACACCACCAAGAAAGGCACTTGGTGGCCCCCACATTGCAAAAAAAGGCACTTGGAGGCTACTACACTGCAAAGAAATGCACCCTGAGGCCCACGCACAGCAAAAAAAGGCACTTAGTAGCCCCTGCACCGCAAAAAAAGGCACTCGGTGGCCCCGACACTGGAAAGAAAGGCACTCAGAGGGCCCTGCAGCACAAAAAGAGGCACTCGACTGCCCCTACACTGGGAAAAAAGGCACTTGGAGGCCTCTACACCCCAGAAAAAGGCACTCAGTGGCCCCTACACCGCAAAAAAAGGCACTCGGGGACTGCTACAAGGCGAAACAAAGCACTCGGAGGCCCCTGCACCACCAAAAGAGGCACTCGGAGGCTCCTGCACTGGAAAAAGAGGCACTTGCAGGCCTGTACACCGGAAATAAAGGCACACAGAGGCACCTGCAATGGATAAAAAGGCACTCGGAGGCGTCTACACCACAAAAAAAAGGCACTCGGAGGACCACACCACAAAAAAAGGTACTGGGTGGCCCCGACAGCACAAACAAATGCACTCGGGGGCTGCTACAATGTGAAACAAGGCATTCGGGGGGCCCCAAAAAAGGCACTTGGAAGCCACGACATTGCAAAAAAGGCACTTGGAAGCCACGACATTGCAAAAAAATGCACCCTGAGGCCCCTGCACCACAAAAAAAGGCACTCGGTGGGCCCGACACCACAAAAAAAGGCACTCGGGGGCTGCTACAATGCGAAAAGAGGCACTCCGATGCCCCTACACCGGAAAGAAAGGCACTCAGAGGGCCCTGCAGCACAAAAAAAGGCACTCAGCTGCCCTTACACTGGAAAAACAGGCACTTGGAGGCCTCTACACCACAGAAAAAGGCACTCAGTGGCCCCTACACCACCAAGAAAGGCACTCAGTGGCCCCCACATTGCAAAAAAGGGTACTTGGAGGCTACTACACTGCAAAGAAATGCACCCTGAGGCCCACGCATTGCAAAAAAAGGCACTCAGTAGCCCCTGCACCGCAAAAAAAGGCACTCAGAGGCCAGTGCACTGAAAAACAGGGCACTTGGAGGCCAGTGCACCACAAAAGAAAATGCACTCAGAGGCCCCGACACCACAAAAGAAAGGCACTTGGAGGACCACACCACAAAAAAAGGCACTCGGCTGCCCCTACACTGGAAAAAAAAGGCACTCGGAGGCCCCTACAGCACAAAAAAAGTCACTTGGGGGCTGCTACAATGCAAAAAAAAGGCACTCAGGGGCCCCTGAACCACAAGAAAAGGCACTCGGGGCCACTACACTGCAAAAAAAAGGTACATGGAGGACCACACCCCCCAAAATAACAGCACTCGTTGGCCCCTGAACCACAAGGAAAGGCACTCAGTGGCTCCTACAGCACAAAAAAAGGCACTCAGGGTCTGCTACAATGTGAAACAAGGCACTCAGAGGGCCCTGCACCACAAACAAAGGCACTCGGAGGCTGCTACACCATAGAGAAAGGCACTCGGAGGCCCCTGCACTGGAAAAAAAGGCACTTGGAGGCCCTTGCACCACAAAAAAAGGCACTCAGAGGCTGCTACAATGGAAAAAAAGGCACTCGGAGGCCTCTACACTGCAAAAGAAGGCACTCGGAGGCCATTACACTGGAACAAAAGGCACTCGGAGGCCAGCGCACCACAAAAGAAGGCACTCGGTGGCCCCTTCAGCACAAAAAAGGCACTTGGGGGCTGCTACAATGCAAAAACGGCACTCAGAGGGCCCTGAACTACAAGAAAAGGCATTCAGTGGCCCCTACAGCACAATAAAAAGCACTCGGGGGCTGATACAATGTGAAACAAGGCACTCGGAGGGCCCTGCACCATAAAAAAAGGCACTCGGAGGCGCCTGCACTGGAAAAAGAGGCACTTGCAGGCCTGTACACCAGGAAAAAAGGCACTCGGAGGCTCCTGCACCACAAAAGAAGGCACTCAGAGGCCACTACACCACCAAGAAAGGCACTCGGTGGCCCCCACATTGCAAAAAAAGGCACTTGGAGGCTACTACACTGCAAAAAAATGCACCCTGAGGCCCATGCACAGCAAAAAAAGGCACTCAGTAGCCCCTGCACTGCAAAAAAAGGCACTCGGAGGCCAGTGCACTGAAAAACAGGGCACTTGGAGGCCAGTGCACCGTAAAAAAAATGCACTCAGAGGCCCCGACACCACAAAAGAAAGGCACTTGGAGGACCCGACACCACAAAAATAGGCACTCGGCTGCCCCTACACTGGGAAAAAAGGCACTCGGAGGCCCCTACACCAGAAACAAAGGCACTCGGAGGGCCCTGCACCACAAAAGAAGGCACTCGGAGGCCCCTGAACCACAAGAAAAGGCACTCGGGGCCACTACACCGCAAAAAAAGGTACATGGAGGACCACACACCCCAAAATAACAGCACTCGGAGGCCCCGGAACCACAAGGAAAGGCACTCAGTGGCCCCTACACTGCAAAAAAAGGCACTTGGGGGCTGCTACAATGTGAAACAAGGCACTCTGAGGGCCCAGCAGCACCAAAAAAAGGCACTCGGAGGCCCCTGCACTGGGAAAAGCAGCACTTGCAGGCCTGTACACTGGAAATAAAGGCACTCGGAAGCCCCTACATTGCAAAAAAAGGCACTCGGAAGCCCCTACATTGCAAAAAAAGGCACTCGGTGGCCCCTGCACTGCAAAAAAAGGCACTTGGAGGCCTCTACAACACCTTCCACTGCCCTATCAGACACAGAGGCTCATGTGACCTCACAAGGACAGGAAGCCACCAGGGGCCTGCCACTGGCCTGTCAGGCACTGGTACTTCTGTAAAAGCTCACAAGCAGAGTCAGCAGCCATGGGCATCCCACTGCCTGATGAGGCACTGAGACAAAGGTGACCTCAAAATGCAGCCAGCACGCAGAGGCCTGCCACTGGCCGATCAGGCAATCGGACTGCCGTGACCTCAGAAGGACAGCCAGCAGCTATGGGCCTGTCACCGGTCTATGAGGCACTGAGGCTGCTGTGACCTCACAAGCACACCAAGCAGCTATGGGCCTGCCACTGGCCTATAGGAAAAGGAGGCTGCTGTGACCTCAAAAGCACACCAAGCAGCCATTGGCCTCCCACTGCCCGATGAGGCGCTGACGCTGCTGTCAACTCAGAAGCACAGTAAGCAGTCAGGGGCCTGCCACTGCCGTAAAGGGCATGGAGGCTGCTGTGACCTCAGAAGCCCAGCCAGCAGCTATGGGCCTGCCACTGCCCTATAGGGCACTGAGGCTTCTCTGACCTCACAAGCCCACCCAGCAGTCATTGGCCTCGAACTGGCCTATCAGGCACTGAGGCTTCTGCAATGTCACAAGCACAGCCAGCAGCCAGGGGCCTGCCACTGGCCTGTGAGGCACTGAGGCTGCTGTGACCTCAAAAGCACACCAAGCAGACATTGGCCTCCCACAGGCCTATCAGGCACTGAGGCTGCTGTGACCTCACAAGCACAGTCAGCAGCCATTGGCCTGCTGCTGCCCTAGCAGGTTGTAGGAGTGTTGTCACCTGACAAGCACAGCCAGCAGCTATGGGCCTGCCACTGGCCTATAGGGAACAGAGGCTGATGTGACCTCACAAGCACAGTCAGCAGCCATTGGCCTGCCACTGGCCTATGAGGCACTGAGGCTGCTTTGACTTCACCAGCACACCAAGCAGCCATTGGCCTCCCTCTGGCCTACAGGAAAAGGAGGCTGATGTGACCTCACAAGCACAGCGAGTAGCCAGGGGCCTCCCACTGCCCTATAAGGTACAGAGACAAATGTGACCTGAAAAGGCAGCCAGCAGACAGAGGCCAGCCACGGGCCTATCAGGAAATAGGACTGCTGTGACCTTACAAGCACAGCCAGCAGCTACGGGCCTGCCACTGGCCTATGAGGCACGGAGGCTGCTGTGAATTTACAAGCACACCAAGCAGCCATTGGCCTCCCACGGGCCTATCAGGCACTGAGGCTGCTGTGACCTCACAAGCACAGCCAGCAGCCAAGGGCCTGCCACTAGCCTATGAGGCAAAAGGACTGCTGTGATCTGACAAGCACAGCCAGCAGCCAAGGGCCTGCCACTGGCCTATCAGGCAATAGGACTGCTGTGACCTCACAAGCACAGCCAGCAGCTATGGGCCTGCCACTGGCCTATAGGAAAAGGAGGCTGCTGTGACCTCACAAGCACAGGCAGCAGCCATTGGCCTCCCACTGCCCGATGAGGCGCTGATGCTCAGAAGCACAGTAAACAGTCAGCGGCCTGCCACTGCCCTCAAGGGCATGGAGGCTGCTGTGACCTCAGAAGCCCAGCCAGCAGCTATGGGCCTGCCACTCCCCTATAGGGCACTGAGGCTTCTCTGACCTCACAAGCACAGCCAGCAGTCATTTGCCTTCCACTGGCATATCAGGCACTGAGGCTTCTGTAACCTCACAAGCACAGCCAGCAGCTACGAGCCTGCCACTGGCCTATAAGGCACTGAGGCTGCTGTAACCTCACAAGCCCAGCCAGCAGTCAGGGGCCTGCCACTGGCCTGTGAAGCAATGAGGCTGCTGTGACCTCACAAGCACCGTCAGCAGCCAGGGGCCTGCTGCTGGCCTATCAGGCTGTAGGAGTGTTGTCACCTGACAAGCACAGCCAGCAGCTCTGGGCCTGCCACTGGCCTATCAGGCTGTAGGAATGTTGTCACCTGACAAGCACAGCCAGCAGCTATGGGCCTGCCACTGGCCTATAGGGAACAGAGGCTGATGTGACCTCACAAGCACAGGCAGCAGCCATTGGCCTGCCACTGTCCAAACAGGCACTGGGGCTGCTTTGACCTCACCAGCACAGTCAGCAGCCATTGGCCTCCCTCTGGCCTACAGGAAAAGGAGGCTGATGTGACCTCACAAGCACAGCGAGTAGCCAGGGGCCTCCCATGGGCCTATCAGGCACTGAGGCTGCTGTGACCTCACAAGCACAGCCAGCAGCAAGGGGCCTGCCACTGGCCTGTGAAGCACTGAGGCTGCTGTGACCTCACGAGCCCAGTCAGCAGCTATGGGCCTGCCACTGGCCTATCACGCACTGAGGCTGCTGTGACCTCACAAGCACACCAAGCAGCCATTGGCCTCCCACGGGCCTATCAGGCACTGAGGCTGCTGTGACCTCACAAGCACACCAAGCAGCCAAGGGCCTGACACAGGCCTATCAGGCAATAGGACTGCTGTGACCTGACAAGCACAGCCAGCAGCTATGGGCCTGCCACCGGCTTATAGGGAACGGAGGCTGCTGTGACCTCACAAGCAAACCAAGCAGCCATTTGCCTGCCACTGGCCTATGAGGCACTGAGGCTGCTTGGACCTCACAGGCACAGCCAGCAGCCAAGGGCCTGAATCTAGCCTATAGAGCACTGAGGCTGCTGTGACCTCACGAGCCCAGACAGCAGCCATTGGCCTGCCGCTGGCCTATGAGGCACTGAGGCTGCTGTGACCTCACAAGCACAGCAAGGAGCCAGAGGCCTGCCATTGCCCTATAAGGTACAGAGACAAATGTGACCTCAAAAGGCAGCCAGCAGACAGAGGCCTACCACGGGCCTATCAGGAAATAGGACTGCTGTGACCTTACGAGAACAAACAGCAGCTATGGGCCTCCACTGGCGTCTGAGGCACGGAGGCTGCTGTGACCTCACAAGCACAGCCAGCAGCCATTGGCCTCCCACTGGCCTATCAGGTCCTGACGCTGCTGTGACCTCACAAGCACAGCCAAGCAGACAGGGGCCTGCCACTGGCCTATGAGGCACTGAGGCTGCTGTGACCTCACAAGCACAGCCAGCAGTGAAGGGCCTGCCATGGCGCATCAAGCACGGAGAAAGAAGGGAACACCCAAGCAGACCAGCAGCCATGGGCGTGGCAGTGCATGCCCATGCATGCCATGCATGCAATGGCATGCAGGTCAAAGTGACATCATAAGACACAACCAGCAACCATGGGCCTGCCACTGCCCTTTTTGGCATGCAGACACAAGTATCCTCACAAGCCCAGCCAGGAGGCATGGCCCTGCCACTGGCCTATCACGCACAGAGGCAGAAGCAACCTCACAAGCAGAGCGAGGACTGATGGGTTGACTGGCCTACCAGGCCGTGAGGCAGAAGTGACATGACTATCTCATCCAGCAGTGGTGGACCTGACAATATCATTTCAGGCAGAGGGTAAAGTGATATCACAGAACGTTGAAGGACCATAACAGAAAAAAAGGCACTTGGAGGCATGAGCACTGGGAAAAAAGGGCACTAGGAGGCGATGCACTGCAAAAATATGCACATGGAGGACACTATACTGGAAAAAAAGGCACTTTGGGAGCCTGCATTGCAAAAATAGGCACTTGGAGGCCGCTAGGCCGGAAAAAAAGGCACTCAGATGCCCCTTCACTGCAAAAAAAAGGCACTCAGACAGCAGTGCACCTCAAACAAAGGCACTCGGAGGCCCCTGCACCACAAAAACAGGCACCCGGAGAACAGTGAACCACAAGACAAGGCACTCGGAGGCCGCTGCATCACAAAAAAAGGCACTTGGAGGCTACTACACTGCAAAAAAGGCACTCGGAGGACCATGCACGGCAAAAAAAGGCACTCGGTGGCCCCGACACCACAAAAAAAGGCACTCGGGGGCTGCTACAATGCGAAAACAGGCACTCCGATGCCCCTACACCAGAAAGAAAGGCACTCAGAGGGCCCTGCAGCACAAAAAAAGGCACTCAGCTGCCCTTACACTGGAAAAACAGGCACTCGGAGGCCTCTAAACCCCAGAAAAAGGCACTCAGTGGCCCCTACACTGCAAAAAAAGGCACTCGGGGGCTGCTACAATGTGAAAAAAGGCACTCAGAGGCCCCTGAACCACAAGAAAAGGCACTCGGTGGCCTCTGAACCACAAGAAAAGGCACTTGGTGGACCCTACAGCACAATAAAAGGCACTCGGGGGCTGCTACAACGTGAAACAAGGCACTCAGAGGGCCCAGCACCACCAAAAAAAGCACTCGGAAGCTCTTGCACCACAAAAGACGGCACTCAGAGGCCACTACACCACCAAGAAAGGCACTCAGTAGCCCCTGCATTGCAAAAAAAGGCACTCAGAGGCCTCCACACCGCAAAAAAAGGCACTCGGAGACCTCCACACCGCAAAAAAAAGGCACTCGGAGGCCTCCACACTGCAAAAAAAAAATGCACCCAGAGGCCTCGACACCACAAAAGAAAGGCACTTGGCTGCCCCTATACCACAAAAAAAGGCACTTGGGGGCTGCTACCATGCAAAAAAAGGCACTCAGAGGCCCCTGCACCAGAAACAAAGGCACTTGGAGGGCCCTGCACCACAAAAGAAGGCACTCGGAGGCCCCTGACGCACAAGAAAAGGCACTCGGTGGCCCCTACAGCACAAAAAAAGGCACTCGGGGGCTGCTACAATGTGAAACAAGGCACTCTGAGGGCCCAGCACCACCAAAAAAGGCACTCGGAGGCCCCTGCACTGGGAAAAGAGCCACTTGCAGGCCTGTACACCGGATATAAAGGCACTTAGAGGCCCCTGCACCACCAAAAAAGGCACTCGGAGGCCCCTGCACTGGGAAAAGAGGCACTTGCAGGCCTGTACACCGGATATAAAGGCACTTGGAGGCCCCTGCACCACAAAAAAAGGCACTCGGAAGCCCCTACATTGCAAAAAAAGGCACTTGGAGGCTACTACACTGCAAAAAAATGCACCCTGAGGCCCCTGCACCGCGAAAAAAGGCACTTGGAGGGCCCTGCACCACAAAAGAAGGCACTCGGAGGCCCCTGAACCACAAGAAAAGGCACTCGGGGCCACTACACGCAAAAAAAAGGTACATGGAGGACCACACACCCGAAAATAACAGCACTCGGAGGCCCCTGAACCACAAGAAAAGGCATTCAGTGGCCTATACAGCAAAATAAAAGGCACTCGGGGGCTGCTACAATGTGAAACAGTGCACCGGAGGGCCCAGCACCACCAAAAAAGGCACTCCGAGGCTCCTGCACTGGAAAAAGAGGCACTTGCAGGCCTGTACACCGGATATAAAGGCACTTGGAGGCCCCTGCATCACAAAAAAAGGCACTCGGAAGCCCCTACATTGCAAAAAAAGGCACTTGGAGGCTACTACACTGCAAAAAAAATGCACCCTGAGGCCCCTGCACCGCAAAAAAAGGCACTTGGAGGCCCCTGCAGCACAAAAAAAAAGCACTTGGAGGCCCCTACACCACAGAAAAAGGCACTCGGCTGCCCCTACACTGGAAAAAAAGGCGCTCGGAGGCCCCTACACCACAAAAAAAGGCACTTGGGGGCTGCTACAATGCAAAAAAAGGCACTTGGAGGGCCCTGCACCAGAAACAAAGGCACTTGGAGGGCCCTGCACCACAAGAAAAGGCACTCGGTGGCCCCTACAGCACAATAAAAGGCACTCGGGGGCTGCTACAATGTGAAACAAGGCACTCTGAGGGCCCAGCACCACCAAAAAAGGCACTCGGAGGCCCCAGCACTGGGAAAAGAGCCACTTGCAGGCCTGTACACTGGAAATAAAGGCACTTGGAGGCCCCTGCACCACAAAAAAAGGCACTCGGAAGACCCCACATTGCAAAAAAAGGCACTTGGAGGCTACTACACTGCAAAAAAATGCACCCTGAGGCCCCTGCACCACAAAAAAAGGCACTCGGTGGCCCCTACACCGCAGAAAAAGGTACTTGGAGGCCTCTACAACACCTTCCACTGCCCTATCAGACACAGAGGCTGATGTGACCTCACAAGGACAGGAAGCCGCCAGGGGCCTGCCAGTGGCCTATCAGGCACTGGTACTTCTGTGAGCTCACAAGCAGAGTCAGCAGCTATGAAGAATCCCACTGCCTGATGAGGCACTGAGACAAAGGTGACCTCAAAATGCAGCCAGCACGCAGAGGCCTGCCACTGGCCTATCAGGCAATAGGACTGCCATGACCTCAAAAGGACAGCCAGCAGCCAATGGCCTCGCACTGGCCTATCAGGCAATAGGACTGCTGTGACCTCACGAGCACAGCCAGCAGGTATGGACCTCCCACTGGCTATCAGGCACTCAGACTGCTGTGACCTCACAAGCACAGCAAACAGCCAGGGGCCTGCCACTGCCCTATAGGGCACAGAGGCTGCTGTGACCTCACAAGCACAGCCAGCAGTGAAGGGCCTGCCACTGGCCTATAGGGAACGGAGGCTGATGTTACCTCACAAACACAGCCAGCAGCCATTGGCCTTCCACTGCCCAATGAGGCGCTGACACTGCTCTGACCTCACAAGCACAGCACACTGTCACGGGCCTGCCACTGCCATAAAGGGCACTGAGGCTGCTGTGACCTCACAAGCACAGCCAGCAGCCAGGGGACTGACACTGGCCTGTGAAGCACTGAGGCTGCTGTTACCTCACAAGCACAGCCAGCAGCCAGGGGCCTGACACTGGCCTGTGAAGCACTGAGGCTGCTGTGACCTCACAAGCACAGCCAGCAGCCAGGGGCCTGCCACTGCCCGATAAGACACTGAGGCTGCTGTGACATAACAAGCAAAGCCAGCAGCTGTGGTTCTGCCACTGGCCTACCAGGCTGTAGGAGTGTTGTGACCTGACAAGCACAGCCAGCAGCTATGGGCCTGCCACTGCCCTCAAGGGCAGGGAGGCTTCTGTAACCTCACAAGCACAGCCAGCAGCCAGAGGCCTGCCACTGACCTATCAGGCACTGGTACTTCTGTGACCTCACAAGCACAGACAGCAGCTATGGGCCTTCCACTGCCCTATATGGCACGGAGGCTTATGTGACCTTACAAGTGCAGTCAGCAGCCATTGGCCTGCCACTGGCCTGTGAAGCACTGAGGCTGCTGTGATCTCAGAAAGACAGCCAGCAGCCAGGGGCCTGCCACTGAGCTATCAGGAAGGGTCCTTCTGTGACCTCAAAAGTACAGCCAGCAGCCATGGGCATCCCACTGGAGTATGAGGCACTGAGACAAAGCTGACCTCAAAATGCAGCCAGCAGCCATGGGCCTGCAACTGGCCTATGAGACACTGAGGCTGCTGAGACATCACAAGTACAGCCAGCAGCCAAACAAGAATAAGGAGAAAAACAGCTTGCCTCAGAAAGACGATGAGACCCAATGAGGAGCAGGAGACCCCAGACCAAAAAATTGCTATTGGTCTAACTATCGCGTGAAGGGTGGGAACCGGAAGTCGAAAAGACTATAATTACCCAGGATGTGTTTATGTTAGGGTCCCTCTTCGGAGGCACCCAGCTCGAGCTGTAATTACTGCATGCGCGTGATTAAAATTATCTAATTTGTTTTGATTTGACTCTGAACTTTACTTGCAGGAACCTAGGGTCGAGCCCTGTTATGGTGGCCGACAAGCCTATTTTCCATAACAGTTTGGCACCCCAGATGGGACCCTAGGCGACCACTGTCGGGGCCTCTCATCTCCAAACAATCATCTGGCGCCATTGGGTGAGTTCACCTGGGATCTTTGGCAACGAGAGGCACCGAGAAGGTGAGTCTTAAACTCCCGCCTAAATTCTAAAATCTAGTCTGGTAACAGTGCACTGAAGGGGTACGCGGGCTGATCACCGTAAGGCGTACCAGGTGTGTGTGGGGGGGTGTACGCGGGCTGGCCACTGTAAGGCATACCAGGGGGACAGGTAGGAGTCCCATCCCCAGGGTTAGAGTGGGTTTTAAGTCCCAGCTCGGTTCGGCCGGAGGAGGGGTGTGCAGCCTGATCAGCATAAGGCGCACTGCAAAACTATAAGACCGAAATCTAGAGTCACTGTGACTGGTGTAAGTGTAAACAGTACTGTGTGTTTGCATGTGTGTGTGTGAGTGTGTGTAGCCTGGGAACCGATTGGGGCACCCGTCGGCTGAGAAGCCGCCCACTGTGAAGGGACAGCAGTCCTAGCAGTTAAAGACTCGGGTGGTGTGAGTGTGGTTCCCAGGGAGCGAAAGAAAGAGAAAGAGAGAAATAGTGCGTGTGATCACACCAGCTACAGCATCTGGTGTTACTGGTAAGGAAGTGCACTGCCTGATTTGCTTAAGACGCACTTTTCAGGAACTCAATATGGGAAATAATTTCGGCATAGAAAAGGGGACGCCCTTAGCCGAAATTTTGGTAAACTGGAGTAAGATTGATGGTACCAAAACTTTAGGGAGAAAAAGGTTAGTCCAACTATGTCAGGAGGATTGGCCGTTCCTGACTAAGGAAGGTAATCTGGCAGAGCGATGGCCGCCCCAGGGGACCTTCGGTTACCAGGAACTAACTTTCCTGCGTCATCATTTGGAGAACAGGTTCCCCAGACAAATGGATTACTGGTATCTATGGGACAACTGGGCATTTGCTAGACGAAAAGAGGCGCCTAGGAAAGAGAGAATCTTTCCTCAGAATGCTGTAAGTACCGCAGCTGCTGAAACGCTTGTGGAAACTATTCCACCCTATGCGCTACCCTCTGCTTCAGCTTCCCTATAACCCCGCTTGCCTTCCGCCCCCGCCTTTCAAGCTCCTCTGGAAGGCCTTCCTGTGCCAGGAGTGCCCCCACCCGATCTGGAAGGGGTACCTCGGGTCGCCACTACACGAGTTTACCGACCCTGGAGACCCCAAGATTTAATTATATGGAGTCAACGGCTCCCCAGACTTAGGGATGATCCAGAAAGAGTGTTACAAATCATAAGGGGAATTATGCGGGCGTATGACCCTACCTGGGGAGATGTACAAACACGCCTTGAATCTGTGTTCACTCCAGATGAAAGGTGCTCAATTTTGGATGCAAACCGCCGTTGGGCAGCAGAGGGGGGTGTCGGGACTGCTCAAACAGCCTGGCCAGCTGTGGACCCCGGATGGAATCATAATGTAGATGCAGATTACAGGCAGTTGCAATTAGCCAGAGAGGGCTTAGAAGAAGCTATACCTTTGGCAGGACAAAAGACTGCAAATTGGTCTAAAGTAAGGGAGTGTCAGCAACAGGCAGAGGAACACCCCTCGGCTTACTTTGCTAGGCTAATTAAGCAAGTCAGAATGTATGGGGGAGGACTAGACCCAGAAGCTGAGGCTAACAGGCCGCTAATGATTTCCACATTTGTAGACCAAGCAGCCCCGGACATTAAAAAGTAGTTTTCCAAACATGTCCCTGACTGGCCAGGAAAGCGAATGGATGAAATATTACGTTTAGCCACATTTGTGTATAACAGTCGAGAGGAGGAGAGGGCAAAAGAAAAGAGACAGCAAAAAAGAGAGGAAGTTAGTGTGTTAGCAGCTGTGTTAAGAGATGGATTTAGAGGACCCAGGGGGAGGGGACGTGAAAGAGCCAGGAGAGATAGATGGAGTCAAAGTGAACGTGCTGTACAGTCAGGAGTTAATGATGTTTGTTATAATTGTGGGGAACAAGGACACTGGCAGCGGGAGTGCCCAGTGAGGCCCCGTGTAGTTAGGAACAGAGGAACCGGCATGAGACAATCAAACACTAAGGAGGAGACCAGGCGATTCCCAGTCAATCCACAATGAGAGGAAACAGGAGACTCAGAAAATACTGTGGAAATTGGAGTAAATTTATGGGATGTAGATTTGGATTTTGAGGGTCACATAATGGCAAATACAGAAGGTTTAGAAGTTCCCTTTCTAGTGGATACTGGAGCCACCCTTTCCCTTTTAAATTTTGAGCCTAAAGGATGCAAATCATCAGATAAAATAGTGATGCAAGGAGTGATGGGAAAGGGCAAACGAAGTTATCTAAGCCCTTATTACTCACTATTGGGGGTAAAACAGTGTGGGGACGTTTTATAATTTCCACAGACGCACCTATATGCCTTTTGGGGAGGGATCTCCTGCAAGCCTTGGATACTCAGATCTGCTTACAGCCGGAAGGGATAAAGCTAATAATTATGGGTTCGTGTGTTCTGGCTAAGACACCAGGACCAGAGCCAACTAATCTGCAAATTCCAACAGGTTTAGAATCAGTTTCTAAAAAATTATGGAGCTCTTCAGGAATGGATGTGGGACTACTGAAATCAGCCAGTCCAGTCTCGATAAAAACAAAGGGGGGATTGCCTGCTGCAGTTAAACAATATCCTATCCCGAAGGAAGCAGAGAAGAGTATCCAAAAACAAATTGATCATTATCTGAAAATGGGTATCCTTAGAGTCTGTGAATCCCCATATAACACCCCAATTCTGCCAGCTAAAAAGAACAGGCAAGATGCTGATGGTGATCCAGAGTATCGCTTTGTACAAGACTTAAGGGCTATAAACCAACATGTAGTTGCTCCACATCCAGTAGTCCCCGACCCATCAACCATTTTACTACAGATTCCCCATTGGGCAACTTATTTTACTGTGATTGACCTAACAGCAGCCTTTTTTAGTATACCAATAGCTGAAGATAGCCAAGATCTCTGTGCTTTCACTTGGAAGGGACAACAATTAACTTGGACAAGGCTGCCACAGGGATTTACTGGGTCTCCGACTATTTTTTCGCGTATACTCAAAAATGACCTCTCAGATATCGAACTTCCAGGACATTCTGTATTAATACAATATGTAGATGATTTGTTATTAGCAAGTAAAGATTATGAGACATGTTTGAAAGATACTGTTTCTCTATGTAACGCTCTTGCAGAAAAAGGGCATCGAGCATCTCTGTCTAAACTCCAGCTGTGTCAAAGAGAGGTAAAATATTTGGGTTTTATCTTAAGAGAAGGACACAGGTTAGTTGATCCAGAATGAGTAAAGACAATTCTTGATATGCCTCGTCCTGTAACAAAAAAACAGCTTAGGGGATTTTTAGGAGCTGTAGGATTCTGCCAACCGTGGATTCCTGGGTTAGCAGAACTTACTAAGCCTCTGGTACAGGCAACAAAAAAGGAGGAGATAGAGCCTTTGGCCTGGGGCCCAAGGCCCCAGGGAAAGGGAGAAAGCTTTTACATCTGTGAAAAAAGCGCTGGTTTCAGCCCCTGCTCTCGGGTTACCAGATTATAGCAAACTATTTGAATTATTTGTCCATGAGCGACAAGGAGTAGCAAGTGGGGTACTCACCCAAAAACTAGGCCCTCACCGTAGACCAGTGGCCTGTTACTCCACGCAACTAGATGAGGTAGCTAAAGGCACTCCAGGATGCATCAGAGCAATAGCAGCTACTGCAGCTCTTATTGAAAAAAACACGACCTGTAGTTTTGGGTCATTCATTGACTGTGTATGTGCCACATGAAGTAGAACTGTTAATGAAGCAATATGCAACTCAAGCACTATCCCCACAGAGAGCTCACCGCTATGAACTGATAATACTGCATGCAGATAATGTGACTTTAAAAAGATGCAATATTTTGAATCGAATCCAGCAACGCTATTGCCTCAACCGGAGGATGGAGAGCCACATCATTCCTGTGAGCAGGTGGTGGTCAGCTCAAGCAAGCCCCGGGAGGACCTTAAAGAAGAACCTTTGGAGAACCTGGACTTAGTTCTGTTTACAGATGGGTCATCCTATTATTTGGACAGAAGACGTCACTCCAGCTATGCTGTCACTAACGTCTTTGAGGTGCTCGAGGCCAATCCTTTGTCTCCATCAGTAAGTGCTCAAGGAACAGAATTAATAGCATTGCCCCAAGCAGCAAAATATAGGTAAGAGCTTGCGGGTAAATATCTATACCGACTCTAAATATGCATTTGGAGTGTGTCATGCAACAGGGATGTTATGGAAAGAACGAGGATTCTTGTCGTCATCAGGAAAGAAATTAGCTAATGGAGAAGAAATACGTAATTTGCTGGAAGCAGTTCAACTGCCCAAAGAAATTGCGGTAATACACTGCCCAACCCATACTAAAGACACTACAGAAATTAGCAGAGGAAATGCTCTAGCCAACGCTGCTGCGAGGGCTGCAGCTCGACAACCTCTGAGAGAATGTATGGGGGCAGTTCCAAGGATGGACCAGAGTGAGTGGCCAAACTTAATAGACCCCAAAACTATGTATGAAAAAGACTGCTCAGTGGAAGAGAAAAAACAATGGGAACAGTGGGAAGCAAAACAAAATGATGACGGAATATGGACAATTGGGGAAAAACCAATTCTACCAAAAAAATATTTAATTACTATAGCTAGGTGGTTTCACGATAAAGCTCATGGGGGAGCTGAGGCAATAGCTAAGCAGGTACAGAAAGTATGGGCTGCTCCAGGAATTTATGCAGCTGCTAGAAGAATAACAAATAGCTGCCCGACCTGCCTGAAGTTTTCAAATAACAAGCCAAGCTCAGATTTGGGGGGTGACCATGGGCTTACTTCCCTTTCCAGAAGCTGCAAATAGATTATGCAGATATGCCATCTGTCTATGGATACAAACACTTGTTAGTGATAGTAGATCAGTTATCAGGCTGGGTAGAAGCTTTCCCAACAGGAAAGGCTGACACAGGGGGAGAGGTAAAAGCCTTACTGAAGGAAATCATACCCCGGTATGGGGTCTCAGAAGCCATTGATTCAGACAGGGGTGCCCATTTTACAGCAAGCATAATCAATCAGTTATGTAAATCGTTAGGAATAAAAAGAAACCTACATGCTCCTTATCACCCACAATCTTCAGGACAAGTAGAAAGAATGAATAGAGCATTAAAAGAGAAAATAGCAAGAATATGCACACATGCTAGCCTGAAATGGCCAGAGGCATTAAACTTAGCTCTATGGGATGTTCGAAATTCTCCATGGCAACCCATAGGACTAACACCAGCAGAAATTCTTTTTGGGAGACATTTAGCAATACCAGGGACTTATATCCCTGCTAAGACCAGCCTATTAGACGGAGATGAATGAGTGACACAATATGTACTAGCCTTACAAGAACAGTTTAAGGCCTTGCAAAATCAGGCTCAGTGGTTTCAGCCGGTGCCATCAGACATTCAGGCACATGATATACAGCCTGGAGATAAAGTGTTGATAAAGGTATTCTCACGAAAAACAAAACTAGAACCAAAATGGGAAGGACCCTACACTGTATTGTTAAGTTCTTACTACGCTGTTAAAATTCTAGGAAAAGAGAATTGGATTCACCACTCTCACGTGAAACGAGTGACAGTCCAAGAAGCAAACACAGCAGAGGGTGCAGCAGATCAGTGAAAACAACCACGTAAAGCTCGATGGGATACACGACTTCCCCAGGGTAATCTGTTGGGACTCGCCTCACTAACACAAATCTCTTTCCCTTTACTGCACCCTGCAGGATGGCAGGCAGAAGTGCCATGCTGATGTTGCTGTTTCAAACCCTGGCAATGCTACTTTCCCTAAGCTGTGGTCAAAGAACCTTAGAGTGGCCATGGCCCCAGGCCCGTGTTAAGTATACCGGAAGTATGGGATTAAATTCTGATAAAAACTTAAACCTCTCAGCCCTGGTCATGCATGGAACTGAAGTATACTCAGAAATGAATGGAGCTGGGATAATACTAACCAACTTCCCCAACTCCTGGGAAGGACAGGAAAGGAAATAAAGATAGGATGTGGAGTGATCAGCGGGTCCACCCACGAGAAGGTGACTCAAATCTCTCTCACTAAAATCAAATCAAATGAAAAAGAAAGGAAAATTTGTGCCACTGAAAACCTGGATTGCTGGTACAATTTTACCTTAGAACAGCCTGTTTTAATAGTTTGTCTGTGGGCTCACCACAATGTGGGACTATCATTTAAATTTAAAATAGACATTATTGAGCCCAGTACAGCAATACCTACCCTGACTACAATTATTTTCACCAATATAAATAACTCTGTTACCATGAAGAGTAAGAAAACCTTATCCCCACAAATCTTTGAAATTGGACCGTATGTGATTAGAAATACAGGCCAACAACGAGTGTTATTTAATCCATCATGGTCTCTCAATCGAGTAGAGCTATTAATGCAAATTATATCTCTACAATCAAACCGACCTGTTCACCATTCTTAGGTACGTCCTATGTGGGATGGTTACATAGGCAAACCCTCACCTCTCCAAAACGAACAAGGAGAGATGTGACCGGTATCATAGGAACAGGATTGGGAGTCCTAAACAGTATAGATGCTGAAGTACTCGTAAATAAACTGAGCACAACAACAAGTGACTTACACAGATTAAAGCATCCATTGAGGGCTTCTTTATTAGCATTAGGAACTAACCAATGGCTTTCATCCGAGATATTACCTCAATGGGAAAAAATGAATGAAAAAGATCACCACTTGATAGTGGATGCACTTGGGGAAACCCAAATTAATATTTCCCTGGCCCTCAGTTGCATCCAAGCTCAACTGTGGATGCAATCTATGGTAGCAGCGATTATAAGGGAAGGGGAAGAGGGCACTTTACCCACTGAAATTCGAAAGGTAATTTGGGATAATGCGACCGAATTTGAAAAGGAATTCCAATCCTGGTGGTATCTGGTCAATTTTACTTATGATCCTATCAACACTAAGGCTACAGCCTTTGTTTCAACAATACGTAATGCTTCAACATATACAATATATCCAATCATTGCGTTAGGATTAAATCACAATGGAGCTATACTCTATCCATTGGAACATAGAGTATGGGCCCAACGAAATGGAAATAAATGGCAAACTGTGGACGTTAGCGCATGTATTGTACAGGAACAGCAAGGGTTTATTTGTGAAAGTAATACTATCAAAGCCCAAGACATTTGTCTTGACGCTGAGCAAAATGTTTGTCATTTTGAAATACACCCCGATGAAACACCTGAAACTATACTTGTATATATTGGGAGCGGATGCGTATGTATGAGAACCTTTTGTAGTCTTGTAGTTATAGATGGCATTGTAGTAGATATGAGTAATCATTGAAATATTTGTATTTGTAGCTTTACCAAAATCATGGGATGTGATTTCAATTATTCAGCTCCTATCACGTCTTATCAATTGTTACAATCTAATTATACATTAATTCAAAATTTACTACCTACCCCCATTGGGATGAATCTCACCCTGGTAAGGAAACTACTACAACATGATGATTTGCATCGACTGCTAGAGCGCATCCAGAACAGTGGACAGAAAACTCTAATCACTGTTCCCCATGATGCAAAAGAGATACATCATATCTTAGAAAGGGTAAAAAGGGACGGAGAACATCATGGCTGGGAAACTCTTGTAGGGTGGTCACCAACTGCAACAGGGATTTATAATCATGTATTGCACCCAGTAGTAGTTGTATTCAGTTTAACTGTGTTATGCCTATTGCTTACGATCATATTACACATAAGATTAGGGAAAGTGATAGTACGCCTTCGAAAGGCTTCGAGAAACAACCAAACAGGAATGGGAAGTCCAGAGTGTGACAGGAGATTATTATCAATGTATCCAAAGATGTAATAATAGTAATAAATGGTGGGAGAAAACTATACTTTATGGAAAGCAACCGATCAACTGTACTGGAGCCATTAAGGTAGGAGGTTATAAAGATTGCTCTCGGATACCTGAATAGGTTATAAGTGGCCAAGTAAGGAACTAAATGGGTGGCGTGTTCCAAAAGGTAGTGGATGGTATTGGTTGTGTGGAAACAAGGCACGAAAAGTGCTACCTCCTAATTGGTCAGGGACATGTACTTTAGGGGCAATAATCCCTAATGTTACTATAAGAAAAGAATTGAGTAATAAATACCAAAAATCCTGGCTAAGAACATTCATAAGGAGACAAAAGAGGGTCAATAATCCTTTAATAGATCGACCTACTAGGTTGCAGCCATTTGTAAGGTGGCTGTTTTCACAACTGGGAGTGAGTGAACTTGAAAAAGCAATAGTAAATATTTCAGCAGTTATTGAAAAAATAGGGAATAAAACCTCTGATGCCACTGCAGCTTTACAAGAGGAGGTTTCAGAAACTGCTAAAATAACTACCCAAAACAGGATGGCGCTAGATATGTTATTGGCATCTCAGGGAGGAGTATGTACAGTAATAAATACTAGTTGCTGTGTATATGTGGATCAAAGCGGGAGAATTTCTACCGATCTAAATGAAATCTGGAAGCAGACTGAAATCTTACATGGGGTTCAGAAAGAGGATACCTCTTTTGGATTTGAAGAAACATGGAAATGGTTGACTTCCTGGTTCCCTGACGTGAGCTCAGGAGTTAAAAAGTGTTTAACAATTTTGGGAATGGTGTTAGTAGTTTTTGTATGCGTTTATGTAGTGATTCAATGCATTTCTAGATGTTGTACAAAATTAATATGGGAAAGATTTTAAAAGAGTGAGACTAATATGAAAATGATCATATAAGTCTCAAAGGGGGGAATTGTTACAAGACAACCCTGGGAAGCTCAGAAAGAATGTTTGAACTAGGTAGATTAGGATAACTTCTAACATTAAGTCTGAAGTGGTCTAGAGGTAGCCACTTAGATAAAACTTGCTTCATGAGTAGCTAAATTTGCTGAAGCCTTAGGCCGCACTGCTAGTTCAGTAAGAAAGGGCCCCAGAGCTGGTGCAGGCTGGAAAGATAAGGGAGTTACAAGCAGGCTGCATTCCTGTGCCCCACACTCCAAAAGGGAGGATGTCAAGGCTTTGAAATAAGGCCTGCTTGGGCACCAGGACCTTGGGGAGCAAAACCTCCTCTCACTGCTGAAACAATGTTAACTAAGGGGTCTGGACTATCTCCCCCTTGTCAGGACTTTGGGAGATAACACCTACTGTCCCTGCTGGGCAGTGTTAAATGATCTCCCCTCATCAGGACCTTGGGAGACAGGGGTGGGACCCGGGGAATGAAGAAATCACTAACCAATCAGTGTAAAAGGGAAAATTGCAAATCTGGCAATTTGTTTGTATAAATGCTACTTGAAAAGTTGGGGTGGGGGGAGTGTGCTTGATTTGTGGGAAACCACCGAGCACCCAGGCTTGCGCAACTCTGAAATAAATAAGCAAATGTCTCTCCTGAGTGTGTAATTATTGGCTTATTGCACACCGGGCAACGAATCCGCTTTTCGGAAAACAACAGCAGCCTCAGTGCTTCACAGGCCCGTGGGAGGCCCCTGGCTGCTGGCTGTGCTTGTGAGGTCACAACAGCCTCTGTGCCCTATAGGGCAGTGGCAGGCCCCTGGCTGTTTGCTGTGCTTGTGAGGTCACAGCAGTCTGAGTGCCTGATAGCCAGTGGGAGGTCCATACCTGCTGGCTGTGCTCGTGAGGTCACAGCAGTCCTATTGCCTGATAGGCCAGTGCGAGGCCATTGGCTGCTGGCTGTCCTTTTGAGGTCATGGCAGTCCTATTGCCTGATAGGCCAGTGGCAGGCCTCTGCGTGCTGGCTGCATTTTGAGGTCACCTTTGTCTCAGTGCCTCATCAGGCAGTGGGATTCTTCATAGCTGCTGACTCTGCTTGTGAGCTCACAGAAGTACCAGTGCCTGATAGGCCACTGGCAGGCCCCTGGCAGCTTCCTGTCCTTGTGAGGTCACATCAGCCTCTGTGTCTGATAGGGCAGTGGAAGGTGGTTAGAGGCCTCCAAGTGCCATTTTGTGGTGCAGGGCCCTCCGAGTGCCTTTTCTCATGTTGTGGCAGCCCCCGAGTGCCTTTTTTTTTGTGCTGTAGGGGCCACTGAGTGCCTTTTTTTTGCGGTGCAGGGGCCTCAGGGTGCATTTTTTTGCAGTGTAGTAGCCTCCAAGTGCCTTTTTTTGCAATGTAGGGGCTTCCGAGTGCCTTTCTTTTGTGGTGCTGGGGCCTCCAAGTGCCTTTATTTCCAGTGTACAGGCCTGCAAGTGCCTCTTTTTCCAGTGCAGGAGCCGCCGAGTGCCTTTTTTGGTGGTGCAGGGCCCCCCGAGTGCCTTGTTTCACATTGTAGCAGCCCCGAGTGCCTTTTCTTGTGCTGTAGCGGCCTCTGAGTGCCTTTTTTTCAGTGTAGGGGCAGCCGAGTGCCTTTCTTTTGTGTTGTGGTCCTCCGAGTGCCTTTTTCTGTGGTGTGGCGGCCTCTGAGTGCATTTTTTTTTTGCAGTGCACTGGCCTCCAAGTGCCCTGTTTTTCAGTACAGTGGCCTCCGAGTGCCTTTTTTTGCGGTGAAGGGCCCTCTGAGTGCCTTTTTTCGTGTTGTAGCAGCCTCTGAGTGCCTTTCTTTTTGCATTGTAGCAGCCCCCGAGTGCCTTTTTTTGCGGTGCAGGGGCCACTGAGTGCCTTTTTTTGCGGTGCAGGGGCCTCAGGGTGCATTTTTTTGCAGTGTAGTAGCCTCCAAGTGCCTTTTTTTGCAATGTAGGGGCTTCCGAGTGCCTTTCTTTTGTGGTGCAGGGGCCTCCAAGTGCCTTTATTTCCAGTGTACAGGCCTGCAAGTGCCTCTTTTTCCAGTGCAGGAGCCTCGGAGTGCCTTTTTTGGTGGTGCCGGGCCCTCCAAGTGCCTTGTTTCACACTGTAGCAGCCCCCAAGTGCCTTTTTTTGTGCTGTAGGAGCCACCAAGTGCCTTTCCTTCTGGTTCAGAGGCCTCCGAGTGCTGTTATTTTCGGGTGTGTGGTCCTCCATGTATCTTTTTTTTGTGGTGTAGTGGCCCCGAGTGCCTTTTCTTGTGGTTCACGGGCCTCCGAGTGCCTTCTTTTTTGGTGCAGGGCCCTCCGAGTACTTTTCTTCCAGTGCAGGAGCCTCCGAGTGCCTTTTTTTGTGGTGTAGCGGCCTCCGAGTGCCTTGCTTCGCATTGTAGCAGCCCCTGAGTGCCTTTTTTTGCAGTGTAGGGGCCACTGAGTGCCTTTTTCTGGGGTGTAGAGGCCTCCGAGTGCCTTTTTTTCCAGTGTAGTGGCCTCCGAGTGCCTTTTTTGCGGTGCAGGGGCCTCAGGGTGCATTTTTTTGCAGTGTAGTAGCCTCCAAGTGGCTTTTTTTTACAATGTAGGGGCTTCCGAGTGCCTTTCTTGGTGGTGCCGGGCCCTCCGAGTGCCTTGTTTCACATTGCAGCAGCCCCCAAGTGCATTTGTTTGTGCTGTCGGGGCCACCCAGTACCTTTTTTTGTGGTGTCGTCCGCCAAGTGCCTTTTTTTTTGTGGTGTAGCGGCCTCCAAGTGCCTTTTTTTGCAGTTCAGGGGGCTGTGATTGACTTTTTTGGCAGTGCAGGGCCCTCTGAATGCCTTTTCTTGTGGTGCACTGGCCTCTGAGTGCATTTTTTTTTCGTTGCAGGTGCCTCCGAGTGCCTTTCTCTGCTGTGAAGCGGCCTCCAAGTGCCTTTTTTTGTGGTGCAGGGGCCTCTGAGTGCCTTTTTTTCCATTGCAGGTGCCTCCGAGTGCCTTTTTTTGTGCTATAGGGGCCACCGAGTGCCTTTTTTTGTGGTGCAGGGGCCTCCAAGTGTCTTTATTTCCAGTGTACAGGCCTGCAAGTGCCTCTTTTTCCAGTGAAGGAGCCTCTGAGTGCCTTTTTTTGCTGTGCAGGGGCCTGTGATTGACTTTTTTGGCAGTGCAGGGGCCACCGAATGCCTTTTCTTGTGGTGCACTGGCCTCCGAGTACCTTTTTTTCCAGTGTAGGGGCCTCCAAGTACCTTTTTTTGCATTGTAGCTGCCTCCGAGTGCCTTTTTTTTGTGGTGTAGGCGCCTCCGAGTGCTTTTTTTTCCATTGCAGGTGCCTCCGAGTGCCTTTCTCTGTGATGTAGCGGCCTCCAAGTGACTGTTTTTGTGGTGCAAGGGCCTCCGAGTGCCTTTTTTTGTGGTGCACTGGCCTCTGAATGCCTTTCTTTCCAGTGTAGGGGCCACCGAGTGCCTTTTTTTGCATTCTAGCAGCCCCTGAGTGCCTTTTTCTGTGTTGTACGGGCCTCCAAGTACCTTTTTTTTTCCAGTGTAGGGGCAGCCGAGTGCCTTTTTTTGTGGTGTAGAAGCCTCTGAGTGCCTTTTTTGCAGTGCAGGGGCCACCGAGTGCCTTTTTTTGCTGTGCATGGGCCTCAGGGTGCCTTTTTTTGCAGTGTAGTAGCCTCCAAGTGCCTTTTTTTGCAATGTGGGGGCTCCGGAGTGCTTTTTTTTGTGGTATAGGGGCCTCTGAGTGCCTTCTTTTGTGGTGCAGGAGCCTCTGAGTGTGTTTTCTGGTGGTGCAGGGCCCTCCGAGTGCCTTGTTTCACATTGTAGCAGCCCCCGAGTGCCTTTTCTTGTTGTTCGGGGCCACCGAGTGCCTTTTTTTGCGGTGCAGGGGCCTCCGAGTGCCTTTTTTTGTGGTGCACTGTTCTCCGGGTGCCTGTTTTTGTGGTGCAGGGGCCTCTGAGTGCCTTTGTTTGAGGTGCACTACTCTCTGAGTGCCTTTTTTTGCAGTGAAGAGGCATCTAAGTGCCTTTTTTTCCAGTCTAGCAGCCTCCAAGTGCCTATTTTTGCAATGCAGGCTCCCAAAGTGCCTTTTTTCCAGTGTAGGGGCAGCCGAGTGCCTTTTTTTGTGGTGTAGGGGCCACAGAGTGCCTTTTTTTCCGTTGCAGGTGCCTCCGAGTGCCTTTCTCTGGGGTTTAGAGGCCTCCGAGTGCCTGTTTTTCCAGTGTAAGGGCAGCTGAGTGCCATTTTTTGTGCTGTCAGGGCCCTCTGAGTACCTTTCTTTCCGCTGTACGGGCACCGGAGTGCCTGTTTTCGCATTGTAGCAGCCCCCGAGTGCCTTTTTTTGTGCTGTAGCGGCCTCCGAGTGCCCTTTTTTGTGGTGTAGGGGCAGCCGAGTGCCTTTTTTTTGTGGTGTGGTGCTCCAAGTGCCTTTCTTTTGTGGTGTCGGGGCCTCTGAGCGCATTTTTTTTTGTGGTGCACTGGCCTCCAAGTGCCCTGTTTTTCAGTGCACTGGCCTCCGAGTGCCTTTTTTTGCGGTGCAGGGGCTACTGAGTGCCTTTTTTTGCAGTGTAGTAGCCTCCAAGTGCCTTTTTTTGCAGTGTTGGGGCCTCCGAGTGGCTTTTTTTGCAGTGTTGGGGCCTCCGAGTGCCTTTTTTTCCGGTGTACAGGCCTGCAAGTGCCTCCTTTTCCAGTGCGGGAGCCTCCGAGTGCTTTTTCTTTGTGGTGCAGGGCCCTCCGAGTGCCTTTTTTCGCCTTGTAGCACCCCCGAGTGCCTTTTTTTGTGCTGCAGGGCCCGCTGAGTCCATTTCTATCCGCTGTAGGGGCACCGGAGTGCCTGTTTTCGCATTGTAGCAGCCCCTGAGTGCCTTTTTTTGTGGTGTCGGGGCCACCGAGTGCCTTTTTTTGCGGTGCAGGGGCCTCAGGGTGCAATTTTTGCAGTGTAGTAGCCTCCAAGTGCCTTTTTTTGCAATGTAGGTGCTTCCGAGTGCCTTTCTTTGTAATGTAGGGGCTTCCAAGTGCCTTCTTTTGTGGTGCAGGAGCCTCCGAGTGCCTTTTTTTCTGGTGTACAGGCCTGCAAGTGCCTCTTTTTCCAGTGCAGGGCCCTCCAAGTGCCTTGTTTCACATTATAGCAGCCCCCGAGTGCCTTTTTTTGTGCTGTAGGTGCCACCGAGTGCCTTTGCTTGTGGTTCAGGGGCCTCCGAGTGCTGTTATTTTGGGGTAGTAGCCTCCATGTACGTTTTTCTTTGCGGTGTAGTGGCCCCGAGTGCCTTTTCTTGTGTTTCAGAGGCCACCAAGTGCCTTTTTTTGCGGTGAAGAGCCCTCCGAGTGCCTTTTTTTGCATTGTAGCAGACCCCGAGTGCCTTTTATTGTGCTGTAGGGGCCACCGAGTGCCTTTTTTTGCCGTGCATGGTCCTCCGCGTGCTTTTTTTTTGCAGCGTAGAGGCCTCCAAGTGCCTTTTTTTGCAGTGTAGCGGCCTCCGAGTGCCTTTTCTTGTGGTTCACTCTTCTCCGGGTGCCTTTTTTTGCAGTGCGGGGGCCTCCGAGTGCCTTTGTTTGAGGTGCACTGCTTTCTGAGTGCCTTTTTTTGCGGTGAAGGGGCATCTAAGTGCCTTTTCTCCGGTCTAGCCACCTCCAAGTGCCTATTTTTGCGATGCAGGCTCCCAAAGTGCCTTTTTTCCAGTATAGTGTCCTCCATGTGCATATTTTTTGCAGTGCATGGCCTCCTAGTGCCCTTTTTTCCCAGTGCTCATGCCTCCAAGTGCCTTTTTTTCTGTTATGGTCCTTCAACGTTCTGTGATATCACTTTACCCTCTGCCTGAAATGATATTGTCAGGCCCACCACTGCTGGATGAGATAGTCATGTCACTTCTGCCTCACGGCCTGGTAGGCCAGTCAGGCCCATCAGTCCTCGCTCTGCTTGTGAGGTTGCTTCTGCCACTGTGCGTGATAGGCCAGTGGCAGGGCCATGCCTCCTGGCTGGGCTTGTGAGGATACTTGTGTCTGCATGCCAAAAAGGGCAGTGGCAGGCCCATGGTTGCTGCTTGTGTCTTATGATGTCACTTTGACCTGCATGCCATTGCATGCATGGCATGCATGGGCATGCACTGCCACGCCCATGGCTGCTGGTCTGCTTGGGTGTTCCCTTCTTTCTCCGTGCTTGATGCGCCATGGCAGGCCCAGAGCTGCTGGCTGTGCTTGTGAGGGCCCTTTGACCTCAGGGCCTGATGAGGCACTCAGAGCGCCATGAGTCCTGCCTGTGCTTCTGAGCTCACTTCTGCCTCAGTGCCTGATTGGCAAGTGGCAGGCCACTGGCTGCTTGCTGAGGTAGTGAGGTCATTTTTACCAGCAGCCCTAAACTTAGCGCTACGGGAGGTTCAGAATCCTCCGTGACAGCCTCTAGGACTATTGCCAGTGGAAATTCTTTTGGGGAGACCTTTAGCCACAGTGGGCAACTCAGGCTAAAAGCAACCGCTTGGGTGGAGATGAGCGAATTACACTTACAAAAGGTAGGGGAAAAGCTCAGTGGGCCCACTCAGTACCAGGTGGCGTGCAAGCACACGCTATCCAGCCTGGACATAAGAGGTTGGTACAGATAGTCACCTGAAAGTCCGAAGTGCAACCAAATCGCGGGAGGCCCCTACACTGTACTGTGGAGTTCTTATTTCACTGTTAAACTTCCAGGTAAAGAAAACTGGCTCCAATCAGTCAGATGTTAAGCGGCTGAGTGGACCGGAAGCTCTTGGAAGCACCACATGAGCTAAGCCGTCGGGGACATTAAATGTTACAAAGTGTGGCGTGTAACACTTGTGTTGTTAGTTGTTGTCGTGACCTTTGTGCTTGCACTGGAGTATTGTTTAACCGCCCTAGCAAAAAACCAACCTGGGGGTAAAATGTGTTGTAGCCAAAATCGAGGAGAAGCAATTTGGGAAGCAAATGAGGAACGCTCTTGTTCCTACTTGTATCAAATAGCGCATCCACAGAGTTGACAGCATGTTGCAGTACTGGCCTGCCACGTTGAAGGTGAGGCAAAAGCCCTGGAGGAGCATCCCATACGGATAGAAATGGGACCAAGACGTTACCCAAACTAAGTCCAGTGTGTCACTAACTACAAATTGTAGTGACTCTCGCGTGGTGCCGGACAGACGATTGCACTGAGAACTTCCGCCTTCCATTGCCCGGGTCCCGGCAGGCCCCGGTGATGTGTTCTAACGAATGCTCTTGTAATGGGAGTGTAACTTGTAAGTCTACTCCATTAGTTCTACCCTGCACTCTCAGGAGCGGGCTTTCAGCACTCTCTCCTGCTTTAACCACTTCCCCAATGCTCTCCGTTTTAACTTTCCCTGCGGTCACTGCAGGAACAGCCCGACCATCTCCGCAGAGCTCCCACGCAGTTAAATCAACCGGAACACAAAAGTTACTGTTGAACCCTTTGTGGTCTCTAAAACTTGTAGCGTTACTCAGGCAAGAGAACATGTCTATGATTAAACCATCCTGTCTGCCATTTTTAAATATAGCTTACACCGCATGGCTGGAATGGTTACGCAAGCAGACCTGAAGCGCCAAATGGCGAGAAAGAAAGGATGTCAGTGATGTTACAGGGCCAGGATTAGGAGTTCTAAATAGCATCGATGCTGAGGCATTAGTGAATAAATAAGTGCCACAAACAGAGATGTGTCCAGATTAGACAAAGCAAAGCCATTACGATCATCTCTGTTACCTCTTGGAAGTAATCAACGGTGCTCCTCTCAGATTTCTACCTCAGTGGGAGCGCAAAGAAGGAAAGCTCATCAGCTTCCTTAGTTGCATCAGGAGGAGCTCAAACTAATGTTTCTTTGGCGGTCCATTGTATCCAAGCCAAATGGACACAATCCGGACCAGTTGCAACAACTCGGGCAGGTGAGAAAGGGCTCCTACCCAGTGAAATTCGCAAAGCAGGACTCCTTCCAAAGGAGTTCAATATTAAGGAATCTTGGACTGCCACCATCTAGAGTTAATCAGAGTCAGGCCCGGGCAGCCCCATGACATTGCCTCCCGTGCCTCACTTACACCACGTCCACTCACAGCTGCCTCCTAAGACTGCCCGCCTGCTCAGCTGCCTGTCTGAACAGCCCACGCTGACAGGCAAGAGCTGTTGCCAAGCAAGCTTGACCTGCATGTGTAGGGCAGCCCCACAGCACTTTCACAGCTGCCTTCCTCGCCGGTTGACGCTTACAGCAGGGCTATTCCCTCCGAATGCCTAGGAGTGCCACACTGCTCTAACGCCTCCACTGACAGTCAGGGCTCACAGGCGGGAGCTAGTCCCAGCCAAGCTTGCCCTGCATGCCTAAGGCAGTCCCACAACAGGATAATGGCTTGCCTTCCTTTCCTGTCGACATTAATAGCACCGCTACTCCCGCCTTCCTCCTAGCAATGCCACGTTGCTCAAATGCCTGTCCAACGAGCAAGGGCTGCTAGGCAAGAGCGCGGGTGTGCGAAACTAGCCTTGGGCAGCCCCACAAGAGGTACCCATCTCGCCTTCCTCCCCCGTCAACAGTTACAGCAGGCGTACTCACAGCTTCCTCCTAAGAATGCCCAGCTGCTCAGACGCCTGTCCGAACAGCAAGGGCCGCTAGGCAAGAGCTCTGGGCATGCCAAGCTTGCCTCGGGCAGCCCACAGCATATTCCCTGCTCTCTTTCTAGGTGAGGGCCTTTTGGCCTTTACCCCCTGGCTACTCCCAACTTAGTCCTAAGAATGCCAAAATGCTCAGATGCCTTTGTGAGCAAGCAGGGCTCAAAAGCAAGAGCTCGTCCCCACCACACAAGACCTGCTAAGCCACAGCAGGCCCACTACACCTTCACAGTTGCCTTCCTCTCCTGGCCACACTTCAAGGATGCCTACTCACGCCTTACTCCGAGGAGTGCCACATTGCGCAAACGCCTCTCTCTCCTCTGTCAGTCCTCACAGGCAAGAATTCTGGACACAAGTTGGAAAAGAGCTTCTGGCAGCCGCACAAGATATGCGCAGCTCACCGTTCACTTGTGTTGCCGATCACACCAGGCATACGCAGCGCTTCCTCCAATGAATGCCAGAATAGTCAGTGGCGCGTCCGAGCAGCCAGGGCTCACAGGCAAGAGCCTTCATCCCTAAGGCCACTGCACAGTATGTTCCTGAGTGGCCATCCTCGCCTGGCAAAACAGAGGGGCTTGCTCGCTCGAAGTGTGGAGGGAAGAGGCGGGCAAGCTGCGAACCTGTTGTAGAGCTGCCTTAGATATGCAGCTCAAGCCTGTGAGCGCTGGCTGTTCGGACAGCCGTCGGAGCAGTCTGTCGGGCTTAGGAAGAAGCTGTGAGTACGCCTGGTGTAACTGTCGACAAGGGAGGCTGGTGAGCCCGGCTCGTTTTGTGGCCCTGTCAGCTTAGGGCAGCCCGACAACACATTCACGGCTCGCCTTCTTTGCCGGTCGACTCTTACGAGCTTTCTTAAGAGTAAGCATGGTAGTCGGCAGGGGGCACAGGCAGGAAAGCCATCCAACCAAGCTTCCTTTTCATGCTTAGGGCAGCCCCGCAACACATTCACAGCTGCCTTCCTCGCCGGTCAACACTTACAGCAGGGCTATTCCTCCTAAACGCCTAGGCGTGCCACACAGCTCAAGCGCCACCACCGACAGTCAGGGCTCACAGGCGGGAGCTAGTCCCAGCCAAGCTTGCCCTGCATGCCTAAGGCAGTACCACAACAGGATAACTGCTTGCCGCCTTCTCCTGTCGACATTAAAAGCACGTCGGCTCCCACCTTCTTCTTAGCAATGCCACATTGCTCAAATTCCTGTCCAACGAGCAAGGGCTGCTGGGCATGCCAAGCTTCCCTTTGGCAGCCCACAAAATATTCCCTTGCTCTCTTCCTAGGTGCGCGCCTTTTGGCCCTTTACACCACGGCTACTCACAAGCCTTAATCCTGAGAATTCCGGCCGGCTCCGACACCCGTCATGGCAGAAGTGGTTTCAGAGGGAGAACTCTGGGCGCTACAGGCTTGTCTCTGGCAGCCTCACAAAAAAACCCAGGTCTCGCTTTCCTTCCCTGTGGACATTACAGCAGGACTCTTCCCACCTCACTCCTGAGATAGGCACAGGTATCACATGCTTCTCCCACTTCGCAGCACTCACAGGGAAGAGTTCTTCAGTTCTTCTGCGTCCACGTCTCGCCTTCTTTGCCTCTCGAACTTAGAGCAGGCCTACTCCCACCTTACTGCTCGGAGTGCCACACTGCTCCAATGCTTCTCTCCGCGTCAGTACGCAGAAGCAAGAATTCTGGACACCAGCTGGAAAAGAGCTTCTGGCCGCTCCAGAAGACATACCATCGCACCATCCTCCCCAGTCAACAATTACACAAGGCTTTCCCCTAAGAATGCCAGCGTGCTCAGACGCCTGTCCAAAGAGCAGAAATGGGTTCAGAGGCGAATGTGCTGGCACGACAGGCTTGCTTCGGGCAGCCTCAGAAAAAATCCAGGTCTCGCTTTCCGTCCCTGTGGACACATACAGCAGGCCTCTTCCCACCTCACTCCTAGGCGTGCCACAAGTATCACCCGCCTCTCCCACTTGTCAGCACTCACAGGCAAGAGCTCTGGGCACACCAAACTGGCTTCCGGCAGTCTCACAAAAAGCCCCCTCTCGCCATCCTCCTCCATCGATAATAAGACCAGGCCAACTCAAAGCTTCCTCCTAAGAATGCCAGAAGACTCAGATACAGCCAGGGCTCACAGGCAAGAGCTCTTCCCAAGCAAGATTCATCTTCATCCCTAAGGCCACCGCACAGCATGTTCACGAGTCGGGGGGGGGCCTTCCTATCCTGGCGACACATACAGCTGGGTTTGCTTGCTCTGTGGTGAGGAGAGAAGAGGTAGGCAAAGTGCGAACCTGTTGTAGAGCCGCCTTAGATATGCAGATCAGGTCTGTGAGCTCTGGCTATTCGGAAAGGTGTCAGAGCAGTCTGGCACGCTCAGGAGGAAGTTGTGAGTACGCCTGGTGTAATTGTCAACGGGGAGGATGGCGAGACGGGCTCATCTGATGGGGCGTTGCAAGACAAGCTTGTCGTGCCCAGATATCATGCCTGTGCATTCTGACAGGTGGGAGAGGCGTTTAAGCAGTGTAGCACAAATAGGCGTAAGGTGGGAAAAGGCCTTGTGTTATCGTCGACAGGCGAATAAGGCGAGACTGGGAATTTTGGCGACAATGCCCGAAGAAAGCTGTCCTTGCCCAGAGCGCTTGCCTGTGAGCCTTTGCTTTTCGGACAGGTGTCTGAGTATTTTAGCATTCTTCAGAATAAGGTGCGAGCAGAAGTGGTGTGTCGACCAGGTCGATGTGGAAGGGTGGTAGTCATGGGCACGTTCTGCGGGGCTGCCTGAGGAAAGCTTGGCATGCCCAGAGCTCTTTCCTATGAAAGCTTTGCTGGTCTCAGACCCCTGTCCCAGCAGCCAGGGCTCACAAGGCAAGAGCTCTTCCCAAGCACGCTTACTTTCATCACTGAAGCAGCCGCACAACACAACCAGGCGTGGCCGTCCTCTCCTGGCGGCACTTACAGAGGGACTTGCTTGCTCTGTGCTGGGAGAAGAGGTAGGCAAACAGCGAAACTGTTGGAGAGCTGGCTTAGATGGGCAGCTCGGGTCTGTGCGCTCTGGCTGTTTGGACAGGCAGATGAGCAGTCTGGCATTCTAAGGAGGAAGCTATGAGGACACCTGGTGTAATTGTCGATGGGGAGGATGGCGAGACGGGCTCGTCTTGTGGAGCGGCCAGAGACAAGCTTGTCATTTCCAGAGCGCTCGCCTGTGAGTACTGACGAGGAGAGAAGCGTTTGAGCAGTGTGGCACTCCTAGCAGTAAGGCGGGAATAGGCTGCTGCATGTGTTGACGGGCAAAGAAAGGGAGCCGGGAACGTGTTGTTGGACTGCCCTGAGCATGAGGAGCAAGCTTGGTGGGGGCAGCTCTCTTGCCTGTGAGCGCAGTCGACAGTTACACCAGGCTGACTCTTAAGAAAGTAAGCTTGCTGGGACGCCTGTCCGGAGAGCCGGCACTCATGGGCAAGAGCTCTGGACACAACAAGCTTGTCTCGGGAGGCCCATGGGCAAGGCTGATTCTCCATCCTCCCTCGTCGACAATTGCACCAGGCGTTCTCACGCCTTCCTCCTAACAATGCCAGCCTGCTCAGCTGCCTGTCTGAACAGCCAGAGCTCACAGGCTTGAGTTGCATATCTAAGGCGGCTCTACAACACGTTTGCACTTTGCCTACCTCCACACAGCGTAAGCAAGCCCCGCTGTAAGTGTCGCCAGGAGAGGAAAGGCCCCCCCGTGAACGGGCTGTGCGGCTGCCTTAGGGATAAAAGTCCAGCGTGCTTGGGAAGAGCCTGTGAACGCTGGCTGTTCGGGCAGGCGTCTGAGCATTTTGGCATTCATAGGAGGAAGCATTGAGCAGGCCTGGTGTTATAATCGAGGGGCGGATGGCGAGAAAGGGGCGTTTCGCGAGGCTGCCAGAAGCACAATTGGCTTGCCCAGAGCTCTTGCCTCTGAACCCCTTCCAGATGGAAGCTTGTCCTGCCCAGAGGTCTTGCCTGTGAGCGCTGGCTGTTCGTACAGGCAGCAGAGCAGGCGGGCATTCTTTGGAGGAAGCTGTGAGTGGATGTGGTGTAAGTGTCCAAGGGGAGGATGGCGAGATGGGCAGAGCTTCGAGAGACAAGTTTGTCGTGCCCAGAGCGCTTGACTGTGAGTACTGACAGGGGCGAGATACACGTTTGAGCAGAGTTGCACTCCCAGCAGTACGATGCAACTGCAGTGTCGACAGCGTCTGCGAGGCCTGGGTGTTCGGACAGTTGTCTCAGGAGTCTGGCATTCTTAGGAGGAGGTTTTGAATACGGAGAGCTGGGTCATCTCGCAGGGCTGCCAGAGACAAGCTTGGCGTGCCCAGACCTCTTGCCCATGCGTGGAGGGTCTCTGGACAGGTGTCCGAGCAGGATGGCTTTCTTAGGAGTCAGCCTGGTGTAGTTGTCGACTGCACTCACAGGCAAGAGAGCTGCCCCACCAAGCTTGCTCCTCATGCTTAGCCCAGTCCCACAACACGTTCCCGGCTCGCGTTCTTTGCCCGTCGACACATACAGCAGGCCTATTCCCGCCTTACTGCTAGGAGTGCCACACTGCTCAAACACCTCTGTCCTCGCCAGTACACACAGGCAAGGCTCTAGGCAGGAAAAGGTTGTCTCTTGAAGTCCCTCCATCTCGCCCGTCGACAATTGCAACAGTGCACGCACAGCTTCTTCCTAAGTATGCCAGGCTGCTCTGATGCCTCTTGGACCAGCAGGAGTTCACAGGCAAGAGCTCTGGGCACAGCCAGCTTGCTTCAAGCAGTCTCGCAAAAAGTTCCCCGTCTCGCCTTTCTCCTGTGTTGGCAATGTTCTCCTGTGTGGGCTATGCCCACCTTACTGCTAGGAGTGTCACATTGTTTAAACGTCTCTCCCTTGTCTTTTCCCACAGGCATGAGCTCTGGGCATGCCAAGCTTGCCTCGGGCAGCCTTACAAGACGAGTCCGTCTCGCCATCCTCCCCATCGATAAGAAGACCAGGCATACTCAAAGCTTCCGCCTAAGAATGCCAGATGGTTGTCCGAACAACCAGAGCTCACGACGTTGCTCTGCGTCTCTCCAACAGGTTCGCAGTTTGCCTACCTCTTCTCTCCACACTTAGAACAAGCAAGCCCCGCTTTACGTGCTGCCAGCAGAGAACGGCCACTCGGGAATGCGCTGTGCGGTGGCCAGAGCCCAGGCTGTTCGGACAGGTGTCTGCGCAGTCTGGCATTCTTAGGAGGAAGCTCTGAGTATGCCTGGTGTAATTGCCGACGGGGAGGAAGGCGAGATGTGGACTTCTAGTGGGACTGCCAGAAAGAAGCCTGTTGTGTCCAGAGCGCTCGCCTGTGACTGCCGCCCTGTCCAGAGAGGCATCTGAGCAGGCTTGCTTTCTTAAGATTCAGCCTGCTGTAATTGTCGACTGCGCTCACAGGGAAGAGCACTGCCCCAGCAAGCTTGCTCCGCATGCTCAGGGCAGCCCAACAACATGTTCCCGGCTCCCTTCCTTTGCCTGTCGGCACGTACAGCAGGCCTATTCCACCTTACTGCTGGGAGTGCCACACTGCTCAAACGCTTCTCTCCTCGTCAGTACGCACAGGCAAGCGCTGCGGACATGACAAGCTTGTCTCTCGCAGCTCACAACAAACCTCATCTCGCCCTCCTCCCCTTCGACAATTGCAACAGGCATACTCACAACTTCCTCCTTAGAATGCCAGACTGCTCTGACACCTTTCCGCATAGCCAGAGCTCACAGACCTGAGCTGCATATCTAAGGCGGCTCTACAACAGATGTGCACTTTGCCTACCTCTTCTCGCCACACTTAGAGCAAGGATGCCCCGCTGGAAGTGGCGCCAGGAGAGGAAGGCCACTTGTGAACGTGCTGTGTGGTGGCCTTAGGGATGAAGATGAATCTTGCTTGGGAAGAGCTCTTGCCTGTGAGCCTTGGCTGTATCTGAGTCTTCTGGCAATCTTAGGAGGAAGCTTTGAGTTGGCCTGTTCTGCTTATCGATGGAGGAGGATGGCGAGAGAGGGACTTTTTGCGAGGCTGCCGGAAGCAAATTTGGTGTGACTAGAACTCTTGCCTGTGAGTGCTGAGAAGTGGGAGAGGCATTTGATACCTTTACCTCTCCCAGGAGTGAGGTGGGAAGAGTCCTGCTGTAATGTCCACAGGGAAGGAAAGCGAGACCTGGGTTTTTTGTGAGGCTGCCCGAGGCAAGCCTGTAGCGCCCAGAGCTCTCCCTCTGAATCCAATTCTGCCACGACGGGTGTCGGAGCCGGCCGGCATTCTCAGGAGTAAGGCTTGTGAGTAGCTGTGGTGTAAAGGGCCAAAAGGCGCGCACCTAGGAAGAGAGCAAGGGAATATTTTGTGGGCTGCCAAAGGGAAGCTTGGCATGCCCAGAGCCCTTGCTCGTTGGACAGGCAATTGAGCAATGTGGCATTGCTAAGAGGAAGGTGGGAGCCAACGTGCTTTTAATGTCGACAGGAAAGGAAGGCAAGCAGTTATCCTGCTGTGGGACTGCCTTAGGCATGCAGGGCAAGCTTGGCTGTGACTAACTCCTGCCTCTGAGCCCTGACTGTCAGTGGTGGCGCTTGAGCTGTGTGGCACGCCTAGGCGTTCAGGAGGACTAGCCCTGCTGTAAGTGTTGACCGGCAAAGAAAGCGAGCCGTGAATGTGTTGTCGGGCTGCCCTAAGCATGCAGAGCAATCCTGGGGCGGGGGGGAGTCCATCACTCTTGCCTGTGAGACCTGTCGACAATTACACCAGGCTTACGCTTTAGAAAGCTCACGGGCAAGAGCGCTGGGCACGACAAGCTTGTCTCTGGGAGCACAGCAAAATGAGCCCGTCTCGCCATCCTCCTCCCATCAACAATTACACCAGGCGTACTCACAGCTTCTGCCTAAGAATGCCAGACTGCTCAGACGACTGTCCGAACATCCAGCGCTCACAGGCAAAAGAGTTGCCCCAGCAAGCTTGCACTGCATGCTTAGGGCAGCTCCACAACACCTTCACGACTTGCCTTCTTCGCCTGCTGACAGTTACAGCGCGCCAATTCCAACCTACTGCTAGGAGTGGCACACTGCTCAAATGCCTTTCTCCCCTGTCATTACTCACAGGCAAGCGTTCTTGGCACAACAAGCTTGTCTCTGGAAGTCACATTTCGCCATCCTCCCCATCAACAATTACACCATGCTTACTCTTAACAGGGCTCGGCTGCTCAGAGGCTTCTCCGGAGAGCCGGCACTCATAGGCAAGAGATCTGGGCAGGAGACGCTTGTCTCTGGCAGGGCCACAAAACGAGCCGGGCTCACCAGCCTCCCTTGTCGACAGTTACACCAGGCGTACTCACAGCTTCTTCCTAAGCCCGACAGACTGCTCCGACGGCTGTCCGAACAGCCAGCGTTCACAGGCTTGAGCTGCATATCTAAGGCAGCTCTACAACAGGTTCGCAGCTTGCCCGCCTCTTCCCTCCACACTTCGAGCGAGCAAGCCCCTCTGTTTTGCCAGGCGAGGATGGCCACTCAGGAACATACCGTGCAGTGGCCTCAGGGATGAAGGTTCTTGTCTGTGAGCCCTGGCTGCTCGGACGCGCCACTGACTATTCTGGCATTCATTGGAGGAAGCGCTGCGTATGCCTGGTGTGATCGGCGACAGAAGTGTACGGTGAGCTGCGCATATCTTGTGCGGCTGCCAGAAGCTCTTTTCCAACTTGTGTCCAGAATTCTTGCCTGTGAGGACTGACAGAGGAGAGAGAGGCGTTTGCGCAATGTGGCACTCCTCGGAGTAAGGCGTGAGTAGGCGCCCTCTAAGTGTGGCCAGGAGAGGAAGGCAACTGTGAAGGTGTAGTGGGCCTGCTGTGGCTTAGCAGGTCTTGTGTGGTGGGGACGAGCTCTTGCTTTTGAGCCCTGCTTGCTCACAAAGGCATCTGAGCATTTTGGCATTCTTAGGACTAAGTTGGGAGTAGCCAGGGGGTAAAGGCCAAAAGGCCCTCACCTAGAAAGAGAGCAGGGAATATGCTGTGGGCTGCCCGAGGCAAGCTTGGCATGCCCAGAGCTCTTGCCTAGCGGCCCTTGCTGTTCGGACAGGCGTCTGAGCAGCTGGGCATTCTTAGGGGGAAGCTGTGAGTACGCCTGCTGTAACTGTTGATGGGGGAGGAAGGCGAGATGGGTACCTCTTGTGGGGCTGCCCAAGGCTAGTTTCGCACACCCGCGCTCTTGCCTAGCAGCCCTTGCTCGTTGGACAGGCATTTGAGCAATGTGGCATTGCTAAGAGGAAGGTGGGAATAGCGGTGCTATTAATGTCGACAGGAAAGGAAGGCAAGCCGTTATCCTGTTGTGGGACTGCCTTAGGCATGCAGGGCAAGCTTGGCTGGGACTAGCTCCTGCCTGTGAGCCCTGTCAGTGGAGGCGTTAGAGCAGTGTGGCACTCCTAGGCGTTCGGAGGGAATAGCCCTGCTGTAAGTGTCAACCGGCGAGGAAGGCAGCTGTGAAAGTGCTGTGGGGCTGCCCTACACATGCAGGTCAAGCTTGCTTGGCAACAGCTCTTGCCTGTCAGCGTGGGCTGTTCAGACAGGCAGCTGAGCAGGCGGGCAGTCTTAGGAGGCAGCTGTGAGTGGACGTGGTGTAAGTGAGGCACGGGAGGCAATGTCATGGGGCTGCCCGGGCCTGACTCTGATTAACTCTAGATGGTGGCAGTCCAAGATTCCTTAATATTGAACTCCTTTGGAAGGAGTCCTGCTTTGCGAATTTCACTGGGTAGGAGCCCTTTCTCACCTGCCCGAGTTGTTGCAACTGGTCCGGATTGTGTCCATTTGGCTTGGATACAATGGACCGCCAAAGAAACATTAGTTTGAGCTCCTCCTGATGCAACTAAGGAAGCTGATGAGCTTTCCTTCTTTGCGCTCCCACTGAGGTAGAAATCTGAGAGGAGCACCGTTGATTGCTTCCAAGAGGTAACAGAGATGATCGTAATGGCTTTGCTTTGTCTAATCTGGACACATCTCTGTTTGTGGCACTTACTTATTCACTAATGCCTCAGCATCGATGCTATTTAGAACTCCTAATCCTGGCCCTGTAACATCACTGACATCCTTTCTTTCTCGCCATTTGGCGCTTCAGGTCTGCTTGCGTAACCATTCCAGCCATGCGGTGTAAGCTATATTTAAAAATGGCAGACAGGATGGTTTAATCATAGACATGTTCTCTTGCCTGAGTAACGCTACAAGTTTTAGAGACCACAAAGGGTTCAACAGTAACTTTTGTGTTCCGGTTGATTTAACTGCGTGGGAGCTCTGCGGAGATGGCCGGGCTGTTCCTGCAGTGGCCGCAGGGAAAGTTAAAATGGAGAGCATTGGGGAAGTGGTTAAAGCAGGAGAGAGTGCTGAAAGCCCGCTCCTGAGAGTGCAGGGTAGAACTAATGGAGTAGACTTACAAGTTACACTCCCATTACAAGAGCATTCGTTAGAACACATCACCGGGGCCTGCCGGGACCCGGGCAATGGAAGGCGGAAGTTCTCAGTGCAATCGTCTGTCCGGCACCACGCGAGAGTCACTACAATTTGTAGTTAGTGACACACTGGACTTAGTTTGGGTAACGTCTTGGTCCCATTTCTATCCGTATGGGATGCTCCTCCAGGGCTTTTGCCTCACCTTCAACGTGGCAGGCCAGTACTGCAACATGCTGTCAACTCTGTGGATGCGCTATTTGATACAAGTAGGAACAAGAGCGTTCCTCATTTGCTTCCCAAATTGCTTCTCCTCGATTTTGGCTACAACACATTTTAACCCCAGGTTGGTTTTTTGCTAGGGCGGTTAAACAATACTCCAGTGCAAGCACAAAGGTCACGACAACAACTAACAACACAAGTGTTACACGCCACACTTTGTAACATTTAATGTCCCTGACGGCTTAGCTCATGTGGTGCTTCCAAGAGCTTCCGGTCCACTCAGCCGCTTTACATCTGACTGATTGGAGCCAGTTTTCTTTACCTGGAAGTTTAACAGTGAAATAAGAACTCCACAGTACAGTGTAGGGGCCTCCCGCGATTTGGTTGCACTTCGGACTTTCAGGTGACTATCTGTACCAACCCCTTATGTCCAGGCTGGATAGCGTGTGCTTGCACGCCACCTGGTACTGAGTGGGCCCACTGAGCTTTTCCCCTACCTTTTGTAAGTGTAATTCGCTCATCTCCACCCAAGCGGTTGCTTTTAGCCTGAGTTGCCCACTGTGGCTAAAGGTCTCCCCAAAAGAATTTCCACTGGCAATAGTCCTAGAGGCTGTCACGGAGGATTCTGAACCTCCCGTAGCGCTAAGTTTAGGGCTGCTGGTAAAAATGACCTCACTAGCTCAGCAAGCAGCCAGTGGCCTGCCACTTGCCAATCAGGCACTGAGGCAGAAGTGAGCGCAGAAGCACAGGCAGGACTCATGGCGCTCTGAGTGCCTCATCAGGCCCTGAGGTCAAAGGGCCCTCACAAGCACACCAAGCAGCCATTGGCCTCCCACGGGCCTTTCAGGCACTGAGGCTGCTGTGACCTCACAAGCACAGGCAGCAGCCATTAGCCTCCCACTTCCCGATGAGGTGCTGACGCTGCTGTCAACTCAGAAGCACAGTAAACAGTCAGGGGCCTGCCACTGCCCTCAAGGGCATGGAGGCTTCTCTGACCTCAGAAGCCCAGCAAGCAGCTATGGGACTGCCACTGCCCTATAGGGCACTGAGGCTGCTGTGACCTCACAAGACCACCCAGCAGTCATTTGCCTTCAACTGGCCTATCAGGCACTGAGGCTTCTGTAACCTCACAAGCACCGCCAGCAGCTACGGGCCTGCCACTGGCCTGTGAAGCACTGAGGCTGCTGTCACCTCACAAGCACACCAAGCAGCCATTGGCCTGCCACTGGCCTGTGAGGCACTGAGGCTGCTGTGACATCACAGGCACAGCCAGCAGCCAGGGGCCTGCCATTGCCCTATAAGCTACAGAGACAAATGTGACCTCAAAAGGCAGCCAGCAGACAGAGGCCTGCCACGGGCCTATCAGGAAATAGGACTGCTGTGACCTCACAAGCACAGCCAGCAGCTATGGGCCTCCACTGGCCTCAAGGGCATGGAGGCTGCTGTGACCTCACAAGCACAGGCAGCAGCTATTGGCCTGCCACAGGCCTATGAGGCAGGGAGGCTGCTGTGACTTCACAAGCACAGTCAGCAGCCAGGGGCCTGCTGCTGGCCTGTCAGGCTCTAGGAGTGTTGTCACCTGACAAGCACAGCCAGCAGCAATGGGCCTGCCACTGGCCTATGAGGCACTGAGGCTGCTGTGACCTCACAAGCACACCAAGCAGCCATTGGCCTCCCACAGGCCTATCAGGCACTGAGGCTGCTGTGACCTCACAAGCACAGCCAGCAGCCAAGGGCCTGCCACAGGCCTATCAGGCAATAGGACTGCTGTGACCTGACAAGCACAGCCAGCAGCTATGGGCCTGCAACTGGCTTATAGGGAATGGAGGCTGCTGTTACCTCACAAACACACCAAGCAGCCATTGGCCTGCCACTGGCCTGTGAGGCACTGAGGCTGCTGTGACCTCACAGGCACAGCCAGCAGCCAGGGGCCTGCCATTGCCCTATAAGCTACAGAGACAAATGTGACCTCAAAAGGCAGCCAGCAGACAGAGGCCTGCCACGGGCCTATCAGGAAATAGGACTGCTGTGACCTCACAAGCACAGCCAGCAGCTATGGGCCTCCACTGGCGTCTGAGGCACGGAGGCTGCTGTGACCTCACAAGCACAGTCAGCAGCCAGGGGCCTGCCACTGGCCTGTGAAGCACTGAGGCTGCTGTCACCTCACGAGCCCAGGCAGCAGCTATTGGCCTGCCACAGGCCTATGAGGCACGGAGGCTGCTGTGACCTCACAAGCACAGTCAGCAGCCAGGGGCCTGCTGCTGGCCTGTCAGGCTCTAGGAGTGTTGTCACCTCACAAGCACACCAAGCAGCCAGTGGCCTCCCACGGGCCTATCAGGCACTGAGGCTGCTGTGACCTCACAAGCACAGCCAGCAGCCAAGGGCCTGCCACAGGCCTATCAGGCAATAGGACTGCTGTGACCTCACAAGCACAGCCAGCAGCTATGGGCCTGCCACTGGCCTATGAGGCACGGAGGCTGCTGTGACCTCACAAGCACAGTCAGCAGCCAGGGGCCTGCTGCTGGCCTATCAGGCTCTAGGAGTGTTGTCACCTGACAAGCACAGCCAGCAGCTATGGGCCTGCCACTGGCCTATAGGGAACAGAGGCTGATGTGACCTCACAAGCACAGACAGCAGCCATTGGCCTGCCACTGTCCGAAGAGGAACGCAGGCTCCTCTGACCTCACCAGCACACCAAGCAGCCATTGGCTTCCCTCTGGCCTACAGGAAAAGGAGGCTGATGTGACCTCAGAAGCACAGCGAGGAGCCAGGGGCCTCCCACTGCCCTATAAGGTACAGAGACAAATGTGACCTCAAAAGGCAGCCAGCAGACAGAGGCCTGCCACGGGCCTATCAGGAAATAGGACTGCTGTGACCTTGCAAGCACAGCCAGCAGCTACGGGCCTTCCACTGGCCTATGAGGCACTGAGGCTGCTGTGACCTCACAAGCACACCAAGCAGCCATTGGCCTCCCACGGGCCTATGAGGCACTGAGGCTGCTGTGACCTCACAAGCACAGCCAGCAGCCAGGAGCCTGCCACAGGCCTATCAGGCAATAGGACTGCTGTGACCTCACAAGCACAGCCAGCAGCTATGGGCCTGCCACTGGCCTATAGGGAACAGAGGCTGATGTGACCTCACAAGCACAGACAGCAGCCAAGGGCCTGCCACTGTCCAAACAGGAACGCAGGCTCCTCTGACCTCACCAGCACACCAAGCAGCCATTGGCTTCCCTCTGGCCTACAGGAAAAGGAGGCTGATGTGACCTCACAAGCACAGCGAGTAGCCAGGGGCCTCCCACTGTCCTATAAGGTACAGAGACAAATGTGACCTCAAAAGGCAGCCAGCAGACAGAGGCCTGCCACGGGCCTATCAGGAAATAGGACTGCTGTGACCTCACAAGCACAGCCAGCAGCTATGGGCCTCCACTGGCCTCAAGGGCATGGAGGCTGCTGTGACCTCACAAGCACAGGCAGCAGCTATTGGCCTGCCACAGGCCTATGAGGCAGGGAGGCTGCTGTGACCTCACAAGCACAGTCAGCAGCCAGGGGCCTGCTGCTGGCCTGTCAGGCTCCTGGAGTGTTGTCACCTGACAAGCACAGCCAGCAGCAATGGGCCTGCCACTGGCCTATGAGGCACTGAGGCTGCTGTGACCTCACAAGCACACCAAGCAGCCATTGGCCTCCCACGGGCCTATCAGGCACTGAGGCTGCTGTGACCTCACAAGCACAGCCAGCAGCCAAGGGCCTACCACAGGCCTATCAGGCAATAGGACTGCTGTGACCTGACAAGCACAGCCAGCAGCTATGGGCCTGCAACTGGCTTATAGGGAATGGAGGCTGCTGTTACCTCACAAACACACCAAGCAGCCATTGGCCTGCCACTGGCCTGTGAGGCACTGAGGCTGCTGTGACCTCACAGGCACAGCCAGCAGCCAGGGGCCTGCCATTGCCCTATAAGCTACAGAGACAAATGTGACCTCAAAAGGCAGCCAGCAGACAGAGGCCTGCCACGGGCCTATCAGGAAATAGGACTGCTGTGACCTCACAAGCACAGCCAGCAGCTATGGGCCTCCACTGGCGTCTGAGGCACGGAGGCTGCTGTGACCTCACAAGCACAGTCAGCAGCCAGGGGCCTGCCACTGGCCTGTGAAGCAATGAGGCTGCTGTCACCTCACGAGCCCAGGCAGCAGCTATTGGCCTGCCACAGGCCTATGAGGCACGGAGGCTGCTGTGACCTCACAAGCACAGTCAGCAGCCAGGGGCCTGCTGCTGGCCTGTCAGGCTCTAGGAGT
Organism: Dromaius novaehollandiae; assembly: GCF_036370855.1. Taxonomy (NCBI): domain Eukaryota; kingdom Metazoa; phylum Chordata; class Aves; order Casuariiformes; family Dromaiidae; genus Dromaius; species Dromaius novaehollandiae. The sequence goes on along the minus strand of NC_088103.1, from coordinate 2,696,386 downwards.
GTTGTCACCTCACAAGCACACCAAGCAGCCAGTGGCCTCCCACGGGCCTATCAGGCACTGAGGCTGCTGTGACCTCACAAGCACAGCCAGCAGCCAAGGGCCTGCCACAGGCCTATCAGGCAATAGGACTGCTGTGACCTCACAAGCACAGCCAGCAGCTATGGGCCTGCCACTGGCCTATGAGGCACGGAGGCTGCTGTGACCTCACAAGCACAGTCAGCAGCCAGGGGCCTGCTGCTGGCCTATCAGGCTCTAGGAGTGTTGTCACCTGACAAGCACAGCCAGCAGCTATGGGCCTGCCACTGGCCTATAGGGAACAGAGGCTGATGTGACCTCACAAGCACAGACAGCAGCCATTGGCCTGCCACTGTCCGAAGAGGAACGCAGGCTCCTCTGACCTCACCAGCACACCAAGCAGCCATTGGCTTCCCTCTGGCCTACAGGAAAAGGAGGCTGATGTGACCTCAGAAGCACAGCGAGGAGCCAGGGGCCTCCCACTGCCCTATAAGGTACAGAGACAAATGTGACCTCAAAAGGCAGCCAGCAGACAGAGGCCTGCCACGGGCCTATCAGGAAATAGGACTGCTGTGACCTTGCAAGCACAGCCAGCAGCTACGGGCCTTCCACTGGCCTATGAGGCACTGAGGCTGCTGTGACCTCACAAGCACACCAAGCAGCCATTGGCCTCCCACGGGCCTATGAGGCACTGAGGCTGCTGTGACCTCACAAGCACAGCCAGCAGCCAGGAGCCTGCCACAGGCCTATCAGGCAATAGGACTGCTGTGACCTCACAAGCACAGCCAGCAGCTATGGGCCTGCCACTGGCCTATAGGGAACAGAGGCTGATGTGACCTCACAAGCACAGACAGCAGCCAAGGGCCTGCCACTGTCCAAACAGGAACGCAGGCTCCTCTGACCTCACCAGCACACCAAGCAGCCATTGGCTTCCCTCTGGCCTACAGGAAAAGGAGGCTGATGTGACCTCACAAGCACAGCGAGTAGCCAGGGGCCTCCCACTGTCCTATAAGGTACAGAGACAAATGTGACCTCAAAAGGCAGCCAGCAGACAGAGGCCTGCCACGGGCCTATCAGGAAATAGGACTGCTGTGACCTTGCAAGCACAGCCAGCAGCTACGGGCCTTCCACTGGCCTATGAGGCACGGAGGCTGCTGTGACCTCACAAGCACACCAAGCAGCCATTGGCCTCCCACGGGCCTATGAGGCACTGAGGCTGCTGTGACCTCACAAGCACAGCCAGCAGCCAAGGGCCTACCACAGGCCTATCAGGCAATAGGACTGCTGTGACCTGACAAGCACAGCCAGCAGCTATGGGCCTGCAACTGGCTTATAGGGAATGGAGGATGCTGTTACCTCACAAACACACCAAGCAGCCATTGGCCTGCCACTGCCCTGTGAGGCACTGAGGCTGCTTTGACCTCACAGGCACAGCCAGCAGCCAAGGGCCTGAAACTAGCCTATAGAGCACTGAGGCTGCTGTGACCTCACGAGCCCAGGCAGCAGCCATTGGCCTGCCGCTGGCCTATGAGGCACTGAGGCTGCTGTGACTTCACAAGCACAGCAAGTAGCCAGAGGCCTGCCATTGCCCTATAAGCTACAGAGACAAATGTGACCTCAAAAGGCAGCCAGCAGACAGAGGCCTGCCACGCGCCTATCAGGAAATAGGACTGCTGTGACCTCACAAGCACAGCCAGCAGCTATGGGCCTCCACTGGCGTCTGAGGCACGGAGGCTGCTGTGACCTCACAAGCACAGTCAGCAGCCAGGGGCCTGCCACTCTCCAAACAGGCACTGAGGCTGCTGTGACCTCACCAGCACACCAAGCAGCCATTGGCCTCCCTCTGGCCTACAGGAAAAGGAGGCTGATGTGACCTCACAAGCACAGCGAGTAGCCAGGGGCCTCCCACTGCCCTATAAGGTACAGAGACAAATGTGACCTCAAAAGGCAGCCAGCAGACAGAGGCCTGCCACAGGCCTATCAGGAAATAGGACTGCTGTGACCTCACAAGAACAAACAGCAGCTACAGGCCTTCCACTGGCCTATGAGGCACGGAGGCTGCTCTGACCTCACATGCACACCAAGCAGCCATTGGCCTCCCACGGGCCTATGAGGCACTGAGGCTGCTTTGACCTCACAGGCACAGCCAGCAGCCAAGGGCCTGAAACTAGCCTATAGAGCACTGAGGCTGCTGTGACATCACAAGCACAGTCAGCAGCCAGGGGCCTGCTGCTGGCCTGTCAGGCTCTAGGAGTGTTGTCACCTCACAAGCACACCAAGCAGCCATTGGCCTCCCACGGGCCTATCAGGCACTGATGCTGCTGTGACCTCACAAGCACAGCCAGAAGCCAAGGGCCTGCCACAGGCCTATCAGGCAATAGGACTGCTGTGACCTGACAAGCACAGCCAGCAGCTATGGGCCTGCCACTGGCCTACAGCAAAAGGAGCCTGAGGTGACCTCACAAGCACAGCGAGTAGCCAGGGGCTTCCCACTGCCCTATAAGGTACAGAGACAAATGTGACCTCAAAAGGCAGCCAGCAGACAGAGGCCTGCCACAGGCCTATCAGGAAATAGGACTGCTGTGACCTCACAAGAACAAACAGCAGCTATGGGCCTTCCACTGGCCTATGAGGCACGGAGGCTGCTGTGACCTCACAAGCACACCAAGCAGCCATTGGCCTCCCACGGGCCTATGAGGCGCTGACGCTGCTGTCAATTCAGAAGCACAGTAAACAGTCAGGGGCCTGCCACTGCCCTCAAGGGCATGGTGGCTGCTGTGACCTCAGAAGCCCAGCCAGCAGCTATGGGCCTGCCACTGCCCTATAGGGCACTGAGGCTTCTCTGACCTCACAAGCCCACCCAGCAGTCATTGGCCTCGAACTGGCCTATCAGGCACTGAGGCTTCTGTAACCTCACAAGCACAGCCAGCAGCCAGGGGCCTGCCACTGGCCTGTGAAGCACTGAGGCTGCTGTGACCTCACAAGCACAGCAAGGAGCCAGAGGCCTGCCATTGCCCTGTAAGGTACAGAGACAAATGTGACCTCAAAAGGCAGCCAGCAGACAGAGGCCTGCCACGGGCCTATCAGGAAATAGGACTGCTGTGACCTTACAAGAACAAACAGCAGCTATGGGCCTCCACTGGCCTCAAGGGCATGGACGCTGCTGTGAGCTCACAAGCACAGCCAGCAGCCAGGGGCCTGCTGCTGGCCTGTCAGGCTCTAGGAGTGTTGTCACCTGACAAACACAGCCAGCAGCAATGGGCCTGCCACTGGCCTATGAGGCACTGAGGCTGCTGTGACCTCACAAGCACACCAAGCAGCCATTGGCCTCCCATGGGCCTATCAGGCACTGAGGCTGCTGTGATCTCACAAGCACAGCCAGCAGCCAAGGGCCTACCACAGGCCTATCAGGCAATAGGACTGCTGTGACCTGACAAGCACAGCCAGCAGCTATGGGCCTGCCACTGGCTTATAGGGAACGGAGGCTGCTGTGACCTCACAGGCAAACCAGGCAGCCATTGGCCTGCCACTGGCCTATGAGGCACTGAGGCTGCTTGGACCTCACAGGCACAGCCAGCAGCCAAGGGCCTGAATCTAGCCTATAGAGCACTGAGGCTGCTGTGACCTCACAAGCACAGCCAGCCACCAAGGGCCTGCCACTGGCCTATAGGAAAAGGAGGCTGCTGTGACCTCACAAGCACACCCAGCAGCTATGGGCCTGCCACTGGCCTATGAGGCACTGAGGCTGCTGTGACCTCACAAGCACAGTCAGCAGCCAGGGGCCTGCTGCTGGCCTATCAGGCTCTAGGAGTGTTGTCACCTGACAAGCACAGCCAGCAGCTATGGGCCTGCCACTGGCCTATAGGGAACAGAGGCTGATGTGACCTCACAAGCACAGACAGCAGCCATTGGCCTGCCACTGTCCAAACAGGAACGCAGGCTCCTCTGACCTCACCAGCACACCAAACAGCCATTGGCTTCCTTCTGGCCTACAGGAAAAGGAGGCTGATGTGACCTCAGAAGCACAGTGAGTAGCCAGAGACCTGCCATTGCCCTATAAGCTACAGAGAGAAATGTGACCTCAAAAGGCAGCCAGCAGACAGAGGCCTGCCACGGGCCTATCAGGAAATAGGACTGCCGTGACCTTACAAGCACAGCCAGCAGCTACTGGCCTATCACTGGCCTATGAGGCACGGAGGCTGCTGTGACCTCACAAGCACAGTCAGCAGCCAGGGGCCTGCTGCTGGCCTGTCAGGCTCTAGGAGTGTTGTCACCTGACAAGCACAGCCAGCAGCAATGGGCCTGCCACTGGCCTATGAGGCACTGAGGCTGCTGTGACCTCACAAGCACACCAAGCAGCCATTGGCCTCCCACGGGACTATGAGGCACTGAGGCTGCTGTGACCTCACAAGCACAGCCAGCAGCCAAGGGCCTACCACAGGCCTATCAGGCAATAGGACTGCTGTGACCTGACAAGCACAGCCAGCAGCTATGGGCCTGCAACTGGCTTATAGGGAATGGAGGCTGCTGTTACCTCACAAACACACCAAGCAGCCATTGGCCTGCCACTGGCCTGTGAGGCACTGAGGCTGCTTTGACCTCACAGGCACAGCCAGCAGCCAAGGGCCTGAAACTAGCCTATAGAGCACTGAGGCTGCTGTGACCTCACGAGCCCAGGCAGCAGCCATTGGCCTGCCGCTGGCCTATGAGGCACTGAGGCTGCTGTGACTTCACAAGCACAGCAAGTAGCCAGAGGCCTGCCATTGCCCTATAAGCTACAGAGACAAATGTGACCTCAAAAGGCAGCCAGCAGACAGAGGCCTGCCACGCGCCTATCAGGAAATAGGACTGCTGTGACCTCACAAGCACAGCCAGCAGCTATGGGCCTCCACTGGCGTCTGAGGCACGGAGGCTGCTGTGACCTCACAAGCACAGTCAGCAGCCAGGGGCCTGCTGCTGGCCTATCAGGCTGTAGGAGTGTTGTTACCTAGCAAGCACAGACAGCAGCCAAGGGCCTGCCACTGTCCTATAGGGAACAGAGGCTGATGTGACCTCACAAGCACACCAAGCAGCCATTGGCCTCCCTCTGGCCTACAGGAAAAGGAGGCTGATGTGACCTCACAAGCACAGCGAGTAGCCAGGGGCCTCCCACTGCCCTATAAGGTACAGAGACAAATGTGACCTCAAAAGGCAGCCAGCAGACAGAGGCCTGCCACGGGCCTATCAGGAAATAGGACTGCTGTGACCTTGCAAGCACAGCCAGCAGCAATGGGCCTTCCACTGGCCTATGAGGCACGGAGGCTGCTGTGACCTCACAAGCACACCAAGCAGCCATTGGCCTCCCACGGGCCTATGAGGCACTAAGGCTGCTTTGACCTCACAGGCACAGCCAGCAGCCAAGGGCCTGAAACTAGCCTTTAGAGCACTGAGGCTGCTGTGACCTCACAAGCACAGTCAGCAGCCAGGGGCCTGCTGCTGGCCTGTCAGGCTCTAGGAGTGTTGTCACCTCACAAGCACACCAAGCAGCCATTGGCCTCCCACGGGCCTATCAGGCACTGATGCTGCTGTGACCTCACAAGCACAGCCAGAAGCCAAGGGCCTGCCACAGGCCTATCAGGCAATAGGACTGCTGTGACCTCACAAGCACAGCCAGCAGCTATGGGCCTGCCACTGGCCTACAGCAAAAGGAGCCTGAGGTGACCTCACAAGCACAGCGAGTAGCCAGGGGCTTCCCACTGCCCTATAAGGTACAGAGACAAATGTGACCTCAAAAGGCAGCCAGCAGACAGAGGCCTGCCACAGGCCTATCAGGAAATAGGACTGCTGTGACCTCACAAGAACAAACAGCAGCTACGGGCCTGCCACTGGCCTATGAGGCACGGAGGCTGCTGTGACCTCACAAGCACACCAAGCAGCCATTGGCCTCCCACGGGCCTATGAGGCACTGAGGCTGCTGTGACCTCACAAGCACAGGCAGCAGCCATTAGCCTCCCACTGCCCGATGAGGCGCTGACGCTGCTGTCAACTCAGAAGCACAGTAAACAGTCAGGGGCCTGCCACTGCCCTCAAGGGCATGGAGGCTGCTGTGACCTCAGAAGCTCAGCCAGCAGCTATGGGCCTGCCACTGCCCTATAGGGCACTGAGGCTTCTCTGACCTCACAAGCCCACCCAGCAGTCATTGGCCTCGAACTGGCCTATGAGGCACTGAGGCTGCTTTGACCTCACAGGCACAGCCAGCAGCCAAGGGCCTGAATCTAGCCTATAGAGCACTGAGGCTGCTGTGACCTCACAAGCACAGCCAGCAGCTATGGGCCTGCCACTGGCCTATAGGAAATGGATGCTGCTGTGACCTCACAAGCACACCCAGCAGCTATGGGCCTGCCACTGGCCTATGAGGCACTGAGGCTGCTGTGACCTCACAAGCACAGTCAGCAGCCAGGGGCCTCCTGCTGGCCTATCAGGCTCTAGGAGTGTTGTCACCTGACAAGCACAGCCAGCAGCTATGGGCCTGCCACTGGCCTATAGGGAACAGAGGCTGATGTGACCTCACAAGCACAGACAGCAGCCATTGGCCTGCCACTGTCCGAAGAGGAACGCAGGCTCCTCTGACCTCACCAGCACACCAAACAGCCATTGGCTTCCTTCTGGCCTACAGGAAAAGGAGGCTGATGTGACCTCAGAAGCACAGTGAGTAGCCAGAGACCTGCCAGTGCCCTATAAGCTACAGAGAGAAATGTGACCTCAAAAGGCAGCCAGCAGACAGAGGCCTGCCACGGGCCTATCAGGAAATAGGACTGCCGTGACCTTACAAGCACAGCCAGCAGCTACTGGCCTATCACTGGCCTATGAGGCACGGAGGCTGCTGTGACCTCACAAGCACAGTCAGCAGCCAGGGGCCTGCTGCTGGCCTGTCAGGCTCTAGGAGTGTTGTCACCTGACAAGCACAGCCAGCAGCAATGGGCCTGCCACTGGCCTATGAGGCACTGAGGCTGCTGTGACCTCACAAGCACACCAAGCAGCCATTGGCCTCCCACGGGACTATGAGGCACTGAGGCTGCTGTGACCTCACAAGCACAGTCAGCAGCCAGGGGCCTGCTGCTGGCCTGTCAGGCTCTAGGAGTGTTGTTACCTCACAAGCACACCAAGCAGCCAGTGGCCTCCCACGGGCCTATCAGGCACTGAGGCTGCTGTGACCTCACAAGCACAGCCAGCAGCCAAGGGCCTGCCACAGGCCTATCAGGCAATAGGACTGCTGTGACCTCACAAGCACAGCCAGCAGCTATGGGCCTGCCACTGGCCTATAGGGAACAGAGGCTGATGTGACCTCACAAGCACAGACAGCAGCCATTGGCCTGCCACTGTCCAAACAGGAACGCAGGCTCCTCTGACCTCACCAGCACACCAAGCAGCCATTGGCTTCCCTCTGGCCTACAGGAAAAGGAGGCTGATGTGACCTCAGAAGCACAGTGAGTAGCCAGGGGCCTCCCACTGCCCTATAAGGTACAGAGACAAATGTGACCTCAAAAGGCAGCCAGCAGACAGAGAGGCCTGCCACGGGCCTATCAGGAAATAGGACTGCTGTGACCTTGCAAGCACAGCCAGCAGCTACGGGCCTTCCACTGGCCTATGATGCACTGAGGCTGCTGTGACCTCACAAGCACACCAAGCAGCCATTGGCCTCCCACGGGCCTATCAGGCACTGAGGCTGCTGTGACCTCACAAGCACAGCCAGAAGCCAAGGGCCTGCCACAGGCCTATCAGGCAATAGGACTGCTGTGACCTGACAAGCACAGCCAGTAGCTATGGGCCTGCCACTGGCTTATAGGGAACGGAGGCTGCTGTGACCTCACAAGCACAGCGAGGAGCCAGGGGCCTCCCACTGCCCTATAAGGTACAGAAAAAAATGTGACCTCAAAAGGCAGCCAGCAGCCATTGGCCTGCCACTGGCCTATTGAGCACTGAGGCTGCTGTGACCTCACAAGCACAGCGAGGAGCCAGAGGCCTGCCATTGCCCTATAAGCTACAGAGAGAAATGTGACCTCAAAAGGCAGCCAGCAGACAGAGGCCTGCCACGGGCCTATCAGGAAATAGGACTGCTGTGACCTCACAAGCACAGCCAGCAGCTACGGGCCTTCCACTGGCCTATGAGGCACGGAGGCTGCTGTGACCTCACAAGCACAGTCAGCAGCCAGGGGCCTGCTGCTGGCCTGTCAGGCTCTAGGAGTGTTGTCACCTGACAAGCACAGCCAGCAGCAATGGGCCTGCCACTGGCCTATGAGGCACTGAGGCTGCTGTGACCTCACAAGCACACCAAGCAGCCATTGGCCTCCCACGGGCCTATGAGGCACTGAGGCTGCTGTGACCTCACAAGCACAGCCAGCAGCCAAGGGCCTACCACAGGCCTATCAGGCAATAGGACTGCTGTGACCTGACAAGCACAGCCAGCAGCTATGGGCCTGCAACTGGCTTATAGGGAATGGAGGCTGCTGTTACCTCACAAACACACCAAGCAGCCATTGGCCTGCCACTGGCCTGTGAGGCACTGAGGCTGCTTTGACCTCACAGGCACAGCCAGCAGCCAAGGGCCTGAAACTAGCCTATAGAGCACTGAGGCTGCTGTGACCTCACGAGCCCAGGCAGCAGCCATTGGCCTGCCGCTGGCCTATGAGGCACTGAGGCTGCTGTGACTTCACAAGCACAGCAAGTAGCCAGAGGCCTGCCATTGCCCTATAAGCTACAGAGACAAATGTGACCTCAAAAGGCAGCCAGCAGACAGAGGCCTGCCACGCGCCTATCAGGAAATAGGACTGCTGTGACCTCACAAGCACAGCCAGCAGCTATGGGCCTCCACTGGCGTCTGAGGCACGGAGGCTGCTGTGACCTCACAAGCACAGTCAGCAGCCAGGGGCCTGCTGCTGGCCTATCAGGCTGTAGGAGTGTTGTTACCTAGCAAGCACAGCCAGCAGCTATGGGCCTGCCACTGTCCTATAGGGAACAGAGGCTGATGTGACCTCACAAGCACAGTCAGCAACCATTGGCCTGCCACTCTCCAAACAGGCACTGAGGCTGCTTTGACCTCACCAGCACACCAAGCAGCCATTGGCCTCCCTCTGGCCTACAGGAAAAGGAGGCTTCTGTAACCTCACAAGCACAGCCAGCAGCCAGGGGCCTGCCACTGGCCTGTGAAGCACGGAGGCTGCTGTCACCTCACGAGCCCAGGCAGCAGCTATTGGCCTGCCACAGGCCTATGAGGCACGGAGGCTGCTGTGACCTCACAAGCACAGTCAGCAGCCAGGGGCCTGCTGCTGGCCTGTCAGGCTCTAGGAGTGTTGTCACCTCACAAGCACACCAAGCAGCCATTGGCCTCCCACGGGCCTATGAGGCACTGAGGCTGCTGTGACCTCACAAGCACAGCCAGAAGCCAAGGGCCTGCCACAGGCCTATCAGGCAATAGGACTGCTGTGACCTCACAAGCACAGCCAGCAGCTATGGGCCTGCCACTGGCCTATAGAGCACTGAGGCTGCTGTGACCTCACAGGCACAGCCAGCCACCAAGGGCCTGCCACTAGCCTATCAGTCAATAGGACTGCTGTGACCTCACAAGCACAGCCAGCAGCTATGGGCCTGCCACTGGCCTATAGGAAATGGAGGCTGCTGTGACCTCACAAGCACACCCAGCAGCTATGGGCCTGCCACTGGCCTATGAGGCACTGAGGCTGCTGTGACCTCACAAGCACAGTCAGCAGCCAGGGGCCTGCTGCTGGCCTATCAGGCTCTAGGAGTGTTGTCACCTGACAAGCACAGCCAGCAGCTATGGGCCTGCCACTGGCCTATAGGGAACAGAGGCTGATGTGACCTCACAAGCACGGACAGCAGCCATTGGCCTGCCACTGTCCAAACAGGAACGCAGGCTCCTCTGACCTCACCAGCACACCAAGCAGCCATTGGCTTCCCTCTGGCCTACAGGAAAAGGAGGCTGATGTGACCTCAGAAGCACAGTGAGTAGCCAGGGTCCTCCCACTGCCCTATAAGGTACAGAGACAAATGTGACCTCAAAAGGCAGCCAGCAGACAGAGGCCTGCCACGGGCCTATCAGGAAATAGGACTGCTGTGACCTTACAAGCACAGCCAGCAGCTACGGGCCTTCCACTGGCCTATGATGCACTGAGGCTGCTGTGACCTCACAAGCACACCAAGCAGCCAGTGGCCTCCCACGGGCCTATGAGGCACTGAGGCTGCTGTGACCTCACAAGCACAGCCAGCAGCCAAGGGCCTGCCACAGGCCTATCAGGCAATAGGACTGCTGTGACCTGACAAGCACAGCCAGTAGCTATGGGCCTGCCACTGGCTTATAGGGAACGGAGGCTGCTGTGACCTCACAAGCACAGCGAGGAGCCAGGGGCCTCCCACTGCCCTATAAGGTACAGAGACAAATGTGACCTCAAAAGGCAGCCAGCAGCCATTGGCCTGCCACTGGCCTATTGAGCACTGAGGCTGCTGTGACCTCACAAGCACAGTGAGGAGCCAGAGGCCTGCCATTGCCCTATAAGCTACAGAGAGAAATGTGACCTCAAAAGGCAGCCAGCAGACAGAGGCCTGCCACGGGCCTATCAGGAAATAGGACTGCTGTGACCTTACAAGCACAGCCAGCAGCGAGGGGCCTGCTGCTGGCCTGTCAGGCTCTAGGAGTGTTGTCACCTGACAAGCACAGCCAGCAGCAATGGGCCTGCAACTGGCTTATAGGGAATGGAGGCTGCTGTTACCTCACAAACACACCAAGCAGCCATTGGCCTGCCACTGGCCTGTGAGGCACTGAGGCTGCTGTGACCTCACAGGCACAGCCAGCAGCCAGGGGCCTGCCATTGCCCTATAAGCTACAGAGACAAATGTGACCTCAAAAGGCAGCCAGCAGACAGAGGCCTGCCACGGGCCTATCAGGAAATAGGACTGCTGTGACCTCACAAGCACAGCCAGCAGCTATGGGCCTCCACTGGCGTCTGAGGCACGGAGGCTGCTGTGACCTCACAAGCACAGTCAGCAGCCAGGGGCCTGCCACAGGCCTATGAGGCATGGAGGCTGCTGTGACCTCACGAGCGCAGGCAGCAGCCAGGGCCCTGCTGCTGGCCTGTCAGGCTCTAGGAGTGTTGTCACCTCACAAGCACACCAAGCAGCCATTGGCCTCCCACGGGCCTATCAGGCACTGAGGCTGCTGTGACCTCACAAGCACAGCCAGCAGCCAAGGGCCTGCCACAGGCCTATCAGGCAATAGGACTGCTGTGACCTCACAAGCACAGCCAGCAGCTATGGGCCTGCCACTGGCCTATAGGAAATGGAGGCTGCTGTGACCTCACAAGCACACCCAGCAGCTATGGGCCTGCCACTGGCCTATGAGGCACGGAGGCTGCTGTGACCTCACAAGCACAGTCAGCAGCCAGGGGCCTGCTGCTGGCCTATCAGGCTCTAGGAGTGTTGTCACCTGACAAGCACAGCCAGCAGCTATGGGCCTGCCACTGGCCTATAGGGAACAGAGGCTGATGTGACCTCACAAGCACAGACAGCAGCCATTGGCCTGCCACTGTCCAAACAGGAACGCAGGCTCCTCTGACCTCACCAGCACACCAAGCAGCCATTGGCTTCCCTCTGGCCTACAGGAAAAGGAGGCTGATGTGACCTCAGAAGCACAGTGAGTAGCCAGGGTCCTCCCACTGCCCTATAAGGTACAGAGACAAATGTGACCTCAAAAGGCAGCCAGCAGACAGAGGCCTGCCACGGGCCTATCAGGAAATAGGACTGCTGTGACCTTGCAAGCACAGCCAGCAGGAATGGGCCTGCCACTGGCCTATGAGGCACTGAGGCTGCTGTGACCTCACAAGCACACCAAGCAGCCATTGGCCTCCCACGGGCCTATGAAGCACTGAGGCTGCTGTGACCTCACAAGCACAGTCAGCAGCCAAGGGCCTACCACAGGCCTATCAGGCAATAGGACTGCTGTGACCTGACAAGCACAGCCAGCAGCTATGGGCCTGCAACTGGCTTATAGGGAATGGAGGCTGCTGTTACCTCACAAACACACCAAGCAGCCATTGGCCTGCCACTGGCCTGTGAGGCACTGAGGCTGCTTTGACCTCACAGGCACAGCCAGCAGCCAAGGGCCTGAAACTAGCCTATAGAGCACTGAGGCTGCTGTGACCTCACGAGCCCAGGCAGCAGCCATTGGCCTGCCGCTGGCCTATGAGGCACTGAGGCTGCTGTGACTTCACAAGCACAGCAAGTAGCCAGAGGCCTGCCATTGCCCTATAAGCTACAGAGACAAATGTGACCTCAAAAGGCAGCCAGCAGACAGAGGCCTGCCACGCGCCTATCAGGAAATAGGACTGCTGTGACCTCACAAGCACAGCCAGCAGCTATGGGCCTCCACTGACGTCTGAGGCACGGAGGCTGCTGTGACCTCACAAGCACAGTCAGCAGCCAGGGGCCTGCTGCTGGCCTATCAGGCTGTAGGAGTGTTGTTACCTAGCAAGCACAGCCAGCAGCTATGGGCCTGCCACTGTCCTATAGGGAACAGAGGCTGATGTGACCTCACAAGCACACCAAGCAGCCATTGGCCTCCCTCTGGCCTACAGGAAAAGGAGGCTGCTGTGACCTCACAAGCACAGCGAGAAGCCAGGGGCCTCCCACTGCCCTATAAGGTACAGAGACAAATGTGACCTCAAAAGGCAGCCAGCAGACAGAGGCCTGCCACAGGCCTATCAGGAAATAGGACTGCTGTGACCTCACAAGAACAAACAGCAGCTACAGGCCTTCCACTGGCCTATGAGGCACGGAGGCTGCTGTGACCTCACAAGCACACCAAGCAGCCATTGGCCTCCCACGGGCCTATGAGGCACGGAGGCTGCTGTGACCTCACAAGCACAGCCAGCAGCCAAGGGCCTGAAACTAGCCTATAGAGCACTGAGGCTGCTGTGACATCACAAGCACAGTCAGCAGCCAGGGGCCTGCTGCTGGCCTGTCAGGCTCTAGGAGTGTTGTCACCTCACAAGCACACCAAGCAGCCATTGGCCTCCCACGGGCCTATCAGGCACTGATGCTGCTGTGACCTCACAAGCACAGCCAGAAGCCAAGGGCCTGCCACAGGCCTATCAGGCAATAGGACTGCTGTGACCTGACAAGCACAGCCAGCAGCTATGGGCCTGCCACTGGCCTACAGCAAAAGGAGCCTGAGGTTACCTCACAAGCACAGCGAGTAGCCAGGGGCTTCCCACTGCCCTATAAGGTACAGAGACAAATGTGACCTCAAAAGGCAGCCAGCAGACAGAGGCCTGCCACGCGCCTATCAGGAAATAGGACTGCTGTGACCTCACAAGCACAGCCAGCAGCTATGGGCCTCCACTGGCGTCTGAGGCACGGAGGCTGCTGTGACCTCACAAGCACAGTCAGCAGCCAGGGGCCTGCTGCTGGCCTATCAGGCTGTAGGAGTGTTGTTACCTAGCAAGCACAGCCAGCAGCTATGGGCCTGCCACTGGCCTATAGGGAACAGAGGCTGATGTGACCTCACAAGCACAGTCAGCAACCATTGGCCTGCCACTCTCCAAACAGGCACTGAGGCTGCTTTGACCTCACCAGCACACCAAGCAGCCATTGGCCTCCCTCTGGCCTACAGGAAAAGGAGGCTTCTGTAACCTCACAAGCACAGCCAGCAGCCAGGGGCCTGCCACTGGCCTGTGAAGCACTGAGGCTGCTGTCACCTCACGAGCCCAGGCAGCAGCTATTGGCCTGCCACAGGCCTATGAGGCACGGAGGCTGCTGTGACCTCACAAGCACAGTCAGCAGCCAGGGGCCTGCTGCTGGCCTGTCAGGCTCTAGGAGTGTTGTCACCTCACAAGCACACCAAGCAGCCAGTGGCCTCCCACGGGCCTATCAGGCACTGAGGCTGCTGTGACCTCACAAGCACAGCCAGCAGCCAACGGCCTGCCACAGGCCTATCAGGCAATAGGACTGCTGTGACCTCACAAGCACAGCCAGCAGCTATGGGCCTGCCACTGGCCTATAGGAAAAGGAGGCTGCTGTGACCTCACAAGCACAGTCAGCAGCCAGGGGCCTGCTGCTGGCCTATCAGGCTCTAGGAGTGTTGTCACCTGACAAGCACAGCCAGCAGCTATGGGCCTGTCACTGGCCTATAGGGAACAGAGGCTGATGTGACCTCACAAGCACAGACAGCAGCCATTGGCCTGCCACTGTCCAAACAGGAACGCAGGCTCCTCTGACCTCACCAGCACACCAAGCAGCCATTGGCTTCCCTCTGGCCTACAGGAAAAGGAGGCTGATGTGACCTCACAAGCACAGCGAGTAGCCAGGGGCCTCCCACTGCCCTATAAGGTACAGAGACAAATGTGACCTCAAAAGGCAGCCAGCAGACAGAGGCCTGCCACGGGCCTATCAGGAAATAGGACTGCTGTGACCTTGCAAGCACAGCCAGCAGCAATGGGCCTTCCACTGGCCTATGAGGCACGGAGGCTGCTGTGACCTCACAAGCACACCAAGCAGCCATTGGCCTCCCACGGGCCTATGAGGCACTGAGGCTGCTGTGACCTCACAAGCACAGCCAGCAGCCAAGGGCCTGCCACAGGCCTATCAGGCAATAGGACTGCTGTGACCTGACAAGCACAGCCAGCAGCTATGGGCCTGCAACTGGCTTATAGGGAATGGAGGCTGCTGTTACCTCACAAACACACCAAGCAGCCATTGGCCTGCCACTGGCCTGTGAGGCACTGAGGCGGCTTTGACCTCACAGGCACAGCCAGCAGCCAAGGGCCTGAAACTAGCCTATAGAGCACTGAGGCTGCTGTGACTTCACAAGCACAGCAAGTAGCCAGAGGCCTGCCATTGCCCTATAAGCTACAGAGACAAATGTGACCTCAAAAGGCAGCTAGCAGACAGAGGCCTGCCACGCGCCTATCAGGAAATAGGACTGCTGTGACCTCACAAGCACAGCCAGCAGCTATGGGCCTCCACTGGCGTCTGAGGCACGGAGGCTGCTGTGACCTCACAAGCACAGTCAGCAGCCAGGGGCCTGCCACTCTCCAAACAGGCACTGAGGCTGCTGTGACCTCACCAGCACACCAAGCAGCCATTGGCCTCCCTCTGGCCTACAGGAAAAGGAGGCTGATGTGACTTCACAAGCACAGCGAGTAGCCAGGGGCCTCCCACTGCCCTATAAGGTACAGAGACAAATGTGACCTCAAAAGGCAGCCAGCAGACAGAGGCCTGCCACAGGCCTATCAGGAAATAGGACTGCTGTGACCTCACAAGAACAAACAGCAGCTACAGGCTTTCCACTGGCCTATGAGGCACGGAGGCTGCTGTGACCTCACAAGCACACCAAGCAGCCATTGGCCTCCCACGGGCCTATGAGGCACTGAGGCTGCTTTGACCTCACAGGCACAGCCAGCCACCAAGGGCCTGCCACTAGCCTATCAGTCAATAGGACTGCTGTGACCTCACAAGCACAGCCAGCAGCTATGGGCCTGCCACTGGCCTATAGGAAATGGAGGCTGCTGTGACCTCACAAGCACACCCAGCAGCTATGGGCCTGCCACTGGCCTATGAGGCACTGAGGCTGCTGTGACCTCACAAGCACAGTCAGCAGCCAGGGGCCTGTTGCTGGCCTATCAGGCTCTAGGAGTGTTGTCACCTGACAAGCACAGCCAGCAGCTATGGGCCTGCCACTGGCCTATAGGGAACAGAGGCTGATGTGACCTCACAAGCACAGACAGCAGCCATTGGCCTGCCACTGTCCAAACAGGAACGCAGGCTCCTCTGACCTCACCAGCACACCAAGCAGCCATTGGCTTCCCTCTGGCCTACAGGAAAAGGAGGCTGATGTGACCTCAGAAGCACAGTGAGTAGCCAGGGTCCTCCCACTGCCCTATAAGGTACAGAGACAAATGTGACCTCAAAAGGCAGCCAGCAGACAGAGGCCTGCCACGGGCCTATCAGGAAATAGGACTGCTGTGACCTTGCAAGCACAGCCAGCAGCTACGGGCCTTCCACTGGCCTATGATGCACTGAGGCTGCTGTGACCTCACAAGCACACCAAGCAGCCATTGGCCTCCCACGGGCCTATGAGGCACTGAGGCTGCTGTGACCTCACAAGCACAGCCAGAAGCCAAGGGCCTGCCACAGGCCTATCAGGCAATAGGACTGCTGTGACCTGACAAGCACAGCCAGCAGCTATGGGCCTGCCACTGGCCTATAGGAAAAGGAGCCTGAGGTGACCTCACAAGCACAGCGAGTAGCCAGGGGCTTCCCACTGCCCTATAAGGTACAGAGACAAATGTGACCTCAAAAGGCAGCCAGCAGACAGAGGCCTGCCACAGGCCTATCAGGAAATAGGACTGCTGTGACCTCACAAGCACAGCCAGCAGCTACGGGCCTTCCACTGGCCTATGAGGCACGGAGGCTGCTGTGACCTCACAAGCACAGTCAGCAGCCAGGGGCCTGCTGCTGGCCTGTCAGGCTCTAGGAGTGTTGTCACCTGACAAGCACAGCCAGCAGCAATGGGCCTGCCACTGTCCTATAGGGAACAGAGGCTGATGTGACCTCACAAGCACACCAAGCAGCCATTGGCCTCCCTCTGGCCTACAGGAAAAGGAGGCTGATGTGACCTCACAAGCACAGCAAGTAGCCAGGGGCCTCCCACTGCCCTATAAGGTACAGAGACAAATGTGACCTCAAAAGGCAGCCAGCAGACAGAGGCCTGCCACAGGCCTATCAGGCAATAGGACTGCTGTGACCTCACAAGAACAAACAGCAGCTACAGGCATTCCACTGGCCTATAGGGAATAGAGGCTGATGTGACCTCACAAGCACCAACAGCAGCCATTGGCCTGCCACTGTCCGAAGAGGCACGCAGGCTCCTCTGACCTCACCAGCACACCAAGCAGCCATTGGCCTCCCACGGGCCTATGAGGCACTGAGGCTGCTGTGACCTCACAAGCACAGCCAGAAGCCAAGGGCCTGCCACAGGCCTATCAGGCAATAGGACTGCTGTGACCTGACAAGCACAGCCAGTAGCTATGGGCCTGCCACTGGCTTATAGGGAACGGAGGCTGCTGTGACCTCACAAGCACAGCGAGGAGCCAGGGGCCTCCCACTGCCCTATAAGGTACAGAGACAAATGTGACCTCACAAGCACAGCCAGCAGCCAATGGCCTGCCACTGGGCTATTGAGCACTGAGGCTGCTGTGACCTCACAAGCACAGCGAGGAGCCAGAGGCCTGCCATTGCCCTATAAGCTACAGAGAGAAATGTGACCTCAAAAGGCAGCCAGCAGACAGAGGCCTGGCACGGGCCTATCAGGAAATCGGACTGCTGTGACCTCACAAGCACAGTCAGCAGCCAGGGTCCTGCTGCTGGCCTGTCAGGCTCCAGGAGTGTTGTCACCTGACAAGCACAGCCAGCAGCAATGGGCCTGCCACTGGCCTATGAGGCACTGAGGCTGCTGTGACCTCACAAGCACACCAAGCAGCCATTGGCCTGCCACTAGCCTATCAGGCAATAGGACTGCTGTGACCTCACAAGCACAGCCAGCAGCTATGGGCCTGCCACTGGCCTATAGGAAAAGGAGGCTGCTGTGACCTCACAAGCACAGCCAGCAGCTATGGGCCTGCCACTGGCCTATGAGGCACTGAGGCTGCTGTGACCTCACAAGCGCAGTCAGCGGCCAGGGGCCTGCTGCTGGCCTATCAGGCTCTAGGAGTGTTGTCACCTGACAAGCACAGCCAGCAGCTATGGGCCTGTCACTGGCCTATAGGGAACAGAGGCTGATGTGACCTCACAAGCACCAACAGCAGCCATTGGCCTGCCACTGTCCGAAGAGGCACGCAGGCTCCTCTGACCTCACCAGCACACCAAGCAGCCATTGGTTTTCCTCTGGCCTACAGGAAAATGAGGCTGATGTGACCTCACAAGCACAGTCAGCAGCCAGGGTCCTCCCACTGGCCTATAAGGTACAGAGACAAATGTGACCTCAAAACGCAGCCAGCAGACAGAGGCCTGCCACAGGCCTATCAGGAAATAGGACTGCTGTGACCTCACAAGAACAAACAGCAGCTACGGGCCTGCCACTGGCCTATGAGGCACGGAGGCTGCTGTGACCTCACAAGCACACCAAGCAGCCATTGGCCTCCCACGGGCCTATGAGGCACTGAGGCTGCTGTGACCTCACAAGCACAGCCAGCAGCCAAGGGCCTACCACAGGCCTATCAGGCAATAGGACTGCTGTGACCTGACAAGCACAGCCAGCAGCTATGGGCCTGCCACTGGCTTATAGGGAATGGAGGCGGCTGTGACCTCACAAACACACCAAGCAGCCATTGGCCTGCCACTGGTCTGTGAGGCACTGAGGCTGCTTTGACCTCACAGGCACAGCCAGCAGCCAAGGGCCTGAAACTAGCCTATAGAGCACTGAGGCTGCTGTGACCTCACGAGCCCAGGCAGCAGCCATTGGCCTGCCGCTGGCCTATGAGGCACTGAGGCTGCTGTGACTTCACAAGCACAGCAAGTAGCCAGAGGCCTGCCATTGCCCTATAAGCTACAGAGACAAATGTGACCTCAAAAGGCAGCCAGCAGACAGAGGCCTGCCACGCGCCTATCAGGAAATAGGACTGCTGTGACCACACAAGCACAGCCAGCAGCTATGGGCCTCCACTGGCGTCTGAGGCACGGAGGCTGCTGTGACCTCACAAGCACAGTCAGCAGCCAGGGGCCTGCTGCTGGCCTATCAGGCTGTAGGAGTGTTGTTACCTAGCAAGCACAGCCAGCAGCTATGGGCCTGCCACTGGCCTATAGGGAACAGAGGCTGATGTGACCTCACAAGCACAGTCAGCAACCATTGGCCTGCCACTCTCCAAACAGGCACTGAGGCTGCTTTGACCTCACCAGCACACCAAGCAGCCATTGGCCTCCCTCTGGCCTACAGGAAAAGGAGGCTGATGTGACCTCACAAGCACAGCGAGTAGCCAGGGGCCTCCCACTGCCCTATAAGGTACAGAGACAAATGTGACCTCAAAAGGCAGCCAGCAGACAGAGGCCTGCCACAGGCCTATCAGGAAATAGGACTGCTGTGACCTCACAAGAACAAACAGCAGCTACAGGCCTTCCACTGGCCTATGAGGCACGGAGGCTGCTGTGACCTCACAAGCACACCAAGCAGCCATTGGCCTCCCACGGGCCTATGAGGCACTGAGGCTGCTTTGACCTCACAGGCACAGCCAGCAGCCAAGGGCCTGAACCTAGCCTATAGAGCACTGAGGCTGCTGTGACCTCACAAGCACAGTCAGCAGCCAGGGGCCTGCTGCTGGCCTGTCAGGCTCTAGGAGTGCTGTCACCTCACAAGCACACCAAGCAGCCATTGGCCTCCCACG
This sequence comes from Dromaius novaehollandiae, assembly GCF_036370855.1. Lineage (NCBI taxonomy): Eukaryota > Metazoa > Chordata > Aves > Casuariiformes > Dromaiidae > Dromaius > Dromaius novaehollandiae. The sequence goes on along the minus strand of NC_088103.1, from coordinate 2,676,947 downwards.
GGCCTATGAGGCACTGAGGCTGCTGTGACCTCACAAGCACAGCCAGCAGCCAAGGGCCTGCCACAGGCCTATCCGGCAATAGGACTGCTGTGACCTGACAAGCACAGCCAGCAGCTATGGGCCTGCCACTGGCCTATAGAGCACTGAGGCTGCTGTGACCTCACAGGCACAGCCAGCCACCAAGGGCCTGCCACTAGCCTATCAGTCAATAGGACTGCTGTGACCTCACAAGCACAGCCAGCAGCTATGGGCCTGCCACTCGCCTATAGGAAATGGAGGCTGCCGTGACCTCACAAGCACACCCAGCAGCTATGGGCCTGCCACTGGCGTCTGAGGCACGGAGGCTGCTGTGACCTCACAAGCACAGTCAGCAGCCAGGGGCCTGCTGCTGGCCTATCAGGCTCTAGGAGTGTTGTCACCTGACAAGCACAGCCAGCAGCTATGGGCCTGCCACTGGCCTATAGGGAACAGAGGCTGATGTGACCTCACAAGCACAGACAGCAGCCATTGGCCTGCCACTGTCCAAACAGGAACGCAGGCTCCTCTGACCTCACCAGCACACCAAGCAGCCATTGGCTTCCCTCTGGCCTAGAGGAAAAGGAGGCTGATGTGACCTCAGAAGCACAGTGAGTAGCCAGGGGCCTCCCACTGCCCTATAAGGTACAGAGACAAATGTGACCTCAAAAGGCAGCCAGCAGACAAAGGCCTGCCACGGGCCTATCAGGAAATAGGACTGCTGTGACCTCACGAGCCCAGGCAGCAGCTATGGGCCTGCCACTGTCCTATGAGGCACTGAGGCTGCTGTGACCTCACAAGCACACCAAGCAGCCATTGGCCTCCCACGGGCCTATCAGGCACTGAGGCTGCTGTGACCTCACAAGCACAGCCAGAAGCCAAGGGCCTGCCACAGGCCTATCAGGCAATAGGACTGCTGTGACCTCACAAGCACAGCCAGCAGCTATGGGCCTGCCACTGGCCTATAGGAAAAGGAGCCTGAGGTGACCTCACAAGCACAGCGAGTAGCCAGGGGCTTCCCACTGCCCTATAAGGTACAGAGACAAATGTGACGTCAAAAGGCAGCCAGCAGACAGAGGCCTGCCACGGGCCTATCAGGAAATAGGACTGCTGTGACCTCACAAGCACAGGCAGCAGCTACGGGCCTTCCACTGGCCTATGAGGCACGGAGGCTGCTGTGACCTCACAAGCACAGTCAGCAGCCAGGGGCCTGCTGCTGGCCTGTCAGGCTCTAGGAGTGTTGTCACCTGACAAGCACAGCCAGCAGCAATGGGCCTGCCACTGGCCTATGAGGCACTGAGGCTGCTGTGACCTCACAAGCACACCAAGCAGCCATTGGCCTCCCACGGGCCTATGAGGCACTGAGGCTGCTGTGACCTCACAAGCACAGGCAGCAGCCATTAGCCTCCCACTGCCCGATGAGGCGCTGACGCTGCTGTCAACTCAGAAGCACAGTAAACAGTCAGGGGCCTGCCACTGCCCTCAAGGGCATGGAGGCTGCTGTGACCTCAGAAGCCCAGCCAGCAGCTATGGGCCTGCCACTGCCCTATAGGGCACTGAGGCTTCTCTGACCTCACAAGCCCACCCAGCAGTCATTGGCCTCGAACTGGCCTATCAGGCACTGAGGCTTCTGTAACCTCACAAGCACAGCCAGCAGCCAGGGGCCTGCCACTGGCCTGTGAAGCACTGAGGCTGCTGTGACCTCACAAGCACAGCAAGGAGCCAGAGGCCTGCCATTGCCCTGTAAGGTACAGAGACAAATGTGACCTCAAAAGGCAGCCAGCAGACAGAGGTCTGCCACGGGCCTATCAGGAAATAGGACTGCTGTGACCTTACAAGAACAAACAGCAGCTATGGGCCTCCACTGGCCTCAAGGGCATGGACGCTGCTGTGAGCTCACAAGCACAGTCAGCAGCCAGGGGCCTGCTGCTGGCCTGTCAGGCTCTAGGAGTGTTGTCACCTGACAAACACAGCCAGCAGCAATGGGCCTGCCACTGGCCTATGAGGCACTGAGGCTGCTGTGACCTCACAAGCACACCAAGCAGCCATTGGCCTCCCACGGGCCTATGAGGCACTGAGGCTGCTGTGACCTCACAAGCACAGCCAGCAGCCAAGGGCCTGCCACAGGCCTATAAGGCAATAGGACTGCTGTGACCTGACAAGCACAGCCAGCAGCTATGGGCCTGCCACTGGCTTATAGGGAACGGAGGCTGCTGTGACCTCACAGGCAAACCAAGCAGCCATTGGCCTGCCACTGGCCTATGAGGCACTGAGGCTGCTTGGACCTCACAGGCACAGCCAGCAGCCAAGGGCCTGAATCTAGCCTATAGAGCACTGAGGCTGCTGTGACCTCACAAGCACAGCCAGCAGCTATGGGCCTGCCACTGGCCTATAGGAAATGGAGGCTGCTGTGACCTCACAAGCACACCCAGCAGCTATGGGCCTGCCACTGGCCTATGAGGCACTGAGGCTGCTGTGACCTCACAAGCACAGTCAGCAGCCAGGGGCCTGCTGCTGGCCTATCAGGCTCTAGGAGTGTTGTCACCTGACAAGCACAGCCAGCAGCTATGGGCCTGCCACTGGCCTATAGGGAACAGAGGCTGATGTGACCTCACAAGCACAGACAGCAGCCATTGGCCTGCCACTGTCCAAACAGGAACGCAGGCTCCTCTGACCTCACCAGCACACCAAACAGCCATTGGCTTCCTTCTGGCCTACAGGAAAAGGAGGCTGATGTGACCTCAGAAGCACAGTGAGTAGCCAGAGGCCTGCCATTGCCCTATAAGCTACAGAGAGAAATGTGACCTCAAAAGGCAGCCAGCAGACAAAGGCCTGGCACGGGCCTATCAGGAAATAGGACTGCCGTGACCTTACAAGCACATCCAGCAGCTACGGGCCTTCCACTGGCCTATGAGGCACGGAGGCTGCTGTGACCTCACAAGCACAGTCAGCAGCCAGGGGCCTGCTGCTGGCCTGTCAGGCTCTAGGAGTGTTGTCACCTGACAAGCACAGCCAGCAGCAATGGGCCTGCCACTGGCCTATGAGGCACTGAGGCTGCTGTGACCTCACAAGCACACCAAGCAGCCATTGGCCTCCCACGGGCCTATGAGGCACGGAGGCTGCTGTGACCTCACAAGCACAGTCAGCAGCCAGGGGCCTGCTGCTGGCCTGTCAGGCTCTAGGAGTGTTGTCACCTGACAAGCACAGCCAGCAGCAATGGGCCTGCCACTGTCCTATAGGGAACAGAGGCTGATGTGACCTCACAAGCACACCAAGCAGCCATTGGCCTCCCTCTGGCCTACAGGAAAAGGAGGCTGATGTGACCTCACAAGCACAGCAAGTAGCCAGGGGCCTCCCACTGCCCTATAAGGTACAGAGACAAATGTGACCTCAAAAGGCAGCCAGCAGACAGAGGCCTGCCACAGGCCTATCAGGCAATAGGACTGCTGTGACCTCACAAGAACAAACAGCAGCTACAGGCATTCCACTGGCCTATAGGGAATAGAGGCTGATGTGACCTCACAAGCACCAACAGCAGCCATTGGCCTGCCACTGTCCGAAGAGGCACGCAGGCTCCTCTGACCTCACCAGCACACCAAGCAGCCATTGGCCTCCCACGGGCCTATGAGGCACTGAGGCTGCTGTGACCTCACAAGCACAGCCAGAAGCCAAGGGCCTGCCACAGGCCTATCAGGCAATAGGACTGCTGTGACCTGACAAGCACAGCCAGTAGCTATGGGCCTGCCACTGGCTTATAGGGAACGGAGGCTGCTGTGACCTCACAAGCACAGCGAGGAGCCAGGGGCCTCCCACTGCCCTATAAGGTACAGAGACAAATGTGACCTCACAAGCACAGCCAGCAGCCAATGGCCTGCCACTGGGCTATTGAGCACTGAGGCTGCTGTGACCTCACAAGCACAGCGAGGAGCCAGAGGCCTGCCATTGCCCTATAAGCTACAGAGAGAAATGTGACCTCAAAAGGCAGCCAGCAGACAGAGGCCTGGCACGGGCCTATCAGGAAATCGGACTGCTGTGACCTCACAAGCACAGTCAGCAGCCAGGGTCCTGCTGCTGGCCTGTCAGGCTCCAGGAGTGTTGTCACCTGACAAGCACAGCCAGCAGCAATGGGCCTGCCACTGGCCTATGAGGCACTGAGGCTGCTGTGACCTCACAAGCACACCAAGCAGCCATTGGCCTGCCACTAGCCTATCAGGCAATAGGACTGCTGTGACCTCACAAGCACAGCCAGCAGCTATGGGCCTGCCACTGGCCTATAGGAAAAGGAGGCTGCTGTGACCTCACAAGCACAGCCAGCAGCTATGGGCCTGCCACTGGCCTATGAGGCACTGAGGCTGCTGTGACCTCACAAGCGCAGTCAGCGGCCAGGGGCCTGCTGCTGGCCTATCAGGCTCTAGGAGTGTTGTCACCTGACAAGCACAGCCAGCAGCTATGGGCCTGTCACTGGCCTATAGGGAACAGAGGCTGATGTGACCTCACAAGCACCAACAGCAGCCATTGGCCTGCCACTGTCCGAAGAGGCACGCAGGCTCCTCTGACCTCACCAGCACACCAAGCAGCCATTGGTTTTCCTCTGGCCTACAGGAAAATGAGGCTGATGTGACCTCACAAGCACAGTCAGCAGCCAGGGTCCTCCCACTGGCCTATAAGGTACAGAGACAAATGTGACCTCAAAACGCAGCCAGCAGACAGAGGCCTGCCACAGGCCTATCAGGAAATAGGACTGCTGTGACCTCACAAGAACAAACAGCAGCTACGGGCCTGCCACTGGCCTATGAGGCACGGAGGCTGCTGTGACCTCACAAGCACACCAAGCAGCCATTGGCCTCCCACGGGCCTATGAGGCACTGAGGCTGCTGTGACCTCACAAGCACAGCCAGCAGCCAAGGGCCTACCACAGGCCTATCAGGCAATAGGACTGCTGTGACCTGACAAGCACAGCCAGCAGCTATGGGCCTGCCACTGGCTTATAGGGAATGGAGGCGGCTGTGACCTCACAAACACACCAAGCAGCCATTGGCCTGCCACTGGTCTGTGAGGCACTGAGGCTGCTTTGACCTCACAGGCACAGCCAGCAGCCAAGGGCCTGAAACTAGCCTATAGAGCACTGAGGCTGCTGTGACCTCACGAGCCCAGGCAGCAGCCATTGGCCTGCCGCTGGCCTATGAGGCACTGAGGCTGCTGTGACTTCACAAGCACAGCAAGTAGCCAGAGGCCTGCCATTGCCCTATAAGCTACAGAGACAAATGTGACCTCAAAAGGCAGCCAGCAGACAGAGGCCTGCCACGCGCCTATCAGGAAATAGGACTGCTGTGACCACACAAGCACAGCCAGCAGCTATGGGCCTCCACTGGCGTCTGAGGCACGGAGGCTGCTGTGACCTCACAAGCACAGTCAGCAGCCAGGGGCCTGCTGCTGGCCTATCAGGCTGTAGGAGTGTTGTTACCTAGCAAGCACAGCCAGCAGCTATGGGCCTGCCACTGGCCTATAGGGAACAGAGGCTGATGTGACCTCACAAGCACAGTCAGCAACCATTGGCCTGCCACTCTCCAAACAGGCACTGAGGCTGCTTTGACCTCACCAGCACACCAAGCAGCCATTGGCCTCCCTCTGGCCTACAGGAAAAGGAGGCTGATGTGACCTCACAAGCACAGCGAGTAGCCAGGGGCCTCCCACTGCCCTATAAGGTACAGAGACAAATGTGACCTCAAAAGGCAGCCAGCAGACAGAGGCCTGCCACAGGCCTATCAGGAAATAGGACTGCTGTGACCTCACAAGAACAAACAGCAGCTACAGGCCTTCCACTGGCCTATGAGGCACGGAGGCTGCTGTGACCTCACAAGCACACCAAGCAGCCATTGGCCTCCCACGGGCCTATGAGGCACTGAGGCTGCTTTGACCTCACAGGCACAGCCAGCAGCCAAGGGCCTGAACCTAGCCTATAGAGCACTGAGGCTGCTGTGACCTCACAAGCACAGTCAGCAGCCAGGGGCCTGCTGCTGGCCTGTCAGGCTCTAGGAGTGCTGTCACCTCACAAGCACACCAAGCAGCCATTGGCCTCCCACGGGCCTATGAGGCACTGAGGCTGCTGTGACCTCACAAGCACAGCCAGCAGCCAAGGGCCTGCCACAGGCCTATCCGGCAATAGGACTGCTGTGACCTGACAAGCACAGCCAGCAGCTATGGGCCTGCCACTGGCCTATAGAGCACTGAGGCTGCTGTGACCTCACAGGCACAGCCAGCCACCAAGGGCCTGCCACTAGCCTATCAGTCAATAGGACTGCTGTGACCTCACAAGCACAGCCAGCAGCTATGGGCCTGCCACTCGCCTATAGGAAATGGAGGCTGCCGTGACCTCACAAGCACACCCAGCAGCTATGGGCCTGCCACTGGCGTCTGAGGCACGGAGGCTGCTGTGACCTCACAAGCACAGTCAGCAGCCAGGGGCCTGCTGCTGGCCTATCAGGCTCTAGGAGTGTTGTCACCTGACAAGCACAGCCAGCAGCTATGGGCCTGCCACTGGCCTATAGGGAACAGAGGCTGATGTGACCTCACAAGCACAGACAGCAGCCATTGGCCTGCCACTGTCCAAACAGGAACGCAGGCTCCTCTGACCTCACCAGCACACCAAGCAGCCATTGGCTTCCCTCTGGCCTAGAGGAAAAGGAGGCTGATGTGACCTCAGAAGCACAGTGAGTAGCCAGGGGCCTCCCACTGCCCTATAAGGTACAGAGACAAATGTGACCTCAAAAGGCAGCCAGCAGACAAAGGCCTGCCACGGGCCTATCAGGAAATAGGACTGCTGTGACCTCACGAGCCCAGGCAGCAGCTATGGGCCTGCCACTGTCCTATGATGCACTGAGGCTGCTGTGACCTCACAAGCACACCAAGCAGCCATTGGCCTCCCACGGGCCTATCAGGCACTGAGGCTGCTGTGACCTCACAAGCACAGCCAGAAGCCAAGGGCCTGCCACAGGCCTATCAGGCAATAGGACTGCTGTGACCTCACAAGCACAGCCAGCAGCTATGGGCCTGCCACTGGCCTATAGGAAAAGGAGCCTGAGGTGACCTCACAAGCACAGCGAGTAGCCAGGGGCTTCCCACTGCCCTATAAGGTACAGAGACAAATGTGACGTCAAAAGGCAGCCAGCAGACAGAGGCCTGCCACGGGCCTATCAGGAAATAGGACTGCTGTGACCTCACAAGCACAGGCAGCAGCTACGGGCCTTCCACTGGCCTATGAGGCACGGAGGCTGCTGTGACCTCACAAGCACAGTCAGCAGCCAGGGGCCTGCTGCTGGCCTGTCAGGCTCTAGGAGTGTTGTCACCTGACAAGCACAGCCAGCAGCAATGGGCCTGCCACTGGCCTATGAGGCACTGAGGCTGCTGTGACCTCACAAGCACACCAAGCAGCCATTGGCCTCCCACGGGCCTATGAGGCACTGAGGCTGCTGTGACCTCACAAGCACAGGCAGCAGCCATTAGCCTCCCACTGCCCGATGAGGCGCTGACGCTGCTGTCAACTCAGAAGCACAGTAAACAGTCAGGGGCCTGCCACTGCCCTCAAGGGCATGGAGGCTGCTGTGACCTCAGAAGCCCAGCCAGCAGCTATGGGCCTGCCACTGCCCTATAGGGCACTGAGGCTTCTCTGACCTCACAAGCCCACCCAGCAGTCATTGGCCTCGAACTGGCCTATCAGGCACTGAGGCTTCTGTAACCTCACAAGCACAGCCAGCAGCCAGGGGCCTGCCACTGGCCTGTGAAGCACTGAGGCTGCTGTGACCTCACAAGCACAGCAAGGAGCCAGAGGCCTGCCATTGCCCTGTAAGGTACAGAGACAAATGTGACCTCAAAAGGCAGCCAGCAGACAGAGGTCTGCCACGGGCCTATCAGGAAATAGGACTGCTGTGACCTTACAAGAACAAACAGCAGCTATGGGCCTCCACTGGCCTCAAGGGCATGGACGCTGCTGTGAGCTCACAAGCACAGTCAGCAGCCAGGGGCCTGCTGCTGGCCTGTCAGGCTCTAGGAGTGTTGTCACCTGACAAACACAGCCAGCAGCAATGGGCCTGCCACTGGCCTATGAGGCACTGAGGCTGCTGTGACCTCACAAGCACACCAAGCAGCCATTGGCCTCCCACGGGCCTATGAGGCACTGAGGCTGCTGTGACCTCACAAGCACAGCCAGCAGCCAAGGGCCTGCCACAGGCCTATAAGGCAATAGGACTGCTGTGACCTGACAAGCACAGCCAGCAGCTATGGGCCTGCCACTGGCTTATAGGGAACGGAGGCTGCTGTGACCTCACAGGCAAACCAAGCAGCCATTGGCCTGCCACTGGCCTATGAGGCACTGAGGCTGCTTGGACCTCACAGGCACAGCCAGCAGCCAAGGGCCTGAATCTAGCCTATAGAGCACTGAGGCTGCTGTGACCTCACAAGCACAGCCAGCAGCTATGGGCCTGCCACTGGCCTATAGGAAATGGAGGCTGCTGTGACCTCACAAGCACACCCAGCAGCTATGGGCCTGCCACTGGCCTATGAGGCACTGAGGCTGCTGTGACCTCACAAGCACAGTCAGCAGCCAGGGGCCTGCTGCTGGCCTATCAGGCTCTAGGAGTGTTGTCACCTGACAAGCACAGCCAGCAGCTATGGGCCTGCCACTGGCCTATAGGGAACAGAGGCTGATGTGACCTCACAAGCACAGACAGCAGCCATTGGCCTGCCACTGTCCAAACAGGAACGCAGGCTCCTCTGACCTCACCAGCACACCAAACAGCCATTGGCTTCCTTCTGGCCTACAGGAAAAGGAGGCTGATGTGACCTCAGAAGCACAGTGAGTAGCCAGAGGCCTGCCATTGCCCTATAAGCTACAGAGAGAAATGTGACCTCAAAAGGCAGCCAGCAGACAAAGGCCTGGCACGGGCCTATCAGGAAATAGGACTGCCGTGACCTTACAAGCACATCCAGCAGCTACGGGCCTTCCACTGGCCTATGAGGCACGGAGGCTGCTGTGACCTCACAAGCACAGTCAGCAGCCAGGGGCCTGCTGCTGGCCTGTCAGGCTCTAGGAGTGTTGTCACCTGACAAGCACAGCCAGCAGCAATGGGCCTGCCACTGGCCTATGAGGCACTGAGGCTGCTGTGACCTCACAAGCACACCAAGCAGCCATTGGCCTCCCACGGGCCTATGAGGCACGGAGGCTGCTGTGACCTCACAAGCACAGTCAGCAGCCAGGGGCCTGCTGCTGGCCTGTCAGGCTCTAGGAGTGTTGTCACCTCACAAGCACACCAAGCAGCCAGTGGCCTCCCACGGGCCTATCAGGCACTGAGGCTGCTGTGACCTCACAAGCACAGGCAGCAGCCAAGGGCCTGCCACAGGCCTATCAGTCAATAGGACTGCTGTGACCTCACAAGCACAGCCAGCAGCCAAGGGCCTGCCACAGGCCTATCAGTCAATAGGACTGCTGTGACCTCACAAGCACAGCCAGCAGCTATGGGCCTGCCACTGGCCTATGAGGCACGGAGGCTGCTGTGACCTCCCAAGTACAGTCAGCAGCCAGGGGCCTGCTGCTGGCCTGTCAGGCTCTAGGAGTGTTGTCACCTGACAAGCACAGCCAGCAGCTATGGGCCTGCCACTAGCCTATCAGGAAATAGGACTGCTGTGACCTCACAAGAACAAACAGCAGCTACGGGCCTGCCACTGGCCTATGAGGCACGGAGGCTGCTGTGACCTCAAAAGCACACCAAGCAGCCATTGGCCTCCCACGGGCCTATGAGGCACTGAGGCTGCTGTGACCTCACAAGCACAGGCAGCAGCCATTAGCCTCCCACTGCCCAATGAGGCGCTGACGCTGCTGTCAACTCAGAAGCACAGTAAACAGTCAGGGGCCTGCCACTGCCCTCAAGGGCATGGAGGCTGCTGTGACCTCAGAAGCCCAGCCAGCAGCTATGGGCCTGCCACTGCCCTATAGGGCACTGAGGCTTCTCTGACCTCACAAGCCCACCCAGCAGACATTGGCCTCGAACTGGCCTATCAGGCACTGAGGCTTCTGTAACCTCACAAGCACAGCCAGCAGCCAGGGGCCTCCCACTGCCCTGTAAGGTACAGAGACAAATGTGACCTCAAAAGGCAGCCAGCAGCCATTGGCCTGCCACTGGCCTATAGAGCACTGAGGCTGCTGTGACCTCACAAGCACAGCCAGCAGCCAAGGGCCTGCCACTAGCCTATCAGGCACTAGGACTGCTGTGACCTCACAAGCACAGGCAGCAGCTATGGGCCTCCACTGGCCTCAAGGGCATGGAGGCTGCTGTGACCTCACAAGCACAGGCAGCAGCTATTGGCCTGCCACAGGCCTATGAGGCACGGAGGCTGCTGTGACCTCACAAGCACAGTCAGCAGCCAGGGGCCTGCTGCTGGCCTGTCAGGCTCTAGGAGTGTTGTCACCTCACAAGCACACCAAGCAGCCAGTGGCCTCCCACGGGCCTATCAGGCACTGAGGCTGCTGTGACCTCACAAGCACAGCCAGTAGCTATGGGCCTGCCACTGGCCTATAGAGCACTGAGGCTGCTGTGACCTCACAGGCACAGCCAGCAGCCAAGGGCCTGCCACTAGCCTATCAGTCAATAGGACTGCTGTGACCTCACAAGCACAGCCAGCAGCAATGGGCCTGCCACTGGCCTATAGGAAATGGAGGTTGCTGTGACCTCACAAGCACAGCCAGCAGCTATGGGCCTGCCACTGGCCCATGAGGCACTGAGGCTGCTGTGACCTCACAAGCACAGTCAGCAGCCAGGGGCCTGCTGCTGGCCTATCAGTCAATAGGACTGCTGTGACCTCACAAGCACAGCCAGCAGCTATGGGCCTGCCACTGGCCTATAGGAAATGGAGGCTGCTGTGACCTCACAAGCACAGCCAGCAGCTATGGGCCTGCCACTGGCCTATGAGGCACTGAGGCTGCTGTGAGCTCACAAGCACAGTCAGCAGCCAGGGGCCTGCTGCTGGCCTATCAGGCTCTGGGAGTGTTGTCACCTGACAAGCACAGCCAGCAGCTATGGGCCTGCCACTAGCCTATCAGGCAATAGGACTGCTGTGACCTCACAAGCACAGCCAGCAGCTATGGACCTGCCACTGGCCTATAGGAAAAGGAGGCTGCTGTGACCTCACAAGCACAGGCAGCAGCTATGGGCCTGACACTGGCCTATGAGGCACGGAGGCTGCTGTGACCTCACAAGCACAGTCAGCAGCCAGGGGCCTGCTGCTGGCCTGTCAGGCTCTAGGAGTGTTGTCACCTCACAAGCACACCAAGCAGCCAGTGGCCTCCCACGGGCCTATCAGGCACTGAGGCTGCTGTGACCTCACAAGCACAGCCAGTAGCTATGGGCCTGCCACTGGCCTATAGAGCACTGAGGCTGCTGTGACCTCACAGGCACAGCCAGCAGCCAAGGGCCTGCCACTAGCCTATCAGTCAATAGGACTGCTGTGACCTCACAAGCACAGCCAGCAGCAATGGGCCTGCCACTGGCCTATAGGAAATGGAGGTTGCTGTGACCTCACAAGCACAGCCAGCAGCTATGGGCCTGCCACTGGCCTATGAGGCACTGAGGCTGCTGTGAGCTCATAAGCACAGTCAGCAGCCAGGGGCCTGCTGCTGGCCTATCAGTCAATAGGACTGCCGTGACCTCACAAGCACAGCCAGCAGCTATGGGCCTGCCACTGGCCTATAGGAAAAGGAGGCTGCTGTGACCTCACAAGCACACCCAGCAGCTATGGGCTTGCCACTGGCCTATGAGGCACTGAGGCTGCTGTGAGCTCACAAGCACAGTCAGCAGCCAGGGGCCTGCTGCTGGCCTATCAGGCTCTGGGAGTGTTGTCACCTGACAAGCACAGCCAGCAGCTATGGGCCTGCCACTAGCCTATCAGGCAATTGGACTGCTGTGACCTCACAAGCACAGCCAGCAGCTATGGACCTGCCACTGGCCTATAGGAAAAGGAGGCTGCTGTGACCTCACAAGCACAGGCAGCAGCTATGGGCCTGCCACTGGCCTATGAGGCACGGAGGCTGCTGTGACCTCACAAGCACAGTCAGCAGCCAGGGGCCTGCTGCTGGCCTATCAGGCTCTAGGAATGTTGTCACCTGACAAGCACAGCCAGCAGCTATGGGCCTGCCACTGGCCTATAGGGAACAGAGGCTGATGTGACCTCACAAGCACAGACAGCAGCCATTGGCCTGCCACTGTCCGAAGAGGCACACAGGCTCCTCTGACATCACCAGCACACCAAGCAGCCATTGGCTTCCCTCTGGCCTACAAGAAAAGGAGGCTGATTTGACCTCAGAAGCACAGCGAGGAGCCAGGGGCCTCCCACTGCCCTATAAGGTACAGAGACAAATGTGACCTCAAAAGGCAGCCAGCAGACAGAGGCCTGCCACGGGCCTATCAGGAAAGAGGACTGTTGTGACCTTACAAGCACAGCCAGCAGCTACGGGCCTTCCACTGGCCTATGAGGCACGGAGGCTGCTGTGACCTCACAAGCACACCAAGCAGCCATTGGCCTCCCATGGGCCTATCAGGCACTGAGGCTGCTGTGATCTCACAAGCACAGGCAGCAGCCAAGGGCCTGCCACAGGCCTATCAGGCAATAGGACTGCTGTGACCTGACAAGCACAGCCAGCAGCTATGGGCCTGCCACTGGCTTACAGGGAATGAAGGCTGCTGTGACCTCACAGGCAAACCAAGCAGCCATTGGCCTGCCCCTGGCCTATGAGGCACTGAGGCTGCTTGGACCTCACAGGCACAGCCAGCAGCCAAGGGCCTGAATCTAGCCTATAGAGCACTGAGGCTGCTGTGACCTCACGAGCCCAGGCAGCAGCCATTGGCCTGCCGCTGGCCTGTGAAGCACTGAGGCTGATGTGACCTCACAAGCACAGCAAGGAGCCAGAGGCCTGCCATTGCCCTATAAGGTACAGAGACAAATGTGACCTCAAAAGGCAGCCAGCAGACAGAGGCCTACCACGGGCCTATCAGGAAATAGGACTGCTGTGACCTTACGAGAACAAACAGCAGCCAGGGGCCTCCACTGGCCTATGAGGCACGGAGGCTGCTGTGACCTCACAAGCACAGTCAGCAGCCATTGGCCTCCCACGGGCCTATGAGGCACTGAGGCTGCTGTGACCTCACAAGCACAGGCAGCAGCCAAGGGCCTGCCACAGGCCTATCAGGCAATAGGACTGCTGTGACCTGACAAGCACAGCCAGCAGCTATGGGCCTGCCACTGGCTTATAGGGAACGGAAGCTGCTGTGACCTCACAGGCAAACCAAGCAGCCATTGGCCTGCCACTGGCCTATGAGGCACTGAGGCTGCTTGGACCTCACAGGCACAGCCAGCAGCCAAGGGCCTGAATCTAGCCTATAGAGCACTGAGGCTGCTGTGACCTCACGAGCCCAGGCAGCAGCCATTGGCCTGCCGCTGGCCTATGAGGCACTGAGGCTGCTGTGACCTCACAAGCACAGCAAGGAGCCAGAGGCCTGCCATTGCCCTATAAGGTACAGAGACAAATGTGACCTCAAAAGGCAGCCAGCAGACAGAGGCCTACCACGGGCCTATCAGGAAATAGGACTGCTGTGACCTTGCAAGCACAGCCAGCAGCAATGGGCCTTCCACTGGCCTATGAGGCACGGAGGCTGCTGTGACCTGACAAGCACAGTCAGCAGCCAGGGGCCTGCTGCTGGCCTGTCAGGCTCTAGGAGTGTTGTCACCTGACAAGCACAGCCAGCAGCAATGGGCCTGCCACTGGCCTATGAGGCACTGAGGCTGCTGTGACCTCACAAGCACACCAAGCAGCCATTGGCCTCCCACAGGCCTATCAGGCACTGAGGCTGCTGTGACCTCACAAGCACAGCCAGCAGCCAAGGGCCTGCCACTAGCCTATCAGGCAATAGGACTGCCGTGACCTCACAAGCACAGCCAGCAGCTATGGGCCTGCTGCTGGCCTATGAGGCACGGAGGCTGCTGTGACCTCCCAAGCACAGTCAGCAGCCAGGGGTCTGCTGCTGGCCTATCAGGCTCTAGGAGTGTTGTCACCTGACAAGCACAGCCAGCAGCTATGGGCCTGCCACTAGCCTATCAGGAAATAGGACTGCTGTGACCTCACAAGAACAAACAGCAGCTACGGGCCTGCCACTGGCCTATGAGGCACGGAGGCTGCTGTGACCTCACAAGCACACCAAGCAGCCATTGGCCTCCCACGGGCCTATGAGGCACTGAGGCTGCTGTGACCTCACAAGCACAGGCAGCAGCCATTAGCCTCCCACTGCCCAATGAGGCGCTGACGCTGCTGTCAACTCAGAAGCACAGTAAACAGTCAGGGGCCTGCCACTGCCCTCAAGGGCATGGAGGCTGCTGTGACCTCAGAAGCCCAGCCAGCAAACACTGGCCTCGAACTGGCCTATCAGGCACTGAGGCTTCTGTAACCTCACAAGCACAGCCAGCAGCCAGGGGCCTCCCACTGCCCTGTAAGGTACAGAGACAAATGTGACCTCAAAAGGCAGCCAGCAGCCATTGGCCTGCCACTGGCCTATAGAGCACTGAGGCTGCTGTGACCTCACAAGCACAGCCAGCAGCCAAGGGCCTGCCACTAGCCTATCAGGCAATAGGACTGCTGTGACCTCACAAGCACAGGCAGCAGCTATGGGCCTCCACTCGCCTCAAGGGCATGGAGGCTGCTGTGACCTCACAAGCACAGGCAGCAGCTATTGGCCTGCCACAGGCCTATGAGGCACGGAGGCTGCTGTGACCTCACAAGCACAGTCAGCAGCCAGGGGCCTGCTGCTGGCCTGTCAGGCTCTAGGAGTGTTGTCACCTCACAAGCACACCAAGCAGCCAGTGGCCTCCCACGGGCCTATCAGGCACTGAGGCTGCTGTGACCTCACAAGCACAGCCAGTAGCTATGGGCCTGCCACTGGCCTATAGAGCACTGAGGCTGCTGTGACCTCACAGGCACAGCCAGCAGCCAAGGGCCTGCCACTAGCCTATCAGTCAATAGGACTGCTGTGACCTCACAAGCACAGCCAGCAGCTATGGGCCTGCCACTGGCCTATAGGAAATGGAGGCTGCTGTGACCTCACAAGCACAGCCAGCAGCTATGGGCCTGCCACTGGCCTATGAGGCACTGAGGCTGCTGTGAGCTCACAAGCACAGTCAGCAGCCAGGGGCCTGCTGCTGGCCTATCAGTCAATAGGACTGCTGTGACCTCACAAGCACAGCCAGCAGCTATGGGCCTGCCACTGGCCTATAGGAAATGGAGGCTGCTGTGACCTCACAAGCACACCCAGCAGCTATGGGCCTGCCACTGGCCTATGAGGCACGGAGGCTGCTGTGAGCTCACAAGCACAGTCAGCAGCCAGGGGCCTGCTGCTGGCCTATCAGGCTCTGGGAGTGTTGTCACCTGACAAGCACAGCCAGCAGCTATGGGCCTGCCACTGGCCTATAGGGAGCAGAGGCTGATGTGACCTCACAAGCACAGACAGCAGCCATTGGCCTGCCACTGTCCAAACAGGAACGCAGGCTCCTCTGACCTCACCAGCACACCAAGCAGCCATTGGCTTCCCTCTGGCCTACAGGAAAAGGAGGCTGATGTGACCTCAGAAGCACAGCGAGTAGCCAGGGTCCTCCCACTGCCCTATAAGGTACAGAGACAAATGTGACCTCAAAAGGCAGCCAGCAGACAGAGGCCTGCCACGGGCCTATCAGGAAATAGGACTGCTGTGACCTTACAAGCACAGCCAGCAGCCATGAGCCTGCCACTGGCCTATGAGGCACGGAGGCTGCTGTGACCTCACAAGCACACCAAGCAGCCATTGGCCTCCCACGGGCCTATGAGGCACTGAGGCTGCTGTGACCTCACAAGCACAGCCAGAAGCCAAGGGCCTGGCACAGCCCTATCAGGCAATAGGACTGCTGTGACCTGACAAGCACAGCCAGTAGCTATGGGCCTGCCACTGGCTTATAGGGAACGGAGGCTGCTGTGACCTCACAAGCACAGCGAGGAGCCAGGGGCCTCCCACTGCCCTATAAGGTACACAGACAAATGTGACCTCACAAGCACAGCCAGCAGCCAATGGCCTGCCACTGGGCTATTGAGCACTGAGGCTGCTGTGACCTCACAAGCACAGCGAGGAGCCAGAGGCCTGCCATTGCCCTATAAGCTACAGAGAGAAATGTGACCTCAAAAGGCAGCCAGCAGACAGAGGCCTGGCACGGGCCTATCAGGAAATAGGACTGCTGTGACCTTACAAGCACAGCCAGCAGCTACGGGCCTTCCACTGGCCTATGAGGCATGGAGGCTGCTGTGACCTCACAAGCACAGTCAGCAGCCAGGGTCCTGCTGCTGGCCTGTCAGGCTCCAGGAGTGTTGTCACCTGACAAGCACAGCCAGCAGCAATGGGCCTGCCACTGGCCTATGAGGCACTGAGGCTGCTGTGACCTCACAAGCACACCAAGCAGCCATTGGCCTGCCACTAGCCTATCAGGCAATAGGACTGCTGTGACCTCACAAGCACAGCCAGCAGCTATGGGCCTGCCACTGGCCTATAGGAAAAGGAGGCTGCTGTGACCTCACAAGCACAGCCAGCAGCTATGGGCCTGCCACTGGCCTATGAGGCACTGAGGCTGCTGTGACCTCACAAGCGCAGTCAGCGGCCAGGGGCCTGCTGCTGGCCTATCAGGCTCTAGGAGTGTTGTCACCTGACAAGCACAGCCAGCAGCTATGGGCCTGTCACTGGCCTATAGGGAACAGAGGCTGATGTGACCTCACAAGCACCAACAGCAGCCATTGGCCTGCCACTGTCCGAAGAGGCACGCAGGCTCCTCTGACATCACCAGCACACCAAGCAGCCATTGGTTTTCCTCTGGCCTACAGGAAAATGAGGCTGATGTGACCTCACAAGCACAGTCAGCAGCCAGGGTCCTCCCACTGCCCTATAAGGTACAGAGACAAATGTGACCTCAAAAGGCAGCCAGCAGACAGAGGCCTGCCACAGGCCTATCAGGAAATAGGACTGCTGTGACCTTGCAAGCACAGCCAGCAGCTACGGGCCTGCCACTGGCCTATGAGGCACGGAGGCTGCTGTGACCTCACAAGCACACCAAGCAGCCATTGGCCTCCCACGGGACTATGAGGCACTGAGGCTGCTGTGACCTCACAAGCACAGCCAGCAGCCAAGGGCCTACCACAGGCCTATCAGGCAATAGGACTGCTGTGACCTGACAAGCACAGCCAGCAGCTATGGGCCTGCCACTGGCTTATAGGGAATGGAGGCGGCTGTGACCTCACAAACACACCAAGCAGCCATTGGCCTGCCACTGGCCTGTGAGGCACTGAGGCTGCTTTGACCTCACAGGCACAGCCAGCAGCCAAGGGCCTGAAACTAGCCTATAGAGCACTGAGGCTGCTGTGACCTCACGAGCCCAGGCAGCAGCCATTGGCCTGCCGCTGGCCTATGAGGCACTGAGGCTGCTGTGACTTCACAAGCACAGCAAGTAGCCAGAGGCCTGCCATTGCCCTATAAGCTACAGAGACAAATGTGACCTCAAAAGGCAGCCAGCAGACAGAGGCCTGCCACGCGCCTATCAGGAAATAGGACTGCTGTGACCTCACAAGCACAGCCAGCAGCTATGGGCCTCCACTGGCGTCTGAGGCACGGAGGCTGCTGTGACCTCACAAGCACAGTCAGCAGCCAGGGGCCTGCTGCTGGCCTATCAGGCTGTAGGAGTGTTGTCACCTAGCAAGCACAGCCAGCAGCTATGGGCCTGCCACTGGCCTATAGGGAACAGAGGCTGATGTGACCTCACAAGCACAGTCAGCAACCATTGGCCTGTCACTCTCCAAACAGGCACTGAGGCTGCTTTGACCTCACCAGCACACCAAGCAGCCATTGGCCTCCCTCTGGCCTACAGGAAAAGGAGGCTGATGTGACCTCACAAGCACAGCGAGTAGCCAGGGGCCTCCCACTGCCCTATAAGGTACAGAGACAAATGTGACCTCAAAAGGCAGCCAGCAGACAGAGGCCTGCCACAGGCCTATCAGGAAATAGGACTGCTGTGACCTCACAAGAACAAACAGCAGCTACAGGCCTTCCACTGGCCTATGAGGCACGGAGGCTGCTGTGACCTCACAAGCACACCAAGCAGCCATTGGCCTCCCACGGGCCTATGAGGCACTGAGGCTGCTTTGACCTCACAGGCACAGCCAGCAGCCAAGGGCCTGAAACTAGCCTATAGAGCACTGAGGCTGCTGTGACCTCACAAGCACAGTCAGCAGCCAGGGGCCTGCTGCTGGCCTGTCAGGCTCTAGGAGTGTTGTCACCTCACAAGCACACCAAGCAGCCATTGGCCTCCCACGGGCCTATCAGGCATGGAGGCTGCTGTGACCTCACAAGCACAGCCAGCAGCCAAGGGCCTGCCACAGGCCTATCAGGCAATAGGACTGCTGTGACCTGACAAGCACAGCCAGCAGCTATGGGCCTGCCACTGGCCTATAGAGCACTGAGGCTGCTGTGACCTCACAGGCACAGCCAGCCACCAAGGGCCTGCCACTAGCCTATCAGTCAATAGGACTGCTGTGACCTCACAAGCACAGCCAGCAGCTATGGGCCTGCCACTCGCCTATAGGAAATGGAGGCTGCTGTGACCTCACAAGCACACCCAGCAGCTATGGGCCTGCCACTGGCGTCTGAGGCACGGAGGCTGCTGTGACCTCACAAGCACAGTCAGCAGCCAGGGGCCTGCTGCTGGCCTATCAGGCTCTAGGAGTGTTGTCACCTGACAAGCACAGCCAGCAGCTATGGGCCTGCCACTGGCCTATAGGGAACAGAGGCTGATGTGACCTCACAAGCACAGACAGCAGCCATTGGCCTGCCACTGTCCAAACAGGCACTGGGGCTGCTTTGACCTCACCAGCACACCAAGCAGCCATTGGCTTCCCTCTGGCCTACAGGAAAAGGAGGCTGATGTGACCTCAGAAGCACAGTGAGTAGCCAGGGTCCTCCCACTGCCCTATAAGGTACAGAGACAAATGTGACCTCAAAAGGCAGCCAGCAGACAAAGGCCTGCCATGGGCCTATCAGGAAATAGGACTGCTGTGACCTCACGAGCCCAGGCAGCAGCTATGGGCCTGCCACTGTCCTATGAGGCACTGAGGCTGCTGTGACCTCACAAGCACACCAAGCAGCCAGTGGCCTCCCACGGGCCTATCAGGCACTGAGGCTGCTGTGACCTCACAAGCACAGCCAGAAGCCAAGGGCCTGCCACAGGCCTATCAGGCAATAGGACTGCTGTGACCTGACAAGCACAGCCAGCAGCTATGGGCCTGCCACTGGCCTATAGGAAAAGGAGCCTGAGGTGACCTCACAAGCACAGCGAGTAGCCAGGGGCTTCCCACTGCCCTATAAGGTACAGAGACAAATGTGACGTCAAAAGGCAGCCAGCAGACAGAGGCCTGCCACGGGCCTATCAGGAAATAGGACTGCTGTGACCTCACAAGAACAAACAGCAGCTACGGGCCTTCCACTGGCCTATGAGGCACGGAGGCTGCTGTGACCTCACAAGCACAGTCAGCAGCCAGGGGCCTGCTGCTGGCCTGTCAGGCTCTAGGAGTGTTGTTACCTGACAAGCACAGCCAGCAGCAATGGGCCTGCCACTGGCCTATGAGGCACTGAGGCTGCTGTGACCTCACAAGCACACCAAGCAGCCATTGGCCTCCCACGGGCCTATGAGGCACGGAGGCTGCTGTGACCTCACAAGCACAGGCAGCAGCCATTAGCCTCCCACTGCCCGATGAGGCGCTGACGCTGCTGTCAACTCAGAAGCACAGTAAACAGTCAGGGGCCTGCCACTGCCCTCAAGGGCATGGAGGCTGCTGTGACCTCAGAAGCCCAGCCAGCAGCTATGGGCCTGCCACTGCCCTATAGGGCACTGAGGCTTCTCTGACCTCACAAGCCCACCCAGCAGTCATTGGCCTCGAACTGGCCTATCAGGCACTGAGGCTTCAGTAACCTCACAAGCACAGCCAGCAGCCAGGGGCCTGCCACTGGCCTGTGAAGCACTGAGGCTGCTGTGACCTCACAAGCACAGCAAGGAGCCAGAGGCCTGCCATTGCCCTGTAAGGTACAGAGACAAATGTGACCTCAAAAGGCAGCCAGCAGACAGAGGTCTGCCACGGGCCTATCAGGAAATAGGACTGCTGTGACCTTACAAGAACAAACAGCAGCTATGGGCCTCCACTGGCCTCAAGGGCATGGACGCTGCTGTGAGCTCACAAGCACAGCCAGCAGCCAGGGGCCTGCTGCTGGCCTGTCAGGCTCTAGGAGTGTTGTCACCTGACAAACACAGCCAGCAGCAATGGGCCTGCCACTGGCCTATGAGGCACTGAGGCTGCTGTGACCTCACAAGCACACCAAGCAGCCATTGGCCTCCCACGGGCCTATCAGGCACTGAGGCTGCTGTGACCTCACAAGCACAGCCAGCAGCCAAGGGCCTGCCACAGGCCTATCAGGCAATAGGACTGCTGTGACCTGACAAGCACAGCCAGCAGCTATGGGCCTGCCACTGGCTTATAGGGAACGGAGGCTGCTGTGACCTCACAGGCAAACCAAGCAGCCATTGGCCTGCCACTGGCCTATGAGGCACTGAGGCTGCTTGGACCTCACAGGCACAGCCAGCAGCCAAGGGCCTGAATCTAGCCTATAGAGCACTGAGGCTGCTGTGACCTCACAAGCACAGCCAGCAGCTATGGGCCTGCCACTGGCCTATAGGAAATGGAGGCTGCTGTGACCTCACAAGCACACCCAGCAGCTATGGGCCTGCCACTGGCCTATGAGGCACTGAGGCTGCTGTGAGCTCACAAGCACAGTCAGCAGCCAGGGGCCTGCTGCTGGCCTATCAGGCTCTAGGAGTGTTGTCACCTGACAAGCACAGCCAGCAGCTATGGGCCTGCCACTGGCCTATAGGGAACAGAGGCTGATGTGACCTCACAAGCACAGACAGCAGCCATTGGCCTGCCACTGTCCAAACAGGAACGCAGGCTCCTCTGACCTCACCAGCACACCAAACAGCCATTGGCTTCCTTCTGGCCTACAGGAAAAGGAGGCTGATGTGACCTCAGAAGCACAGTGAGTAGCCAGAGGCCTGCCATTGCCCTATAAGCTACAGAGAGAAATGTGACCTCAAAAGGCAGCCAGCAGACAGAGGCCTGGCACGGGCCTATCAGGAAATAGGACTGCCGTGACCTTACAAGCACAGCCAGCAGCTACGGGCCTTCCACTGGCCTATGAGGCACGGAGGCTGCTGTGACCTCACAAGCACAGTCAGCAGCCAGGGGCCTGCCACGGGCCTATCAGGAAATAGGACTGCTGTGACCTTACAAGCACAGCCAGCAGCCATGAGCCTGCCACTGGCCTATGAGGCACGGAGGCTGCTGTGACCTCACAAGCACACCAAGCAGCCATTGGCCTCCCACGGGCCTATGAGGCACTGAGGCTGCTGTGACCTCACAAGCACAGCCAGAAGCCAAGGGCCTGCCACAGGCCTATCAGGCAATAGGACTGCTGTGACCTGACAAGCACAGCCAGTAGCTATGGGCCTGCCACTGGCTTATAGGGAACGGAGGCTGCTGTGACCTCACAAGCACAGCGAGGAGCCAGGGGCCTCCCACTGCCCTATAAGGTACAGAGACAAATGTGACCTCACAAGCACAGCCAGCAGCCAATGGCCTGCCACTGGGCTATTGAGCACTGAGGCTGCTGTGACCTCACAAGCACAGCGAGGAGCCAGAGGCCTGCCATTGCCCTATAAGCTACAGAGAGAAATGTGACCTCAAAAGGCAGCCAGCAGCCAGGGGCCTGGCACGGGCCTATCAGGAAATAGGACTGCTGTGACCTTACAAGCACAGCCAGCAGCTACGGGCCTTCCACTGGCCTATGAGGCATGGAGGCTGCTGTGACCTCACAAGCACAGTCAGCAGCCAGGGTCCTGCTGCTGGCCTGTCAGGCTCCAGGAGTGTTGTCACCTGACAAGCACAGCCAGCAGCAATGGGCCTGCCACTGGCCTATGAGGCACTGAGGCTGCTGTGACCTCACAAGCACACCAAGCAGCCATTGGCCTGCCACTAGCCTATCAGGCAATAGGACTGCTGTGACCTCACAAGCACAGCCAGCAGCTATGGGCCTGCCACTGGCCTATAGGAAAAGGAGGCTGCTGTGACCTCACAAGCACAGCCAGCAGCTATGGGCCTGCCACTGGCCTATGAGGCACTGAGGCTGCTGTGACCTCACAAGCGCAGTCAGCGGCCAGGGGCCTGCTGCTGGCCTATCAGGCTCTAGGAGTGTTGTCACCTGACAAGCACAGCCAGCAGCTATGGGCCTGTCACTGGCCTATAGGGAACAGAGGCTGATGTGACCTCACAAGCACCAACAGCAGCCATTGGCCTGCCACTGTCCGAAGAGGCACGCAGGCTCCTCTGACATCACCAGCACACCAAGCAGCCATTGGTTTTCCTCTGGCCTACAGGAAAATGAGGCTGATGTGACCTCACAAGCACAGTCAGCAGCCAGGGTCCTCCCACTGCCCTATAAGGTACAGAGACAAATGTGACCTCAAAACGCAGCCAGCAGACAGAGGCCTGCCACAGGCCTATCAGGAAATAGGACTGCTGTGACCTTGCAAGCACAGCCAGCAGCTACGGGCCTGCCACTGGCCTATGAGGCACGGAGGCTGCTGTGACCTCACAAGCACACCAAGCAGCCATTGGCCTCCCACGGGCCTATGAGGCACTGAGGCTGCTGTGACCTCACAAGCACAGCCAGCAGCCAAGGGCCTACCACAGGCCTATCAGGCAATAGGACTGCTGTGACCTGACAAGCACAGCCAGCAGCTATGGGCCTGCCACTGGCTTATAGGGAATGGAGGCGGCTGTGACCTCACAAACACACCAAGCAGCCATTGGCCTGCCACTGGCCTGTGAGGCACTGAGGCTGCTTTGACCTCACAGGCACAGCCAGCAGCCAAGGGCCTGAAACTAGCCTATAGAGCACTGAGGCTGCTGTGACCTCACGAGCCCAGGCAGCAGCCATTGGCCTGCCGCTGGCCTATGAGGCACTGAGGCTGCTGTGACTTCACAAGCACAGCAAGTAGCCAGAGGCCTGCCATTGCCCTATAAGCTACAGAGACAAATGTGACCTCAAAAGGCAGCCAGCAGACAGAGGCCTGCCACGCGCCTATCAGGAAATAGGACTGCTGTGACCTCACAAGCACAGCCAGCAGCTATGGGCCTTCCACTGGCGTCTGAGGCACGGAGGCTGCTGTGACCTCACAAGCACAGTCAGCAGCCAGGGGCCTGCTGCTGGCCTATCAGGCTGTAGGAGTGTTGTCACCTAGCAAGCACAGCCAGCAGCTATGGGCCTGCCACTGGCCTATAGGGAACAGAGGCTGATGTGACCTCACAAGCACAGTCAGCAACCATTGGCCTGCCACTCTCCAAACAGGCACTGAGGCTGCTTTGACCTCACCAGCACACCAAGCAGCCATTGGCCTCCCTCTGGCCTACAGGAAAAGGAGGCTGATGTGACCTCACAAGCACAGCGAGTAGCCAGGGGCCTCCCACTGCCCTATAAGGTACAGAGACAAATGTGACCTCAAAAGGCAGCCAGCAGACAGAGGCCTGCCACAGGCCTATCAGGAAATAGGACTGCTGTGACCTCACAAGAACAAACAGCAGCTACAGGCCTTCCACTGGCCTATGAGGCACGGAGGCTGCTGTGACCTCACAAGCACACCAAGCAGCCATTGGCCTCCCACGGGCCTATGAGGCACTGAGGCTGCTTTGACCTCACAGGCACAGCCAGCAGCCAAGGGCCTGAAGCTAGCCTATAGAGCACTGAGGCTGCTGTGACCTCACAAGCACAGTCAGCAGCCAGGGGCCTGCTGCTGGCCTGTCAGGCTCTAGGAGTGTTGTCACCTCACAAGCACACCAAGCAGCCATTGGCCTCCCACGGGCCTATCAGGCATGGAGGCTGCTGTGACCTCACAAGCACAGCCAGCAGCCAAGGGCCTGCCACAGGCCTATCAGGCAATAGGACTGCTGTGACCTGACAAGCACAGCCAGCAGCTATGGGCCTGCCACTGGCCTATAGAGCACTGAGGCTGCTGTGACCTCACAGGCACAGCCAGCCACCAAGGGCCTGCCACTAGCCTATCAGTCAATAGGACTGCTGTGACCTCACAAGCACAGCCAGCAGCTATGGGCCTGCCACTCGCCTATAGGAAATGGAGGCTGCTGTGACCTCACAAGCACACCCAGCAGCTATGGGCCTGCCACTGGCGTCTGAGGCACGGAGGCTGCTGTGACCTCACAAGCACAGTCAGCAGCCAGGGGCCTGCTGCTGGCCTATCAGGCTCTAGGAGTGTTGTCACCTGACAAGCACAGCCAGCAGCTATGGGCCTGCCACTGGCCTATAGGGAACAGAGGCTGATGTGACCTCACAAGCACAGACAGCAGCCATTGGCCTGCCACTGTCCGAAGAGGCACACAGGCTCCTCTGACCTCACCAGCACACCAAGCAGCCATTGGCTTCCCTCTGGCCTACAGGAAAAGGAGGCTGATGTGACCTCAGAAGCACAGTGAGTAGCCAGGGTCCTCCCACTGCCCTATAAGGTACAGAGACAAATGTGACCTCAAAAGGCAGCCAGCAGACAAAGGCCTGCCATGGGCCTATCAGGAAATAGGACTGCTGTGACCTCACGAGCCCAGGCAGCAGCTATGGGCCTGCCACTGTCCTATGAGGCACTGAGGCTGCTGTGACCTCACAAGCACACCAAGCAGCCAGTGGCCTCCCACGGGCCTATCAGGCACTGAGGCTGCTGTGACCTCACAAGCACAGCCAGAAGCCAAGGGCCTGCCACAGGCCTATCAGGCAATAGGACTGCTGTGACCTGACAAGCACAGCCAGCAGCTATGGGCCTGCCACTGGCCTATAGGAAAAGGAGCCTGAGGTGACCTCACAAGCACAGCGAGTAGCCAGGGGCTTCCCACTGCCCTATAAGGTACAGAGACAAATGTGACGTCAAAAGGCAGCCAGCAGACAGAGGCCTGCCACGGGCCTATCAGGAAATAGGACTGCTGTGACCTCACAAGCACAGCCAGCAGCTACGGGCCTTCCACTGGCCTATGAGGCACGGAGGCTGCTGTGACCTCACAAGCACAGTCAGCAGCCAGGGGCCTGCTGCTGGCCTGTCAGGCTCTAGGAGTGTTGTCACCTGACAAGCACAGCCAGCAGCAATGGGCCTGCCACTGGCCTATGAGGCACTGAGGCTGCTGTGACCTCACAAGCACACCAAGCAGCCATTGGCCTCCCACGGGCCTATGAGGCACTGAGGCTGCTGTGACCTCACAAGCACAGGCAGCAGCCATTAGCCTCCCACTGCCCGATGAGGCGCTGACGCTGCTGTCAACTCAGAAGCACAGTAAACAGTCAGGGGCCTGCCACTGCCCTCAAGGGCATGGAGGCTGCTGTGACCTCAGAAGCCCAGCCAGCAGCTATGGGCCTGCCACTGCCCTATAGGGCACTGAGGCTTCTCTGACCTCACAAGCCCACCCAGCAGTCATTGGCCTCGAACTGGCCTATCAGGCACTGAGGCTTCTGTAACCTCACAAGCACAGCCAGCAGCCAGGGGCCTGCCACTGGCCTGTGAAGCACTGAGGCTGCTGTGACCTCACAAGCACAGCAAGGAGCCAGAGGCCTGCCATTGCCCTGTAAGGTACAGAGACAAATGTGACCTCAAAAGGCAGCCAGCAGACAGAGGTCTGCCACGGGCCTATCAGGAAATAGGACTGCTGTGACCTTACAAGAACAAACAGCAGCTATGGGCCTCCACTGGCCTCAAGGGCATGGACGCTGCTGTGAGCTCACAAGCACAGTCAGCAGCCAGGGGCCTGCTGCTGGCCTGTCAGGCTCTAGGAGTGTTGTCACCTGACAAACACAGCCAGCAGCAATGGGCCTGCCACTGGCCTATGAGGCACTGAGGCTGCTGTGACCTCACAAGCACACCAAGCAGCCATTGGCCTCCCACGGGCCTATCAGGCACTGAGGCTGCTGTGACCTCACAAGCACAGCCAGCAGCCAAGGGCCTGCCACAGGCCTATCAGGCAATAGGACTGCTGTGACCTGACAAGCACAGCCAGCAGCTATGGGCCTGCCACTGGCTTATAGGGAACGGAGGCTGCTGTGACCTCACAGGCAAACCAAGCAGCCATTGGCCTGCCACTGGCCTATGAGGCACTGAGGCTGCTTGGACCTCACAGGCACAGCCAGCAGCCAAGGGCCTGAATCTAGCCTATAGAGCACTGAGGCTGCTGTGACCTCACAAGCACAGCCAGCAGCTATGGGCCTGCCACTGGCCTATAGGAAATGGAGGCTGCTGTGACCTCACAAGCACACCCAGCAGCTATGGGCCTGCCACTGGCCTATGAGGCACTGAGGCTGCTGTGACCTCACAAGCACAGTCAGCAGCCAGGGGCCTGCTGCTGGCCTATCAGGCTCTAGGAGTGTTGTCACCTGACAAGCACAGCCAGCAGCTATGGGCCTGCCACTGGCCTATAGGGAACAGAGGCTGATGTGACCTCACAATCACAGACAGCAGCCATTGGCCTGCCACTGTCCAAACAGGAACGCAGGCTCCTCTGACCTCACCAGCACACCAAACAGCCATTGGCTTCCTTCTGGCCTACAGGAAAAGGAGGCTGATGTGACCTCAGAAGCACAGTGAGTAGCCAGAGGCCTGCCATTGCCCTATAAGCTACAGAGAGAAATGTGACCTCAAAAGGCAGCCAGCAGACAGAGGCCTGGCACGGGCCTATCAGGAAATAGGACTGCCGTGACCTTACAAGCACAGCCAGCAGCTACGGGCCTTCCACTGGCCTATGAGGCACGGAGGCTGCTGTGACCTCACAAGCACAGTCAGCAGCCAGGGGCCTGCTGCTGGCCTGTCAGGCTCTAGGAGTGTTGTCACCTGACAAGCACAGCCAGCAGCAATGGGCCTGCCACTGGCCTATGAGGCACTGAGGCTGCTGTGACCTCACAAGCACACCAAGCAGCCATTGGCCTCCCACGGGCCTATGAGGCACGGAGGCTGCTGTGACCTCACAAGCACAGTCAGCAGCCAGGGGCCTGCTGCTGGCCTGTCAGGCTCTAGGAGTGTTGTCACCTCACAAGCACACCAAGCAGCCAGTGGCCTCCCACGGGCCTATCAGGCACTGAGGCTGCTGTGACCTCACAAGCACAGCCAGCAGCCAAGGGCCTGCCACAGGCCTATCAGTCAATAGGACTGCTGTGACCTCACAAGCACAGCCAGCAGCTATGGGCCTGCCACTGGCCTATGAGGCACGGAG
The DNA here is from genome assembly GCF_036370855.1 of Dromaius novaehollandiae. Taxonomy (NCBI): domain Eukaryota; kingdom Metazoa; phylum Chordata; class Aves; order Casuariiformes; family Dromaiidae; genus Dromaius; species Dromaius novaehollandiae. Next base: position 2,649,478 of record NC_088103.1, on the reverse strand, counting down.
GCTGCTGTGACCTCCCAAGTACAGTCAGCAGCCAGGGGCCTGCTGCTGGCCTGTCAGGCTCTAGGAGTGTTGTCACCTGACAAGCACAGCCAGCAGCTATGGGCCTGCCACTAGCCTATCAGGAAATAGGACTGCTGTGACCTCACAAGAACAAACAGCAGCTACGGGCCTGCCACTGGCCTATGAGGCACGGAGGCTGCTGTGACCTCAAAAGCACACCAAGCAGCCATTGGCCTCCCACGGGCCTATGAGGCACTAAGGCTGCTGTGACCTCACAAGCACAGGCAGCAGCCATTAGCCTCCCACTGCCCAATGAGGCGCTGACGCTGCTGTCAACTCAGAAGCACAGTAAACAGTCAGGGGCCTGCCACTGCCCTCAAGGGCATGGAGGCTGCTGTGACCTCAGAAGCCCAGCCAGCAGCTATGGGCCTGCCACTGCCCTATAGGGCACTGAGGCTTCTCTGACCTCACAAGCCCACCCAGCAGACATTGGCCTCGAACTGGCCTATCAGGCACTGAGGCTTCTGTAACCTCACAAGCACAGCCAGCAGCCAGGGGCCTCCCACTGCCCTGTAAGGTACAGAGACAAATGTGACCTCAAAAGGCAGCCAGCAGCCATTGGCCTGCCACTGGCCTATAGAGCACTGAGGCTGCTGTGACCTCACAAGCACAGCCAGCAGCCAAGGGCCTGCCACTAGCCTATCAGGCACTAGGACTGCTGTGACCTCACAAGCACAGGCAGCAGCTATGGGCCTCCACTGGCCTCAAGGGCATGGAGGCTGCTGTGACCTCACAAGCACAGGCAGCAGCTATTGGCCTGCCACAGGCCTATGAGGCACGGAGGCTGCTGTGACCTCACAAGCACAGTCAGCAGCCAGGGGCCTGCTGCTGGCCTGTCAGGCTCTAGGAGTGTTGTCACCTCACAAGCACACCAAGCAGCCAGTGGCCTCCCACGGGCCTATCAGGCACTGAGGCTGCTGTGACCTCACAAGCACAGCCAGTAGCTATGGGCCTGCCACTGGCCTATAGAGCACTGAGGCTGCTGTGACCTCACAGGCACAGCCAGCAGCCAAGGGCCTGCCACTAGCCTATCAGTCAATAGGACTGCTGTGACCTCACAAGCACAGCCAGCAGCAATGGGCCTGCCACTGGCCTATAGGAAATGGAGGTTGCTGTGACCTCACAAGCACAGCCAGCAGCTATGGGCCTGCCACTGGCCTATGAGGCACTGAGGCTGCTGTGACTTCACAAGCACAGTCAGCAGCCAGGGGCCTGCTGCTGGCCTATCAGTCAATAGGACTGCTGTGACCTCACAAGCACAGCCAGCAGCTATGGGCCTGCCACTGGCCTATAGGAAATGGAGGCTGCTGTGACCTCACAAGCACAGCCAGCAGCTATGGGCCTGCCACTGGCCTATGAGGCACTGAGGCTGCTGTGACCTCACAAGCACAGTCAGCAGCCAGGGGCCTGCTGCTGGCCTATCAGGCTCTGGGAGTGTTGTCACCTGACAAGCACAGCCAGCAGCTATGGGCCTGCCACTAGCCTATCAGGCAATAGGACTGCTGTGACCTCACAAGCACAGCCAGCAGCTATGGACCTGCCACTGGCCTATAGGAAAAGGAGGCTGCTGTGACCTCACAAGCACAGGCAGCAGCTATGGGCCTGCCACTGGCCTATGAGGCACGGAGGCTGCTGTGACCTCACAAGCACAGGCAGCAGCCAGGGGCCTGCTGCTGGCCTATCAGGCTCTAGGAATGTTGTCACCTGACAAGCACAGCCAGCAGCTATGGGCCTGCCACTGGCCTATAGGGAACAGAGGCTGATGTGACCTCACAAGCACAGACAGCAGCCATTGGCCTGCCACTGTCCGAAGAGGCACACAGGCTCCTCTGACATCACCAGCACACCAAGCAGCCATTGGCTTCCCTCTGGCCTACAAGAAAAGGAGGCTGATGTGACCTCAGAAGCACAGCGAGGAGCCAGGGGCCTCCCACTGCCCTATAAGGTACAGAGACAAATGTGACCTCAAAAGGCAGCCAGCAGACAGAGGCCTGCCACGGGCCTATCAGGAAAGAGGACTGTTGTGACCTTACAAGCACAGCCAGCAGCTACGGGCCTGCCACTGGCCTATGAGGCACGGAGGCTGCTGTGACCTCACAAGCACACCAAGCAGCCATTGGCCTCCCATGGGCCTATCAGGCACTGAGGCTGCTTTGATCTCACAAGCACAGGCAGCAGCCAAGGGCCTGCCACAGGCCTATCAGGCAATAGGACTGCTGTGACCTGACAAGCACAGCCAGCAGCTATGGGCCTGCCACTGGCTTACAGGGAATGAAGGCTGCTGTGACCTCACAGGCAAACCAAGCAGCCATTGGCCTGCCCCTGGCCTATGAGGCACTGAGGCTGCTTGGACCTCACAGGCACAGCCAGCAGCCAAGGGCCTGAATCTAGCCTATAGAGCACTGAGGCTGCTGTGACCTCACGAGCCCAGGCAGCAGCCATTGGCCTGCCGCTGGCCTGTGAAGCACTGAGGCTGATGTGACCTCACAAGCACAGCAAGGAGCCAGAGGCCTGCCATTGCCCTATAAGGTACAGAGACAAATGTGACCTCAAAAGGCAGCCAGCAGACAGAGGCCTACCACGGGCCTATCAGGAAATAGGACTGCTGTGACCTTACAAGAACAAACAGCAGCCAGGGGCCTCCACTGGCGTCTGAGGCACGGAGGCTGCTGTGACCTCACAAGCACAGTCAGCAGCCATTGGCCTCCCACGGGCCTATGAGGCACTGAGGCTGCTGTGACCTCACAAGCACAGGCAGCAGCCAAGGGCCTGCCACAGGCCTATCAGGCAATAGGACTGCTGTGACCTGACAAGCACAGCCAGCAGCTATGGGCCTGCCACTGGCTTATAGGGAACGGAGGCTGCTGTGACCTCACAGGCAAACCAAGCAGCCATTGGCCTGCCACTGGCCTATGAGGCACTGAGGCTGCTTGGACCTCACAGGCACAGCCAGCAGCCAAGGGCCTGAATCTAGCCTATAGAGCACTGAGGCTGCTGTGACCTCACGAGCCCAGGCAGCAGCCATTGGCCTGCCGCTGGCCTATGAGGCACTGAGGCTGCTGTGACCTCACAAGCACAGCAAGGAGCCAGAGGCCTGCCATTGCCCTATAAGGTACAGAGACAAATGTGACCTCAAAAGGCAGCCAGCAGACAGAGGCCTACCACGGGCCTATCAGGAAATAGGACTGCTGTGACCTTGCAAGCACAGCCAGCAGCAATGGGCCTGCCACTGGCCTATGAGGCACGGAGGCTGCTGTGACCTCACAAGCACAGTCAGCAGCCAGGGGCCTGCTGCTGGCCTGTCAGGCTCTAGGAGTGTTGTCACCTGACAAGCACAGCCAGCAGCAATGGGCCTGCCACTGGCCTATGAGGCACTGAGGCTGCTGTGACCTCACAAGCACACCAAGCAGCCATTGGCCTCCCACGGGCCTATCAGGCACTGAGGCTGCTGTGACCTCACAAGCACAGCCAGCAGCCAAGGGCCTGCCACTAGCCTATCAGGCAATAGGACTGCCGTGACCTCACAAGCACAGCCAGCAGCTATGGGCCTGCCACTGGCCTATGAGGCACGGAGGCTGCTGTGACCTCACAAGCACACCAAGCAGCCATTGGCCTCCCACGGGCCTATGAGGCACTGAGGCTGCTGTGACCTCACAAGCACAGGCAGCAGCCATTAGCCTCCCACTGCCCAATGAGGCGCTGACGCTGCTGTCAACTCAGAAGCACAGTAAACAGTCAGGGGCCTGCCACTGCCCTCAAGGGCATGGAGGCTGCTGTGACCTCAGAAGCCCAGCCAGCAGACACTGGCCTCGAACTGGCCTATCAGGCACTGAGGCTTCTGTAACCTCACAAGCACAGCCAGCAGCCAGGGGCCTCCCACTGCCCTGTAAGGTACAGAGACAAATGTGACCTCAAAAGGCAGCCAGCAGCCATTGGCCTGCCACTGGCCTATAGAGCACTGAGGCTGCTGTGACCTCACAGGCACAGCCAGCCACCAAGGGCCTGCCACTAGCCTATCAGTCAATAGGACTGCTGTGACCTCACAAGCACAGCCAACAGCTATGGGCCTGCCACTGGCCTCAAGGGCATGGAGGCTGCTGTGACCTCACAAGCACACCCAGCAGGTATGGGCCTGCCACTGGCCTATGAGGCACGGAGGCTGCTGTGACCTCACAAGCACAGTCAGCAGCCAGGGGCCTGCTGCTGGCCTATCAGGCTCTAGGAGTGTTGTCACCTGACAAGCACAGCCAGCAGCTATGGGCCTGCCACTGGCCTATAGGGAACAGAGGCTGATGTGACCTCACAAGCACAGACAGCAGCCATTGGCCTGCCACTGTCCAAACAGGAACGCAGGCTCCTCTGACCTCACCAGCACACCAAGCAGCCATTGGCTTCCCTCTGGCCTACAGGAAAAGGAGGCTGATGTGACCTCAGAAGCACAGTGAGTAGCCAGGGGCCTCCCACTGCCCTATAAGGTACAGAGACAAATGTGACCTCAAAAGGCAGCCAGCAGACAAAGGCCTGCCACGGGCCTATCAGGAAATAGGACTGCTGTGACCTCACGAGCCCAGGCAGCAGCTATGGGCCTGCCACTGTCCTATGAGGCACTGAGGCTGCTGTGACCTCACAAGCACACCAAGCAGCCATTGGCCTCCCACGGGCCTATCAGGCACTGAGGCTGCTGTGACCTCACAAGCACAGCCAGAAGCCAAGGGCCTGCCACAGGCCTATCAGGCAATAGGACTGCTGTGACCTGACAAGCACAGCCAGCAGCTATGGGCCTGCCACTGGCCTATAGGAAAAGGAGCCTGAGGTGACCTCACAAGCACAGCGAGTAGCCAGGGGCTTCCCACTGCCCTATAAGGTACAGAGACAAATGTGACCTCAAAAGGCAGCCAGCAGACAGAGGCCTGCCACAGGCCTATCAGGAAATAGGACTGCTGTGACCTCACAAGCACAGTCAGCAGCCAGGGGCCTGCTGCTGGCCTGTCAGGCTCTAGGAGTGTTGTCACCTGACAAGCACAGCCAGCAGCAATGGGCCTGCCACTGGCCTATGAGGCACTGAGGCTGCTGTGACCTCACAAGCACACCAAGCAGCCATTGGCCTCCCACGGGCCTATGAGGCACTGAGGCTGCTGTGACCTCACAAGCACAGGCAGCAGCCATTAGCCTCCCACTGCCCGATGAGGCGCTGACGCTGCTGTCAACTCAGAAGCACAGTAAACAGTCAGGGGCCTGCCACTGCCCTCAAGGGCATGGAGGCTGCTGTGACCTCAGAAGCCCAGCCAGCAGCTATGGGCCTGCCACTGCCCTATAGGGCACTGAGGCTTCTCTGACCTCACAAGCCCACCCAGCAGTCATTGGCCTCGAACTGGCCTATCAGGCACTGAGGCTTCTGTAACCTCACAAGCACAGCCAGCAGCCAGGGGCCTGCCACTGGCCTGTGAAGCACTGAGGCTGCTGTGACCTCACAAGCACAGCAAGGAGCCAGAGGCCTGCCATTGCCCTGTAAGGTACAGAGACAAATGTGACCTCAAAAGGCAGCCAGCAGACAGAGGTCTGCCACGGGCCTATCAGGAAATAGGACTGCTGTGACCTTACGAGAACAAACAGCAGCTATGGGCCTCCACTGGCCTCAAGGGCATGGACGCTGCTGTGAGCTCACAAGCACAGCCAGCAGCCAGGGGCCTGCTGCTGGCCTGTCAGGCTCTAGGAGTGTTGTCACCTGACAAACACAGCCAGCAGCAATGGGCCTGCCACTGGCCTATGAGGCACTGAGGCTGCTGTGACCTCACAAGCACACCAAGCAGCCATTGGCCTCCCACGGGCCTATCAGGCACTGAGGCTGCTGTGATCTCACAAGCACAGCCAGCAGCCAAGGGCCTGCCACAGGCCTATCAGGCAATAGGACTGCTGTGACCTGACAAGCACAGCCAGCAGCTATGGGCCTGCCACTGGCTTATAGGGAACGGAGGCTGCTGTGACCTCACAGGCAAACCAAGCAGCCATTGGCCTGCCACTGGCCTATGAGGCACTGAGGCTGCTTGGACCTCACAGGCACAGCCAGCAGCCAAGGGCCTGAATCTAGCCTATAGAGCACTGAGGCTGCTGTGACCTCACAAGCACAGCCAGCAGCTATGGGCCTGCCACTGGCCTATAGGAAATGGAGGCTGCTGTGACCTCACAAGCACACCCAGCAGCTATGGGCCTGCCACTGGCCTATGAGGCACTGAGGCTGCTGTGACCTCACAAGCACAGTCAGCAGCCAGGGGCCTGCTGCTGGCCTATCAGGCTCTAGGAGTGTTGTCACCTGACAAGCACAGCCAGCAGCTATGGGCCTGCCACTGGCCTATAGGGAACAGAGGCTGATGTGACCTCACAAGCACAGACAGAAGCCATTGGCCTGCCACTGTCCAAACAGGAACGCAGGCTCCTCTGACCTCACCAGCACACCAAACAGCCATTGGCTTCCTTCTGGCCTACAGGAAAAGGAGGCTGATGTGACCTCAGAGGCACAGTGAGTAGCCAGAGGCCTGCCATTGCCCTATAAGCTACAGAGAGAAATGTGACCTCAAAAGGCAGCCAGCAGACAGAGGCCTGGCACGGGCCTATCAGGAAATAGGACTGCCGTGACCTTACAAGCACAGCCAGCAGCTATGGGCCTGCCACTGGCCTATGAGGCACGGAGGCTGCTGTGACCTCACAAGCACAGGCAGCAGCCAGGGGCCTGCTGCTGGCCTATCAGGCTCTAGGAATGTTGTCACCTGACAAGCACAGCCAGCAGCTATGGGCCTGCCACTGGCCTATAGGGAACAGAGGCTGATGTGACCTCACAAGCACAGACAGCAGCCATTGGCCTGCCACTGTCCGAAGAGGCACACAGGCTCCTCTGACATCACCAGCACACCAAGCAGCCATTGGCTTCCCTCTGGCCTACAAGAAAAGGAGGCTGATGTGACCTCAGAAGCACAGCGAGGAGCCAGGGGCCTCCCACTGCCCTATAAGGTACAGAGACAAATGTGACCTCAAAAGGCAGCCAGCAGACAGAGGCCTGCCACGGGCCTATCAGGAAAGAGGACTGTTGTGACCTTACAAGCACAGCCAGCAGCTACGGGCCTTCCACTGGCCTATGAGGCACGGAGGCTGCTGTGACCTCACAAGCACACCAAGCAGCCATTGGCCTCCCATGGGCCTATCAGGCACTGAGGCTGCTGTGATCTCACAAGCACAGGCAGCAGCCAAGGGCCTGCCACAGGCCTATCAGGCAATAGGACTGCTGTGACCTGACAAGCACAGCCAGCAGCTATGGGCCTGCCACTGGCTTACAGGGAATGAAGGCTGCTGTGACCTCACAGGCAAACCAAGCAGCCATTGGCCTGCCCCTGGCCTATGAGGCACTGAGGCTGCTTGGACCTCACAGGCACAGCCAGCAGCCAAGGGCCTGAATCTAGCCTATAGAGCACTGAGGCTGCTGTGACCTCACGAGCCCAGGCAGCAGCCATTGGCCTGCCGCTGGCCTGTGAAGCACTGAGGCTGATGTGACCTCACAAGCACAGCAAGTAGCCAGAGGCCTGCCATTGCCCTATAAGCTACAGAGACAAATGTGACCTCAAAAGGCAGCCAGCAGACAGAGGCCTACCTCGGGCCTATCAGGAAATAGGACTGCTGTGACCTTACGAGAACAAACAGCAGCTATGGGCCTCCACTGGCGTCTGAGGCACGGAGGCTGCTGTGATCTCACAAGCACAGTCAGCAGCCAGGGGCCTGCTGCTGGCCTGCCAGGCTCTAGGAGTGTTGTCACCTGACAAGCACAGCCAGCAGCAATGGGCCTGCCACTGGCCTATGAGGCACTGAGGCTGCTTTGACCTCACAAGCACACCAAGCAGCCATTGGCCTCCCACGGGCCTATCAGGCACTGAGGCTGCTGTAACCTCACAAGCACAGCCAGCAGCCAAGGGCCTGCCACTAGCCTATCAGGCAATAGGACTGCCGTGACCTCACAAGCACAGCCAGCAGCTATGGGCCTGCCACTGGCCTATGAGGCACGGAGGCTGCTGTGACCTCCCAAGCACAGTCAGCAGCCAGGGGTCTGCTGCTGGCCTATCAGGCTCTAGGAGTGTTGTCACCTGACAAGCACAGCCAGCAGCTATGGGCCTGCCACTAGCCTATCAGGAAATAGGACTGCTGTGACCTCACAAGAACAAACAGCAGCTACGGGCCTGCCACTGGCCTATGAGGCACGGAGGCTGCTGTGACCTCACAAGCACACCAAGCAGCCATTGGCCTCCCACGGGCCTATGAGGCACTGAGGCTGCTGTGACCTCACAAGCACAGGCAGCAGCCATTAGCCTCCCACTGCCCAATGAGGCGCTGACGCTGCTGTCAACTCAGAAGCACAGTAAACAGTCAGGGGCCTGCCACTGCCCTCAAGGGCATGGAGGCTGCTGTGACCTCAGAAGCCCAGCCAGCAGACACTGGCCTCGAACTGGCCTATCAGGCACTGAGGCTTCTGTAACCTCACAAGCACAGCCAGCAGCCAGGGGCCTCCCACTGCCCTGTAAGGTACAGAGACAAATGTGACCTCAAAAGGCAGCCAGCAGCCATTGGCCTGCCACTGGCCTATAGAGCACTGAGGCTGCTGTGACCTCACAAGCACAGCCAGCAGCCAAGGGCCTGCCACTAGCCTATCAGGCACTAGGACTGCTGTGACCTCACAAGCACAGGCAGCAGCTATGGGCCTCCACTGGCCTCAAGGGCATGGAGGCTGCTGTGACCTCACAAGCACAGGCAGCAGCTATTGGCCTGCCACAGGCCTATGAGGCACGGAGGCTGCTGTGACCTCACAAGCACAGTCAGCAGCCAGGGGCCTGCTGCTGGCCTGTCAGGCTCTAGGAGTGTTGTCACCTCACAAGCACACCAAGCAGCCAGTGGCCTCCCACGGGCCTATCAGGCACTGAGGCTGCTGTGACCTCACAAGCACAGCCAGTAGCTATGGGCCTGCCACTGGCCTATAGAGCACTGAGGCTGCTGTGACCTCACAGGCACAGCCAGCAGCCAAGGGCCTGCCACTAGCCTATCAGTCAATAGGACTGCTGTGACCTCACAAGCACAGCCAGCAGCAATGGGCCTGCCACTGGCCTATAGGAAATGGAGGTTGCTGTGACCTCACAAGCACAGCCAGCAGCTATGGGCCTGCCACTGGCCTATAGAGCACTGAGGCTGCTGTGAGCTCACAAGCACAGTCAGCAGCCAGGGGCCTGCTGCTGGCCTATCAGTCAATAGGACTGCTGTGACCTCACAAGCACAGCCAGCAGCTATGGGCCTGCCACTGGCCTATAGGAAATGGAGGCTGCTGTGACCTCACAAGCACACCCAGCAGCTATGGGCCTGCCACTGGCCTATGAGGCACTGAGGCTGCTGTGTCCTCACAAGCACAGTCAGCAGCCAGGGTCCTGCTGCTGGCCTGTCAGGCTCCAGGAGTGTTGTCACCTGACAAGCACAGCCAGCAGCAATAGGCCTGCCACTGGCCTATGAGGCACTGAGGCTGCTGTGACCTCACAAGCACACCAAGCAGCCATTGGCCTGCCACTAGCCTATCAGGCAATAGGACTGCTGTGACCTCACAAGCACAGCCAGCAGCTATGGGCCTGCCACTGGCCTATAGGAAAAGGAGGCTGCTGTGACCTCACAAGCACAGCCAGCAGCTATGGGCCTGCCACTGGCCTATGAGGCACTGAGGCTGCTGTGACCTCACAAGCGCAGTCAGCGGCCTGGGGCCTGCTGCTGGCCTATCAGGCTCTAGGAGTGTTGTCACCTGACAAGCACAGCCAGCAGCTTTGGGCCTGTCACTGGCCTATAGGGAACAGAGGCTGATGTGACCTCACAAGCACCAACAGCAGCCATTGGCCTGCCACTGTCCGAAGAGGCACGCAGGCTCCTCTGACATCACCAGCACACCAAGCAGCCATTGGTTTTCCTCTGGCCTACAGGAAAATGAGGCTGATGTGACCTCACAAGCACAGTCAGCAGCCAGGGTCCTCCCACTGCCCTATAAGGTACAGAGACAAATGTGACCTCAAAAGGCAGCCAGCAGACAGAGGCCTGCCACAGGCCTATCAGGAAATAGGACTGCTGTGACCTCACAAGCACAGCCAGTAGCTATGGGCCTGCCACTGGCCTATGAGGCACTGAGGCTGCTGTGACCTCACAAGCACAGGCAGCAGCTATTGGCCTGCCACAGGCCTATGAGGCACTGAGGCTGATGTGACCTCACAAGCACAGCGAGTAGCCAGGGGCCTCCCACTGCCCTATAAGGTACAGAGACAAATGTGACCTCAAAAGGCAGCCAGCAGACAGAGGCCTGGCACGGGCCTATCAGGAAATAGGACTGCTGTGACCTTGCAAGCACAGCCAGCAGCTACGGGCCTGCCACTGGCCTATGAGGCACGGAGGCTGCTGTGACCTCACAAGCACACCAAGCAGCCATTGGCCTCCCACGGGCCTATGAGGCACTGAGGCTGCTGTGACCTCACAAGCACAGCCAGAAGCCAAGGGCCTACCACAGGCCTATCAGGCAATAGGACTGCTGTGACCTGACAAGCACAGCCAGCAGCTATGGGCCTGCCACTGGCTTATAGGGAATGGAGGCGGCTGTGACCTCACAAACACACCAAGCAGCCATTGGCCTGCCACTGGCCTGTGAGGCACTGAGGCTGCTTTCACCTCACAGGCACAGCCAGCAGCCAAGGGCCTGAAACTAGCCTATAGAGCACTGAGGCTGCTGTGACCTCACGAGCCCAGGCAGCAGCCATTGGCCTGCCGCTGGCCTATGAGGCACTGAGGCTGCTGTGACTTCACAAGCACAGCAAGTAGCCAGAGGCCTGCCATTGCCCTATAAGCTACAGAGACAAATGTGACCTCAAAAGGCAGCCAGCAGACAGAGGCCTGCCACAGGCCTATCAGGAAATAGGACTGCTGTGACCTCACAAGCACAGCCAGCAGCTATGGGCCTCCACTGGCGTCTGAGGCACGGAGGCTGCTGTGACCTCACAAGCACAGTCAGCAGCCAGGGGCCTGCTGCTGGCCTATCAGGCTCTAGGAGTGTTGTCACCTGACAAGCACAGCCAGCAGCAATGGGCCTGCCACTGGCCTATGAGGCACTGATGCTGCTGTGACCTCACAAGCACAGGCAGCAGCCAAGGGCCTGCCACAGGCCTATCAGGCAATAGGACTGCTGTGACCTGACAAGCACAGCCAGCAGCTATGGGCCTGCCACTGCCTTATAGGGAACGGAGGCTGCTGTGACCTCACAAGCACCGACAGCAGCCATTGGCCTGCCACTGTCCGAAGAGGCACGCAGGCTCCTCTGACCTCACCAGCACACCAAGCAGATATTGGCTTCCCTCTGGCCTACAGGAAAAGGAGGCTGATATGACCTCAGAAGCACAGCGAGTAGCCAGGGGCCTCCCACTGCCCTATAAGGTACAGAGACAAATGTGACCTCAAAAGGCAGCCAGCAGCCATTGGCCTGCCACTGGCCTATAGAGCACTGAGGCTGCTGTGACCTCACAAGTACAGCGAGGAGCCAGAGGCCTGCCATTGCCCTATAAGCTACAGAGACAAATGTGACCTCAAAAGGCAGCCAGCAGACAGAGGCCTGCCACGGGCCTATCAGGCACTGAAGCTGCTGTGACCTCACAAGCACAGCCAGCAGCCAAGGGCCTGCCACTAGCCTATCAGGAAATAGGACTGCTGTGACCTCACAAGCACAGCCAGCAGCTATGGGCCTGCCACTGGCCTATGAGGCACTGAGGCTGCTGTGACCTCACAAGCACAGTCAGCAGCCAGGGGCCTGCTGCTGGCCTATCAGGCTCTAGGAGTGTTGTCACCTGACAAGCACAGCCAGCAGCTATGGGCCTGCCACTGGCCTACAGCAAAAGGAGCCTGAGGTGACCTCACAAGCACAGCGAGTAGCCAGGGGCTTCCCACTGCCCTATAAGGTACAGAGACAAATGTGACCTCAAAAGGCAGCCAGCAGGCAGAGGCCTGCCGCAGGCCTATCAGGAAATAGGACTGCTGTGACCTCACAAGAACAAACAGCAGCTACGGGCCTGCCACTGGCCTATGAGGCACGGAGGCTGCTGTGACCTCACAAGCACAGCAAGCAGCCATTGGCCTCCCACGGGCCTATGAGGCACTGAGGCTGCTGTGACCTCACAAGCACAGGCAGCAGCCATTAGCCTCCCACTGCCCGATGAGGCGCTGACGCTGCTGTCAACTCAGAAGCACAGTAAACAGTCAGGGGCCTGCCACTGCCCTCAAGGGCATGGAGGCTGCTGTGACCTCAGAAGCCCAGCCAGCAGCTATGGGCCTGACACTGCCCTATAGGGCACTGAGGCTTCTCTGACCTCACAAGCCCACCCAGCAGACATTGGCCTCGAACTGGCCTATCAGGCACTGAGGCTTCTGTAACCTCACAAGCACAGCCAGCAGTCAGGGGCCTGCCACAGGCCTATCAGGGAATAGGACTGCTGAGACCTGACAAGCACAGCCAGTAGCTATGGGCCTGCCACTGGCTTATACGGAATGGAAGCTGCTGTGACCTCACAAGCAAAGCGAGGAACCAGGGGCCTCCCACTGCCCTATTATGTACAGAGACAAATGTGACCTCAAAAGGCAGCCAGCAGCCATTGGCCTGCCACTGGCCTATAGAGCACTGAGGCTGCTGTGACCTCACAAGCACACCAAGCAGCCAAGGGCCTGCCACTAGCCTATCAGGCAATAGGACTGCTGTGACCTCACAAGCACAGCCAGCAGCTATGGGCCTGCCACTTGCCCATAGGAAAAGGAGGCTGCTGTGACCTCACAAGCACAGGCTGCAGCTATTGGCCTGCCACAGACCTATGAGGCACGGAGGCTGCTGTGACCTCACAAGCACAGTCAGCAGCCAGGGGCCTGCTGCTGGCCTGTCAGGCTCTAGGAGTGTTGTCACCTCACAAGCACACCAAGCAGCCATTGGCCTCCCACGGGCCTATCAGTCAATAGGACTGCTGTGACCTCACAAGCACAGCCAGCAGCAATGGGCCTGCCACTGGCCTATAGGAAATGGAGGTTGCTGTGACCTCACAAGCACAGCCAGCAGCTATGGGCCTGCCACTGGCCCATGAGGCACTGAGGCTGCTGTGACCTCACAAGCACAGTCAGCAGCCAGGGGCCTGCTGCTGGCCTATCAGTCAATAGGACTGCTGTGACCTCACAAGCACAGCCAGCAGCTATGGGCCTGCCACTGGCCTATAGGAAATGGAGGCTGCTGTGACCTCACAAGCACAGTCAGCAGCCAGGGGCCTGCTGCTGGCCTATCAGGCTCTAGGAGTGTTGTCACCTGACAAGCACAGCCAGGAGCTATGGGCCTGGCACTGGCCTATAGGGAACAGAGGCTGCTGTGACCTCACAAGCAGAGACAGCAGCCATTGGCCTGCCACTGTCCAAACAGGAACGCAGGCTCCTCTGACCTCACCAGCACACCAAGCAGCCATTGGCTTCCCTCTGGCCTACAGGAAAAGGAGGCTGATGTGACCTCAGAAGCACAGTCAGCAACCATTGGCCTGCAACTCTCCAAAGAGGCACTGAGGCTGCTTTGACCTCACCAGCACACCAAGCAGCCAGGGGCCTCCCTCTGGCCTACAGGAAAAGGAGGCTGATGTGACCTCACAAGCACAGCGAGTAGCCAGGGGCCTCCCACTGCCCTATAAGGTATAGAGACAAATGTGACCTCAAAAGGCAGCCAGCAGACAGAGGCCTGCCACAGGCCTATCAGGAAATAGGACTGCTGTGACCTCACAAGAAAAAACAGCAGCTACGGGCCTTCCACTGGCCTATGAGGCACGGAGGCTGCTGTGACCTCACAAGCACACCAAGCAGCCATTGGCCTCCCACGGGCCTATCAGGCACTGAGGCTGCTTTGACCTCACAGGCACAGCCAGCAGCCAAGGGCCTGAAACTAGCCTATGGAGCACTGAGGCTGCTGTGACCTCACGAGCCCAGGCAGCAGCGATTGGCCTGACGCTGGCCTAGGAGGCACTGAGGCTGCTGTGACTTCACAAGCACAGCAAGTAGCCAGAGGCCTGCCATTGCCCTATAAGCTACAAAGACAAATGTGACCTCAAAAGGCAGGCAGCAGACAGAGGCCTACCACGGGCCTATCAGGAAATAGGACTGCTGTGACCTTACGAGAGAACAAACAGCAGCTATGGGCCTCCACTGGCGTCTGAGGCACGGAGGCTGCTGTGACCTCACAAGCACAGTCAGCAGCCAGGGGCCTGCTGCTGGCCTATCAGGCTGTAGGAGTGTTGTTACCTAGCAAGCACAGCCAGCAGCTATGGGCCTGCCACTGGCCTATAGGGAACAGAGGCTGATGTGACCTCACAAGCACAGTCAGCAGCCATTGGCCTGCCACTCTCCAAACAGGCACTGAGGCTGCTTTGACCTCACCAGCACACCAAGCAGCCATTGGCCTCCCTCTGGCCTACAGGAAAAGGAGGCTGATGTGACCTCACAAGCACAGCGAGTAGCCAGGGGCCTCCCACTGCCCTATAAGGTACAGAGACAAATGTGACCTCAAAAGGCAGCCAGCAGACAGCGGCCTGCCACAGGCCTATCAGGAAATAGGACTGCTGTGACCTTACTCGAACAAACAGCTGCTACGGGCCTTCCACTGTCCTATGAGGCCCTGAGGCTGCTGTGACCTCACCAGCACACCAAGCAGCCAGGGGCCTCCCTCTGGCCTACAGGAAAAGGAGGCTGATGTGACCTCACAAGCACAGCGAGAAGCCAGGGGCCTCCCACTGCCCTATAAGGTACAGAGACAAATGTGACCTCAAAAGGCAGCCAGCAGACAGAGGCCTGCCACTGGCCTATCAGGCAATAGGACTGCCGTGACCTCAAAAGGACAGCCAGCAGCTATGGGCCTGTCACTGGCCTATGAGGCACTGAGGCTGCTGTGACCTCACAAGCACAGCCAGCAGCCAGGGGCCTGCTGCTGGCCTGTCAGGCTCTAGGAGTGTTGTCACCTGACAAGCACAGCCAGCAGCAATGGGCCTGCCACTGGCCTATGAGGCACCGAGGCTGCTGTGACCTCACAAGCACACCAAGCAGCCATTGGCCTCCCACGGGCCTATGAGGCACTGAGGCTGCTGTGACCTCATAAGCACAGCGAGCAGCCAAGGGCCTGCCACAGGCCTATCAGTCAATAGGACTGCTGTGACCTGACAAGCACAGCCAGCAGCCATTGGCCTGCCACTGTCTGAAGAGGCATGCAGGCTCCTCTGACATCACCAGCACACCAAGCAGCCATTGGCCTCCCTCTGGCCTACAGGAAAAGGAGGCTGATGTGACCTCACAAGCACAGCGAGTAGCCAGGGGCCTCCCACTGCCCTATAAGGTACAGAGACAAATGTGACCTCAAAAGGCAGCCAGCAGACAGAGGCCTGCCACGGGCCTATCAGGAAATAGGACTGCTGTGACCTCACAAGAACAAACAGCAGCTACGGGCCTGCCACTGTCTTATAGGGAATGAAGGCTGCTGTGACCTCACCAGCACACCAAGCAGCCATTGGCCTGCCCCTGGCCTATGAGGCACTGAGGCTGCTGTGACCTCACAAGCACACCAAGCAGCCATTGGCCTCCCACGGGCCTATCAGGCACTGAGGCTGCTGTGACCTCACAAGCACAGCGAGCAGCCAAGGGCCTGCCACAGGCCTATCAGGCAATAGGACTGCTGTGACCTGACAAGCACAGCCAGCAGCTATGGGCCTGCCACTGGCTTACAGGGAACGGAGGCTGCTGTGACCTCACAAGCAAACCAAGCAGCCATTGGCCTGCCACTGGCCTATGAGGCACTGAGGCTGCTTGGACCTCACAGGCACAGCCAGCAGCCAAGGGCCTGAATCTAGCCTATAGAGCACTGAGGCTGCTGTGACCTCACGAGCCCAGGCAGCAGACATTGGCCTGCCACAGGCCTATCAGGCAATAGGACTGCTGTGACCTGACAAGCACAGCCAGCAGCTATGGGCCTGCCACTGGCTTATAGGGAACGAAGGCTGCTGTGACCTCACAAGCACACCAAGCAGCCATTGGCCTGCCCCTGGCCTATGAGGCACTGAGGCTGCTTGGACCTCACAGGCACAGCCAGCAGCCAAGGGCCTGAATCTAGCCTATAGAGCACTGAGGCTTCTGTGACCTCACGAGCCCAGGCAGCAGACATTGGCCTGCCACAGGCCTATCAGGAAATAGGACTGCTGTGACCTTACGAGAACAAACAGCAGCTATGGGCCTCCACTGGCCTATGAGGGACGGAGGCTGCTGTGACCTCACAAGCACAGTCAGCAGCCAGGGGCCTGCTGCTGGCCTATCAGGCTCTAGGAGTGTTGTCACCTGACAAGCACAGCCAGCAGCTATGGGCCTGCCACTGGCCTACAGCAAAAGGAGCCTGAGGTGACCTCACAAGCACAGCGAGTAGCCAGGGGCTTCCCACTGCCCTATAAGGTACAGAGACAAATGTGACGTCAAAAGGCAGCCAGCAGACAGAGGCCTGCCACGGGCCTATCAGGAAATAGGACTGCTGTGCCCTCACAAGAACAAACAGCAGCTACGGGCCTGCCACTGGCCTATGAGGCACGGAGGCTGCTGTGACCTCACAAGCACACCAAGCAGCCATTGTCCTCCCACGGGCCTATGAGGCACTGAGGCTGCTGTGACCTCACAAGCACAGGCAGCAGCCATTAGCCTCCCACTGCCCGATGAGGCGCTGACGCTGCTGTCAACTCAGAAGCACAGTAAACAATCAGGGGCCTGCCACTGCCCTCAAGGGCATGGTGGCTGCTGTGACCTCAGAAGCCCAGCCAGCAGCTATGGGCCTGCTACTGCCCTATAGGGCACTGAGGCTTCTCTGACCTCACAAGCCCACCCAGCAGACATTGGCCTCGAACAGGCCTAGGAGGCACTGAGGCTTCTGTAACCTCACAAGCACAGCCAGCAGCCAGGGGCCTGCCACTGGCCTGTGAAGCACTGAGGCTGCTGTGACCTCACAAGCACAGCAAGTAGCAAGAGGCCTGCCATTGCCCTGTAAGGTACAGAGACAAATGTGACCTGAAAAGGCAGCCAGCAGTCAGAGGCCTACGACGGGCCTATCAGGAAATAGGACTGCTGTGACCTTACGAGAACAAACAGCAGCTATGGGCCTCGACTGGCGTATGAGGCACGGAGGCTGCTGTGACCTCACCAGCACACCAAGCAGCCATTGGCCTCCCACGGGCCTATCAGGCACTGAGGCTGCTGTGACCTCACAAGCACAGCCAGCAGCCAAGGGCCTGCCACAGGCCTATCAGGCAATAGGACTGCTGTGACCTCACAAGCACAGCCAGCAGCTATGGGCCTGCCACTGGCCTATGAGGCACGGAGGCTTCTGTAACCTCACAAGCACAGTCAGCAGCCAGGGGCCTGCTGCTGGCCTATCAGGCTCTAGGAGTGTTGTCACCTGACAAGCACAGCCAGCAGCTATGGGCCTGCCACTGGCCTATAGGGAACAGAGGCTGATGTGACCTCACAAGCACAGACAGCAGCCATTGGCCTGCCACTGTCCGAAGAGGCATGCAGGCTCCTCTGACATCACCAGCACACCAAGCAGCCATTGGCCTCCCACGGGCCTACAGGAAAAGGAGGCTGATGTGACCTCAGAAGCACAGTGAGTAGCCAGGGGCCTCCCACTGCCCTATAAGGTACAGAGACAAATGTGACCTCAAAAGGCAGCCAGCAGACAGAGGCCTGCCACGGGCCTATCAGGAAATAGGACTGCTGTGACCTCACAAGAACAAACAGCAGCTACGGGCCTGCCACTGGCTTATAGGGAATGAAGGCTGCTGTGACCTCACCAGCACACCAAGCAGCCATTGGCCTGCCCCTGGCCTATGAGGCACTGAGGCTGCTTGGACCTCACAGGCACAGCCAGCAGCCAAGGGCCTGAA
Organism: Dromaius novaehollandiae; assembly: GCF_036370855.1. Classification (NCBI taxonomy): domain Eukaryota; kingdom Metazoa; phylum Chordata; class Aves; order Casuariiformes; family Dromaiidae; genus Dromaius; species Dromaius novaehollandiae. The sequence continues at coordinate 2,631,398 of NC_088103.1, read as the reverse complement.
TCTAGCCTATAGAGCACTGAGGCTGCTGTGACCTCACGAGCCCAGGCAGCAGACATTGGCCTGCCACAGGCCTATCAGGCAATAGGACTGCTGTGACCTGACAAGCACAGCCAGCAGCTATGGGCCTGCCACTGGCTTATAGGGAATGAAGGCTGCTGTGACCTCACCAGCACACCAAGCAGCCATTGGCCTGCCCCTGGCCAATGAGGCACTGAGGCTGCTTGGACCTCACAGGCACAGCCAGCAGCCAAGGGCCTGAATCTAGCCTATAGAGCACTGAGGCTGCTGTGACCTCACGAGCCCAGGCAGCAGACATTGGCCTGCCACAGGCCTATCAGGAAATAGGACTGCTGTGACCTTACGAGAACAAACAGCAGCTATGGGCCTCCACTGGCCTATGAGGGACGGAGGCTGCTGTGACCTCACAAGCACAGTCAGCAGCCAGGGGCCTGCTGCTGGCCTATCAGGCTCTAGGAGTGTTGTCACCTGACAAGCACAGCCAGCAGCTATGGGCCTGCCACTGGCCTACAGCAAAAGGAGCCTGAGGTGACCTCACAAGCACAGCGAGTAGCCAGGGGCTTCCCACTGCCCTATAAGGTACAGAGACAAATGTGACCTCAAAAGGCAGCCAGCAGACAGAGGCCTGGCACGGGCCTATCAGGAAATAGGACTGCTGTGACCTTACGAGAACAAACAGCAGCTATGGGCCTCCACTGGCCTATGAGGCACGGAGGCTGCTGTGACCTCACAAGCACAGTCAGCAGCCAGGGGCCTGCTGCTGGCCTGTCAGGCTCTAGGAGTGTTGTCACCTGACAAGCACAGCCAGCAGCAATGGGCCTGCCACTGGCCTATGAGGCACTGAGGCTGCTGTGACCTGACAAGCACAGCCAGCACCTATGGGCCTGCCACTGGCCTATGAGGCACGGAGGCTGCTGTGACCTCACAAGCACAGTCAGCAGCCAGGGGCCTGCTGCTGGCCTATCAGGCTCTAGGAGTGTTGTCACCTGACAAGCACAGCCAGCAGCTATGGGCCTGCCACTGGCCTATAGGGAACAGAGGCTGATGTGACCTCACAAGCACCAACAGCAGCCATTGGCCTGCCACTGTCCAAACAGGAACGCAGGCTCCTCTGACCTCACCAGCACACCAAGCAGCCATTGGCTTCCCTCTGGCCTACAGGAAAAGGAGGCTGATGTGACCTCACAAGCACAGCGAGTAGCCAGGGGCCTCCCACTGCCCTATAAGGTACAGAGACAAATGTGACCTCAAAAGGCAGCCAGCAGACAGAGGCCTGCCACGGGCCTATCAGGAAATAGGACTGCTGTGACCTTACAAGCACAGCCAGCAGCTACGGGCCTGCCACTGGCCTATGAGGCACTGAGGCTGCTGTGACCTCACAAGCACACCAAGCAGCCATTGGCCTCCCACGGGCCTATCAGGCACTGAGGCTGCTGTGACCTCACAAGCACAGCGAGCAGCCAAGGGCCTGCCACAGGCCTATCAGGCAATAGGACTGCTGTGACCTGACAAGCACAGCCAGCAGCTATGGGCCTGCCACTGGCTTACAGGGAACGGAGGCTGCTGTGACCTCACAAGCAAACCAAGCAGCCATTGGCCTGCCACTGGCCTATGAGGCACTGAGGCTGCTTGGACCTCACAGGCACAGCCAGCAGCCAAGGGCCTGAATCTAGCCTATAGAGCACTGAGGCTGCTGTGACCTCACGAGCCCAGGCAGCAGACATTGGCCTGCCGCTGGCCTATGAGGCACTGAGGCTGCTGTGACCTCACAAGCACAGCAAGGAGCCAGAGGCCTGCCATTGCCCTATAAGGTACAGAGACAAATGTGACCTCAAAAGGCAGCCAGCAGACAGAGGCCTACCACAGGCCTATCAGGAAATAGGACTGCTGTGACCTTACGAGAACAAACAGCAGCTACGGGCCTCCACTGGCGTCTGAGGCACGGAGGCTGCTGTGACCTCACAAGCACAGGCAGCAGCCAGGGGCCTGCTGCTGGCCTATCAGGCTGTAGGAGTGTTATCACCTGACAAGCACAGCCAGCAGCAATGGGCCTGCCACTGGCCTATGAGGCACTGAGGCTGCTTTGACCTCACAAGCACACCAAGCAGCCATTGGCCTCCCACGGGCCTATCAGGCACTGAGGCTGCTGTGACCTCACAAGCACAGCCAGCAGCCAAGGGCCTGCCACTAGCCTATGAGGCACTGAGGCTGCTGTGACCTCACAAGCACACCAAGCAGCCATTGGCCTCCCACGGGCCTATCAGGCACTGAGGCTGCTGTGACCTCACAAGCACACCAAGCAGCCAAGGGCCTGACACAGGCCTATCAGGCAATAGGACTGCTGTGACCTGACAAGCACAGCCAGTAGCTATGGGCCTGCCACTGGCCTATAGAGCACTGAGGCTGCTGTGACCTCACAGGCACAGCCAGCCACCAAGGGCCTGCCACTAGCCTATCAGTCAATAGGACTGCTGTGACCTCACAAGCACAGCCAGCAGCTATGGGCCTGCCACTGGCCTATGAGGCACTGAGGCTGCTGTGACCTCACAAGCACAGTCAGCAGCCAGGGGCCTGTTGCTGGCCTATCAGGCTCTAGGAGTGTTGTCACCTGACAAGCACAGCCAGCAGCTATGGGCCTGCCACTGGCCTATAGGGAACAGAGGCTGCTGTGACCTCACAAGCACAGACAGCAGCCATTGGCCTGCCACTGTCCAAACAGGAACGCAGGCTCCTCTGACCTCACCAGCACACCAAGCAGCCATTGGCTTCCCTCTGGCCTACAGGAAAAGGAGGCTGATGTGACCTCAGAAGCACAGTCAGCAACCATTCGCCTGCCACTCTCCAAAGAGGCACTGAGGCTGCTTTGACCTCACTAGCACACCAAGCAGCCAGGGGCCTCCCTCTGGCCTACAGGAAAAGGAGGCTGATGTGACCTCACAAGCACAGCGAGTAGCCAGGGGCCTCCCACTGCCCTATAAGGTATAGAGACAAATGTGACCTCAAAAGGCAGCCAGCAGACAGAGGCCTGCCACAGGCCTATCAGGAAATAGGACTGCTGTGACCTTACAAGAAAAAACAGCAGCTACGGGCCTTCCACTGGCCTATGAGGCACGGAGGCTGCTGTGACCTCACAAGCACACCAAGCAGCCATTGGCCTCCCACGGGCCTATCAGGCACTGAGGCTGCTTTGACCTCACAGGCACAGCCAGCAGCCAAGGGCCTGAAACTAGCCTATGGAGCACTGAGGCTGCTGTGACCTCACGAGCCCAGGCAGCAGCCATTGGCCTGCCGCTGGCCTATGAGGCACTGAGGCTGCTGTGACTTCACAAGCACAGCAAGTAGCCAGAGGCCTGCCATTGCCCTATAAGCTACAAAGACAAATGTGACCTCAAAAGGCAGGCAGCAGACAGAGGCCTACCACGGGCCTATCAGGAAATAGGACTGCTGTGACCTTACGAGAGAACAAACAGCAGCTATGGGCCTCCACTGGCGTCTGAGGCACGGAGGCTGCTGTGACCTCACAAGCACAGTCAGCAGCCAGGGGCCTGCTGCTGGCCTATCAGGCTGTAGGAGTGTTGTTACCTAGCAAGCAAAGCCAGCAGCTATGGGCCTGCCACTGTCCTATAGGGAACAGAGGCTGATGTGACCTCACAAGCACAGTCAGCAACCATTGGCCTGCCACTCTCCAAACAGGCACTGAGGCTGCTTTGACCTCACCAGCACACCAAGCAGCCATTGGCCTCCCTCTGGCCTACAGGAAAAGGAGGCTGATGTGACCTCACAAGCACAGCGAGTAGCCAGGGGCCTCCCACTGCCCTATAAGGTACAGAGACAAATGTGACCTCAAAAGGCAGCCAGCAGACAGCGGCCTGCCACAGGCCTATCAGGAAATAGGACTGCTGTGACCTTACTCGAACAAACAGCTGCTACGGGCCTTCCACTGTCCTATGAGGCCCTGAGGCTGCTGTGACCTCACCAGCACACCAAGCAGCCATTGGCCTCCCTCTGGCCTACAGGAAAAGGAGGCTGATGTGACCTCACAAGCACAGCGAGTAGCCAGGGGCCTCCCACTGCCCTATAAGGTACAGAGACAAATGTGACCTCAAAAGGCAGCCAGCAGCTATGGGCCTGCCACTGGCCTATCAGGCAATAGGATTGCCGTGACCTCAAAAGGACAGCCAGCAGCAATGGGCCTGCCACTGGCCTATGAGGCACTGAGGCTGCTGTGACCTCACAAGCACACCAAGCAGCCATTGGCCTCCCACGGGCCTATCAGGCACTGAGGCTGCTGTGACCTCATAAGCACAGCGAGCAGCCAAGGGCCTGCCACAGGCCTATCAGGCAATAGGACTGCTGTGACCTGACAAGCACAGCCAGCAGCCATTGGCCTGCCACTGTCTGAAGAGGCATGCAGGCTCCTCTGACATCACCAGCACACCAAGCAGCCATTGGCCTCCCTCTGGCCTACAGGAAAAGGAGGCTGATGTGACCTCACAAGCACAGCGAGTAGCCAGGGGCCTCCCACTGCCCTATAAGGTACAGAGACAAATGTGACCTCAAAAGGCAGCCAGCAGACAGAGGCCTGCCACGGGCCTATCAGGAAATAGGACTGCTGTGACCTCACAAGAACAAACAGCAGCTACGGGCCTGCCACTGTCTTATAGGGAATGAAGGCTGCTGTGACCTCACCAGCACACCAAGCAGCCATTGGCCTGCCCCTGGCCTATGAGGCACTGAGGCTGCTGTGACCTCACAAGCACACCAAGCAGCCATTGGCCTCCCACGGGCCTGTGAGGCACTGAGGCTGCTGTGACCTCACAAGCACAGCCAGCAGCCAAGGGCCTGCCACAGGCCTATCAGGCAATAGGACTGCTGTGACCTGACAAGCACAGCCAGCAGCTATGGGCCTGCCACTGGCTTACAGGGAACGGAGGCTGCTGTGACCTCACAAGCAAACCAAGCAGCCATTGGCCTGCCACTGGCCTATGAGGCACTGAGGCTGCTTGGACCTCACAGGCACAGCCAGCAGCCAAGGGCCTAAATCTAGCCTATAGAGCACTGAGGCTGCTGTGACCTCACGAGCCCAGGCAGCAGACATTGGCCTGCCACAGGCCTATCAGGCAATAGGACTGCTGTGACCTGACAAGCACAGCCAGCAGCTATGGGCCTGCTACTGGCTTATAGGGAACGAAGGCTGCTGTGACCTCACAAGCACACCAAGCAGCCATTGGCCTGCCCCTGGCCTATGAGGCACTGAGGCTGCTTGGACCTCACAGGCACAGCCAGCAGCCAAGGGCCTGAATCTAGCCTATAGAGCACTGAGGCTGCTGTGACCTCACGAGCCCAGGCAGCAGACATTGGCCTGCCACAGGCCTATCAGGAAATAGGACTGCTGTGACCTTACGAGAACAAACAGCAGCTATGGGCCTCCACTGGCCTATGAGGCACGGAGGCTGCTGTGACCTCACAAGCACAGTCAGCAGCCAGGGGCCTGCTGCTGGCCTATCAGGCTCTAGGAGTGTTGTCACCTGACAAGCACAGCCAGCAGCTATGGGCCTGCCACTGGCCTACAGCAAAAGGAGCCTGAGGTGACCTCACAAGCACAGCGAGTAGCCAGGGGCTTCCCACTGCCCTATAAGGTACAGAGACAAATCTGACCTCAAAAGGCAGCCAGCAGACAGAGGCCTGCCACGGGCCTATCAGGAAATAGGACTGCTGTGCCCTCACAAGAACAAACAGCAGCTACGGGCCTGCCACTGGCCTATGAGGCACGGAGGCTGCTGTGACCTCACAAGCACACCAAGCAGCCATTGTCCTCCCACGGGCCTATCAGGCACTGAGGCTGCTGTGACCTCACAAGCACAGGCAGCAGCCATTAGCCTCCCACTGCCCGATGAGGCGCTGACGCTGCTGTCAACTCAGAAGCACACCAAGCAGACAAGGGCATGCCACAGGCCTATCAGGAAATAGGACTGCTGTGACCTTACAAGCACAGCCAGCAGCTACGGGCCTGCCACTGGCCTATGAGGCACTGAGGCTGCTGTGACCTCACAAGCACACCAAGCAGCCATTGGCCTCCCACGGGCCTATCAGGCACTGAGGCTGCTGTGACCTCACAAGCACAGCCAGCAGCCAAGGGCCTGCCACAGGCCTATCAGGCAATAGGACTGCTGTGACCTGACAAGCACAGCTAGCAGCTATGGGCCTGCCACTGGCTTATAGGGAACGGAGGCTGCTGTGACCTCACAAGCACAGCGAGGAGCCAGGGGCCTCCCACTGCCCTATAAGGTACACAGACAAACGTGACCTCAAAAGGCAGCCAGCAGCCATTGGCCTGCCACTGCCCTATAGAGCACTGAGGCTGCTGTGACCTCACAAGCACAGCGAGGAGCCAGAGGCCTGCCATTGCCCTATAAGGTACAGAGACAAATGTGACCTCAAAAGGCAGCCAGCAGACAGAGGCCTGCCACTGGCCTATCAGGAAATAGGACTGCTGTGACCTTACAAGCACAGCCAGCAGCTACGGGCCTGCCACTGGCCTATGAGGCACGGAGGCTGCTGTGACCTCACAAGCACACCAAGCAGCCATTGGCCTCCCACGGGCCTATCAGGCACTGAGGCTGCTGTGACCTCACAAGCACACCAAGCAGACAAGGGCCTGCCACAGGCCTATCAGGCAATAGGACTGCTGTGACCTGACAAGCACAGCTAGCAGCTATGGGCCTGCCACTGGCTTATAGGGAACGGAGGCTGCTGTGACCTCACAAGCACAGCGAGGAGCCAGGGGCCTCCCACTGCCCTATAAGGTACACAGACAAATGTGACCTCAAAAGGCAGCCAGCAGCCATTGGCCTGCCACTGGCCTATAGAGCACTGAGGCTGCTGTGACCTCACAAGCACAGCGAGGAGCCAGAGGCCTGCCATTGCCCTATAAGCTACAGAGACAAATGTGACCTCAAAAGGCAGCCAGCAGACAGAGGCCTGCCACGGGCCTATCAGGCACTGAAGCTGCTGTGACCTGACAAGCACAGCGAGCAGCTATGGGCCTGCCACTGGCTTATAGGGAACGGAGGCTGCTGTGACCTGACAAGCACAGCCAGCAGCTATGGGCCTGCCCCTGGCCTATGAGGCACTGAGGCTGCTGTGACCTCACAAGCACATTCACCAGCCAGGGGCCTGCTGCTGGCCTATCAGGCTCTAGGAGTGTTGTCACCTGACAAGCACAGCCAGCAGCTATGGGCCTGCCACTGGCCTACAGCAAAAGGAGCCTGAGGTGACCTCACAAGCACAGCGAGTAGCCAGGGGCTTCCCACTGCCCTATGAGGTACAGAGACAAATGTGACCTCAAAAGGCAGCCAGCAGACAGAGGCCTACCACGGGCCTATCAGGAAATAGGACTGCTGTGACCTTACGAGAACAAACAGCAGCTATGGGCCTCCACTGGCGTCTGAGGCACGGAGGCTGCTGTGACCTCACAAGCACAGTCAGCAGCCAGGGGCCTGCTGCTGGCCTATCAGGCTGTAGGAGTGTTATCACCTGACAAGCACAGCCAGCAGCAATGGGCCTGCCACTGGCCTATGAGGCACTGAGGCTGCTTTGACCTCACAAGCACACCAAGCAGCCATTGGCCTCCCACGGGCCTATCAGGCACTGAGGCTGCTGTGGCCTCACAAGCACAGCCAGCAGCCAAGGGCCTGCCACTAGCCTATGAGGCACTGAGGCTGCTGTGACCTCACAAGCACACCAAGCAGCCATTGGCCTCCCACGGGCCTATCAGGCACTGAGGCTGCTGTGACCTCACAAGCACACCAAGCAGCCAAGGGCCTGACACAGGCCTATCAGGCAATAGGACTGCTGTGACCTGAAAAGCACAGACAGCAGCTATGGGCCTGCCACTGGCCTATGAGGCACTGAGGCTGCTGTGACCTCACAAGCACAGTCAACAGCCAGGGGCCTGCTGCTGACCTATCAGGCTGTAGGAGTGTTGTAACCTGACAAGCACAGCCAGCAGCTCTGGGCCTGCCATGGCGCATCAAGCACGGAGAAAGAGGGGAACACCCAAGCAGACCAGCAGCCATGGGCGTGGCAGTGCATGCCCATGCATGCCATGCATGCAATGGCATGCCGGTCAAAGTGACATCATAAGACACAACCAGCAACCATGGGCCTGCCACTGCCCTTTTTGGCATGCAGACACAAGTATCCTCACAAGCCCAGCCAGGAGGCATGGCCCTGCCACTGGCCTATCACGCACAGAGGCAGAAGCAACCTCACAAGCAGAGCGAGGACTGATGGGCCTGACTGGCCTACCAGGCCGTGAGGCAGAAGTGACATGACTATCTCATCCAGCAGTGGTGGACCTGACAATATCATTTCAGGCAGAGGGTAAAGTGACAGCACAGAACGTTGAAGGACCATAACAGAAAAAAGGCACTTGGAGGCATGAGTACTGGGGGAAAAAAAGGGCACTAGGAGGCCATGCACTGCAAAAATAGGCCCATGGAGGACACTATACTGGAAAAAAAGGCACTTTGGGAGCCTGCATCACAAAAATAGGCACTTGGAGGCCGCTAGACCGGAAAAAAGGCACTTAGATGCCCCTTCACTGCAAAAAAAGGCACTCAGACAGCAGTGCACCTCAAACAAAGGCACTTGGAGGGCCCTGCACCACAAAAAACGGAAGTCGGCTGCCCCTACACTGGAAAAAAAAAGGTACTCGGAGGCCCCTACACTGCAAAAAAAGGCACTCGGGGGCTGCTACAATGTGAAACAAGGCACTCAGAGGGCCCGGCACCACCAAAAGAGGCACTCGGAGGTTCCCGCACTGGAAAAAGAGGCACTTGCAGGCCTGTACACCGGAAAAAAAGGCACTCGGAGGCTGCTACACTGCAGAGAAAGGCACTCGGAGGCACCTGCAACGGAAAATAAGGCACTCGGAGGCCCCTACACCACAAAAAAAGGCACTTGGGGGCTGCTACAATGGAAAAAAAGGCACTCGGAGGCCCGTGACCCACAAGAAAAGGCACTCGGGGCCACTACACAGCAAAAGAAAGATACATGGAGGACCACACACCCCAAAATAACAGCACTCGGAGGCCCCTGAACCACAGGGAAAGGCACTCGGTGGCTCCTACAGCACAGAAAAAGGCACTTGGGGGCTGCTACAATGTGAAACAAGGCACTTGGAGGGCCCGGCACAACCAAAAGAGGCGCTTGGATGCCACTGCACTGGAAAAAGAGGCACTTGCAGGCCTGTACACCAGAAAAAAAGGCACTCGGAGGCTCCTGCACCATGAAAGAAGGCACTCGGAGGCTGCTACAATGGAAAAAAAGGCACTCGGAGGCCAGTGCACTGCAAAAACAGGGCACTTGGAGGCCTCTACACTGCAAAAGAAGGCACTCGGAGGAAACTACACTGGAACAAAAGGCACTCGGAGGCCAGTGCACCACAAGAAAAGGCACTCAGTGGCCCCTACAGCACAACAAAAGGCTCTTGGGGGCTGCTACAATGCAAAAAAAGGCACTCAGAGGCCACTGAACCACAAGAAAAGGCACTTAGTGGCCTCTGAACCACAAGAAAAGGCACTCGGTGGACTCTACAGCACAAGAAAAGGCACTCGGGGCCACTACACCGCAAAAAAAGGCACTTGGGGGCTGCTACAATGTGAAACAAGGCACTCGGAGGGCTCAGCACCACCAAAAAAGGCACTCGGAGGTTCCCGCACTGGAAAAAGAGGCACTTGCAGGCCTGTGGACAACAAAAAAAGGCACTCGGAGGCTCCTGCACCACAAAAGAAGGCACTCGGTGGCCCCGACACCACAGAAAAAGGCACTCGGGGGCTGCTACAATGTGAAAACAGGCACTCCGATGCCCCTACACCGGAAAGAAAGGCACTCAGAGGGCCTGCAGCACAAAAAAAGGCACTCAGCTGCCCTTACACTGGAAAAACAGGCACTTGGAGGCCTCTACACCACAGAAAAAGGCACTCAGCGGCCCCTACACTGCAAAAAAAGGCACTCGGGGGCTGCTACAATGTGAAACAAGGCACTCGGATGGCCCGGCACCACCAAAAGAGGCACTTGGAGGCTCCTGCACTGGGAAAAGAGGCACTTGCAGGCCTGTACACCGGAAAAAAAGGCACTCGGAGGCTGCTACACTGCAGAGAAAGGCACTCGGAGGCACCTGCAACGGAAAATAAGGCACTCGGAGGCCCCTACACCACAAAAAAAGGCACTTGGGGGCTGCTACAATGGAAAAAAAGGCACTCGGAGGCCCGTGACCCACAAGAAAAGGCACTCGGGGCCACTACACAGCAAAAGAAAGATACATGGAGGACCACACACCCCAAAATAACAGCACTCGGAGGCCCCTGAACCACAGGGAAAGGCACTCGGTGGCTCCTACAGCACAGAAAAAGGCACTTGGGGGCTGCTACAATGTGAAACAAGGCACTTGGAGGGCCCGGCACAACCAAAAGAGGCACTCAGAGGCCCCTGCACTGGAAAAAGAGGCACTTGCAGGCCTGTACACCAGAAAAAAAGGCACTCGGAGGCTCCTGCACCACAAAAGAAGGCACTCAGAGGCCACTACACCACCAAGAAAGGCACTTGGTGGCCCCCACATTGCAAAAAAAGGCACTTGGAGGCTACTACACTGCAAAGAAATGCACCCTGAGGCCCACGCACAGCAAAAAAAGGCACTTAGTAGCCCCTGCACCGCAAAAAAAGGCACTCGGTGGCCCCGACACTGGAAAGAAAGGCACTCAGAGGGCCCTGCAGCACAAAAAGAGGCACTCGACTGCCCCTACACTGGGAAAAAAGGCACTTGGAGGCCTCTACACCCCAGAAAAAGGCACTCAGTGGCCCCTACACCGCAAAAAAAGGCACTCGGGGACTGCTACAAGGCGAAACAAAGCACTCGGAGGCCCCTGCACCACCAAAAGAGGCACTCGGAGGCTCCTGCACTGGAAAAAGAGGCACTTGCAGGCCTGTACACCGGAAATAAAGGCACACAGAGGCACCTGCAATGGATAAAAAGGCACTCGGAGGCGTCTACACCACAAAAAAAAGGCACTCGGAGGACCACACTACAAAAAAAGGTACTGGGTGGCCCCGACAGCACAAACAAATGCACTCGGGGGCTGCTACAATGTGAAACAAGGCATTCGGGGGGCCCCAAAAAAGGCACTTGGAAGCCACGACATTGCAAAAAAGGCACTTGGAAGCCACGACATTGCAAAAAAATGCACCCTGAGGCCCCTGCACCACAAGAAAAGGCACTCGGTGGCCCCGACACCACAAAAAAAGGCACTCGGGGGCTGCTACAATGCGAAAAGAGGCACTCCGATGCCCCTACACCGGAAAGAAAGGCACTCAGAGGGCCCTGCACCACCAAAAAAGGCACTCAGCTGCCCTTACACTGGAAAAACAGGCACTTGGAGGCCTCTACACCACAGAAAAAGGCACTCAGTGGCCCCTACACCACCAAGAAAGGCACTCGGTGGCCCCCACATTGCAAAAAAGGGTACTTGGAGGCTACTACACTGCAAAGAAATGCACCCTGAGGCCCACGCATTGCAAAAAAAGGCACTCAGTAGCCCCTGCACCGCAAAAAAAGGCACTCAGAGGCCAGTGCACTGAAAAACAGGGCACTTGGAGGCCAGTGCACCACAAAAGAAAATGCACTCAGAGGCCCCGACACCACAAAAGAAAGGCACTTGGAGGACCACACCACAAAAAAAGGCACTCGGCTGCCCCTACACTGGAAAAAAAAGGCACTCGGAGGCCCCTACACCACAAAAAAAGGCACTTGGGGGCTGCTACAATGCAAAAAAAGGCACTCAGGGGCCCCTGAACCACAAGAAAAGGCACTCGGGGCCACTACACTGCAAAAAAAAGATACATGGAGGACCACACACCCCAAAATAACAGCACTCGGAGGCCCCTGAACCACAGGGAAAGGCACTCGGTGGCTCCTACAGCACAGAAAAAGGCACTCAGAGGCCACTACACCACCAAGAAAGGCACTTGGTGGCCCCCACATTGCAAAAAAAGGCACTTGGAGGCTACTACACTGCAAAAAAATGCATCCTGAGGCCCATGCACAGCAAAAAAAGGCACTCAGTAGCCCCTGCAGCACAAAAAAAGGCACTCGGAGGCCAGTGCACTGAAAAACAGGGCACTTGGAGGCCAGTGCACCACAAAAAAAATGCACTCAGAGGCCCCGACACCACAAAAGAAAGGCACTTGGAGGACCCGACACCACAAAAAAAGGCACTCAGCTGCCCCTACACTGGAAAAAAAGGCACTTGGAGGCCCCTACAGCACAAAAAAAGTCACTTGGGGGCTGCTACAATGGAAAAAAAGGCACTCGGAGGCCCCTGCACCAGAAACAAAGGCACTTGGAGGGCCCTGCACCACAAAAGAAGGCACTCGGAGGCCCCTGTCCCACAAGAAAAGGCACTCGGGGCCACTACACCGCAAATAAAAGATACATGGAGGACCACAAACCCCAAAATAACAGCACTCGGAGGCCCCAGAACCACAAGAAAAGGCACTCGGTGGCCCCTACAGCACAATAAAACGCACTCGGGGGCTGCTACAATGTGAAACAAGGCACTCTGAGGGCCCAGCACCACCAAAAAAAGGCACTCGGAGGCTCCTGCACCACAAAAGAAGGCACTCGGAGGCTGCTACAATGGAAAAAAAGGCACTCGGAGGCCAGTGCACTGCAAAAACAGGGTACTTGGAGGCCTCTACACTGCAAAAGAAGGCACTCGGAGGAAACTACACTGGAACAAAAGGCACTCGGAGGCCAGTGCACCACAAGAAAAGGCACTCAGTGGCCCCTACAGCACAAAAAAAGGCTCTTGGGGGCTGCTACAATGCAAAAAAAGGCACTCAGAGGCCCCTGAACCACAAGAAAAGGCACTTAGTGGCCTCTGAACCAGAAGGAAAGGCACTCGGTGGACTCTACAGCACAAGAAAAGGCACTCGGGGCCACTACACCGCAAAAAAAAGGTACATGGAGGACCACACACCCCAAAATAACAGCACTCGGAGGCCCTGGAACCACAAGGAAAGGCACTCAGTGGCCCCTACACTGCAAAAAAAGGCACTTGGGGGCTGCTACAATGTGAAACAAGGCACTCGGAGGGCTCAGCACCACCAAAAAAAGCACTCGGAGGTTCCCGCACTGGAAAAAGAGGCACTTGCAGGCCTGTGGACAACAAAAAAAGGCACTCGGAGGCTCCTGCACCACAAAAGAAGGCACTCGGTGGCCCCGACACCACAGAAAAAGGCACTCGGGGGCTGCTACAATGTGAAAACAGGCACTCCGATGCCCCTACACCGGAAAGAAAGGCACTCAGAGGGCCTGCAGCACAAAAAAAGGCACTCAGCTGCCCTTACACTGGAAAAACAGGCACTTGGAGGCCTCTACACCACAGAAAAAGGCACTCAGTGGCCCCTACACTGCAAAAAAAGGCACTCGGGGGCTGCTACAATGTGAAACAAGGCACTCGGAGGGCCCGGCACCACCAAAAGAGGCACTTGGAGGCTCCTGCACTGGGAAAAGAGGCACTTGCAGGCCTGTACACCGGAAAAAAAGGCACTCGGAGGCTGCTACACTGCAGAGAAAGGCACTCGGAGGCACCTGCAACGGAAAATAAGGCACTCGGAGGCCCCTACACCACAAAAAAAGGCACTTGGGGGCTGCTACAATGGAAAAAAAGGCACTCGGAGGCCCGTGACCCACAAGAAAAGGCACTCGGGGCCACTACACAGCAAAAGAAAGATACATGGAGGACCACACACCCCAAAATAACAGCACTCGGAGGCCCCGGAACCACAAGAAAAGGCACTCGGTGGCCCCCACATTGCAAAAAAGGGTACTTGGAGGCTACTACACTGCAAAGAAATGCACCCTGAGGCCCACGCATTGCAAAAAAAGGCACTCAGTAGCCCCTGCACCGCAAAAAAAGGCACTCGGAGGCCAGTGCACTGAAAAACAGGGCACTTGGAGGCCAGTGCACCACAAAAGAAAATGCACTCAGAGGCCCCAACACCACAAAAAAAAGGCACTTGGAGGACCACACCACAAAAAAAGGCACTCGGCTGCCCCTACACTGGAAAAAAAAGGCACTCGGAGGCCCCTACACCACAAAAAAAGGCACTTGGGGGCTGCTACAATGCAAAAAAAAGGCACTCAGGGGCCCCTGAACCACAAGAAAAGGCACTCGGGGCCACTACACTGCAAAAAAAAGGTACATGGAGGACCACACACCCCAAAATAACAGCACTCGGAGGCCCCTGAACCACAGGGAAAGGCACTCGGTGGCTCCTACAGCACAGAAAAAGGCACTTGGGGGCTGCTACAATGTGAAACAAGGCACTTGGAGGGCCCGGCACAACCAAAAGAGGCACTCAGAGGCCCCTGCACTGGAAAAAGAGGCACTTGCAGGCCTGTACACCAGAAAAAAAGGCACTCGGAGGCTCCTGCACCACAAAAGAAGGCACTCAGAGGCCACTACACCACCAAGAAAGGCACTTGGTGGCCCCCACATTGCAAAAAAAGGCACTTGGAGGCTACTACACTGCAAAGAAATGCACCCTGAGGCCCACGCACAGCAAAAAAAGGCACTTAGTAGCCCCTGCACCGCAAAAAAAGGCACTCGGTGGCCCCGACACTGGAAAGAAAGGCACTCAGAGGGCCCTGCAGCACAAAAAGAGGCACTCGACTGCCCCTACACTGGGAAAAAAGGCACTTGGAGGCCTCTACACCCCAGAAAAAGGCACTCAGTGGCCCCTACACTGCAAAAAAAGGCACTCGGGGACTGCTACAAGGCAAAACAAAGCACTCGGAGGCCCCTGCACCACCAAAAGAGGCACTCGGAGGCTCCTGCACTGGAAAAAGAGGCACTTGCAGGCCTGTACACCGGAAATAAAGGCACACAGAGGCACCTGCAATGGATAAAAAGGCACTCGGAGGCGTCTACACCACAAAAAAAAGGCACTCGGAGGACCACACTACAAAAAAAGGTACTGGGTGGCCCCGACAGCACAAACAAATGCACTCGGGGGCTGCTACAATGTGAAACAAGGCATTCGGGGGGCCCGGCGTGACCAAAAAAGGCACTTGGAAGCCACGACATTGCAAAAAAATGCACCCTGAGGCCCCTGCACCACAAGAAAAGGCACTCGGTGGCCCCGACACCACAAAAAAAGGCACTCGGGGGCTGCTACAATGCGAAAAGAGGCACTCCGATGCCCCTACACCGGAAAGAAAGGCACTCAGAGGGCCCTGCAGCACAAAAAAAGGCACTCAGCTGCCCTTACACTGGAAAAACAGGCACTTGGAGGCCTCTACACCACAGAAAAAGGCACTCAGTGGCCCCTACACCACCAAGAAAGGCACTCAGTGGCCCCCACATTGCAAAAAAGGGTACTTGGAGGCTACTACACTGCAAAGAAATGCACCCTGAGGCCCACGCATTGCAAAAAAAGGCACTCAGTAGCCCCTGCACCGCAAAAAAAGGCACTCAGAGGCCAGTGCACTGAAAAACAGGGCACTTGGAGGCCAGTGCACCACAAAAGAAAATGCACTCAGAGGCCCCGACACCACAAAAGAAAGGCACTTGGAGGACCACACCACAAAAAAAGGCACTCGGCTGCCCCTACACTGGAAAAAAAAGGCACTCGGAGGCCCCTACACCACAAAAAAAGGCACTTGGGGGCTGCTACAATGCAAAAAAAGGCACTCAGGGGCCCCTGAACCACAAGAAAAGGCACTCGGGGCCACTACACTGCAAAAAAAAGATACATGGAGGACCACACACCCCAAAATAACAGCACTCGGAGGCCCCTGAACCACAGGGAAAGGCACTCGGTGGCTCCTACAGCACAGAAAAAGGCACTCAGAGGCCACTACACCACCAAGAAAGGCACTCGGTGGCCCCCACATTGCAAAAAAAGGCACTTGGAGGCTACTACACTGCAAAGAAATGCACCCTGAGGCCCACGCACAGCAAAAAAAGGCACTCAGTAGCACCTGCAGCACAAAAAAAGGCACTCGGAGGCCAGTGCACTGAAAAACAGGGCACTTGGAGGCCAGTGCACCACAAAAAAAATGCACTCAGAGGCCCCGACACCACAAAAGAAAGGCACTTGGAGGACCCGACACCACAAAAAAAGGCACTCAGCTGCCCCTACACTGGAAAAAAAGGCACTTGGAGGCCCCTACAGCACAAAAAAAGGCACTTGGGGGCTGCTACAATGGAAAAAAAGGCACTCGGAGGCCCCTGCACCAGAAACAAAGGCACTTGGAGGGCCCTGCACCACAAAAGAAGGCACTCGGAGGCCCCTGTCCCACAAGAAAAGGCACTCGGGGCCACTACACCGCAAATAAAAGATACATGGAGGACCACAAACCCCAAAATAACAGCACTCGGAGGCCCCGGAACCACAAGAAAAGGCACTCGGTGGCCCCTACAGCACAATAAAACGCACTCGGGGGCTGCTACAATGTGAAACAAGGCACTCTGAGGGCCCAGCACCACCAAAAAAAGGCACTCGGAGGCTCCTGCACCACAAAAGAAGGCACTCGGAGGCTGCTACAATGGAAAAAAAGGCACTCGGAGGCCAGTGCACTGCAAAAACAGGGTACTTGGAGGCCTCTACACTGCAAAAGAAGGCACTCGGAGGAAACTACACTGGAACAAAAGGCACTCGGAGGCCAGTGCACCACAAGAAAAGGCACTCAGTGGCCCCTACAGCACAAAAAAAGGCTCTTGGGGGCTGCTACAATGCAAAAAAAGGCACTCAGAGGCCCCTGAACCACAAGAAAAGGCACTTAGTGGCCTCTGAACCAGAAGGAAAGGCACTCGGTGGACTCTACAGCACAAGAAAAGGCACTCGGGGCCACTACACCGCAAAAAAAAGGTACATGGAGGACCACACACCCCAAAATAACAGCACTCGGAGGCCCTGGAACCACAAGGAAAGGCACTCAGTGGCCCCTACGCTGCAAAAAAAGGCACTTGGGGGCTGCTACAATGTGAAACAAGGCACTCGGAGGGCTCAGCACCACCAAAAAAAGCACTCGGAGGTTCCCGCACTGGAAAAAGAGGCACTTGCAGGCCTGTGGACAACAAAAAAAGGCACTCGGAGGCTCCTGCACCACAAAAGAAGGCACTCGGTGGCCCCGACACCACAGAAAAAGGCACTCGGGGGCTGCTACAATGTGAAAACAGGCACTCCGATGCCCCTACACCGGAAAGAAAGGCACTCAGAGGGCCTGCAGCACAAAAAAAGGCACTCAGCTGCCCTTACACTGGAAAAACAGGCACTTGGAGGCCTCTACACCACAGAAAAAGGCACTCAGTGGCCCCTACACTGCAAAAAAAGGCACTCGGGGGCTGCTACAATGTGAAACAAGGCACTCGGAGGGCCCGGCACCACCAAAAGAGGCACTTGGAGGCTCCTGCACTGGGAAAAGAGGCACTTGCAGGCCTGTACACCGGAAAAAAAGGCACTCGGAGGCTGCTACACTGCAGAGAAAGGCACTCGGAGGCACCTGCAACGGAAAATAAGGCACTCGGAGGCCCCTACACCACAAAAAAAGGCACTTGGGGGCTGCTACAATGGAAAAAAAGGCACTCGGAGGCCCGTGACCCACAAGAAAAGGCACTCGGGGCCACTACACAGCAAAAGAAAGATACATGGAGGACCACACACCCCAAAATAACAGCACTCGGAGGCCCCGGAACCACAAGAAAAGGCACTCGGTGGCCCCCACATTGCAAAAAAGGGTACTTGGAGGCTACTACACTGCAAAGAAATGCACCCTGAGGCCCACGCATTGCAAAAAAAGGCACTCAGTAGCCCCTGCACCGCAAAAAAAGGCACTCGGAGGCCAGTGCACTGAAAAACAGGGCACTTGGAGGCCAGTGCACCACAAAAGAAAATGCACTCAGAGGCCCCAACACCACAAAAAAAAGGCACTTGGAGGACCACACCACAAAAAAAGGCACTCGGCTGCCCCTACACTGGAAAAAAAAGGCACTCGGAGGCCCCTACACCACAAAAAAAGGCACTTGGGGGCTGCTACAATGCAAAAAAAAGGCACTCAGGGGCCCCTGAACCACAAGAAAAGGCACTCGGGGCCACTACACTGCAAAAAAAAGGTACATGGAGGACCACACACCCCAAAATAACAGCACTCGGAGGCCCCTGAACCACAGGGAAAGGCACTCGGTGGCTCCTACAGCACAGAAAAAGGCACTTGGGGGCTGCTACAATGTGAAACAAGGCACTTGGAGGGCCCGGCACAACCAAAAGAGGCACTCAGAGGCCCCTGCACTGGAAAAAGAGGCACTTGCAGGCCTGTACACCAGAAAAAAAGGCACTCGGAGGCTCCTGCACCACAAAAGAAGGCACTCAGAGGCCACTACACCACCAAGAAAGGCACTTGGTGGCCCCCACATTGCAAAAAAAGGCACTTGGAGGCTACTACACTGCAAAGAAATGCACCCTGAGGCCCACGCACAGCAAAAAAAGGCACTTAGTAGCCCCTGCACCGCAAAAAAAGGCACTCGGTGGCCCCGACACTGGAAAGAAAGGCACTCAGAGGGCCCTGCAGCACAAAAAGAGGCACTCGACTGCCCCTACACTGGGAAAAAAGGCACTTGGAGGCCTCTACACCCCAGAAAAAGGCACTCAGTGGCCCCTACACTGCAAAAAAAGGCACTCGGGGACTGCTACAAGGCGAAACAAAGCACTCGGAGGCCCCTGCACCACCAAAAGAGGCACTCGGAGGCTCCTGCACTGGAAAAAGAGGCACTTGCAGGCCTGTACACCGGAAATAAAGGCACACAGAGGCACCTGCAATGGATAAAAAGGCACTCGGAGGCGTCTACACCACAAAAAAAAGGCACTCGGAGGACCACACTACAAAAAAAGGTACTGGGTGGCCCCGACAGCACAAACAAATGCACTCGGGGGCTGCTACAATGTGAAACAAGGCATTCGGGGGGCCCGGCGTGACCAAAAAAGGCACTTGGAAGCCACGACATTGCAAAAAAATGCACCCTGAGGCCCCTGCACCACAAGAAAAGGCACTCGGTGGCCCCGACACCACAAAAAAAGGCACTCGGGGGCTGCTACAATGCGAAAAGAGGCACTCCGATGCCCCTACACCGGAAAGAAAGGCACTCAGAGGGCCCTGCAGCACAAAAAAAGGCACTCAGCTGCCCTTACACTGGAAAAACAGGCACTTGGAGGCCTCTACACCACAGAAAAAGGCACTCAGTGGCCCCTACACCACCAAGAAAGGCACTCAGTGGCCCCCACATTGCAAAAAAGGGTACTTGGAGGCTACTACACTGCAAAGAAATGCACCCTGAGGCCCACGCATTGCAAAAAAAGGCACTCAGTAGCCCCTGCACCGCAAAAAAAGGCACTCAGAGGCCAGTGCACTGAAAAACAGGGCACTTGGAGGCCAGTGCACCACAAAAGAAAATGCACTCAGAGGCCCCGACACCACAAAAGAAAGGCACTTGGAGGACCACACCACAAAAAAAGGCACTCGGCTGCCCCTACACTGGAAAAAAAAGGCACTCGGAGGCCCCTACACCACAAAAAAAGGCACTTGGGGGCTGCTACAATGCAAAAAAAGGCACTCAGGGGCCCCTGAACCACAAGAAAAGGCACTCGGGGCCACTACACTGCAAAAAAAAGATACATGGAGGACCACACACCCCAAAATAACAGCACTCGGAGGCCCCTGAACCACAGGGAAAGGCACTCGGTGGCTCCTACAGCACAGAAAAAGGCACTCAGAGGCCACTACACCACCAAGAAAGGCACTCGGTGGCCCCCACATTGCAAAAAAAGGCACTTGGAGGCTACTACACTGCAAAGAAATGCACCCTGAGGCCCACGCACAGCAAAAAAAGGCACTCAGTAGCACCTGCAGCACAAAAAAAGGCACTCGGAGGCCAGTGCACTGAAAAACAGGGCACTTGGAGGCCAGTGCACCACAAAAAAAATGCACTCAGAGGCCCCGACACCACAAAAGAAAGGCACTTGGAGGACCCGACACCACAAAAAAAGGCACTCAGCTGCCCCTACACTGGAAAAAAAGGCACTTGGAGGCCCCTACAGCACAAAAAAAGGCACTTGGGGGCTGCTACAATGGAAAAAAAGGCACTCGGAGGCCCCTGCACCAGAAACAAAGGCACTTGGAGGGCCCTGCACCACAAAAGAAGGCACTCGGAGGCCCCTGTCCCACAAGAAAAGGCACTCGGGGCCACTACACCGCAAATAAAAGATACATGGAGGACCACAAACCCCAAAATAACAGCACTCGGAGGCCCCGGAACCACAAGAAAAGGCACTCGGTGGCCCCTACAGCACAATAAAACGCACTCGGGGGCTGCTACAATGTGAAACAAGGCACTCTGAGGGCCCAGCACCACCAAAAAAAGGCACTCGGAGGCTCCTGCACCACAAAAGAAGGCACTCGGAGGCTGCTACAATGGAAAAAAAGGCACTCGGAGGCCAGTGCACTGCAAAAACAGGGTACTTGGAGGCCTCTACACTGCAAAAGAAGGCACTCGGAGGAAACTACACTGGAACAAAAGGCACTCGGAGGCCAGTGCACCACAAGAAAAGGCACTCAGTGGCCCCTACAGCACAAAAAAAGGCTCTTGGGGGCTGCTACAATGCAAAAAAAGGCACTCAGAGGCCCCTGAACCACAAGAAAAGGCACTTAGTGGCCTCTGAACCAGAAGGAAAGGCACTCGGTGGACTCTACAGCACAAGAAAAGGCACTCGGGGCCACTACACCGCAAAAAAAAGGTACATGGAGGACCACACACCCCAAAATAACAGCACTCGGAGGCCCTGGAACCACAAGGAAAGGCACTCAGTGGCCCCTACACTGCAAAAAAAGGCACTTGGGGGCTGCTACAATGTGAAACAAGGCACTCGGAGGGCTCAGCACCACCAAAAAAAGCACTCGGAGGTTCCCGCACTGGAAAAAGAGGCACTTGCAGGCCTGTGGACAACAAAAAAAGGCACTCGGAGGCTCCTGCACCACAAAAGAAGGCACTCGGTGGCCCCGACACCACAGAAAAAGGCACTCGGGGGCTGCTACAATGTGAAAACAGGCACTCCGATGCCCCTACACCGGAAAGAAAGGCACTCAGAGGGCCTGCAGCACAAAAAAAGGCACTCAGCTGCCCTTACACTGGAAAAACAGGCACTTGGAGGCCTCTACACCACAGAAAAAGGCACTCAGTGGCCCCTACACTGCAAAAAAAGGCACTCGGGGGCTGCTACAATGTGAAACAAGGCACTCGGAGGGCCCGGCACCACCAAAAGAGGCACTTGGAGGCTCCTGCACTGGGAAAAGAGGCACTTGCAGGCCTGTACACCGGAAAAAAAGGCACTCGGAGGCTGCTACACTGCAGAGAAAGGCACTCGGAGGCACCTGCAACGGAAAATAAGGCACTCGGAGGCCCCTACACCACAAAAAAAGGCACTTGGGGGCTGCTACAATGGAAAAAAAGGCACTCGGAGGCCCGTGACCCACAAGAAAAGGCACTCGGGGCCACTACACAGCAAAAGAAAGATACATGGAGGACCACACACCCCAAAATAACAGCACTCGGAGGCCCCTGAACCACAGGGAAAGGCACTCGGTGGCTCCTACAGCACAGAAAAAGGCACTTGGGGGCTGCTACAATGTGAAACAAGGCACTTGGAGGGCCCGGCACAACCAAAAGAGGCACTCAGAGGCCCCTGCACTGGAAAAAGAGGCACTTGCAGGCCTGTACACCAGGAAAAAAGGCACTCGGAGGCTCCTGCACCACAAAAGAAGGCACTCAGAGGCCACTACACCACCAAGAAAGGCACTTGGTGGCCCCCACATTGCAAAAAAAGGCACTTGGAGGCTACTACACTGCAAAGAAATGCACCCTGAGGCCCACGCACAGCAAAAAAAGGCACTTAGTAGCCCCTGCACCGCAAAAAAAGGCACTCGGTGGCCCCGACACTGGAAAGAAAGGCACTCAGAGGGCCCTGCAGCACAAAAAGAGGCACTCGACTGCCCCTACACTGGGAAAAAAGGCACTTGGAGGCCTCTACACCCCAGAAAAAGGCACTCAGTGGCCCCTACACTGCAAAAAAAGGCACTCGGGGACTGCTACAAGGCGAAACAAAGCACTCGGAGGCCCCTGCACCACCAAAAGAGGCACTCGGAGGCTCCTGCACTGGAAAAAGAGGCACTTGCAGGCCTGTACACCGGAAATAAAGGCACACAGAGGCACCTGCAATGGATAAAAAGGCACTCGGAGGCGTCTACACCACAAAAAAAAGGCACTCGGAGGACCACACTACAAAAAAAGGTACTGGGTGGCCCCGACAGCACAAACAAATGCACTCGGGGGCTGCTACAATGTGAAACAAGGCATTCGGGGGGCCCGGCGTGACCAAAAAAGGCACTTGGAAGCCACGACATTGCAAAAAAGGCACTTGGAAGCCACGACATTGCAAAAAAATGCACCCTGAGGCCCCTGCACCACAAGAAAAGGCACTCGGTGGCCCCGACACCACAAAAAAAGGCACTCGGGGGCTGCTACAATGCGAAAAGAGGCACTCCGATGCCCCTACACCGGAAAGAAAGGCACTCAGAGGGCCCTGCAGCACAAAAAAAGGCACTCAGCTGCCCTTACACTGGAAAAACAGGCACTTGGAGGCCTCTACACCACAGAAAAAGGCACTCAGTGGCCCCTACACCACCAAGAAAGGCACTCAGTGGCCCCCACATTGCAAAAAAGGGTACTTGGAGGCTACTACACTGCAAAGAAATGCACCCTGAGGCCCACGCATTGCAAAAAAAGGCACTCAGTAGCCCCTGCACTGCAAAAAAAGGCACTCAGAGGCCAGTGCACTGAAAAACAGGGCACTTGGAGGCCAGTGCACCACAAAAGAAAATGCACTCAGAGGCCCCGACACCACAAAAGAAAGGCACTTGGAGGACCACACCACAAAAAAAGGCACTCGGCTGCCCCTACACTGGAAAAAAAAGGCACTCGGAGGCCCCTACACCACAAAAAAAGGCACTTGGGGGCTGCTACAATGCAAAAAAAGGCACTCAGGGGCCCCTGAACCACAAGAAAAGGCACTCGGGGCCACTACACTGCAAAAAAAAGATACATGGAGGACCACACACCCCAAAATAACAGCACTCGGAGGCCCCTGAACCACAAGGAAAGGCACTCAGTGGCTCCTACAGCACAAAAAAAGGCACTCAGGGTCTGCTACAATGTGAAACAAGGCACTCTGAGGGCCCTGCACCACAAACAAAGGCACTCGGAGGCTGCTACACCATAGAGAAAGGCACTCGGAGGCCCCTGCACTGGAAAAAAAGGCACTTGGAGGCCCCTGCACCACAAAAAAGGCACTCAGAGGCTGCTACAATGGAAAAAAAGGCACTCGGAGGCCTCTACACTGCAAAAGAAGGCACTCGGAGGCCACTACACTGGAACAAAAGGCACTCGGAGGCCAGTGCACCACAAAAGAAGGCACTCGGTGGCCCCTTCAGCACAAAAAAGGCACTTGGGGGCTGCTACAATGCAAAAACGGCACTCAGAGGGCCCTGAACTACAAGAAAAGGCACTCAGTGGCCCCTACAGCACAATAAAAAGCACTCGGGGGCTGATACAATGTGAAACAAGGCACTCGGAGGGCCCTGCACCACCAAAAAAGGCACTCGGAGGCGCCTGCACTGGAAAAAGAGGCACTTGCAGGCCTGTACACCAGAAAAAAAGGCACTCGGAGGCTCCTGCACCACAAAAGAAGGCACTCAGAGGCCACTACACCACCAAGAAAGGCACTCGGTGGCCCCCACATTGCAAAAAAAGGCACTTGGAGGCTACTACACTGCAAAAAAATGCATCCTGAGGCCCATGCACAGCAAAAAAAGGCACTCAGTAGCCCCTGCAGCACAAAAAAAGGCACTCGGAGGCCAGTGCACTGAAAAACAGGGCACTTGGAGGCCAGTGCACCACAAAAAAAATGCACTCAGAGGCCCCGACACCACAAAAGAAAGGCACTTGGAGGACCCGACACCACAAAAAAAGGCACTCAGCTGCCCCTACACTGGAAAAAAAGGCACTTGGAGGCCCCTACAGCACAAAAAAAGGCACTTGGGGGCTGCTACAATGGAAAAAAAGGCACTTGGAGGGCCCTGCACCAGAAACAAAGGCACTTGGAGGGCCCTGCACCACAAAAGAAGGCACTCGGAGGCCCCTGTCCCACAAGAAAAGGCACTCGGGGCCACTACACCGCAAATAAAAGATACATGGAGGACCACAAACCCCAAAATAACAGCACTCGGAGGCCCCGGAACCACAAGAAAAGGCACTCGGTGGCCCCTACAGCACAATAAAACGCACTCGGGGGCTGCTACAATGTGAAACAAGGCACTCTGAGGGCCCAGCACCACCAAAAAAAGGCACTCGGAGGCTCCTGCACCACAAAAGAAGGCACTCGGAGGCCCCTGTCCCACAAGAAAAGGCACTCGGGGCCACTACACCGCAAATAAAAGATACATGGAGGACCACAAACCCCAAAATAACAGCACTCGGAGGCCCCGGAACCACAAGAAAAGGCACTCGGTGGCCCCTACAGCACAATAAAACGCACTCGGGGGCTGCTACAATGTGAAACAAGGCACTCTGAGGGCCCAGCACCACCAAAAAAAGGCACTCGGAGGCTCCTGCACCACAAAAGAAGGCACTCGGAGGCCCCTGTCCCACAAGAAAAGGCACTCGGGGCCACTACACCGCAAATAAAAGATACATGGAGGACCACAAACCCCAAAATAACAGCACTCGGAGGCCCCGGAACCACAAGAAAAGGCACTCGGTGGCCCCTACAGCACAATAAAACGCACTCGGGGGCTGCTACAATGTGAAACAAGGCACTCTGAGGGCCCAGCACCACCAAAAAAAGGCACTCGGAGGCTCCTGCACCACAAAAGAAGGCACTCGGAGGCTGCTACAATGGAAAAAAAGGCACTCGGAGGCCTGTGCATTGCAAAAACAGGGTACTTGGAGGCCTCTACACTGCAAAAGAAGGCACTCGGAGGAAACTACACTGGAACAAAAGGCACTCAGAGGCCAGCGCACCACAAGAAAAGGCACTCAGTGGCCCCTACAGCACAAAAAAAGGCTCTTGGGGGCTGCTACAATGCAAAAAAAGGCACTCAGAGGCCCCTGAACCACAAGAAAAGGCACTTAGTGGCCTCTGAACCACAAGAAAAGGCACTCGGTGGACTCTACAGCACAAGAAAAGGCACTCGGGGCCACTACACCGCAAAAAAAAGGTACATGGAGGACCACACACCCCAAAATAACAGCACTCGGAGGCCCTGGAACCACAAGGAAAGGCACTCAGTGGCCCCTACACTGCAAAAAAAGGCACTTGGGGGCTGCTACAATGTGAAACAAGGCACTCGGAGGGCTCAGCACCACCAAAAAAAGCACTCGGAGGTTCCCGCACTGGAAAAAGAGGCACTTGCAGGCCTGTGGACAACAAAAAAAGGCACTCGGAGGCTCCTGCACCACAAAAGAAGGCACTCGGTGGCCCCGACACCACAGAAAAAGGCACTCGGGGGCTGCTACAATGTGAAAACAGGCACTCCGATGCCCCTACACCGGAAAGAAAGGCACTCAGAGGGCCTGCAGCACAAAAAAAGGCACTCAGCTGCCCTTACACTGGAAAAACAGGCACTTGGAGGCCTCTACACCACAGAAAAAGGCACTCAGTGGCCCCTACACTGCAAAAAAAGGCACTCGGGGGCTGCTACAATGTGAAACAAGGCACTCGGAGGGCCCGGCACCACCAAAAGAGGCACTTGGAGGCTCCTGCACTGGGAAAAGAGGCACTTGCAGGCCTGTACACCGGAAAAAAAGGCACTCGGAGGCTGCTACACTGCAGAGAAAGGCACTCGGAGGCACCTGCAACGGAAAATAAGGCACTCGGAGGCCCCTACACCACAAAAAAAGGCACTTGGGGGCTGCTACAATGGAAAAAAAGGCACTCGGAGGCCCGTGACCCACAAGAAAAGGCACTCGGGGCCACTACACAGCAAAAGAAAGATACATGGAGGACCACACACCCCAAAATAACAGCACTCGGAGGCCCCTGAACCACAGGGAAAGGCACTCGGTGGCTCCTACAGCACAGAAAAAGGCACTTGGGGGCTGCTACAATGTGAAACAAGGCACTTGGAGGGCCCGGCACAACCAAAAGAGGCACTCAGAGGCCCCTGCACTGGAAAAAGAGGCACTTGCAGGCCTGTACACCAGGAAAAAAGGCACTCGGAGGCTCCTGCACCACAAAAGAAGGCACTCAGAGGCCACTACACCACCAAGAAAGGCACTTGGTGGCCCCCACATTGCAAAAAAAGGCACTTGGAGGCTACTACACTGCAAAGAAATGCACCCTGAGGCCCACGCACAGCAAAAAAAGGCACTTAGTAGCCCCTGCACCGCAAAAAAAGGCACTCGGTGGCCCCGACACTGGAAAGAAAGGCACTCAGAGGGCCCTGCAGCACAAAAAGAGGCACTCGACTGCCCCTACACTGGGAAAAAAGGCACTTGGAGGCCTCTACACCCCAGAAAAAGGCACTCAGTGGCCCCTACACCGCAAAAAAAGGCACTCGGGGACTGCTACAAGGCGAAACAAAGCACTCAGAGGCCCCTGCACCACCAAAAGAGGCACTCGGAGGCTCCTGCACTGGAAAAAGAGGCACTTGCAGGCCTGTACACCGGAAATAAAGGCACACAGAGGCACCTGCAATGGATAAAAAGGCACTCGGAGGCGTCTACACCACAAAAAAAAGGCACTCGGAGGACCACACTACAAAAAAAGGTACTGGGTGGCCCCGACAGCACAAACAAATGCACTCGGGGGCTGCTACAATGTGAAACAAGGCATTCGGGGGGCCCGGCGTGACCAAAAAAGGCACTTGGAAGCCACGACATTGCAAAAAAGGCACTTGGAAGCCACGACATTGCAAAAAAATGCACCCTGAGGCCCCTGCACCACAAGAAAAGGCACTCGGTGGCCCCGACACCACAAAAAAAGGCACTCGGGGGCTGCTACAATGCGAAAACAGGCACTCCGATGCCCCTACACCGGAAAGAAAGGCACTCAGAGGGCCCTGCACCACCAAAAAAGGCACTCAGCTGCCCTTACACTGGAAAAACAGGCACTTGGAGGCCTCTACACCACAGAAAAAGGCACTCAGTGGCCCCTACACCACCAAGAAAGGCACTCAGTGGCCCCCACATTGCAAAAAAGGGTACTTGGAGGCTACTACACTGCAAAGAAATGCACCCTGAGGCCCACGCATTGCAAAAAAAGGCACTCAGTAGCCCCTGCACTGCAAAAAAAGGCACTCAGAGGCCAGTGCACTGAAAAACAGGGCACTTGGAGGCCAGTGCACCACAAAAGAAAATGCACTCAGAGGCCCCGACACCACAAAAGAAAGGCACTTGGAGGACCACACCACAAAAAAAGGCACTTGGCTGCCCCTACACTGGAAAAAAAAGGCACTCGGAGGCCCCTACACCACAAAAAAAGGCACTTGGGGGCTGCTACAATGCAAAAAAAGGCACTCAGGGGCCCCTGAACCACAAGAAAAGGCACTCGGGGCCACTACACTGCAAAAAAAAGATACATGGAGGACCACACACCCCAAAATAACAGCACTCGGAGGCCCCTGAACCACAGGGAAAGGCACTCGGTGGCTCCTACAGCACAGAAAAAGGCACTCAGAGGCCACTACACCACCAAGAAAGGCACTCGGTGGCCCCCACATTGCAAAAAAAGGCACTTGGAGGCTACTACACTGCAAAGAAATGCACCCTGAGGCCCACGCACAGCAAAAAAAGGCACTCAGTAGCACCTGCAGCACAAAAAAAGGCACTCGGAGGCCAGTGCACTGAAAAACAGGGCACTTGGAGGCCAGTGCACCACAAAAAAAATGCACTCAGAGGCCCCGACACCACAAAAGAAAGGCACTTGGAGGACCCGACACCACAAAAAAAGGCACTCAGCTGCCCCTACACTGGAAAAAAAGGCACTTGGAGGCCCCTACAGCACAAAAAAAGGCACTTGGGGGCTGCTACAATGGAAAAAAAGGCACTCGGAGGCCCCTGCACCAGAAACAAAGGCACTTGGAGGGCCCTGCACCAGAAACAAAGGCACTTGGAGGGCCCTGCACCACAAAAGAAGGCACTCGGAGGCCCCTGTCCCACAAGAAAAGGCACTCGGGGCCACTACACCGCAAATAAAAGATACATGGAGGACCACAAACCCCAAAATAACAGCACTCGGAGGCCCCGGAACCACAAGAAAAGGCACTCGGTGGCCCCTACAGCACAATAAAACGCACTCGGGGGCTGCTACAATGTGAAACAAGGCACTCTGAGGGCCCAGCACCACCAAAAAAAGGCACTCGGAGGCTCCTGCACCACAAAAGAAGGCACTCGGAGGCTGCTACAATGGAAAAAAAGGCACTCGGAGGCCAGTGCACTGCAAAAACAGGGTACTTGGAGGCCTCTACACTGCAAAAGAAGGCACTCGGAGGAAACTACACTGGAACAAAAGGCACTCGGAGGCCAGCGCACCACAAGAAAAGGCACTCAGTGGCCCCTACAGCACAAAAAAAGGCTCTTGGGGGCTGCTACAATGCAAAAAAAGGCACTCAGAGGCCACTGAACCACAAGAAAAGGCACTTAGTGGCCTCTGAACCAGAAGGAAAGGCACTCGGTGGACTCTACAGCACAAGAAAAGGCACTCGGGGCCACTACACCGCAAAAAAAAGGTACATGGAGGACCACACACCCCAAAATAACAGCACTCGGAGGCCCTGGAACCACAAGGAAAGGCACTCAGTGGCCCCTACACTGCAAAAAAAGGCACTTGGGGGCTGCTACAATGTGAAACAAGGCACTCGGAGGGCTCAGCACCACCAAAAAAAGCACTCGGAGGTTCCCGCACTGGAAAAAGAGGCACTTGCAGGCCTGTGGACAACAAAAAAAGGCACTCGGAGGCTCCTGCACCACAAAAGAAGGCACTCGGTGGCCCCGACACCACAGAAAAAGGCACTCGGGGGCTGCTACAATGTGAAAACAGGCACTCCGATGCCCCTACACCGGAAAGAAAGGCACTCAGAGGGCCTGCAGCACAAAAAAAGGCACTCAGCTGCCCTTACACTGGAAAAACAGGCACTTGGAGGCCTCTACACCACAGAAAAAGGCACTCAGTGGCCCCTACACTGCAAAAAAAGGCACTCGGGGGCTGCTACAATGTGAAACAAGGCACTCGGAGGGCCCGGCACCACCAAAAGAGGCACTTGGAGGCTCCTGCACTGGGAAAAGAGGCACTTGCAGGCCTGTACACCGGAAAAAAAGGCACTCGGAGGCTGCTACACTGCAGAGAAAGGCACTCGGAGGCACCTGCAACGGAAAATAAGGCACTCGGAGGCCCCTACACCACAAAAAAAGGCACTTGGGGGCTGCTACAATGGAAAAAAAGGCACTCGGAGGCCCGTGACCCACAAGAAAAGGCACTCGGGGCCACTACACAGCAAAAGAAAGATACATGGAGGACCACACACCCCAAAATAACAGCACTCGGAGGCCCCTGAACCACAGGGAAAGGCACTCGGTGGCTCCTACAGCACAGAAAAAGGCACTTGGGGGCTGCTACAATGTGAAACAAGGCACTTGGAGGGCCCGGCACAACCAAAAGAGGCACTCAGAGGCCCCTGCACTGGAAAAAGAGGCACTTGCAGGCCTGTACACCAGGAAAAAAGGCACTCGGAGGCTCCTGCACCACGAAAGAAGGCACTCAGAGGCCACTACACCACCAAGAAAGGCACTTGGTGGCCCCCACATTGCAAAAAAAGGCACTTGGAGGCTACTACACTGCAAAGAAATGCACCCTGAGGCCCACGCACAGCAAAAAAAGGCACTTAGTAGCCCCTGCACCGCAAAAAAAGGCACTCGGTGGCCCCGACACTGGAAAGAAAGGCACTCAGAGGGCCCTGCAGCACAAAAAGAGGCACTCGACTGCCCCTACACTGGGAAAAAAGGCACTTGGAGGCCTCTACACCCCAGAAAAAGGCACTCAGTGGCCCCTACACTGCAAAAAAAGGCACTCGGGGACTGCTACAAGGCGAAACAAAGCACTCGGAGGCCCCTGCACCACCAAAAGAGGCACTCGGAGGCTCCTGCACTGGAAAAAGAGGCACTTGCAGGCCTGTACACCGGAAATAAAGGCACACAGAGGCACCTGCAATGGATAAAAAGGCACTCGGAGGCGTCTACACCACAAAAAAAAGGCACTCGGAGGACCACACTACAAAAAAAGGTACTGGGTGGCCCCGACAGCACAAACAAATGCACTCGGGGGCTGCTACAATGTGAAACAAGGCATTCGGGGGGCCCGGCGTGACCAAAAAAGGCACTTGGAAGCCACGACATTGCAAAAAAGGCACTTGGAAGCCACGACATTGCAAAAAAATGCACCCTGAGGCCCCTGCACCACAAGAAAAGGCACTCGGTGGCCCCGACACCACAAAAAAAGGCACTCGGGGGCTGCTACAATGCGAAAAGAGGCACTCCGATGCCCCTACACCGGAAAGAAAGGCACTCAGAGGGCCCTGCAGCACAAAAAAAGGCACTCAGCTGCCCTTACACTGGAAAAACAGGCACTTGGAGGCCTCTACACCACAGAAAAAGGCACTCAGTGGCCCCTACACCACCAAGAAAGGCACTCAGTGGCCCCCACATTGCAAAAAAGGGTACTTGGAGGCTACTACACTGCAAAGAAATGCACCCTGAGGCCCACGCATTGCAAAAAAAGGCACTCAGTAGCCCCTGCACTGCAAAAAAAGGCACTCAGAGGCCAGTGCACTGAAAAACAGGGCACTTGGAGGCCAGTGCACCACAAAAGAAAATGCACTCAGAGGCCCCGACACCACAAAAGAAAGGCACTTGGAGGACCACACCACAAAAAAAGGCACTCGGCTGCCCCTACACTGGAAAAAAAAGGCACTCGGAGGCCCCTACACCACAAAAAAAGGCACTTGGGGGCTGCTACAATGCAAAAAAAGGCACTCAGGGGCCCCTGAACCACAAGAAAAGGCACTCGGGGCCACTACACTGCAAAAAAAAGATACATGGAGGACCACACACCCCAAAATAACAGCACTCGGAGGCCCCTGAACCACAAGGAAAGGCACTCAGTGGCTCCTACAGCACAAAAAAAGGCACTCAGGGTCTGCTACAATGTGAAACAAGGCACTCAGAGGGCCCTGCACCACAAACAAAGGCACTCGGAGGCTGCTACACCATAGAGAAAGGCACTCGGAGGCCCCTGCACTGGAAAAAAAGGCACTTGGAGGCCCCTGCACCACAAAAAAGGCACTCAGAGGCTGCTACAATGGAAAAAAAGGCACTCGGAGGCCTCTACACTGCAAAAGAAGGCACTCGGAGGCCACTACACTGGAACAAAAGGCACTCGGAGGCCAGTGCACCACAAAAGAAGGCACTCAGTGGCCCCTTCAGCACAAAAAAGGCACTTGGGGGCTGCTACAATGCAAAAACGGCACTCAGAGGGCCCTGAACTACAAGAAAAGGCACTCAGTGGCCCCTACAGCACAATAAAAAGCACTCGGGGGCTGATACAATGTGAAACAAGGCACTCGGAGGGCCCTGCACCACCAAAAAAGGCACTCGGAGGCGCCTGCACTGGAAAAAGAGGCACTTGCAGGCCTGTACACCAGAAAAAAAGGCACTCGGAGGCGCCTGCACTGGAAAAAGAGGCACTTGCAGGCCTGTACACCAGGAAAAAAGGCACTCGGAGGCTCCTGCACCACAAAAGAAGGCACTCAGAGGCCACTACACCACCAAGAAAGGCACTCGGTGGCCCCCACATTGCAAAAAAAGGCACTTGGAGGCTACTACACTGCAAAAAAATGCACCCTGAGGCCCATGCACAGCAAAAAAAGGCACTCAGTAGCCCCTGCAGCACAAAAAAAGGCACTCGGAGGCCAGTGCACTGAAAAACAGGGCACTTGGAGGCCAGTGCACCACAAAAAAAATGCACTCAGAGGCCCCGACACCACAAAAGAAAGGCACTTGGAGGACCCGACACCACAAAAAAAGGCACTCAGCTGCCCCTACACTGGAAAAAAAGGCACTTGGAGGCCCCTACAGCACAAAAAAAGGCACTTGGGGGCTGCTACAATGGAAAAAAAGGCACTTGGAGGGCCCTGCACCAGAAACAAAGGCACTTGGAGGGCCCTGCACCACAAAAGAAGGCACTCGGAGGCCCCTGTCCCACAAGAAAAGGCACTCGGGGCCACTACACCGCAAATAAAAGATACATGGAGGACCACAAACCCCAAAATAACAGCACTCGGAGGCCCCGGAACCACAAGAAAAGGCACTCGGTGGCCCCTACAGCACAATAAAACGCACTCGGGGGCTGCTACAATGTGAAACAAGGCACTCTGAGGGCCCAGCACCACCAAAAAAAGGCACTCGGAGGCTCCTGCACCACAAAAGAAGGCACTCGGAGGCCCCTGTCCCACAAGAAAAGGCACTCGGGGCCACTACACCGCAAATAAAAGATACATGGAGGACCACAAACCCCAAAATAACAGCACTCGGAGGCCCCGGAACCACAAGAAAAGGCACTCGGTGGCCCCTACAGCACAATAAAACGCACTCGGGGGCTGCTACAATGTGAAACAAGGCACTCTGAGGGCCCAGCACCACCAAAAAAAGGCACTCGGAGGCTCCTGCACCACAAAAGAAGGCACTCGGAGGCTGCTACAATGGAAAAAAAGGCACTCGGAGGCCTGTGCATTGCAAAAACAGGGTACTTGGAGGCCTCTACACTGCAAAAGAAGGCACTCGGAGGAAACTACACTGGAACAAAAGGCACTCGGAGGCCAGTGCACCACAAGAAAAGGCACTCAGTGGCCCCTACAGCACAAAAAAAGGCTCTTGGGGGCTGCTACAATGCAAAAAAAGGCACTCAGAGGCCCCTGAACCACAAGAAAAGGCACTTAGTGGCCTCTGAACCACAAGAAAAGGCACTCGGTGGACTCTACAGCACAAGAAAAGGCACTCGGGGCCACTACACCGCAAAAAAAAGGTACATGGAGGACCACACACCCCAAAATAACAGCACTCGGAGGCCCTGGAACCACAAGGAAAGGCACTCAGTGGCCCCTACACTGCAAAAAAAGGCACTTGGGGGCTGCTACAATGTGAAACAAGGCACTCGGAGGGCTCAGCACCACCAAAAAAAGCACTCGGAGGTTCCCGCACTGGAAAAAGAGGCACTTGCAGGCCTGTGGACAACAAAAAAAGGCACTCGGAGGCTCCTGCACCACAAAAGAAGGCACTCGGTGGCCCCGACACCACAGAAAAAGGCACTCGGGGGCTGCTACAATGTGAAAACAGGCACTCCGATGCCCCTACACCGGAAAGAAAGGCACTCAGAGGGCCTGCAGCACAAAAAAAGGCACTCAGCTGCCCTTACACTGGAAAAACAGGCACTTGGAGGCCTCTACACCACAGAAAAAGGCACTCAGTGGCCCCTACACTGCAAAAAAAGGCACTCGGGGGCTGCTACAATGTGAAACAAGGCACTCGGAGGGCCCGGCACCACCAAAAGAGGCACTTGGAGGCTCCTGCACTGGGAAAAGAGGCACTTGCAGGCCTGTACACCGGAAAAAAAGGCACTCGGAGGCTGCTACACTGCAGAGAAAGGCACTCGGAGGCACCTGCAACGGAAAATAAGGCACTCGGAGGCCCCTACACCACAAAAAAAGGCACTTGGGGGCTGCTACAATGGAAAAAAAGGCACTCGGAGGCCCGTGACCCACAAGAAAAGGCACTCGGGGCCACTACACAGCAAAAGAAAGATACATGGAGGACCACACACCCCAAAATAACAGCACTCGGAGGCCCCTGAACCACAGGGAAAGGCACTCGGTGGCTCCTACAGCACAGAAAAAGGCACTTGGGGGCTGCTACAATGTGAAACAAGGCACTTGGAGGGCCCGGCACAACCAAAAGAGGCACTCAGAGGCCCCTGCACTGGAAAAAGAGGCACTTGCAGGCCTGTACACCAGAAAAAAAGGCACTCGGAGGCTCCTGCACCACGAAAGAAGGCACTCAGAGGCCACTACACCACCAAGAAAGGCACTTGGTGGCCCCCACATTGCAAAAAAAGGCACTTGGAGGCTACTACACTGCAAAGAAATGCACCCTGAGGCCCACGCACAGCAAAAAAAGGCACTTAGTAGCCCCTGCACCGCAAAAAAAGGCACTCGGTGGCCCCGACACTGGAAAGAAAGGCACTCAGAGGGCCCTGCAGCACAAAAAGAGGCACTCGACTGCCCCTACACTGGGAAAAAAGGCACTTGGAGGCCTCTACACCCCAGAAAAAGGCACTCAGTGGCCCCTACACTGCAAAAAAAGGCACTCGGGGACTGCTACAAGGCGAAACAAAGCACTCAGAGGCCCCTGCACCACCAAAAGAGGCACTCGGAGGCTCCTGCACTGGAAAAAGAGGCACTTGCAGGCCTGTACACCGGAAATAAAGGCACACAGAGGCACCTGCAATGGATAAAAAGGCACTCGGAGGCGTCTACACCACAAAAAAAAGGCACTCGGAGGACCACACTACAAAAAAAGGTACTGGGTGGCCCCGACAGCACAAACAAATGCACTCGGGGGCTGCTACAATGTGAAACAAGGCATTCGGGGGGCCCGGCGTGACCAAAAAAGGCACTTGGAAGCCACGACATTGCAAAAAAGGCACTTGGAAGCCACGACATTGCAAAAAAATGCACCCTGAGGCCCCTGCACCACAAGAAAAGGCACTCGGTGGCCCCGACACCACAAAAAAAGGCACTCGGGGGCTGCTACAATGCGAAAAGAGGCACTCCGATGCCCCTACACCGGAAAGAAAGGCACTCAGAGGGCCCTGCAGCACCAAAAAAGGCACTCAGCTGCCCTTACACTGGAAAAACAGGCACTTGGAGGCCTCTACACCACAGAAAAAGGCACTCAGTGGCCCCTACACCACCAAGAAAGGCACTCAGTGGCCCCCACATTGCAAAAAAGGGTACTTGGAGGCTACTACACTGCAAAGAAATGCACCCTGAGGCCCACGCATTGCAAAAAAAGGCACTCAGTAGCCCCTGCACCGCAAAAAAAGGCACTCAGAGGCCAGTGCACTGAAAAACAGGGCACTTGGAGGCCAGTGCACCACAAAAGAAAATGCACTCAGAGGCCCCGACACCACAAAAGAAAGGCACTTGGAGGACCACACCACAAAAAAAGGCACTCGGCTGCCCCTACACTGGAAAAAAAAGGCACTCGGAGGCCCCTACAGCACAAAAAAAGGCACTTGGGGGCTGCTACAATGCAAAAAAAGGCACTCAGGAGCCCCTGAACCACAAGAAAAGGCACTCGGGGCCACTACACTGCAAAAAAAAGATACATGGAGGACCACACACCCCAAAATAACAGCACTCGGAGGCCCCTGAACCACAAGGAAAGGCACTCAGTGGCTCCTACAGCACAAAAAAAGGCACTCAGGGTCTGCTACAATGTGAAACAAGGCACTCAGAGGGCCCTGCACCACAAACAAAGGCACTCGGAGGCTGCTACACCATAGAGAAAGGCACTCGGAGGCCCCTGCACTGGAAAAAAAGGCACTTGGAGGCCCCTGCACCACAAAAGAAGACACTCAGAGGCCACTACACCACCAAGAAAGGCACTCGGTGGCCCCCACATTGCAAAAAAAGGCACTTGGAGGCTACTACACTGCAAAAAAATGCATCCTGAGGCCCATGCACAGCAAAAAAAGGCACTCAGTAGCCCCTGCAGCACAAAAAAAGGCACTCGGAGGCCAGTGCACTGAAAAACAGGGCACTTGGAGGCCAGTGCACCACAAAAAAAATGCACTCAGAGGCCCCGACACCACAAAAGAAAGGCACTTGGAGGACCCGACACCACAAAAAAAGGCACTCAGCTGCCCCTACACTGGAAAAAAAGGCACTTGGAGGCCCCTACAGCACAAAAAAAGGCACTTGGGGGCTGCTACAATGGAAAAAAAGGCACTCAGAGGCCCCTGCACCAGAAACAAAGGCACTTGGAGGGCCCTGTCCCACAAGAAAAGGCACTCGGAGCCACTACACCGCAAAAAAAAGGTACATGGAGGACCACACACCCCAAAATAACAGCACTCGGAGGCCCCGGAACCACAAGGAAAGGCACTCAGTGGCCCCTACACTGCAAAAAAAGGCACTTGGGGGCTGCTACAATGTGAAACAAGGCACTCGGAGGGCTCAGCACCACCAAAAAAGGCACTCGGAGGTTCCCGCACTGGAAAAAGAGGCACTTGCAGGCCTGTGGACAACAAAAAAAGGCACTCGGAGGCTCCTGCACCACAAAAAAAGGCACTCGGTGGCCCCGACACCACAAAAAAAGGCACTCGGGGGCTGCTACAATGTGAAAACAGGCACTCCGATGCCCCTACACCGGAAAGAAAGGCACTCAGAGGGCCTGCAGCACAAAAAAAGGCACTCAGCTGCCCTTACACTGGAAAAACAGGCACTTGGAGGCCTCTACACCACAGAAAAAGGCACTCAGTGGCCCCTACACTGCAAAAAAAGGCACTCGGGGGCTGCTACAATGTGAAACAAGGCACTCGGAGGGCCCGGCACCACCAAAAGAGGCACTTGGAGGCTCCTGCACTGGGAAAAGAGGCACTTGCAGGCCTGTACACCGGAAATAAAGGCACCCTGAGGCCCCTGCACCACAAAAAAAGGCACTCGGTGGCCCCGACACCACAAAAAAAGGCACTCGGGGGCTGCTACAATGCAAAAAGAGGCACTCCGATGCCCCTACACCGGAAAGAAAGGCACTCAGAGGGCCCTGCAGCACAAAAAAAGGCACTCAGCTGCCCTTACACTGGAAAAACAGGCACTTGGAGGCCTCTACACCACAGGAAAAGGCACTCAGTGGCCCCTACACCACCAAGAAAGGCACTCAGTGGCCCCCACATTGCAAAAAAGGGTACTTGGAGGCTACTACACTGCAAAGAAATGCACCCTGAGGCCCACGCATTGCAAAAAAAGGCACTCAGTAGCCCCTGCAGCACAAAAAAAGGCACTCAGAGGCCAGTGCACTGAAAAACAGGGCACTTGGAGGCCAGTGCACCACAAAAGAAAATGCACTCAGAGGCCCCGACACCACAAAAGAAAGGCACTTGGAGGACCACACCACAAAAAAAGGCACTCGGCTGCCCCTACACTGGAAAAAAAAGGCACTCGGAGGCCCCTACAGCACAAAAAAAGGCACTTGGGGGCTGCTACAATGCAAAAGAAGGCACTCGGAGGCCCCTGAACCACAAGAAAAGGCACTCGGGGCCACTACACCGCAAAAAAAAGGTACATGGAGGACCACACACCCCAAAATAACAGCACTCGTTGGCCCCTGAACCAGAAGGAAAGGCACTCGGTGGCTCCTACAGCACAAAAAAAGGCACTCAGGGTCTGCTACAATGTGAAACAAGGCACTCAGAGGGCCCTGCACCACAAACAAAGGCACTCGGAGGCTGCTACACCATAGAGAAAGGCACTCGGAGGCCCCTGCACTGGAAAAAAAGGCACTTGGAGGCCCCTGCACCACAAAAAAGGCACTCAGAGGCTGCTACAATGGAAAAAAAGGCACTCGGAGGCCTCTACACTGCAAAAGAAGGCACTCGGAGGCCACTACACTGGAACAAAAGGCACTCGGAGGCCAGTGCACCACAAAAGAAGGCACTCGGTGGCCCCTTCAGCACAAAAAAGGCACTTGGGGGCTGCTACAATGCAAAAACGGCACTCAGAGGGCCCTGAACTACAAGAAAAGGCACTCAGTGGCCCCTACAGCACAATAAAAAGCACTCGGGGGCTGATACAATGTGAAACAAGGCACTCGGAGGGCCCTGCACCACCAAAAAAGGCACTCGGAGGCGCCTGCACTGGAAAAAGAGGCACTTGCAGGCCTGTACACCAGAAAAAAAGGCACTCGGAGGCTCCTGCACCACAAAAGAAGGCACTCAGAGGCCACTACACCACCAAGAAAGGCACTCGGTGGCCCCCACATTGCAAAAAAAGGCACTTGGAGGCTACTACACTGCAAAAAAATGCACCCTGAGGCCCATGCACAGCAAAAAAAGGCACTCAGTAGCCCCTGCAGCACAAAAAAAGGCACTCGGAGGCCAGTGCACTGAAAAACAGGGCACTTGGAGGCCAGTGCACCACAAAAAAAATGCACTCAGAGGCCCCGACACCACAAAAGAAAGGCACTTGGAGGACCCGACACCACAAAAAAAGGCACTCAGCTGCCCCTACACTGGAAAAAAAGGCACTTGGAGGCCCCTACAGCACAAAAAAAGGCACTTGGGGGCTGCTACAATGGAAAAAAAGGCACTTGGAGGGCCCTGCACCAGAAACAAAGGCACTTGGAGGGCCCTGCACCACAAAAGAAGGCACTCGGAGGCCCCTGTCCCACAAGAAAAGGCACTCGGGGCCACTACACCGCAAATAAAAGATACATGGAGGACCACAAACCCCAAAATAACAGCACTCGGAGGCCCCGGAACCACAAGAAAAGGCACTCGGTGGCCCCTACAGCACAATAAAACGCACTCGGGGGCTGCTACAATGTGAAACAAGGCACTCTGAGGGCCCAGCACCACCAAAAAAAGGCACTCGGAGGCTCCTGCACCACAAAAGAAGGCACTCGGAGGCTGCTACAATGGAAAAAAAGGCACTCGGAGGCCAGTGCACTGCAAAAACAGGGTACTTGGAGGCCTCTACACTGCAAAAGAAGGCACTCGGAGGAAACTACACTGGAACAAAAGGCACTCGGAGGCCAGTGCACCACAAGAAAAGGCACTCAGTGGCCCCTACAGCACAAAAAAAGGCTCTTGGGGGCTGCTACCATGCAAAAAAAGGCACTCAGAGACCCCTGAACCACAAGAAAAGGCACTTAGTGGCCTCTGAACCACAAGAAAAGGCACTCGGTGGACTCTACAGCACAAGAAAAGGCACTCGGGGCCACTACACCACAAAAAAAAGGTACATGGAGGACCACACACCCCAAAATAACAGCACTCGGAGGCCCTGGAACCACAAGGAAAGGCACTCAGTGGCCCCTACACTGCAAAAAAAGGCACTTGGGGGCTGCTACAATGTGAAACAAGGCACTCGGAGGGCTCAGCACCACCAAAAAAAGCACTCGGAGGTTCCCGCACTGGAAAAAGAGGCACTTGCAGGCCTGTGGACAACAAAAAAAGGCACTCGGAGGCTCCTGCACCACAAAAGAAGGCACTCGGTGGCCCCGACACCACAGAAAAAGGCACTCGGGGGCTGCTACAATGTGAAAACAGGCACTCCGATGCCCCTACACCGGAAAGAAAGGCACTCAGAGGGCCTGCAGCACAAAAAAAGGCACTCAGCTGCCCTTACACTGGAAAAACAGGCACTTGGAGGCCTCTACACCACAGAAAAAGGCACTCAGTGGCCCCTACACTGCAAAAAAAGGCACTCGGGGGCTGCTACAATGTGAAACAAGGCACTCGGAGGGCCCGGCACCACCAAAAGAGGCACTTGGAGGCTCCTGCACTGGGAAAAGAGGCACTTGCAGGCCTGTACACCGGAAAAAAAGGCACTCGGAGGCTGCTACACTGCAGAGAAAGGCACTCGGAGGCACCTGCAACGGAAAATAAGGCACTCGGAGGCCCCTACACCACAAAAAAAGGCACTTGGGGGCTGCTACAATGGAAAAAAAGGCACTCGGAGGCCCGTGACCCACAAGAAAAGGCACTCGGGGCCACTACACAGCAAAAGAAAGATACATGGAGGACCACACACCCCAAAATAACAGCACTCGGAGGCCCCTGAACCACAGGGAAAGGCACTCGGTGGCTCCTACAGCACAGAAAAAGGCACTTGGGGGCTGCTACAATGTGAAACAAGGCACTTGGAGGGCCCGGCACAACCAAAAGAGGCGCTTGGAGGCCCCTGCACTGGAAAAAGAGGCACTTGCAGGCCTGTACACCAGAAAAAAAGGCACTCGGAGGCTCCTGCACCACAAAAGAAGGCACTCAGAGGCCACTACACCACCAAGAAAGGCACTTGGTGGGCCCCACATTGCAAAAAAAGGCACTTGGAGGCTACTACACTGCAAAGAAATGCACCCTGAGGCCCACGCACAGCAAAAAAAGGCACTTAGTAGCCCCTGCACCGCAAAAAAAGGCACTCGGTGGCCCCGACACTGGAAAGAAAGGCACTCAGAGGGCCCTGCAGCACAAAAAGAGGCACTCGACTGCCCCTACACTGGGAAAAAAGGCACTTGGAGGCCTCTACGCCCCAGAAAAAGGCACTCAGTGGCCCCTACGCCGCAAAAAAAGGCACTCGGGGACTGCTACAAGGCGAAACAAAGCACTCAGAGGCCACTACACCACCAAGAAAGGCACTCGGTGGCCCCCACATTGCAAAAAAAGGCACTTGGAGGCTACTACACTGCAAAAAAATGCATCCTGAGGCCCATGCACAGCAAAAAAAGGCACTCAGTAGCCCCTGCAGCACAAAAAAAGGCACTCGGAGGCCAGTGCACTGAAAAACAGGGCACTTGGAGGCCAGTGCACCACAAAAAAAATGCACTCAGAGGCCCCGACACCACAAAAGAAAGGCACTTGGAGGACCCGACACCACAAAAAAAGGCACTCAGCTGCCCCTACACTGGAAAAAAAGGCACTTGGAGGCCCCTACAGCACAAAAAAAGGCACTTGGGGGCTGCTACAATGGAAAAAAAGGCACTCGGAGGCCCCTGCACCAGAAACAAAGGCACTTGGAGGGCCCTGCACCACAAAAGAAGGCACTCGGAGGCCCCTGTCCCACAAGAAAAGGCACTCGGGGCCACTACACCGCAAATAAAAGATACATGGAGGACCACAAACCCCAAAATAACAGCACTCGGAGGCCCCGGAACCACAAGAAAAGGCACTCGGTGGCCCCTACAGCACAATAAAACGCACTCGGGGGCTGCTACAATGTGAAACAAGGCACTCTGAGGGCCCAGCACCACCAAAAAAAGGCACTCGGAGGCTCCTGCACCACAAAAGAAGGCACTCGGAGGCTGCTACAATGGAAAAAAAGGCACTCGGAGGCCAGTGCACTGCAAAAACAGGGTACTTGGAGGCCTCTACACTGCAAAAGAAGGCACTCGGAGGAAACTACACTGGAACA
The DNA here is from genome assembly GCF_036370855.1 of Dromaius novaehollandiae. Classification (NCBI taxonomy): domain Eukaryota; kingdom Metazoa; phylum Chordata; class Aves; order Casuariiformes; family Dromaiidae; genus Dromaius; species Dromaius novaehollandiae. Next base: position 2,589,970 of record NC_088103.1, on the reverse strand, counting down.
AAAGGCACTCGGAGGCCAGTGCACCACAAGAAAAGGCACTCAGTGGCCCCTACAGCACAAAAAAAGGCTCTTGGGGGCTGCTACAATGCAAAAAAAGGCACTCAGAGGCCCCTGAACCACAAGAAAAGGCACTTAGTGGCCTCTGAACCACAAGAAAAGGCACTCAGTGGACTCTACAGCACAAGAAAAGGCACTCGGGGCCACTACACCGCAAAAAAAAGGTACATGGAGGACCACACACCCCAAAATAACAGCACTCGGAGGCCCTGGAACCACAAGGAAAGGCACTCAGTGGCCCCTACACTGCAAAAAAAGGCACTTGGGGGCTGCTACAATGTGAAACAAGGCACTCGGAGGGCTCAGCACCACCAAAAAAAGCACTCGGAGGTTCCCGCACTGGAAAAAGAGGCACTTGCAGGCCTGTGGACAACAAAAAAAGGCACTCGGAGGCTCCTGCACCACAAAAGAAGGCACTCGGTGGCCCCGACACCACAGAAAAAGGCACTCGGGGGCTGCTACAATGTGAAAACAGGCACTCCGATGCCCCTACACCGGAAAGAAAGGCACTCAGAGGGCCTGCAGCACAAAAAAAGGCACTCAGCTGCCCTTACACTGGAAAAACAGGCACTTGGAGGCCTCTACACCACAGAAAAAGGCACTCAGTGGCCCCTACACTGCAAAAAAAGGCACTCGGGGGCTGCTACAATGTGAAACAAGGCACTCGGAGGGCCCGGCACCACCAAAAGAGGCACTTGGAGGCTCCTGCACTGGGAAAAGAGGCACTTGCAGGCCTGTACACCGGAAAAAAAGGCACTCGGAGGCTGCTACACTGCAGAGAAAGGCACTCGGAGGCACCTGCAACGGAAAATAAGGCACTCGGAGGCCCCTACACCACAAAAAAAGGCACTTGGGGGCTGCTACAATGGAAAAAAAGGCACTCGGAGGCCCGTGACCCACAAGAAAAGGCACTCGGGGCCACTACACAGCAAAAGAAAGATACATGGAGGACCACACACCCCAAAATAACAGCACTCGGAGGCCCCTGAACCACAGGGAAAGGCACTCGGTGGCTCCTACAGCACAGAAAAAGGCACTTGGGGGCTGCTACAATGTGAAACAAGGCACTTGGAGGGCCCGGCACAACCAAAAGAGGCGCTTGGAGGCCCCTGCACTGGAAAAAGAGGCACTTGCAGGCCTGTACACCAGAAAAAAAGGCACTCGGAGGCTCCTGCACCACAAAAGAAGGCACTCAGAGGCCACTACACCACCAAGAAAGGCACTTGGTGGCCCCCACATTGCAAAAAAAGGCACTTGGAGGCTACTACACTGCAAAAAAATGCATCCTGAGGCCCATGCACAGCAAAAAAAGGCACTCAGTAGCCCCTGCAGCACAAAAAAAGGCACTCGGAGGCCAGTGCACTGAAAAACAGGGCACTTGGAGGCCAGTGCACCACAAAAAAAATGCACTCAGAGGCCCCGACACCACAAAAGAAAGGCACTTGGAGGACCCGACACCACAAAAAAAGGCACTCAGCTGCCCCTACACTGGAAAAAAAGGCACTTGGAGGCCCCTACAGCACAAAAAAAGGCACTTGGGGGCTGCTACAATGGAAAAAAAGGCACTCGGAGGCCCCTGCACCAGAAACAAAGGCACTTGGAGGGCCCTGCACCACAAAAGAAGGCACTCGGAGGCCCCTGTCCCACAAGAAAAGGCACTCGGGGCCACTACACCGCAAATAAAAGATACATGGAGGACCACAAACCCCAAAATAACAGCACTCGGAGGCCCCGGAACCACAAGAAAAGGCACTCGGTGGCCCCTACAGCACAATAAAACGCACTCGGGGGCTGCTACAATGTGAAACAAGGCACTCTGAGGGCCCAGCACCACCAAAAAAAGGCACTCGGAGGCTCCTGCACCACAAAAGAAGGCACTCGGAGGCTGCTACAATGGAAAAAAAGGCACTCGGAGGCCAGTGCACTGCAAAAACAGGGTACTTGGAGGCCTCTACACTGCAAAAGAAGGCACTCGGAGGAAACTACACTGGAACAAAAGGCACTCGGAGGCCAGTGCACCACAAGAAAAGGCACTCAGTGGCCCCTACAGCACAAAAAAAGGCTCTTGGGGGCTGCTACAATGCAAAAAAAGGCACTCAGAGGCCCCTGAACCACAAGAAAAGGCACTTAGTGGCCTCTGAACCACAAGAAAAGGCACTCAGTGGACTCTACAGCACAAGAAAAGGCACTCGGGGCCACTACACCGCAAAAAAAAGGTACATGGAGGACCACACACCCCAAAATAACAGCACTCGGAGGCCCTGGAACCACAAGGAAAGGCACTCAGTGGCCCCTACACTGCAAAAAAAGGCACTTGGGGGCTGCTACAATGTGAAACAAGGCACTCGGAGGGCTCAGCACCACCAAAAAAAGCACTCGGAGGTTCCCGCACTGGAAAAAGAGGCACTTGCAGGCCTGTGGACAACAAAAAAAGGCACTCGGAGGCTCCTGCACCACAAAAAAAGGCACTCGGTGGCCCCGACACCACAGAAAAAGGCACTCGGGGGCTGCTACAATGTGAAAACAGGCACTCCGATGCCCCTACACCGGAAAGAAAGGCACTCAGAGGGCCTGCAGCACAAAAAAAGGCACTCAGCTGCCCTTACACTGGAAAAACAGGCACTTGGAGGCCTCTACACCACAGAAAAAGGCACTCAGTGGCCCCTACACTGCAAAAAAAGGCACTCGGGGGCTGCTACAATGTGAAACAAGGCACTCGGAGGGCCCGGCACCACCAAAAGAGGCACTTGGAGGCTCCTGCACTGGGAAAAGAGGCACTTGCAGGCCTGTACACCGGAAAAAAAGGCACTCGGAGGCTGCTACACTGCAGAGAAAGGCACTCGGAGGCACCTGCAACGGAAAATAAGGCACTCGGAGGCCCCTACACCACAAAAAAAGGCACTTGGGGGCTGCTACAATGGAAAAAAAGGCACTCGGAGGCCCGTGACCCACAAGAAAAGGCACTCGGGGCCACTACACAGCAAAAGAAAGATACATGGAGGACCACACACCCCAAAATAACAGCACTCGGAGGCCCCTGAACCACAGGGAAAGGCACTCGGTGGCTCCTACAGCACAGAAAAAGGCACTTGGGGGCTGCTACAATGTGAAACAAGGCACTTGGAGGGCCCGGCACAACCAAAAGAGGCGCTTGGAGGCCCCTGCACTGGAAAAAGAGGCACTTGCAGGCCTGTACACCAGAAAAAAAGGCACTCGGAGGCTCCTGCACCACAAAAGAAGGCACTCAGAGGCCACTACACCACCAAGAAAGGCACTTGGTGGCCCCCACATTGCAAAAAAAGGCACTTGGAGGCTACTACACTGCAAAGAAATGCACCCTGAGGCCCACGCACAGCAAAAAAAAGGCACTTAGTAGCCCCTGCACCGCAAAAAAAGGCACTCGGTGGCCCCGACACTGGAAAGAAAGGCACTCAGAGGGCCCTGCAGCACAAAAAGAGGCACTCGACTGCCCCTACACTGGGAAAAAAGGCACTTGGAGGCCTCTACACCCCAGAAAAAGGCACTCAGTGGCCCCTACGCCGCAAAAAAAGGCACTCGGGGACTGCTACAAGGCGAAACAAAGCACTCAGAGGCCACTACACCACCAAGAAAGGCACTCGGTGGCCCCCACATTGCAAAAAAAGGCACTTGGAGGCTACTACACTGCAAAAAAATGCATCCTGAGGCCCATGCACAGCAAAAAAAGGCACTCAGTAGCCCCTGCAGCACAAAAAAAGGCACTCGGAGGCCAGTGCACTGAAAAACAGGGCACTTGGAGGCCAGTGCACCACAAAAAAAATGCACTCAGAGGCCCCGACACCACAAAAGAAAGGCACTTGGAGGCCCCTGTCCCACAAGAAAAGGCACTCGGCTGCCACTACACCGCAAATAAAAGATACATGGAGGACCACAAACCCCAAAATAACAGCACTCGGAGGCCCCGGAACCACAAGAAAAGGCACTCGGTGGCCCCTACAGCACAATAAAACGCACTCGGGGGCTGCTACAATGTGAAACAAGGCACTCTGAGGGCCCAGCACCACCAAAAAAGGCACTCGGAGGCCCCAGCACTGGGAAAAGCGGCACTTGCAGGCCTGTACACTGGAAATAAAGGCACTTGGAGGCCCCTGCACCACAAAAAAAGGCACTCGGAAGCCCCTACATTGCAAAAAAGGCACTTGGAAGCTACTACATTGCAAAAAAAGGCACTCGGTGGCCCCTGCACCGCAAAAAAAGGCACTCGGTGGCCCCTGCACCGCAAAAAAAGGCACTTGGAGGCCTCTACAACACCTTCCACTGCCCTATCAGACACAGAGGCTCATGTGACCTCACAAGGACAGGAAGCCGCCAGGGGCCTGCCACTGGCCTGTCAGGCACTGGTACTTCTGTAAGCTCACAAGCAGAGTCAGCAGCCATGGGCATCCCACTGCCTGATGAGGCACTGAGGCAAAGGTGACCTCAAAATGCAGCCAGCACGCAGAGGCCTGCCACTGGCCTATCAGGCAATAGGACTGCCGTGACCTCAAAAGGACAGCCAGCAGCTATGGGCCTGTCACTGGCCTATGAGGCACTGAGGCTGCTGTGACCTCACAAGCACAGCCAGCAGCTATGGGCCTGCCACTGGCCTACAGCAAAAGGAGCCTGAGGTGACCTCACAAGCACAGCGAGTAGCCAGGGGCTTCCCACTGCCCTATAAGGTACAGAGAGAAACGTGAGCTCAAAAGGCAGCCAGCAGACAGAGGCCTGCCACAGGCCTATGAGGCAATAGGACTGCTGTGACCTGACAAGCACACCAAGCAGCTATGGGCCTGCCACTGGCCTATAGGAAAAGGAGGCTGCTGTGACCTCAAAAGCACACCAAGCAGCCATTGGCCTCCCACTGCCCGATGAGGCGCTGACACTGCTGTCAACTCAGAAGCACAGTAAGCAGTCAGGGGCCTGCCACTGCCGTAAAGGGCATGGAGGCTGCTGTGACCTCAGAAGCCCAGCCAGCAGCTATGGGCCTGCCACTGCCCTATAGGGCACTGAGGCTTCTCTGACCTCACAAGCCCACCCAGCAGTCATTGGCCTCGAACTGGCCTATCAGGCACTGAGGCTTCTGCAACGTCACAAGCACAGCCAGCAGCCAGGGGCCTACCACTGGCCTGTGAAGCACTGAGGCTGCTGTGACCTCACAAGCCCAGGCAGCAGCTACGGCCCTGCCGCTGGCCTACGAGGCACGGAGGCTACTGTGACGTCAAAAGCACACCAAGCAGACATTGGCCTCCCACAGGCCTATCAGGCACTGAGGCTGCTGTGACCTCACAAGCACAGCCAGCAGTCAGGGGCCTGCTGCTGGCCTATCAGGCTGTAGGAGTGTTCTCACCTGACAAGCACAGCCAGCAGCTATGGGCCTGCAACTGGCCTATGGGGAACAGAGGCTGATGTGACCTCACAAGCACAGTCAGCAGCCATTGGCGTGCCACTGTCCAAACAGGCACTGAGGCTGCTTTGACCTCACCAGCACACCAAGCAGCCATTGGCCTCCCTCTGGCCTACAGGAAAAGGAGGCTGATGTGACCTCAGAAGCACAGTGAGTAGCCAGGGGCCTCCCACTGCCCTATAAGGTACAGAGACAAATGTGACCTCAAAAGGCAGCCAGCAGACAGAGGCCTGCCACGGGCCTATCAGGAAATAGGACTGCTGTGACCTTACAAGCACAGCCAGCAGCTACGGGCCTTCCACTGGCCTATCACACACTGAGGCTGCTGTGAACTTACAAGCACACCAAGCAGCCATTGGCCTCCCACGGGCCTATCAGGCACTGAGGCTGCTGTGACCTCACAAGCACAGCCAGCAGCCAAGGGCCTGCCACTAGCCTATGAGGCAAAAGGACTGCTGTGATCTGACAAGCACAGCCAGCAGCCAAGGGCCTGCCACAGGCCTATCAGGCAATAGGACTGCTGTGACCTGACAAGCACACCAAGCAGCTATGGGCCTGCCACTGGCCTATGGGAAAAGGAGGCTGCTGTGACCTCACAAGCACAGGCAGCAGCCATTAGCCTCCCACTGCCCGATGAGGCGCTGATGCTCAGAAGCACAGTAAACAGTCAGGGGCCTGCCACTGCCCTCAAGGGCATGGAGGCTGCTGTGACCTCAGAAGCCCAGCCAGCAGCTATGGGCCTGCCACTGCCCTATAGGGCACTGAGGCTTCTCTGACCTCACAAGCAGAGCCAGCAGCTATGAGCCTGCCACTGGCCTGTGAAGCACTGAGGCTGCTGTGACCTCACGAGCCCAGGCAGCAGCTGTGGGCCTGCCACTGGCCTATGAGGCACTGAGGCTGCTGTGACCTCACAAGCACAGTCAGCAGCCAGGGGCCTGCTGCTGGCCTATCAGGCTGTAGGAGTGTTGTCACCTGAGAAGCACAGCCAGCAGCTAAGGGCCTGCAACTGGCCTATAGGGAGCAGAGGCTGATGTGACCTCACAAGCACAGCCAGCAGCCATTGGCCTGCCACTGTCCAAACAGGCACTGGGGCTGCTTTGACCTCACCAGCACACGAATCAGCCATTGGCCTCCCTCTGGCCTACAGGAAAAGGAGGCTGATGTGACCTCACAAGCACAGCGAGTAGCCAGGGGCCTCCCATGGGCCTATCAGGCACTGAGGCTTCTGCAACCTCAGAAACACAGCCAGCAGTCAGGGGCCTGCCACTGGCCTGTGAAGCACTGAGGCTGCTGTGACCTCACGAGCCCAGTCAGCAGCTACGGGCCTTCCACTGGCCTATCACGCACTGAGGCTGCTGTGACCTCAAAGCACACCAAGCAGCCATTGGCCTCCCACGGGCCTATGAGGCACTGAGGCTGCTGTGACCTCACAAGCACAGTCAGCAGCCATTAGCCTCCCACTGCCTGATGAGGCGCTGACGCTGCTGTCAACTCAGAAGCACAGTAAACAGTCAGGGGCCTGCCACTGCCCTCAAGGGCATGGTGGCTGCTGTGACCTCAGAAGCCCAGCCAGCAGCTATGGGCCTGCCACTGCCCTATAGGGCACTGAGGCTTCTCTGACCTCACAAGCCCACCCAGCAGTCAGGGGCCTCGAACTGGCCTATCAGGCACTGCGGCTTCTGTAACCTCACAAGCACAGCCAGCAGCCATGGGCCTGCCACTGGCCTGTGAAGCACTGAGGCTGCTGTGACCTCACAAGCACAGACAGCAGCCATTGGCCTGCCACTGGCCTATACAGCACTGAGGCTGCTGTGACCTCACAAGCACAGCAAGGAGCAAGAGGCCTGCCATTGCCCTATAAGCTACAGAGACAAATTTGACCTCAAAAGGCAGCCAGCAGACAGAGGCCTGCCACGGGCCTATCAGGCAATAGGACTGCCGTGACCTCAAAAGGACAGCCAGCAGCTACTGGCCTGTCACTGGTCTATGAGGCACTGAGGCTGCTGTGACCTCACATGCACAGCCAGCAGCTATGGGCCTGCCACTGGCCTACAGCAAAAGGAGCCTGAGGTGACCTCACAAGCACAGCGAGTAGCCAGGGGCTTCCCACTGCCCTATAAGGTACAGAGAGAAATGTGAGCTCAAAAGGCAGCCAGCAGACAGAGGCCTGCCACAGGCCTATGAGGCAATAGGACTGCTGTGACCTGACAAGCACACCAAGCAGCTATGGGCCTGCCACTGGCCTATAGGAAAAGGAGGCTGCTGTGACCTCAAAAGCACACCAAGCAGCCATTGGCCTCCCACTGCCCGATGAGGCGCTGATGCTGCTGTCAACTCAGAAGCACAGTAAGCAGTCAGGGGCCTGCCACTGCTGTAAAGGGCATGGAGCCTGCTGTGACCTCAGAAGCCCAGCCAGCAGCTATGGGCCTGCCACTGCCCTATAGGGCACTGAGGCTTCTCTGACCTCACAAGCCCACCCAGCAGTCATTGGCCTCGAACTGGCCTATCAGGCACTGAGGCTTCTGCAACGTCACAAGCACAGCCAGCAGACAGGGGCCTGCCACTGGCCTGTCAGGCACTGAGGCTGCTGTGACCTCACGAGCCCAGGCAGCAGCTATGGGCCTGCCACTGGCCTATGAGGCACTGACGCTGCAGTGACCTCACAAGCACACCAAGCAGACAAGGGCCTGCCATTGCCCTATAAGGTACAGAGACAAATGTGACCTCAAAAGGCAGCCAGCAGACAGAGGCCTGCCACTGGCCTATCAGGAAATAGGACTGCTGTGACCTTACAAGCACAGCCAGCAGCTACGGGCCTGCCACTGGCCTATAAGGCACGGAGGCTGCTGTGACCTCACAAGCACACCAAGCAGCCATTGGCCTCCCACGGGCCTATCAGACACTGAGGCTGCTGTGACCTCACAAGCACAGTCAGCAGCCATTGGCCTGCCACTGTCCAAACAGGCACTGAGGCTGCTTTGACCTCACCAGCACACCAAGCAGCCATTGGCCTCCCTCTGGCCTACAGGAAAAGGAGGCTGATGTGACCTCAGAAGCACAGTGAGTAGCCAGGGGCCTCCCACTGCCCTATAAGGTACAGAGACAAATGTGACCTCAAAAGGCAGCCAGCAGACAGAGGCCTGCCACGGGCCTATCAGGAAATAGGACTGCTGTGACCTTACAAGCACAGCCAGCAGCTACGGGCCTTCCACTGGCCTATCACACACTGAGGCTGCTGTGAACTTACAAGCACACCAAGCAGCCATTGGCCTCCCACGGGCCTATCAGGCACTGAGGCTGCTGTGACCTCACAAGCACAGCCAGCAGCCAAGGGCCTGCCACTAGCCTATGAGGCAAAAGGACTGCTGTGATCTGACAAGCACAGCCAGCAGCCAAGGGCCTGCCACAGGCCTATCAGGCAATAGGACTGCTGTGACCTGACAAGCACAGCCAGCAGCTATGGGCCTGCCACTGGCCTATGGGAAAAGGAGGCTGCTGTGACCTCACAAGCACAGGCAGCAGCCATTAGCCTCCCACTGCCCGATGAGGCGCTGATGCTCAGAAGCACAGTAAACAGTCAGGGGCCTGCCACTGCCCTCAAGGGCATGGAGGCTGCTGTGACCTCAGAAGCCCAGCCAGCAGCTATGGGCCTGCCACTGCCCTATAGGGCACTGAGGCTTCTCTGACCTCACAAGCACAGCCAGCAGCTATGAGCCTGCCACTGGCCTGTGAAGCACTGAGGCTGCTGTGACCTCACGAGCCCAGGCAGCAGCTGTGGGCCTGCCACTGGCCTATAAGGCACTGAGGCTGCTGTAACCTCACAAGCACAGCCAGCACTCAGGGGCCTGCCACTGGCCTGTGAAGCACTGAGGCTGCTGTGACCTCACGAGCCCAGGCAGCAGCAATGGGCCTGCCACTGGCCTATGAGGCACTGAGGCTGCTGTGACCTCACAAGCACAGTCAGCAGCCAGGGGCCTGCTGCTGGCCTATCAGGCTGTAGGAGTGTTGTCACCTGAGAAGCACAGCCAGCAGCTAAGGGCCTGCAACTGGCCTATAGGGAGCAGAGGCTGATGTGACCTCACAAGCACAGCCAGCAGCCATTGGCCTGCCACTGTCCAAACAGGCACTGGGGCTGCTTTGACCTCACCAGCACACGAATCAGCCATTGGCCTCCCTCTGGCCTACAGGAAAAGGAGGCTGATGTGACCTCACAAGCACAGCGAGTAGCCAGGGGCCTCCCATGGGCCTATCAGGCACTGAGGCTTCTGCAACCTCAGAAACACAGCCAGCAGCCATTGGCCTGCCACTGTCCAAACAGGCACTGGGGCTGCTTTGACCTCACCAGCACATGAATCAGCCATTGGCCTCCCTCTGGCCTACAGGAAAAGGAGGCTGATGTGACCTCACAAGCACAGCGAGTAGCCAGGGGCCTCCCATGGGCCTATCAGGCACTGAGGCTTCTGCAACCTCAGAAACACAGCCAGCAGTCAGGGGCCTGCCACTGGCCTGTGAAGCACTGAGGCTGCTGTGACCTCACGAGCCCAGTCAGCAGCTACGGGCCTTCCACTGGCCTATCACGCACTGAGGCTGCTGTGACCTCAAAGCACACCAAGCAGCCATTGGCCTCCCACGGGCCTATGAGGCACTGAGGCTGCTGTGACCTCACAAGCACAGTCAGCAGCCATTAGCCTCCCACTGCCTGATGAGGCGCTGACGCTGCTGTCAACTCAGAAGCACAGTAAACAGTCAGGGGCCTGCCACTGCCCTCAAGGGCATGGTGGCTGCTGTGACCTCAGAAGCCCAGCCAGCAGCTATGGGCCTGCCACTGCCCTATAGGGCACTGAGGCTTCTCTGACCTCACAAGCCCACCCAGCAGTCAGAGGCCTCGAACTGGCCTATCAGGCACTGCGGCTTCTGTAACCTCACAAGCACAGCCAGCAGCCATGGGCCTGCCACTGGCCTGTGAAGCACTGAGGCTGCTGTGACCTCACAAGCACAGACAGCAGCCATTGGCCTGCCACTGGCCTATACAGCACTGAGGCTGCTGTGACCTCACAAGCACAGCAAGGAGCAAGAGGCCTGCCATTGCCCTATAAGCTACAGAGACAAATTTGACCTCAAAAGGCAGCCAGCAGACAGAGGCCTGCCACGGGCCCATCAGGCAATAGGACTGCCGTGACCTCAAAAGGACAGCCAGCAGCTACTGGCCTGTCACTGGTCTATGAGGCACTGAGGCTGCTGTGACCTCACATGCACAGCCAGCAGCTATGGGCCTGCCACTGGCCTACAGCAAAAGGAGCCTGAGGTGACCTCACAAGCACAGCGAGTAGCCAGGGGCTTCCCACTGCCCTATAAGGTACAGAGAGAAATGTGAGCTCAAAAGGCAGCCAGCAGACAGAGGCCTGCCACAGGCCTATGAGGCAATAGGACTGCTGTGACCTGACAAGCACACCAAGCAGCTATGGGCCTGCCACTGGCCTATAGGAAAAGGAGGCTGCTGTGACCTCAAAAGCACACCAAGCAGCCATTGGCCTCCCACTGCCCGATGAGGCGCTGATGCTGCTGTCAACTCAGAAGCACAGTAAGCAGTCAGGGGCCTGCCACTGCTGTAAAGGGCATGGAGCCTGCTGTGACCTCAGAAGCCCAGCCAGCAGCTATGGGCCTGCCACTGCCCTATAGGGCACTGAGGCTTCTCTGACCTCACAAGCCCACCCAGCAGTCATTGGCCTCGAACTGGCCTATCAGGCACTGAGGCTTCTGCAACGTCACAAGCACAGCCAGCAGACAGGGGCCTGCCACTGGCCTGTCAGGCACTGAGGCTGCTGTGACCTCACGAGCCCAGGCAGCAGCTATGGGCCTGCCACTGGCCTATGAGGCACTGACGCTGCAGTGACCTCACAAGCACACCAAGCAGACAAGGGCCTGCCATTGCCCTATAAGGTACAGAGACAAATGTGACCTCAAAAGGCAGCCAGCAGACAGAGGCCTGCCACTGGCCTATCAGGAAATAGGACTGCTGTGACCTTACAAGCACAGCCAGCAGCTACGGGCCTGCCACTGGCCTATAAGGCACGGAGGCTGCTGTGACCTCACAAGCACACCAAGCAGCCATTGGCCTCCCACGGGCCTATCAGGCACTGAGGCTGCTGTGACCTCACAAGCACAGCCAGCAGTCAGGGGCCTGCTGCTGGCCTATCAGGCTGTAGGAGTGTTCTCACCTGACAAGCACAGCCAGCAGCTATGGGCCTGCAACTGGCCTATAGGGAACAGAGGCTGATGTGACCTCACAAGCACAGTCAGCAGCCATTGGCCTGCCACTGTCCAAACAGGCACTGAGGCTGCTTTGACCTCACCAGCACACCAAGCAGCCATTGGCCTCCCTCTGGCCTACAGGAAAAGGAGGCTGATGTGACCTCAGAAGCACAGTGAGTAGCCAGGGGCCTCCCACTGCCCTATAAGGTACAGAGACAAATGTGACCTCAAAAGGCAGCCAGCAGACAGAGGCCTGCCACGGGCCTATCAGGAAATAGGACTGCTGTGACCTTACAAGCACAGCCAGCAGCTACGGGCCTTCCACTGGCCTATCACACACTGAGGCTGCTGTGAACTTACAAGCACACCAAGCAGCCATTGGCCTCCCACGGGCCTATCAGGCACTGAGGCTGCTGTGACCTCACAAGCACAGCCAGCAGCCAAGGGCCTGCCACTAGCCTATGAGGCAAAAGGACTGCTGTGATCTGACAAGCACAGCCAGCAGCCAAGGGCCTGCCACAGGCCTATCAGGCAATAGGACTGCTGTGACCTGACAAGCACAGCCAGCAGCTATGGGCCTGCCACTGGCCTATGGGAAAAGGAGGCTGCTGTGACCTCACAAGCACAGGCAGCAGCCATTAGCCTCCCACTGCCCGATGAGGCGCTGATGCTCAGAAGCACAGTAAACAGTCAGGGGCCTGCCACTGCCCTCAAGGGCATGGAGGCTGCTGTGACCTCAGAAGCCCAGCCAGCAGCTATGGGCCTGCCACTGCCCTATAGGGCACTGAGGCTTCTCTGACCTCACAAGCACAGCCAGCAGCTATGAGCCTGCCACTGGCCTGTGAAGCACTGAGGCTGCTGTGACCTCACGAGCCCAGGCAGCAGCTGTGGGCCTGCCACTGGCCTATAAGGCACTGAGGCTGCTGTAACCTCACAAGCACAGCCAGCAGTCAGGGGCCTGCCACTGGCCTGTGAAGCACTGAGGCTGCTGTGACCTCACGAGCCCAGGCAGCAGCAATGGGCCTGCCACTGGCCTATGAGGCACTGAGGCTGCTGTGACCTCACAAGCACAGTCAGCAGCCAGGGGCCTGCTGCTGGCCTATCAGGCTGTAGGAGTGTTGTCACCTGAGAAGCACAGCCAGCAGCTAAGGGCCTGCAACTGGCCTATAGGGAGCAGAGGCTGATGTGACCTCACAAGCACAGCCAGCAGCCATTGGCCTGCCACTGTCCAAACAGGCACTGGGGCTGCTTTGACCTCACCAGCACACGAATCAGCCATTGGCCTCCCTCTGGCCTACAGGAAAAGGAGGCTGATGTGACCTCACAAGCACAGCGAGTAGCCAGGGGCCTCCCATGGGCCTATCAGGCACTGAGGCTTCTGCAACCTCAGAAACACAGCCAGCAGCCATTGGCCTGCCACTGTCCAAACAGGCACTGGGGCTGCTTTGACCTCACCAGCACACGAATCAGCCATTGGCCTCCCTCTGGCCTACAGGAAAAGGAGGCTGATGTGACCTCACAAGCACAGCGAGTAGCCAGGGGCCTCCCATGGGCCTATCAGGCACTGAGGCTTCTGCAACCTCAGAAACACAGCCAGCAGTCAGGGGCCTGCCACTGGCCTGTGAAGCACTGAGGCTGCTGTGACCTCACGAGCCCAGTCAGCAGCTACGGGCCTTCCACTGGCCTATCACGCACTGAGGCTGCTGTGACCTCAAAGCACACCAAGCAGCCATTGGCCTCCCACGGGCCTTTCAGGCACTGAGGCTGCTGTGACCTCACAAGCACAGTCAGCAGCCATTAGCCTCCCACTGCCTGATGAGGCGCTGACGCTGCTGTCAACTCAGAAGCACAGTAAACAGTCAGGGGCCTGCCACTGCCCTCAAGGGCATGGTGGCTGCTGTGACCTCAGAAGCCCAGCCAGCAGCTATGGGCCTGCCACTGCCCTATAGGGCACTGAGGCTTCTCTGACCTCACAAGCCCACCCAGCAGTCAGGGGCCTCGAACTGGCCTATCAGGCACTGCGGCTTCTGTAACCTCACAAGCACAGCCAGCAGCCATGGGCCTGCCACTGGCCTGTGAAGCACTGAGGCTGCTGTGACCTCACAAGCACAGACAGCAGCCATTGGCCTGCCACTGGCCTATACAGCACTGAGGCTGCTGTGACCTCACAAGCACAGCAAGGAGCAAGAGGCCTGCCATTGCCCTATAAGCTACAGAGACAAATTTGACCTCAAAAGGCAGCCAGCAGACAGAGGCCTGCCACGGGCCTATCAGGCAATAGGACTGCCGTGACCTCAAAAGGACAGCCAGCAGCTACTGGCCTGTCACTGGTCTATGAGGCACTGAGGCTGCTGTGACCTCACATGCACAGCCAGCAGCTATGGGCCTGCCACTGGCCTACAGCAAAAGGAGCCTGAGGTGACCTCACAAGCACAGCGAGTAGCCAGGGGCTTCCCACTGCCCTATAAGGTACAGAGAGAAATGTGAGCTCAAAAGGCAGCCAGCAGACAGAGGCCTGCCACAGGCCTATGAGGCAATAGGACTGCTGTGACCTGACAAGCACACCAAGCAGCTATGGGCCTGCCACTGGCCTATAGGAAAAGGAGGCTGCTGTGACCTCAAAAGCACACCAAGCAGCCATTGGCCTCCCACTGCCCGATGAGGCGCTGACGCTGCTGTCAACTCAGAAGCACAGTAAGCAGTCAGGGGCCTGCCACTGCTGTAAAGGGCATGGAGGCTGCTGTGACCTCAGAAGACCAGCCAGCAGCTATGGGCCTGCCACTGCCCTATAGGGCACTGAGGCTTCTCTGACCTCACAAGCCCACCCAGCAGTCATTGGCCTCGAACTGGCCTATCAGGCACTGAGGCTTCTGCAACGTCACAAGCACAGCCAGCAGACAGGGGCCTGCCACTGGCCTGTCAGGCACTGAGGCTGCTGTGACCTCACGAGCCCAGGCAGCAGCTATGGGCCTGCCACTGGCCTATGAGGCACTGACGCTGCAGTGACCTCACAAGCACACCAAGCAGACAAGGGCCTGCCATTGCCCTATAAGGTACAGAGACAAATGTGACCTCAAAAGGCAGCCAGCAGACAGAGGCCTGCCACTGGCCTATCAGGAAATAGGACTGCTGTGACCTTACAAGCACAGCCAGCAGCTACGGGCCTGCCACTGGCCTATAAGGCACGGAGGCTGCTGTGACCTCACCAGCACACCAAGCAGCCATTGGCCTCCCACGGGCCTATCAGGCACTGAGGCTGCTGTGACCTCACAAGCACAGGCAGCAGCCAAGGGCCTGACACAGGCCTATCAGGCAATAGGACTGCTGTGACCTGAAAAGCACAGCCAGCAGCTATGGGCCTGCCACTGGCTTATAGGGAACAGAGGCTGCTGTGACCTCACAAGCACAGCCAGCAGCTATGGGCCTGCCACTGGCCTATGAGGCACTGAGGCTGCTGTGACCTCACAAGCACAGTCAGCAGCCAGGGGCCTGCTGCTGACCTATCAGGCTGTAGGAGTGTTGTAACCTGACAAGCACAGCCAGCAGCTCTGGGCCTGCCATGGCGCATCAAGCACGGAGAAAGAAGGGAACACCCAAGCAGACCAGCAGCCATGGGCGTGGCAGTGCCCTTTTTGGCATGGAGACACAAGTATCCTCACAAGCCCAGCCAGGAGGCATGGCCCTGCCACTGGCCTATCACGCACAGAGGCAGAAGCAACCTCACAAGCAGAGCGAGGACTGATGGGCCTGACTGGCCTACCAGGCCGTGAGGCAGAAGTGACATGACTATCTCATCCAGCAGTGGTGGACCTGACAATATCATTTCAGGCAGAGGGTAAAGTGACAGCACAGAACGTTGAAGGACCATAACAGAAAAAAGGCACTTGGAGGCATGAGTACTGGGGGAAAAAAAGGGCACTAGGAGGCCATGCACTGCAAAAATAGGCCCATGGAGGACACTATACTGGAAAAAAAGGCACTTTGGGAGCCTGCATCACAAAAATAGGCACTTGGAGGCCGCTAGACCGGAAAAAAGGCACTTAGATGCCCCTTCACTGCAAAAAAAGGCACTCAGACAGCAGTGCACCTCAAACAAAGGCACTTGCAGGCCCCTGCACCACAAAAAAAGGAAGTCGGCTGCCCCTACACTGGAAAAAAAAAGGTACTCGGAGGCCCCTACACTGCAAAAAAAGGCACTCGGGGGCTGCTACAATGTGAAACAAGGCACTCGGAGGGCCCGGCACCACCAAAAGAGGCACTTGGAGGCTCCTGCACTGGGAAAAGAGGCACTTGCAGGCCTGTACACCGGAAAAAAAGGCACTCGGAGGCTGCTACACTGCAGAGAAAGGCACTCGGAGGCACCTGCAACGGAAAATAAGGCACTCGGAGGCCCCTACACCACAAAAAAAGGCACTTGGGGGCTGCTACAATGGAAAAAAAGGCACTCGGAGGCCCGTGACCCACAAGAAAAGGCACTCGGGGCCACTACACAGCAAAAGAAAGATACATGGAGGACCACACACCCCAAAATAACAGCACTCGGAGGCCCCTGAACCACAGGGAAAGGCACTCGGTGGCTCCTACAGCACAGAAAAAGGCACTTGGGGGCTGCTACAATGTGAAACAAGGCACTCGGAGGGCCCGGCACAACCAAAAGAGGCGCTTGGAGGCCACTGCACTGGAAAAAGAGGCACTTGCAGGCCTGTACACCAGAAAAAAAGGCACTCGGAGGCTCCTGCACCACGAAAGAAGGCACTCGGAGGCTGCTACAATGGAAAAAAAGGCACTCGGAGGCCAGTGCACTGCAAAAACAGGGCACTTGGAGGCCTCTACACTGCAAAAGAAGGCACTCGGAGGAAACTACACTGGAACAAAAGGCACTCGGAGGCCAGTGCACCACAAGAAAAGGCACTCAGTGGCCCCTACAGCACAAAAAAAGGCTCTTGGGGGCTGCTACCATGCAAAAAAAGGCACTCAGAGACCCCTGAACCACAAGAAAAGGCACTTAGTGGCCTCTGAACCACAAGAAAAGGCACTCGGTGGACTCTACAGCACAAGAAAAGGCACTCGGGGCCACTACACCGCAAAAAAAAGGTACATGGAGGACCACACACCCCAAAATAACAGCACTCGGAGGCCCCGGAACCACAAGGAAAGGCACTCAGTGGCCCCTACACTGCAAAAAAAGGCACTTGGGGGCTGCTACAATGTGAAACAAGGCACTCGGAGGGCTCAGCACCACCAAAAAAGGCACTCGGAGGCCAGTGCACCACAAGAAAAGGCACTCAGTGGCCCCTACAGCACAAAAAAAGGCTCTTGGGGGCTGCTACAATGCAAAAAAAGGCACTCAGAGGCCCCTGAACCACAAGAAAAGGCACTTAGTGGCCTCTGAACCACAAGAAAAGGCACTCGGTGGACTCTACAGCACAAGAAAAGGCACTCGGGGCCACTACACCGCAAAAAAAAGGTACATGGAGGACCACACACCCCAAAATAACAGCACTCGGAGGCCCTGGAACCACAAGGAAAGGCACTCAGTGGCCCCTACACTGCAAAAAAAGGCACTCGGGGGCTGCTACAATGTGAAACAAGGCACTCGGAGGGCTCAGCACCACCAAAAAAAGCACTCGGAGGTTCCCGCACTGGAAAAAGAGGCACTTGCAGGCCTGTGGACAACAAAAAAAGGCACTCGGAGGCTCCTGCACCACAAAAAAAGGCACTCGGTGGCCCCGACACCACAGAAAAAGGCACTCGGGGGCTGCTACAATGTGAAAACAGGCACTCCGATGCCCCTACACCGGAAAGAAAGGCACTCAGAGGGCCTGCAGCACAAAAAAAGGCACTCAGCTGCCCTTACACTGGAAAAACAGGCACTTGGAGGCCTCTACACCACAGAAAAAGGCACTCAGTGGCCCCTACACTGCAAAAAAAGGCACTCGGGGGCTGCTACAATGTGAAACAAGGCACTCGGAGGGCCCGGCACCACCAAAAGAGGCACTTGGAGGCTCCTGCACTGGGAAAAGAGGCACTTGCAGGCCTGTACACCGGAAATAAAGGCACCCTGAGGCCCCTGCACCATAAAAAAAGGCACTCGGTGGCCCCGACACCACAAATAAAAGCACTCGGGGGCTGCTACAATGCAAAAAGAGGCACTCCAATGCCCCTACACCAGAAAGAAAGGCACTCAGAGGGCCCTGCAGCACAAAAAAAGGCACTCAGCTGCCCTTACACTGGAAAAAAAGGCACTCGGAGGCTCCTGCACCACAGAAAAAGGCACTCAGTGGCCCCTACACCACCAAGAAAGGCACTCGGTGGCCCCCACATTGCAAAAAAGGGTACTTGGAGGCTACTACACTGCAAAGAAATGCACCCTGAGGCCCACGCATTGCAAAAAAAGGCACTCAGTAGCCCCTGCACCGCAAAAAAAGGCACTCGGAGGCCAGTGCACTGAAAAACAGGGCACTTGGAGGCCAGTGCACCACAAAAGAAAATGCACTCAGAGGCCCCGACACCACAAAAGAAAGGCACTTGGAGGACCACACCACAAAAAAAGGCACTCGGCTGCCCCTACACTGGAAAAAAAAGGCACTCGGAGGCCCCTACACCACAAAAAAAGGCACTTGGGGGCTGCTACAATGCAAAAGAAGGCACTCGGAGGCCCCTGAACCACAAGAAAAGGCACTCGGGGCCACTACACTGCAAAAAAAAGATACATGGAGGACCACACACCCCAAAATAACAGCACTCGTTGGCCCCTGAACCAGAAGGAAAGGCACTCGGTGGCTCCTACAGCACAAAAAAAGGCACTCGGGGTCTGCTACAATGTGAAACAAGGCACTCGGTGGCCCCTACAGCACAAAAAAAGGCACTCGGAGGCTGCTACAATGCGAAAACAGGCACTTGGAGGCCCCTACATCGGAAATAAAGGCACTCAGAGGGCCCTGCACCACAAACAAAGGCACTCGGAGGCTGCTACACCATAGAGAAAGGCACTCGGAGGCCCCTGCACTGGAAAAAAAGGCACTTGGAGGCCCCTGCACCACAAAAAAGGCACTCAGAGGCTGCTACAATGGAAAAAAAGGCACTCGGAGGCCTCTACACTGCAAAAGAAGGCACTCGGAGGCCACTACACTGGAACAAAAGGCACTCGGAGGCCAGTGCACCACAAAAGAAGGCACTCAGTGGCCCCTTCAGCACAAAAAAGGCACTTGGGGGCTGCTACAATGCAAAAACGGCACTCAGAGGGCCCTGAACTACAAGAAAAGGCACTCAGTGGCCCCTACAGCACAATAAAAAGCACTCGGGGGCTGATACAATGTGAAACAAGGCACTCAGAGGGCCCAGCACCACCAAAAAAGGCACTCGGAGGCGCCTGCACTGGAAAAAGAGGCACTTGCAGGCCTGTACACCAGGAAAAAAGGCACTCGGAGGCTCCTGCACCACAAAAGAAGGCACTCAGAGGCCACTACACCACCAAGAAAGGCACTCGGTGGCCCCCACATTGCAAAAAAAGGCAGTTGGAGGCTACTACACTGCAAAAAAATGCACCCTGAGGCCCATGCACAGCAAAAAAAGGCACTCAGTAGCCCCTGCAGCACAAAAAAAGGCACTCAGAGGCCAGTGCACTGAAAAACAGAGCACTTGGAGGCCAGTGCACCACAAAAAAAATGCACTCAGAGGCCCCGACACCACAAAAGAAAGGCACTTGGAGGCCCCTGTCCCACAAGAAAAGGCACTCGGGGCCACTACACCGCAAATAAAAGATACATGGAGGACCACAAACCCCAAAATAACAGCACTCGGAGGCCCCAGAACCACAAGAAAAGGCACTCGGTGGCCCCTACAGCACAATAAAACGCACTCGGGGGCTGCTACAATGTGAAACAAGGCACTCTGAGGGCCCAGCACCACCAAAAAAGGCACTCGGAGGCCCCAGCACTGGGAAAAGCGGCACTTGCAGGCCTGTACACTGGAAATAAAGGCACTTGGAGGCCCCTGCACCACAAAAAAAGGCACTCGGAAGCCCCTACATTGCAAAAAAAGGCACTTGGAAGCTACTACATTGCAAAAAAAGGCACTCGGTGGCCCCTGCACCGCAAAAAAAGGCACTCGGTGGCCCCTGCACCGCAAAAAAAGGCACTCGGTGGCCCCTGCACCGCAAAAAAAGGCACTTGGAGGCCTCTACAACACCTTCCACTGCCCTATCAGACACAGAGGCTCATGTGACCTCACAAGGACAGGAAGCCGCCAGGGGCCTGCCACTGGCCTGTCAGGCACTGGTACTTCTGTAAGCTCACAAGCAGAGTCAGCAGCCATGGGCATCCCACTGCCTGATGAGGCACTGAGACAAAGGTGACCTCCAAATGCAGCCAGCACGCAGAGGCCTGCCACTGGCCTATCAGGCAATAGGACTGCCGTGACCTCAAAAGGACAGCCAGCAGCTATGGGCCTGTCACTGGCCTATGAGGCACTGAGGCTGCTGTGACCTCACAAGCACAGCCAGCAGCTATGGGCCTGCCACTGGCCTACAGCAAAAGGAGCCTGAGGTGACCTCACAAGCACAGCGAGTAGCCAGGGGCTTCCCACTGCCCTATAAGGTACAGAGAGAAACGTGAGCTCAAAAGGCAGCCAGCAGACAGAGGCCTGCCACAGGCCTATGAGGCAATAGGACTGCTGTGACCTGACAAGCACACCAAGCAGCTATGGGCCTGCCACTGGCCTATGAGGCACGGAGGCTGCTGTGACCTCACAAGCACACCAAGCAGCCATTGGCCTCCCACTGCCCGATGAGGCGCTGACACTGCTGTCAACTCAGAAGCACAGTAAGCAGTCAGGGGCCTGCCACTGCTGTAAAGGGCATGGAGGCTGCTGTGACCTCAGAAGCCCAGCCAGCAGCTATGGGCCTGCCACTGCCCTATAGGGCACTGAGGCTTCTCTGACCTCACAAGCCCACCCAGCAGTCATTGGCCTCGAACTGGCCTATCAGGCACTGAGGCTTCTGCAACGTCACAAGCACAGCCAGCAGCCAGGGGCCTGCCACTGGCCTGTCAGGCACTGAGGCTGCTGTGACCTCACGAGCCCAGGCAGCAGCTACGGCCCTGCCGCTGGCCTACGAGGCACGGAGGCTACTGTGACGTCAAAAGCACACCAAGCAGACATTGGCCTCCCACGGGCCTATCAGGCACTGAGGCTGCTGTGACCTCACAAGCACAGCCAGCAGCCAAGGGCCTGCCACTAGCCTATGAGGCAAAAGGACTGCTGTGATCTGACAAGCACAGCCAGCAGCCAAGGGCCTGCCACAGGCCTATCAGGCAATAGGACTGCTGTGACCTGACAAGCACAGCCAGCAGCTATGGGCCTGCCACTGGCCTATGGGAAAAGGAGGCTGCTGTGACCTCACAAGCACAGGCAGCAGCCATTAGCCTCCCACTGCCCGATGAGGCGCTGATGCTCAGAAGCACAGTAAACAGTCAGGGGCCTGCCACTGCCCTCAAGGGCATGGAGGCTGCTGTGACCTCAGAAGCCCAGCCAGCAGCTATGGGCCTGCCACTGCCCTATAGGGCACTGAGGCTTCTCTGACCTCACAAGCACAGCCAGCAGCTATGAGCCTGCCACTGGCCTGTGAAGCACTGAGGCTGCTGTGACCTCACGAGCCCAGGCAGCAGCTGTGGGCCTGCCACTGGCCTATAAGGCACTGAGGCTGCTGTAACCTCACAAGCACAGCCAGCAGTCAGGGGCCTGCCACTGGCCTGTGAAGCACTGAGGCTGCTGTGACCTCACGAGCCCAGGCAGCAGCAATGGGCCTGCCACTGGCCTATGAGGCACTGAGGCTGCTGTGACCTCACAAGCACAGTCAGCAGCCAGGGGCCTGCTGCTGGCCTATCAGGCTGTAGGAGTGTTGTCACCTGAGAAGCACAGCCAGCAGCTAAGGGCCTGCAACTGGCCTATAGGGAGCAGAGGCTGATGTGACCTCACAAGCACAGCCAGCAGCCATTGGCCTGCCACTGTCCAAACAGGCACTGGGGCTGCTTTGACCTCACCAGCACACGAATCAGCCATTGGCCTCCCTCTGGCCTACAGGAAAAGGAGGCTGATGTGACCTCACAAGCACAGCGAGTAGCCAGGGGCCTCCCATGGGCCTATCAGGCACTGAGGCTTCTGCAACCTCAGAAACACAGCCAGCAGTCAGGGGCCTGCCACTGGCCTGTGAAGCACTGAGGCTGCTGTGACCTCACGAGCCCAGTCAGCAGCTACGGGCCTTCCACTGGCCTATCACGCACTGAGGCTGCTGTGACCTCAAAGCACACCAAGCAGCCATTGGCCTCCCACGGGCCTTTCAGGCACTGAGGCTGCTGTGACCTCACAAGCACAGTCAGCAGCCATTAGCCTCCCACTGCCTGATGAGGCGCTGACGCTGCTGTCAACTCAGAAGCACAGTAAACAGTCAGGGGCCTGCCACTGCCCTCAAGGGCATGGTGGCTGCTGTGACCTCAGAAGCCCAGCCAGCAGCTATGGGCCTGCCACTGCCCTATAGGGCACTGAGGCTTCTCTGACCTCACAAGCCCACCCAGCAGTCAGGGGCCTCGAACTGGCCTATCAGGCACTGCGGCTTCTGTAACCTCACAAGCACAGCCAGCAGCCATGGGCCTGCCACTGGCCTGTGAAGCACTGAGGCTGCTGTGACCTCACAAGCACAGACAGCAGCCATTGGCCTGCCACTGGCCTATACAGCACTGAGGCTGCTGTGACCTCACAAGCACAGCAAGGAGCAAGAGGCCTGCCATTGCCCTATAAGCTACAGAGACAAATTTGACCTCAAAAGGCAGCCAGCAGACAGAGGCCTGCCACGGGCCTATCAGGCAATAGGACTGCCGTGACCTCAAAAGGACAGCCAGCAGCTACTGGCCTGTCACTGGTCTATGAGGCACTGAGGCTGCTGTGACCTCACATGCACAGCCAGCAGCTATGGGCCTGCCACTGGCCTACAGCAAAAGGAGCCTGAGGTGACCTCACAAGCACAGCGAGTAGCCAGGGGCTTCCCACTGCCCTATAAGGTACAGAGAGAAATGTGAGCTCAAAAGGCAGCCAGCAGACAGAGGCCTGCCACAGGCCTATGAGGCAATAGGACTGCTGTGACCTGACAAGCACACCAAGCAGCTATGGGCCTGCCACTGGCCTATAGGAAAAGGAGGCTGCTGTGACCTCACAAGCACACCAAGCAGCCATTGGCCTCCCACTGCCCGATGAGGCGCTGACGCTGCTGTCAACTCAGAAGCACAGTAAGCAGTCAGGGGCCTGCCACTGCCGTAAAGGGCATGGAGGCTGCTGTGACCTCAGAAGCCCAGCCAGCAGCTATGGGCCTGCCACTGCCCTATAGGGCACTGAGGCTTCTCTGACCTCACAAGCCCACCCAGCAGTCATTGGCCTCGAACTGGCCTATCAGGCACTGAGGCTTCTGCAACGTCACAAGCACAGCCAGCAGACAGGGGCCTGCCACTGGCCTGTCAGGCACTGAGGCTGCTGTGACCTCACGAGCCCAGGCAGCAGCTATGGGCCTGCCACTGGCCTATGAGGCACTGACGCTGCAGTGACCTCACAAGCACACCAAGCAGACAAGGGCCTGCCATTGCCCTATAAGGTACAGAGACAAATGTGACCTCAAAAGGCAGCCAGCAGACAGAGGCCTGCCACTGGCCTATCAGGAAATAGGACTGCTGTGACCTTACAAGCACAGCCAGCAGCTACGGGCCTGCCACTGGCCTATAAGGCACGGAGGCTGCTGTGACCTCACCAGCACACCAAGCAGCCATTGGCCTCCCACGGGCCTATCAGGCACTGAGGCTGCTGTGACCTCACAAGCACAGGCAGCAGCCAAGGGCCTGACACAGGCCTATCAGGCAATAGGACTGCTGTGACCTGAAAAGCACAGCCAGCAGCTATGGGCCTGCCACTGGCTTATAGGGAACAGAGGCTGCTGTGACCTCACAAGCACAGCCAGCAGCTATGGGCCTGCCACTGGCCTATGAGGCACTGAGGCTGCTGTGACCTCACAAGCACAGTCAGCAGCCAGGGGCCTGCTGCTGACCTATCAGGCTGTAGGAGTGTTGTAACCTGACAAGCACAGCCAGCAGCTCTGGGCCTGCCATGGCGCATCAAGCACGGAGAAAGAAGGGAACACCCAAGCAGACCAGCAGCCATGGGCGTGGCAGTGCCCTTTTTGGCATGGAGACACAAGTATCCTCACAAGCCCAGCCAGGAGGCATGGCCCTGCCACTGGCCTATCACGCACAGAGGCAGAAGCAACCTCACAAGCAGAGCGAGGACTGATGGGCCTGACTGGCCTACCAGGCCGTGAGGCAGAAGTGACATGACTATCTCATCCAGCAGTGGTGGACCTGACAATATCATTTCAGGCAGAGGGTAAAGTGACAGCACAGAACGTTGAAGGACCATAACAGAAAAAAGGCACTTGGAGGCATGAGTACTGGGGGAAAAAAAGGGCACTAGGAGGCCATGCACTGCAAAAATAGGCCCATGGAGGACACTATACTGGAAAAAAAGGCACTTTGGGAGCCTGCATCACAAAAATAGGCACTTGGAGGCCGCTAGACCAGAAAAAAGGCACTTAGATGCCCCTTCACTGCAAAAAAAGGCACTCAGACAGCAGTGCACCTCAAACAAAGGCACTTGGAGGGCCCTGCACCACAAAAAAAGGAAGTCGGCTGCCCCTACACTGGAAAAAAAAAGGTACTCGGAGGCCCCTACACTGCAAAAAAAGGCACTCGGGGGCTGCTACAATGTGAAACAAGGCACTCGGAGGGCCCGGCACCACCAAAAGAGGCACTTGGAGGCTCCTGCACTGGGAAAAGAGGCACTTGCAGGCCTGTACACCGGAAAAAAAGGCACTCGGAGGCTGCTACACTGCAGAGAAAGGCACTCGGAGGCACCTGCAACGGAAAATAAGGCACTCGGAGGCCCCTACACCACAAAAAAAGGCACTTGGGGGCTGCTACAATGGAAAAAAAGGCACTCGGAGGCCCGTGACCCACAAGAAAAGGCACTCGGGGCCACTACACAGCAAAAGAAAGATACATGGAGGACCACACACCCCAAAATAACAGCACTCGGAGGCCCCTGAACCACAGGGAAAGGCACTCGGTGGCTCCTACAGCACAGAAAAAGGCACTTGGGGGCTGCTACAATGTGAAACAAGGCACTCGGAGGGCCCGGCACAACCAAAAGAGGCGCTTGGAGGCCACTGCACTGGAAAAAGAGGCACTTGCAGGCCTGTACACCAGAAAAAAAGGCACTCGGAGGCTCCTGCACCACGAAAGAAGGCACTCGGAGGTTCCCGCACTGCAAAAACAGGGCACTTGGAGGCCTCTACACTGCAAAAGAAGGCACTCGGAGGAAACTACACTGGAACAAAAGGCACTCGGAGGCCAGTGCACCACAAGAAAAGGCACTCAGTGGCCCCTACAGCACAAAAAAAGGCTCTTGGGGGCTGCTACAATGCAAAAAAAGGCACTCAGAGGCCCCTGAACCACAAGAAAAGGCACTTAGTGGCCTCTGAACCACAAGAAAAGGCACTCGGTGGACTCTACAGCACAAGAAAAGGCACTCGGGGCCACTACACCGCAAAAAAAAGGTACATGGAGGACCACACACCCCAAAATAACAGCACTCGGAGGCCCTGGAACCACAAGGAAAGGCACTCAGTGGCCCCTACACTGCAAAAAAAGGCACTCGGGGGCTGCTACAATGTGAAACAAGGCACTCGGAGGGCTCAGCACCACCAAAAAAGGCACTCGGAGGTTCCCGCACTGGAAAAAGAGGCACTTGCAGGCCTGTGGACAACAAAAAAAGGCACTCGGAGGCTCCTGCACCACAAAAGAAGGCACTCGGTGGCCCCGACACCACAAAAAAAGGCACTCGGGGGCTGCTACAATGTGAAAACAGGCACTCCGATGCCCCTACACCGGAAAGAAAGGCACTCAGAGGGCCTGCAGCACAAAAAAAGGCACTCAGCTGCCCTTACACTGGAAAAACAGGCACTTGGAGGCCTCTACACCACAGAAAAAGGCACTCAGTGGCCCCTACACTGCAAAAAAAGGCACTCGGGGGCTGCTACAATGTGAAACAAGGCACTCGGAGGGCCCGGCACCACCAAAAGAGGCACTTGGAGGCTCCTGCACTGGGAAAAGAGGCACTTGCAGGCCTGTACACCGGAAATAAAGGCACCCTGAGGCCCCTGCACCACAAAAAAAGGCACTCGGTGGCCCCGACACCACAAATAAAAGCACTCGGGGGCTGCTACAATGCAAAAAGAGGCACTCCAATGCCCCTACACCAGAAAGAAAGGCACTCAGAGGGCCCTGCAGCACAAAAAAAGGCACTCAGCTGCCCTTACACTGGAAAAAAAGGCACTCGGAGGCTCCTGCACCACAGAAAAAGGCACTCAGTGGCCCCTACACCACCAAGAAAGGCACTCGGTGGCCCCCACATTGCAAAAAAGGGTACTTGGAGGCTACTACACTGCAAAGAAATGCACCCTGAGGCCCACGCATTGCAAAAAAAGGCACTCAGTAGCCCCTGCACCGCAAAAAAAGGCACTCGGAGGCCAGTGCACTGAAAAACAGGGCACTTGGAGGCCAGTGCACCACAAAAGAAAATGCACTCAGAGGCCCCGACACCACAAAAGAAAGGCACTTGGAGGACCACACCACAAAAAAAGGCACTCGGCTGCCCCTACACTGGAAAAAAAAGGCACTCGGAGGCCCCTACAGCACAAAAAAAGGCACTTGGGGGCTGCTACAATGCAAAAGAAGGCACTCGGAGGCCCCTGAACCACAAGAAAAGGCACTCGGGGCCACTACACCGCAAAAAAAAGGTACATGGAGGACCACACACCCCAAAATAACAGCACTCGTTGGCCCCTGAACCAGAAGGAAAGGCACTCGGTGGCTCCTACAGCACAAAAAAAGGCACTCGGGGTCTGCTACAATGTGAAACAAGGCACTCGGTGGCCCCTACAGCACAAAAAAAGGCACTCGGAGGCTGCTACAATGCGAAAACAGGCACTTGGAGGCCCCTACATCGGAAATAAAGGCACTCAGAGGGCCCTGCACCACAAAAGAAGGCACTCGGAGGCTGCTACACCATAGAGAAAGGCACTCGGAGGCCCCTGCACTGGAAAAAAAGGCACTTGGAGGCCCCTGCACCACAAAAAAGGCACTCAGAGGCTGCTACAATGGAAAAAAAGGCACTCGGAGGCCTCTACACTGCAAAAGAAGGCACTCGGAGGCCACTACACTGGAACAAAAGGCACTCGGAGGCCAGTGCACCACAAAAGAAGGCACTCAGTGGCCCCTTCAGCACAAAAAAGGCACTTGGGGGCTGCTACAATGCAAAAACGGCACTCAGAGGGCCCTGAACTACAAGAAAAGGCACTCGGTGGCCCCTACAGCACAATAAAAAGCACTCGGGGGCTGATACAATGTGAAACAAGGCACTCTGAGGGCCCAGCACCACCAAAAAAGGCACTCGGAGGCCCCTGCACTGGAAAAAGAGGCACTTGCAGGCCTGTACACCAGAAAAAAAGGCACTTGGAGGCGCCTGCACCACAAAAGAAGGCACTCAGAGGCCACTACACCACCAAGAAAGGCACTCGGTGGCCCCCACATTGCAAAAAAAGGCACTTGGAGGCTACTACACTGCAAAAAAATGCATCCTGAGGCCCATGCACAGCAAAAAAAGGCACTCAGTAGCCCCTGCAGCACAAAAAAAGGCACTCGGAGGCCAGTGCACTGAAAAACAGGGCACTTGGAGGCCAGTGCACCACAAAAAAAATGCACTCAGAGGCCCCGACACCACAAAAGAAAGGCACTTGGAGGCCCCTGTCCCACAAGAAAAGGCACTCGGCTGCCACTACACCGCAAATAAAAGATACATGGAGGACCACAAACCCCAAAATAACAGCACTCGGAGGCCCCGGAACCACAAGAAAAGGCACTCGGTGGCCCCTACAGCACAATAAAACGCACTCGGGGGCTGCTACAATGTGAAACAAGGCACTCTGAGGGCCCAGCACCACCAAAAAAGGCACTCGGAGGCCCCAGCACTGGGAAAAGCGGCACTTGCAGGCCTGTACACTGGAAATAAAGGCACTTGGAGGCCCCTGCACCACAAAAAAAGGCACTCGGAAGCCCCTACATTGCAAAAAAGGCACTTGGAAGCTACTACATTGCAAAAAAAGGCACTCGGTGGCCCCTGCACCGCAAAAAAAGGCACTCGGTGGCCCCTGCACCGCAAAAAAAGGCACTTGGAGGCCTCTACAACACCTTCCACTGCCCTATCAGACACAGAGGCTCATGTGACCTCACAAGGACAGGAAGCCGCCAGGGGCCTGCCACTGGCCTGTCAGGCACTGGTACTTCTGTAAGCTCACAAGCAGAGTCAGCAGCCATGGGCATCCCACTGCCTGATGAGGCACTGAGGCAAAGGTGACCTCAAAATGCAGCCAGCACGCAGAGGCCTGCCACTGGCCTATCAGGCAATAGGACTGCCGTGACCTCAAAAGGACAGCCAGCAGCTATGGGCCTGTCACTGGCCTATGAGGCACTGAGGCTGCTGTGACCTCACATGCACAGCCAGCAGCTATGGGCCTGCCACTGGCCTACAGCAAAAGGAGCCTGAGGTGACCTCACAAGCACAGCGAGTAGCCAGGGGCTTCCCACTGCCCTATAAGGTACAGAGAGAAATGTGAGCTCAAAAGGCAGCCAGCAGACAGAGGCCTGCCACAGGCCTATGAGGCAATAGGACTGCTGTGACCTGACAAGCACACCAAGCAGCTATGGGCCTGCCACTGGCCTATAGGAAAAGGAGGCTGCTGTGACCTCACAAGCACACCAAGCAGCCATTGGCCTCCCACTGCCCGATGAGGCGCTGACGCTGCTGTCAACTCAGAAGCACAGTAAGCAGTCAGGGGCCTGCCACTGCCGTAAAGGGCATGGAGGCTGCTGTGACCTCAGAAGCCCAGCCAGCAGCTATGGGCCTGCCACTGCCCTATAGGGCACTGAGGCTTCTCTGACCTCACAAGCCCACCCAGCAGTCATTGGCCTCGAACTGGCCTATCAGGCACTGAGGCTTCTGCAACGTCACAAGCACAGCCAGCAGACAGGGGCCTGCCACTGGCCTGTCAGGCACTGAGGCTGCTGTGACCTCACGAGCCCAGGCAGCAGCTATGGGCCTGCCACTGGCCTATGAGGCACTGACGCTGCAGTGACCTCACAAGCACAGTCAGCAGCCAAGGGCCTGCCATTGCCCTATAAGGTACAGAGACAAATGTGACCTCAAAAGGCAGCCAGCAGACAGAGGCCTGCCACTGGCCTATCAGGAAATAGGACTGCTGTGACCTTACAAGCACAGCCAGCAGCTACAGGCCTGCCACTGGCCTATGAGGCACGGAGGCTGCTGTGACCTCACAAGCACACCAAGCAGCCATTGGCCTCCCACGGGCCTATGAGGCACTGAGGCTGCTGTGACCTCACCAGCACACCAAGCAGCCAAGGGCCTGACACAGGCCTATCAGGCAATAGGACTGCTGTGACCTGAAAAGCACAGCCAGCAGCTATGGGCCTGCCACTGGCTTATAGGGAACAGAGGCTGCTGTGACCTCACAAGCACAGCCAGCAGCTATGGGCCTGCCACTGGCCTATGAGGCACTGAGGCTGCTGTGACCTCACAAGCACAGTCAGCAGCCAGGGGCCTGCTGCTGACCTATCAGGCTGTAGGAGTGTTGTAACCTGACAAGCACAGCCAGCAGCTCTGGGCCTGCCATGGCGCATCAAGCACGGAGAAAGAAGGGAACACCCAAGCAGACCAGCAGCCATGGGCGTGGCAGTGCCCTTTTTGGCATGGAGACACAAGTATCCTCACAAGCCCAGCCAGGAGGCATGGCCCTGCCACTGGCCTATCACGCACAGAGGCAGAAGCAACCTCACAAGCAGAGCGAGGACTGATGGGCCTGACTGGCCTACCAGGCCGTGAGGCAGAAGTGACATGACTATCTCATCCAGCAGTGGTGGACCTGACAATATCATTTCAGGCAGAGGGTAAAGTGACAGCACAGAACGTTGAAGGACCATAACAGAAAAAAGGCACTTGGAGGCATGAGTACTGGGGGAAAAAAAGGGCACTAGGAGGCCATGCACTGCAAAAATATGCCCATGGAGGACACTATACTGGAAAAAAAGGCACTTTGGGAGCCTGCATCACAAAAATAGGCACTTGGAGGCCGCTAGACCGGAAAAAAGGCACTTAGATGCCCCTTCACTGCAAAAAAAGGCACTCAGACAGCAGTGCACCTCAAACAAAGGCACTTGCAGGCCCCTGCACCACAAAAAAAGGAAGTCGGCTGCCCCTACACTGGAAAAAAAAAGGTACTCGGAGGCCCCTACACTGCAAAAAAAGGCACTCGGGGGCTGCTACAATGTGAAACAAGGCACTCGGAGGGCCCGGCACCACCAAAAGAGGCACTTGGAGGCTCCTGCACTGGGAAAAGAGGCACTTGCAGGCCTGTACACCGGAAAAAAAGGCACTCGGAGGCTGCTACACTGCAGAGAAAGGCACTCGGAGGCACCTGCAACGGAAAATAAGGCACTCGGAGGCCCCTACACCACAAAAAAAGGCACTTGGGGGCTGCTACAATGGAAAAAAAGGCACTCGGAGGCCCGTGACCCACAAGAAAAGGCACTCGGGGCCACTACACAGCAAAAGAAAGATACATGGAGGACCACACACCCCAAAATAACAGCACTTGGAGGCCCCTGAACCACAGGGAAAGGCACTCGGGGGCTGCTACAATGTGAAACAAGGCACTTGGAGGGCCCAGCACAACCAAAAGAGGCACTCAGAGGCCCCTGCACTGGAAAAAGAGGCACTTGCAGGCCTGTACACCAGAAAAAAAGGCACTCGGAGGCTCCTGCACCACGAAAGAAGGCACTCAGAGGCCACTACACCACCAAGAAAGGCACTTGGTGGCCCCCACATTGCAAAAAAAGGCACTTGGAGGCTACTACACTGCAAAGAAATGCACCCTGAGGCGCACGCACAGCAAAAAAAGGCACTTAGTAGCCCCTGCACCGCAAAAAAAGGCACTCGGTGGCCCCGACACTGGAAAGAAAGGCACTCAGAGGGCCCTGCAGCACAAAAAGAGGCACTCGACTGCCCCTACACTGGGAAAAAAGGCACTTGGAGGCCTCTACACCCCAGAAAAAGGCACTCAGTGGCCCCTACACCGCAAAAAAAGGCACTCGGGGACTGCTACAAGGCGAAACAAAGCACTCGGAGGCCCCTGCACCACCAAAAGAGGCACTCGGAGGCTCCTGCACTGGAAAAAGAGGCACTTGCAGGCCTGTACACCGGAAATAAAGGCACACAGAGGCACCTGCAATGGATAAAAAGGCACTCGGAGGCGTCTACACCACAAAAAAAAGGCACTCGGAGGACCACACCACAAAAAAAGGTACTGGGTGGCCCCGACAGCACAAACAAATGCACTCGGGGGCTGCTACAATGTGAAACAAGGCATTCGGGGGGCCCCAAAAAAGGCACTTGGAAGCCACGACATTGCAAAAAAGGCGCTTGGAAGCCACGACATTGCAAAAAAATGCACCCTGAGGCCCCTGCACCACAAAAAAAGGCACTCGGTGGCCCCGACACCACAAAAAAAGGCACTCGGGGGCTGCTACAATGCGAAAAGAGGCACTCCGATGCCCCTACACCGGAAAGAAAGGCACTCAGAGGGCCCTGCAGCACAAAAAAAGGCACTCAGCTGCCCTTACACTGGAAAAACAGGCACTTGGAGGCCTCTACACCACAGAAAAAGGCACTCAGTGGCCCCTACACCACCATGAAAGGCACTCAGTGGCCCCCACATTGCAAAAAAGGGTACTTGGAGGCTACTACACTGCAAAGAAATGCACCCTGAGGCCCACGCATTGCAAAAAAAGGCACTCAGTAGCCCCTGCACCGCAAAAAAAGGCACTCAGAGGCCAGTGCACTGAAAAACAGGGCACTTGGAGGCCAGTGCACCACAAAAGAAAATGCACTCAGAGGCCCCGACACCACAAAAGAAAGGCACTTGGAGGACCACACCACAAAAAAAGGCACTCGGCTGCCCCTACACTGGAAAAAAAGGCACTCGGAGGCCCCTACACCACAAAAAAAGGCACTTGGGGGCTGCTACAATGCAAAAAAAGGCACTCAGGGGCCCCTGAACCACAAGAAAAGGCACTCGGGGCCACTACACTGCAAAAAAAAGATACATGGAGGACCACACACCCCAAAATAACAGCACTCGGAGGCCCCTGAACCACAAGGAAAGGCACTCAGTGGCTCCTACAGCACAAAAAAAGGCACTCGGGGTCTGCTACAATGTGAAACAAGGCACTCAGAGGGCCCTGCACCACAAACAAAGGCACTCGGAGGCTGCTACACCATAGAGAAAGGCACTCGGAGGCCCCTGCACTGGAAAAAAAGGCACTTGGAGGCCCCTGCACCACAAAAAAAGGCACTCGGTGGCCCCGACCCCACAAAAAAAGGCACTCGGGGGCTGCTACAATGCGAAAAGAGGCACTCCGATGCCCCTACACCGTAAAGAAAGGCACTCAGAGGACCCTGCAGCACAAAAAAAGGCACTCAGCTGCCCTTACACTGGAAAAACAGGCACTTGGAGGCCTCTACACCACAGAAAAAGGCACTTGGGGGCTGCTACAATGGAAAAAAAGGCACTCGGAGGCCCGTGACCCACAAGAAAAGGCACTCGGGGCCACTACACAGCAAAAGAAAGATACATGGAGGACCACACACCCCAAAATAACAGCACTCGGAGGCCCCTGAACCACAGGGAAAGGCACTCGGGGGCTGCTACAATGTGAAACAAGGCACTTGGAGGGCCCAGCACCACCAAAAAAGGCACTCGGAGGCCCCTGCACTGGAAAAAGAGGCACTTGCAGGCCTGTACACCAGAAAAAAAGGCACTCGGAGGCTCCTGCACCACGAAAGAAGGCACTCAGAGGCCACTACACCACCAAGAAAGGCACTTGGTGGCCCCCACATTGCAAAAAAAGGCACTTGGAGGCTACTACACTGCAAAGAAATGCACCCTGAGGCCCACGCACAGCAAAAAAAGGCACTTAGTAGCCCCTGCACCGCAAAAAAAGGCACTCGGTGGCCCCGACACTGGAAAGAAAGGCACTCAGAGGGCCCTGCAGCACAAAAAGAGGCACTCGACTGCCCCTACACTGGGAAAAAAGGCACTTGGAGGCCTCTACACCCCAGAAAAAGGCACTCAGTGGCCCCTACACCGCAAAAAAAGGCACTCGGGGACTGCTACAAGGCGAAACAAAGCACTCAGAGGCCCCTGCACCACCAAAAGAGGCACTCGGAGGCTCCTGCACTGGAAAAAGAGGCACTTGCAGGCCTGTACACCGGAAATAAAGGCACACAGAGGCACCTGCAATGGATAAAAAGGCACTCGGAGGCGTCTACACCACAAAAAAAAGGCACTCGGAGGACCACACTACAAAAAAAGGTACTGGGTGGCCCCGACAGCACAAACAAATGCACTCGGGGGCTGCTACAATGTGAAACAAGGCATGCGGGGGGCCCCAAAAAAGGCACTTGGAAGCCACGACATTGCAAAAAAGGCGCTTGGAAGCCACGACATTGCAAAAAAATGCACCCTGAGGCCCCTGCACCACAAAAAAAGGCACTCGGTGGCCCCGACACCACAAAAAAAGGCACTCGGGGGCTGCTACAATGCGAAAAGAGGCACTCCGATGCCCCTACACCGGAAAGAAAGGCACTCAGAGGGCCCTGCACCACAAAAAAAGGCACTCAGCTGCCCTTACACTGGAAAAACAGGCACTTGGAGGCCTCTACACCACAGAAAAAGGCACTCAGTGGCCCCTACACCACCATGAAAGGCACTCAGTGGCCCCCACATTGCAAAAAAGGGTACTTGGAGGCTACTACACTGCAAAGAAATGCACCCTGAGGCCCACGCATTGCAAAAAAAGGCACTCAGTAGCCCCTGCACCGCAAAAAAAGGCACTCAGAGCCCAGTGCACTGAAAAACAGGGCACTTGGAGGCCAGTGCACCACAAAAGAAAATGCACTCAGAGGCCCCGACACCACAAAAGAAAGGCACTTGGAGGACCACACCACAAAAAAAGGCACTCGGCTGCCCCTACACTGGAAAAAAAAGGCACTCGGAGGCCCCTACAGCACAAAAAAAGTCACTTGGGGGCTGCTACAATGCAAAAAAAAGGCACTCAGGGGCCCCTGAACCACAAGAAAAGGCACTCGGGGCCACTACACTGCAAAAAAAAGGTACATGGAGGACCACACACCCCAAAATAACAGCACTCGGAGGCCCCTGAACCACAAGGAAAGGCACTCAGTGGCTCCTACAGCACAAAAAAAGGCACTCAGGGTCTGCTACAATGTGAAACAAGGCACTCAGAGGGCCCTGCACCACAAACAAAGGCACTCGGAGGCTGCTACACCATAGAGAAAGGCACTCGGAGGCCCCTGCACTGGAAAAAAAGGCACTTGGAGGCCCCTGCACCACAAAAAAAGGCACTCGGTGGCCCCGACACCACAAAAAAAGGCACTCGGGGGCTGCTACAATGCGAAAAGAGGCACTCCGATGCCCCTACACCGGAAAGAAAGGCACTCAGAGGACCCTGCAGCACAAAAAAAGGCACTCAGCTGCCCTTACACTGGAAAAACAGGCACTTGGAGGCCTCTACACCACAGAAAAAGGCACTTGGGGGCTGCTACAATGGAAAAAAAGGCACTCGGAGGCCCGTGACCCACAAGAAAAGGCACTCGGGGCCACTACACAGCAAAAGAAAGATACATGGAGGACCACACACCCCAAAATAACAGCACTCGGAGGCCCCTGAACCACAGGGAAAGGCACTCGGGGGCTGCTACAATGTGAAACAAGGCACTTGGAGGGCCCAGCACCACCAAAAAAGGCACTCGGAGGCCCCTGCACTGGAAAAAGAGGCACTTGCAGGCCTGTACACCAGAAAAAAAGGCACTCGGAGGCTCCTGCACCACGAAAGAAGGCACTCAGAGGCCACTACACCACCAAGAAAGGCACTTGGTGGCCCCCACATTGCAAAAAAAGGCACTTGGAGGCTACTACACTGCAAAGAAATGCACCCTGAGGCCCACGCACAGCAAAAAAAGGCACTTAGTAGCCCCTGCACCGCAAAAAAAGGCACTCGGTGGCCCCGACACTGGAAAGAAAGGCACTCAGAGGGCCCTGCAGCACAAAAAGAGGCACTCGACTGCCCCTACACTGGGAAAAAAGGCACTTGGAGGCCTCTACACCCCAGAAAAAGGCACTCAGTGGCCCCTACACCGCAAAAAAAGGCACTCGGGGACTGCTACAAGGCGAAACAAAGCACTCGGAGGCCCCTGCACCACCAAAAGAGGCACTCGGAGGCTCCTGCACTGGAAAAAGAGGCACTTGCAGGCCTGTACACCGGAAATAAAGGCACACAGAGGCACCTGCAATGGATAAAAAGGCACTCGGAGGCGTCTACACCACAAAAAAAAGGCACTCGGAGGACCACACCACAAAAAAAGGTACTGGGTGGCCCCGACAGCACAAACAAATGCACTCGGGGGCTGCTACAATGTGAAACAAGGCATTCGGGGGGCCCCAAAAAAGGCACTTGGAAGCCACGACATTGCAAAAAAGGCACTTGGAAGCCACGACTTTGCAAAAAAATGCACCCTGAGGCCCCTGCACCACAAAAAAAGGCACTCGGTGGCCCCGACACCACAAAAAAAGGCACTCGGGGGCTGCTACAATGCGAAAAGAGGCACTCCGATGCCCCTACACCGGAAAGAAAGGCACTCAGAGGGCCCTGCAGCACAAAAAAAGGCACTCAGCTGCCCTTACACTGGAAAAACAGGCACTTGGAGGCCTCTACACCACAGAAAAAGGCACTCAGTGGCCCCTACACCACCAAGAAAGGCACTCAGTGGCCCCCACATTGCAAAAAAGGGTACTTGGAGGCTACTACACTGCAAAGAAATGCACCCTGAGGCCCACGCATTGCAAAAAAAGGCACTCAGTAGCCCCTGCACCGCAAAAAAAGGCACTCAGAGGCCAGTGCACTGAAAAACAGGGCACTTGGAGGCCAGTGCACCACAAAAGAAAATGCACTCAGAGGCCCCGACACCACAAAAGAAAGGCACTTGGAGGACCACACCACAAAAAAAGGCACTCGGCTGCCCCTACACTGGAAAAAAAAGGCACTCGGAGGCCCCTACAGCACAAAAAAAGTCACTTGGGGGCTGCTACAATGCAAAAAAAAGGCACTCAGGGGCCCCTGAACCACAAGAAAAGGCACTCGGGGCCACTACACTGCAAAAAAAAGGTACATGGAGGACCACACACCCCAAAATAACAGCACTCGGAGGCCCCTGAACCACAAGGAAAGGCACTCAGTGGCTCCTACAGCACAAAAAAAGGCACTCAGGGTCTGCTACAATGTGAAACAAGGCACTCAGAGGGCCCTGCACCACAAACAAAGGCACTCGGAGGCTGCTACACCATAGAGAAAGGCACTCGGAGGCCCCTGCACTGGAAAAAAAGGCACTTGGAGGCCCCTGCACCACAAAAAAAGGCACTCGGTGGCCCCGACCCCACAAAAAAAGGCACTCGGGGGCTGCTACAATGCGAAAAGAGGCACTCCGATGCCCCTACACCGGAAAGAAAGGCACTCAGAGGACCCTGCAGCACAAAAAAAGGCACTCAGCTGCCCTTACACTGGAAAAACAGGCACTTGGAGGCCTCTACACCACAGAAAAAGGCACTCAGTGGCCCCTACACCACCATGAAAGGCACTCAGTGGCCCCCACATTGCAAAAAAGGGTACTTGGAGGCTACTACACTGCAAAGAAATGCACCCTGAGGCCCACGCATTGCAAAAAAAGGCACTCAGTAGCCCCTGCACCGCAAAAAAAGGCACTCAGAGGCCAGTGCACTGAAAAACAGGGCACTTGGAGGCCAGTGCACCACAAAAGAAAATGCACTCAGAGGCCCCGACACCACAAAAGAAAGGCACTTGGAGGACCACACCACAAAAAAAGGCACTCGGCTGCCCCTACACTGGAAAAAAAAGGCACTCGGAGGCCCCTACAGCACAAAAAAAGGCACTTGGGGGCTGCTACAATGCAAAAAAAAGGCACTCAGGGGCCCCTGAACCACAAGAAAAGGCACTCGGGGCCACTACACTGCAAAAAAAAGGTACATGGAGGACCACACCCCCCAAAATAACAGCACTCGTTGGCCCCTGAACCACAAGGAAAGGCACTCAGTGGCTCCTACAGCACAAAAAAAGGCACTCAGGGTCTGCTACAATGTGAAACAAGGCACTCAGAGGGCCCTGCACCACAAACAAAGGCACTCGGAGGCTGCTACACCATAGAGAAAGGCACTCGGAGGCCCCTGCACTGGAAAAAAAGGCACTTGGAGGCCCTTGCACCACAAAAAAAGGCACTCAGAGGCTGCTACAATGGAAAAAAAGGCACTCGGAGGCCTCTACACTGCAAAAGAAGGCACTCGGAGGCCATTACACTGGAACAAAAGGCACTCGGAGGCCAGCGCACCACAAAAGAAGGCACTCGGTGGCCCCTTCAGCACAAAAAAGGCACTTGGGGGCTGCTACAATGCAAAAACGGCACTCAGAGGGCCCTGAACTACAAGAAAAGGCACTCAGTGGCCCCTACAGCACAATAAAAAGCACTCGGGGGCTGATACAATGTGAAACAAGGCACTCGGAGGGCCCTGCACCACCAAAAAAGGCACTCGGAGGCGCCTGCACTGGAAAAAGAGGCACTTGCAGGCCTGTACACCAGAAAAAAAGGCACTCGGAGGCTCCTGCACCACAAAAGAAGGCACTCAGAGGCCACTACACCACCAAGAAAGGCACTCGGTGGCCCCCACATTGCAAAAAAAGGCACTTGGAGGCTACTACACTGCAAAAAAATGCACCCTGAGGCCCATGCACAGCAAAAAAAGGCACTCAGTAGCCCCTGCACTGCAAAAAAAGGCACTCGGAGGCCAGTGCACTGAAAAACAGGGCACTTGGAGGCCAGTGCACCGTAAAAAAAATGCACTCAGAGGCCCCGACACCACAAAAGAAAGGCACTTGGAGGACCCGACACCACAAAAATAGGCACTCGGCTGCCCCTACACTGGGAAAAAAGGCACTCGGAGGCCCCTACACCAGAAACAAAGGCACTCGGAGGGCCCTGCACCACAAAAGAAGGCACTCGGAGGCCCCTGAACCACAAGAAAAGGCACTCGGGGCCACTACACCGCAAAAAAAGGTACATGGAGGACCACACACCCCAAAATAACAGCACTCGGAGGCCCCGGAACCACAAGGAAAGGCACTCAGTGGCCCCTACACTGCAAAAAAAGGCACTTGGGGGCTGCTACAATGTGAAACAAGGCACTCTGAGGGCCCAGCAGCACCAAAAAAAGGCACTCGGAGGCCCCTGCACTGGGAAAAGCAGCACTTGCAGGCCTGTACACTGGAAATAAAGGCACTCGGAGGCTACTACATTGCAAAAAAAGGCACTCGGAGGCTACTACATTGCAAAAAAAGGCACTCGGTGGCCCCTGCACTGCAAAAAAAGGCACTTGGAGGCCTCTACAACACCTTCCACTGCCCTATCAGACACAGAGGCTCATGTGACCTCACAAGGACAGGAAGCCACCAGGGGCCTGCCACTGGACTGTCAGGCACTGGTACTTCTGTAAAAGCTCACAAGCAGAGTCAGCAGCCATGGGCATCCCACTGCCTGATGAGGCACTGAGACAAAGGTGACCTCAAAATGCAGACAGCACGCAGAGGCCTGCCACTGGCCGATCAGGCAATCGGACTGCCGTGACCTCAGAAGGACAGCCAGCAGCTATGGGCCTGTCACCGGTCTATGAGGCACTGAGGCTGCTGTGACCTCACAAGCACACCAAGCAGCTATGGGCCTGCCACTGGCCTATAGGAAAAGGAGGCTGCTGTGACCTCAAAAGCACACCAAGCAGCCATTGGCCTCCCACTGCCCGATGAGGCGCTGACGCTGCTGTCAACTCAGAAGCACAGTAAACAGTCAGGGGCCTGCCACTGCTGTAAAGGGCATGGAGGCTGCTGTGACCTCAGAAGCCCAGCCAGCAGCTATGGGCCTGCCACTGCCCTATAGGGCACTGAGGCTTCTCTGACCTCACAAGCCCACCCAGCAGTCATTGGCCTCGAACTGGCCTATCAGGCACTGAGGCTTCTGCAACGTCACAAGCACAGCCAGCAGCCAGGGGCCTGCCACTGGCCTGTGAGGCACTGAGGCTGCTGTGACTTCACG
Source organism: Dromaius novaehollandiae (assembly GCF_036370855.1). Taxonomy (NCBI): domain Eukaryota; kingdom Metazoa; phylum Chordata; class Aves; order Casuariiformes; family Dromaiidae; genus Dromaius; species Dromaius novaehollandiae. The sequence continues at coordinate 2,550,786 of NC_088103.1, read as the reverse complement.
AGCCCAGGCAGCAGCTATGGGCCTGCCACTGGCCTATGAGGCACGGAGGCTGCTGTGACCTCAAAAGCACACCAAGCAGACATTGGCCTCCCACAGGCCTATCAGGCACTGAGGCTGCTGTGACCTCACAAGCACAGTCAGCAGCCATTGGCCTGCTGCTGCCCTAGCAGGTTGTAGGAGTGTTGTCACCTGACAAGCACAGCCAGCAGCTATGGGCCTGCCACTGGCCTATAGGGAACAGAGGCTGATGTGACCTCACAAGCACAGTCAGCAGCCATTGGCCTGCCACTGGCCTATGAGGCACTGAGGCTGCTTTGACTTCACCAGCACACCAAGCAGCCATTGGCCTCCCTCTGGCCTACAGGAAAAGGAGGCTGATGTGACCTCACAAGCACAGCGAGTAGCCAGGGGCCTCCCACTGTCCAAACAGGCACTGAGGCTGCTTTGACCTCACCAGCACACCAAGCAGCCATTGGCCTCCCTCTGGCCTACAGGAAAAGGAGGCTGATGTGACCTCACAAGCACAGCGAGTAGCCAGGGGCCTCCCACTGCCCTATAAGGTACAGAGACAAATGTGACCTGAAAAGGCAGCCAGCAGACAGAGGCCAGCCACGGGCCTATCAGGAAATAGGACTGCTGTGACCTTACAAGCACAGCCAGCAGCTACGGGCCTGCCACTGGCCTATGAGGCACGGAGGCTGCTGTGAATTTACAAGCACACCAAGCAGCCATTGGCCTCCCACGGGCCTATCAGGCACTGAGGCTGCTGTGACCTCACAAGCACAGCCAGCAGCCAAGGGCCTGCCACTAGCCTATGAGGCAAAAGGACTGCTGTGATCTGACAAGCACAGCCAGCAGCCAAGGGCCTGCCACTGGCCTATCAGGCAATAGGACTGCTGTGACCTGACAAGCACAGCCAGCAGCTATGGGCCTGCCACTGGCCTATAGGAAAAGGAGGCTGCTGTGACCTCACAAGCACAGGCAGCAGCCATTGGCCTCCCACTGCCCGATGAGGCGCTGATGCTCAGAAGCACAGTAAACAGTCAGCGGCCTGCCACTGCCCTCAAGGGCATGGAGGCTGCTGTGACCTCAGAAGCCCAGCCAGCAGCTATGGGCCTGCCACTCCCCTATAGGGCACTGAGGCTTCTCTGACCTCACAAGCACAGCCAGCAGTCATTTGCCTTCCACTGGCATATCAGGCACTGAGGCTTCTGTAACCTCACAAGCACAGCCAGCAGCTATGAGCCTGCCACTGGCCTATAAGGCACTGAGGCTGCTGTAACCTCACAAGCCCAGCCAGCAGTCAGGGGCCTGCCACTGGCCTGTGAAGCAATGAGGCTGCTGTGACCTCACAAGCACCGTCAGCAGCCAGGGGCCTGCTGCTGGCCTATCAGGCTGTAGGAGTGTTGTCACCTGACAAGCACAGCCAGCAGCTCTGGGCCTGCCACTGGCCTATCAGGCTGTAGGAATGTTGTCACCTGACAAGCACAGCCAGCAGCTATGGGCCTGCCACTGGCCTATAGGGAACAGAGGCTGATGTGACCTCACAAGCACAGGCAGCAGCCATTGGCCTGCCACTGTCCAAACAGGCACTGGGGCTGCTGTGACCTCACCAGCACAGTCAGCAGCCATTGGCCTCCCTCTGGCCTACAGGAAAAGGAGGCTGATGTGACCTCACAAGCACAGCGAGTAGCCAGGGGCCTCCCATGGGCCTATCAGGCACTGAGGCTGCTGTGACCTCACAAGCACAGCCAGCAGCAAGGGGCCTGCCACTGGCCTGTGAAGCACTGAGGCTGCTGTGACCTCACGAGCCCAGTCAGCAGCTATGGGCCTGCCACTGGCCTATCACGCACTGAGGCTGCTGTGACCTCACAAGCACACCAAGCAGCCATTGGCCTCCCACGGGCCTATCAGGCACTGAGGCTGCTGTGACCTCACAAGCACACCAAGCAGCCAAGGGCCTGACACAGGCCTATCAGGCAATAGGACTGCTGTGACCTGACAAGCACAGCCAGCAGCTATGGGCCTGCCACCGGCTTATAGGGAACGGAGGCTGCTGTGACCTCACAAGCAAACCAAGCAGCCATTTGCCTGCCACTGGCCTATGAGGCACTGAGGCTGCTTGGACCTCACAGGCACAGCCAGCAGCCAAGGGCCTGAATCTAGCCTATAGAGCACTGAGGCTGCTGTGACCTCACGAGCCCAGGCAGCAGCCATTGGCCTGCCGCTGGCCTATGAGGCACTGAGGCTGCTGTGACCTCACAAGCACAGCAAGGAGCCAGAGGCCTGCCATTGCCCTATAAGGTACAGAGACAAATGTGACCTCAAAAGGCAGCCAGCAGACAGAGGCCTACCACGGGCCTATCAGGAAATAGGACTGCTGTGACCTTACGAGAACAAACAGCAGCTATGGGCCTCCACTGGCCTATGAGGCACTGAGGCTGCTGTGACCTCACAAGCACAGCCAGCAGCCATTGGCCTCCCACTGGCCTATCAGGTCCTGACGCTGCTGTGACCTCACAAGCACAGCCAAGCAGACAGGGGCCTGCCACTGGCCTATGAGGCACTGAGGCTGCTGTGACCTCACAAGCACAGCCAGCAGTGAAGGGCCTGCCATGGCGCATCAAGCACGGAGAAAGAAGGGAACACCCAAGCAGACCAGCAGCCATGGGCGTGGCAGTGCATGCCCATGCATGCCATGCATGCAATGGCATGCAGGTCAAAGTGACATCATAAGACACAACCAGCAACCATGGGCCTGCCACTGCCCTTTTTGGCATGCAGACACAAGTATCCTCACAAGCCCAGCCAGGAGGCATGGCCCTGCCACTGGCCTATCACGCACAGAGGCAGAAGCAACCTCACAAGCAGAGCGAGGACTGATGGGTTGACTGGCCTACCAGGCCGTGAGGCAGAAGTGACATGACTATCTCATCCAGCAGTGGTGGACCTGACAATATCATTTCAGGCAGAGGGTAAAGTGATATCACAGAACGTTGAAGGACCATAACAGAAAAAAAGGCACTTGGAGGCATGAGCACTGGGAAAAAAGGGCACTAGGAGGCGATGCACTGCAAAAATATGCACATGGAGGACACTATACTGGAAAAAAAGGCACTTTGGGAGCCTGCATTGCAAAAATAGGCACTTGGAGGCCGCTAGGCCGGAAAAAAAGGCACTCAGATGCCCCTTCACTGCAAAAAAAAGGCACTCAGACAGCAGTGCACCTCAAACAAAGGCACTCGGAGGCCCCTGCACCACAAAAACAGGCACCCGGAGAACAGTGAACCACAAGACAAGGCACTCGGAGGCCGCTGCATCACAAAAAAAGGCACTTGGAGGCTACTACACTGCAAAAAAGGCACTCGGAGGACCATGCACGGCAAAAAAAGGCACTCGGTGGCCCCGACACCACAAAAAAAGGCACTCGGGGGCTGCTACAATGCGAAAACAGGCACTCCGATGCCCCTACACCAGAAAGAAAGGCACTCAGAGGGCCCTGCAGCACAAAAAAAGGCACTCAGCTGCCCTTACACTGGAAAAACAGGCACTCGGAGGCCTCTAAACCCCAGAAAAAGGCACTCAGTGGCCCCTACACTGCAAAAAAAGGCACTCGGGGGCTGCTACAATGTGAAAAAAGGCACTCAGAGGCCCCTGAACCACAAGAAAAGGCACTCGGTGGCCTCTGAACCACAAGAAAAGGCACTTGGTGGACCCTACAGCACAATAAAAGGCACTCGGGGGCTGCTACAACGTGAAACAAGGCACTCAGAGGGCCCAGCACCACCAAAAAAAGCACTCGGAAGCTCTTGCACCACAAAAGACGGCACTCAGAGGCCACTACACCACCAAGAAAGGCACTCAGTAGCCCCTGCATTGCAAAAAAAGGCACTCAGAGGCCTCCACACCGCAAAAAAAGGCACTCGGAGACCTCCACACCGCAAAAAAAAGGCACTCGGAGGCCTCCACACTGCAAAAAAAAAATGCACCCAGAGGCCTCGACACCACAAAAGAAAGGCACTTGGCTGCCCCTATACCACAAAAAAAGGCACTTGGGGGCTGCTACCATGCAAAAAAAGGCACTCAGAGGCCCCTGCACCAGAAAGAAAGGAACTCGGAGGGCCCTGCACCACAAAAGAAGGAACTCGGAGGCCCCTGCACCACAAGAAAAGGCACTCGGGGCCACTACACCGCAAAAAAAAGGTACATGGAGGACCACACCCCCAAAATAACAGCACTCGGAGGTCCCTGAACCACAAGAAAAGGCATTCAGTGGCCTATACAGCAAAATAAAAGGCACTCGGGGGCTGCTACAGTGTGAAACAGTGCACCGGAGGGCCCAGCACCACCAAAAAAGGCACTCCGAGGCTCCTGCACTGGAAAAAGAGGCACTTTGAGGCCCCTACATTGCAAAAAAAGGCACTTGGAGGCTACTACACTGCAAAAAAAATGCACCCTGAGGCCCCTGCACCGCAAAAAAAGGCACTTGGAGGCCCCTGCAGCACAAAAAAAAGGCACTTGGAGGCCCCTACACCACAAAAAAAGGCACTCGGCTGCCCCTACACTGGAAAAAAAGGCACTCGGAGGCCCCTACACTGGAAAAAAAGGCACTCGGAGGCCCCTACACCACAAAAAAAGGCACTTGGGGGCTGCTACAATGCAAAAAAAGGCACTCGGAGGCCCCTGCACCAGAAACAAAGGCACTTGGAGGGCCCTGCACCACAAAAGAAGGCACTCGGAGGCCCCTGACGCACAAGAAAAGGCACTCGGTGGCCCCTACAGCACAAAAAAAGGCACTCGGGGGCTGCTACAATGTGAAACAAGGCACTCTGAGGGCCCAGCACCACCAAAAAAGGCACTCGGAGGCCCCTGCACTGGGAAAAGAGCCACTTGCAGGCCTGTACACCGGATATAAAGGCACTTAGAGGCCCCTGCACCACCAAAAAAGGCACTCGGAGGCCCCTGCACTGGGAAAAGAGCCACTTGCAGGCCTGTACACCGGATATAAAGGCACTTGGAGGCCCCTGCACCACAAAAAAAGGCACTCGGAAGCCCCTACATTGCAAAAAAAGGCACTTGGAGGCTACTACACTGCAAAAAAATGCACCCTGAGGCCCCTGCACCGCGAAAAAAGGCACTTGGAGGGCCCTGCACCACAAAAGAAGGCACTCGGAGGCCCCTGAACCACAAGAAAAGGCACTCGGGGCCACTACACGCAAAAAAAAGGTACATGGAGGACCACACACCCGAAAATAACAGCACTCGGAGGCCCCTGAACCACAAGAAAAGGCATTCAGTGGCCTATACAGCAAAATAAAAGGCACTCGGGGGCTGCTACAATGTGAAACAGTGCACCGGAGGGCCCAGCACCACCAAAAAAGGCACTCCGAGGCTCCTGCACTGGAAAAAGAGGCACTTGCAGGCCTGTACACCGGATATAAAGGCACTTGGAGGCCCCTGCATCACAAAAAAAGGCACTCGGAAGCCCCTACATTGCAAAAAAAGGCACTTGGAGGCTACTACACTGCAAAAAAAATGCACCCTGAGGCCCCTGCACCGCAAAAAAAGGCACTTGGAGGCCCCTGCAGCACAAAAAAAAAGCACTTGGAGGCCCCTACACCACAGAAAAAGGCACTCGGCTGCCCCTACACTGGAAAAAAAGGCGCTCGGAGGCCCCTACACCACAAAAAAAGGCACTTGGGGGCTGCTACAATGCAAAAAAAGGCACTCGGAGGCCCCTGCACCAGAAACAAAGGCACTTGGAGGGCCCTGCACCACAAGAAAAGGCACTCGGTGGCCCCTACAGCACAATAAAAGGCACTCGGGGGCTGCTACAATGTGAAACAAGGCACTCTGAGGGCCCAGCACCACCAAAAAAGGCACTCGGAGGCCCCAGCACTGGGAAAAGAGCCACTTGCAGGCCTGTACACTGGAAATAAAGGCACTTGGAGGCCCCTGCACCACAAAAAAAGGCACTCGGAAGACCCCACATTGCAAAAAAAGGCACTTGGAGGCTACTACACTGCAAAAAAATGCACCCTGAGGCCCCTGCACCACAAAAAAAGGCACTCGGTGGCCCCTACACCGCAGAAAAAGGTACTTGGAGGCCTCTACAACACCTTCCACTGCCCTATCAGACACAGAGGCTGATGTGACCTCACAAGGACAGGAAGCCGCCAGGGGCCTGCCAGTGGCCTATCAGGCACTGGTACTTCTGTGAGCTCACAAGCAGAGTCAGCAGCTATGAAGAATCCCACTGCCTGATGAGGCACTGAGACAAAGGTGACCTCAAAATGCAGCCAGCACGCAGAGGCCTGCCACTGGCCTATCAGGCAATAGGACTGCCATGACCTCAAAAGGACAGCCAGCAGCCAATGGCCTCGCACTGGCCTATCAGGCAATAGGACTGCTGTGACCTCACGAGCACAGCCAGCAGGTATGGACCTCCCACTGGCTATCAGGCACTCAGACTGCTGTGACCTCACAAGCACAGCGAGTAGCCAGGGGCCTGCCACTGCCCTATAGGGCACAGAGGCTGCTGTGACCTCACAAGCACAGCCAGCAGTGAAGGGCCTGCCACTGGCCTATAGGGAACGGAGGCTGATGTTACCTCACAAACACAGCCAGCAGCCATTGGCCTTCCACTGCCCAATGAGGCGCTGACACTGCTCTGACCTCACAAGCACAGCACACTGTCACGGGCCTGCCACTGCCATAAAGGGCACTGAGGCTGCTGTGACCTCACAAGCACAGCCAGCAGCCAGGGGACTGACACTGGCCTGTGAAGCACTGAGGCTGCTGTTACCTCACAAGCACAGCCAGCAGCCAGGGGCCTGACACTGGCCTGTGAAGCACTGAGGCTGCTGTGACCTCACAAGCACAGCCAGCAGCCAGGGGCCTGCCACTGCCCGATAAGACACTGAGGCTGCTGTGACATAACAAGCAAAGCCAGCAGCTGTGGTTCTGCCACTGGCCTACCAGGCTGTAGGAGTGTTGTGACCTGACAAGCACAGCCAGCAGCTATGGGCCTGCCACTGCCCTCAAGGGCAGGGAGGCTTCTGTAACCTCACAAGCACAGCCAGCAGCCAGAGGCCTGCCACTGACCTATCAGGCACTGGTACTTCTGTGACCTCACAAGCACAGACAGCAGCTATGGGCCTTCCACTGCCCTATATGGCACGGAGGCTTATGTGACCTTACAAGTGCAGTCAGCAGCCATTGGCCTGCCACTGGCCTGTGAAGCACTGAGGCTGCTGTGATCTCAGAAAGACAGCCAGCAGCCAGGGGCCTGCCACTGAGCTATCAGGAAGGGTCCTTCTGTGACCTCAAAAGTACAGCCAGCAGCCATGGGCATCCCACTGGAGTATGAGGCACTGAGACAAAGCTGACCTCAAAATGCAGCCAGCAGCCATGGGCCTGCAACTGGCCTATGAGACACTGAGGCTGCTGAGACATCACAAGTACAGCCAGCAGCCAAACAAGAATAAGGAGAAAAACAGCTTGCCTCAGAAAGACGATGAGACCCAATGAGGAGCAGGAGACCCCAGACCAAAAAATTGCTATTGGTCTAACTATCGCGTGAAGGGTGGGAACCGGAAGTCGAAAAGACTATAATTACCCAGGATGTGTTTATGTTAGGGTCCCTCTTCGGAGGCACCCAGCTCGAGCTGTAATTACTGCATGCGCGTGATTAAAATTATCTAATTTGTTTTGATTTGACTCTGAACTTTACTTGCAGGAACCTAGGGTCGAGCCCTGTTATGGTGGCCGACAAGCCTATTTTCCATAACAGTTTGGCACCCCAGATGGGACCCTAGGCGACCACTGTCGGGGCCTCTCATCTCCAAACAATCATCTGGCGCCATTGGGTGAGTTCACCTGGGATCTTTGGCAACGAGAGGCACCGAGAAGGTGAGTCTTAAACTCCCGCCTAAATTCTAAAATCTAGTCTGGTAACAGTGCACTGAAGGGGTACGCGGGCTGATCACCGTAAGGCGTACCAGGTGTGTGTGGGGGGGTGTACGCGGGCTGGCCACTGTAAGGCATACCAGGGGGACAGGTAGGAGTCCCATCCCCAGGGTTAGAGTGGGTTTTAAGTCCCAGCTCGGTTCGGCCGGAGGAGGGGTGTGCAGCCTGATCAGCATAAGGCGCACTGCAAAACTATAAGACCGAAATCTAGAGTCACTGTGACTGGTGTAAGTGTAAACAGTACTGTGTGTTTGCATGTGTGTGTGTGAGTGTGTGTAGCCTGGGAACCGATTGGGGCACCCGTCGGCTGAGAAGCCGCCCACTGTGAAGGGACAGCAGTCCTAGCAGTTAAAGACTCGGGTGGTGTGAGTGTGGTTCCCAGGGAGCGAAAGAAAGAGAAAGAGAGAAATAGTGCGTGTGATCACACCAGCTACAGCATCTGGTGTTACCGGTAAGGAAGTGCACTGCCTGATTTGCTTAAGACGCACTTTTCAGGAACTCAATATGGGAAATAATTTCGGCATAGAAAAGGGGACGCCCTTAGCCGAAATTTTGGTAAACTGGAGTAAGATTGATGGTACCAAAACTTTAGGGAGAAAAAGGTTAGTCCAACTATGTCAGGAGGATTGGCCGTTCCTGACTAAGGAAGGTAATCTGGCAGAGCGATGGCCGCCCCAGGGGACCTTCGGTTACCAGGAACTAACTTTCCTGCGTCATCATTTGGAGAACAGGTTCCCCAGACAAATGGATTACTGGTATCTATGGGACAACTGGGCATTTGCTAGACGAAAAGAGGCGCCTAGGAAAGAGAGAATCTTTCCTCAGAATGCTGTAAGTACCGCAGCTGCTGAAACGCTTGTGGAAACTATTCCACCCTATGCGCTACCCTCTGCTTCAGCTTCCCTATAACCCCGCTTGCCTTCCGCCCCCGCCTTTCAAGCTCCTCTGGAAGGCCTTCCTGTGCCAGGAGTGCCCCCACCCGATCTGGAAGGGGTACCTCGGGTCGCCACTACACGAGTTTACCGACCCTGGAGACCCCAAGATTTAATTATATGGAGTCAACGGCTCCCCAGACTTAGGGATGATCCAGAAAGAGTGTTACAAATCATAAGGGGAATTATGCGGGCGTATGACCCTACCTGGGGAGATGTACAAACACGCCTTGAATCTGTGTTCACTCCAGATGAAAGGTGCTCAATTTTGGATGCAAACCGCCGTTGGGCAGCAGAGGGGGGTGTCGGGACTGCTCAAACAGCCTGGCCAGCTGTGGACCCCGGATGGAATCATAATGTAGATGCAGATTACAGGCAGTTGCAATTAGCCAGAGAGGGCTTAGAAGAAGCTATACCTTTGGCAGGACAAAAGACTGCAAATTGGTCTAAAGTAAGGGAGTGTCAGCAACAGGCAGAGGAACACCCCTCGGCTTACTTTGCTAGGCTAATTAAGCAAGTCAGAATGTATGGGGGAGGACTAGACCCAGAAGCTGAGGCTAACAGGCCGCTAATGATTTCCACATTTGTAGACCAAGCAGCCCCGGACATTAAAAAGTAGTTTTCCAAACATGTCCCTGACTGGCCAGGAAAGCGAATGGATGAAATATTACGTTTAGCCACATTTGTGTATAACAGTCGAGAGGAGGAGAGGGCAAAAGAAAAGAGACAGCAAAAAAGAGAGGAAGTTAGTGTGTTAGCAGCTGTGTTAAGAGATGGATTTAGAGGACCCAGGGGGAGGGGACGTGAAAGAGCCAGGAGAGATAGATGGAGTCAAAGTGAACGTGCTGTACAGTCAGGAGTTAATGATGTTTGTTATAATTGTGGGGAACAAGGACACTGGCAGCGGGAGTGCCCAGTGAGGCCCCGTGTAGTTAGGAACAGAGGAACCGGCATGAGACAATCAAACACTAAGGAGGAGACCAGGCGATTCCCAGTCAATCCACAATGAGAGGAAACAGGAGACTCAGAAAATACTGTGGAAATTGGAGTAAATTTATGGGATGTAGATTTGGATTTTGAGGGTCACATAATGGCAAATACAGAAGGTTTAGAAGTTCCCTTTCTAGTGGATACTGGAGCCACCCTTTCCCTTTTAAATTTTGAGCCTAAAGGATGCAAATCATCAGATAAAATAGTGATGCAAGGAGTGATGGGAAAGGGCAAACGAAGTTATCTAAGCCCTTATTACTCACTATTGGGGGTAAAACAGTGTGGGGACGTTTTATAATTTCCACAGACGCACCTATATGCCTTTTGGGGAGGGATCTCCTGCAAGCCTTGGATACTCAGATCTGCTTACAGCCGGAAGGGATAAAGCTAATAATTATGGGTTCGTGTGTTCTGGCTAAGACACCAGGACCAGAGCCAACTAATCTGCAAATTCCAACAGGTTTAGAATCAGTTTCTAAAAAATTATGGAGCTCTTCAGGAATGGATGTGGGACTACTGAAATCAGCCAGTCCAGTCTCGATAAAAACAAAGGGGGGATTGCCTCCTGCAGTTAAACAATATCCTATCCCGAAGGAAGCAGAGAAGAGTATCCAAAAACAAATTGATCATTATCTGAAAATGGGTATCCTTAGAGTCTGTGAATCCCCATATAACACCCCAATTCTGCCAGCTAAAAAGAACAGGCAAGATGCTGATGGTGATCCAGAGTATCGCTTTGTACAAGACTTAAGGGCTATAAACCAACATGTAGTTGCTCCACATCCAGTAGTCCCCGACCCATCAACCATTTTACTACAGATTCCCCATTGGGCAACTTATTTTACTGTGATTGACCTAACAGCAGCCTTTTTTAGTATACCAATAGCTGAAGATAGCCAAGATCTCTTTGCTTTCACTTGGAAGGGACAACAATTAACTTGGACAAGGCTGCCACAGGGATTTACTGGGTCTCCGACTATTTTTTCGCGTATACTCAAAAATGACCTCTCAGATATCGAACTTCCAGGACATTCTGTATTAATACAATATGTAGATGATTTGTTATTAGCAAGTAAAGATTATGAGACATGTTTGAAAGATACTGTTTCTCTATGTAACGCTCTTGCAGAAAAAGGGCATCGAGCATCTCTGTCTAAACTCCAGCTGTGTCAAAGAGAGGTAAAATATTTGGGTTTTATCTTAAGAGAAGGACACAGGTTAGTTGATCCAGAATGAGTAAAGACAATTCTTGATATGCCTCGTCCTGTAACAAAAAAACAGCTTAGGGGATTTTTAGGAGCTGTAGGATTCTGCCAACCGTGGATTCCTGGGTTAGCAGAACTTACTAAGCCTCTGGTACAGGCAACAAAAAAGGAGGAGATAGAGCCTTTGGCCTGGGGCCCAAGGCCCCAGGGAAAGGGAGAAAGCTTTTACATCTGTGAAAAAAGCGCTGGTTTCAGCCCCTGCTCTCGGGTTACCAGATTATAGCAAACTATTTGAATTATTTGTCCATGAGCGACAAGGAGTAGCAAGTGGGGTACTCACCCAAAAACTAGGCCCTCACCGTAGACCAGTGGCCTGTTACTCCACGCAACTAGATGAGGTAGCTAAAGGCACTCCAGGATGCATCAGAGCAATAGCAGCTACTGCAGCTCTTATTGAAAAAAACACGACCTGTAGTTTTGGGTCATTCATTGACTGTGTATGTGCCACATGAAGTAGAACTGTTAATGAAGCAATATGCAACTCAAGCACTATCCCCACAGAGAGCTCACCGCTATGAACTGATAATACTGCATGCAGATAATGTGACTTTAAAAAGATGCAATATTTTGAATCGAATCCAGCAACGCTATTGCCTCAACCGGAGGATGGAGAGCCACATCATTCCTGTGAGCAGGTGGTGGTCAGCTCAAGCAAGCCCCGGGAGGACCTTAAAGAAGAACCTTTGGAGAACCTGGACTTAGTTCTGTTTACAGATGGGTCATCCTATTATTTGGACAGAAGACGTCACTCCAGCTATGCTGTCACTAACGTCTTTGAGGTGCTCGAGGCCAATCCTTTGTCTCCATCAGTAAGTGCTCAAGGAACAGAATTAATAGCATTGCCCCAAGCAGCAAAATATAGGTAAGAGCTTGCGGGTAAATATCTATACCGACTCTAAATATGCATTTGGAGTGTGTCATGCAACAGGGATGTTATGGAAAGAACGAGGATTCTTGTCGTCATCAGGAAAGAAATTAGCTAATGGAGAAGAAATACGTAATTTGCTGGAAGCAGTTCAACTGCCCAAAGAAATTGCGGTAATACACTGCCCAGCCCATACTAAAGACACTACAGAAATTAGCAGAGGAAATGCTCTAGCCAACGCTGCTGCGAGGGCTGCAGCTCGACAACCTCTGAGAGAATGTATGGGGGCAGTTCCAAGGATGGACCAGAGTGAGTGGCCAAACTTAATAGACCCCAAAACTATGTATGAAAAAGACTGCTCAGTGGAAGAGAAAAAACAATGGGAACAGTGGGAAGCAAAACAAAATGATGACGGAATATGGACAATTGGGGAAAAACCAATTCTACCAAAAAAATATTTAATTACTATAGCTAGGTGGTTTCACGATAAAGCTCATGGGGGAGCTGAGGCAATAGCTAAGCAGGTACAGAAAGTATGGGCTGCTCCAGGAATTTATGCAGCTGCTAGAAGAATAACAAATAGCTGCCCGACCTGCCTGAAGTTTTCAAATAACAAGCCAAGCTCAGATTTGGGGGGTGACCATGGGCTTACTTCCCTTTCCAGAAGCTGCAAATAGATTATGCAGATATGCCATCTGTCTATGGATACAAACACTTGTTAGTGATAGTAGATCAGTTATCAGGCTGGGTAGAAGCTTTCCCAACAGGAAAGGCTGACACAGGGGGAGAGGTAAAAGCCTTACTGAAGGAAATCATACCCCGGTATGGGGTCTCAGAAGCCATTGATTCAGACAGGGGTGCCCATTTTACAGCAAGCATAATCAATCAGTTATGTAAATCGTTAGGAATAAAAAGAAACCTACATGCTCCTTATCACCCACAATCTTCAGGACAAGTAGAAAGAATGAATAGAGCATTAAAAGAGAAAATAGCAAGAATATGCACACATGCTAGCCTGAAATGGCCAGAGGCATTAAACTTAGCTCTATGGGATGTTCGAAATTCTCCATGGCAACCCATAGGACTAACACCAGCAGAAATTCTTTTTGGGAGACATTTAGCAATACCAGGGACTTATATCCCTGCTAAGACCAGCCTATTAGACGGAGATGAATGAGTGACACAATATGTACTAGCCTTACAAGAACAGTTTAAGGCCTTGCAAAATCAGGCTCAGTGGTTTCAGCCGGTGCCATCAGACATTCAGGCACATGATATACAGCCTGGAGATAAAGTGTTGATAAAGGTATTCTCACGAAAAACAAAACTAGAACCAAAATGGGAAGGACCCTACACTGTATTGTTAAGTTCTTACTACGCTGTTAAAATTCTAGGAAAAGAGAATTGGATTCACCACTCTCACGTGAAACGAGTGACAGTCCAAGAAGCAAACACAGCAGAGGGTGCAGCAGATCAGTGAAAACAACCACGTAAAGCTCGATGGGATACACGACTTCCCCAGGGTAATCTGTTGGGACTCGCCTCACTAACACAAATCTCTTTCCCTTTACTGCACCCTGCAGGATGGCAGGCAGAAGTGCCATGCTGATGTTGCTGTTTCAAACCCTGGCAATGCTACTTTCCCTAAGCTGTGGTCAAAGAACCTTAGAGTGGCCATGGCCCCAGGCCCGTGTTAAGTATACCGGAAGTATGGGATTAAATTCTGATAAAAACTTAAACCTCTCAGCCCTGGTCATGCATGGAACTGAAGTATACTCAGAAATGAATGGAGCTGGGATAATACTAACCAACTTCCCCAACTCCTGGGAAGGACAGGAAAGGAAATAAAGATAGGATGTGGAGTGATCAGCGGGTCCACCCACGAGAAGGCGACTCAAATCTCTCTCACTAAAATCAAATCAAATGAAAAAGAAAGGAAAATTTGTGCCACTGAAAACCTGGATTGCTGGTACAATTTTACCTTAGAACAGCCTGTTTTAATAGTTTGTCTGTGGGCTCACCACAATGTGGGACTATCATTTAAATTTAAAATAGACATTATTGAGCCCAGTACAGCAATACCTACCCTGACTACAATTATTTTCACCAATATAAATAACTCTGTTACCATGAAGAGTAAGAAAACCTTATCCCCACAAATCTTTGAAATTGGACCGTATGTGATTAGAAATACAGGCCAACAACGAGTGTTATTTAATCCATCATGGTCTCTCAATCGAGTAGAGCTATTAATGCAAATTATATCTCTACAATCAAACCGACCTGTTCACCATTCTTAGGTACGTCCTATGTGGGATGGTTACATAGGCAAACCCTCACCTCTCCAAAACGAACAAGGAGAGATGTGACCGGTATCATAGGAACAGGATTGGGAGTCCTAAACAGTATAGATGCTGAAGTACTCGTAAATAAACTGAGCACAACAACAAGTGACTTACACAGATTAAAGCATCCATTGAGGGCTTCTTTATTAGCATTAGGAACTAACCAATGGCTTTCATCCGAGATATTACCTCGATGGGAAAAAATGAATGAAAAAGATCACCACTTGATAGTGGATGCACTTGGGGAAACCCAAATTAATATTTCCCTGGCCCTCAGTTGCATCCAAGCTCAACTGTGGATGCAATCTATGGTAGCAGCGATTATAAGGGAAGGGGAAGAGGGCACTTTACCCACTGAAATTCGAAAGGTAATTTGGGATAATGCGACCGAATTTGAAAAGGAATTCCAATCCTGGTGGTATCTGGTCAATTTTACTTATGATCCTATCAACACTAAGGCTACAGCCTTTGTTTCAACAATACGTAATGCTTCAACATATACAATATATCCAATCATTGCGTTAGGATTAAATCACAATGGAGCTATACTCTATCCATTGGAACATAGAGTATGGGCCCAACGAAATGGAAATAAATGGCAAACTGTGGACGTTAGCGCATGTATTGTACAGGAACAGCAAGGGTTTATTTGTGAAAGTAATACTATCAAAGCCCAAGACATTTGTCTTGACGCTGAGCAAAATGTTTGTCATTTTGAAATACACCCCGATGAAACACCTGAAACTATACTTGTATATATTGGGAGCGGATGCGTATGTATGAGAACCTTTTGTAGTCTTGTAGTTATAGATGGCATTGTAGTAGATATGAGTAATCATTGAAATATTTGTATTTGTAGCTTTACCAAAATCATGGGATGTGATTTCAATTATTCAGCTCCTATCACGTCTTATCAATTGTTACAATCTAATTATACATTAATTCAAAATTTACTACCTACCCCCATTGGGATGAATCTCACCCTGGTAAGGAAACTACTACAACATGATGATTTGCATCGACTGCTAGAGCGCATCCAGAACAGTGGACAGAAAACTCTAATCACTGTTCCCCATGATGCAAAAGAGATACATCATATCTTAGAAAGGGTAAAAAGGGACGGAGAACATCATGGCTGGGAAACTCTTGTAGGGTGGTCACCAACTGCAACAGGGATTTATAATCATGTATTGCACCCAGTAGTAGTTGTATTCAGTTTAACTGTGTTATGCCTATTGCTTACGATCATATTACACATAAGATTAGGGAAAGTGATAGTACGCCTTCGAAAGGCTTCGAGAAACAACCAAACAGGAATGGGAAGTCCAGAGTGTGACAGGAGATTATTATCAATGTATCCAAAGATGTAATAATAGTAATAAATGGTGGGAGAAAACTATACTTTATGGAAAGCAACCGATCAACTGTACTGGAGCCATTAAGGTAGGAGGTTATAAAGATTGCTCTCGGATACCTGAATAGGTTATAAGTGGCCAAGTAAGGAACTAAATGGGTGGCGTGTTCCAAAAGGTAGTGGATGGTATTGGTTGTGTGGAAACAAGGCACGAAAAGTGCTACCTCCTAATTGGTCAGGGACATGTACTTTAGGGGCAATAATCCCTAATGTTACTATAAGAAAAGAATTGAGTAATAAATACCAAAAATCCTGGCTAAGAACATTCATAAGGAGACAAAAGAGGGTCAATAATCCTTTAATAGATCGACCTACTAGGTTGCAGCCATTTGTAAGGTGGCTGTTTTCACAACTGGGAGTGAGTGAACTTGAAAAAGCAATAGTAAATATTTCAGCAGTTATTGAAAAAATAGGGAATAAAACCTCTGATGCCACTGCAGCTTTACAAGAGGAGGTTTCAGAAACTGCTAAAATAACTACCCAAAACAGGATGGCGCTAGATATGTTATTGGCATCTCAGGGAGGAGTATGTACAGTAATAAATACTAGTTGCTGTGTATATGTGGATCAAAGCGGGAGAATTTCTACCGATCTAAATGAAATCTGGAAGCAGACTGAAATCTTACATGGGGTTCAGAAAGAGGATACCTCTTTTGGATTTGAAGAAACATGGAAATGGTTGACTTCCTGGTTCCCTGACGTGAGCTCAGGAGTTAAAAAGTGTTTAACAATTTTGGGAATGGTGTTAGTAGTTTTTGTATGCGTTTATGTAGTGATTCAATGCATTTCTAGATGTTGTACAAAATTAATATGGGAAAGATTTTAAAAGAGTGAGACTAATATGAAAATGATCATATAAGTCTCAAAGGGGGGAATTGTTACAAGACAACCCTGGGAAGCTCAGAAAGAATGTTTGAACTAGGTAGATTAGGATAACTTCTAACATTAAGTCTGAAGTGGTCTAGAGGTAGCCACTTAGATAAAACTTGCTTCATGAGTAGCTAAATTTGCTGAAGCCTTAGGCCGCACTGCTAGTTCAGTAAGAAAGGGCCCCAGAGCTGGTGCAGGCTGGAAAGATAAGGGAGTTACAAGCAGGCTGCATTCCTGTGCCCCACACTCCAAAAGGGAGGATGTCAAGGCTTTGAAATAAGGCCTGCTTGGGCACCAGGACCTTGGGGAGCAAAACCTCCTCTCACTGCTGAAACAATGTTAACTAAGGGGTCTGGACTATCTCCCCCTTGTCAGGACTTTGGGAGATAACACCTACTGTCCCTGCTGGGCAGTGTTAAATGATCTCCCCTCATCAGGACCTTGGGAGACAGGGGTGGGACCCGGGGAATGAAGAAATCACTAACCAATCAGTGTAAAAGGGAAAATTGCAAATCTGGCAATTTGTTTGTATAAATGCTACTTGAAAAGTTGGGGTGGGGGGTGTGCTTGATTTGTGGGAAACCACCGAGCACCCAGGCTTGCGCAACTCTGAAATAAATAAGCAAATGTCTCTCCTGAGTGTGTAATTATTGGCTTATTGCACACCGGGCAACGAATCCGCTTTTCGGAAAACAACAGCAGCCTCAGTGCTTCACAGGCCCGTGGGAGGCCCCTGGCTGCTGGCTGTGCTTGTGAGGTCACAACAGCCTCTGTGCCCTATAGGGCAGTGGCAGGCCCCTGGCTGTTTGCTGTGCTTGTGAGGTCACAGCAGTCTGAGTGCCTGATAGCCAGTGGGAGGTCCATACCTGCTGGCTGTGCTCGTGAGGTCACAGCAGTCCTATTGCCTGATAGGCCAGTGCGAGGCCATTGGCTGCTGGCTGTCCTTTTGAGGTCATGGCAGTCCTATTGCCTGATAGGCCAGTGGCAGGCCTCTGCGTGCTGGCTGCATTTTGAGGTCACCTTTGTCTCAGTGCCTCATCAGGCAGTGGGATTCTTCATAGCTGCTGACTCTGCTTGTGAGCTCACAGAAGTACCAGTGCCTGATAGGCCACTGGCAGGCCCCTGGTGGCTTCCTGTCCTTGTGAGGTCACATCAGCCTCTGTGTCTGATAGGGCAGTGGAAGGTGGTTAGAGGCCTCCAAGTGCCATTTTGTGGTGCAGGGCCCTCCGAGTGCCTTTTCTCATGTTGTGGCAGCCCCCGAGTGCCTTTTTTTTTGTGCTGTAGGGGCCACTGAGTGCCTTTTTTTTGCGGTGCAGGGGCCTCAGGGTGCATTTTTTTGCAGTGTAGTAGCCTCCAAGTGCCTTTTTTTGCAATGTAGGGGCTTCCGAGTGCCTTTCTTTTGTGGTGCTGGGGCCTCCAAGTGCCTTTATTTCCAGTGTACAGGCCTGCAAGTGCCTCTTTTTCCAGTGCAGGAGCCGCCGAGTGCCTTTTTTGGTGGTGCAGGGCCCCCCGAGTGCCTTGTTTCACATTGTAGCAGCCCCGAGTGCCTTTTCTTGTGCTGTAGCGGCCTCTGAGTGCCTTTTTTTCAGTGTAGGGGCAGCCGAGTGCCTTTCTTTTGTGTTGTGGTCCTCCGAGTGCCTTTTTCTGTGGTGTGGCGGCCTCTGAGTGCATTTTTTTTTTGCAGTGCACTGGCCTCCAAGTGCCCTGTTTTTCAGTACAGTGGCCTCCGAGTGCCTTTTTTTGCGGTGAAGGGCCCTCTGAGTGCCTTTTTTCGTGTTGTAGCAGCCTCTGAGTGCCTTTCTTTTCGCATTGTAGCAGCCCCCGAGTGCCTTTTTTTGCGGTGCAGGGGCCACTGAGTGCCTTTTTTTGCGGTGCAGGGGCCTCAGGGTGCATTTTTTTGCAGTGTAGTAGCCTCCAAGTGCCTTTTTTTGCAATGTAGGGGCTTCCGAGTGCCTTTCTTTTGTGGTGCAGGGGCCTCCAAGTGCCTTTATTTCCAGTGTACAGGCCTGCAAGTGCCTCTTTTTCCAGTGCAGGAGCCTCGGAGTGCCTTTTTTGGTGGTGCCGGGCCCTCCAAGTGCCTTGTTTCACACTGTAGCAGCCCCCAAGTGCCTTTTTTTGTGCTGTAGGAGCCACCAAGTGCCTTTCCTTCTGGTTCAGAGGCCTCCGAGTGCTGTTATTTTCGGGTGTGTGGTCCTCCATGTATCTTTTTTTTGTGGTGTAGTGGCCCCGAGTGCCTTTTCTTGTGGTTCACGGGCCTCCGAGTGCCTTCTTTTTTGGTGCAGGGCCCTCCGAGTACTTTTCTTCCAGTGCAGGAGCCTCCGAGTGCCTTTTTTTGTGGTGTAGCGGCCTCCGAGTGCCTTGCTTCGCATTGTAGCAGCCCCTGAGTGCCTTTTTTTGCAGTGTAGGGGCCACTGAGTGCCTTTTTCTGGGGTGTAGAGGCCTCCGAGTGCCTTTTTTTCCAGTGTAGTGGCCTCCGAGTGCCTTTTTTGCGGTGCAGGGGCCTCAGGGTGCATTTTTTTGCAGTGTAGTAGCCTCCAAGTGGCTTTTTTTTACAATGTAGGGGCTTCCGAGTGCCTTTCTTGGTGGTGCCGGGCCCTCCGAGTGCCTTGTTTCACATTGCAGCAGCCCCCAAGTGCATTTGTTTGTGCTGTCGGGGCCACCCAGTACCTTTTTTTGTGGTGTCGTCCGCCAAGTGCCTTTTTTTTTGTGGTGTAGCGGCCTCCAAGTGCCTTTTTTTGCAGTTCAGGGGGCTGTGATTGACTTTTTTGGCAGTGCAGGGCCCTCTGAATGCCTTTTCTTGTGGTGCACTGGCCTCTGAGTGCATTTTTTTTTCGTTGCAGGTGCCTCCGAGTGCCTTTCTCTGCTGTGAAGCGGCCTCCAAGTGCCTTTTTTTGTGGTGCAGGGGCCTCTGAGTGCCTTTTTTTCCATTGCAGGTGCCTCCGAGTGCCTTTTTTTGTGCTATAGGGGCCACCGAGTGCCTTTTTTTGTGGTGCAGGGGCCTCCAAGTGTCTTTATTTCCAGTGTACAGGCCTGCAAGTGCCTCTTTTTCCAGTGAAGGAGCCTCTGAGTGCCTTTTTTTGCTGTGCAGGGGCCTGTGATTGACTTTTTTGGCAGTGCAGGGGCCACCGAATGCCTTTTCTTGTGGTGCACTGGCCTCCGAGTACCTTTTTTTCCAGTGTAGGGGCCTCCAAGTACCTTTTTTTGCATTGTAGCTGCCTCCGAGTGCCTTTTTTTTGTGGTGTAGGCGCCTCCGAGTGCTTTTTTTTCCATTGCAGGTGCCTCCGAGTGCCTTTCTCTGTGATGTAGCGGCCTCCAAGTGACTGTTTTTGTGGTGCAAGGGCCTCCGAGTGCCTTTTTTTGTGGTGCACTGGCCTCTGAATGCCTTTCTTTCCAGTGTAGGGGCCACCGAGTGCCTTTTTTTGCATTCTAGCAGCCCCTGAGTGCCTTTTTCTGTGTTGTACGGGCCTCCAAGTACCTTTTTTTTTCCAGTGTAGGGGCAGCCGAGTGCCTTTTTTTGTGGTGTAGAAGCCTCTGAGTGCCTTTTTTGCAGTGCAGGGGCCACCGAGTGCCTTTTTTTGCTGTGCATGGGCCTCAGGGTGCCTTTTTTTGCAGTGTAGTAGCCTCCAAGTGCCTTTTTTTGCAATGTGGGGGCTCCGGAGTGCTTTTTTTTGTGGTATAGGGGCCTCTGAGTGCCTTCTTTTGTGGTGCAGGAGCCTCTGAGTGTGTTTTCTGGTGGTGCAGGGCCCTCCGAGTGCCTTGTTTCACATTGTAGCAGCCCCCGAGTGCCTTTTCTTGTCGTTCGGGGCCACCGAGTGCCTTTTTTTGCGGTGCAGGGGCCTCCGAGTGCCTTTTTTTGTGGTGCACTGTTCTCCGGGTGCCTGTTTTTGTGGTGCAGGGGCCTCTGAGTGCCTTTGTTTGAGGTGCACTACTCTCTGAGTGCCTTTTTTTGCAGTGAAGAGGCATCTAAGTGCCTTTTTTTCCAGTCTAGCAGCCTCCAAGTGCCTATTTTTGCAATGCAGGCTCCCAAAGTGCCTTTTTTCCAGTGTAGGGGCAGCCGAGTGCCTTTTTTTGTGGTGTAGGGGCCACAGAGTGCCTTTTTTTCCGTTGCAGGTGCCTCCGAGTGCCTTTCTCTGGGGTTTAGAGGCCTCCGAGTGCCTGTTTTTCCAGTGTAAGGGCAGCTGAGTGCCATTTTTTGTGCTGTCAGGGCCCTCTGAGTACCTTTCTTTCCGCTGTACGGGCACCGGAGTGCCTGTTTTCGCATTGTAGCAGCCCCCGAGTGCCTTTTTTTGTGCTGTAGCGGCCTCCGAGTGCCCTTTTTTGTGGTGTAGGGGCAGCCGAGTGCCTTTTTTTTGTGGTGTGGTGCTCCAAGTGCCTTTCTTTTGTGGTGTCGGGGCCTCTGAGCGCATTTTTTTTTGTGGTGCACTGGCCTCCAAGTGCCCTGTTTTTCAGTGCACTGGCCTCCGAGTGCCTTTTTTTGCGGTGCAGGGGCTACTGAGTGCCTTTTTTTGCAGTGTAGTAGCCTCCAAGTGCCTTTTTTTGCAGTGTTGGGGCCTCCGAGTGGCTTTTTTTGCAGTGTTGGGGCCTCCGAGTGCCTTTTTTTCCGGTGTACAGGCCTGCAAGTGCCTCCTTTTCCAGTGCGGGAGCCTCCGAGTGCTTTTTCTTTGTGGTGCAGGGCCCTCCGAGTGCCTTTTTTCGCCTTGTAGCACCCCCGAGTGCCTTTTTTTGTGCTGCAGGGCCCGCTGAGTCCATTTCTATCCGCTGTAGGGGCACCGGAGTGCCTGTTTTCGCATTGTAGCAGCCCCTGAGTGCCTTTTTTTGTGGTGTCGGGGCCACCGAGTGCCTTTTTTTGCGGTGCAGGGGCCTCAGGGTGCAATTTTTGCAGTGTAGTAGCCTCCAAGTGCCTTTTTTTGCAATGTAGGTGCTTCCGAGTGCCTTTCTTTGTAATGTAGGGGCTTCCAAGTGCCTTCTTTTGTGGTGCAGGAGCCTCCGAGTGCCTTTTTTTCTGGTGTACAGGCCTGCAAGTGCCTCTTTTTCCAGTGCAGGGCCCTCCAAGTGCCTTGTTTCACATTATAGCAGCCCCCGAGTGCCTTTTTTTGTGCTGTAGGTGCCACCGAGTGCCTTTGCTTGTGGTTCAGGGGCCTCCGAGTGCTGTTATTTTGGGGTAGTAGCCTCCATGTACATTTTTCTTTGCGGTGTAGTGGCCCCGAGTGCCTTTTCTTGTGTTTCAGAGGCCACCAAGTGCCTTTTTTTGCGGTGAAGAGCCCTCCGAGTGCCTTTTTTTGCATTGTAGCAGACCCCGAGTGCCTTTTATTGTGCTGTAGGGGCCACCGAGTGCCTTTTTTTGCCGTGCATGGTCCTCCGCGTGCTTTTTTTTTGCAGCGTAGAGGCCTCCAAGTGCCTTTTTTTGCAGTGTAGCGGCCTCCGAGTGCCTTTTCTTGTGGTTCACTCTTCTCCGGGTGCCTTTTTTTGCAGTGCGGGGGCCTCCGAGTGCCTTTGTTTGAGGTGCACTGCTTTCTGAGTGCCTTTTTTTGCGGTGAAGGGGCATCTAAGTGCCTTTTCTCCGGTCTAGCCACCTCCAAGTGCCTATTTTTGCGATGCAGGCTCCCAAAGTGCCTTTTTTCCAGTATAGTGTCCTCCATGTGCATATTTTTTGCAGTGCATGGCCTCCTAGTGCCCTTTTTTCCCAGTGCTCATGCCTCCAAGTGCCTTTTTTTCTGTTATGGTCCTTCAACGTTCTGTGATATCACTTTACCCTCTGCCTGAAATGATATTGTCAGGCCCACCACTGCTGGATGAGATAGTCATGTCACTTCTGCCTCACGGCCTGGTAGGCCAGTCAGGCCCATCAGTCCTCGCTCTGCTTGTGAGGTTGCTTCTGCCTCTGTGCGTGATAGGCCAGTGGCAGGGCCATGCCTCCTGGCTGGGCTTGTGAGGATACTTGTGTCTGCATGCCAAAAAGGGCAGTGGCAGGCCCATGGTTGCTGGTTGTGTCTTATGATGTCACTTTGACCTGCATGCCATTGCATGCATGGCATGCATGGGCATGCACTGCCACGCCCATGGCTGCTGGTCTGCTTGGGTGTTCCCCTCTTTCTCCGTGCTTGATGCGCCATGGCAGGCCCAGAGCTGCTGGCTGTGCTTGTGAGGGCCCTTTGACCTCAGGGCCTGATGAGGCACTCAGAGCGCCATGAGTCCTGCCTGTGCTTCTGAGCTCACTTCTGCCTCAGTGCCTGATTGGCAAGTGGCAGGCCACTGGCTGCTTGCTGAGGTAGTGAGGTCATTTTTACCAGCAGCCCTAAACTTAGCGCTACGGGAGGTTCAGAATCCTCCGTGACAGCCTCTAGGACTATTGCCAGTGGAAATTCTTTTGGGGAGACCTTTAGCCACAGTGGGCAACTCAGGCTAAAAGCAACCGCTTGGGTGGAGATGAGCGAATTACACTTACAAAAGGTAGGGGAAAAGCTCAGTGGGCCCACTCAGTACCAGGTGGCGTGCAAGCACACGCTATCCAGCCTGGACATAAGGGGTTGGTACAGATAGTCACCTGAAAGTCCGAAGTGCAACCAAATCGCGGGAGGCCCCTACACTGTACTGTGGAGTTCTTATTTCACTGTTAAACTTCCAGGTAAAGAAAACTGGCTCCAATCAGTCAGATGTAAAGCGGCTGAGTGGACCGGAAGCTCTTGGAAGCACCACATGAGCTAAGCCGTCGGGGACATTAAATGTTACAAAGTGTGGCGTGTAACACTTGTGTTGTTAGTTGTTGTCGTGACCTTTGTGCTTGCACTGGAGTATTGTTTAACCGCCCTAGCAAAAAACCAACCTGGGGTTAAAATGTGTTGTAGCCAAAATCGAGGAGAAGCAATTTGGGAAGCAAATGAGGAACGCTCTTGTTCCTACTTGTATCAAATAGCGCATCCACAGAGTTGACAGCATGTTGCAGTACTGGCCTGCCACGTTGAAGGTGAGGCAAAAGCCCTGGAGGAGCATCCCATACGGATAGAAATGGGACCAAGACGTTACCCAAACTAAGTCCAGTGTGTCACTAACTACAAATTGTAGTGACTCTCGCGTGGTGCCGGACAGACGATTGCACTGAGAACTTCCGCCTTCCATTGCCCGGGTCCCGGCAGGCCCCGGTGATGTGTTCTAACGAATGCTCTTGTAATGG
Source organism: Dromaius novaehollandiae (assembly GCF_036370855.1). Taxonomy (NCBI): domain Eukaryota; kingdom Metazoa; phylum Chordata; class Aves; order Casuariiformes; family Dromaiidae; genus Dromaius; species Dromaius novaehollandiae. Next base: position 2,526,966 of record NC_088103.1, on the reverse strand, counting down.
GAGTGTAACTTGTAAGTCTACTCCATTAGTTCTACCCTGCACTCTCAGGAGCGGGCTTTCAGCACTCTCTCCTGCTTTAACCACTTCCCCAATGCTCTCCGTTTTAACTTTCCCTGCGGTCACTGCAGGAACAGCCCGACCATCTCCGCAGAGCTCCCACGCAGTTAAATCAACCGGAACACAAAAGTTACTGTTGAACCCTTTGTGGTGTCTAAAACTTGTAGCGTTACTCAGGCAAGAGAACATGTCTATGATTAAACCATCCTGTCTGCCATTTTTAAATATAGCTTACACCGCATGGCTGGAATGGTTACGCAAGCAGACCTGAAGCGCCAAATGGCGAGAAAGAAAGGATGTCAGTGATGTTACAGGGCCAGGATTAGGAGTTCTAAATAGCATCGATGCTGAGGCATTAGTGAATAAATAAGTGCCACAAACAGAGATGTGTCCAGATTAGACAAAGCAAAGCCATTACGATCATCTCTGTTACCTCTTGGAAGTAATCAACGGTGCTCCTCTCAGATTTCTACCTCAGTGGGAGCGCAAAGAAGGAAAGCTCATCAGCTTCCTTAGTTGCATCAGGAGGAGCTCAAACTAATGTTTCTTTGGCGGTCCATTGTATCCAAGCCAAATGGACACAATCCGGACCAGTTGCAACAACTCGGGCAGGTGAGAAAGGGCTCCTACCCAGTGAAATTCGCAAAGCAGGACTCCTTCCAAAGGAGTTCAATATTAAGGAATCTTGGACTGCCACCATCTAGAGTTAATCAGAGTCAGGCTAGGGCAGCCCCATGACATTGCCTCCCGTGCCTCACTTACACCACGTCCACTCACAGCTGCCTCCTAAGACTGCCCGCCTGCTCAGCTGCCTGTCTGAACAGCCCACGCTGACAGGCAAGAGCTGTTGCCAAGCAAGCTTGACCTGCATGTGTAGGGCAGCCCCACAGCACTTTCACAGCTGCCTTCCTCGCCGGTTGACGCTTACAGCAGGGCTATTCCCTCCGAACGCCTAGGAGTGCCACACTGCTCTAACGCCTCCACTGACAGTCAGGGCTCACAGGCGGGAGCTAGTCCCAGCCAAGCTTGCCCTGCATGCCTAAGGCAGTCCCACAACAGGATAATGGCTTGCCTTCCTTTCCTGTCGACATTAATAGCACCGCTACTCCCGCCTTCCTCCTAGCAATGCCACGTTGCTCAAATGCCTGTCCAACGAGCAAGGGCTGCTAGGCAAGAGCGCGGGTGTGCGAAACTAGCCTTGGGCAGCCCCACAAGAGGTACCCATCTCGCCTTCCTCCCCCGTCAACAGTTACAGCAGGCGTACTCACAGCTTCCTCCTAAGAATGCCCAGCTGCTCAGACGCCTGTCCGAACAGCAAGGGCCGCTAGGCAAGAGCTCTGGGCATGCCAAGCTTGCCTCGGGCAGCCCACAGCATATTCCCTGCTCTCTTCTAGGTGAGGGCCTTTTGGCCTTTACCCCCTGGCTACTCCCAACTTAGTCCTAAGAATGCCAAAATGCTCAGATGCCTTTGTGAGCAAGCAGGGCTCAAAAGCAAGAGCTCGTCCCCACCACACAAGACCTGCTAAGCCACAGCAGGCCCACTACACCTTCACAGTTGCCTTCCTCTCCTGGCCACACTTCAAGGATGCCTACTCACGCCTTACTCCGAGGAGTGCCACATTGCGCAAACGCCTCTCTCTCCTCTGTCAGTCCTCACAGGCAAGAATTCTGGACACAAGTTGGAAAAGAGCTTCTGGCAGCCGCACAAGATATGCGCAGCTCACCGTTCACTTGTGTTGCCGATCACACCAGGCATACGCAGCGCTTCCTCCAATGAATGCCAGAATAGTCAGTGGCGCGTCCGAGCAGCCAGGGCTCACAGGCAAGAGCCTTCATCCCTAAGGCCACTGCACAGTATGTTCCTGAGTGGCCATCCTCGCCTGGCAAAACAGAGGGGCTTGCTCGCTCGAAGTGTGGAGGGAAGAGGCGGGCAAGCTGCGAACCTGTTGTAGAGCTGCCTTAGATATGCAGCTCAAGCCTGTGAGCGCTGGCTGTTCGGACAGCCGTCGGAGCAGTCTGTCGGGCTTAGGAAGAAGCTGTGAGTACGCCTGGTGTAACTGTCGACAAGGGAGGCTGGTGAGCCCGGCTCGTTTTGTGGCCCTGTCAGCTTAGGGCAGCCCGACAACACATTCACGGCTCGCCTTCTTTGCCGGTCGACTCTTACGAGCTTTCTTAAGAGTAAGCATGGTAGTCGGCAGGGGGCACAGGCAGGAAAGCCATCCAACCAAGCTTCCTTTTCATGCTTAGGGCAGCCCCGCAACACATTCACAGCTGCCTTCCTCGCCGGTCAACACTTACAGCAGGGCTATTCCTCCTAAACGCCTAGGCGTGCCACACAGCTCAAGCGCCACCACCGACAGTCAGGGCTCACAGGCGGGAGCTAGTCCCAGCCAAGCTTGCCCTGCATGCCTAAGGCAGTACCACAACAGGATAACTGCTTGCCGCCTTCTCCTGTCGACATTAAAAGCACGTCGGCTCCCACCTTCTTCTTAGCAATGCCACATTGCTCAAATTCCTGTCCAACGAGCAAGGGCTGCTGGGCATGCCAAGCTTCCCTTTGGCAGCCCACAAAATATTCCCTTGCTCTCTTCCTAGGTGCGCGCCTTTTGGCCCTTTACACCACGGCTACTCACAAGCCTTAATCCTGAGAATTCCGGCCGGCTCCGACACCCGTCATGGCAGAAGTGGTTTCAGAGGGAGAACTCTGGGCGCTACAGGCTTGTCTCTGGCAGCCTCACAAAAAAACCCAGGTCTCGCTTTCCTTCCCTGTGGACATTACAGCAGGACTCTTCCCACCTCACTCCTGAGATAGGCACAGGTATCACATGCTTCTCCCACTTCGCAGCACTCACAGGGAAGAGTTCTTCAGTTCTTCTGCGTCCACGTCTCGCCTTCTTTGCCTCTCGAACTTAGAGCAGGCCTACTCCCACCTTACTGCTCGGAGTGCCACACTGCTCCAATGCTTCTCTCCGCGTCAGTACGCACAAGCAAGAATTCTGGACACCAGCTGGAAAAGAGCTTCTGGCCGCTCCAGAAGACATACCATCGCACCATCCTCCCCAGTCAACAATTACACAAGGCTTTCCCCTAAGAATGCCAGCGTGCTCAGACGCCTGTCCAAAGAGCAGAAATGGGTTCAGAGGCGAATGTGCTGGCACGACAGGCTTGCTTCGGGCAGCCTCAGAAAAAATCCAGGTCTCGCTTTCCGTCCCTGTGGACACATACAGCAGGCCTCTTCCCACCTCACTCCTAGGCGTGCCACAAGTATCACCCGCCTCTCCCACTTGTCAGCACTCACAGGCAAGAGCTCTGGGCACACCAAACTGGCTTCCGGCAGTCTCACAAAAAGCCCCCTCTCGCCATCCTCCTCCATCGATAATAAGACCAGGCCAACTCAAAGCTTCCTCCTAAGAATGCCAGAAGACTCAGATACAGCCAGGGCTCACAGGCAAGAGCTCTTCCCAAGCAAGATTCATCTTCATCCCTAAGGCCACCGCACAGCATGTTCACGAGTCGGGGGGGGGCCTTCCTATCCTGGCGACACATACAGCTGGGTTTGCTTGCTCTGTGGTGAGGAGAGAAGAGGTAGGCAAAGTGCGAACCTGTTGTAGAGCCGCCTTAGATATGCAGATCAGGTCTGTGAGCTCTGGCTATTCGGAAAGGTGTCAGAGCAGTCTGGCACTCTCAGGAGGAAGTTGTGAGTACGCCTGGTGTAATTGTCAACGGGGAGGATGGCGAGACGGGCTCATCTGATGGGGCGTTGCAAGACAAGCTTGTCGTGCCCAGATATCATGCCTGTGCATTCTGACAGGTGGGAGAGGCGTTTAAGCAGTGTAGCACAAATAGGCGTAAGGTGGGAAAAGGCCTTGTGTTATCGTCGACAGGCGAATAAGGCGAGACTGGGAATTTTGGCGACAATGCCCGAAGAAAGCTGTCCTTGCCCAGAGCGCTTGCCTGTGAGCCTTTGCTTTTCGGACAGGTGTCTGAGTATTTTAGCATTCTTCAGAATAAGGTGCGAGCAGAAGTGGTGTGTCGACCAGGTCGATGTGGAAGGGTGGTAGTCATGGGCACGTTCTGCGGGGCTGCCTGAGGAAAGCTTGGCATGCCCAGAGCTCTTTCCTATGAAAGCTTTGCTGGTCTCAGACCCCTGTCCCAGCAGCCAGGGCTCACAAGGCAAGAGCTCTTCCCAAGCACGCTTACTTTCATCACTGAAGCAGCCGCACAACACAACCAGGCGTGGCCGTCCTCTCCTGGCGGCACTTACAGAGGGACTTGCTTGCTCTGTGCTGGGAGAAGAGGTAGGCAAACAGCGAAACTGTTGGAGAGCTGGCTTAGATGGGCAGCTCGGGTCTGTGCGCTCTGGCTGTTTGGACAGGCAGATGAGCAGTCTGGCATTCTAAGGAGGAAGCTATGAGGACACCTGGTGTAATTGTCGATGGGGAGGATGGCGAGACGGGCTCGTCTTGTGGAGCGGCCAGAGACAAGCTTGTCATTTCCAGAGCGCTCGCCTGTGAGTACTGACGAGGAGAGAAGCGTTTGAGCAGTGTGGCACTCCTAGCAGTAAGGCGGGAATAGGCTGCTGCATGTGTTGACGGGCAAAGAAAGGGAGCCGGGAACGTGTTGTTGGACTGCCCTGAGCATGAGGAGCAAGCTTGGTGGGGGCAGCTCTCTTGCCTGTGAGCGCAGTCGACAGTTACACCAGGCTGACTCTTAAGAAAGTAAGCTTGCTGGGACGCCTGTCCGGAGAGCCGGCACTCATGGGCAAGAGCTCTGGACACAACAAGCTTGTCTCGGGAGGCCCAAGGGCAAGGCTGATTCTCCATCCTCCCTCGTCGACAATTGCACCAGGCGTTCTCACGCCTTCCTCCTAACAATGCCAGCCTGCTCAGCTGCCTGTCTGAACAGCCAGAGCTCACAGGCTTGAGTTGCATATCTAAGGCGGCTCTACAACACGTTTGCACTTTGCCTACCTCCACACAGCGTAAGCAAGCCCCGCTGTAAGTGTCGCCAGGAGAGGAAAGGCCCCCCCGTGAACGGGCTGTGCGGCTGCCTTAGGGATAAAAGTCCAGCGTGCTTGGGAAGAGCCTGTGAACGCTGGCTGTTCGGGCAGGCGTCTGAGCATTTTGGCATTCATAGGAGGAAGCATTGAGCAGGCCTGGTGTTATAATCGAGGGGCGGATGGCGAGAAAGGGGCGTTTCGCGAGGCTGCCAGAAGCACAATTGGCGTGCCCAGAGCTCTTGCCTCTGAACCCCTTCCAGATGGAAGCTTGTCCTGCCCAGAGGTCTTGCCTGTGAGCGCTGGCTGTTCGTACAGGCAGCAGAGCAGGCGGGCATTCTTTGGAGGAAGCTGTGAGTGGATGTGGTGTAAGTGTCCAAGGGGAGGATGGCGAGATGGGCAGAGCTTCGAGAGACAAGTTTGTCGTGCCCAGAGCGCTTGACTGTGAGTACTGACAGGGGCGAGATACACGTTTGAGCAGAGTTGCACTCCCAGCAGTACGATGCAACTGCAGTGTCGACAGCGTCTGCGAGGCCTGGGTGTTCGGACAGTTGTCTCAGGAGTCTGGCATTCTTAGGAGGAGGTTTTGAATACGGAGAGCTGGGTCATCTCGCAGGGCTGCCAGAGACAAGCTTGGCGTGCCCAGACCTCTTGCCCATGCGTGGAGGGTCTCTGGACAGGTGTCCGAGCAGGATGGCTTTCTTAGGAGTCAGCCTGGTGTAGTTGTCGACTGCACTCACAGGCAAGAGAGCTGCCCCACCAAGCTTGCTCCTCATGCTTAGCCCAGTCCCACAACACGTTCCCGGCTCGCGTTCTTTGCCCGTCGACACATACAGCAGGCCTATTCCCGCCTTACTGCTAGGAGTGCCACACTGCTCAAACACCTCTGTCCTCGCCAGTACACACAGGCAAGGCTCTAGGCAGGAAAAGGTTGTCTCTTGAAGTCCCTCCATCTCGCCCGTCGACAATTGCAACAGTGCACGCACAGCTTCTTCCTAAGTATGCCAGGCTGCTCTGATGCCTCTTGGACCAGCAGGAGTTCACAGGCAAGAGCTCTGGGCACAGCCAGCTTGCTTCAAGCAGTCTCGCAAAAAGTTCCCCGTCTCGCCTTTCTCCTGTGTTGGCAATGTTCTCCTGTGTGGGCTATGCCCACCTTACTGCTAGGAGTGTCACATTGTTTAAACGTCTCTCCCTTGTCTTTTCCCACAGGCATGAGCTCTGGGCATGCCAAGCTTGCCTCGGGCAGCCTTACAAGACGAGTCCGTCTCGCCATCCTCCCCATCGATAAGAAGACCAGGCATACTCAAAGCTTCCGCCTAAGAATGCCAGATGGTTGTCCGAACAACCAGAGCTCACGACGTTGCCCTGCGTCTCTCCAACAGGTTCGCAGTTTGCCTACCTCTTCTCTCCACACTTAGAACAAGCAAGCCCCGCTTTACGTGCTGCCAGCAGAGAACGGCCACTCGGGAATGCGCTGTGCGGTGGCCAGAGCCCAGGCTGTTCGGACAGGTGTCTGCGCAGTCTGGCATTCTTAGGAGGAAGCTCTGAGTATGCCTGGTGTAATTGCCGACGGGGAGGAAGGCGAGATGTGGACTTCTAGTGGGACTGCCAGAAAGAAGCCTGTTGTGTCCAGAGCGCTCGCCTGTGACTGCCGCCCTGTCCAGAGAGGCATCTGAGCAGGCTTGCTTTCTTAAGATTCAGCCTGCTGTAATTGTCGACTGCGCTCACAGGGAAGAGCACTGCCCCAGCAAGCTTGCTCCGCATGCTCAGGGCAGCCCAACAACATGTTCCCGGCTCCCTTCCTTTGCCTGTCGGCACGTACAGCAGGCCTATTCCACCTTACTGCTGGGAGTGCCACACTGCTCAAACGCTTCTCTCCTCGTCAGTACGCACAGGCAAGCGCTGCGGACATGACAAGCTTGTCTCTCGCAGCTCACAACAAACCTCATCTCGCCCTCCTCCCCTTCGACAATTGCAACAGGCATACTCACAACTTCCTCCTTAGAATGCCAGACTGCTCTGACACCTTTCCGCATAGCCAGAGCTCACAGACCTGAGCTGCATATCTAAGGCGGCTCTACAACAGATGTGCACTTTGCCTACCTCTTCTCGCCACACTTAGAGCAAGGATGCCCCGCTGGAAGTGGCGCCAGGAGAGGAAGGCCACTTGTGAACGTGCTGTGTGGTGGCCTTAGGGATGAAGATGAATCTTGCTTGGGAAGAGCTCTTGCCTGTGAGCCTTGGCTGTATCTGAGTCTTCTGGCATTCTTAGGAGGAAGCTTTGAGTTGGCCTGTTCTGCTTATCGATGGAGGAGGATGGCGAGAGAGGGACTTTTTGCGAGGCTGCCGGAAGCAAATTTGGTGTGACTAGAACTCTTGCCTGTGAGTGCTGAGAAGTGGGAGAGGCATTTGATACCTTTACCTCTCCCAGGAGTGAGGTGGGAAGAGTCCAGCTGTAAGTGTCCACAGGGAAGGAAAGCGAGACCTGGGTTTTTTTGTGAGGCTGCCCGAGGCAAGCCTGTAGCGCCCAGAGCTCTCCCTCTGAATCCAATTCTGCCACGACGGGTGTCGGAGCCGGCCGGCATTCTCAGGAGTAAGGCTTGTGAGTAGCTGTGGTGTAAAGGGCCAAAAGGCGCGCACCTAGGAAGAGAGCAAGGGAATATTTTGTGGGCTGCCAAAGGGAAGCTTGGCATGCCCAGAGCCCTTGCTCGTTGGACAGGCATTTGAGCAATGTGGCATTGCTAAGAGGAAGGTGGGAGCCAACGTGCTTTTAATGTCGACAGGAAAGGAAGGCAAGCAGTTATCCTGCTGTGGGACTGCCTTAGGCATGCAGGGCAAGCTTGGCTGTGACTAACTCCTGCCTCTGAGCCCTGACTGTCAGTGGTGGCGCTTGAGCTGTGTGGCACGCCTAGGCGTTCAGGAGGACTAGCCCTGCTGTAAGTGTTGACCGGCAAAGAAAGCGAGCCGTGAATGTGTTGTCGGGCTGCCCTAAGCATGCAGAGCAATCCTGGGGCGGGGGGGAGTCCATCACTCTTGCCTGTGAGACCTGTCGACAATTACACCAGGCTTACGCTTTAGAAAGCTCACGGGCAAGAGCGCTGGGCACGACAAGCTTGTCTCTGGGAGCACAGCAAAATGAGCCCGTCTCGCCATCCTCCTCCCATCAACAATTACACCAGGCGTACTCACAGCTTCTGCCTAAGAATGCCAGACTGCTCAGACGACTGTCCGAACATCCAGCGCTCACAGGCAAAAGAGTTGCCCCAGCAAGCTTGCACTGCATGCTTAGGGCAGCTCCACAACACCTTCACGACTTGCCTTCTTCGCCTGCTGACAGTTACAGCGCGCCAATTCCAACCTACTGCTAGGAGTGGCACACTGCTCAAATGCCTTTCTCCCCTGTCATTACTCACAGGCAAGCGTTCTTGGCACAACAAGCTTGTCTCTGGAAGTCACATTTCGCCATCCTCCCCATCAACAATTACACCATGCTTACTCTTAACAGGGCTCGGCTGCTCAGAGGCTTCTCCGGAGAGCCGGCACTCATAGGCAAGAGATCTGGGCAGGAGACGCTTGTCTCTGGCAGGGCCACAAAACGAGCCGGGCTCACCAGCCTCCCTTGTCGACAGTTACACCAGGCGTACTCACAGCTTCTTCCTAAGCCCGACAGACTGCTCCGACGGCTGTCCGAACAGCCAGCGTTCACAGGCTTGAGCTGCATATCTAAGGCAGCTCTACAACAGGTTCGCAGCTTGCCCGCCTCTTCCCTCCACACTTCGAGCGAGCAAGCCCCTCTGTTTTGCCAGGCGAGGATGGCCACTCAGGAACATACCGTGCAGTGGCCTCAGGGATGAAGGTTCTTGTCTGTGAGCCCTGGCTGCTCGGACGCGCCACTGACTATTCTGGCATTCATTGGAGGAAGCGCTGCGTATGCCTGGTGTGATCGGCGACAGAAGTGTACGGTGAGCTGCGCATATCTTGTGCGGCTGCCAGAAGCTCTTTTCCAACTTGTGTCCAGAATTCTTGCCTGTGAGGACTGACAGAGGAGAGAGAGGCGTTTGCGCAATGTGGCACTCCTCGGAGTAAGGCATGAGTAGGCGCCCTCTAAGTGTGGCCAGGAGAGGAAGGCAACTGTGAAGGTGTAGTGGGCCTGCTGTGGCTTAGCAGGTCTTGTGTGGTGGGGACGAGCTCTTGCTTTTGAGCCCTGCTTGCTCACAAAGGCATCTGAGCATTTTGGCATTCTTAGGACTAAGTTGGGAGTAGCCAGGGGGTAAAGGCCAAAAGGCCCTCACCTAGAAAGAGAGCAGGGAATATGCTGTGGGCTGCCCGAGGCAAGCTTGGCATGCCCAGAGCTCTTGCCTAGCGGCCCTTGCTGTTCGGACAGGCGTCTGAGCAGCTGGGCATTCTTAGGGGGAAGCTGTGAGTACGCCTGCTGTAACTGTTGATGGGGGAGGAAGGCGAGATGGGTACCTCTTGTGGGGCTGCCCAAGGCTAGTTTCGCACACCCGCGCTCTTGCCTAGCAGCCCTTGCTCGTTGGACAGGCATTTGAGCAATGTGGCATTGCTAAGAGGAAGGTGGGAATAGCGGTGCTATTAATGTCGACAGGAAAGGAAGGCAAGCCGTTATCCTGTTGTGGGACTGCCTTAGGCATGCAGGGCAAGCTTGGCTGGGACTAGCTCCTGCCTGTGAGCCCTGTCAGTGGAGGCGTTAGAGCAGTGTGGCACTCCTAGGCGTTCGGAGGGAATAGCCCTGCTGTAAGTGTCAACCGGCGAGGAAGGCAGCTGTGAAAGTGCTGTGGGGCTGCCCTACACATGCAGGTCAAGCTTGCTTGGCAACAGCTCTTGCCTGTCAGCGTGGGCTGTTCAGACAGGCAGCTGAGCAGGCGGGCAGTCTTAGGAGGCAGCTGTGAGTGGACGTGGTGTAAGTGAGGCACGGGAGGCAATGTCATGGGGCTGCCCGGGCCTGACTCTGATTAACTCTAGATGGTGGCAGTCCAAGATTCCTTAATATTGAACTCCTTTGGAAGGAGTCCTGCTTTGCGAATTTCACTGGGTAGGAGCCCTTTCTCACCTGCCCGAGTTGTTGCAACTGGTCCGGATTGTGTCCATTTGGCTTGGATACAATGGACCGCCAAAGAAACATTAGTTTGAGCTCCTCCTGATGCAACTAAGGAAGCTGATGAGCTTTCCTTCTTTGCGCTCCCACTGAGGTAGAAATCTGAGAGGAGCACCGTTGATTGCTTCCAAGAGGTAACAGAGATGATCGTAATGGCTTTGCTTTGTCTAATCTGGACACATCTCTGTTTGTGGCACTTACTTATTCACTAATGCCTCAGCATCGATGCTATTTAGAACTCCTAATCCTGGCCCTGTAACATCACTGACATCCTTTCTTTCTCGCCATTTGGCGCTTCAGGTCTGCTTGCGTAACCATTCCAGCCATGTGGTGTAAGCTATATTTAAAAATGGCAGACAGGATGGTTTAATCATAGACATGTTCTCTTGCCTGAGTAACGCTACAAGTTTTAGAGACCACAAAGGGTTCAACAGTAACTTTTGTGTTCCGGTTGATTTAACTGCGTGGGAGCTCTGCGGAGATGGTCGGGCTGTTCCTGCAGTGGCCGCAGGGAAAGTTAAAATGGAGAGCATTGGGGAAGTGGTTAAAGCAGGAAAGAGTGCTGAAAGCCCGCTCCTGAGAGTGCAGGGTAGAACTAATGGAGTAGACTTACAAGTTACACTCCCATTACAAGAGCATTCGTTAGAACACATCACCGGGGCCTGCCGGGACCCGGGCAATGGAAGGCGGAAGTTCTCAGTGCAATCGTCTGTCCGGCACCACGCGAGAGTCACTACAATTTGTAGTTAGTGACACACTGGACTTAGTTTGGGTAACGTCTTGGTCCCATTTCTATCCGTATGGGATGCTCCTCCAGGGCTTTTGCCTCACCTTCAACGTGGCAGGCCAGTACTGCAACATGCTGTCAACTCTGTGGATGCGCTATTTGATACAAGTAGGAACAAGAGCGTTCCTCATTTGCTTCCCAAATTGCTTCTCCTCGATTTTGGCTACAACACATTTTAACCCCAGGTTGGTTTTTTGCTAGGGCGGTTAAACAATACTCCAGTGCAAGCACAAAGGTCACGACAACAACTAACAACACAAGTGTTACACGCCACACTTTGTAACATTTAATGTCCCTGACGGCTTAGCTCATGTGGTGCTTCCAAGAGCTTCCGGTCCACTCAGCCGCTTTACATCTGACTGATTGGAGCCAGTTTTCTTTACCTGGAAGTTTAACAGTGAAATAAGAACTCCACAGTACAGTGTAGGGGCCTCCCGCGATTTGGTTGCACTTCGGACTTTCAGGTGACTATCTGTACCAACCCCTTATGTCCAGGCTGGATAGCGTGTGCTTGCACGCCACCTGGTACTGAGTGGGCCCACTGAGCTTTTCCCCTACCTTTTGTAAGTGTAATTCGCTCATCTCCACCCAAGCGGTTGCTTTTAGCCTGAGTTGCCCACTGTGGCTAAAGGTCTCCCCAAAAGAATTTCCACTGGCAATAGTCCTAGAGGCTGTCACGGAGGATTCTGAACCTCCCGTAGCGCTAAGTTTACGGCTGCTGGTAAAAATGACCTCACTAGCTCAGCAAGCAGCCAGTGGCCTGCCACTTGCCAATCAGGCACTGAGGCAGAAGTGAGCGCAGAAGCACAGGCAGGACTCATGGCGCTCTGAGTGCCTCATCAGGCCCTGAGGTCAAAGGGCCCTCACAAGCACACCAAGCAGCCATTGGCCTCCCACGGGCCTTTCAGGCACTGAGGCTGCTGTGACCTCACAAGCACAGGCAGCAGCCATTAGCCTCCCACTTCCCGATGAGGTGCTGACGCTGCTGTCAACTCAGAAGCACAGTAAACAGTCAGGGGCATGCCACTGCCCTCAAGGGCATGGAGGCTTCTCTGACCTCAGAAGCCCAGCAAGCAGCTATGGGACTGCCACTGCCCTATAGGGCACTGAGGCTGCTGTGACCTCACAAGACCACCCAGCAGTCATTTGCCTTCAACTGGCCTATCAGGCACTGAGGCTTCTGTAACCTCACAAGCACAGCCAGCAGCTACGGGCCTGCCACTGGCCTGTGAAGCACTGAGGCTGCTGTCACCTCACGAGCCCAGGCAGCAGCTATTGGCCTGCCACAGGCCTATGAGGCAGGGAGGCTGCTGTGACCTCACAAGCACAGTCAGCAGCCAGGGGCCTGCTGCTGGCCTGTCAGGCTCCTGGAGTGTTGTCACCTGACAAGCACAGCCAGCAGCAATGGGCCTGCCACTGGCCTATGAGGCACTGAGGCTGCTGTGACCTCACAAGCACACCAAGCAGCCATTGGCCTCCCACGGGCCTATGAGGCACTGAGGCTGCTGTGACCTCACAAGCACAGCCAGCATACAAGGGCCTACCACAGGCCTATCAGGCAATAGGACTGCTGTGACCTGACAAGCAGAGCCAGCAGCTATGGGCCTGCAACTGGCTTATAGGGAATGGAGGCTGCTGTTACCTCACAAACACACCAAGCAGCCATTGGCCTGCCACTGGCCTGTGAGGCACTGAGGCTGCTGTGACATCACAGGCACAGCCAGCAGCCAGGGGCCTGCCATTGCCCTATAAGCTACAGAGACAAATGTGACCTCAAAAGGCAGCCAGCAGACAGAGGCCTGCCACGGGCCTATCAGGAAATAGGACTGCTGTGACCTCACAAGCACAGCCAGCAGCTATGGGCCTCCACTGGCCTCAAGGGCATGGAGGCTGCTGTGACCTCACAAGCACAGGCAGCAGCTATTGGCCTGCCACAGGCCTATGAGGCAGGGAGGCTGCTGTGACCTCACAAGCACAGTCAGCAGCCAGGGGCCTGCTGCTGGCCTGTCAGGCTCCTGGAGTGTTGTCACCTGACAAGCACAGCCAGCAGCAATGGGCCTGCCACTGGCCTATGAGGCACTGAGGCTGCTGTGACCTCACAAGCACACCAAGCAGCCATTGGCCTCCCACGGGCCTATCAGGCACTGAGGCTGCTGTGACCTCACAAGCACAGCCAGCAGCCAAGGGCCTACCACAGGCCTATCAGGCAATAGGACTGCTGTGACCTGACAAGCACAGCCAGCAGCTATGGGCCTGCAACTGGCTTATAGGGAATGGAGGCTGCTGTTACCTCACAAACACACCAAGCAGCCATTGGCCTGCCACTGGCCTGTGAGGCACTGAGGCTGCTGTGACCTCACAGGCACAGCCAGCAGCCAGGGGCCTGCCATTGCCCTATAAGCTACAGAGACAAATGTGACCTCAAAAGGCAGCCAGCAGACAGAGGCCTGCCACGGGCCTATCAGGAAATAGGACTGCTGTGACCTCACAAGCACAGCCAGCAGCTATGGGCCTCCACTGGCGTCTGAGGCACGGAGGCTGCTGTGACCTCACAAGCACAGTCAGCAGCCAGGGGCCTGCCACTGGCCTGTGAAGCACTGAGGCTGCTGTCACCTCACGAGCCCAGGCAGCAGCTATTGGCCTGCCACAGGCCTATGAGGCACGGAGGCTGCTGTGACCTCACAAGCACAGTCAGCAGCCAGGGGCCTGCTGCTGGCCTGTCAGGCTCTAGGAGTGTTGTCACCTCACAAGCACACCAAGCAGCCAGTGGCCTCCCACGGGCCTATCAGGCACTGAGGCTGCTGTGACCTCACAAGCACAGCCAGCAGCCAAGGGCCTGCCACAGGCCTATCAGGCAATAGGACTGCTGTGACCTCACAAGCACAGCCAGCAGCTATGGGCCTGCCACTGGCCTATGAGGCACGGAGGCTGCTGTGACCTCACAAGCACAGTCAGCAGCCAGGGGCCTGCTGCTGGCCTGTCAGGCTCTAGGAGTGTTGTCACCTGACAAGCACAGCCAGCAGCTATGGGCCTGCCACTGGCCTATAGGGAACAGAGGCTGATGTGACCTCACAAGCACAGACAGCAGCCATTGGCCTGCCACTGTCCGAAGAGGAACGCAGGCTCCTCTGACCTCACCAGCACACCAAGCAGCCATTGGCTTCCCTCTGGCCTACAGGAAAAGGAGGCTGATGTGACCTCAGAAGCACAGCGAGGAGCCAGGGGCCTCCCACTGCCCTATAAGGTACAGAGACAAATGTGACCTCAAAAGGCAGCCAGCAGACAGAGGCCTGCCACGGGCCTATCAGGAAATAGGACTGCTGTGACCTTGCAAGCACAGCCAGCAGCTACGGGCCTTCCACTGGCCTATGAGGCACTGAGGCTGCTGTGACCTCACAAGCACACCAAGCAGCCATTGGCCTCCCACGGGCCTATGTGGCACTGAGGCTGCTGTGACCTCACAAGCACAGCCAGCAGCCAGGAGCCTGCCACAGGCCTATCAGGCAATAGGACTGCTGTGACCTCACAAGCACAGCCAGCAGCTATGGGCCTGCCACTGGCCTATAGGGAACAGAGGCTGATGTGACCTCACAAGCACAGACAGCAGCCAAGGGCCTGCCACTGTCCAAACAAGAACGCAGGCTCCTCTGACCTCACCAGCACACCAAACAGCCATTGGCTTCCCTCTGGCCTACAGGAAAAGGAGGCTGATGTGACCTCACAAGCACAGCGAGTAGCCAGGGGCCTCCCACTGCCCTATAAGGTACAGAGACAAATGTGACCTCAAAAGGCAGCCAGCAGACAGAGGCCTGCCACGGGCCTATCAGGAAATAGGACTGCTGTGACCTTGCAAGCACAGCCAGCAGCTACGGGCCTTCCACTGGCCTAAGAGGCACGGAGGCTGCTGTGACCTCACAAGCACACCAAGCAGCCATTGGCCTCCCACGGGCCTATCAGGCACTGAGGCTGCTGTGACCTCACAAGCACAGCCAGCAGCCAAGGGCCTACCACAGGCCTATCAGGCAATAGGACTGCTGTGACCTGACAAGCACAGCCAGCAGCTATGGGCCTGCAACTGGCTTATAGGGAATGGAGGATGCTGTTACCTCACAAACACACCAAGCAGCCATTGGCCTGCCACTGGCCTGTGAGGCACTGAGGCTGCTTTGACCTCACAGGCACAGCCAGCAGCCAAGGGCCTGAAACTAGCCTATAGAGCACTGAGGCTGCTGTGACCTCACGAGCCCAGGCAGCAGCCATTGGCCTGCCGCTGGCCTATGAGGCACTGAGGCTGCTGTGACTTCACAAGCACAGCAAGTAGCCAGAGGCCTGCCATTGCCCTATAAGCTACAGAGACAAATGTGACCTCAAAAGGCAGCCAGCAGACAGAGGCCTGCCACGCGCCTATCAGGAAATAGGACTGCTGTGACCTCACAAGCACAGCCAGCAGCTATGGGCCTCCACTGGCGTCTGAGGCACGGAGGCTGCTGTGACCTCACAAGCACAGTCAGCAGCCAGGGGCCTGCCACTCTCCAAACAGGCACTGAGGCTGCTGTGACCTCACCAGCACACCAAGCAGCCATTGGCCTCCCTCTGGCCTACAGGAAAAGGAGGCTGATGTGACCTCACAAGCACAGCGAGTAGCCAGGGGCCTCCCACTGCCCTATAAGGTACAGAGACAAATGTGACCTCAAAAGGCAGCCAGCAGACAGAGGCCTGCCACAGGCCTATCAGGAAATAGGACTGCTGTGACCTCACAAGAACAAACAGCAGCTACAGGCCTTCCACTGGCCTATGAGGCACGGAGGCTGCTCTGACCTCACATGCACACCAAGCAGCCATTGGCCTCCCACGGGCCTATGAGGCACTGAGGCTGCTTTGACCTCACAGGCACAGCCAGCAGCCAAGGGCCTGAAACTAGCCTATAGAGCACTGAGGCTGCTGTGACATCACAAGCACAGTCAGCAGCCAGGGGCCTGCTGCTGGCCTGTCAGGCTCTAGGAGTGTTGTCACCTCACAAGCACACCAAGCAGCCATTGGCCTCCCACGGGCCTATCAGGCACTGATGCTGCTGTGACCTCACAAGCACAGCCAGAAGCCAAGGGCCTGCCACAGGCCTATCAGGCAATAGGACTGCTGTGACCTGACAAGCACAGCCAGCAGCTATGGGCCTGCCACTGGCCTACAGCAAAAGGAGCCTGAGGTGACCTCAGAAGCACAGTGAGTAGCCAGGGGCTTCCCACTGCCCTATAAGGTACAGAGAGAAATGTGACCTCAAAAGGCAGCCAGCAGACAGAGGCCTGCCACAGGCCTATCAGGAAATAGGACTGCCGTGACCTCACAAGAACAAACAGCAGCTACGGGCCTGCCACTGGCCTATGAGGCACGGAGGCTGCTGTGACCTCACAAGCACAGTCAGCAGCCAGGGGCCTGCTGCTGGCCTGTCAGGCTCTAGGAGTGTTGTCACCTGACAAGCACAGCCAGCAGCAATGGGCCTGCCACTGGCCTATGAGGCACTGAGGCTGCTGTGACCTCACAAGCACACCAAGCAGCCATTGGCCTCCCACGGGACTATGAGGCACTGAGGCTGCTGTGACCTCACAAGCACAGTCAGCAGCCAGGGGCCTGCTGCTGGCCTGTCAGGCTCTAGGAGTGTTGTCACCTCACAAGCACACCAAGCAGCCAGTGGCCTCCCACGGGCCTATCAGGCACTGAGGCTGCTGTGACCTCACAAGCACAGCCAGCAGCCAAGGGCCTGCCACAGGCCTATCAGGCAATAGGACTGCTGTGACCTCACAAGCACAGCCAGCAGCTATGGGCCTGCCACTGGCCTACAGCAAAAGGAGCCTGAGGTGACCTCACAAGCACAGCGAGTAGCCAGGGGCTTCCCACTGCCCTATAAGGTACAGAGACAAATGTGACCTCAAAAGGCAGCCAGCAGACAGAGGCCTGCCACAGGCCTATCAGGAAATAGGACTGCTGTGACCTCACAAGAACAAACAGCAGCTACGGGCCTGCCACTGGCCTATGAGGCACGGAGGCTGCTGTGACCTCACAAGCACACCAAGCAGCCATTGGCCTCCCACGGGCCTATGAGGCACTGAGGCTGCTGTGACCTCACAAGCACAGGCAGCAGCCATTAGCCTCCCACTGCCCGATGAGGCGCTGACGCTGCTGTCAACTCAGAAGCACAGTAAACAGTCAGGGGCCTGCCACTGCCCTCAAGGGCATGGAGGCTACTGTGACCTCAGAAGCTCAGCCAGCAGCTATGGGCCTGCCACTGCCCTATAGGGCACTGAGGCTTCTCTGACCTCACAAGCCCACCCAGCAGTCATTGGCCTCGAACTGGCCTATCAGGCACTGAGGCTTCTGTAACCTCACAAGCACAGCCAGCAGCCAGGGGCCTGCCACTGGCCTGTGAAGCACTGAGGCTGCTGTGACCTCACAAGCACAGCAAGGAGCCAGAGGCCTGCCATTGCCCTGTAAGGTACAGAGACAAATGTGACCTCAAAAGGCAGCCAGCAGACAGAGGTCTGCCACGGGCCTATCAGGAAATAGGACTGCTGTGACCTTACAAGAACAAACAGCAGCTATGGGCCTCCACTGGCCTCAAGGGCATGGACGCTGCTGTGAGCTCACAAGCACAGCCAGCAGCCAGGGGCCTGCTGCTGGCCTGTCAGGCTCTAGGAGTGTTGTCACCTGACAAACACAGCCAGCAGCAATGGGCCTGCCACTGGCCTATGAGGCACGGAGGCTGCTGTGACCTCACAAGCACACCAAGCAGCCATTGGCCTCCCACGGGCCTATCAGGCACTGAGGCTGCTGTGATCTCACAAGCACAGCCAGCAGCCAAGGGCCTGCCACAGGCCTATCAGGCAATAGGACTGCTGTGACCTGACAAGCACAGCCAGCAGCTATGGGCCTGCCACTGGCTTATAGGGAACGGAGGCTGCTGTGACCTCACAGGCAAACCAAGCAGCCATTGGCCTGCCACTGGCCTATGAGGCACTGAGGCTGCTTTGACCTCACAGGCACAGCCAGCAGCCAAGGGCCTGAATCTAGCCTATAGAGCACTGAGGCTGCTGTGACCTCACAAGCACAGCCAGCAGCTATGGGCCTGCCACTGGCCTATAGGAAAAGGAGGCTGCTGTGACCTCACAAACACACCCAGCAGCTATGGGCCTGCCACTGGCCTATGAGGCACTGAGGCTGCTGTGACCTCACAAGCACAGTCAGCAGCCAGGGGCCTGCTGCTGGCCTATCAGGCTCTAGGAGTGTTGTCACCTGACAAGCACAGCCAGCAGCTATGGGCCTGCCACTGGCCTATAGGGAACAGAGGCTGATGTGACCTCACAAGCACAGACAGCAGCCATTGGCCTGCCACTGTCCAAACAGGAACGCAGGCTCCTCTGACCTCACCAGCACACCAAACAGCCATTGGCTTCCTTCTGGCCTACAGGAAAAGGAGGCTGATGTGACCTCAGAAGCACAGTGAGTAGCCAGAGACCTGCCATTGCCCTATAAGCTACAGAGAGAAATGTGACCTCAAAAGGCAGCCAGCAGACAGAGGCCTGCCACGGGCCTATCAGGAAATAGGACTGCCGTGACCTTACAAGCACAGCCAGCAGCTACTGGCCTATCACTGGCCTATGAGGCACGGAGGCTGCTGTGACCTCACAAGCACAGTCAGCAGCCAGGGGCCTGCTGCTGGCCTGTCAGGCTCCTGGAGTGTTGTCACCTGACAAGCACAGCCAGCAGCAATGGGCCTGCCACTGGCCTATGAGGCACTGAGGCTGCTGTGACCTCACAAGCACACCAAGCAGCCATTGGCCTCCCACGGGACTATGAGGCACTGAGGCTGCTGTGACCTCACAAGCACAGTCAGCAGCCAGGGGCCTGCTGCTGGCCTGTCAGGCTCTAGGAGTGTTGTCACCTCACAAGCACACCAAGCAGCCAGTGGCCTCCCACGGGCCTATCAGGCACTGAGGCTGCTGTGACCTCACAAGCACAGCCAGCAGCCAAGGGCCTGCCACAGGCCTATCAGGCAATAGGACTGCTGTGACCTCACAAGCACAGCCAGCAGCTATGGGCCTGCCACTGGCCTACAGCAAAAGGAGCCTGAGGTGACCTCACAAGCACAGCGAGTAGCCAGGGGCTTCCCACTGCCCTATAAGGTACAGAGACAAATGTGACCTCAAAAGGCAGCCAGCAGACAGAGGCCTGCCACAGGCCTATCAGGAAATAGGACTGCTGTGACCTCACAAGAACAAACAGCAGCTACGGGCCTGCCACTGGCCTATGAGGCACGGAGGCTGCTGTGACCTCACAAGCACACCAAGCAGCCATTGGCCTCCCACGGGCCTATGAGGCACTGAGGCTGCTGTGACCTCACAAGCACAGGCAGCAGCCATTAGCCTCCCACTGCCCGATGAGGCGCTGACGCTGCTGTCAACTCAGAAGCACAGTAAACAGTCAGGGGCCTGCCACTGCCCTCAAGGGCATGGAGGCTGCTGTGACCTCAGAAGCTCAGCCAGCAGCTATGGGCCTGCCACTGCCCTATAGGGCACTGAGGCTTCTCTGACCTCACAAGCCCACCCAGCAGTCATTGGCCTCGAACTGGCCTATCAGGCACTGAGGCTTCTGTAACCTCACAAGCACAGCCAGCAGCCAGGGGCCTGCCACTGGCCTGTGAAGCACTGAGGCTGCTGTGACCTCACAAGCACAGCAAGGAGCCAGAGGCCTGCCATTGCCCTGTAAGGTACAGAGACAAATGTGACCTCAAAAGGCAGCCAGCAGACAGAGGTCTGCCACAGGCCTATCAGGAAATAGGACTGCTGTGACCTTACAAGAACAAACAGCAGCTATGGGCCTCCACTGGCCTCAAGGGCATGGACGCTGCTGTGAGCTCACAAGCACAGCCAGCAGCCAGGGGCCTGCTGCTGGCCTGTCAGGCTCTAGGAGTGTTGTCACCTGACAAACACAGCCAGCAGCAATGGGCCTGCCACTGGCCTATGAGGCACTGAGGCTGCTGTGACCTCACAAGCACACCAAGCAGCCATTGGCCTCCCACGGGCCTATCAGGCACTGAGGCTGCTGTGATCTCACAAGCACAGCCAGCAGCCAAGGGCCTGCCACAGGCCTATCAGGCAATAGGACTGCTGTGACCTGACAAGCACAGCCAGCAGCTATGGGCCTGCCACTGGCTTATAGGGAACGGAGGCTGCTGTGACCTCACAGGCAAACCAAGCAGCCATTGGCCTGCCACTGGCCTATGAGGCACTGAGGCTGCTTTGACCTCACAGGCACAGCCAGCAGCCAAGGGCCTGAATCTAGCCTATAGAGCACTGAGGCTGCTGTGACCTCACAAGCACAGCCAGCAGCTATGGGCCTGCCACTGGCCTATAGGAAAAGGAGGCTGCTGTGACCTCACAAGCACACCCAGCAGCTATGGGCCTGCCACTGGCCTATGAGGCACTGAGGCTGCTGTGACCTCACAAGCACAGTCAGCAGCCAGGGGCCTGCTGCTGGCCTATCAGGCTCTAGGAGTGTTGTCACCTGACAAGCACAGCCAGCAGCTATGGGCCTGCCACTGGCCTATAGGGAACAGAGGCTGATGTGACCTCACAAGCACAGACAGCAGCCATTGGCCTGCCACTGTCCAAACAGGAACGCAGGCTCCTCTGACCTCACCAGCACACCAAACAGCCATTGGCTTCCTTCTGGCCTACAGGAAAAGGAGGCTGATGTGACCTCAGAAGCACAGTGAGTAGCCAGAGACCTGCCATTGCCCTATAAGCTACAGAGAGAAATGTGACCTCAAAAGGCAGCCAGCAGACAGAGGCCTGCCACGGGCCTATCAGGAAATAGGACTGCCGTGACCTTACAAGCACAGCCAGCAGCTACTGGCCTATCACTGGCCTATGAGGCACGGAGGCTGCTGTGACCTCACAAGCACAGTCAGCAGCCAGGGGCCTGCTGCTGGCCTGTCAGGCTCTAGGAGTGTTGTCACCTGACAAGCACAGCCAGCAGCAATGGGCCTGCCACTGGCCTATGAGGCACTGAGGCTGCTGTGACCTCACAAGCACACCAAGCAGCCATTGGCCTCCCACGGGACTATGAGGCACTGAGGCTGCTGTGACCTCACAAGCACAGTCAGCAGCCAGGGGCCTGCTGCTGGCCTGTCAGGCTCTAGGAGTGTTGTCACCTCACAAGCACACCAAGCAGCCAGTGGCCTCCCACGGGCCTATCAGGCACTGAGGCTGCTGTGACCTCACAAGCACAGCCAGCAGCCAAGGGCCTGCCACAGGCCTATCAGGCAATAGGACTGCTGTGACCTCACAAGCACAGCCAGCAGCTATGGGCCTGCCACTGGCCTATAGGGAACAGAGGCTGATGTGACCTCACAAGCACAGACAGCAGCCATTGGCCTGCCACTGTCCAAACAGGAACGCAGGCTCCTCTGACCTCACCAGCACACCAAGCAGCCATTGGCTTCCCTCTGGCCTACAGGAAAAGGAGGCTGATGTGACCTCAGAAGCACAGTGAGTAGCCAGGGGCCTCCCACTGCCCTATAAGGTACAGAGACAAATGTGACCTCAAAAGGCAGCCAGCAGACAGAGGCCTGCCACAGGCCTATCAGGAAATAGGACTGCTGTGACCTCACAAGAACAAACAGCAGCAATGGGCCTTCCAATGGCCTATGAGGCACGGAGGCTGCTGTGACCTCAAAAGCACACCAAGCAGCCATTGGCCTCCCACGGGCCTATGAGGCACTGAGGCTGCTGTGACCTCACAAGCACAGGCAGCAGCCATTAGCCTCCCACTGCCCGATGAGGCGCTGACGCTGCTGTCAACTCAGAAGCACAGTAAACAGTCAGGGGCCTGCCACTGCCCTCAAGGGCACGGAGGCTGCTGTGACCTCAGAAGCTCAGCCAGCAGCTATGGGCCTGCCACTGCCCTATAGGGCACTGAGGCTTCTCTGACCTCACAAGCCCACCCAGCAGTCATTGGCCTCGAACTGGCCTATCAGGCACTGAGGCTTCTGTAACCTCACAAGCACAGCCAGCAGCCAGGGGCCTGCCACTGGCCTGTGAAGCACTGAGGCTGCTGTGACCTCACAAGCACAGCAAGGAGCCAGAGGCCTGCCATTGCCCTGTAAGGTACAGAGACAAATGTGACCTCAAAAGGCAGCCAGCAGACAGAGGTCTGCCACGGGCCTATCAGGAAATAGGACTGCTGTGACCTTACAAGAACAAACAGCAGCTATGGGCCTCCACTGGCCTCAAGGGCATGGACGCTGCTGTGAGCTCACAAGCACAGCCAGCAGCCAGGGGCCTGCTGCTGGCCTGTCAGGCTCTAGGAGTGTTGTCACCTGACAAACACAGCCAGCAGCAATGGGCCTGCCACTGGCCTATGAGGCACTGAGGCTGCTGTGATCTCACAAGCACACCAAGCAGCCAAGGGCCTGCCACAGGCCTATCAGGCAATAGGACTGCTGTGACCTGACAAGCACAGCCAGCAGCTATGGGCCTGCAACTGGCTTATAGGGAACGGAGGCTGCTGTGACCTCACAGGCAAACCAAGCAGCCATTGGCCTGCCACTGGCCTATGAGGCACTGAGGCTGCTTTGACCTCACAGGCACAGCCAGCAGCCAAGGGCCTGAATCTAGCCTATAGAGCACTGAGGCTGCTGTGACCTCACAAGCACAGCCAGCAGCTATGGGCCTGCCACTGGCCTATAGGAAATGGAGGCTGCTGTGACCTCACAAGCACACCCAGCAGCTATGGGCCTGCCACTGGCCTATGAGGCACTGAGGCTGCTGTGACCTCACAAGCACAGTCAGCAGCCAGGGGCCTGCTGCTGGCCTATCAGGCTCTAGGAGTGTTGTCACCTGACAAGCACAGCCAGCAGCTATGGGCCTGCCACTGGCCTATAGGGAACAGAGGCTGATGTGACCTCACAAGCACAGACAGCAGCCATTGGCCTGCCACTGTCCAAACAGGAACGCAGGCTCCTCTGACCTCACCAGCACACCAAACAGCCATTGGCTTCCTTCTGGCCTACAGGAAAAGGAGGCTGATGTGACCTCACAAGCACAGTGAGTAGCCAGAGACCTGCCATTGCCCTATAAGCTACAGAGAGAAATGTGACCTCAAAAGGCAGCCAGCAGACAGAGGCCTGGCACGGGCCTATCAGGAAATAGGACTGCCGTG
Organism: Dromaius novaehollandiae; assembly: GCF_036370855.1. Classification (NCBI taxonomy): domain Eukaryota; kingdom Metazoa; phylum Chordata; class Aves; order Casuariiformes; family Dromaiidae; genus Dromaius; species Dromaius novaehollandiae. The sequence goes on along the minus strand of NC_088103.1, from coordinate 2,503,797 downwards.
ACCTTACAAGCACAGCCAGCAGCTACGGGCCTTCCACTGGCCTATGAGGCACGGAGGCTGCTGTGACCTCACAAGCACAGTCAGCAGCCAGGGGCCTGCTGCTGGCCTGTCAGGCTCTAGGAGTGTTGTCACCTGACAAGCACAGCCAGCAGCAATGGGCCTGCCACTGGCCTATGAGGCACTGAGGCTGCTGTGACCTCACAAGCACACCAAGCAGCCATTGGCCTCCCACGGGCCTATGAGGCACGGAGGCTGCTGTGACCTCACAAGCACAGTCAGCAGCCAGGGGCCTGCTGCTGGCCTGTCAGGCTCTAGGAGTGTTGTCACCTCACAAGCACACCAAGCAGCCAGTGGCCTCCCACGGGCCTATCAGGCACTGAGGCTGCTGTGACCTCACAAGCACAGCCAGCAGCCAAGGACCTACCACAGGCCTATCAGGCAATAGGACTGCTGTGACCTGACAAGCACAGCCAGCAGCTATGGGCCTGCAACTGGCTTATAGGGAATGGAGGCTGCTGTTACCTCACAAACACACCAAGCAGCCATTGGCCTGCCACTGGCCTGTGAGGCACTGAGGCTGCTTTGACCTCACAGGCACAGCCAGCAGCCAAGGGCCTGAAACTAGCCTATAGAGCACTGAGGCTGCTGTGACCTCACGAGCCCAGGCAGCAGCCATTGGCCTGCCGCTGGCCTATGAGGCACTGAGGCTGCTGTGACTTCACAAGCACAGCAAGTAGCCAGAGGCCTGCCATTGCCCTATAAGCTACAGAGACAAATGTGACCTCAAAAGGCAGCCAGCAGACAGAGGCCTGCCACGCGCCTATCAGGAAATAGGACTGCTGTGACCTCACAAGCACAGCCAGCAGCTATGGGCCTCCACTGGCGTCTGAGGCACGGAGGCTGCTGTGACCTCACAAGCACAGTCAGCAGCCAGGGGCCTGCTGCTGGCCTATCAGGCTGTAGGAGTGTTGTTACCTAGCAAGCACAGCCAGCAGCTATGGGCCTGCCACTGTCCTATAGGGAACAGAGGCTGATGTGACCTCACAAGCACAGTCAGCAACCATTGGCCTGCCACTCTCCAAACAGGCACTGAGGCTGCTTTGACCTCACCAGCACACCAAGCAGCCATTGGCCTCCCTCTGGCCTACAGGAAAAGGAGGCTTCTGTAACCTCACAAGCACAGCCAGCAGCCAGGGGCCTGCCACTGGCCTGTGAAGCACGGAGGCTGCTGTCACCTCACGAGCCCAGGCAGCAGCTATTGGCCTGCCATAGGCCTATGAGGCACGGAGGCTGCTGTGACCTCACAAGCACAGTCAGCAGCCAGGGGCCTGCTGCTGGCCTGTCAGGCTCTAGGAGTGTTGTCACCTCACAAGCACACCAAGCAGCCATTGGCCTCCCACGGGCCTATGAGGCACTGAGGCTGCTGTGACCTCACAAGCACAGCCAGCAGCCAAGGGCCTGCCACAGGCCTATCAGGCAATAGGTCTGCTGTGACCTCACAAGCACAGCCAGCAGCTATGGGCCTGCCACTGGCCTATAGAGCACTGAGGCTGCTGTGACCTCACAAGCACAGCCAGCAGCCAAGGGCCTGCCACAGGCCTATCAGTCAATAGGACTGCTGTGACCTCACAAGCACAGCCAGCAGCTATGGGCCTGCCACTGGCCTATAGGAAATGGAGGCTGCTGTGACCTCACAAGCACACCCAGCAGCTATGGGCCTGCCACTGGCCTATGAGGCACTGAGGCTGCTGTGACCTCACAAGCACAGTCAGCAGCCAGGGGCCTGCTGCTGGCCTATCAGGCTCTAGGAGTGTTGTCACCTGACAAGCACAGCCAGCAGCTATGGGCCTGCCACTGGCCTATAGGGAACAGAGGCTGATGTGACCTCACAAGCACCGACAGCAGCCATTGGCCTGCCACTGTCCAAACAGGAACGCAGGCTCCTCTGACCTCACCAGCACACCAAGCAGCCATTGGCTTCCCTCTGGCCTACAGGAAAAGGAGGCTGATGTGACCTCAGAAGCACAGTGAGTAGCCAGGGTCCTCCCACTGCCCTATAAGGTACAGAGACAAATGTGACCTCAAAAGGCAGCCAGCAGACAGAGGCCTGCCACGGGCCTATCAGGAAATAGGACTGCTGTGACCTTACAAGCACAGCCAGCAGCTACGGGCCTTCCACTGGCCTATGATGCACTGAGGCTGCTGTGACCTCACAAGCACACCAAGCAGCCATTGGCCTCCCACGGGCCTATGAGGCACTGAGGCTGCTGTGACCTCACAAGCACAGCCAGCAGCCAAGGGCCTGCCACTAGCCTATCAGGCAATAGGACTGCTGTGACCTGACAAGCACAGCCAGTAGCTATGGGCCTGCCACTGGCTTATAGGGAACGGAGGCTCCTCTGACCTCACAAGCACAGCGAGGAGCCAGGGGCCTCCCACTGACCTATAAGGTACAGAGACAAATGTGACCTCAAAAGGCAGCCATCAGCCATTGGCCTGCCACTGGCCTATTGAGCACTGAGGCTGCTGTGACCTCACAAGCACAGCGAGGAGCCAGAGGCCTGCCATTACCCTATAAGCTACAGAGAGAAATGTGACCTCAAAAGGCAGCCAGCAGACAGAGGCCTGCCACGGGCCTATCAGGAAATAGGACTGCTGTGACCTTACAAGCACAGCCAGCAGCTACGGGCCTTCCACTGGCCTATGAGGCATGGAGGCTGCTGTGACCTCACAAGCACAGTCAGCAGCCAGGGGCCTGCTGCTGGCCTGTCAGGCTCTAGGAGTGTTGTCACCTGACAAGCACACCCAGCAGCAATGGGCCTGCCACTGGCCTATGAGGCACGGAGGCTGCTGTGACCTCACAAGCACACCAAGCAGCCATTGGCCTCCCACGGGCCTATGAGGCACTGAGGCTGCTGTGACCTCACAAGCACAGTCAGCAGCCAGGGGCCTGCTGCTGGCCTATCAGGCTGTAGGAGTGTTGTTACCTAGCAAGCACAGCCAGCAGCTATGGGCCTGCCACTGTCCTATAGGGAACAGAGGCTGATGTGACCTCACAAGCACAGTCAGCAACCATTGGCCTGCCACTCTCCAAACAGGCACTGAGGCTGCTTTGACCTCACCAGCACACCAAGCAGCCATTGGCCTCCCTCTGGCCTACAGGAAAAGGAGGCTTCTGTAACCTCACAAGCACAGCCAGCAGCCAGGGGCCTGCCACTGGCCTGTGAAGCACTGAGGCTGCTGTCACCTCACGAGCCCAGGCAGCAGCTATTGGCCTGCCACAGGCCTATGAGGCACGGAGGCTGCTGTGACCTCACAAGCACAGTCAGCAGCCAGGGGCCTGCTGCTGGCCTGTCAGGCTCTAGGAGTGCTGTCACCTCACAAGCACACCAAGCAGCCAGTGGCCTCCCACGGGCCTATCAGGCACTGAGGCTGCTGTGACCTCACAAGCACAGCCAGCAGCCAAGGGCCTGCCACAGGCCTATCAGGCAATAGGACTGCTGTGACCTCACAAGCACAGCCAGCAGCCAAGGGCCTGCCACAGGCCTATCAGGCAATAGGACTGCTGTGACCTCACAAGCACAGCCAGCAGCTATGGGCCTGCCACTGGCCTATAGGAAAAGGAGGCTGCTGTGACCTCACAAGCACACCCAGCAGCTATGGGCCTGCCACTGGCCTATGAGGCACGGAGGCTGCTGTGACCTCACAAGCACAGTCAGCAGCCAGGGGCCTGCTGCTGGCCTATCAGGCTCTAGGAGTGTTGTCACCTGACAAGCACAGCCAGCAGCTATGGGCCTGTCACTGGCCTATAGGCAACAGAGGCTGATGTGACCTCACAAGCACAGACAGCAGCCATTGGCCTGCCACTGTCCAAACAGGAACGCAGGCTCCTCTGACCTCACCAGCACACCAAGCAGCCATTGGCTTCCCTCTGGCCTACAGGAAAAGGAGGCTGATGTGACCTCACAAGCACAGCGAGTAGCCAGGGGCCTCCCACTGCCCTATAAGGTACAGAGACAAATGTGACCTCAAAAGGCAGCCAGCAGACAGAGGCCTGCCACGGGCCTATCAGGAAATAGGACTGCTGTGACCTTGCAAGCACAGCCAGCAGCAATGGGCCTTCCACTGGCCTATGAGGCACGGAGGCTGCTGTGACCTCACAAGCACACCAAGCAGCCATTGGCCTCCCACGGGCCTATGAGGCACTGAGGCTGCTGTGACCTCACAAGCACAGCCAGCAGCCAAGGGCCTGCCACAGGCCTATCAGGCAATAGGACTGCTGTGACCTGACAAGCACAGCCAGCAGCTATGGGCCTGCAACTGGCTTATAGGGAATGGAGGCTGCTGTTACCTCACAAACACACCAAGCAGCCATTGGCCTGCCACTGGCCTGTGAGGCACTGAGGCTGCTTTGACCTCACAGGCACAGCCAGCAGCCAAGGGCCTGAAACTAGCCTATAGAGCACTGAGGCTGCTGTGACCTCACGAGCCCAGGCAGCAGCCATTGGCCTGCCGCTGGCCTATGAGGCACTGAGGCTGCTGTGACTTCACAAGCACAGCAAGTAGCCAGAGGCCTGCCATTGCCCTATAAGCTACAGAGACAAATGTGACCTCAAAAGGCAGCCAGCAGACAGAGGCCTGCCACGCGCCTATCAGGAAATAGGACTGCTGTGACCTCACAAGCACAGCCAGCAGCTATGGGCCTCCACTGGCGTCTGAGGCACGGAGGCTGCTGTGACCTCACAAGCACAGTCAGCAGCCAGGGGCCTGCTGCTGGCCTATCAGGCTGTAGGAGTGTTGTTACCTAGCAAGCACAGCCAGCAGCTATGGGCCTGCCACTGTCCTATAGGGAACAGAGGCTGATGTGACCTCACAAGCACAGTCAGCAACCATTGGCCTGCCACTCTCCAAACAGGCACTGAGGCTGCTTTGACCTCACCAGCACACCAAGCAGCCATTGGCCTCCCTCTGGCCTACAGGAAAAGGAGGCTTCTGTAACCTCACAAGCACAGCCAGCAGCCAGGGGCCTGCCACTGGCCTGTGAAGCACTGAGGCTGCTGTCACCTCACGAGCCCAGGCAGCAGCTATTGGCCTGCCACAGGCCTATGAGGCACGGAGGCTGCTGTGACCTCACAAGCACAGTCAGCAGCCAGGGGCCTGCTGCTGGCCTGTCAGGCTCTAGGAGTGCTGTCACCTCACAAGCACACCAAGCAGCCAGTGGCCTCCCACGGGCCAATCAGGCACTGAGGCTGCTGTGACCTCACAAGCACAGCCAGCAGCCAAGGGCCTGCCACAGGCCTATCAGGCAATAGGACTGCTGTGACCTCACAAGCACAGCCAGCAGCCAAGGGCCTGCCACAGGCCTATCAGGCAATAGGACTGCTGTGACCTCACAAGCACAGCCAGCAGCTATGGGCCTGCCACTGGCCTATAGGAAAAGGAGGCTGCTGTGACCTCACAAGCACACCCAGCAGCTATGGGCCTGCCACTGGCCTATGAGGCACGGAGGCTGCTGTGACCTCACAAGCACAGTCAGCAGCCAGGGGCCTGCTGCTGGCCTATCAGGCTCTAGGAGTGTTGTCACCTGACAAGCACAGCCAGCAGCTATGGGCCTGTCACTGGCCTATAGGCAACAGAGGCTGATGTGACCTCACAAGCACAGACAGCAGCCATTGGCCTGCCACTGTCCAAACAGGAACGCAGGCTCCTCTGACCTCACCAGCACACCAAGCAGCCATTGGCTTCCCTCTGGCCTACAGGAAAAGGAGGCTGATGTGACCTCACAAGCACAGCGAGTAGCCAGGGGCCTCCCACTGCCCTATAAGGTACAGAGACAAATGTGACCTCAAAAGGCAGCCAGCAGACAGAGGCCTGCCACGGGCCTATCAGGAAATAGGACTGCTGTGACCTTGCAAGCACAGCCAGCAGCAATGGGCCTTCCACTGGCCTATGAGGCACGGAGGCTGCTGTGACCTCACAAGCACACCAAGCAGCCATTGGCCTCCCACGGGCCTATGAGGCACTGAGGCTGCTGTGACCTCACAAGCACAGCCAGCAGCCAAGGGCCTGCCACAGGCCTATCAGGCAATAGGACTGCTGTGACCTGACAAGCACAGCCAGCAGCTATGGGCCTGCAACTGGCTTATAGGGAATGGAGGCTGCTGTTACCTCACAAACACACCAAGCAGCCATTGGCCTGCCACTGGCCTGTGAGGCACTGAGGCTGCTTTGACCTCACAGGCACAGCCAGCAGCCAAGGGCCTGAAACTAGCCTATAGAGCACTGAGGCTGCTGTGACCTCACGAGCCCAGGCAGCAGCCATTGGCCTGCCGCTGGCCTATGAGGCACTGAGGCTGCTGTGACTTCACAAGCACAGCAAGTAGCCAGAGGCCTGCCATTGCCCTATAAGCTACAGAGACAAATGTGACCTCAAAAGGCAGCCAGCAGACAGAGGCCTGCCACGCGCCTATCAGGAAATAGGACTGCTGTGACCTCACAAGCACAGCCAGCAGCTATGGGCCTCCACTGGCGTCTGAGGCACGGAGGCTGCTGTGACCTCACAAGCACAGTCAGCAGCCAGGGGCCTGGCACTCTCCAAACAGGCACTGAGGCTGCTGTGACCTCACCAGCACACCAAGCAGCCATTGGCCTCCCTCTGGCCTACAGGAAAAGGAGGCTGATGTGACCTCACAAGCACAGCGAGTAGCCAGGGGCCTCCCACTGCCCTATAAGGTACAGAGACAAATGTGACCTCAAAAGGCAGCCAGCAGACAGAGGCCTGCCACAGGCCTATCAGGAAATAGGACTGCTGTGACCTCACAAGAACAAACAGCAGCTACAGGCTTTCCACTGGCCTATGAGGCACGGAGGCTGCTGTGACCTCACAAGCACACCAAGCAGCCATTGGCCTCCCACGGGCCTATGAGGCACTGAGGCTGCTTTGACCTCACAGGCACAGCCAGCAGCCAAGGGCCTGAAACTAGCCTATAGAGCACTGAGGCTGCTGTGACCTCACAAGCACAGCCAGCCACCAAGGGCCTGCCACTAGCCTATCAGTCAATAGGACTGCTGTGACCTCACAAGCACAGCCAGCAGCTATGGGCCTGCCACTGGCCTATAGGAAATGGAGGCTGCTGTGACCTCACAAGCACACCCAGCAGCTATGGGCCTGCCACTGGCCTATGAGGCACTGAGGCTGCTGTGACCTCACAAGCACAGTCAGCAGCCAGGGGCCTGTTGCTGGCCTGTCAGGCTCTAGGAGTGTTGTCACCTGACAAGCACAGCCAGCAGCTATGGGCCTGCCACTGGCCTATAGGGAACAGAGGCTGATGTGACCTCACAAGCACAGACAGCAGCCATTGGCCTGCCACTGTCCAAACAGGAACGCAGGCTCCTCTGACCTCACCAGCACACCAAGCAGCCATTGGCTTCCCTCTGGCCTACAGGAAAAGGAGGCTGATGTGACCTCAGAAGCACAGTGAGTAGCCAGGGGCCTCCCACTGCCCTATAAGGTACAGAGACAAATGTGACCTCAAAAGGCAGCCAGCAGACAGAGGCCTGCCACGGGCCTATCAGGAAATAGGACTGCTGTGACCTTGCAAGCACAGCCAGCAGCTACGGGCCTTCCACTGGCCTATGATGCACTGAGGCTGCTGTGACCTCACAAGCACACCAAGCAGCCATTGGCCTCCCACGGGCCTATCAGGCACTGAGGCTGCTGTGACCTCACAAGCACAGCCAGAAGCCAAGGGCCTGCCACAGGCCTATCAGGCAATAGGACTGCTGTGACCTGACAAGCACAGCCAGTAGCTATGGGCCTGCCACTGGCTTATAGGGAACGGAGGCTGCTGTGACCTCACAAGCACAGCGAGGAGCCAAGGGCCTCCCACTGCCCTATAAGGTACAGAGACAAATGTGACCTCAAAAGGCAGCCAGCAGCCATTGGCCTGCCACTGGCCTATTGAGCACTGAGGCTGCTGTGACCTCACAAGCACAGCGAGGAGCCAGAGGCCTGCCATTGCCCTATAAGCTACAGAGAGAAATGTGACCTCAAAAGGCAGCCAGCAGACAGAGGCCTGCCACGGGCCTATCAGGAAATAGGACTGCTGTGACCTCACAAGCACAGCCAGCAGCTACGGGCCTTCCACTGGCCTATGAGGCACGGAGGCTGCTGTGACCTCACAAGCACAGTCAGCAGCCAGGGGCCTGCTGCTGGCCTGTCAGGCTCTAGGAGTGTTGTCACCTGACAAGCACAGCCAGCAGCAATGGGCCTGCCACTGGCCTATGAGGCACGGAGGCTGCTGTGACCTCACAAGCACACCAAGCAGCCATTGGCCTCCCACGGGCCTATGAGGCACTGAGGCTGCTGTGACCTCACAAGCACAGCCAGCAGCCAAGGACCTACCACAGGCCTATCAGGCAATAGGACTGCTGTGACCTGACAAGCACAGCCAGCAGCTATGGGCCTGCAACTGGCTTATAGGGAATGGAGGCTGCTGTTACCTCACAAACACACCAAGCAGCCATTGGCCTGCCACTGGCCTGTGAGGCACTGAGGCTGCTTTGACCTCACAGGCACAGCCAGCAGCCAAGGGCCTGAAACTAGCCTATAGAGCACTGAGGCTGCTGTGACCTCACGAGCCCAGGCAGCAGCCATTGGCCTGCCGCTGGCCTATGAGGCACTGAGGCTGCTGTGACTTCACAAGCACAGCAAGTAGCCAGAGGCCTGCCATTGCCCTATAAGCTACAGAGACAAATGTGACCTCAAAAGGCAGCCAGCAGACAGAGGCCTGCCACGCGCCTATCAGGAAATAGGACTGCTGTGACCTCACAAGCACAGCCAGCAGCTATGGGCCTCCACTGGCGTCTGAGGCACGGAGGCTGCTGTGACCTCACAAGCACAGTCAGCAGCCAGGGGCCTGCTGCTGGCCTATCAGGCTGTAGGAGTGTTGTTACCTAGCAAGCACAGCCAGCAGCTATGGGCCTGCCACTGTCCTATAGGGAACAGAGGCTGATGTGACCTCACAAGCACAGTCAGCAACCATTGGCCTGCCACTCTCCAAACAGGCACTGAGGCTGCTTTGACCTCACCAGCACACCAAGCAGCCATTGGCCTCCCTCTGGCCTACAGGAAAAGGAGGCTTCTGTAACCTCACAAGCACAGCCAGCAGCCAGGGGCCTGCCACTGGCCTGTGAAGCACTGAGGCTGCTGTCACCTCACGAGCACACCAAGCAGCCATTGGCCTGCCACAGGCCTATGAGGCACGGAGGCTGCTGTGACCTCACAAGCACAGTCAGCAGCCAGGGGCCTGCTGCTGGCCTGTCAGGCTCTAGGAGTGTTGTCACCTCACAAGCACACCAAGCAGCCAGTGGCCTCCCACGGGCCTATCAGGCACTGAGGCTGCTGTGACCTCACAAGCACAGCCAGCAGCCAAGGGCCTGCCACAGGCCTATCAGGCAATAGGACTGCTGTGACCTCACAAGCACAGCCAGCAGCTATGGGCCTGCCACTGGCCTATAGGAAAAGGAGGCTGCTGTGACCTCACAAGCACACCCAGCAGCTATGGGCCTGCCACTGGCCTATGAGGCACGGAGGCTGCTGTGACCTCACAAGCACAGTCAGCAGCCAGGGGCCTGCTGCTGGCCTATCAGGCTCTAGGAGTGTTGTCACCTGACAAGCACAGCCAGCAGCTATGGGCCTGTCACTGGCCTATAGGCAACAGAGGCTGATGTGACCTCACAAGCACAGACAGCAGCCATTGGCCTGCCACTGTCCAAACAGGAACGCAGGCTCCTCTGACCTCACCAGCACACCAAGCAGCCATTGGCTTCCCTCTGGCCTACAGGAAAAGGAGGCTGATGTGACCTCACAAGCACAGCGAGTAGCCAGGGGCCTCCCACTGCCCTATAAGGTACAGAGACAAATGTGACCTCAAAAGGCAGCCAGCAGACAGAGGCCTGCCACGGGCCTATCAGGAAATAGGACTGCTGTGACCTTGCAAGCACAGCCAGCAGCTACGGGCCTTCCACTGGCCTATGAGGCACGGAGGCTGCTGTGACCTCACAAGCACACCAAGCAGCCATTGGCCTCCCACGGGCCTATCAGGCACTGAGGCTGCTGTGACCTCACAAGCACAGCCAGAAGCCAAGGGCCTGCCACAGGCCTATCAGGCAATAGGACTGCTGTGACCTGACAAGCACAGCCAGCAGCTATGGGCCTGCAACTGGCTTATAGGGAATGGAGGCTGCTGTTACCTCACAAACACACCAAGCAGCCATTGGCCTGCCACTGGCCTGTGAGGCACTGAGGCTGCTTTGACCTCACAGGCACAGCCAGCAGCCAAGGGCCTGAAACTAGCCTATAGAGCACTGAGGCTGCTGTGACCTCACGAGCCCAGGCAGCAGCCATTGGCCTGCCGCTGGCCTATGAGGCACTGAGGCTGCTGTGACTTCACAAGCACAGCAAGTAGCCAGAGGCCTGCCATTGCCCTATAAGCTACAGAGACAAATGTGACCTCAAAAGGCAGCCAGCAGACAGAGGCCTGCCACGCGCCTATCAGGAAATAGGACTGCTGTGACCTCACAAGCACAGCCAGCAGCTATGGGCCTCCACTGGCGTCTGAGGCACGGAGGCTGCTGTGACCTCACAAGCACAGTCAGCAGCCAGGGGCCTGCCACTCTCCAAACAGGCACTGAGGCTGCTGTGACCTCACCAGCACACCAAGCAGCCATTGGCCTCCCTCTGGCCTACAGGAAAAGGAGGCTGATGTGACCTCACAAGCACAGCGAGTAGCCAGGGGCCTCCCACTGCCCTATAAGGTACAGAGACAAATGTGACCTCAAAAGGCAGCCAGCAGACAGAGGCCTGCCACAGGCCTATCAGGAAATAGGACTGCTGTGACCTCACAAGAACAAACAGCAGCTACAGGCTTTCCACTGGCCTATGAGGCACGGAGGCTGCTGTGACCTCACAAGCACACCAAGCAGCCATTGGCCTCCCACGGGCCTATGAGGCACTGAGGCTGCTTTGACCTCACAGGCACAGCCAGCAGCCAAGGGCCTGAAACTAGCCTATAGAGCACTGAGGCTGCTGTGACCTCACAAGCACAGCCAGCCACCAAGGGCCTGCCACTAGCCTATCAGTCAATAGGACTGCTGTGACCTCACAAGCACAGCCAGCAGCTATGGGCCTGCCACTGGCCTATAGGAAATGGAGGCTGCTGTGACCTCACAAGCACACCCAGCAGCTATGGGCCTGCCACTGGCCTATGAGGCACTGAGGCTGCTGTGACCTCACAAGCACAGTCAGCAGCCAGGGGCCTGTTGCTGGCCTGTCAGGCTCTAGGAGTGTTGTCACCTGACAAGCACAGCCAGCAGCTATGGGCCTGCCACTGGCCTATAGGGAACAGAGGCTGATGTGACCTCACAAGCACAGACAGCAGCCATTGGCCTGCCACTGTCCAAACAGGAACGCAGGCTCCTCTGACCTCACCAGCACACCAAGCAGCCATTGGCTTCCCTCTGGCCTACAGGAAAAGGAGGCTGATGTGACCTCAGAAGCACAGTGAGTAGCCAGGGGCCTCCCACTGCCCTATAAGGTACAGAGACAAATGTGACCTCAAAAGGCAGCCAGCAGACAGAGGCCTGCCACGGGCCTATCAGGAAATAGGACTGCTGTGACCTTGCAAGCACAGCCAGCAGCTACGGGCCTTCCACTGGCCTATGATGCACTGAGGCTGCTGTGACCTCACAAGCACACCAAGCAGCCATTGGCCTCCCACGGGCCTATCAGGCACTGAGGCTGCTGTGACCTCACAAGCACAGCCAGAAGCCAAGGGCCTGCCACAGGCCTATCAGGCAATAGGACTGCTGTGACCTGACAAGCACAGCCAGTAGCTATGGGCCTGCCACTGGCTTATAGGGAACGGAGGCTGCTGTGACCTCACAAGCACAGCGAGGAGCCAGGGGCCTCCCACTGCCCTATAAGGTACAGAGACAAATGTGACCTCAAAAGGCAGCCAGCAGCCATTGGCCTGCCACTGGCCTATTGAGCACTGAGGCTGCTGTGACCTCACAAGCACAGCGAGGAGCCAGAGGCCTGCCATTGCCCTATAAGCTACAGAGAGAAATGTGACCTCAAAAGGCAGCCAGCAGACAGAGGCCTGGCACGGGCCTATCAGGCAATAGGACTGCTGTGACCTCACAAGCACAGCCAGCAGCTACGGGCCTTCCACTGGCCTATGAGGCACGGAGGCTGCTGTGACCTCACAAGCACAGTCAGCAGCCAGGGGCCTGCTGCTGGCCTGTCAGGCTCTAGGAGTGTTGTCACCTGACAAGCACAGCCAGCAGCAATGGGCCTGCCACTGGCCTATGAGGCACGGAGGCTGCTGTGACCTCACAAGCACACCAAGCAGCCATTGGCCTCCCACGGGCCTATGAGGCACGGAGGCTGCTGTGACCTCACAAGCACAGTCAGCAGCCAGGGGCCTGCTGCTGGCCTATCAGGCTGTAGGAGTGTTGTTACCTAGCAAGCACAGCCAGCAGCTATGGGCCTGCCACTGTCCTATAGGGAACAGAGGCTGATGTGACCTCACAAGCACAGTCAGCAACCATTGGCCTGCCACTCTCCAAACAGGCACTGAGGCTGCTTTGACCTCACCAGCACACCAAGCAGCCATTGGCCTCCCTCTGGCCTACAGGAAAAGGAGGCTTCTGTAACCTCACAAGCACAGCCAGCAGCCAGGGGCCTGCCACTGGCCTGTGAAGCACTGAGGCTGCTGTCACCTCACGAGCCCAGGCAGCAGCTATTGGCCTGCCACAGGCCTATGAGGCACGGAGGCTGCTGTGACCTCACAAGCACAGTCAGCAGCCAGGGGCCTGCTGCTGGCCTGTCAGGCTCTAGGAGTGCTGTCACCTCACAAGCACACCAAGCAGCCAGTGGCCTCCCACGGGCCAATCAGGCACTGAGGCTGCTGTGACCTCACAAGCACAGCCAGCAGCCAAGGGCCTGCCACAGGCCTATCAGGCAATAGGACTGCTGTGACCTCACAAGCACAGCCAGCAGCCAAGGGCCTGCCACAGGCCTATCAGGCAATAGGACTGCTGTGACCTGACAAGCACAGCCAGCAGCTATGGGCCTGCCACTGGCCTATAGGAAAAGGAGGCTGCTGTGACCTCACAAGCACACCCAGCAGCTATGGGCCTGCCACTGGCCTATGAGGCACGGAGGCTGCTGTGACCTCACAAGCACAGTCAGCAACCAGGGGCCTGCTGCTGGCCTATCAGGCTCTAGGAGTGTTGTCACCTGACAAGCACAGCCAGCAGCTATGGGCCTGTCACTGGCCTATAGGCAACAGAGGCTGATGTGACCTCACAAGCACAGACAGCAGCCATTGGCCTGCCACTGTCCAAACAGGAACGCAGGCTCCTCTGACCTCACCAGCACACCAAGCAGCCATTGGCTTCCCTCTGGCCTACAGGAAAAGGAGGCTGATGTGACCTCACAAGCACAGCGAGTAGCCAGGGGCCTCCCACTGCCCTATAAGGTACAGAGACAAATGTGACCTCAAAAGGCAGCCAGCAGACAGAGGCCTGCCACGGGCCTATCAGGAAATAGGACTGCTGTGACCTTGCAAGCACAGCCAGCAGCAATGGGCCTTCCACTGGCCTATGAGGCACGGAGGCTGCTGTGACCTCACAAGCACACCAAGCAGCCATTGGCCTCCCACGGGCCTATGAGGCACTGAGGCTGCTGTGACCTCACAAGCACAGCCAGCAGCCAAGGGCCTGCCACAGGCCTATCAGGCAATAGGACTGCTGTGACCTGACAAGCACAGCCAGCAGCTATGGGCCTGCAACTGGCTTATAGGGAATGGAGGCTGCTGTTACCTCACAAACACACCAAGCAGCCATTGGCCTGCCACTGGCCTGTGAGGCACTGAGGCTGCTTTGACCTCACAGGCACAGCCAGCAGCCAAGGGCCTGAAACTAGCCTATAGAGCACTGAGGCTGCTGTGACCTCACGAGCCCAGGCAGCAGCCATTGGCCTGCCGCTGGCCTATGAGGCACTGAGGCTGCTGTGACTTCACAAGCACAGCAAGTAGCCAGAGGCCTGCCATTGCCCTATAAGCTACAGAGACAAATGTGACCTCAAAAGGCAGCCAGCAGACAGAGGCCTGCCACGCGCCTATCAGGAAATAGGACTGCTGTGACCTCACAAGCACAGCCAGCAGCTATGGGCCTCCACTGGCGTCTGAGGCACGGAGGCTGCTGTGACCTCACAAGCACAGTCAGCAGCCAGGGGCCTGCTGCTGGCCTATCAGGCTGTAGGAGTGTTGTTACCTAGCAAGCACAGCCAGCAGCTATGGGCCTGCCACTGTCCTATAGGGAACAGAGGCTGATGTGACCTCACAAGCACAGTCAGCAACCATTGGCCTGCCACTCTCCAAACAGGCACTGAGGCTGCTTTGACCTCACCAGCACACCAAGCAGCCATTGGCCTCCCTCTGGCCTACAGGAAAAGGAGGCTTCTGTAACCTCACAAGCACAGCCAGCAGCCAGGGGCCTGCCACTGGCCTGTGAAGCACTGAGGCTGCTGTCACCTCACGAGCCCAGGCAGCAGCTATTGGCCTGCCACAGGCCTATGAGGCACGGAGGCTGCTGTGACCTCACAAGCACAGTCAGCAGCCAGGGGCCTGCTGCTGGCCTGTCAGGCTCTAGGAGTGCTGTCACCTCACAAGCACACCAAGCAGCCAGTGGCCTCCCACGGGCCAATCAGGCACTGAGGCTGCTGTGACCTCACAAGCACAGCCAGCAGCCAAGGGCCTGCCACAGGCCTATCAGGCAATAGGACTGCTGTGACCTCACAAGCACAGCCAGCAGCCAAGGGCCTGCCACAGGCCTATCAGGCAATAGGACTGCTGTGACCTCACAAGCACAGCCAGCAGCTATGGGCCTGCCACTGGCCTATAGGAAAAGGAGGCTGCTGTGACCTCACAAGCACACCCAGCAGCTATGGGCCTGCCACTGGCCTATGAGGCACGGAGGCTGCTGTGACCTCACAAGCACAGTCAGCAGCCAGGGGCCTGCTGCTGGCCTATCAGGCTCTAGGAGTGTTGTCACCTGACAAGCACAGCCAGCAGCTATGGGCCTGTCACTGGCCTATAGGCAACAGAGGCTGATGTGACCTCACAAGCACAGACAGCAGCCATTGGCCTGCCACTGTCCAAACAGGAACGCAGGCTCCTCTGACCTCACCAGCACACCAAGCAGCCATTGGCTTCCCTCTGGCCTACAGGAAAAGGAGGCTGATGTGACCTCACAAGCACAGCGAGTAGCCAGGGGCCTCCCACTGCCCTATAAGGTACAGAGACAAATGTGACCTCAAAAGGCAGCCAGCAGACAGAGGCCTGCCACGGGCCTATCAGGAAATAGGACTGCTGTGACCTTGCAAGCACAGCCAGCAGCAATGGGCCTTCCACTGGCCTATGAGGCACGGAGGCTGCTGTGACCTCACAAGCACACCAAGCAGCCATTGGCCTCCCACGGGCCTATGAGGCACTGAGGCTGCTGTGACCTCACAAGCACAGCCAGCAGCCAAGGACCTGCCACAGGCCTATCAGGCAATAGGACTGCTGTGACCTGACAAGCACAGCCAGCAGCTATGGGCCTGCAACTGGCTTATAGGGAATGGAGGCTGCTGTTACCTCACAAACACACCAAGCAGCCATTGGCCTGCCACTGGCCTGTGAGGCACTGAGGCTGCTTTGACCTCACAGGCACAGCCAGCAGCCAAGGGCCTGAAACTAGCCTATAGAGCACTGAGGCTGCTGTGACCTCACGAGCCCAGGCAGCAGCCATTGGCCTGCCGCTGGCCTATGAGGCACTGAGGCTGCTGTGACTTCACAAGCACAGCAAGTAGCCAGAGGCCTGCCATTGCCCTATAAGCTACAGAGACAAATGTGACCTCAAAAGGCAGCCAGCAGACAGAGGCCTGCCACGCGCCTATCAGGAAATAGGACTGCTGTGACCTCACAAGCACAGCCAGCAGCTATGGGCCTCCACTGGCGTCTGAGGCACGGAGGCTGCTGTGACCTCACAAGCACAGTCAGCAGCCAGGGGCCTGCCACTCTCCAAACAGGCACTGAGGCTGCTGTGACCTCACCAGCACACCAAGCAGCCATTGGCCTCCCTCTGGCCTACAGGAAAAGGAGGCTGATGTGACCTCACAAGCACAGCGAGTAGCCAGGGGCCTCCCACTGCCCTATAAGGTACAGAGACAAATGTGACCTCAAAAGGCAGCCAGCAGACAGAGGCCTGCCACAGGCCTATCAGGAAATAGGACTGCTGTGACCTCACAAGAACAAACAGCAGCTACAGGCTTTCCACTGGCCTATGAGGCACGGAGGCTGCTGTGACCTCACAAGCACACCAAGCAGCCATTGGCCTCCCACGGGCCTATGAGGCACTGAGGCTGCTTTGACCTCACAGGCACAGCCAGCAGCCAAGGGCCTGAAACTAGCCTATAGAGCACTGAGGCTGCTGTGACCTCACAAGCACAGCCAGCCACCAAGGGCCTGCCACTAGCCTATCAGTCAATAGGACTGCTGTGACCTCACAAGCACAGCCAGCAGCTATGGGCCTGCCACTGGCCTATAGGAAATGGAGGCTGCTGTGACCTCACAAGCACACCCAGCAGCTATGGGCCTGCCACTGGCCTATGAGGCACTGAGGCTGCTGTGACCTCACAAGCACAGTCAGCAGCCAGGGGCCTGTTGCTGGCCTGTCAGGCTCTAGGAGTGTTGTCACCTGACAAGCACAGCCAGCAGCTATGGGCCTGCCACTGGCCTATAGGGAACAGAGGCTGATGTGACCTCACAAGCACAGACAGCAGCCATTGGCCTGCCACTGTCCAAACAGGAACGCAGGCTCCTCTGACCTCACCAGCACACCAAGCAGCCATTGGCTTCCCTCTGGCCTACAGGAAAAGGAGGCTGATGTGACCTCAGAAGCACAGTGAGTAGCCAGGGGCCTCCCACTGCCCTATAAGGTACAGAGACAAATGTGACCTCAAAAGGCAGCCAGCAGACAGAGGCCTGCCACGGGCCTATCAGGAAATAGGACTGCTGTGACCTTGCAAGCACAGCCAGCAGCTACGGGCCTTCCACTGGCCTATGATGCACTGAGGCTGCTGTGACCTCACAAGCACACCAAGCAGCCATTGGCCTCCCACGGGCCTATCAGGCACTGAGGCTGCTGTGACCTCACAAGCACAGCCAGAAGCCAAGGGCCTGCCACAGGCCTATCAGGCAATAGGACTGCTGTGACCTGACAAGCACAGCCAGTAGCTATGGGCCTGCCACTGGCTTATAGGGAACGGAGGCTGCTGTGACCTCACAAGCACAGCGAGGAGCCAAGGGCCTCCCACTGCCCTATAAGGTACAGAGACAAATGTGACCTCAAAAGGCAGCCATCAGCCATTGGCCTGCCACTGGCCTATTGAGCACTGAGGCTGCTGTGACCTCACAAGCACAGCGAGGAGCCAGAGGCCTGCCATTGCCCTATAAGCTACAGAGAGAAATGTGACCTCAAAAGGCAGCCAGCAGACAGAGGCCTGCCACGGGCCTATCAGGAAATAGGACTGCTGTGACCTCACAAGCACAGCCAGCAGCTACGGGCCTTCCACTGGCCTATGAGGCACGGAGGCTGCTGTGACCTCACAAGCACAGTCAGCAGCCAGGGGCCTGCTGCTGGCCTGTCAGGCTCTAGGAGTGTTGTCACCTGACAAGCACAGCCAGCAGCAATGGGCCTGCCACTGGCCTATGAGGCACGGAGGCTGCTGTGACCTCACAAGCACACCAAGCAGCCATTGGCCTCCCACGGGCCTATGAGGCACTGAGGCTGCTGTGACCTCACAAGCACAGCCAGCAGCCAAGGGCCTACCACAGGCCTATCAGGCAATAGGACTGCTGTGACCTGACAAGCACAGCCAGCAGCTATGGGCCTGCAACTGGCTTATAGGGAATGGAGGCTGCTGTTACCTCACAAACACACCAAGCAGCCATTGGCCTGCCACTGGCCTGTGAGGCACTGAGGCTGCTTTGACCTCACAGGCACAGCCAGCAGCCAAGGGCCTGAAACTAGCCTATAGAGCACTGAGGCTGCTGTGACCTCACGAGCCCAGGCAGCAGCCATTGGCCTGCCGCTGGCCTATGAGGCACTGAGGCTGCTGTGACTTCACAAGCACAGCAAGTAGCCAGAGGCCTGCCATTGCCCTATAAGCTACAGAGACAAATGTGACCTCAAAAGGCAGCCAGCAGACAGAGGCCTGCCACGGGCCTATCAGGAAATAGGACTGCTGTGACCTCACAAGCACAGCCAGCAGCTATGGGCCTCCACTGGCGTCTGAGGCACGGAGGCTGCTGTGACCTCACAAGCACAGTCAGCAGCCAGGGGCCTGCTGCTGGCCTATCAGGCTGTAGGAGTGTTGTTACCTAGCAAGCACAGCCAGCAGCTATGGGCCTGCCACTGTCCTATAGGGAACAGAGGCTGATGTGACCTCACAAGCACACCAAGCAGCCATTGGCCTCCCTCTGGCCTACAGGAAAAGGAGGCTGATGTGACCTCACAAGCACAGCGAGTAGCCAGGGGCCTCCCACTGCCCTATAAGGTACAGAGACAAATGTGACCTCAAAAGGCAGCCAGCAGACAGAGGCCTGCCACGGGCCTATCAGGAAATAGGACTGCTGTGACCTTGCAAGCACAGCCAGCAGCAATGGGCCTTCCACTGGCCTATGAGGCACGGAGGCTGCTGTGACCTCACAAGCACACCAAGCAGCCATTGGCTTCCCTCTGGCCTACAGGAAAAGGAGGCTGATGTGACCTCAGAAGCACAGTGAGTAGCCAGGGGCCTCCCACTGCCCTATAAGGTATAGAGACAAATGTGACCTCAAAAGGCAGCCAGCAGACAGAGGCCTGCCACGGGCCTATCAGGAAATAGGACTGCTGTGACCTTGCAAGCACAGCCAGCAGCTACGGGCCTCCCACGGGCCTATGAGGCACTGAGGCTGCTGTGACCTCACAAGCACAGCCAGAAGCCAAGGGCCTGCCACAGGCCTATCAGGCAATAGGACTGCTGTGACCTGACAAGCACAGCCAGTAGCTATGGGCCTGCCACTGGCTTATAGGGAACGGAGGCTGCTGTGACCTCACAAGCACAGCGAGGAGCCAAGGGCCTCCCACTGCCCTATAAGGTACAGAGACAAATGTGACCTCAAAAGGCAGCCAGCAGCCATTGGCCTGCCACTGGCCTATTGAGCACTGAGGCTGCTGTGACCTCACAAGCACAGCGAGGAGCCAGAGGCCTGCCATTGCCCTATAAGCTACAGAGAGAAATGTGACCTCAAAAGGCAGCCAGCAGACAGAGGCCTGCCACGGGCCTATCAGGAAATAGGACTGCTGTGACCTCACAAGCACAGCCAGCAGCTACGGGCCTTCCACTGGCCTATGAGGCACGGAGGCTGCTGTGACCTCACAAGCACAGTCAGCAGCCAGGGGCCTGCTGCTGGCCTGTCAGGCTCTAGGAGTGTTGTCACCTGACAAGCACAGCCAGCAGCAATGGGCCTGCCACTGGCCTATGAGGCACGGAGGCTGCTGTGACCTCACAAGCACACCAAGCAGCCATTGGCCTCCCACGGGCCTATGAGGCACTGAGGCTGCTGTGACCTCACAAGCACAGCCAGCAGCCAAGGGCCTACCACAGGCCTATCAGGCAATAGGACTGCTGTGACCTGACAAGCACAGCCAGCAGCTATGGGCCTGCAACTGGCTTATAGGGAATGGAGGCTGCTGTTACCTCACAAACACACCAAGCAGCCATTGGCCTGCCACTGGCCTGTGAGGCACTGAGGCTGCTTTGACCTCACAGGCACAGCCAGCAGCCAAGGGCCTGAAACTAGCCTATAGAGCACTGAGGCTGCTGTGACCTCACGAGCCCAGGCAGCAGCCATTGGCCTGCCGCTGGCCTATGAGGCACTGAGGCTGCTGTGACTTCACAAGCACAGCAAGTAGCCAGAGGCCTGCCATTGCCCTATAAGCTACAGAGACAAATGTGACCTCAAAAGGCAGCCAGCAGACAGAGGCCTGCCACGCGCCTATCAGGAAATAGGACTGCTGTGACCTCACAAGCACAGCCAGCAGCTATGGGCCTCCACTGGCGTCTGAGGCACGGAGGCTGCTGTGACCTCACAAGCACAGTCAGCAGCCAGGGGCCTGCTGCTGGCCTATCAGGCTGTAGGAATGTTGTTACCTAGCAAGCACAGCCAGCAGCTATGGGCCTGCCACTGTCCTATAGGGAACAGAGGCTGATGTGACCTCACAAGCACAGTCAGCAACCATTGGCCTGCCACTCTCCAAACAGGCACTGAGGCTGCTTTGACCTCACCAGCACACCAAGCAGCCATTGGCCTCCCTCTGGCCTACAGGAAAAGGAGGCTTCTGTAACCTCACAAGCACAGCCAGCAGCCAGGGGCCTGCCACTGGCCTGTGAAGCACTGAGGCTGCTGTCACCTCACGAGCCCAGGCAGCAGCTATTGGCCTGCCACAGGCCTATGAGGCACGGAGGCTGCTGTGACCTCACAAGCACAGTCAGCAGCCAGGGGCCTGCTGCTGGCCTGTCAGGCTCTAGGAGTGTTGTCACCTCACAAGCACACCAAGCAGCCAGTGGCCTCCCACGGGCCTATCAGGCACTGAGGCTGCTGTGACCTCACAAGCACAGCCAGCAGCCAAGGGCCTGCCACAGGCCTATCAGGCAATAGGACTGCTGTGACCTCACAAGCACAGCCAGCAGCTATGGGCCTGCCACTGGCCTATAGGAAAAGGAGGCTGCTGTGACCTCACAAGCACACCCAGCAGCTATGGGCCTGCCACTGGCCTATGAGGCACGGAGGCTGCTGTGACCTCACAAGCACAGTCAGCAGCCAGGGGCCTGCTGCTGGCCTATCAGGCTCTAGGAGTGTTGTCACCTGACAAGCACAGCCAGCAGCTATGGGCCTGTCACTGGCCTATAGGCAACAGAGGCTGATGTGACCTCACAAGCACAGACAGCAGCCATTGGCCTGCCACTGTCGAAACAGGAACGCAGGCTCCTCTGACCTCACCAGCACACCAAGCAGCCATTGGCTTCCCTCTGGCCTACAGGAAAAGGAGGCTGATGTGACCTCACAAGCACAGCGAGTAGCCAGGGGCCTCCCACTGCCCTATAAGGTACAGAGACAAATGTGACCTCAAAAGGCAGCCAGCAGACAGAGGCCTGCCACGGGCCTATCAGGAAATAGGACTGCTGTGACCTTGCAAGCACAGCCAGCAGCTACGGGCCTTCCACTGGCCTATGAGGCACGGAGGCTGCTGTGACCTCACAAGCACACCAAGCAGCCATTGGCCTCCCACGGGCCTATGAGGCACTGAGGCTGCTGTGACCTCACAAGCACAGCCAGCAGCCAAGGGCCTGCCACAGGCCTATCAGGCAATAGGACTGCTGTGACCTGACAAGCACAGCCAGCAGCTATGGGCCTGCAACTGGCTTATAGGGAATGGAGGCTGCTGTTACCTCACAAACACACCAAGCAGCCATTGGCCTGCCACTGGCCTGTGAGGCACTGAGGCTGCTTTGACCTCACAGGCACAGCCAGCAGCCAAGGGCCTGAAACTAGCCTATAGAGCACTGAGGCTGCTGTGACCTCACGAGCCCAGGCAGCAGCCATTGGCCTGCCGCTGGCCTATGAGGCACTGAGGCTGCTGTGACTTCACAAGCACAGCAAGTAGCCAGAGGCCTGCCATTGCCCTATAAGCTACAGAGACAAATGTGACCTCAAAAGGCAGCCAGCAGACAGAGGCCTGCCACGCGCCTATCAGGAAATAGGACTGCTGTGACCTCACAAGCACAGCCAGCAGCTATGGGCCTCCACTGGCGTCTGAGGCACGGAGGCTGCTGTGACCTCACAAGCACAGTCAGCAGCCAGGGGCCTGCCACTCTCCAAACAGGCACTGAGGCTGCTGTGACCTCACCAGCACACCAAGCAGCCATTGGCCTCCCTCTGGCCTACAGGAAAAGGAGGCTGATGTGACCTCACAAGCACAGCGAGTAGCCAGGGGCCTCCCACTGCCCTATAAGGTACAGAGACAAATGTGACCTCAAAAGGCAGCCAGCAGACAGAGGCCTGCCACAGGCCTATCAGGAAATAGGACTGCTGTGACCTCACAAGAACAAACAGCAGCTACAGGCTTTCCACTGGCCTATGAGGCACGGAGGCTGCTGTGACCTCACAAGCACACCAAGCAGCCATTGGCCTCCCACGGGCCTATGAGGCACTGAGGCTGCTTTGACCTCACAGGCACAGCCAGCAGCCAAGGGCCTGAAACTAGCCTATAGAGCACTGAGGCTGCTGTGACCTCACAAGCACAGCCAGCCACCAAGGGCCTGCCACTAGCCTATCAGTCAATAGGACTGCTGTGACCTCACAAGCACAGCCAGCAGCTATGGGCCTGCCACTGGCCTATAGGAAATGGAGGCTGCTGTGACCTCACAAGCACACCCAGCAGCTATGGGCCTGCCACTGGCCTATGAGGCACTGAGGCTGCTGTGACCTCACAAGCACAGTCAGCAGCCAGGGGCCTGTTGCTGGCCTGTCAGGCTCTAGGAGTATTGTCACCTGACAAGCACAGCCAGCAGCTATGGGCCTGCCACTGGCCTATAGGGAACAGAGGCTGATGTGACCTCACAAGCACAGACAGCAGCCATTGGCCTGCCACTGTCCAAACAGGAACGCAGGCTCCTCTGACCTCACCAGCACACCAAGCAGCCATTGGCTTCCCTCTGGCCTACAGGAAAAGGAGGCTGATGTGACCTCAGAAGCACAGTGAGTAGCCAGGGGCCTCCCACTGCCCTATAAGGTACAGAGACAAATGTGACCTCAAAAGGCAGCCAGCAGACAGAGGCCTGCCACGGGCCTATCAGGAAATAGGACTGCTGTGACCTTGCAAGCACAGCCAGCAGCTACGGGCCTTCCACTGGCCTATGATGCACTGAGGCTGCTGTGACCTCACAAGCACACCAAGCAGCCATTGGCCTCCCACGGGCCTATGAGGCACTGAGGCTGCTGTGACCTCACAAGCACAGCCAGAAGCCAAGGGCCTGCCACAGGCCTATCAGGCAATAGGACTGCTGTGACCTGACAAGCACAGCCAGTAGCTATGGGCCTGCCACTGGCTTATAGGGAACGGAGGCTGCTGTGACCTCACAAGCACAGCGAGGAGCCAGGGGCCTCCCACTGCCCTATAAGGTACAGAGACAAATGTGACCTCAAAAGGCAGCCAGCAGCCATTGGCCTGCCACTGGCCTATTGAGCACTGAGGCTGCTGTGACCTCACAAGCACAGCGAGGAGCCAGAGGCCTGCCATTGCCCTATAAGCTACAGAGAGAAATGTGACCTCAAAAGGCAGCCAGCAGACAGAGGCCTGCCACGGGCCTATCAGGAAATAGGACTGCTGTGACCTCACAAGCACAGCCAGCAGCTACGGGCCTTCCACTGGCCTATGAGGCACGGAGGCTGCTGTGACCTCACAAGCACAGTCAGCAGCCAGGGGCCTGCTGCTGGCCTATCAGGCTCTAGGAGTGTTGTCACCTGACAAGCACAGCCAGCAGCTATGGGCCTGTCACTGGCCTATAGGCAACAGAGGCTGATGTGACCTCACAAGCACAGACAGCAGCCATTGGCCTGCCACTGTCCAAACAGGAACGCAGGCTCCTCTGACCTCACCAGCACACCAAACAGCCATTGGCTTCCCTCTGGCCTACAGGAAAAGGAGGCTGATGTGACCTCACAAGCACAGCGAGTAGCCAGGGGCCTCCCACTGCCCTATAAGGTACAGAGACAAATGTGACCTCAAAAGGCAGCCAGCAGACAGAGGCCTGCCACAGGCCTATCAGGAAATAGGACTGCTGTGACCTTGCAAGCACAGCCAGCAGCAATGGGCCTTCCACTGGCCTATGAGGCACGGAGGCTGCTGTGACCTCACAAGCACACCAAGCAGCCATTGGCCTCCCACGGGCCTATGAGGCACTGAGGCTGCTGTGACCTCACAAGCACAGCCAGCAGCCAAGGGCCTGCCACAGGCCTATCAGGCAATAGGACTGCTGTGACCTGACAAGCACAGCCAGCAGCTATGGGCCTGCAACTGGCTTATAGGGAATGGAGGCTGCTGTTACCTCACAAACACACCAAGCAGCCATTGGCCTGCCACTGGCCTGTGAGGCACTGAGGCTGCTTTGACCTCACAGGCACAGCCAGCAGCCAAGGGCCTGAAACTAGCCTATAGAGCACTGAGGCTGCTGTGACCTCACAAGCACAGCCAGCCACCAAGGGCCTGCCACTAGCCTATCAGTCAATAGGACTGCTGTGACCTCACAAGCACAGCCAGCAGCTATGGGCCTGCCACTGGCCTATAGGAAATGGAGGCTGCTGTGACCTCACAAGCACACCCAGCAGCTATGGGCCTGCCACTGGCCTATGAGGCACTGAGGCTGCTGTGACCTCACAAGCACAGTCAGCAGCCAGGGGCCTGTTGCTGGCCTGTCAGGCTCTAGGAGTGTTGTCACCTGACAAGCACAGCCAGCAGCTATGGGCCTGCCACTGGCCTATAGGGAACAGAGGCTGATGTGACCTCACAAGCACAGACAGCAGCCATTGGCCTGCCACTGTCCAAACAGGAACGCAGGCTCCTCTGACCTCACCAGCACACCAAGCAGCCATTGGCTTCCCTCTGGCCTACAGGAAAAGGAGGCTGATGTGACCTCAGAAGCACAGTGAGTAGCCAGGGGCCTCCCACTGCCCTATAAGGTACAGAGACAAATGTGACCTCAAAAGGCAGCCAGCAGACAGAGGCCTGCCACGGGCCTATCAGGAAATAGGACTGCTGTGACCTTGCAAGCACAGCCAGCAGCTACGGGCCTTCCACTGGCCTATGATGCACTGAGGCTGCTGTGACCTCACAAGCACACCAAGCAGCCATTGGCCTCCCACGGGCCTATCAGGCACTGAGGCTGCTGTGACCTCACAAGCACAGCCAGCAGCCAAGGGCCTGCCACAGGCCTATCAGGCAATAGGACTGCTGTGACCTCACAAGCACAGCCAGCAGCTATGGGCCTGCCACTGGCCTATAGGAAAAGGAGGCTGCTGTGACCTCACAAGCACACCCAGCAGCTATGGGCCTGCCACTGGCCTATGAGGCACGGAGGCTGCTGTGACCTCACAAGCACAGTCAGCAGCCAGGGGCCTGCTGCTGGCCTATCAGGCTCTAGGAGTGTTGTCACCTGACAAGCACAGCCAGCAGCTATGGGCCTGTCACTGGCCTATAGGCAACAGAGGCTGATGTGACCTCACAAGCACAGACAGCAGCCATTGGCCTGCCACTGTCCAAACAGGAACGCAGGCTCCTCTGACCTCACCAGCACACCAAGCAGCCATTGGCTTCCCTCTGGCCTACAGGAAAAGGAGGCTGATGTGACCTCACAAGCACAGCGAGTAGCCAGGGGCCTCCCACTGCCCTATAAGGTACAGAGACAAATGTGACCTCAAAAGGCAGCCAGCAGACAGAGGCCTGCCACAGGCCTATCAGGAAATAGGACTGCTGTGACCTTGCAAGCACAGCCAGCAGCAATGGGCCTTCCACTGGCCTATGAGGCACGGAGGCTGCTGTGACCTCACAAGCACACCAAGCAGCCATTGGCCTCCCACGGGCCTATGAGGCACTGAGGCTGCTGTGACCTCACAAGCACAGCCAGCAGCCAAGGGCCTGCCACAGGCCTATCAGGCAATAGGACTGCTGTGACCTGACAAGCACAGCCAGCAGCTATGGGCCTGCAACTGGCTTATAGGGAATGGAGGCTGCTGTTACCTCACAAACACACCAAGCAGCCATTGGCCTGCCACTGGCCTGTGAGGCACTGAGGCTGCTTTGACCTCACAGGCACAGCCAGCAGCCAAGGGCCTGAAACTAGCCTATAGAGCACTGAGGCTGCTGTGACCTCACGAGCCCAGGCAGCAGCCATTGGCCTGCCGCTGGCCTATGAGGCACTGAGGCTGCTGTGACTTCACAAGCACAGCAAGTAGCCAGAGGCCTGCCATTGCCCTATAAGCTACAGAGACAAATGTGACCTCAAAAGGCAGCCAGCAGACAGAGGCCTGCCACGCGCCTATCAGGAAATAGGACTGCTGTGACCTCACAAGCACAGCCAGCAGCTATGGGCCTCCACTGGCGTCTGAGGCACGGAGGCTGCTGTGACCTCACAAGCACAGTCAGCAGCCAGGGGCCTGCTGCTGGCCTATCAGGCTGTAGGAGTGTTGTTACCTAGCAAGCACAGCCAGCAGCTATGGGCCTGCCACTGGCCTATAGGGAACAGAGGCTGATGTGACCTCACAAGCACAGTCAGCAACCATTGGCCTGCCACTCTCCAAACAGGCACTGAGGCTGCTTTGACCTCACCAGCACACCAAGCAGCCATTGGCCTCCCTCTGGCCTACAGGAAAAGGAGGCTTCTGTAACCTCACAAGCACAGCCAGCAGCCAGGGGCCTGCCACTGGCCTGTGAAGCACTGAGGCTGCTGTCACCTCACGAGCCCAGGCAGCAGCTCTTGGCCTGCCACAGGCCTATGAGGCACGGAGGCTGCTGTGACCTCACAAGCACAGTCAGCAGCCAGGGGCCTGCTGCTGGCCTGTCAGGCTCTAGGAGTGCTGTCACCTCACAAGCACACCAAGCAGCCAGTGGCCTCCCACGGGCCAATCAGGCACTGAGGCTGCTGTGACCTCACAAGCACAGCCAGCAGCCAAGGGCCTGCCACAGGCCTATCAGGCAATAGGACTGCTGTGACCTCACAAGCACAGCCAGCAGCCAAGGGCCTGCCACAGGCCTATCAGGCAATAGGACTGCTGTGACCTCACAAGCACAGCCAGCAGCTATGGGCCTGCCACTGGCCTATAGGAAAAGGAGGCTGCTGTGACCTCACAAGCACACCCAGCAGCTATGGGCCTGCCACTGGCCTATGAGGCACGGAGGCTGCTGTGACCTCACAAGCACAGTCAGCAGCCAGGGGCCTGCTGCTGGCCTATCAGGCTCTAGGAGTGTTGTCACCTGACAAGCACAGCCAGCAGCTATGGGCCTGTCACTGGCCTATAGGCAACAGAGGCTGATGTGACCTCACAAGCACAGACAGCAGCCATTGGCCTGCCACTGTCCAAACAGGAACGCAGGCTCCTCTGACCTCACCAGCACACCAAGCAGCCATTGGCTTCCCTCTGGCCTACAGGAAAAGGAGGCTGATGTGACCTCACAAGCACAGCGAGTAGCCAGGGGCCTCCCACTGCCCTATAAGGTACAGAGACAAATGTGACCTCAAAAGGCAGCCAGCAGACAGAGGCCTGCCACGGGCCTATCAGGAAATAGGACTGCTGTGACCTTGCAAGCACAGCCAGCAGCAATGGGCCTGCCACTGGCCTATGAGGCACTGAGGCTGCTGTGATCTCACAAGCACACCAAGCAGCCAAGGGCCTGCCACAGGCCTATCAGGCAATAGGACTGCTGTGACCTGACAAGCACAGCCAGCAGCTATGGGCCTGCAACTGGCTTATAGGGAATGGAGGCTGCTGTTACCTCACAAACACACCAAGCAGCCATTGGCCTGCCACTGGCCTGTGAGGCACTGAGGCTGCTTTGACCTCACAGGCACAGCCAGCAGCCAAGGGCCTGAAACTAGCCTATAGAGCACTGAGGCTGCTGTGACCTCACGAGCCCAGGCAGCAGCCATTGGCCTGCCGCTGGCCTATGAGGCACTGAGGCTGCTGTGACTTCACAAGCACAGCAAGTAGCCAGAGGCCTGCCATTGCCCTATAAGCTACAGAGACAAATGTGACCTCAAAAGGCAGCCAGCAGACAGAGGCCTGCCACGCGCCTATCAGGAAATAGGACTGCTGTGACCTCACAAGCACAGCCAGCAGCTATGGGCCTCCACTGGCGTCTGAGGCACGGAGGCTGCTGTGACCTCACAAGCACAGTCAGCAGCCAGGGGCCTGCCACTCTCCAAACAGGCACTGAGGCTGCTGTGACCTCACCAGCACACCAAGCAGCCATTGGCCTCCCTCTGGCCTACAGGAAAAGGAGGCTGATGTGACCTCACAAGCACAGCGAGTAGCCAGGGGCCTCCCACTGCCCTATAAGGTACAGAGACAAATGTGACCTCAAAAGGCAGCCAGCAGACAGAGGCCTGCCACAGGCCTATCAGGAAATAGGACTGCTGTGACCTCACAAGAACAAACAGCAGCTACAGGCTTTCCACTGGCCTATGAGGCACGGAGGCTGCTGTGACCTCACAAGCACACCAAGCAGCCATTGGCCTCCCACGGGCCTATGAGGCACTGAGGCTGCTTTGACCTCACAGGCACAGCCAGCAGCCAAGGGCCTGAAACTAGCCTATAGAGCACTGAGGCTGCTGTGACCTCACAAGCACAGCCAGCCACCAAGGGCCTGCCACTAGCCTATCAGTCAATAGGACTGCTGTGACCTCACAAGCACAGCCAGCAGCTATGGGCCTGCCACTGGCCTATAGGAAATGGAGGCTGCTGTGACCTCACAAGCACACCCAGCAGCTATGGGCCTGCCACTGGCCTATGAGGCACTGAGGCTGCTGTGACCTCACAAGCACAGTCAGCAGCCAGGGGCCTGTTGCTGGCCTGTCAGGCTCTAGGAGTGTTGTCACCTGACAAGCACAGCCAGCAGCTATGGGCCTGCCACTGGCCTATAGGGAACAGAGGCTGATGTGACCTCACAAGCACAGACAGCAGCCATTGGCCTGCCACTGTCCAAACAGGAACGCAGGCTCCTCTGACCTCACCAGCACACCAAGCAGCCATTGGCTTCCCTCTGGCCTACAGGAAAAGGAGGCTGATGTGACCTCAGAAGCACAGTGAGTAGCCAGGGGCCTCCCACTGCCCTATAAGGTACAGAGACAAATGTGACCTCAAAAGGCAGCCAGCAGACAGAGGCCTGCCACGGGCCTATCAGGAAATAGGACTGCTGTGACCTTGCAAGCACAGCCAGCAGCTACGGGCCTTCCACTGGCCTATGATGCACTGAGGCTGCTGTGACCTCACAAGCACACCAAGCAGCCATTGGCCTCCCACGGGCCTATCAGGCACTGAGGCTGCTGTGACCTCACAAGCACAGCCAGAAGCCAAGGGCCTGCCACAGGCCTATCAGGCAATAGGACTGCTGTGACCTGACAAGCACAGCCAGTAGCTATGGGCCTGCCACTGGCTTATAGGGAACGGAGGCTGCTGTGACCTCACAAGCACAGCGAGGAGCCAAGGGCCTCCCACTGCCCTATAAGGTACAGAGACAAATGTGACCTCAAAAGGCAGCCAGCAGCCATTGGCCTGCCACTGGCCTATTGAGCACTGAGGCTGCTGTGACCTCACAAGCACAGCGAGGAGCCAGAGGCCTGCCATTGCCCTATAAGCTACAGAGAGAAATGTGACCTCAAAAGGCAGCCAGCAGACAGAGGCCTGCCACGGGCCTATCAGGAAATAGGACTGCTGTGACCTCACAAGCACAGCCAGCAGCTACGGGCCTTCCACTGGCCTATGAGGCACGGAGGCTGCTGTGACCTCACAAGCACAGTCAGCAGCCAGGGGCCTGCTGCTGGCCTGTCAGGCTCTAGGAGTGTTGTCACCTGACAAGCACAGCCAGCAGCAATGGGCCTGCCACTGGCCTATGAGGCACGGAGGCTGCTGTGACCTCACAAGCACACCAAGCAGCCATTGGCCTCCCACGGGCCTATGAGGCACTGAGGCTGCTGTGACCTCACAAGCACAGCCAGCAGCCAAGGGCCTACCACAGGCCTATCAGGCAATAGGACTGCTGTGACCTGACAAGCACAGCCAGCAGCTATGGGCCTGCAACTGGCTTATAGGGAATGGAGGCTGCTGTTACCTCACAAACACACCAAGCAGCCATTGGCCTGCCACTGGCCTGTGAGGCACTGAGGCTGCTTTGACCTCACAGGCACAGCCAGCAGCCAAGGGCCTGAAACTAGCCTATAGAGCACTGAGGCTGCTGTGACCTCACGAGCCCAGGCAGCAGCCATTGGCCTGCCGCTGGCCTATGAGGCACTGAGGCTGCTGTGACTTCACAAGCACAGCAAGTAGCCAGAGGCCTGCCATTGCCCTATAAGCTACAGAGACAAATGTGACCTCAAAAGGCAGCCAGCAGACAGAGGCCTGCCACGCGCCTATCAGGAAATAGGACTGCTGTGACCTCACAAGCACAGCCAGCAGCTATGGGCCTCCACTGGCGTCTGAGGCACGGAGGCTGCTGTGACCTCACAAGCACAGTCAGCAGCCAGGGGCCTGCTGCTGGCCTATCAGGCTGTAGGAGTGTTGTTACCTAGCAAGCACAGCCAGCAGCTATGGGCCTGCCACTGTCCTATAGGGAACAGAGGCTGATGTGACCTCACAAGCACACCAAGCAGCCATTGGCCTCCCTCTGGCCTACAGGAAAAGGAGGCTGATGTGACCTCACAAGCACAGCGAGTAGCCAGGGGCCTCCCACTGCCCTATAAGGTACAGAGACAAATGTGACCTCAAAAGGCAGCCAGCAGACAGAGGCCTGCCACGGGCCTATCAGGAAATAGGACTGCTGTGACCTTGCAAGCACAGCCAGCAGCAATGGGCCTTCCACTGGCCTATGAGGCACGGAGGCTGCTGTGACCTCACAAGCACACCAAGCAGCCATTGGCTTCCCTCTGGCCTACAGGAAAAGGAGGCTGATGTGACCTCAGAAGCACAGTGAGTAGCCAGGGGCCTCCCACTGCCCTATAAGGTATAGAGACAAATGTGACCTCAAAAGGCAGCCAGCAGACAGAGGCCTGCCACGGGCCTATCAGGAAATAGGACTGCTGTGACCTTGCAAGCACAGCCAGCAGCTACGGGCCTCCCACGGGCCTATGAGGCACTGAGGCTGCTGTGACCTCACAAGCACAGCCAGAAGCCAAGGGCCTGCCACAGGCCTATCAGGCAATAGGACTGCTGTGACCTGACAAGCACAGCCAGTAGCTATGGGCCTGCCACTGGCTTATAGGGAACGGAGGCTGCTGTGACCTCACAAGCACAGCGAGGAGCCAAGGGCCTCCCACTGCCCTATAAGGTACAGAGACAAATGTGACCTCAAAAGGCAGCCAGCAGCCATTGGCCTGCCACTGGCCTATTGAGCACTGAGGCTGCTGTGACCTCACAAGCACAGCGAGGAGCCAGAGGCCTGCCATTGCCCTATAAGCTACAGAGAGAAATGTGACCTCAAAAGGCAGCCAGCAGACAGAGGCCTGCCACGGGCCTATCAGGAAATAGGACTGCTGTGACCTCAC
Organism: Dromaius novaehollandiae; assembly: GCF_036370855.1. NCBI lineage: Eukaryota > Metazoa > Chordata > Aves > Casuariiformes > Dromaiidae > Dromaius > Dromaius novaehollandiae. The sequence continues at coordinate 2,472,332 of NC_088103.1, read as the reverse complement.
AAGCACAGCCAGCAGCTACGGGCCTTCCACTGGCCTATGAGGCACGGAGGCTGCTGTGACCTCACAAGCACAGTCAGCAGCCAGGGGCCTGCTGCTGGCCTGTCAGGCTCTAGGAGTGTTGTCACCTGACAAGCACAGCCAGCAGCAATGGGCCTGCCACTGGCCTATGAGGCACGGAGGCTGCTGTGACCTCACAAGCACACCAAGCAGCCATTGGCCTCCCACGGGCCTATGAGGCACTGAGGCTGCTGTGACCTCACAAGCACAGCCAGCAGCCAAGGGCCTACCACAGGCCTATCAGGCAATAGGACTGCTGTGACCTGACAAGCACAGCCAGCAGCTATGGGCCTGCAACTGGCTTATAGGGAATGGAGGCTGCTGTTACCTCACAAACACACCAAGCAGCCATTGGCCTGCCACTGGCCTGTGAGGCACTGAGGCTGCTTTGACCTCACAGGCACAGCCAGCAGCCAAGGGCCTGAAACTAGCCTATAGAGCACTGAGGCTGCTGTGACCTCACGAGCCCAGGCAGCAGCCATTGGCCTGCCGCTGGCCTATGAGGCACTGAGGCTGCTGTGACTTCACAAGCACAGCAAGTAGCCAGAGGCCTGCCATTGCCCTATAAGCTACAGAGACAAATGTGACCTCAAAAGGCAGCCAGCAGACAGAGGCCTGCCACGCGCCTATCAGGAAATAGGACTGCTGTGACCTCACAAGCACAGCCAGCAGCTATGGGCCTCCACTGGCGTCTGAGGCACGGAGGCTGCTGTGACCTCACAAGCACAGTCAGCAGCCAGGGGCCTGCTGCTGGCCTATCAGGCTGTAGGAATGTTGTTACCTAGCAAGCACAGCCAGCAGCTATGGGCCTGCCACTGTCCTATAGGGAACAGAGGCTGATGTGACCTCACAAGCACAGTCAGCAACCATTGGCCTGCCACTCTCCAAACAGGCACTGAGGCTGCTTTGACCTCACCAGCACACCAAGCAGCCATTGGCCTCCCTCTGGCCTACAGGAAAAGGAGGCTTCTGTAACCTCACAAGCACAGCCAGCAGCCAGGGGCCTGCCACTGGCCTGTGAAGCACTGAGGCTGCTGTCACCTCACGAGCACACCAAGCAGCCATTGGCCTGCCACAGGCCTATGAGGCACGGAGGCTGCTGTGACCTCACAAGCACAGTCAGCAGCCAGGGGCCTGCTGCTGGCCTGTCAGGCTCTAGGAGTGTTGTCACCTCACAAGCACACCAAGCAGCCAGTGGCCTCCCACGGGCCTATCAGGCACTGAGGCTGCTGTGACCTCACAAGCACAGCCAGCAGCCAAGGGCCTGCCACAGGCCTATCAGGCAATAGGACTGCTGTGACCTCACAAGCACAGCCAGCAGCTATGGGCCTGCCACTGGCCTATAGGAAAAGGAGGCTGCTGTGACCTCACAAGCACACCCAGCAGCTATGGGCCTGCCACTGGCCTATGAGGCACGGAGGCTGCTGTGACCTCACAAGCACAGTCAGCAGCCAGGGGCCTGCTGCTGGCCTATCAGGCTCTAGGAGTGTTGTCACCTGACAAGCACAGCCAGCAGCTATGGGCCTGTCACTGGCCTATAGGCAACAGAGGCTGATGTGACCTCACAAGCACAGACAGCAGCCATTGGCCTGCCACTGTCGAAACAGGAACGCAGGCTCCTCTGACCTCACCAGCACACCAAGCAGCCATTGGCTTCCCTCTGGCCTACAGGAAAAGGAGGCTGATGTGACCTCACAAGCACAGCGAGTAGCCAGGGGCCTCCCACTGCCCTATAAGGTACAGAGACAAATGTGACCTCAAAAGGCAGCCAGCAGACAGAGGCCTGCCACGGGCCTATCAGGAAATAGGACTGCTGTGACCTTGCAAGCACAGCCAGCAGCTACGGGCCTTCCACTGGCCTATGAGGCACGGAGGCTGCTGTGACCTCACAAGCACACCAAGCAGCCATTGGCCTCCCACGGGCCTATCAGGCACTGAGGCTGCTGTGACCTCACAAGCACAGCCAGCAGCCAAGGGCCTGCCACAGGCCTATCAGGCAATAGGACTGCTGTGACCTGACAAGCACAGCCAGCAGCTATGGGCCTGCAACTGGCTTATAGGGAATGGAGGCTGCTGTTACCTCACAAACACACCAAGCAGCCATTGGCCTGCCACTGGCCTGTGAGGCACTGAGGCTGCTTTGACCTCACAGGCACAGCCAGCAGCCAAGGGCCTGAAACTAGCCTATAGAGCACTGAGGCTGCTGTGACCTCACGAGCCCAGGCAGCAGCCATTGGCCTGCCGCTGGCCTATGAGGCACTGAGGCTGCTGTGACTTCACAAGCACAGCAAGTAGCCAGAGGCCTGCCATTGCCCTATAAGCTACAGAGACAAATGTGACCTCAAAAGGCAGCCAGCAGACAGAGGCCTGCCACGCGCCTATCAGGAAATAGGACTGCTGTGACCTCACAAGCACAGCCAGCAGCTATGGGCCTCCACTGGCGTCTGAGGCACGGAGGCTGCTGTGACCTCACAAGCACAGTCAGCAGCCAGGGGCCTGGCACTCTCCAAACAGGCACTGAGGCTGCTGTGACCTCACCAGCACACCAAGCAGCCATTGGCCTCCCTCTGGCCTACAGGAAAAGGAGGCTGATGTGACCTCACAAGCACAGCGAGTAGCCAGGGGCCTCCCACTGCCCTATAAGGTACAGAGACAAATGTGACCTCAAAAGGCAGCCAGCAGACAGAGGCCTGCCACAGGCCTATCAGGAAATAGGACTGCTGTGACCTCACAAGAACAAACAGCAGCTACAGGCTTTCCACTGGCCTATGAGGCACGGAGGCTGCTGTGACCTCACAAGCACACCAAGCAGCCATTGGCCTCCCACGGGCCTATGAGGCACTGAGGCTGCTTTGACCTCACAGGCACAGCCAGCAGCCAAGGGCCTGAAACTAGCCTATAGAGCACTGAGGCTGCTGTGACCTCACAAGCACAGCCAGCCACCAAGGGCCTGCCACTAGCCTATCAGTCAATAGGACTGCTGTGACCTCACAAGCACAGCCAGCAGCTATGGGCCTGCCACTGGCCTATAGGAAATGGAGGCTGCTGTGACCTCACAAGCACACCCAGCAGCTATGGGCCTGCCACTGGCCTATGAGGCACTGAGGCTGCTGTGACCTCACAAGCACAGTCAGCAGCCAGGGGCCTGTTGCTGGCCTGTCAGGCTCTAGGAGTGTTGTCACCTGACAAGCACAGCCAGCAGCTATGGGCCTGCCACTGGCCTATAGGGAACAGAGGCTGATGTGACCTCACAAGCACAGACAGCAGCCATTGGCCTGCCACTGTCCAAACAGGAACGCAGGCTCCTCTGACCTCACCAGCACACCAAGCAGCCATTGGCTTCCCTCTGGCCTACAGGAAAAGGAGGCTGATGTGACCTCAGAAGCACAGTGAGTAGCCAGGGGCCTCCCACTGCCCTATAAGGTACAGAGACAAATGTGACCTCAAAAGGCAGCCAGCAGACAGAGGCCTGCCACGGGCCTATCAGGAAATAGGACTGCTGTGACCTTGCAAGCACAGCCAGCAGCTACGGGCCTTCCACTGGCCTATGATGCACTGAGGCTGCTGTGACCTCACAAGCACACCAAGCAGCCATTGGCCTCCCACGGGCCTATCAGGCACTGAGGCTGCTGTGACCTCACAAGCACAGCCAGAAGCCAAGGGCCTGCCACAGGCCTATCAGGCAATAGGACTGCTGTGACCTGACAAGCACAGCCAGTAGCTATGGGCCTGCCACTGGCTTATAGGGAACGGAGGCTGCTGTGACCTCACAAGCACAGCGAGGAGCCAGGGGCCTCCCACTGCCCTATAAGGTACAGAGACAAATGTGACCTCAAAAGGCAGCCAGCAGCCATTGGCCTGCCACTGGCCTATTGAGCACTGAGGCTGCTGTGACCTCACAAGCACAGCGAGGAGCCAGAGGCCTGCCATTGCCCTATAAGCTACAGAGAGAAATGTGACCTCAAAAGGCAGCCAGCAGACAGAGGCCTGGCACGGGCCTATCAGGAAATAGGACTGCTGTGACCTCACAAGCACAGCCAGCAGCTACGGGCCTTCCACTGGCCTATGAGGCACGGAGGCTGCTGTGACCTCACAAGCACAGTCAGCAGCCAGGGGCCTGCTGCTGGCCTATCAGGCTCTAGGAGTGTTGTCACCTGACAAGCACAGCCAGCAGCTATGGGCCTGTCACTGGCCTATAGGCAACAGAGGCTGATGTGACCTCACAAGCACAGACAGCAGCCATTGGCCTGCCACTGTCCAAACAGGAACGCAGGCTCCTCTGACCTCACCAGCACACCAAGCAGCCATTGGCTTCCCTCTGGCCTACAGGAAAAGGAGGCTGATGTGACCTCACAAGCACAGCGAGTAGCCAGGGGCCTCCCACTGCCCTATAAGGTACAGAGACAAATGTGACCTCAAAAGGCAGCCAGCAGACAGAGGCCTGCCACAGGCCTATCAGGAAATAGGACTGCTGTGACCTTGCAAGCACAGCCAGCAGCAATGGGCCTTCCACTGGCCTATGAGGCACGGAGGCTGCTGTGACCTCACAAGCACACCAAGCAGCCATTGGCCTCCCACGGGCCTATGAGGCACTGAGGCTGCTGTGACCTCACAAGCACAGCCAGCAGCCAAGGGCCTGCCACAGGCCTATCAGGCAATAGGACTGCTGTGACCTGACAAGCACAGCCAGCAGCTATGGGCCTGCAACTGGCTTATAGGGAATGGAGGCTGCTGTTACCTCACAAACACACCAAGCAGCCATTGGCCTGCCACTGGCCTGTGAGGCACTGAGGCTGCTTTGACCTCACAGGCACAGCCAGCAGCCAAGGGCCTGAAACTAGCCTATAGAGCACTGAGGCTGCTGTGACCTCACGAGCCCAGGCAGCAGCCATTGGCCTGCCGCTGGCCTATGAGGCACTGAGGCTGCTGTGACTTCACAAGCACAGCAAGTAGCCAGAGGCCTGCCATTGCCCTATAAGCTACAGAGACAAATGTGACCTCAAAAGGCAGCCAGCAGACAGAGGCCTGCCACGCGCCTATCAGGAAATAGGACTGCTGTGACCTCACAAGCACAGCCAGCAGCTATGGGCCTCCACTGGCGTCTGAGGCACGGAGGCTGCTGTGACCTCACAAGCACAGTCAGCAGCCAGGGGCCTGCCACTCTCCAAACAGGCACTGAAGCTGCTGTGACCTCACCAGCACACCAAGCAGCCATTGGCCTCCCTCTGGCCTACAGGAAAAGGAGGCTGATGTGACCTCACAAGCACAGCGAGTAGCCAGGGGCCTCCCACTGCCCTAGAAGGTACAGAGACAAATGTGACCTCAAAAGGCAGCCAGCAGACAGAGGCCTGCCACAGGCCTATCAGGAAATAGGACTGCTGTGACCTCACAAGAACAAACAGCAGCTACAGGCTTTCCACTGGCCTATGAGGCACGGAGGCTGCTGTGACCTCACAAGCACACCAAGCAGCCATTGGCCTCCCACGGGCCTATGAGGCACTGAGGCTGCTTTGACCTCACAGGCACAGCCAGCAGCCAAGGGCCTGAAACTAGCCTATAGAGCACTGAGGCTGCTGTGACCTCACAAGCACAGCCAGCCACCAAGGGCCTGCCACTAGCCTATCAGTCAATAGGACTGCTGTGACCTCACAAGCACAGCCAGCAGCTATGGGCCTGCCACTGGCCTATAGGAAAAGGAGGCTGCTGTGACCTCACAAGCACACCCAGCAGCTATGGGCCTGCCACTGGCCTATGAGGCACTGAGGCTGCTGTGACCTCACAAGCACAGTCAGCAGCCAGGGGCCTGTTGCTGGCCTGTCAGGCTCTAGGAGTGTTGTCACCTGACAAGCACAGCCAGCAGCTATGGGCCTGCCACTGGCCTATAGGGAACAGAGGCTGATGTGACCTCACAAGCACAGACAGCAGCCATTGGCCTGCCACTGTCCAAACAGGAACGCAGGCTCCTCTGACCTCACCAGCACACCAAGCAGCCATTGGCTTCCCTCTGGCCTACAGGAAAAGGAGGCTGATGTGACCTCAGAAGCACAGTGAGTAGCCAGGGGCCTCCCACTGCCCTATAAGGTACAGAGACAAATGTGACCTCAAAAGGCAGCCAGCAGACAGAGGCCTGCCACGGGCCTATCAGGAAATAGGACTGCTGTGACCTTGCAAGCACAGCCAGCAGCTACGGGCCTTCCACTGGCCTATGATGCACTGAGGCTGCTGTGACCTCACAAGCACACCAAGCAGCCATTGGCCTCCCACGGGCCTATCAGGCACTGAGGCTGCTGTGACCTCACAAGCACAGCCAGAAGCCAAGGGCCTGCCACAGGCCTATCAGGCAATAGGACTGCTGTGACCTGACAAGCACAGCCAGTAGCTATGGGCCTGCCACTGGCTTATAGGGAACGGAGGCTGCTGTGACCTCACAAGCACAGCGAGGAGCCAGGGGCCTCCCACTGCCCTATAAGGTACAGAAACAAATGTGACCTCAAAAGGCAGCCAGCAGCCATTGGCCTGCCACTGGCCTATTGAGCACTGAGGCTGCTGTGACCTCACAAGCACAGCGAGGAGCCAGAGGCCTGCCATTGCCCTATAAGGTACAGAGACAAATGTGACCTCAAAAGGCAGCCAGCAGACAGAGGCCTGGCACGGGCCTATCAGGAAATAGGACTGCTGTGACCTCACAAGCACAGCCAGCAGCTACGGGCCTTCCACTGGCCTATGAGGCACGGAGGCTGCTGTGACCTCACAAGCACAGTCAGCAGCCAGGGGCCTGCTGCTGGCCTGTCAGGCTCTAGGAGTGTTGTCACCTGACAAGCACAGCCAGCAGCAATGGGCCTGCCACTGGCCTATGAGGCACTGAGGCTGCTGTGACCTCACAAGCACACCAAGCAGCCATTGGCCTCCCACGGGCCTATGAGGCACTGAGGCTGCTGTGACCTCACAAGCACAGCCAGCAGCCAAGGGCCTACCACAGGCCTATCAGGCAATAGGACTGCTGTGACCTGACAAGCACAGCCAGCAGCTATGGGCCTGCAACTGGCTTATAGGGAATGGAGGCTGCTGTTACCTCACAAACACACCAAGCAGCCATTGGCCTGCCACTGGCCTGTGAGGCACTGAGGCTGCTTTGACCTCACAGGCACAGCCAGCAGCCAAGGGCCTGAAACTAGCCTATAGAGCACTGAGGCTGCTGTGACCTCACGAGCCCAGGCAGCAGCCATTGGCCTGCCGCTGGCCTATGAGGCACTGAGGCTGCTGTGACTTCACAAGCACAGCAAGTAGCCAGAGGCCTGCCATTGCCCTATAAGCTACAGAGACAAATGTGACCTCAAAAGGCAGCCAGCAGACAGAGGCCTGCCACGCGCCTATCAGGAAATAGGACTGCTGTGACCTCACAAGCACAGCCAGCAGCTATGGGCCTCCACTGGCGTCTGAGGCACGGAGGCTGCTGTGACCTCACAAGCACAGTCAGCAGCCAGGGGCCTGCTGCTGGCCTATCAGGCTGTAGGAGTGTTGTTACCTAGCAAGCACAGCCAGCAGCTATGGGCCTGCCACTGTCCTATAGGGAACAGAGGCTGATGTGACCTCACAAGCACAGTCAGCAACCATTGGCCTGCCACTCTCCAAACAGGCACTGAGGCTGCTTTGACCTCACCAGCACACCAAGCAGCCATTGGCCTCCCTCTGGCCTACAGGAAAAGGAGGCTTCTGTAACCTCACAAGCACAGCCAGCAGCCAGGGGCCTGCCACTGGCCTGTGAAGCACTGAGGCTGCTGTCACCTCACGAGCCCAGGCAGCAGCTATTGGCCTGCCACAGGCCTATGAGGCACGGAGGCTGCTGTGACCTCACAAGCACAGTCAGCAGCCAGGGGCCTGCTGCTGGCCTGTCAGGCTCTAGGAGTGTTGTCACCTCACAAGCACACCAAGCAGCCAGTGGCCTCCCACGGGCCTATCAGGCACTGAGGCTGCTGTGACCTCACAAGCACAGCCAGCAGCCAAGGGCCTGCCACAGGCCTATCAGGCAATAGGACTGCTGTGACCTCACAAGCACAGCCAGCAGCTATGGGCCTGCCACTGGCCTATAGGAAAAGGAGGCTGCTGTGACCTCACAAGCACACCCAGCAGCTATGGGCCTGCCACTGGCCTATGAGGCACGGAGGCTGCTGTGACCTCACAAGCACAGTCAGCAGCCAGGGGCCTGCTGCTGGCCTATCAGGCTCTAGGAGTGTTGTCACCTGACAAGCACAGCCAGCAGCTATGGGCCTGCCACTGGCCTATAGGGAACAGAGGCTGATGTGACCTCACAAGCACAGACAGCAGCCATTGGCCTGCCACTGTCCAAACAGGAACGCAGGCTCCTCTGACCTCACCAGCACACCAAGCAGCCATTGGCTTCCCTCTGGCCTACAGGAAAAGGAGGCTGATGTGACCTCACAAGCACAGCGAGTAGCCAGGGGCCTCCCACTGCCCTATAAGGTACAGAGACAAATGTGACCTCAAAAGGCAGCCAGCAGACAGAGGCCTGCCACGGGCCTATCAGGAAATAGGACTGCTGTGACCTTGCAAGCACAGCCAGCAGCAATGGGCCTTCCACTGGCCTATGAGGCACGGAGGCTGCTGTGACCTCACAAGCACACCAAGCAGCCATTGGCCTCCCACGGGCCTATGAGGCACTGAGGCTGCTGTGACCTCACAAGCACAGCCAGAAGCCAAGGGCCTGCCACAGGCCTATCAGGCAATAGGACTGCTGTGACCTGACAAGCACAGCCAGTAGCTATGGGCCTGCCACTGGCTTATAGGGAACGGAGGCTGCTGTGACCTCACAAGCACAGCGAGGAGCCAGGGGCCTCCCACTGCCCTATAAGGTACAGAAACAAATGTGACCTCAAAAGGCAGCCAGCAGCCATTGGCCTGCCACTGGCCTATTGAGCACTGAGGCTGCTGTGACCTCACAAGCACAGCGAGGAGCCAGAGGCCTGCCATTGCCCTATAAGGTACAGAGACAAATGTGACCTCAAAAGGCAGCCAGCAGACAGAGGCCTGGCACGGGCCTATCAGGAAATAGGACTGCTGTGACCTCACAAGCACAGCCAGCAGCTACGGGCCTTCCACTGGCCTATGAGGCACGGAGGCTGCTGTGACCTCACAAGCACAGTCAGCAGCCAGGGGCCTGCTGCTGGCCTGTCAGGCTCTAGGAGTGTTGTCACCTGACAAGCACAGCCAGCAGCAATGGGCCTGCCACTGGCCTATGAGGCACTGAGGCTGCTGTGACCTCACAAGCACACCAAGCAGCCATTGGCCTCCCACGGGCCTATGAGGCACTGAGGCTGCTGTGACCTCACAAGCACAGCCAGCAGCCAAGGGCCTACCACAGGCCTATCAGGCAATAGGACTGCTGTGACCTGACAAGCACAGCCAGCAGCTATGGGCCTGCAACTGGCTTATAGGGAATGGAGGCTGCTGTTACCTCACAAACACACCAAGCAGCCATTGGCCTGCCACTGGCCTGTGAGGCACTGAGGCTGCTTTGACCTCACAGGCACAGCCAGCAGCCAAGGGCCTGAAACTAGCCTATAGAGCACTGAGGCTGCTGTGACCTCACGAGCCCAGGCAGCAGCCATTGGCCTGCCGCTGGCCTATGAGGCACTGAGGCTGCTGTGACTTCACAAGCACAGCAAGTAGCCAGAGGCCTGCCATTGCCCTATAAGCTACAGAGACAAATGTGACCTCAAAAGGCAGCCAGCAGACAGAGGCCTGCCACGCGCCTATCAGGAAATAGGACTGCTGTGACCTCACAAGCACAGCCAGCAGCTATGGGCCTCCACTGGCGTCTGAGGCACGGAGGCTGCTGTGACCTCACAAGCACAGTCAGCAGCCAGGGGCCTGCTGCTGGCCTATCAGGCTGTAGGAGTGTTGTTACCTAGCAAGCACAGCCAGCAGCTATGGGCCTGCCACTGGCCTATAGGCAACAGAGGCTGATGTGACCTCACAAGCACAGTCAGCAACCATTGGCCTGCCACTCTCCAAACAGGCACTGAGGCTGCTTTGACCTCACCAGCACACCAAGCAGCCATTGGCCTCCCTCTGGCCTACAGGAAAAGGAGGCTTCTGTAACGTCACAAGCACAGCCAGCAGCCAGGGGCCTGCCACTGGCCTGTGAAGCACTGAGGCTGCTGTCACCTCACGAGCCCAGGCAGCAGCTATTGGCCTGCCACAGGCCTATGAGGCACGGAGGCTGCTTTGACCTCACAGGCACAGCCAGCAGCCAAGGGCCTGAAACTAGCCTATAGAGCACTGAGGCTGCTGTGACCTCACAAGCACAGCCAGCCACCAAGGGCCTGCCACTAGCCTATCAGTCAATAGGACTGCTGTGACCTCACAAGCACAGCCAGCAGCTATGGGCCTGCCACTGGCCTATAGGGAACAGAGGCTGATGTGACCTCACAAGCACAGACAGCAGCCATTGGCCTGCCACTGTCCAAACAGGAACGCAGGCTGCTCTGACCTCACCAGCACACCAAACAGCCATTGGCTTCCTTCTGGCCTACAGGAAAAGGAGGCTGATGTGACCTCAGAAGCACAGTGAGTAGCCAGAGGCCTGCCATTGCCCTATAAGCTACAGAGAGAAATGTGACCTCAAAAGGCAGCCAGCAGACAGAGGCCTGCCACGGGCCTATCAGGAAATAGGACTGCCGTGACCTTACAAGCACAGCCAGCAGCTACGGGCCTTCCACTGGCCTATGAGGCACGGAGGCTGCTGTGACCTCACAAGCACAGTCAGCAGCCAGGGGCCTGCTGCTGGCCTGTCAGGCTCTAGGAGTGTTGTCACCTGACAAGCACAGCCAGCAGCAATGGGCCTGCCACTGGCCTATGAGGCACTGAGGCTGCTGTGACCTCACAAGCACACCAAGCAGCCATTGGCCTCCCACGGGCCTATGAGGCACGGAGGCTGCTGTGACCTCACAAGCACAGTCAGCAGCCAGGGGCCTGCTGCTGGCCTGTCAGGCTCTAGGAGTGTTGTCACCTCACAAGCACACCAAGCAGCCAGTGGCCTCCCACGGGCCTATCAGGCACTGAGGCTGCTGTGACCTCACAAGCACAGCCAGCAGCCAAGGACCTACCACAGGCCTATCAGGCAATAGGACTGCTGTGACCTGACAAGCACAGCCAGCAGCTATGGGCCTGCAACTGGCTTATAGGGAATGGAGGCTGCTGTTACCTCACAAACACACCAAGCAGCCATTGGCCTGCCACTGGCCTGTGAGGCACTGAGGCTGCTTTGACCTCACAGGCACAGCCAGCAGCCAAGGGCCTGAAACTAGCCTATAGAGCACTGAGGCTGCTGTGACCTCACGAGCCCAGGCAGCAGCCATTGGCCTGCCGCTGGCCTATGAGGCACTGAGGCTGCTGTGACTTCACAAGCACAGCAAGTAGCCAGAGGCCTGCCATTGCCCTATAAGCTACAGAGACAAATGTGACCTCAAAAGGCAGCCAGCAGACAGAGGCCTGCCACGCGCCTATCAGGAAATAGGACTGCTGTGACCTCACAAGCACAGCCAGCAGCTATGGGCCTCCACTGGCGTCTGAGGCACGGAGGCTGCTGTGACCTCACAAGCACAGTCAGCAGCCAGGGGCCTGCTGCTGGCCTATCAGGCTGTAGGAGTGTTGTTACCTAGCAAGCACAGCCAGCAGCTATGGGCCTGCCACTGGCCTATAGGCAACAGAGGCTGATGTGACCTCACAAGCACAGTCAGCAACCATTGGCCTGCCACTCTCCAAACAGGCACTGAGGCTGCTTTGACCTCACCAGCACACCAAGCAGCCATTGGCCTCCCTCTGGCCTACAGGAAAAGGAGGCTTCTGTAACCTCACAAGCACAGCCAGCAGCCAGGGGCCTGCCACTGGCCTGTGAAGCACTGAGGCTGCTGTCACCTCACGAGCCCAGGCAGCAGCTATTGGCCTGCCACAGGCCTATGAGGCACGGAGGCTGCTGTGACCTCACAAGCACAGTCAGCAGCCAGGGGCCTGCTGCTGGCCTGTCAGGCTCTAGGAGTGTTGTCACCTCACAAGCACACCAAGCAGCCAGTGGCCTCCCACGGGCCTATCAGGCACTGAGGCTGCTGTGACCTCACAAGCACAGCCAGCAGCCAAGGGCCTGCCACAGGCCTATCAGGCAATAGGACTGCTGTGACCTCACAAGCACAGCCAGCAGCTATGGGCCTGCCACTGGCCTATAGGAAAAGGAGGCTGCTGTGACCTCACAAGCACACCCAGCAGCTATGGGCCTGCCACTGGCCTATGAGGCACTGAGGCTGCTGTGACCTCACAAGCACAGTCAGCAGCCAGGGGCCTGCTGCTGGCCTATCAGGCTCTAGGAGTGTTGTCACCTGACAAGCACAGCCAGCAGCTATGGGCCTGTCACTGGCCTATAGGCAACAGAGGCTGATGTGACCTCACAAGCACAGACAGCAGCCATTGGCCTGCCACTGTCCAAACAGGAACGCAGGCTCCTCTGACCTCACCAGCACACCAAGCAGCCATTGGCTTCCCTCTGGCCTACAGGAAAAGGAGGCTGATGTGACCTCACAAGCACAGCGAGTAGCCAGGGGCTTCCCACTGCCCTATAAGGTACAGAGAGAAATGTGACCTCAAAAGGCAGCCAGCAGACAGAGGCCTGCCACGGGCCTATCAGGAAATAGGACTGCTGTGACCTTGCAAGCACAGCCAGCAGCAATGGGCCTTCCACTGGCCTATGAGGCACGGAGGCTGCTGTGACCTCACAAGCACACCAAGCAGCCATTGGCCTCCCACGGGCCTATGAGGCACTGAGGCTGCTGTGACCTCACAAGCACAGCCAGCAGCCAAGGGCCTGCCACAGGCCTATCAGGCAATAGGACTGCTGTGACCTGACAAGCACAGCCAGCAGCTATGGGCCTGCAACTGGCTTATAGGGAATGGAGGCTGCTGTTACCTCACAAACACACCAAGCAGCCATTGGCCTGCCACTGGCCTGTGAGGCACTGAGGCTGCTTTGACCTCACAGGCACAGCCAGCAGCCAAGGGCCTGAAACTAGCCTATAGAGCACTGAGGCTGCTGTGACCTCACGAGCCCAGGCAGCAGCCATTGGCCTGCCGCTGGCCTATGAGGCACTGAGGCTGCTGTGACTTCACAAGCACAGCAAGTAGCCAGAGGCCTGCCATTGCCCTATAAGCTACAGAGACAAATGTGACCTCAAAAGGCAGCCAGCAGACAGAGGCCTGCCATGCGCCTATCAGGAAATAGGACTGCTGTGACCTCACAAGCACAGCCAGCAGCTATGGGCCTCCACTGGCGTCTGAGGCACGGAGGCTGCTGTGACCTCACAAGCACAGTCAGCAGCCAGGGGCCTGCCACTCTCCAAACAGGCACTGAGGCTGCTGTGACCTCACCAGCACACCAAGCAGCCATTGGCCTCCCTCTGGCCTACAGGAAAAGGAGGCTGATGTGACCTCACAAGCACAGCGAGTAGCCAGGGGCCTCCCACTGCCCTATAAGGTACAGAGACAAATGTGACCTCAAAAGGCAGCCAGCAGACAGAGGCCTGCCACAGGCCTATCAGGAAATAGGACTGCTGTGACCTCACAAGAACAAACAGCAGCTACAGGCTTTCCACTGGCCTATGAGGCACGGAGGCTGCTGTGACCTCACAAGCACACCAAGCAGCCATTGGCCTCCCACGGGCCTATGAGGCACTGAGGCTGCTTTGACCTCACAGGCACAGCCAGCAGCCAAGGGCCTGAAACTAGCCTATAGAGCACTGAGGCTGCTGTGACCTCACAAGCACAGCCAGCCACCAAGGGCCTGCCACTAGCCTATCAGTCAATAGGACTGCTGTGACCTCACAAGCACAGCCAGCAGCTATGGGCCTGCCACTGGCCTATAGGAAATGGAGGCTGCTGTGACCTCACAAGCACACCCAGCAGCTATGGGCCTGCCACTGGCCTATGAGGCACTGAGGCTGCTGTGACCTCACAAGCACAGTCAGCAGCCAGGGGCCTGTTGCTGGCCTGTCAGGCTCTAGGAGTGTTGTCACCTGACAAGCACAGCCAGCAGCTATGGGCCTGCCACTGGCCTATAGGGAACAGAGGCTGATGTGACCTCACAAGCACAGACAGCAGCCATTGGCCTGCCACTGTCCAAACAGGAACGCAGGCTCCTCTGACCTCACCAGCACACCAAGCAGCCATTGGCTTCCCTCTGGCCTACAGGAAAAGGAGGCTGATGTGACCTCAGAAGCACAGTGAGTAGCCAGGGGCCTCCCACTGCCCTATAAGGTACAGAGACAAATGTGACCTCAAAAGGCAGCCAGCAGACAGAGGCCTGCCACGGGCCTATCAGGAAATAGGACTGCTGTGACCTTGCAAGCACAGCCAGCAGCTACGGGCCTTCCACTGGCCTATGATGCACTGAGGCTGCTGTGACCTCACAAGCACACCAAGCAGCCATTGGCCTCCCACGGGCCTATCAGGCACTGAGGCTGCTGTGACCTCACAAGCACAGCCAGCAGCCAAGGGCCTGCCACAGGCCTATCAGGCAATAGGACTGCTGTGACCTGACAAGCACAGCCAGTAGCTATGGGCCTGCCACTGGCTTATAGGGAACGGAGGCTGCTGTGACCTCACAAGCACAGCGAGGAGCCAGGGGCCTCCCACTGCCCTATAAGGTACAGAAACAAATGTGACCTCAAAAGGCAGCCAGCAGCCATTGGCCTGCCACTGGCCTATTGAGCACTGAGGCTGCTGTGACCTCACAAGCACAGCGAGGAGCCAGAGGCCTGCCATTGCCCTATAAGCTACAGAGAGAAATGTGACCTCAAAAGGCAGCCAGCAGACAGAGGCCTGGCACGGGCCTATCAGGAAATAGGACTGCTGTGACCTCACAAGCACAGCCAGCAGCTACGGGCCTTCCACTGGCCTATGAGGCACGGAGGCTGCTGTGACCTCACAAGCACAGTCAGCAGCCAGGGGCCTGCTGCTGGCCTGTCAGGCTCTAGGAGTGTTGTCACCTGACAAGCACAGCCAGCAGCAATGGGCCTGCCACTGGCCTATGAGGCACTGAGGCTGCTGTGACCTCACAAGCACACCAAGCAGCCATTGGCCTCCCACGGGCCTATGAGGCACTGAGGCTGCTGTGACCTCACAAGCACAGCCAGCAGCCAAGGGCCTACCACAGGCCTATCAGGCAATAGGACTGCTGTGACCTGACAAGCACAGCCAGCAGCTATGGGCCTGCAACTGGCTTATAGGGAATGGAGGCTGCTGTTACCTCACAAACACACCAAGCAGCCATTGGCCTGCCACTGGCCTGTGAGGCACTGAGGCTGCTTTGACCTCACAGGCACAGCCAGCAGCCAAGGGCCTGAAACTAGCCTATAGAGCACTGAGGCTGCTGTGACCTCACGAGCCCAGGCAGCAGCCATTGGCCTGCCGCTGGCCTATGAGGCACTGAGGCTGCTGTGACTTCACAAGCACAGCAAGTAGCCAGAGGCCTGCCATTGCCCTATAAGCTACAGAGACAAATGTGACCTCAAAAGGCAGCCAGCAGACAGAGGCCTGCCACGCGCCTATCAGGAAATAGGACTGCTGTGACCTCACAAGCACAGCCAGCAGCTATGGGCCTCCACTGGCGTCTGAGGCACGGAGGCTGCTGTGACCTCACAAGCACAGTCAGCAGCCAGGGGCCTGGCACTCTCCAAACAGGCACTGAGGCTGCTGTGACCTCACCAGCACACCAAGCAGCCATTGGCCTCCCTCTGGCCTACAGGAAAAGGAGGCTGATGTGACCTCACAAGCACAGCGAGTAGCCAGGGGCCTCCCACTGCCCTATAAGGTACAGAGACAAATGTGACCTCAAAAGGCAGCCAGCAGACAGAGGCCTGCCACAGGCCTATCAGGAAATAGGACTGCTGTGACCTCACAAGAACAAACAGCAGCTACAGGCTTTCCACTGGCCTATGAGGCACGGAGGCTGCTGTGACCTCACAAGCACACCAAGCAGCCATTGGCCTCCCACGGGCCTATGAGGCACTGAGGCTGCTTTGACCTCACAGGCACAGCCAGCAGCCAAGGGCCTGAAACTAGCCTATAGAGCACTGAGGCTGCTGTGACCTCACAAGCACAGCCAGCCACCAAGGGCCTGCCACTAGCCTATCAGTCAATAGGACTGCTGTGACCTTACAAGAACAAACAGCAGCTATGGGCCTCCACTGGCCTCAAGGGCATGGACGCTGCTGTGAGCTCACAAGCACAGCCAGCAGCCAGAGGCCTGCTGCTGGCCTGTCAGGCTCTAGGAGTGTTGTCACCTGACAAACACAGCCAGCAGCAATGGGCCTGCCACTGGCCTATGAGGCACTGAGGCTGCTGTGACCTCACAAGCACACCAAGCAGCCATTGGCCTCCCACGGGCCTATCAGGCACTGAGGCTGCTGTGACCTCACAAGCACAGCCAGCAGCCAAGGGCCTGCCACAGGCCTATCAGGCAATAGGACTGCTGTGACCTGACAAGCACAGCCAGCAGCTATGGGCCTGCCACTGGCTTATAGGGAACGGAGGCTGCTGTGACCTCACAGGCAAACCAAGCAGCCATTGGCCTGCCACTGGCCTATGAGGCACTGAGGCTGCTTGGACCTCACAGGCACAGCCAGCAGCCAAGGGCCTGAATCTAGCCTATAGAGCACTGAGGCTGCTGTGACCTCACAAGCACAGCCAGCAGCTATGGGCCTGCCACTGGCCTATAGGAAATGGAGGCTGCTGTGACCTCACAAGCACACCCAGCAGCTATGGGCCTGCCACTGGCCTATGAGGCACTGAGGCTGCTGTGACCTCACAAGCACAGTCAGCAGCCAGGGGCCTGCTGCTGGCCTGTCAGGCTCTAGGAGTGTTGTCACCTGACAAGCACAGCCAGCAGCTATGGGCCTGCCACTGGCCTATAGGGAACAGAGGCTGATGTGACCTCACAAGCACAGACAGCAGCCATTGGCCTGCCACTGTCCAAACAGGAACGCAGGCTCCTCTGACCTCACCAGCACACCAAACAGCCATTGGCTTCCTTCTGGCCTACAGGAAAAGGAGGCTGATGTGACCTCAGAAGCACAGTGAGTAGCCAGAGGCCTGCCATTGCCCTATAAGCTACAGAGAGAAATGTGACCTCAAAAGGCAGCCAGCAGACAGAGGCCTGGCACGGGCCTATCAGGAAATAGGACTGCCGTGACCTTACAAGCACAGCCAGCAGCTACGGGCCTTCCACTGGCCTATGAGGCACGGAGGCTGCTGTGACCTCACAAGCACAGTCAGCAGCCAGGGGCCTGCTGCTGGCCTGTCAGGCTCTAGGAGTGTTGTCACCTGACAAGCACAGCCAGCAGCAATGGGCCTGCCACTGGCCTATGAGGCACTGAGGCTGCTGTGACCTCACAAGCACACCAAGCAGCCATTGGCCTCCCACGGGCCTATGAGGCACGGAGGCTGCTGTGACCTCACAAGCACAGCCAGCAGCCAGGGGCCTGCTGCTGGCCTGTCAGGCTCTAGGAGTGTTGTCACCTGACAAGCACAGCCAGCAGCAATGGGCCTGCCACTGGCCTATGAGGCACTGAGGCTGCTGTGACCTCACAAGCACACCAAGCAGCCATTGGCCTCCCACGGGCCTATGAGGCACTGAGGCTGCTTTGACCTCACAGGCACAGCCAGCAGCCAAGGGCCTGAAACTAGCCTATAGAGCACTGAGGCTGCTGTGACCTCACAAGCACAGCCAGCCACCAAGGGCCTGCCACTAGCCTATCAGTCAATAGGACTGCTGTGACCTTACAAGAACAAACAGCAGCTATGGGCCTCCACTGGCCTCAAGGGCATGGACGCTGCTGTGAGCTCACAAGCACAGCCAGCAGCCAGAGGCCTGCTGCTGGCCTGTCAGGCTCTAGGAGTGTTGTCACCTGACAAACACAGCCAGCAGCAATGGGCCTGCCACTGGCCTATGAGGCACTGAGGCTGCTGTGACCTCACAAGCACACCAAGCAGCCATTGGCCTCCCACGGGCCTATCAGGCACTGAGGCTGCTGTGACCTCACAAGCACAGCCAGCAGCCAAGGGCCTGCCACAGGCCTATCAGGCAATAGGACTGCTGTGACCTCACAAGCACAGCCAGCAGCTATGGGCCTGCCACTGGCTTATAGGGAACGGAGGCTGCTGTGACCTCACAGGCAAACCAAGCAGCCATTGGCCTGCCACTGGCCTATGAGGCACTGAGGCTGCTTGGACCTCACAGGCACAGCCAGCAGCCAAGGGCCTGAATCTAGCCTATAGAGCACTGAGGCTGCTGTGACCTCACAAGCACAGCCAGCAGCTATGGGCCTGCCACTGGCCTATAGGAAATGGAGGCTGCTGTGACCTCACAAGCACACCCAGCAGCTATGGGCCTGCCACTGGCCTATGAGGCACTGAGGCTGCTGTGACCTCACAAGCACAGTCAGCAGCCAGGGGCCTGCTGCTGGCCTGTCAGGCTCTAGGAGTGTTGTCACCTGACAAGCACAGCCAGCAGCTATGGGCCTGCCACTGGCCTATAGGGAACAGAGGCTGATGTGACCTCACAAGCACAGACAGCAGCCATTGGCCTGCCACTGTCCAAACAGGAACGCAGGCTCCTCTGACCTCACCAGCACACCAAACAGCCATTGGCTTCCTTCTGGCCTACAGGAAAAGGAGGCTGATGTGACCTCAGAAGCACAGTGAGTAGCCAGAGGCCTGCCATTGCCCTATAAGCTACAGAGAGAAATGTGACCTCAAAAGGCAGCCAGCAGACAGAGGCCTGGCACGGGCCTATCAGGAAATAGGACTGCCGTGACCTTACAAGCACAGCCAGCAGCTACGGGCCTTCCACTGGCCTATGAGGCACGGAGGCTGCTGTGACCTCACAAGCACAGTCAGCAGCCAGGGGCCTGCTGCTGGCCTGTCAGGCTCTAGGAGTGTTGTCACCTGACAAGCACAGCCAGCAGCAATGGGCCTGCCACTGGCCTATGAGGCACTGAGGCTGCTGTGACCTCACAAGCACACCAAGCAGCCATTGGCCTCCCACGGGCCTATGAGGCACGGAGGCTGCTGTGACCTCACAAGCACAGCCAGCAGCCAGGGGCCTGCTGCTGGCCTGTCAGGCTCTAGGAGTGTTGTCACCTCACAAGCACACCAAGCAGCCAGTGGCCTCCCACGGGCCTATCAGGCACTGAGGCTGCTGTGACCTCACAAGCACAGCCAGCAGCCAGGGGCCTGCTGCTGGCCTATCAGGCTGTAGGAGTGTTGTTACCTAGCAAGCACAGCCAGCAGCTATGGGCCTGCCACTGTCCTATAGGGAACAGAGGCTGATGTGACCTCACAAGCACAGTCAGCAACCATTGGCCTGCCACTCTCCAAACAGGCACTGAGGCTGCTTTGACCTCACCAGCACACCAAGCAGCCATTGGCCTCCCTCTGGCCTACAGGAAAAGGAGGCTTCTGTAACCTCACAAGCACAGCCAGCAGCCAGGGGCCTGCCACTGGCCTGTGAAGCACTGAGGCTGCTGTCACCTCACGAGCCCAGGCAGCAGCTATTGGCCTGCCACAGGCCTATGAGGCACGGAGGCTGCTGTGACCTCACAAGCACAGTCAGCAGCCAGGGGCCTGCTGCTGGCCTGTCAGGCTCTAGGAGTGTTGTCACCTCACAAGCACACCAAGCAGCCAGTGGCCTCCCACGGGCCTATCAGGCACTGAGGCTGCTGTGACCTCACAAGCACAGCCAGCAGCCAAGGGCCTGCCACAGGCCTATCAGGCAATAGGACTGCTGTGACCTGACAAGCACAGCCAGCAGCTATGGGCCTGCCACTGGCCTATAGGAAAAGGAGGCTGCTGTGACCTCACAAGCACAGCGAGGAGCCAGGGGCCTCCCACTGCCCTATAAGGTACAGAAACAAATGTGACCTCAAAAGGCAGCCAGCAGCCATTGGCCTGCCACTGGCCTATTGAGCACTGAGGCTGCTGTGACCTCACAAGCACAGCGAGGAGCCAGAGGCCTGCCATTGCCCTATAAGGTACAGAGACAAATGTGACCTCAAAAGGCAGCCAGCAGACAGAGGCCTGGCACGGGCCTATCAGGAAATAGGACTGCTGTGACCTCACAAGCACAGCCAGCAGCTACGGGCCTTCCACTGGCCTATGAGGCACGGAGGCTGCTGTGACCTCACAAGCACAGTCAGCAGCCAGGGGCCTGCTGCTGGCCTGTCAGGCTCTAGGAGTGTTGTCACCTGACAAGCACAGCCAGCAGCAATGGGCCTGCCACTGGCCTATGAGGCACTGAGGCTGCTGTGACCTCACAAGCACACCAAGCAGCCATTGGCCTCCCACGGGCCTATGAGGCACTGAGGCTGCTGTGACCTCACAAGCACAGCCAGCAGCCAAGGGCCTACCACAGGCCTATCAGGCAATAGGACTGCTGTGACCTGACAAGCACAGCCAGCAGCTATGGGCCTGCAACTGGCTTATAGGGAATGGAGGCTGCTGTTACCTCACAAACACACCAAGCAGCCATTGGCCTGCCACTGGCCTGTGAGGCACTGAGGCTGCTTTGACCTCACAGGCACAGCCAGCAGCCAAGGGCCTGAAACTAGCCTATAGAGCACTGAGGCTGCTGTGACCTCACGAGCCCAGGCAGCAGCCATTGGCCTGCCGCTGGCCTATGAGGCACTGAGGCTGCTGTGACTTCACAAGCACAGCAAGTAGCCAGAGGCCTGCCATTGCCCTATAAGCTACAGAGACAAATGTGACCTCAAAAGGCAGCCAGCAGACAGAGGCCTGCCACGCGCCTATCAGGAAATAGGACTGCTGTGACCTCACAAGCACAGCCAGCAGCTATGGGCCTCCACTGGCGTCTGAGGCACGGAGGCTGCTGTGACCTCACAAGCACAGTCAGCAGCCAGGGGCCTGGCACTCTCCAAACAGGCACTGAGGCTGCTGTGACCTCACCAGCACACCAAGCAGCCATTGGCCTCCCTCTGGCCTACAGGAAAAGGAGGCTGATGTGACCTCACAAGCACAGCGAGTAGCCAGGGGCCTCCCACTGCCCTATAAGGTACAGAGACAAATGTGACCTCAAAAGGCAGCCAGCAGACAGAGGCCTGCCACAGGCCTATCAGGAAATAGGACTGCTGTGACCTCACAAGAACAAACAGAAGCTACAGGCTTTCCACTGGCCTATGAGGCACGGAGGCTGCTGTGACCTCACAAGCACACCAAGCAGCCATTGGCCTCCCACGGGCCTATGAGGCACTGAGGCTGCTTTGACCTCACAGGCACAGCCAGCAGCCAAGGGCCTGAAACTAGCCTATAGAGCACTGAGGCTGCTGTGACCTCACAAGCACAGCCAGCCACCAAGGGCCTGCCACTAGCCTATCAGTCAATAGGACTGCTGTGACCTCACAAGCACAGCCAGCAGCTATGGGCCTGCCACTGGCCTATAGGGAACAGAGGCTGATGTGACCTCACAAGCACAGACAGCAGCCATTGGCCTGCCACTGTCCAAACAGGAACGCAGGCTCCTCTGACCTCACCAGCACACCAAACAGCCATTGGCTTCCTTCTGGCCTACAGGAAAAGGAGGCTGATGTGACCTCAGAAGCACAGTGAGTAGCCAGAGGCCTGCCATTGCCCTATAAGCTACAGAGAGAAATGTGACCTCAAAAGGCAGCCAGCAGACAGAGGCCTGCCACGGGCCTATCAGGAAATAGGATTGCCGTGACCTTACAAGCACAGCCAGCAGCTACGGGCCTTCCACTGGCCTATGAGGCACGGAGGCTGCTGTGACCTCACAAGCACAGTCAGCAGCCAGGGGCCTGCTGCTGGCCTGTCAGGCTCTAGGAGTGTTGTCACCTGACAAGCACAGCCAGCAGCAATGGGCCTGCCACTGGCCTATGAGGCACTGAGGCTGCTGTGACCTCACAAGCACACCAAGCAGCCATTGGCCTCCCACGGGCCTATGAGGCACGGAGGCTGCTGTGACCTCACAAGCACAGTCAGCAGCCAGGGGCCTGCTGCTGGCCTGTCAGGCTCTAGGAGTGTTGTCACCTCACAAGCACACCAAGCAGCCAGTGGCCTCCCACGGGCCTATCAGGCACTGAGGCTGCTGTGACCTCACAAGCACAGCCAGCAGCCAAGGACCTACCACAGGTCTATCAGGCAATAGGACTGCTGTGACCTGACAAGCACAGCCAGCAGCTATGGGCCTGCAACTGGCTTATAGGGAATGGAGGCTGCTGTTACCTCACAAACACACCAAGCAGCCATTGGCCTGCCACTGGCCTGTGAGGCACTGAGGCTGCTTTGACCTCACAGGCACAGCCAGCAGCCAAGGGCCTGAAACTAGCCTATAGAGCACTGAGGCTGCTGTGACCTCACGAGCCCAGGCAGCAGCCATTGGCCTGCCGCTGGCCTATGAGGCACTGAGGCTGCTGTGACTTCACAAGCACAGCAAGTAGCCAGAGGCCTGCCATTGCCCTATAAGCTACAGAGACAAATGTGACCTCAAAAGGCAGCCAGCAGACAGAGGCCTGCCACGCGCCTATCAGGAAATAGGACTGCTGTGACCTCACAAGCACAGCCAGCAGCTATGGGCCTCCACTGGCGTCTGAGGCACGGAGGCTGCTGTGACCTCACAAGCACAGTCAGCAGCCAGGGGCCTGCTGCTGGCCTATCAGGCTGTAGGAGTGTTGTTACCTAGCAAGCACAGCCAGCAGCTATGGGCCTGCCACTGTCCTATAGGGAACAGAGGCTGATGTGACCTCACAAGCACAGTCAGCAACCATTGGCCTGCCACTCTCCAAACAGGCACTGAGGCTGCTTTGACCTCACCAGCACACCAAGCAGCCATTGGCCTCCCTCTGGCCTACAGGAAAAGGAGGCTTCTGTAACCTCACAAGCACAGCCAGCAGCCAGGGGCCTGCCACTGGCCTGTGAAGCACTGAGGCTGCTGTCACCTCACGAGCACACCAAGCAGCCATTGGCCTGCCACAGGCCTATGAGGCACGGAGGCTGCTGTGACCTCACAAGCACAGTCAGCAGCCAGGGGCCTGCTGCTGGCCTGTCAGGCTCTAGGAGTGTTGTCACCTCACAAGCACACCAAGCAGCCAGTGGCCTCCCACGGGCCTATCAGGCACTGAGGCTGCTGTGACCTCACAAGCACAGCCAGCAGCCAAGGGCCTGCCACAGGCCTATCAGGCAATAGGACTGCTGTGACCTGACAAGCACAGCCAGCAGCTATGGGCCTGCCACTGGCCTATAGGAAAAGGAGGCTGCTGTGACCTCACAAGCACACCCAGCAGCTATGGGCCTGCCACTGGCCTATGAGGCACGGAGGCTGCTGTGACCTCACAAGCACAGTCAGCAGCCAGGGGCCTGCTGCTGGCCTATCAGGCTCTAGGAGTGTTGTCACCTGACAAGCACAGCCAGCAGCTATGGGCCTGTCACTGGCCTATAGGCAACAGAGGCTGATGTGACCTCACAAGCACAGACAGCAGCCATTGGCCTGCCACTGTCCAAACAGGAACGCAGGCTCCTCTGACCTCACCAGCACACCAAGCAGCCATTGGCTTCCCTCTGGCCTACAGGAAAAGGAGGCTGATGTGACCTCACAAGCACAGCGAGTAGCCAGGGGCCTCCCACTGCCCTATAAGGTACAGAGACAAATGTGACCTCAAAAGGCAGCCAGCAGACAGAGGCCTGCCACGGGCCTATCAGGAAATAGGACTGCTGTGACCTTGCAAGCACAGCCAGCAGCAATGGGCCTTCCACTGGCCTATGAGGCACGGAGGCTGCTGTGACCTCACAAGCACACCAAGCAGCCATTGGCCTCCCACGGGCCTATGAGGCACTGAGGCTGCTGTGACCTCACAAGCACAGCCAGCAGCCAAGGGCCTGCCACAGGCCTATCAGGCAATAGGACTGCTGTGACCTGACAAGCACAGCCAGCAGCTATGGGCCTGCAACTGGCTTATAGGGAATGGAGGCTGCTGTTACCTCACAAACACACCAAGCAGCCATTGGCCTGCCACTGGCCTGTGAGGCACTGAGGCTGCTTTGACCTCACAGGCACAGCCAGCAGCCAAGGGCCTGAAACTAGCCTATAGAGCACTGAGGCTGCTGTGACCTCACGAGCCCAGGCAGCAGCCATTGGCCTGCCGCTGGCCTATGAGGCACTGAGGCTGCTGTGACTTCACAAGCACAGCAAGTAGCCAGAGGCCTGCCATTGCCCTATAAGCTACAGAGACAAATGTGACCTCAAAAGGCAGCCAGCAGACAGAGGCCTGCCACGCGCCTATCAGGAAATAGGACTGCTGTGACCTCACAAGCACAGCCAGCAGCTATGGGCCTCCACTGGCGTCTGAGGCACGGAGGCTGCTGTGACCTCACAAGCACAGTCAGCAGCCAGGGGCCTGGCACTCTCCAAACAGGCACTGAGGCTGCTGTGACCTCACCAGCACACCAAGCAGCCATTGGCCTCCCTCTGGCCTACAGGAAAAGGAGGCTGATGTGACCTCACAAGCACAGCGAGTAGCCAGGGGCCTCCCACTGCCCTATAAGGTACAGAGACAAATGTGACCTCAAAAGGCAGCCAGCAGACAGAGGCCTGCCACAGGCCTATCAGGAAATAGGACTGCTGTGACCTCACAAGAACAAACAGCAGCTACAGGCTTTCCACTGGCCTATGAGGCACGGAGGCTGCTGTGACCTCACAAGCACACCAAGCAGCCATTGGCCTCCCACGGGCCTATGAGGCACTGAGGCTGCTTTGACCTCACAGGCACAGCCAGCAGCCAAGGGCCTGAAACTAGCCTATAGAGCACTGAGGCTGCTGTGACCTCACAAGCACAGCCAGCCACCAAGGGCCTGCCACTAGCCTATCAGTCAATAGGACTGCTGTGACCTCACAAGCACAGCCAGCAGCTATGGGCCTGCCACTGGCCTATGAGGCACTGAGGCTGCTGTGACCTCACAAGCACAGTCAGCAGCCAGGGGCCTGTTGCTGGCCTGTCAGGCTCTAGGAGTGTTGTCACCTGACAAGCACAGCCAGCAGCTATGGGCCTGCCACTGGCCTATAGGGAACAGAGGCTGATGTGACCTCACAAGCACAGACAGCAGCCATTGGCCTGCCACTGTCCAAACAGGAACGCAGGCTCCTCTGACCTCACCAGCACACCAAGCAGCCATTGGCTTCCCTCTGGCCTACAGGAAAAGGAGGCTGATGTGACCTCACAAGCACAGTGAGTAGCCAGGGGCCTCCCACTGCCCTATAAGGTACAGAGACAAATGTGACCTCAAAAGGCAGCCAGCAGACAGAGGCCTGCCACGGGCCTATCAGGAAATAGGACTGCTGTGACCTTGCAAGCACAGCCAGCAGCTACGGGCCTTCCACTGGCCTATGATGCACTGAGGCTGCTGTGACCTCACAAGCACACCAAGCAGCCATTGGCCTCCCACGGGCCTATCAGGCACTGAGGCTGCTGTGACCTCACAAGCACAGCCAGAAGCCAAGGGCCTGCCACAGGCCTATCAGGCAATAGGACTGCTGTGACCTGACAAGCACAGCCAGTAGCTATGGGCCTGCCACTGGCTTATAGGGAACGGAGGCTGCTGTGACCTCACAAGCACAGCGAGGAGCCAGGGGCCTCCCACTGCCCTATAAGGTACAGAAACAAATGTGACCTCAAAAGGCAGCCAGCAGCCATTGGCCTGCCACTGGCCTATTGAGCACTGAGGCTGCTGTGACCTCACAAGCACAGCGAGGAGCCAGAGGCCTGCCATTGCCCTATAAGCTACAGAGAGAAATGTGACCTCAAAAGGCAGCCAGCAGACAGAGGCCTGGCACGGGCCTATCAGGAAATAGGACTGCTGTGACCTCACAAGCACAGCCAGCAGCTACGGGCCTTCCACTGGCCTATGAGGCACGGAGGCTGCTGTGACCTCACAAGCACAGTCAGCAGCCAGGGGCCTGCTGCTGGCCTGTCAGGCTCTAGGAGTGTTGTCACCTGACAAGCACAGCCAGCAGCAATGGGCCTGCCACTGGCCTATGAGGCACTGAGGCTGCTGTGACCTCACAAGCACACCAAGCAGCCATTGGCCTCCCACGGGCCTATGAGGCACTGAGGCTGCTGTGACCTCACAAGCACAGCCAGCAGCCAAGGGCCTACCACAGGCCTATCAGGCAATAGGACTGCTGTGACCTGACAAGCACAGCCAGCAGCTATGGGCCTGCAACTGGCTTATAGGGAATGGAGGCTGCTGTTACCTCACAAACACACCAAGCAGCCATTGGCCTGCCACTGGCCTGTGAGGCACTGAGGCTGCTTTGACCTCACAGGCACAGCCAGCAGCCAAGGGCCTGAAACTAGCCTATAGAGCACTGAGGCTGCTGTGACCTCACGAGCCCAGGCAGCAGCCATTGGCCTGCCGCTGGCCTATGAGGCACTGAGGCTGCTGTGACTTCACAAGCACAGCAAGTAGCCAGAGGCCTGCCATTGCCCTATAAGCTACAGAGACAAATGTGACCTCAAAAGGCAGCCAGCAGACAGAGGCCTGCCACGGGCCTATCAGGAAATAGGACTGCTGTGACCTCACAAGCACAGCCAGCAGCTATGGGCCTCCACTGGCGTCTGAGGCACGGAGGCTGCTGTGACCTCACAAGCACAGTCAGCAGCCAGGGGCCTGGCACTCTCCAAACAGGCACTGAGGCTGCTGTGACCTCACCAGCACACCAAGCAGCCATTGGCCTCCCTCTGGCCTACAGGAAAAGGAGGCTGATGTGACCTCACAAGCACAGCGAGTAGCCAGGGGCCTCCCACTGCCCTATAAGGTACAGAGACAAATGTGACCTCAAAAGGCAGCCAGCAGACAGAGGCCTGCCACAGGCCTATCAGGAAATAGGACTGCTGTGACCTCACAAGAACAAACAGCAGCTACAGGCTTTCCACTGGCCTATGAGGCACGGAGGCTGCTGTGACCTCACAAGCACACCAAGCAGCCATTGGCCTCCCACGGGCCTATGAGGCACTGAGGCTGCTTTGACCTCACAGGCACAGCCAGCAGCCAAGGGCCTGAAACTAGCCTATAGAGCACTGAGGCTGCTGTGACCTCACAAGCACAGCCAGCCACCAAGGGCCTGCCACTAGCCTATCAGTCAATAGGACTGCTGTGACCTCACAAGCACAGCCAGCAGCTATGGGCCTGCCACTGGCCTATAGGAAATGGAGGCTGCTATGACCTCACAAGCACACCCAGCAGCTATGGGCCTGCCACTGGCCTATGAGGCACTGAGGCTGCTGTGACCTCACAAGCACAGTCAGCAGCCAGGGGCCTGTTGCTGGCCTGTCAGGCTCTAGGAGTGTTGTCACCTGACAAGCACAGCCAGCAGCTATGGGCCTGCCACTGGCCTATAGGGAACAGAGGCTGATGTGACCTCACAAGCACAGACAGCAGCCATTGGCCTGCCACTGTCCAAACAGGAACGCAGGCTCCTCTGACCTCACCAGCACACCAAGCAGCCATTGGCTTCCCTCTGGCCTACAGGAAAAGGAGGCTGATGTGACCTCACAAGCACAGTGAGTAGCCAGGGGCCTCCCACTGCCCTATAAGGTACAGAGACAAATGTGACCTCAAAAGGCAGCCAGCAGACAGAGGCCTGCCACGGGCCTATCAGGAAATAGGACTGCTGTGACCTTGCAAGCACAGCCAGCAGCTACGGGCCTTCCACTGGCCTATGATGCACTGAGGCTGCTGTGACCTCACAAGCACACCAAGCAGCCATTGGCCTCCCACGGGCCTATCAGGCACTGAGGCTGCTGTGACCTCACAAGCACAGCCAGAAGCCAAGGGCCTGCCACAGGCCTATCAGGCAATAGGACTGCTGTGACCTGACAAGCACAGCCAGTAGCTATGGGCCTGCCACTGGCTTATAGGGAACGGAGGCTGCTGTGACCTCACAAGCACAGCGAGGAGCCAGGGGCCTCCCACTGCCCTATAAGGTACAGAAACAAATGTGACCTCAAAAGGCAGCCAGCAGCCATTGGCCTGCCACTGGCCTATTGAGCACTGAGGCTGCTGTGACCTCACAAGCACAGCGAGGAGCCAGAGGCCTGCCATTGCCCTATAAGCTACAGAGAGAAATGTGACCTCAAAAGGCAGCCAGCAGACAGAGGCCTGCCACGGGCCTATCAGGAAATAGGACTGCTGTGACCTCACAAGCACAGCCAGCAGCTATGGGCCTTCCACTGGCCTATGAGGCACGGAGGCTGCTGTGACCTCACAAGCACAGTCAGCAGCCAGGGGCCTGCTGCTGGCCTGTCAGGCTCTAGGAGTGTTGTCACCTGACAAGCACAGCCAGCAGCAATGGGCCTGCCACTGGCCTATGAGGCACTGAGGCTGCTGTGACCTCACAAGCACACCAAGCAGCCATTGGCCTCCCACGGGCCTATGAGGCACTGAGGCTGCTGTGACCTCACAAGCACAGCCAGCAGCCAAGGGCCTACCACAGGCCTATCAGGCAATAGGACTGCTGTGACCTGACAAGCACAGCCAGCAGCTATGGGCCTGCAACTGGCTTATAGGGAATGGAGGCTGCTGTTACCTCACAAACACACCAAGCAGCCATTGGCCTGCCACTGGCCTGTGAGGCACTGAGGCTGCTTTGACCTCACAGGCACAGTCAGCAGCCAAGGGCCTGAAACTAGCCTATAGAGCACTGAGGCTGCTGTGACCTCACGAGCCCAGGCAGCAGCCATTGGCCTGCCGCTGGCCTATGAGGCACTGAGGCTGCTGTGACTTCACAAGCACAGCAAGTAGCCAGAGGCCTGCCATTGCCCTATAAGCTACAGAGACAAATGTGACCTCAAAAGGCAGCCAGCAGACAGAGGCCTGCCACGCGCCTATCAGGAAATAGGACTGCTGTGACCTCACAAGCACAGCCAGCAGCTATGGGCCTCCACTGGCGTCTGAGGCACGGAGGCTGCTGTGACCTCACAAGCACAGTCAGCAGCCAGGGGCCTGCCACTCTCCAAACAGGCACTGAGGCTGCTGTGACCTCACCAGCACACCAAGCAGCCATTAGCCTCCCTCTGGCCTACAGGAAAAGGAGGCTGATGTGACCTCACAAGCACAGCGAGTAGCCAGGGGCCTCCCACTGCCCTAGAAGGTACAGAGACAAATGTGACCTCAAAAGGCAGCCAGCAGACAGAGGCCTGCCACAGGCCTATCAGGAAATAGGACTGCTGTGACCTCACAAGAACAAACAGCAGCTACAGGCTTTCCACTGGCCTATGAGGCACGGAGGCTGCTGTGACCTCACAAGCACACCAAGCAGCCATTGGCCTCCCACGGGCCTATGAGGCACTGAGGCTGCTTTGACCTCACAGGCACAGCCAGCAGCCAAGGGCCTGAAACTAGCCTATAGAGCACTGAGGCTGCTGTGACCTCACAAGCACAGCCAGCCACCAAGGGCCTGCCACTAGCCTATCAGTCAATAGGACTGCTGTGACCTCACAAGCACAGCCAGCAGCTATGGGCCTGCCACTGGCCTATAGGAAATGGAGGCTGCTGTGACCTCACAAGCACACCCAGCAGCTATGGGCCTGCCACTGGCCTATGAGGCACTGAGGCTGCTGTGACCTCACAAGCACAGTCAGCAGCCAGGGGCCTGTTGCTGGCCTGTCAGGCTCTAGGAGTGTTGTCACCTGACAAGCACAGCCAGCAGCTATGGGCCTGCCACTGGCCTATAGGGAACAGAGGCTGATGTGACCTCACAAGCACAGACAGCAGCCATTGGCCTGCCACTGTCCAAACAGGAACGCAGGCTCCTCTGACCTCACCAGCACACCAAGCAGCCATTGGCTTCCCTCTGGCCTACAGGAAAAGGAGGCTGATGTGACCTCACAAGCACAGTGAGTAGCCAGGGGCCTCCCACTGCCCTATAAGGTACAGAGACAAATGTGACCTCAAAAGGCAGCCAGCAGACAGAGGCCTGCCACGGGCCTATCAGGAAATAGGACTGCTGTGACCTTGCAAGCACAGCCAGCAGCTACAGGCCTTCCACTGGCCTATGATGCACTGAGGCTGCTGTGACCTCACAAGCACACCAAGCAGCCATTGGCCTCCCACGGGCCTATCAGGCACTGAGGCTGCTGTGACCTCACAAGCACAGCCAGAAGCCAAGGGCCTGCCACAGGCCTATCAGGCAATAGGACTGCTGTGACCTGACAAGCACAGCCAGTAGCTATGGGCCTGCCACTGGCTTATAGGGAACGGAGGCTGCTGTGACCTCACAAGCACAGCGAGGAGCCAGGGGCCTCCCACTGCCCTATAAGGTACAGAAACAAATGTGACCTCAAAAGGCAGCCAGCAGCCATTGGCCTGCCACTGGCCTATTGAGCACTGAGGCTGCTGTGACCTCACAAGCACAGCGAGGAGCCAGAGGCCTGCCATTGCCCTATAAGGTACAGAGACAAATGTGACCTCAAAAGGCAGCCAGCAGACAGAGGCCTGGCACGGGCCTATCAGGAAATAGGACTGCTGTGACCTCACAAGCACAGCCAGCAGCTACGGGCCTTCCACTGGCCTATGAGGCACGGAGGCTGCTGTGACCTCACAAGCACAGTCAGCAGCCAGGGGCCTGCTGCTGGCCTGTCAGGCTCCTGGAGTGTTGTCACCTGACAAGCACAGCCAGCAGCAATGGGCCTGCCACTGGCCTATGAGGCACTGAGGCTGCTGTGACCTCACAAGCACACCAAGCAGCCATTGGCCTCCCACGGGCCTATGAGGCACTGAGGCTGCTGTGACCTCACAAGCACAGCCAGCAGCCAAGGGCCTACCACAGGCCTATCAGGCAATAGGACTGCTGTGACCTGACAAGCACAGCCAGCAGCTATGGGCCTGCAACTGGCTTATAGGGAATGGAGGCTGCTGTTACCTCACAAACACACCAAGCAGCCATTGGCCTGCCACTGGCCTGTGAGGCACTGAGGCTGCTTTGACCTCACAGGCACAGCCAGCAGCCAAGGGCCTGAAACTAGCCTATAGAGCACTGAGGCTGCTGTGACCTCACGAGCCCAGGCAGCAGCCATTGGCCTGCCGCTGGCCTATGAGGCACTGAGGCTGCTGTGACTTCACAAGCACAGCAAGTAGCCAGAGGCCTGCCATTGCCCTATAAGCTACAGAGACAAATGTGACCTCAAAAGGCAGCCAGCAGACAGAGGCCTGCCACGCGCCTATCAGGAAATAGGACTGCTGTGACCTCACAAGCACAGCCAGCAGCTATGGGCCTCCACTGGCGTCTGAGGCACGGAGGCTGCTGTGACCTCACAAGCACAGTCAGCAGCCAGGGGCCTGCTGCTGGCCTATCAGGCTGTAGGAGTGTTGTTACCTAGCAAGCACAGCCAGCAGCTATGGGCCTGCCACTGTCCTATAGGGAACAGAGGCTAATGTGACCTCACAAGCACACCAAGCAGCCATTGGCCTCCCTCTGGCCTACAGGAAAAGGAGGCTGATGTGACCTCACAAGCACAGCGAGTAGCCAGGGGCCTCCCACTGCCCTATAAGCTACAGAGACAAATGTGACCTCAAAAGGCAGCCAGCAGACAGAGGCCTGCCACAGGCCTATCAGGAAATAGGACTGCTGTGACCTCACAAGAACAAACAGCAGCTACAGGCCTTCCACTGGCCTATGAGGCACGGAGGCTGCTGTGACCTCACAAGCACACCAAGCAGCCATTGGCCTCCCACGGGCCTATGAGGCACTAAGGCTGCTTTGACCTCACAGGCACAGCCAGCAGCCAAGGGCCTGAAACTAGCCTATAGAGCACTGAGGCTGCTGTGACCTCACAAGCACAGTCAGCAGCCAGGGGCCTGCTGCTGGCCTGTCAGGCTCTAGGAGTGTTGTCACCTCACAAGCACACCAAGCAGCCATTGGCCTCCCACGGGCCTATCAGGCACTGATGCTGCTGTGACCTCACAAGCACAGCCAGAAGCCAAGGGCCTGCCACAGGCCTATCAGGCAATAGGACTGCTGTGACCTCACAAGCACAGCCAGCAGCTATGGGCCTGCCACTGGCCTACAGCAAAAGGAGCCTGAGGTGACCTCACAAGCACAGCGAGTAGCCAGGGGCTTCCCACTGCCCTATAAGGTACAGAGACAAATGTGACCTCAAAAGGCAGCCAGCAGACAGAGGCCTGCCACAGGCCTATCAGGAAATAGGACTGCTGTGACTTCACAAGAACAAACAGCAGCTACGGGCCTGCCACTGGCCTATGAGGCACGGAGGCTGCTGTGACCTCACAAGCACACCAAGCAGCCATTGGCCTCCCACGGGCCTATGAGGCACTGAGGCTGCTGTGACCTCACAAGCACACCAAGCAGCCATTAGCCTCCCACTGCCCGATGAGGCGCTGACGCTGCTGTCAACTCAGAAGCACAGTAAACAGTCAGGGGCCTGCCACTGCCCTCAAGGGCATGGAGGCTGCTGTGACCTCAGAAGCCCAGCCAGCAGCTATGGGCCTGCCACTGCCCTATAGGGCACTGAGGCTTCTCTGACCTCACAAGCCCACCCAGCAGTCATTGGCCTCGAACTGGCCTATCAGGCACTGAGGCTTCTGTAACCTCACAAGCACAGCCAGCAGCCAGGGGCCTGCCACTGGCCTGTGAAGCACTGAGGCTGCTGTGACCTCACAAGCACAGCAAGGAGCCAGAGGCCTGCCATTGCCCTGTAAGGTACAGAGACAAATGTGACCTCAAAAGGCAGCCAGCAGACAGAGGTCTGCCACGGGCCTATCAGGAAATAGGACTGCTGTGACCTTACAAGAACAAACAGCAGCTATGGGCCTCCACTGGCCTCAAGGGCATGGACGCTGCTGTGAGCTCACAAGCACAGCCAGCAGCCAGGGGCCTGCTGCTGGCCTGTCAGGCTCTAGGAGTGTTGTCACCTGACAAACACAGCCAGCAGCAATGGGCCTGCCACTGGCCTATGAGGCACTGAGGCTGCTGTGACCTCACAAGCACACCAAGCAGCCATTGGCCTCCCACGGGCCTATCAGGCACTGAGGCTGCTGTGATCTCACAAGCACAGCCAGCAGCCAAGGGCCTGCCACAGGCCTATCAGGCAATAGGACTGCTGTGACCTGACAAGCACAGCCAGCAGCTATGGGCCTGCCACTGGCTTATAGGGAACGGAGGCTGCTGTGACCTCACAGGCAAACCAAGCAGCCATTGGCCTGCCACTGGCCTATGAGGCACTGAGGCTGCTTGGACCTCACAGGCACAGCCAGCAGCCAAGGGCCTGAATCTAGCCTATAGAGCACTGAGGCTGCTGTGACCTCACAAGCACAGCCAGCAGCTATGGGCCTGCCACTGGCCTATAGGAAATGGAGGCTGCTGTGACCTCACAAGCACACCCAGCAGCTATGGGCCTGCCACTGGCCTATGAGGCACTGAGGCTGCTGTGACCTCACAAGCACAGTCAGCAGCCAGGGGCCTGCTGCTGGCCTATCAGGCTCTAGGAGTGTTGTCACCTGACAAGCACAGCCAGCAGCTATGGGCCTGCCACTGGCCTATAGGGAACAGAGGCTGATGTGACCTCACAAGCACAGACAGCAGCCATTGGCCTGCCACTGTCCAAACAGGAACGCAGGCTCCTCTGACCTCACCAGCACACCAAACAGCCATTGGCTTCCTTCTGGCCTACAGGAAAAGGAGGCTGATGTGACCTCAGAAGCACAGTGAGTAGCCAGAGGCCTGCCATTGCCCTATAAGCTACAGAGAGAAATGTGACCTCAAAAGGCAGCCAGCAGACAGAGGCCTGGCACGGGCCTATCAGGAAATAGGACTGCTGTGACCTTACAAGCACAGCCAGCAGCTACGGGCCTTCCACTGGCCTATGAGGCACGGAGGCTGCTGTGACCTCACAAGCACAGTCAGCAGCCAGGGGCCTGCTGCTGGCCTGTCAGGCTCTAGGAGTGTTGTCACCTGACAAGCACAGCCAGCAGCAATGGGCCTGCCACTGGCCTATGAGGCACTGAGGCTGCTGTGACCTCACAAGCACACCAAGCAGCCATTGGCCTCCCACGGGCCTATGAGGCACGGAGGCTGCTGTGACCTCACAAGCACAGTCAGCAGCCAGGGGCCTGCTGCTGGCCTGTCAGGCTCTAGGAGTGTTGTCACCTCACAAGCACACCAAGCAGCCAGTGGCCTCCCACGGGCCTATCAGGCACTGAGGCTGCTGTGACCTCACAAGCACAGCCAGCAGCCAAGGACCTACCACAGGCCTATCAGGCAATAGGACTGCTGTGACCTGACAAGCACAGCCAGCAGCTATGGGCCTGCAACTGGCTTATAGGGAATGGAGGCTGCTGTTACCTCACAAACACACCAAGCAGCCATTGGCCTGCCACTGGCCTGTGAGGCACTGAGGCTGCTTTGACCTCACAGGCACAGCCAGCAGCCAAGGGCCTGAAACTAGCCTATAGAGCACTGAGGCTGCTGTGACCTCACGAGCCCAGGCAGCAGCCATTGGCCTGCCGCTGGCCTATGAGGCACTGAGGCTGCTGTGACTTCACAAGCACAGCAAGTAGCCAGAGGCCTGCCATTGCCCTATAAGCTACAGAGACAAATGTGACCTCAAAAGGCAGCCAGCAGACAGAGGCCTGCCACGCGCCTATCAGGAAATAGGACTGCTGTGACCTCACAAGCACAGCCAGCAGCTATGGGCCTCCACTGGCGTCTGAGGCACGGAGGCTGCTGTGACCTCACAAGCACAGTCAGCAGCCAGGGGCCTGCTGCTGGCCTATCAGGCTGTAGGAGTGTTGTTACCTAGCAAGCACAGCCAGCAGCTATGGGCCTGCCACTGGCCTATAGGCAACAGAGGCTGATGTGACCTCACAAGCACAGTCAGCAACCATTGGCCTGCCACTCTCCAAACAGGCACTGAGGCTGCTTTGACCTCACCAGCACACCAAGCAGCCATTGGCCTCCCTCTGGCCTACAGGAAAAGGAGGCTTCTGTAACCTCACAAGCACAGCCAGCAGCCAGGGGCCTGCCACTGGCCTGTGAAGCACTGAGGCTGCTGTCACCTCACGAGCCCAGGCAGCAGCTATTGGCCTGCCACAGGCCTATGAGGCACGGAGGCTGCTGTGACCTCACAAGCACAGTCAGCAGCCAGGGGCCTGCTGCTGGCCTGTCAGGCTCTAGGAGTGTTGTCACCTCACAAGCACACCAAGCAGCCAGTGGCCTCCCACGGGCCTATCAGGCACTGAGGCTGCTGTGACCTCACAAGCACAGCCAGCAGCCAAGGGCCTGCCACAGGCCTATCAGGCAATAGGACTGCTGTGACCTCACAAGCACAGCCAGCAGCTATGGGCCTGCCACTGGCCTATAGGAAAAGGAGGCTGCTGTGACCTCACAAGCACACCCAGCAGCTATGGGCCTGCCACTGGCCTGTGAGGCACGGAGGCTGCTGTGACCTCACAAGCACAGTCAGCAGCCAGGGGCCTGCTGCTGGCCTATCAGGCTCTAGGAGTGTTGTCACCTGACAAGCACAGCCAGCAGCTATGGGCCTGTCACTGGCCTATAGGCAACAGAGGCTGATGTGACCTCACAAGCACAGACAGCAGCCATTGGCCTGCCACTGTCCAAACAGGAACGCAGGCTCCTCTGACCTCACCAGCACACCAAGCAGCCATTGGCTTCCCTCTGGCCTACAGGAAAAGGAGGCTGATGTGACCTCACAAGCACAGCGAGTAGCCAGGGGCCTCCCACTGCCCTATAAGGTACAGAGACAAATGTGACCTCAAAAGGCAGCCAGCAGACAGAGGCCTGCCACGGGCCTATCAGGAAATAGGACTGCTGTGACCTTGCAAGCACAGCCAGCAGCAATGGGCCTTCCACTGGCCTATGAGGCACGGAGGCTGCTGTGACCTCACAAGCACACCAAGCAGCCATTGGCCTCCCACGGGCCTATGAGGCACTGAGGCTGCTGTGACCTCACAAGCACAGCCAGCAGCCAAGGGCCTGCCACAGGCCTATCAGGCAATAGGACTGCTGTGACCTGACAAGCACAGCCAGCAGCTATGGGCCTGCAACTGGCTTATAGGGAATGGAGGCTGCTGTTACCTCACAAACACACCAAGCAGCCATTGGCCTGCCACTGGCCTGTGAGGCACTGAGGCTGCTTTGACCTCACAGGCACAGCCAGCAGCCAAGGGCCTGAAACTAGCCTATAGAGCACTGAGGCTGCTGTGACCTCACGAGCCCAGGCAGCAGCCATTGGCCTGCCGCTGGCCTATGAGGCACTGAGGCTGCTGTGACTTCACAAGCACAGCAAGTAGCCAGAGGCCTGCCACTGCCCTATAAGCTACAGAGACAAATGTGACCTCAAAAGGCAGCCAGCAGACAGAGGCCTGCCACGCGCCTATCAGGAAATAGGACTGCTGTGACCTCACAAGCACAGCCAGCAGCTATGGGCCTCCACTGGCGTCTGAGGCACGGAGGCTGCTGTGACCTCACAAGCACAGTCAGCAGCCAGGGGCCTGCCACTCTCCAAACAGGCACTGAGGCTGCTGTGACCTCACCAGCACACCAAGCAGCCATTGGCCTCCCTCTGGCCTACAGGAAAAGGAGGCTGATGTGACCTCACAAGCACAGCGAGTAGCCAGGGGCCTCCCACTGCCCTATAAGGTACAGAGACAAATGTGACCTCAAAAGGCAGCCAGCAGACAGAGGCCTGCCACAGGCCTATCAGGAAATAGGACTGCTGTGACCTCACAAGAACAAACAGCAGCTACAGGCTTTCCACTGGCCTATGAGGCACGGAGGCTGCTGTGACCTCACAAGCACACCAAGCAGCCATTGGCCTCCCACGGGCCTATGAGGCACTGAGGCTGCTTTGACCTCACAGGCACAGCCAGCAGCCAAGGGCCTGAAACTAGCCTATAGAGCACTGAGGCTGCTGTGACCTCACAAGCACAGCCAGCCACCAAGGGCCTGCCACTAGCCTATCAGTCAATAGGACTGCTGTGACCTCACAAGCACAGCCAGCAGCTATGGGCCTGCCACTGGCCTATAGGAAATGGAGGCTGCTGTGACCTCACAAGCACACCCAGCAGCTATGGGCCTGCCACTGGCCTATGAGGCACTGAGGCTGCTGTGACCTCACAAGCACAGTCAGCAGCCAGGGGCCTGTTGCTGGCCTGTCAGGCTCTAGGAGTGTTGTCACCTGACAAGCACAGCCAGCAGCTATGGGCCTGCCACTGGCCTATAGGGAACAGAGGCTGATGTGACCTCACAAGCACAGACAGCAGCCATTGGCCTGCCACTGTCCAAACAGGAACGCAGGCTCCTCTGACCTCACCAGCACACCAAGCAGCCATTGGCTTCCCTCTGGCCTACAGGAAAAGGAGGCTGATGTGACCTCAGAAGCACAGCGAGTAGCCAGGGGCCTCCCACTGCCCTATAAGGTACAGAGACAAATGTGACCTCAAAAGGCAGCCAGCAGACAGAGGCCTGCCACGGGCCTATCAGGAAATAGGACTGCTGTGACCTTGCAAGCACAGCCAGCAGCTACGGGCCTTCCACTGGCCTATGATGCACTGAGGCTGCTGTGACCTCACAAGCACACCAAGCAGCCATTGGCCTCCCACGGGCCTATCAGGCACTGAGGCTGCTGTGACCTCACAAGCACAGCCAGAAGCCAAGGGCCTGCCACAGGCCTATCAGGCAATAGGACTGCTGTGACCTGACAAGCACAGCCAGTAGCTATGGGCCTGCCACTGGCTTATAGGGAACGGAGGCTGCTGTGACCTCACAAGCACAGCGAGGAGCCAGGGGCCTCCCACTGCCCTATAAGGTACAGAGACAAATGTGACCTCAAAAGGCAGCCAGCAGCCATTGGCCTGCCACTGGCCTATTGAGCACTGAGGCTGCTGTGACCTCACAAGCACAGCGAGGAGCCAGAGGCCTGCCATTGCCCTATAAGCTACAGAGAGAAATGTGACCTCAAAAGGCAGCCAGCAGACAGAGGCCTGGCACGGGCCTATCAGGAAATAGGACTGCTGTGACCTCACAAGCACAGCCAGCAGCTACGGGCCTTCCACTGGCCTATGAGGCACGGAGGCTGCTGTGACCTCACAAGCACAGTCAGCAGCCAGGGGCCTGCTGCTGGCCTGTCAGGCTCTAGGAGTGTTGTCACCTGACAAGCACAGCCAGCAGCAATGGGCCTGCCACTGGCCTATGAGGCACTGAGGCTGCTGTGACCTCACAAGCACACCAAGCAGCCATTGGCCTCCCACGGGCCTATGAGGCACGGAGGCTGCTGTGACCTCACAAGCACAGCCAGCAGCCAAGGGCCTACCACAGGCCTATCAGGCAATAGGACTGCTGTGACCTGACAAGCACAGCCAGCAGCTATGGGCCTGCAACTGGCTTATAGGGAATGGAGGCTGCTGTTACCTCACAAACACACCAAGCAGCCATTGGCCTGCCACTGGCCTGTGAGGCACTGAGGCTGCTTTGACCTCACAGGCACAGCCAGCAGCCAAGGGCCTGAAACTAGCCTATAGAGCACTGAGGCTGCTGTGACCTCACGAGCCCAGGCAGCAGCCATTGGCCTGCCGCTGGCCTATGAGGCACTGAGGCTGCTGTGACTTCACAAGCACAGCAAGTAGCCAGAGGCCTGCCATTGCCCTATAAGCTACAGAGACAAATGTGACCTCAAAAGGCAGCCAGCAGACAGAGGCCTGCCACGGGCCTATCAGGAAATAGGACTGCTGTGACCTCACAAGCACAGCCAGCAGCTATGGGCCTCCACTGGCGTCTGAGGCACTGAGGCTGCTGTGACCTCACAAGCACAGTCAGCAGCCAGGGGCCTGCTGCTGGCCTATCAGGCTGTAGGAGTGTTGTTACCTAGCAAGCACAGCCAGCAGCTATGGGCCTGCCACTGGCCTATAGGGAACAGAGGCTGATGTGACCTCACAAGCACAGACAGCAGCCATTGGCCTGCCACTGTCCAAACAGGAACGCAGGCTCCTCTGACCTCACCAGCACACCAAACAGCCATTGGCTTCCTTCTGGCCTACATGAAAAGGAGGCTGATGTGACCTCAGAAGCACAGTGAGTAGCCAGAGGCCTGCCATTGCCCTATAAGCTACAGAGAGAAATGTGACCTCAAAAGGCAGCCAGCAGCTATGGGCCTGCCACTGGCCTATAGGAAAAGGAGGCTGCTGTGACCTCACAAGCACAGCCAGCAGCTATGGGCCTGCCACTGGCCTATGAGGCACGGAGGCTGCTGTGACCTCACAAGCACAGTCAGCAGCCAGGGGCCTGCTGCTGGCCTATCAGACTCTAGGAGTGTTGTCACCTGACAAGCACAGCCAGCAGCTATGGGCCTGCCACTGGCCTATAGGGAACAGAGGCTGATGTGACCTCACAAGCACAGCCAGCAGCCATTGGCCTGCCACTGTCCGAAGAGGCACGCAGGCTCCTCTGACCTCACCAGCACACCAAGCAGCCATTGGCTTCCCTCTGGCCTACAAGAAAAGGAGGCTGATGTGACCTCAGAAGCACAGCGAGTAGCCAGGGGCCTCCCACTGCCCTATAAGGTACAGAGAGAAATGTGACCTCAAAAGGCAGCCAGCAGACAGAGGCCTGCCACGGGCCTATCAGGAAATAGGACTGCTGTGACCTTGCAAGCACAGCCGGCAGCTACGGGCCTTCCACTGGCTTATAGGGAATGGAGGCTGCTGTTACCTCACAAACACACCAAGCAGCCATTGGCCTCCCACGGGCCTGTGAGGCACTGAGGCTGCTTTGACCTCACAGGCACAGCCAGCAGCCAAGGGCCTGAAACTAGCCTATAGAGCACTGAGGCTGCTGTGACCTCACGAGCCCAGGCAGCAGCCATTGGCCTGCCGCTGGCCTATGAGGCACTGAGGCTGCTGTGACTTCACAAGCACAGCAAGTAGCCAGAGGCCTGCCATTGCCCTATAAGCTACAGAGACAAATGTGACCTCAAAAGGCAGCCAGCAGACAGAGGCCTGCCACGGGCCTATCAGGAAATAGGACTGCTGTAACCTCACAAGCACAGCCAGCAGCCAGGGGCCTGCCACTGGCCTGTAAAGCACTGAGGCTGCTGTGACCTCACAAGCACAGCAAGGAGCCAGAGGCCTGCCATTGCCCTGTAAGGTACAGAGACAAATGTGACCTCAAAAGGCAGCCAGCAGACAGAGGTCTGCCACGGGCCTATCAGGAAATAGGACTGCTGTGACCTTACAAGAACAAACAGCAGCTATGGGCCTCCACTGGCCTCAAGGGCATGGACGCTGCTGTGAGCTCACAAGCACAGCCAGCAGCCAGGGGCCTGCTGCTGGCCTGTCAGGCTCTAGGAGTGTTGTCACCTGACAAGCACAGCCAGCAGCAATGGGCCTGCCACTGGCCTATGAGGCACTGAGGCTGCTGTGACCTCACAAGCACACCAAGCAGCCATTGGCCTCCCACGGGCCTATCAGGCACTGAGGCTGCTGTGATCTCACAAGCACAGCCAGCAGCCAAGGGCCTGCCACAGGCCTATCAGGCAATAGGACTGCTGTGACCTGACAAGCACAGCCAGCAGCTATGGGCCTGCCACTGGCTTATAGGGAACGGAGGCTGCTGTGACCTCACAGGCAAACCAAGCAGCCATTGGCCTGCCACTGGCCTATGAGGCACTGAGGCTGCTTGGACCTCACAGGCACAGCCAGCAGCCAAGGGCCTGAATCTAGCCTATAGAGCACTGAGGCTGCTGTGACCTCACAAGCACAGCCAGCAGCTATGGGCCTGCCACTGGCCTATAGGAAATGGAGGCTGCTGTGACCTCACAAGCACACCCAGCAGCTATGGGCCTGCTGCTGGCCTATGAGGCACTGAGGCTGCTGTGACCTCACAAGCACAGTCAGCAGCCAGGGGCCTGCTGCTGGCCTATCAGGCTCTAGGAGTGTTGTCACCTGACAAGCACAGCCAGCAGCTATGGGCCTGCCACTGGCCTATAGGGAACAGAGGCTGATGTGACCTCACAAGCACAGACAGCAGCCATTGGCCTGCCACTGTCCAAACAGGAACGCAGGCTCCTCTGACCTCACCAGCACACCAAGCAGCCATTGGCTTCCCTCTGGCCTACAAGAAAAGGAGGCTGATGTGACCTCAGAAGCACAGTGAGTAGCCAGGGGCCTCCCACTGCCCTATAAGGTACAGAGACAAATGTGACCTCAAAAGGCAGCCAGCAGACAGAGGCCTGCCACGGGCCTATCAGGAAATAGGACTGCTGTGACCTTACAAGCACAGCCAGCAGCTACGGGCCTTCCACTGTCCTATGAGGCACTGAGGCTGCTGTGACCTCACAAGCACACCAAGCAGCCATTGGCCTCCCACGGGCCTATCAGGCACTGAGGCTGCTGTGACCTCACAAGCACAGCCAGAAGCCAAGGGCCTGCCACAGGCCTATCAGGCAATAGGACTGCTGTGACCTGACAAGCACAGCCAGCAGCCCTTGGCCTGCCACTGGCCTACAGCAAAAGGAGCCTGAGGTGACCTCACAAGCACAGCGAGTAGCCAGGGGCTTCCCACTGCCCTATAAGGTACAGAGACAAATGTGACCTCAAAAGGCAGCCAGCAGACAGAGGCCTGCCACAGGCCTATCAGGAAATAGGACTGTGGAGGACTGGCTTGAGGGCAGAGGTCATGTGAAGATTGAACAACTAAAGGAAGCAGAACTAAGTGCATATCGCACACAATTGATGTGAGCCAAGTCCCGTATGAGAGTAAAAACAGCTAGAGCCAAGGACACATTGTCCTTGGCTCCAAGGTGTTATCAATGATTAGTCCTGGGAACTTGCGGGTGATGTAATGCAGAAGTTGCTGGGTAAACCAAATTGCTGTTACCAATAAGGAGCTCAGCTTTTGCAATATGTATGAGCCTGATTAGTCCTGTGCTGTATAAAGAAAGACCACACCTAATAAAATTGAAGTACACTGATCACTCATATTGAGCGTCTGGGTCTTCCCTCTGTCGGCTCCTCCCGTGCAAGTTTCCAACAAATGGCGCCCGAACAGGGACCCTGCCGGTCAGGGACTCGGTGATCAAGAACTCAGGAGTCGACAGAGTGCTAGAGACAGCTGGTCCTGCTGTGCTAAAGGCGACGAGACACAAAAGGGGGTCTACGTGCCAGAGTTACAGAGGAGGTGGAGAGGACACAAACAAAGGGGGTCCGTGCCCAGGACAAGACGGGGTCCTGCCAGAAAGTCTCGCCGCAGGTCTTGCAAAGGTTGCAACGGTAAGTGAGTAACCACGGCGCGACAAGCGGCTTATTATTTATTAAGATGCTTTTTAGAAAAGCGAGGTACTCAAGGAATAGAATGTTATAAGGAACTCCCAGGGCTATTAGCTTACGGAGTGGCTAAGGGGTGTTTTGTTAACCCAGATACCATGTTTGAACAAACTGAATGGAAAAAATTTGGGGACAAGTTGTTTGATGAAGTAATAAGTGACAACAAGACAGCAAAAAAGCTGATGAAGCCGTGGAGGGCAGTTACTAATGCTCTCGCACCTCAAAGAAAAAAAAAGAAAAAAAAAAAAAAAGGAAAAAAAAAGTAAAAAAAAAAAAGAAAAAAAAAGAAAAAAAAAGTAAAAAAAAAAGTAAAAAAAAAGAAAAAAAAAGAAAAAAGTAAAAAAAAAAGAAAAAAAAAAGAAAAAAAAAAGAAAAAAAAAGAAAGTAGCTGCCGCCGCCGCGGAGCGTTTGGGAAGCCCCGATGGGTTCAAGGAACCCCCGCATGCAGAGGTGTCCCTATACCCATCACCCCCCTCGAACCTTTACTATTGCCCAGGGAGGGTCTGGGAACACAGGCCTGCCAAAAGGAGCAACATTGACCATACGGCAGATCCCCCCTCCTCCCTCAGCGCCTCCCCCCCTCTCTCCCCCCCCCCTCTCCCCCCCCCTCTCCCCCCCCCTCTCTCCCCCCCTCTTTCTCCCCCCTCCCTCTCTCCCCCCTCCCTCTCTCTCCCTCCCTCT
The DNA here is from genome assembly GCF_036370855.1 of Dromaius novaehollandiae. NCBI lineage: Eukaryota > Metazoa > Chordata > Aves > Casuariiformes > Dromaiidae > Dromaius > Dromaius novaehollandiae. The sequence goes on along the minus strand of NC_088103.1, from coordinate 2,429,156 downwards.
CTCTCCCCCCCCTCTCTCTGTCCCCCCCTCTCTCTTCCCCCCCCCCTTTTTCTCCTCTCCTCCTTCTCCTCTTCCTTTGGCCACAGTTATCTGAGGACACCCATCTCAGGCTATCAATGTGAAATAAGTTTTTCTCTATGATATTAATGGTCAGAAACCACTAATAAAAGCAGTTTGAAAAAAAAAAAAAAAAGAAAAAAAAAAGTAAAAAAAAAAAAAAGAAAAGAAAAAAGAAAAAAGAAAAAAAAAAAAAGAAAGAAGGGGGTATCCCATCTTATATGGGAATAAAGCAGGGCCGGGAAGAGCCTTTCGGCTTGTTTATTGACAGAGTAGCCAATACTATACAAGCAGCAGGGGTACCAGATTATCTGAAGGGGACTATCTTGAAACAATGTGCAATACAGAATAGTAACCCTTCAACGCGTAGTATTTTAGCCACGCTCCCGGGAACATGGACTATTGAGGAAGGGCTAGAAAGAATGGCGCAGGTACCTGTAGGACCGCAAGCTATGCTAGTAGAGGCGGTGAAACAATTAGGAGAGAGCATGAGAGAGCAAGCACAGGTGTTGCGGGATAATATGCAACAGAATCAAAGACAGGTATTCGCTGCCCTTGCTCCTTTGCAAAATCCTGGCGGAAATACCCCCCCGATCGACGATTGGCACGCTGCTACCGATGCGGCGTTGCGGCACGCTGCTACCGATGCGGCATTGTTGGTCATCTTCGCAGAGAATGCCAAGCTAGTAGAGTATGGTGTCCCAACTGCAAAAGCAACAAACATGATGGAGCGGCTTGCTGGAAGGCTGGTTCGGGAAACGCCCGGAGAAGCGGGACGAGCCGCCCCGCGACGACACAAAAGGCGGCCTTCACCACAACAACTCAGCAACCCCCGCAGTTAACACAACCACCTCAGCCGGCGCCCAGCTCCACTCCGAACGCCATGAACCCCTTTGTCTTCGACCAGCCACCAGAGGGAGTCTCGGACTGGACTTGGCAACAGCAGTAGATGCCACCTTATTGGATACAAAGCCAACAAGAATCCGGACGAATGTCTACGGACCAGTAACTATTAATCATGAGCCAGTAGGTGCCTTACTGATTGGAAGATCGTCCGCTACAATGAAAGGATTACAAGTTTTGACAGGATTGATCGACAAGGACTATTTCGGGGAAATACAAATTGTGGTTTCAGCAATGTTTCCACCTATGCACATACCACAAGGATCGAGAATAGCCCAGCTTATTCCGCTTCCCCACCTGACTGAAGGGGTGGCACCAGCGAAAGAGCAACCACGAGGCTATGGTGCTTTTGGTTCCACTGGAAGTGTAGTATTACTGACTGTCGGAATGCATCAAAGGCCCCGACAAACCGTGACTGTAAAGTATAAAGAAGAATCTATACGCACTAATGCCTTATTGGACACTGGAGCGGATGTATCAATAATTAGCACTAAGATTTGGCCCCAGCATTGGCCAACCCGAGAGACCAGCTCCACGGTAGCTGGGGTAGGCGGGGTCACCCTCGCCCGAAAATCATCGACGCTACAATGGACTATAGGGAACAAGGTGGTTAATTGCTCCGTTTCCATTTTACCCCTACCTGAAGGAGTGCAAGCCTTAATAGGGCGCGATATCCTTGCCCAGATGGGTATGGTGCTTACCTCGGAACACCCTTTATAGCACCGGCCATTGCCTGGACTTTCCCAATCCCACTCAGCTGGAGGACTGATCAGCCTGTGTGGGTAGAGCAATGGCCGCTTAAACGGGAAAGTCTCATTCAAGCACATGAACTAGTAAAGGAACAGTACAAACAAGGTCATCTAAGACTATCTACCAGCCCTTGGAATACCCCAATATTTGTGATCAAGAAAAAATCCGGCAAATACAGACTTTTACACGATCTACGTGCTGTAAACAGACAGATGCATGACATGGGTGCTTTACAACCGGGGTTACCCAATCCAGCAATGATCCCAGAAGGCTGGCACCTGCTAATCGTAGATTTAAAGGACTGTTTCTTTACTATAGCCCTCCATGAAGATGATAAACAGCAATTTGCATTTACACTCCCTGCTATCAATAGAGAGGGGCCAGACCAAAGATTTGAATGGACAGTACTACCGCAGGGTATGCGAAACTCACCAACCCTCTGTCAACTCTATGTCGATGCGGCACTTCAACCGTTACGTCAACAGTGGCCAGAGACCATGATATATCACTACATGGACGACATATTGTTGGCACAAAAAACCCCTTTTTCTCCTGAACAAAAATTTGATCTAATCACACAATTAAAGAAAAAGGAACTTGTGATGGCCCCGGAAAAGGTACAAGAATCCAGCCCCTGGCAGTATCTAGGTTGGCATATTTCGAATGCCACCATCAGACCACAGAAATTGACAATCAGGACTGACATAAGAACACTCAATGATGCTCAAAAACTATTAGGAGACCTCCAATGGATCCGTCCGGTTGTCGGCATTCCTAATGAACTTTTAAATCTGCTACGCCCCTTGCTGAAGGGAACAGACCCAGCGGCTGCCGTCATGCTCACAGAGGAACAGCAACGGGTACTCCAGGAAATTGCATCGCTAATTACTACGCGTGCTACGCACCGACGCCTGGAAAATCAGCCACTTGATCTTACTATTTTATGTGGCCCACAGTACCTAATGGGAGCCATTACACAACACAAAATAAAAACGGGGGAAAAAAGAGGGTTGGCGGAACCCATTGTACTAGAATGGATAGCACCACCGTTACAACCAAAACGAACTATTCAAGAAAAAATTTCAACGCTGGCCGAACTCATTAGGACACTCTTCGCCCCTGACTTACATGATCAGCGTTGGTCAAATCTGACTGCAGCAATCAAACATAGAAGAAGTGAGAATCGTCGAGGCAAACGTGAATTGAAAAAACTAGGTTCAGATTGTGCTGATGATGTAGAATTATGGGGGCCTGCGGAAAGGTTTTTCGCCGCAGCTTTAGCTCCTAACGTTGCAGTTGCGCATGCCATGTCTAATCTAAATAAACTTGCTTGTTGGGCTGTTAAGCAATCAAATGTTACTACACAAATTCTGAAATGTCACAGGATATGGATAGCCTGAGACATGCAGTGTTGCAAAATAGAGCAGCTATAGACTTTCTGCTTTTAGCACAGGGACGCGGGTGTGAGGATTTTGAAGGAATGTGTTGTTTTAATCTTTCTGATCATGGACAGTCAATCCATGAGCAATTGAAATGGCTAAAGGACCACACCCAGAGAATCACCGTACAGTATAATTGGTTTGATGATCTGTTTAGAAAGATGTTTGGCAATGTGAGTACCTGGATTTTGAGCTTGATCAAAGAAGGGCTACGTATTCTATTCATAATTGTATTAGTTTTAATTGTTGTAAGAGTGATTTTTAGCTGCTTAACACAAAAGCTTGAACAATTAACTAAAAAGGTCTTTCTCGCACAAAATAAAAACGGGGGAATTGTGGAGGACTGGCTTGAGGGCAGAGGTCATGTGAAGATTGAACAACTAAAGGAAGCAGAACTAAGTGCATATCGCACACAATTGATGTGAGCCAAGTCCCGTATGAGAGTAAAAACAGCTAGAGCCAAGGACACATTGTCCTTGGCTCCAAGGTGTTATCAATGATTAGTCCTGGGAACTTGCGGGTGATGTAATGCAGAAGTTGCTGGGTAAACCAAATTGCTGTTACCAATAAGGAGCTCAGCTTTTGCAATATGTATGAGCCTGATTAGTCCTGTGCTGTATAAAGAAAGACCACACCTAATAAAATTGAAGTACACTGATCACTCATATTGAGCGTCTGGGTCTTCCCTCCGTCGGCTCCTCCCGTGCAAGTTTCCAACATAGGACTGCTGTGACCTCACGAGCCCAAAGAGCAGCTACGGGCCTGCCACTTGCCTATGAGGCACGGAGGCTGCTGTGACCTCACAAGCACAGGCAGCAGCCATTAGCCTCCCACTGCCCGATGAGGCGCTGACACTGCTGTCAACTCAGAAGCACAGTAAACAGTCAGGGGCCTGCCACTGCCCTCAAGGGCATGGAGGCTGCTGTGACCTCAGAAGCCCAGCCAGCAGCTATGGGCCTGCCACTGCCCTATGGGGCACTGAGGCTTCTCTGACCTCACAAGCCCACCCAGCAGTCATTGGCCTCGAACTGGCCTATCAGGCACTGAGGCTTCAGTAACCTCACAAGCACAGCCAGCAGCCAGGGGCCTGCCACTGGCCTGTGAAGCACTGAGGCTGCTGTGACCTCACAAGCACAGCAAGGAGCCAGAGGCCTGCCATTGCCCTGTAAGGTACAGAGACAAATGTGACCTCAAAAGGCAGCCAGCAGACAGAGGTCTGCCATGGGCCTATCAGGAAATAGGACTGCTGTGACCTTACGAGAACAAACAGCAGCTATGGGCCTCCACTGGCCTCAAGGGCATGGACGCTGCTGTGAGCTCACAAGCACAGCCAGCAGCCAGGGACCTGCTGCTGGCCTGTCAGGCTCTAGGAGTGTTGTCACCTGACAAGCACAGCCAGCAGCAATGGGCCTGCCACTGGCCTATGAGGCACGGAGGCTGCTGTGACCTCACAAGCACACCAAGCAGCCATTGGCCTCCCACGGGCCTATCAGGCACTGAGGCTGCTGTGATCTCACAAGCACAGCCAGCAGCCAAGGGCCTGCCACAGGCCTATCAGGCAATAGGACTGCTGTGACCTGACAAGCACAGCCAGCAGCTATGGGCCTGCCACTGGCTTATAGGGAACGGAGGCTGCTGTGACCTCACAGGCAAACCAAGCAGCCATTGGCCTGCCACTGGCCTATGAGGCACTGAGGCTGCTTGGACCTCACAGGCACAGCCAGCAGCCAAGGGCCTGAATCTAGCCTATAGAGCACTGAGGCTGCTGTGACCTCACGAGCCCAGGCAGCAGCCATTGGCCTGCCGCTGGCCTATGAGGCACTGAGGCTGCTGTGACCTCACAAGCACAGCAAGGAGCCAGAGGCCTGCCATTGCCCTATAAGCTACAGAGACAAATGTGACCTCAAAAGGCAGCCAGCAGACAGAGGCCTACCACGGGCCTATCAGGAAATAGGACTGCTGTGACCTTACGAGAACAAACAGCAGCTATGGGCCTCCACTGGCGTCTGAGGCACGGAGGCTGCTGTGACCTCACAAGCACAGTCAGCAGCCAGGGGCCTGCTGCTGGCCTGTCAGGCTCTAGGAGTGTTGTCACCTGACAAGCACAGCCAGCAGCTATGGGCCTGCCACTGGCCTATGAGGCACTGAGGCTGCTGTGACCTCACAACCACACCAAGCAGCCATTGGCCTCCCACGGGCCTATCAGGCACTGAGGCTGCTGTGACCTCACAAGCACAGCCAGCAGCCAAGGGCCTGCCACGCGCCTATCAGGCAATAGGACTGCTGTGACCTCACAAGCACAGCCAGCAGCTATGGGCCTGCCACTGGCCTATGAGGCACGGACGCTGCTGTGACCTCCCAAGTACAGTCAGCAGCCAGGGGCCTGCTGCTGGCCTGTCAGGCTCTAGGAGTGTTGTCACCTGACAAGCACAGCCAGCAGCTATGGGCCTGCCACTAGCCTATCAGGAAATAGGACTGCTGTGACCTCACAAGAACAAACAGCAGCTACGGGCCTGCCACTGGCCTATGAGGCACGGAGGCTGCTGTGACCTCAAAAGCACACCAAGCAGCCATTGGCCTCCCATGGGCCTATGAGGCACTGAGGCTGCTGTCAACTCAGAAGCACAGTAAACAGTCAGGGGCCTGCCACTGCCCTCAAGGGCATGGAGGCTGCTGTGACCTCAGAAGCCCAGCCAGCAGCTATGGGCCTGCCACTGCCCTATAGGGCACTGAGGCTTCTCTGACCTCACAAGCCCACCCAGCAGACATTGGCCTCGAACTGGCCTATCAGGCACTGAGGCTTCTGTAACCTCACAAGCACAGCCAGCAGCCAAGGGCCTCCCACTGCCCTGTAAGGTACAGAGACAAATGTGACCTCAAAAGGCAGCCAGCAGCCATTGGCCTGCCACTGGCCTATAGAGCACTGAGGCTGCTGTGACCTCACAAGCACAGCCAGCAGCCAAGGGCCTGCCACTAGCCTATCAGGCACTAGGACTGCTGTGACCTCACAAGCACAGGCAGCAGCTATGGGCCTCCACTGGCCTCAAGGGCATGGAGGCTGCTGTGACCTCACAAGCACAGGCAGCAGCTATTGGCCTGCCACAGGCCTATGAGGCACGGAGGCTGCTGTGACCTCACAAGCACAGCCAGCAGCCAAGGGCCTGCCACTAGCATATCAGTCATTAGGACTGCTGTGACCTCACAAGCACAGCCAGCAGCTATGGGCCTGCCACTGGCCTATGAGGCACTGAGGCTGCTGTGAGCTCACAAGCACAGTCAGCAGCCAGGGGCCTGCTGCTGGCCTATCAGGCTCTGGGAGTGTTGTCACCTGACAAGCACAGCCAGCAGCTATGGGCCTGCCACTGGCCTATAGGGAACAGAGGCTGATGTGACCTCACAAGCACAGACAGCAGCCATTGGCCTGCCACTGTCCAAACAGGAACACAGGCTCCTCTGACCTCACCAGCACACCAAGCAGCCATTGGCCTCCCACGGGCCTACAGGAAAAGGAGGCTGATGTGACCTCACAAGCACAGCGAGTAGCCAGGGGCCTCCCACTGCCCTATAAGGTACAGAGACAAATGTGACCTCAAAAGGCAGCCAGCAGACAGAGGCCTGCCACGGGCCTATCAGGAAATAGGACTGCTGTGACCTTACAAGCACAGCCAGCAGCTACGGGCCTGCCACTTGCCTATGAGGCACGGAGGCTGCTGTGACCTCACAAGCACACCAAGCAGCCATTGGCCTGCCCCTGGCCTATGAGGCACTGAGGCTGCTGTGACCTCACAAGCACAGCCAGAAGCCAAGGGCCTGCCACAGGCCTATCAGGCAATAGGACTGCTGTGACCTGACAAGCACAGCCAGTAGCTATGGGCCTGCCACTGGCTTATAGGGAACGGAGGCTGCTGTGACCTCACAAGCACAGCGAGGAGCCAGGGGCCTCCCACTGCCCTATAAGGTACACAGACAAATGTGACCTCACAAGCACAGCCAGCAGCCAAGGGCCTGCCACTGGGCTATTGAGCACTGAGGCTGCTGTGACCTCACAAGCACAGCGAGGAGCCAGAGGCCTGCCATTGCCCTATAAGCTACAGAGAGAAATGTGACCTCAAAAGGCAGCCAGCAGACAGAGGCCTGCCACGGGCCTATCAGGAAATAGGACTGCTGTGACCTTACAAGCACAGCCAGCAGCTACGGGCCTGCCACTGGCCTATCAGGCACTGAGGCTGCTGTGACCTCACAAGCACAGCCAGCAGCCAAGGGCCTGCCACAGGCCTATCAGGCAATAGGACTGCTGTGACCTGACAAGCACAGCCAGCAGCTATGGGCCTGCCACTGGCTTATAGGGAACGAAGGCTGCTGTGACCTCACAAGCACACCAAGCAGCCATTGGCCTGCCCCTGGCCTATGAGGCACTGAGGCTGCTTGGACCTCACAGGCACAGCCAGCAGCCAAGGGCCTGACACAGGCCTATCAGGCAATAGGACTGCTGTGACCTCACAAGCACACCAAGCAGCCAAGGGCCTGACACAGGCCTATCAGGCAATAGGACTGCTGTGACCTCACAAGCACAGCCAGCAGCTATGGGCCTGCCACGCGCCTATAGGAAAAGGAGGCTGCTGTGACCTCACAAGCACAGCCAGCAGCTATGGGCCTGCCACTGGCCTATGAGGCACTGAGGCTGCTGTGACCTCACAAGCGCAGTCAGCGGCCAGGGGCCTGCTGCTGGCCTATCAGGCTCTAGGAGTGTTGTCACCTGACAAGCACAGCCAGCAGCTATGGGCCTGCCACTGGCCTATAGGGAACAGAGGCTGATGTGACCTCACAAGCACTGCCAGCAGCCATTGGCCTGCCACTGTTCGAAGAGGCACGCAGGCTCCTCTGACATCACCAGCACACCAAGCAGCCATTGGTTTTCCTCTGGCCTACATGAAAAGGAGGCTGATGTGACCTCACAAGCACAGTCAGCAGCCAGGGTCCTCCCACTGCCCTATAAGGTACAGAGACAAATGTGACCTCAAAAGGCAGCCAGCAGACAGAGGCCTGCCACGGGCCTATCAGCAAATAGGACTGCTGTGACCTTACAAGAACAAACAGCAGCTACGGGCCTCCACTGGCCTATGAGGCACGGAGGCTGCTGTGACCTCACAAGCACAGCCAGTAGCTATGGGCCTGCCACTGGCCTATAGGAAAAGGAGGCTGCTGTGACCTCACAAGCACAGGCAGCAGCTATTGGCCTGCCACTGGCCTATGAGGCACTGAGGCTGATGTGACCTCGCAAGCACAGCAAGTAGCCAGGGGCCTCCCACTGCCCTATAAGGTACAGAGACAAATGTGACCTCAAAAGGCAGCCAGCAGACAGAGGCCTGCCACGGGCCTATCAGGAAATAGGACTGCTGTGACCTTGCAAGCACAGCCAGCAGCTATGGGCCTTCCACTGGCCTATGAGGCACGGAGGCTGCTGTGACCTCACAAGCACACCAAGCAGCCATTGGCCTCCCACGGGCCTATGAGGCACTGAGGCTGCTGTGACCTCACAAGCACAGCCAGCAGCCAAGGGCCTACCACAGGCCTATCAGGCAATAGGACTGCTGTGACCTCACAAGCACAGTCAGCAGCCAGGGGCCTGCTGCTGGCCTATCAGGCTGTAGGAGTGTTGTTACCTAGCAAGCACAGCCAGCAGCTATGGGCCTGCCACTGTCCTATAGGGAACAGAGGCTGATGGGACCTCACAAGCACAGTCAGCAACCATTGGCCTGCCACTCTCCAAACAGGCACTGAGGCTGCTTTAACCTCACCAGCACACCAAGCAGCCATTGGCCTCCCTCTGGCCTACAGGAAAAGGAGGCTGATGTGACCTCAGAAGCACAGCGAGTAGCCAGGGGCCTCCCACTGCCCTATAAGGTACAGAGACAAATGTGACCTGAAAAGGCAGCCAGCAGACAGAGGCCTGCCACAGGCCTATCAGGAAATAGGACTGCTGTGACCTTACAAGCACAGCCAGCAGCTACGGGCCTTCCACTGGCCTATGAGGCACGGAGGCTGCCGTGACCTCACAAGCACACCAAGCAGCCATTGGCCTGTGTAGGGAACGGCGATCGGAAGATCTCGCGATGGCACGGAAAGAGGAAGGAAGAGGAAGGATATGACGTAGAGATAGCAGTATGCTTGTAGGTATATAAGCAAATACATGCGTACAATAAACGCCATTTGCAGCATCCTCATATTGGTGTCAGTGCTCATTGGCCCGGAGGCTGGGGGAGCCTCCGTGCCGTCTCAGGCGAACGGGAGAGTGTTGCATCAGAAGGCGACAAGTGGTGACCCCGACGTGATAGCTGAGACGGCGGACCGCAGGCGGTCGAGAGGATCCGGATCATGGACGCGGTACTTAAGGTTGTACGCGTGGGTGCCCGGGAATGGGTGCTCTCTATGAGAGCGAATGCAGTTGCGAACTGCGTCGGGCGGCTCCTGAAAGATGGAGCGATAGTTAGAACAGGGGACATTTTTTCCCCTTCTAACTGGGAGAAGTGCACTCGTGCACTTGCTCAGAGAGCTATGGCCACTAAGAAGGCCGCAGAGCTTAAGACGTGGGGAGATATAACGATCATTTTAGAAAGGACTAGGGAGGAGCTTGAGACCTGGCAGGCTGCCCGCGCGGCGCTACACATGTCCGCGGAAATGGCAACACAGACAGCAGCAAACGCAGAGGAGCGAACGGAGGCGATAGAGGGAGAGGCGATAGTAGGGGATGAAGTGAAAACGGAGAGTGTGGAAACAGACATAAAGGAGGAGGCGGTTAAACAAGATCCAGAGCAGGGAGAGGGGGAGGCAAAAACTCCAGAGGCTTACCCAATAACGCCCTCTTCTCCGCCTCCGCCGCGGTATCCGTGGAAAGAAATGAGGGCGATGGAAGGGGGAGAACTAGGAGAACCAGGAGACCTTTGTGGAGACCGAGATATGAAAAAGCCAGAGGCGGGTAGAGGAAAAGAAAGCAAGGTGAAAGTGAAGGAGGCAGAAGAAAAGGAAAGACTGCTTATAGTGGATGATCCCCGAGACTGGCTACCGGGGGCCATGATTCGGGTGCAGTGGGAGGACGAAAGAAAAGAAGCAGGGGAAAGACCAGAAGCAGGGGAAAAACCGAGGGTGCCGCACCCGGGAAAAGATGGCGCTGGCCGAGAGAGGAGTGGGCGTCGACCAGCATTGCGGAAGGAGGAGACTGAAGACTCAGGTACAGCAACTAGGGCGGAGTTCCCCCGCCGCAGTCAGAGGCGAAAAAGAAAAAAAAAAAAAAAAAAAAAAAAAAAAAAAAAGGGAGGAAAGTCACAAGAGATATGGAGCAGATGTTTATGCTGCTTACAGCTCTGGAAGAAGAAACAGCTAAACAAAGAGGGCTATCAGAAGAAATAGCTAAACAAAGAGGGCTATCAGAGGCAACAGCTAAACAAAGAGGGCCATCAGAGACAGCAGGTTCTGCCCAAGCGGGAGGGGGAAAAGAAATTCCCCTAACAGACTGGAAACTGATAGCGACGGAATGTGCCCTGAGTGGCCTCAAGTTTCGTGCGCCAATAGGGGCCTTCCCAGTACGAGTTGCCCCGGGGGGGGGGGGCAGTGGAATGGATGCCCCTCGATCCAAAGACGGTACAACAGCTATTGAAAGCAGTGCAAGAACAGGGCCTGCGACACCCGGTGACACAGACATTGCTGGACGCGGCGCATGCGGGAGGCCTAATACCGTGGGATTGTCGCGCCCTCGCGCGACTGGTTTTATCGCCAACGATGGTCCTTATGTGGAAGGAAGCGTGGACCTCGCGCTTACAGCAGGCGTTGATGGCCGCACAGGCAGACCCGCAGAACCCACTGGGCCAATCCACCCTACCGCGGTTAAGAGGAAATGATGCGGCCATGGCTACACCCCAGCAGCAGGCAGCGGGCCTGAGACCTCGGGAGATACTGGTGGCAACAGAAGCATCTCGAAAGGCCTTTGATGATATTGGGCCACTGGTGCAGCAGGCAGAGCCATGGACGACTGTGAAGCAGAGAGTGGGAGAGCCGTTTGACAAGTTTTGTGACAGGCTACAGGCAGCAGTAGAACTTGCATCTTTACCAGACGCTGCAAAAGGAGCGGTGATGTTGGAATGTATCAAACAACAGGGTTGCCACTACCATCAGCAATACCAAAGAATTGGCCAGTTGTGGTGATGGATATCCAAGATTGCTTTTTCTCTATACCATTAGCCCCTCAGGACAAAGCTCGATTTGCCTTCACACTGCCCTCAGAGAATCTGCAGGAGCCAGCAGCGCGATATCAATGGACAGTCCTCCCGCAGGGCATAAAAAATTCACCTACGATTTGTCAGGCGGTAGTAGCTAAGGTATTGCAGCCGGTAAGAGCGCAGTTCCCGCGCGCGCTTATCATCCATTACATGGACGACCTCCTAATAGCTGCAGAGACCCAGCAAGAAACCGATCAGGCAGAACAGGCAGTAATTAACTGCCTAAATGAAGCGGGATTGTACGTCCAGAAAGCGAAAACGCAAAGGGGAGAATCTGTCGACTATCTGGGAACCACCATCCTCCCCAGAGCTGTGGTCCCACAGCCGATAAAGCTCAATAGAGAGATACGGACGTTGCATGATGTACAGCAATTGGTTGGAGCTCTCCAATGGCTGCGAGGGCTGATAGGTATTCCCAAGGAGTGGATGGAGCCACTGCTCGAGTTGCTCAAGGGCCACAAACCATGGGAACCGAGGCAGATGACACCGAACGCGTTAGAAGCCCTCCGAAAAATAGAAGATCTCATGGCAAAGGGCGGAGTAACGAGATACGACCCGGCCAGACCAATCAATCTGTACGTGGCAGTTACAAGAACAGGAGCCATAGGCGTTCTAGGACAAGGGACACCGGAGCGTCCAGAAGTCGTATGGTGGATAGTGTCAAACCAAATAAGTACGGCATACGTCACAATCGTAACAGCGTTGGCACAGATGATACAGAAGGGACGAACCGCCACCGTTCGGCACTTCGCGAAGGAGCCTGAGTCCATTTACCTGCCGGTAAAAAGGAATCAATGGGACAGCGTGGTCCAGAAACAAGATAGTATAGCAATAGCTTTAGAAGGATTCCCAGGAACAATCAGATTATCACCTGTGCTGGAGATGTATACACACCTCACCGTCCTTCGGCCCCATCTGAAAGCCCGAGTGCTACAGCGACCTGCACCAGGGCGCACAGTGTTCACCGACGCGTCATCGGTGACCAGGGCAGCGGTTGTTGTGTGGCAAGATCAAAAGGCCCAATGGCACCGAGTGAAGATCAGCGAGCCGGACAGTAGCGTACAGCATCTAGAGGCCCGAGCTGTGGCGCAGGCATTACAAATGTGGCCAGAAGAGCATTTGAATGTAGTGACAGACTCCATGTTCGTCTTTAAATTGTTACACATGTCGTATCCCGGATGGGCCGGATCGCCCATTGCGCTAATGCTAGAAGAAGCCCTACAACAACGGCGGGCCACTGCCTCTGTTATTCATGTTCGGAGTCATGAGGCAATCCAAGGAGTATACCAAGAAGGCAACAATAAAGCCGATCAAGCGGCCAAAGGTGTGTGGACAGTCGCAGAAGCAAGGCAGGTGCACGACCTTCTCCATGTTGGTGCAAAAGCACTGGCAAAAAGCTGCAACATCCCCCTCACCACGGCTCGTGAAGTGGTTGCGGCTTGCCCATATTGCCAAAAAAAACCCCTGTGGGGCGCTGGCATCAACCCCAGGGGGCTGAAAGGAAACCAAATATGGCAAACGGACTTCACAATGTGCCAGCGACTTCGACCACGGCCCTGGCTGGCTGTCACAGTAGACACACACAGCGGTATCATCGTTGCGACCCAACATAAACGAGTCACAGCGTGGGCGGCACAGTTGCATTGGCACACGGCAATGGCCTGGCTGGGTGCCCCAGAAACTATTAAAACAGACAACGGCACGTGTTTCACAGCGCAAAGCACGAGAGAATGGGCCGTACGGTGGGGAATTAAGCTAGTGCACGGTATTGCCTATAATAGCACAGGTCAAGCCATTGTCAAGCGAGCAAACCGCACTTTAAAGCAAAGGATCGAGATTCTTGGGGAGGGGGAAGGATATACACAAAGAATCCCCGCGCACAAACAATCAGAAATAATTATGCGCGCCTTATTCGGTCTGAATCAGTTCATCAGGGGGGAGGAGAACAAGACGCCAGCGGAAAAGCATTGGGCGGTCCGAGCGATGCACGAGGGACCAGACGTAAAGGTTCGAATCCCGGAAAAAGGGGAATGGGAAGAGGGGTGGCAGCTGGTAACCCAAGGACGAGGGTATGCAGCGGTCAGGCAGGGAGAAATGGTAAGATGGGTCCCTATGAAGTGGGTATGCCCAGACCTCAGGGCAAGGACAAGACAGGAAGCAGAGAGTCAGGTGAATTAATGAATGTCTGAGTTTTATTGCAGGGGAGGACCACCCTGAAAAGCTGATGATCCCTTCTAGCAGCAAAGACAGCAGACAGGAGAAGAAGAACAGATGAGAAAAGGCGCGTGAAACCACAAGAAGAACGCGTAACCAGAAAACCCGAGAAGATGGCAAGGGGAGCAACCCAAGTAGCTCTCCTCGTAGCGATGCTGGGACTGGAACTCCAAGGGGTGAAAGGCGAACCAATGTTAGCGAAATGGGGTAGTAACAATCTATGACTCACCTGGCAAACCGGACAGGAAATAAGCAATTTTGCCTGATGTTGGTGGGTGCGGGGCAGCCCTTTTAAGACATGCTTAATAGGGGTCCCATTGAATTTGACCGTAGACCTACCAAAGCTGAGAGAGCATTGACACGCTGAATGCGTCATTGCCCTGGGACCCGCAAGAGCTTGACCTTCTGGGTTCAGTAGTGGTAATTGGCTTGGGCTAGGACCATGGGCCAGGCAATTACTAATAGAAGAGTTGCACCTGCTACTGATGCTCGTGCTAGGTATATTAGTATGTAGACTAGTGTTTAGATGCTTGGTAAGACAACTGCTAGAAAAGGGGTGGTCCCACCCACACCCACACTATGAACGCTTAACCCGCGACACGGCAATTTAAAGCAAATAGCATAGTCAAAGCATGGGGAGGGGGAGATGTAGGGAACGGCGATCGGAAGATCTCGCGATGGCACGGAAAGAGGAAGGAAGAGGAAGGATATGACGTAGAGATAGCAGTATGCTTGTAGGTATATAAGCAAATACATGCGTACAATAAACGCCATTTGCAGCATCCTCATATTGGTGTCAGTGCTCATTGGCCCGGAGGCTGGGGGAGCCTCCGTGCCGTCTCAGGCGAACGGGAGAGTGTCGCATCAGAAGGCGACAGGCCTGCCACTGGCCTATGAGGCACTGAGGCTGCTGTGACCTCACAAGCACAGCCAGAAGCCAAGGGCCTGCCACAGGCCTATCAGGCAATAGGACTGCTGTGACCTGACAAGCACAGCCAGCAGCCGTTGGCCTGCCACTGTCCGAAGAGGCATGCAGGCTCCTCTGACATCACCAGCACACCAAGCAGCCATTGGCTTCCCTCTGGCCTACAGGAAAAGGAGGCTGATGTGACCTCAGAAGCACAGCGAGTAGCCAGGGGCCTCCCACTGCCCTATAAGGTACAGAGACAAATGTGACCTCAAAAGGCAGCCAGCAGACAGAGGCCTGCCACGGGCCTATCAGTAAATAGGACTGCTGTGACCTTACAAGCACAGCCAGCAGCTATGGGCCTGCCACTGGCCTATCAGGCAATAGGACTGCTGTGACCTGACAAGCACAGCCAGCAGCTATGGGCCTGCCACTGGCTTATAGGGAACGAAGGCTGCTGTGATCTCACAAGCACACCAAGCAGCCATTGGCCTGCCCCTGGCCTATGAGGCACTGAGGCTGCTTGGACCTCACAGGCACAGCCAGCAGCCAAGGGCCTGAATCTAGCCTATAGAGCACTGAGGCTGCTGTGACCTCACGAGCCCAGGCAGCAGCCATTGGCCTGCCGCTGGCCTATGAGGCACTGAGGCTGCTGTGACCTCACAAGCACAGCAAGTAGCCAGAGGCCTGCCATTGCCCTGTAAGGTACAGAGACAAATGTGACCTCAAAAGGCAGCCAGCAGACAGAGGTCTGCCACGGGCCTATCAGGAAATAGGACTGCTGTGACCTTACGAGAACAAACAGCAGCTATGGGCCTCCACTGGCCTCAAGGGCATGGACGCTGCTATGAGCTCACAAGCACAGCCAGCAGCCAGGGGCCTGCTGCTGGCCTGTCAGGCTCTAGGAGTGTTGTCACCTGACAAGCACAGCCAGCAGCAATGGGCCTGCCACTGGCATATGAGGCACGGAGGCTGCTGTGACCTCACAAGCACAGGCAGCAGCCAAGGGCCTGCCACTGGCTTATAGGGAACGGAGGCTGCTGTGACCTCACAAGCACCGACAGCAGCCATTGGCCTGCCACTGTCCGAAGAGGCACGCAAGCTCCTATGACCTCACCAGCACACCAAGCAGCCATTGGCTTCCCTCTGGCCTACAGGAAAAGGAGGCTGATGTGACCTCAGAAGCACAGCGAGTAGCCAGGGGCTTCCCACTGCCCTATAAGGTACAGAGACAAATGTGACCTCAAAAGGCAGCCAGCAGACAGAGGCCTGCCACAGGCCTATCAGGAAATAGGACTGCTGTGACCTCACAAGAACAAACAGCAGCTACGGGCCTGCCACTGGCCTATGAGGCACGGAGGCTGCTGTGACCTCACAAGCACAGGCAGCAGCCATTAGCCTCCCACTGCCCGATGAGGCGCTGACACTGCTGTCAACTCAGAAGCACAGTAAACAGTCAGGGGCCTGCCACTGCCCCCAAGGGCATGGAGGCTGCTGTGACCTCAGAAGCCCAGCCAGCAGCTATGGGCCTGCCACTGCCCTATAGGGCACTGAGGCTTCTCTGACCTCACAAGCCCACCCAGCAGACATTGGCCTCGAACTGGCCTATCAGGCACTGAGGCTTCTGTAACCTCACAAGCACAGCCAGCAGCCAGGGGCCTGCCACTGGCCTGTGAAGCACTGAGGCTGCTGTGACCTCACAAGCACAGCAAGGAGCCAGAGGCCTGCCATTGCCCTGTAAGGTACAGAGACAAATGTGACCTCAAAAGGCAGCCAGCAGACAGAGGTCTGCCACGGGCCTATCAGGAAATAGGACTGCTGTGACCTTACGAGAACAAACAGCAGCTATGGGCCTCCACTGGCCTCAAGGGCATGGACGCTGCTGTGAGCTCACAAGCACAGCCAGCAGCCAGGGACCTGCTGCTGGCCTGTCAGGCTCTAGGAGTGTTGTCACCTGACAAGCACAGCCAGCAGCAATGGGCCTGCCACTGGCCTATGAGGCACTGAGGCTGCTGTGACCTCACAAGCACACCAAGCAGCCATTGGCCTCCCACGGGCCTATCAGGCACTGAGGCTGCTGTGACCTCACAAGCACAGCCAGCAGCCAAGGGCCTGCCACTAGCCTATCAGGCAATAGGACTGCTGTGACCTGACAAGCACAGCCAGCAGCTATGGGCCTGCCACTGGCCTATGAGGCACGGAGGCTGCTGTGACCTCACAAGCACAGTCAGCAGCCAGGGGCCTGCTGCTGGCCTGTCAGGCTCTAGGAGTGTTGTCACCTGACAAGCACAGCCAGCAGCTATGGGCCTGCCACTAGCCTATCAGGAAATAGGACTGCTGTGACCTCACAAGAACAAACAGCAGCTACGGGCCTGCCACTGGCCTGTGAGGCACGGAGGCTGCTGTGACCTCAAAAGCACACCAAGCAGCCATTGGCCTCCCACGGGCCTATGAGGCACTGAGGCTGCTGTGACCTCACAAGCACAGGCAGCAGCCATTAGCCTCCCACTGCCCGATGAGGCGCTGACACTGCTGTCAACTCAGAAGCACAGTAAACAGTCAGGGGCCTGCCACTGCCCTCAAGGGCATGGAGGCTGCTGTGACCTCAGAAGCCCAGCCAGCAGCTATGGGCCTGCCACTGCCCTATAGGGCACTGAGGCTTCTCTGACCTCACAAGCCCACCCAGCAGACATTGGCCTCGAACTGGCCTATCAGGCACTGAGGCTTCAGTAACCTCACAAGCACAGCCAGCAGCCAGGGGCCTCCCACTGCCCTGTAAGGTACAGAGACAAATGTGACCTCAAAAGGCAGCCAGCAGCCATTGGCCTGCCACTGGCCTGTGAGGCACTGAGGCTGCTGTGACCTCACAAGCACAGCCAGCAGCCAAGGGCCTGCCACTAGCCTATCAGGCACTAGGACTGCTGTGACCTCACAAGCGCTGGCAGCAGCTATGGGCCTCCACTGGCCTCAAGGGAATGGAGGCTGCTGTGACCTCACAAGCACAGGCAGCAGCTATTGGCCTGCCACAGGCCTATGAGGCACGGAGGCTGCTGTGACCTCACAAGCACAGTCAGCAGCCAGGGGCCTGCTGCTGGCCTGTCAGGCTCTAGGAGTGTTGTCACCTCACAAGCACACCAAGCAGCCATTGGCCTCCCACGGGCCTATGAGGCACTGAGGCTGCTGTGACCTCACAAGCACAGCCAGTAGCTATGGGCCTGCCACTGGCCTATAGAGCACTGAGGCTGCTGTGACCTCACAGGCACAGCCAGCAGCCAAGGGCCTGCCACTAGCCTATCAGTCAATAGGACTGCTGTGACCTCACAAGCACAGCCAGCAGCTATGGGCCTGCCACTCGCCTATAGGAAATGGAGGCTGCTGTGACCTCACAAGCACACCCAGCAGCTATGGGCCTGCCACTGGCCTATGAGGCACTGAGGCTGCTGTGAGCTCACAAGCACAGTCAGCAGCCAGGGGCCTGTTGCTGGCCTATCAGGCTCTGGGAGTGTTGTCACCTGACAAGCACAGCCAGCAGCTATGGGCCTGCCACTGGCCTATAGGGAACAGAGGCTGATGTGACCTCACAAGCACAGACAGCAGCCATTGGCCTGCCACTGTCCAAACAGGAACACAGGCTCCTCTGACCTCACCAGCACACCAAGCAGCCATTGGCCTCCCTCTGGCCTACAGGAAAAGGAGGCTGATGTGACCTCACAAGCACAGCGAGTAGCCAGGGGCCTCCCACTGCCCCATAAGGTACAGAGACAAATGTGACCTCAAAAGGCAGCCAGCAGACAGAGGCCTGCCACGGGCCTATCAGGAAATAGGACTGCTGTGACCTTACAAGCACAGCCAGCAGCTACGGGCCTGCCACTTGCCTATGAGGCACGGAGGCTGCTGTGACCTCACAAGCACACCAAGCAGCCATTGGCCTGCCCCTGGCCTATGAGGCACTGAGGCTGCTGTGACCTCACAAGCACAGCCAGAAGCCAAGGGCCTGCCACAGGCCTATCAGGCAATAGGACTGCTGTGACCTGACAAGCACAGCCAGTAGCTATGGGCCTGCCACTGGCTTATAGGGAACGGAGGCTGCTGTGACCTCACAAGCACAGCGAGGAGCCAGGGGCCTCCCACTGCCCTATAAGGTACACAGACAAATGTGACCTCACAAGCACAGCCAGCAGCCAATGGCCTGCCACTGGGCTATTGAGCACTGAGGCTGCTGTGACCTCACAAGCACAGCGAGGAGCCAGAGGCCTGCCATTGCCCTATAAGCTACAGAGACAAATGTGACCTCAAAAGGCAGCCAGCAGACAGAGGCCTGGCACGGGCCTATCAGGAAATAGGACTGCTGTGACCTTACAAGCACAGCCAGCAGCTACGGGCCTTCCACTGGCCTATGAGGCACGGACGCTGCTGTGACCTCACAAGCACAGTCAGCAGCCAGGGGCCTGCTGCTGGCCTGTCAGGCTCCAGGAGTGTTGTCACCTGACAAGCACAGCCAGCAGCAATGGGCCTGCCACTGGCCTATGAGGCACTGAGGCTGCTGTGACCTCACAAGCACACCAAGCAGCCAAGGGCCTGACACAGGCCTATCAGGCAATAGGACTGCTGTGACCTCACAAGCACAGCCAGCAGCCAGGGGCCTGCTGCTGGCCTATCAGGCTGTAGGAGTGTTGTTACCTAGCAAGCACAGCCAGCAGCTATGGGCCTGCCACTGTCCTATAGGGAACAGAGGCTGATGTGACCTCACAAGCACAGTCAGCAACCATTGGCCTGCCACTCTCCAAACAGGCACTGAGGCTGCTTTAACCTCACCAGCACACCAAGCAGCCATTGGCCTCCCTCTGGCCTACAGGAAAAGGAGGCTGATGTGACCTCAGAAGCACAGCGAGTAGCCAGGGGCCTCCCACTGCCCTATAAGGTACAGAGACAAATGTGACCTGAAAAGGCAGCCAGCAGACAGAGGCCTGCCACAGGCCTATCAGGAAATAGGACTGCTGTGACCTTACAAGCACAGCCAGCAGCTACGGGCCTTCCACTGGCCTATGAGGCACGGAGGCTGCCGTGACCTCACAAGCACACCAAGCAGCCATTGGCCTGCCACTGGCCTATGAGGCACTGAGGCTGCTTTGACCTCACAGGCACAGCCAGCAGCCAAGGGCCTGCCACAGGCCTATCAGGCAATAGGACTGCTGTGACCTGACAAGCACAGCCAGCAGCCGTTGGCCTGCCACTGTCCGAAGAGGCATGCAGGCTCCTCTGACATCACCAGCACACCAAGCAGCCATTGGCCTCCCTCTGGCCTACAGGAAAAGGAGGCTGATGTGACCTCACAAGCACAGCGAGTAGCCAGGGGCCTCCCACTGCCCTATAAGGTACAGAGACAAATGTGACCTCAAAAGGCAGCCAGCAGACAGAGGCCTGCCACGGGCCTATCAGGAAATAGGACTGCTGTGACCTTACAAGCAGAGCCAGCAGTCAGGGGCCTGCCACTGGCCTATCAGGCAATAGGACTGCTGTGACCTGACAAGCACAGCCAGCAGCTATGGGCCTGCCACTGGCTTATAGGGAACGAAGGCTGCTGTGACCTCACAAGCACACCAAGCAGCCATTGGCCTGCCCCTGGCCTATGAGGCACTGAGGCTGCTTGGACCTCACAGGCACAGCCAGCAGCCAAGGGCCTGAATCTAGCCTATAGAGCACTGAGGCTGCTGTGACCTCACGAGCCCAGGCAGCAGCCATTGGCCTGCCGCTGGCCTATGAGGCACTGAGGCTGCTGTGACCTCACAAGCACAGCAAGGAGCCAGAGGCCTGCCATTGCCCTATAAGCTACAGAGAGAAATGTGACCTCAAAAGGCAGCCAGCAGACAGAGGTCTGCCACGGGCCTATCAGGAAATAGGACTGCTGTGACCTTACGAGAACAAACAGCAGCTATGGGCCTCCACTGGCCTCAAGGGCATGGACGCTGCTGTGAGCTCACAAGCACAGCCAGCAGCCAGGGGCCTGCTGCTGGCCTGTCAGGCTCTAGGAGTGTTGTCACCTGACAAGCACAGCCAGCAGCAATGGGCCTGCCACTGGCCTATGAGGCACGGAGGCTGCTGTGACCTCACAAGCACAGGCAGCAGCCAAGGGCCTGCCACAGGCCTATCAGGCAATAGGACTGATGTGACCTCACAAGCACAGCCAGCAGCTATGGGCCTGCCACTGGCTTATAGGGAACGGAGGCTGCTGTGACCTCACAAGCACCGACAGCAGCCATTGGCCTGCCACTGTCCGAAGAGGCACGCAGGCTTCTCTGACCTCACCAGCACACCAAGCAGCCATTGGCTTCCCTCTGGCCTGCAGGAAAGGGAGGCTGATATGACCTCAGAAGCACAGCGAGTAGCCAGGGGCCTCCCACTGCCCTATAAGGTACAGAGACAAATGTGACCTCACAAGCACAGGCAGCAGCTATTGGCCTGCCACTGGCCTATGAGGCACTGAGGCTGCTTGGACCTCACAGGCACAGCCAGCAGCCAAGGGCCTGAAATTAGCCTATAGAGCACTGAGGCTGCTGTGACCTCACGAGCCCAGGCAGCAGCCATTGGCCTGCCGCTGGCCTATGAGGCACTGAGGCTGCTGTGACCTCACAAGCACAGCAAGGAGCCAGAGGCCTGCCATTGCCCTATAAGCTACAGAGACAAATGTGACCTCAAAAGGCAGCCAGCAGACAGAGGCCTACCAAGGGCCTATCAGGAAATAGGACTGCTGTGACCTTACGAGAACAAACAGCAGCTATGGGCCTCCACTGGCCTATGAGGCACGGAGGCTGCTGTGACCTCACAAGCACAGCCAGCACCCAGGGGCCTGCTGCTGGCCTGTCAGGCTCCAGGAGTGTTGTCACCTGACAAGCACAGCCAGCAGCAATGGGCCTGCCACTGGCCTATGAGGCACTGAGGCTGCTGTGACCTCACAAGCACACCAAGCAGCCATTTGCCTCCCACGGGCCTATCAGGCACTGAGGCTGCTGTGACCTCACAAGCACAGCCAGCAGCCAAGGGCCTGCCACTAGCCTATCAGTCAATAGGACTGCTGTGACCTGACAAGCACAGCCAGCAGCTATGGGCCTGCCACTGGCCTATGAGGCATGGAGGCTGCTGTGACCTCACAAGCACAGCGAGGAGCCAGAGGCCTGCCATTGCCCTCTAAGGTACAGAGACAAATGTGACCTCAAAAGGCAGCCAGCAGCCATTGGCCTGCCACTGGCCTAAAGAGCACTGAGGCTGCTGTGACCTCACAAGCACAGCGAGGAGCCAGAGGCCTGCCATTGCCCTATAAGGTACAGAGACAAATGTGACCTCAAAAGGCAGCCAGCAGACAGAGGCCTGCCACGGGCCTATCAGGCACTGAAGCTGCTGTGACCTCACAAGCACAGCGAGCAGCCAGGGTCCTCCCACTGCCCTATAAGGTACAGAGACAAATGTGACCTCAAAAGGCAGCCAGCAGACAGAGGCCTGCCACGGGCCTATCAGGAAATAGGACTGCTGTGACCTTACAAGCACAAACAGCAGCTACGGGCCTGCCACTGGCCTATGAGGCACGGAGGCTGCTGTGACCTCACAAGCACACCAAGCAGCCATTGGCCTCCCACGGGCCTATGAGGCACTGAGGCTGCTGTGACCTCACAAGCACAGCCAGAAGCCAAGGGCCTGCCACAGGCCTATCAGGCAATAGGACTGCTGTGACCTGACAAGCACAGCCAGTAGCTATGGGCCTGCCACTGGCTTATAGGGAACGGAGGCTGCTGTGACCTCACAAGCACAGCGAGGAGCCAGGGGCCTCCCACTGCCCTATAAGGTACACAGACAAATGTGACCTCACAAGCACAGCCAGCAGCCAAGGGCCTGCCACTGGGCTATTGAGCACTGAGGCTGCTGTGACCTCACAAGCACAGCGAGGAGCCAGAGGCCTGCCATTGCCCTATAAGCTACAGAGACAAATGTGACCTCAAAAGGCAGCCAGCAGACAGAGGCCTGCCACGGGCCTATCAGGAAATAGGACTGCTGTGACCTTACAAGCACAGCCAGCAGCTACGGGCCTTCCACTGGCCTATGAGGCACGGACGCTGCTGTGACCTCACAAGCACAGTCAGCAGCCAGGGGCCTGCTGCTGGCCTGTCAGGCTCCAGGAGTGTTGTCACCTGACAAGCACAGCCAGCAGCAATGGGCCTGCCACTGGCCTATGAGGCACTGAGGCTGCTGTGACCTCACAAGCACACCAAGCAGCCAAGGGCCTGACACAGGCCTATCAGGCAATAGGACTGCTGTGACCTCACAAGCACAGCCAGCAGCCAGGGGCCTGCTGCTGGCCTATCAGGCTGTAGGAGTGTTGTTACCTAGCAAGCACAGCCAGCAGCTATGGGCCTGCCACTGTCCTATAGGGAACAGAGGCTGATGTGACCTCACAAGCACAGTCAGCAACCATTGGCCTGCCACTCTCCAAACAGGCACTGAGGCTGCTTTAACCTCACCAGCACACCAAGCAGCCATTGGCCTCCCTCTGGCCTACAGGAAAAGGAGGCTGATGTGACCTCAGAAGCACAGCGAGTAGCCAGGGGCCTCCCACTGCCCTATAAGGTACAGAGACAAATGTGACCTGAAAAGGCAGCCAGCAGACAGAGGCCTGCCACAGGCCTATCAGGAAATAGGACTGCTGTGACCTTACAAGCACAGCCAGCAGCTACGGGCCTTCCACTGGCCTATGAGGCACGGAGGCTGCCGTGACCTCACAAGCACACCAAGCAGCCATTGGCCTGCCACTGGCCTATGAGGCACTGAGGCTGCTTTGACCTCACAGGCACAGCCAGCAGCCAAGGGCCTGCCACAGGCCTATCAGGCAATAGGACTGCTGTGACCTGACAAGCACAGCCAGCAGCCGTTGGCCTGCCACTGTCCGAAGAGGCATGCAGGCTCCTCTGACATCACCAGCACACCAAGCAGCCATTGGCCTCCCTCTGGCCTACAGGAAAAGGAGGCTGATGTGACCTCACAAGCACAGCGAGTAGCCAGGGGCCTCCCACTGCCCTATAAGGTACAGAGACAAATGTGACCTCAAAAGGCAGCCAGCAGACAGAGGCCTGCCACGGGCCTATCAGGAAATAGGACTGCTGTGACCTTACAAGCAGAGCCAGCAGTCAGGGGCCTGCCACTGGCCTATCAGGCAATAGGACTGCTGTGACCTGACAAGCACAGCCAGCAGCTATGGGCCTGCCACTGGCTTATAGGGAACGAAGGCTGCTGTGACCTCACAAGCACACCAAGCAGCCATTGGCCTGCCCCTGGCCTATGAGGCACTGAGGCTGCTTGGACCTCACAGGCACAGCCAGCAGCCAAGGGCCTGAATCTAGCCTATAGAGCACTGAGGCTGCTGTGACCTCACGAGCCCAGGCAGCAGCCATTGGCCTGCCGCTGGCCTATGAGGCACTGAGGCTGCTGTGACCTCACAAGCACAGCAAGGAGCCAGAGGCCTGCCATTGCCCTATAAGCTACAGAGAGAAATGTGACCTCAAAAGGCAGCCAGCAGACAGAGGTCTGCCACGGGCCTATCAGGAAATAGGACTGCTGTGACCTTACGAGAACAAACAGCAGCTATGGGCCTCCACTGGCCTCAAGGGCATGGACGCTGCTGTGAGCTCACAAGCACAGCCAGCAGCCAGGGGCCTGCTGCTGGCCTGTCAGGCTCTAGGAGTGTTGTCACCTGACAAGCACAGCCAGCAGCAATGGGCCTGCCACTGGCCTATGAGGCACGGAGGCTGCTGTGACCTCACAAGCACAGGCAGCAGCCAAGGGCCTGCCACAGGCCTATCAGGCAATAGGACTGATGTGACCTCACAAGCACAGCCAGCAGCTATGGGCCTGCCACTGGCTTATAGGGAACGGAGGCTGCTGTGACCTCACAAGCACCGACAGCAGCCATTGGCCTGCCACTGTCCGAAGAGGCACGCAGGCTTCTCTGACCTCACCAGCACACCAAGCAGCCATTGGCTTCCCTCTGGCCTGCAGGAAAGGGAGGCTGATATGACCTCAGAAGCACAGCGAGTAGCCAGGGGCCTCCCACTGCCCTATAAGGTACAGAGACAAATGTGACCTCACAAGCACAGGCAGCAGCTATTGGCCTGCCACTGGCCTATGAGGCACTGAGGCTGCTTGGACCTCACAGGCACAGCCAGCAGCCAAGGGCCTGAAATTAGCCTATAGAGCACTGAGGCTGCTGTGACCTCACGAGCCCAGGCAGCAGCCATTGGCCTGCCGCTGGCCTATGAGGCACTGAGGCTGCTGTGACCTCACAAGCACAGCAAGGAGCCAGAGGCCTGCCATTGCCCTATAAGCTACAGAGACAAATGTGACCTCAAAAGGCAGCCAGCAGACAGAGGCCTACCAAGGGCCTATCAGGAAATAGGACTGCTGTGACCTTACGAGAACAAACAGCAGCTATGGGCCTCCACTGGCCTATGAGGCATGGAGGCTGCTGTGACCTCACAAGCACAGCCAGCACCCAGGGGCCTGCTGCTGGCCTGTCAGGCTCCAGGAGTGTTGTCACCTGACAAGCACAGCCAGCAGCAATGGGCCTGCCACTGGCCTATGAGGCACTGAGGCTGCTGTGACCTCACAAGCACACCAAGCAGCCATTTGCCTCCCACGGGCCTATCAGGCACTGAGGCTGCTGTGACCTCACAAGCACAGCCAGCAGCCAAGGGCCTGCCACTAGCCTATCAGTCAATAGGACTGCTGTGACCTGACAAGCACAGCCAGCAGCTATGGGCCTGCCACTGGCCTATGAGGCATGGAGGCTGCTGTGACCTCACAAGCACAGCGAGGAGCCAGAGGCCTGCCATTGCCCTCTAAGGTACAGAGACAAATGTGACCTCAAAAGGCAGCCAGCAGCCATTGGCCTGCCACTGGCCTAAAGAGCACTGAGGCTGCTGTGACCTCACAAGCACAGCGAGGAGCCAGAGGCCTGCCATTGCCCTATAAGGTACAGAGACAAATGTGACCTCAAAAGGCAGCCAGCAGACAGAGGCCTGCCACGGGCCTATCAGGCACTGAAGCTGCTGTGACCTCACAAGCACAGCGAGCAGCCAGGGTCCTCCCACTGCCCTATAAGGTACAGAGACAAATGTGACCTCAAAAGGCAGCCAGCAGACAGAGGCCTGCCACGGGCCTATCAGGAAATAGGACTGCTGTGACCTTACAAGCACAAACAGCAGCTACGGGCCTGCCACTGGCCTATGAGGCACGGAGGCTGCTGTGACCTCACAAGCACACCAAGCAGCCATTGGCCTCCCACGGGCCTATGAGGCACTGAGGCTGCTGTGACCTCACAAGCACAGCCAGAAGCCAAGGGCCTGCCACAGGCCTATCAGGCAATAGGACTGCTGTGACCTGACAAGCACAGCCAGTAGCTATGGGCCTGCCACTGGCTTATAGGGAACGGAGGCTGCTGTGACCTCACAAGCACAGCGAGGAGCCAGGGGCCTCCCACTGCCCTATAAGGTACACAGACAAATGTGACCTCACAAGCACAGCCAGCAGCCAAGGGCCTGCCACTGGGCTATTGAGCACTGAGGCTGCTGTGACCTCACAAGCACAGCGAGGAGCCAGAGGCCTGCCATTGCCCTATAAGCTACAGAGAGAAATGTGACCTCAAAAGGCAGCCAGCAGACAGAGGCCTGCCACGGGCCTATCAGGAAATAGGACTGCTGTGACCTTACAAGCACAGCCAGCAGCTACGGGCCTGCCACTGGCCTATCAGGCACTGAGGCTGCTGTGACCTCACAAGCACAGCCAGCAGCCAAGGGCCTGCCACAGGCCTATCAGGCAATAGGACTGCTGTGACCTGACAAGCACAGCCAGCAGCTATGGGCCTGCCACTGGCTTATAGGGAACGAAGGCTGCTGTGACCTCACAAGCACACCAAGCAGCCATTGGCCTGCCCCTGGCCTATGAGGCACTGAGGCTGCTTGGACCTCACAGGCACAGCCAGCAGCCAAGGGCCTGAAACTAGCCTATAGAGCACTGAGGCTGCTGTGACCTCACGAGCCCAGGCAGCAGCCATTGGCCTGCCGCTGGCCTATGAGGCACTGAGGCTGCTGTGACCTCACAAGCACAGCAAGGAGTCAGAGGCCTGCCATTGCCCTGTAAGGTACAGAGACAAATGTGACCTCAAAAGACAGCCAGCAGACAGAGGCCTACCACGGGCCTATCAGGAAATAGGACTGCTGTGACCTTACGAGAACAAACAGCAGCTATTGGCCTCCAATGGCCTATGAGGCACGGAGGCTGCTGTGACCTCACAAGCACAGCCAGCACCCAGGGGCCTGCTGCTGGCCTGTCAGGCTCCAGGAGTGTTGTCACCTGACAAGCACAGCCAGCAGCAATGGGCCTGCCACTGGCCTATGAGGCACTGAGGCTGCTGTGACCTCACAAGCACACCAAGCAGCCAGTGGCCTCCCACGGGCCTATCAGGCACTGAGGCTGCTGTGACCTCACAAGCACAGCCAGCAGCCAAGGGCCTGCCACAGGCCTATCAGGCAATAGGACTGCTGTGACCTGACAAGCACAGCCAGTAGCTATGGGCCTGCCACTGGCCTATGAGGCATGGAGGCTGCTGTGACCTCACAAGCACAGTCAGCAGCCAGGGGCCTGCTGCTGGCCTGTCAGGCTCTAGGAGTGTTGTCACCTGACAAGCACAGCCAGCAGCTATGGGCCTGCCACTGGCCTATAGGGAACAGAGGCTGATGTGACCTCACAAGCACCGACAGTAGCCATTGGCCTGCCACTGTCCGAAGAGGCACGCAGGCTCCTCTGACATCACCAGCACACCAAGCAGCCATTGGCTTCCCTCTGGCCTACAGGAAAAGGAGGCTGATGTGACCTCACAAGCACAGCGAGTAGCCAGGGGCCTCCCACTGCCCTATAAGGTACAGAGACAAATGTGACCTCAAAAGGCAGCCAGCAGCCATTGGCCTGCCACTGGCCTATAGAGCACTGAGGCTGCTGTGACCTCACAAGCACAGCGAGGAGCCAGAGGCCTGCCATTGCCCTATAAGCTACAGAGACAAATGTGACCTCAAAAGGCAGCCAGCAGACAGAGGCCTGCCACGGGCCTATCAGGCACTGAAGCTGCTGTGACCTCACAAGCGCAGCGAGCAGCCAATGGCCTGCCACTAGCCAATCAGGCAATAGGACTGCTGTGACCTCACAAGCACAGCCAGTAGCTATGGGCCTGCCACTGGCCTATAGGAAAAGGAGGCTGCTGTGACCTGACAAGTACAGCCAGCAGCTATGGGCCTGCCACTGGCCTATGAGGCACTGAGGCTGCTGTGACCTCACAAGCACAGTCAGCAGCCAGGGACCTGCTGCTGGCCTATCAGGCTCTAGGAGTGTTGTCACCTGACAAGCACAGCCAGCAGCTATGGGCCTGCCACTGGCCTACAGCAAAAGGAGCCTGAGGTGACCTCACAAGCACAGCGAGTAGCCAGGGGCCTCCCACTGCCCTATAAGGTACAGAGACAAATGTGACCTCAAAAGGCAGCCAGCAGCCATTGGCCTGCCACTGGCCTATAGAGCACTGAGGCTGCTGTGACCTCACAAGCACAGCGAGGAGCCAGAGGCCTGCCATTGCCCTATAAGGTACAGAGACAAATGTGACCTCAAAAGGCAGCCAGCAGACAGAGGCCTGCCACGGGCCTATCAGGCACTGAAGCTGCTGTGACCTGACAAGCACAGCGAGCAGCTATGGGCCTGCCACTGGCCTATGAGGCACTGAGGCTTCTGTGACCTCACAAGCACAGTCAGCAGCCAAGGGGCCTGCTGCTGGCCTATCAGGCTCTAGGAGTGTTGTCACCTGACAAGCACAGCCAGCAGCTATGGGCCTGCCACTGGCCTATAGGGAACAGAGGCTGCTGTGACCTCACAAGCACAGACAGCAGCCATTGGCCTGCCACTGTCCGAAGAGGCATGCAGGCTCCTCTGACCTCACCAGCACACCAAGCAGCCATTGGCCTCCCTCTGGCCTACAGGAAAAGGAGGCTGATGTGACCTCAGAAGCACAGCGAGTAGCCAGGGGCCTCCCACTGCCCTATAAGGTACAGAGACAAATGTGACCTCAAAAGGCAGCCAGCAGACAGAGGCCTGCCACGGGCCTATCAGGAAATAGGACTGCTGTGACCTTACGAGAACAAACAGCAGCTATGGGCCTCCACTGGCGTCTGAGGCACGGAGCCTGCTGTGACCTCACAAGCACAGTCAGCAGCCAGGGGCCTGCTGCTGGCCTGTCAGGCTCTAGGAGTGTTGTCACCTGACAAGCACAGCCAGCAGCAATGGGCCTGCCACTGGCCTATGAGGCAATGAGGCTGCTGTGACCTCACAAGCACACCAAGCAGCCATTGGCCTCCGACGGGCCTATCAGGCACTGAGGCTGCTGTGACCTGACAAGCACAGCCAGCACCTATGGGCCTGCCACTGGCCTATGAGGCACGGAGGCTGCTGTGACCTCACAAGCACAGTCAGCAGCCAGGGGCCTGCTGCTGGCCTATCAGGCTCTAGGAGTGTTGTCACCTGACAAGCACAGCC